>NC_086374.1:78031282-79402376 GCF_036588685.1 Mytilus trossulus | reverse complement strand
GGGGCTCCTGACTTGGGACGGACGCAAAATGAGGCGGGTTTCAACATGTATGTTATTACCGATATGTATCACTAGAATGAGATTCGTTTCTAAAAATTGTAGTCTGCATGTGTAAAATCATATCTAACATGCCATATTAAATGTGGTGGAGTGATGGGGTAACTTTGAATAAGTCTTTAAATTTTAGTACAATTCGATGGTACACTATTTAACATATTTTTGTATTCATCTATTAAATATATTTCAAACATTTACTGTATCAAAAAGGTTCTGGTCTTAAGTTATAATAAGCTATCGCTTACATGTAATTTAGGTTTTAATGAATAAATACAATGTTAAAGATGACTGGCGCACATCTTTACAATTATACTTATTTGATAATTTGTCTATCTTTATAAAGTTTAAAGCCCTTCCCATTCAAAAATCCGACATCATTATTTTTTGTAAAAAGCGAGATAATTTAGCTGTCATCTACATTTACTTTTCCATTGTTGGTCGTTTCACATCCATAAACAACAAATATTTCATACAATATCGATACTTATAAAGTTAGCAACATTGAAGACGAAAATTGTGTGAAATCTCGGTCAATACACTTAGTAATCTTTAGCACTTCCTTCGTATATATTGTATGAATTTTAGTTTTAAAAAATAAGTTCAACCAATGCGGAAGATTTATTATTTTTAACAATTATATTCAAATAGGTAGATTCTTAGGATAACGTTGAAAACAGTTTTATTGCTCATCAACTTCGTACTTCATTTGGCCTTTATATTTTTTTGGGATTCGAGTATCACTGATGAGTCTTTTGTAGACGAAACGCGCGTCTGGCGTAAATACAAAATTTAATCCTGGTATCTATGACGGGTTTATCTACAACCACTGGGTCAATGCCACTGCTGGTGGAGCTTTAATTCCCGAGGGTATTACCAGCCCATGGCCAGTAGTCAGCACTTCTGTCTTTGCTGGCATGAACTATCATTAATATGGTCATATTAATAAATCAACTGCTTACAAATCTTTTGAATTTTTGAGATACTAAGGCTTTTCTACTTTAGGAATAGATAACCTTAGCTGTATTTGTTAAAACTTTTAGGAATTGTGGTCCTCAATGCTCTTCAACTTCGTACTTTATGTAGCCTTTATAATTTTTTTTAGAATGGAGCGTCACTGATGAGTCTTTTGTAGACGAAACGCGCGTCTGGTGTTAATACAAAATATAATTCTGGTATCTATGATGGGTTTATTTTCATTAGATTCAAGTAGATTTTAACATGAAAGAAATCCTTGCACCCTTCTTTTACGATTAACTCTGGTTTATAATTTATTTTACTTTACAACCGTAAAGCTAATTAAACATACAAAAAAATAAACTTAATCGTCTCTTTGAATTATTCTAATTAATATGATATTTTTGACACGAATGAATAGTTCTTACAATATCACTAAACATCACTCAATGGTTTTGAAATGAAACAACTGTTATTCGGTTAGTTCCCTGATGGTTACTGATTGTTAGCATGTGGATTTTGCTTGTTCGTTTCTTTTCAGCCTTACTGTCGTATGCCTCATCATGTGCTCCCTTCACACACACCCGGTTCACGTTTTCATAAATTACTTCGCTAAAGCTATGAATACATACAGTAATTTGACAAAGAACAGATTTTGTGTTCATTATTCTATTCTAACATAAGATTATATCATATATAACTTGGTATGTAAAATATAGGTAAAGGAAATAGCAAAGTATACAAATGTTTATTGACGATGTAAAAGTGAGCATTGGAAACAAAAACGGGAAAAATATCCCATAATAACTAAATAAGGTGTTTCTGTGTTTGAAGATGTCGAATCATTCTAGAGTGATAATTGTTAACCATTTTAAAATATGATGCATATATGATGATTGTTCTATATCCTTAATAATTTTAAAGGCATTATCGGACCAGAACACAGTTCAGAAGCCGGAAGCATATCAGTGCTCCTTAGCTCACAAAGACCAACAGAGAGATTGATACAGATTGGTTTCTCCACAACGGCATCTTCACTTAGTAATACCAATATATATCCTAACTTTTACCGAGTAGTTCCAAATGACCAGATACAAGTAGAGGTGAGAACTACTGCTTCGCTATGCGTTAAAACTTATTCGATGTTCCTTTTTTTGTCTGTTATTAAAAAAATGCGATATCACTAAAAATGATAGTACCATATGTTGTTGAAAGGAGTAAATAGAGAACCTCTTCAAGATATCGTTGTCCTCGAATATAAAATCTTTCGGAAATCGCAATTTACCTTTATAATTCATAGATTTTTGCCAATAAAATGCATCTTTTTAAAGTAAAACTTATTTCGAATTCATAATAACAAACTCAGTAAAATTTGATAAATGAATAGACATAACTATTTAATGGATAACAAAACAAAAAAGGGATTTTAAAACGTGTTGTCTGCGATATGTACGAAGGACTCAATAGTAATATTGAAACTTAAGTCCGTCATACACACCGAAACTCAAAACTATCAAATATTTAATTTTGATTAGATTAAACTATGTATCCAAAATACAACTCAATAATCTAATCTTAGGCACATTAAACCCCAATCGAATCCGAAAGTTTTTGGTTTTTTTTGTTACTCAGGAAGTGTACGAAAATCGCATTATCAATACATCAACCGTCTTCTTGTTCTGTGACAAAAGCCATCAATCTGCTATTTACAATTATGAGTCAAGGAAGATGTGTGTTTTAATGGGTAACAAACTCACGCTTGTAAATATCTAATAATAATGACCTATCAGTAACGTTCAAACATAATTGTCGGAAGTTTCACAGGAAACGTTTGTTTTATGGTAAAATTGAATTAGTGAAGCGTAACGACGTTATCATGGTTGACTGTTTTTGAAATTCTGTTTTACAGATGGCGAATTGTGAGAGGCAAAATCCCATTCTTTAAAGGTTATTTATGATAAAACCTAATACGACAACTCATCGGTTTTTGGCTCGGCAGTCGCAATGAACAACTCAACGAAGTTTACAAATGTACGATTTATTTAGGGTTTCGTTTATTTTACTAAGATTAAAATGTCAACTGTTTGTTTTTCAGGTAATGATCTCCTTACTCAAGAAGCTAGAATGGAATTACATAGTTGTAATTTACGATATGGACACCTATGGGAAGGAAGGGTATGAAAGTCTGAAAACTAGAGTCAAAAATGAAAATATTTGTATCAAAGCATCATTTGGTATTACAATTGATGAAAACGGCGCAGTTACTTCGTCATCATTGAGAACGTTTCTTGACGATACAGCTCAGCTGTCTGTGACGGGAGCTGTTGTTTTTTCAACCGCTGTTCATATTAAAATTCTTTTAAATGCTGCAAGTTTGAGATTAGCTGAAACTAGTGACCAGATATCTTTTCTGTTTTCTGAAGGTATTGACCTGACAAGAAGTTCCGTGAGAGATAATGACGATAACGTATACGCACCCGCTAAAGGTGCATATGTTACAGCTCCACCGAGGTCTTACGTAAATGAATTTGAAAGTTACTGGAAAAATATGTTTAAAAATATTTCTCGCCTTGTAGAAGAATCGGAAAGTAACAGCTGGCTCAAAAATGTATTTTCGTTTTATTCAGATAACAATTGCGTTCCTTCAAATGACTCTGCTAACCCGGGATGCAACGAACTTACCCAATCAGAAATTGACAAAATAGGTGAGAATAACTTGTACACCAGCTACGCAATTGAATCTGCTTCTCTTCTTGCAAAACTTCTAAAAGATGTACATACCGTCAAATGTTCTGGATCAGATGGCTTTTGCGAAACTATGAAATCACTAATCTACAATGAGAAAGGCTTTATTTTGGACCAAATTAAAGATATTTCAGTCGATCTAAAAAAAGAAATGCCCTTCTTACCAGAGGTCCTGGAAAACAAAACGTTGAGTTTTGCAACAACAGCAGATGTGATTTTTGATACACAGTATAATGTTTACAACACAAGAAAATGTCTAACAGACGATTCAAAATTCTGTTTCGTTGAGGTGAGTATCCATATAGTTTTATCAGACATTAACTATAAGGTTAAGGAAATGCATGCTTAAATTGTTTGGGCTATGCTGCATTCCTTTTATCAGTCAGTCAGTCCGCCCGTACGCTCCTTTAAAAACAGTCGTCCCTCTTTGGTATAGAGCTCAACAGTGATGAGTTGTAACAACAAATTTTTCCTGTTTGCAGATACTTTGAATTTTCAATATGTTAAATGATCTTTAAAAAATTAGTCTCGCATTTCTATAATACTCCTTAACCGTATAACTTCATATTTGGTCAGCAGCGGGACAGTGTTGATTTGTTTTCTAAATAATTTCAGTTTGGTCCTATGTTGGTAGCTCCATTTGAGAATACACATATATGGTATTATAGTCTTTCGTGTTATATAAAAGATTTATACAAAAAATGAATGGATCATAGCGAATTCAGTGCCCGAGACATACTGAATGCCCATCGCCATGATGACCGGTGGAAAAATAGAACATTAGATACAAGATGGGAATCACATAGCAAAAAAGGTTAAAAACAAAACAGCAAAACGATATTGTGTCATTTAAGTCTTGGTGGTTTTGCATTCATAGTATATGTTTGTCATGGGAATATATAGTTAAAATAATAACAGACTTCTGTTAAATAACCATTTCGAAATAATAAGACACGTTTCTCGTTTTTCGTATAGATTAGACCATTGGTGTTTACATGTCATTTTTGGAGCATTTTATAGCTTGCTGTTCGGTGTGAGCCAATGCTCCGTGGTGTAAAACGTACTTTGACCAATAATGATTTACCTTTACAAATTGTGACTTTGATGAGAGTGTTGTCTCATTGGCATTCATACACCATCTTCTTATATCTATCTATGTACATTATAATTCATTGTTTTCTTTTTAATCATTGAAACAGATAGGTAAGTACCTCAACAGTAGCTTAGATTTGGACACATCATTGGTCAGAGATTATCATAAAAGCAGTAATGGCAAAACATGGCCTAATATAAACCGTGCTCAATGTCTTGCTGGTCAAAAATGTTCAGCTTGCATCCTAGATGATTTAACCAAAGAAGTACTGTATGCAGACGGGGATATTATAGTGGCTGGTATTATACCTATCTACAATAAAGATAATGGCGATCCACTTGGATGCAATGGAATAAGAACTACACTCAGCGTTGAAATTGCCGAAGCTATGGAATTTGCTGTTATAGAAGTAAATAGACGGATTGGAAAGTATAAAAGTATCTTTCCGGGGAAAAAGATTGGATTTGCATTCATTAATAGCTGTAATCAACCATTAGTTGTTCAAAGTAAAATTTTAGAATTACTTCAGAAAGGAGTGCTGCAAAAAGACGGAACTTTTACGCCAATCTCACATAAACTTGTTGGATGGATTGGAGCTTATGGAAGCAGTATCAGTTTGGCTGCTTCTCAAATATTATCAAAGTTTGGTTATATTCAAATTGCATATGCTTCAACGGCAGCCGTTCTCAGTGATAGAAACGAACATCCATACTTTATGCGCACGTGCACACCTGACGACAAACAAGCTAAAGCAATGATAAAGATAATCCAGACGATGAAATCAAATTACATTCAAGTTGTGTATAGCGAAGGTACGTACGGGGAAGGAGGAAGAGATGCAATTAGAAAGGAGGCACAGTTAGCAAAAATATGTATACGAAACGAAATAGTAGTGAAGGAAGGAGAAGTTTACTACCAAATACTCAATAAGTTGAGAGTAAATCCTTCTGCAAAAATTGTAATTATGTTTTTACGCTCTCATGTAGTTGATTTGGTGACTTCAGCTATAGATGAGGAAATGGACTATGGCGAATTCATGTTCATTGGGTCTGAAGCATGGGGTTACAGACCTGATCAATTTCAAGAAAAGAAAAAATTAGTAGGAAGTATTACTCTGGCTCTAAGGATGGCAGAAAACGACAATTTTACATCACATCTCGGAGATTTAAACGTTTATACAAATACTCATGATCCATGGTTAAGGGAATATACTGAAAAGAAATTTGATTGCTTTTTTAATACAAGTTTTGATAAAACATCTAAAAACCCTTGCAGCGACAATTTACGACTGACAGATGCACCGTCATTTAAACAAGAAATTTGGACTCCGTTTGCTTTAAATGCAATGCTAGTTTTACTGTCGGGCACTAGTGATGCTTTTACAGAATTATGTGGATCAGGCTCCCCTAGCCTTTGCGACCAATTTCGACTCAAACCAGATACTGTCAGAAATCGGGTGTTGCAGCAAACTTTCGATATTGCAAATGACGGGAATGAGATTAGAATGTTTGATGACAATGGCGACGGAAATGTAGGATACAGAATCTATAATATTCAACGAAGTCAATTGGACAGTAACGTGTTGATATACGAACAGGTAAATAGTAACTAGAACACTCCCGCGAAATCGCGGGCATTTGCAGCTTGTAAACTGTTGTAGGATGAATTTTTGTACAAATGTATAAAGATTTTATGTCTTAGGATTTCATAAAAGGTATCAAAAGCCCTGTCCCTGTCCCATTTGTTTCATTTCTGTTAAATTACATTATTTTCGCGTTACCGGCCTCAGACCACAATTATTCTTCCCCTTTGGTACAATGCATTTTTGGTAAAAGTCATATTTAATTAAAAAAAAAATTGCACCGCTTTAAACATGAAGTAAATGTCTCTGCATTTAGACCAATATTATTCTAATAAGATATGCTTCTATGACAATCCATCCGTGCTTTTTTTTCTTTTGAGAACCATAATTACATGCCAATTGTAGGATTTGAATCTTGAATGAATGACTAAGGCCAATTTCTACCCTATTTTCATTTTGGTGAAATCACAACTTTCACTTTTAACAATATTTTTTTTCCGCATGCTTTACTTATTTCAATATATATGCGACTGATATGACTCCTTAAATAGTAAACATTTAAAAGATAACAGTAGACATAATAGATAGAGTCTCTATATATTATAGTAGTATACTCATAATGTACATGGTACTGTAGTGTAGATAAACGCAAAAATAATTGTCCTCTCTCCGAGTACTAGTACAAGTTTAAAATCGAAAGTCTTATCTCTGACTAAACAACGGTCTGATGAGACGGAACCAATATCCGGACGCCTTAGTTTTCGTATTTCTCCCAAAATAACTCAATCTAAATAATCATAGGAATGAATGACAAATGCGACTATTCATGGCACATATAGGACATAGAGGCATGACGATTGATTTATTGTAGAAGGAAGAGAAGCGACACACAAAATGAGGTCTTCTCGTTTAATAGTATAGATAATGATTATAATCATAAACAAGATGATGATATGGTCTTCATTTAAAGTAAATATTCAAAATTCTAAATCTGTGCCATTAAGGTGATGGAATTTACTGTTTCATTTAAATATTGAAAGACTAAGAGTGGATATATGCCCATTATTGGTGAACGTATAATTTCCGTTTTATTAAGTTAAATTCTATGATGTAAAGTTGAGTATTTCTTGAGTATTTCTTTTATTTCGATCATATTTTATTCTTTTAAAATGACATGTTTGCTTTTCGATTATTGCTTTAAAATTAAAATTCAAACTAGGTAAGGACAATCCGCCCTTTTCTGCTATGCCATATTTTAGATTTGACCAACAGTTGAATATTGAAATACACAAATGATGCCCCCGCCTGACCAAAATTCCAACTACCTGTCATTACCTTTAAAAATTAATCCAAATCATGTAGACATCTTTATTGTGTGTATGAACATCCTACAAAATATCAAAGCTGTATCGCCAAATGTGTGGGAGGAGATAGCCGCACAAACCATGATATCTTTTTGCAGCTGGTATTAAATATTTTCTTTGATGTTTCGTTGTTAGAGTTAGAAATTATTTAGATACAAAGGTTCCAAGCTCATGCAAGGTTGGTTTAAAGTCAATGTGGACATTCTTTTTATGTTCCCTTTGGTCATCTTCAAATATTGGTTCTCAAGAATTCAATTTTTGATACTTCAAGTACTGGTTTCTAACATACCTTATACATATAGATCTATAAAAGTGGGTAGTACGATTCAACATGTATAAAGGATTATTTTCATTTCATAAATGCATAAATAAAATAAAGTCACATTTTCATCGTAATTCTTAGTAGATAATTTAACACGATTCATGTAGAAAGTTTCAAAGTCTTTCAGAATAATGTTCCATATTGTATGACTTAATAAATACTTTAGCTCCAGTCTTAAATAACTGTTGTATAAAACTGTAGATCACAATTCAAATACTGGAGAAAAATTAATTAGTTTTAAAAAGCAGAATTTTGAATTTAAAAGGAGTCGAAATTTAAATTCAGAAAAAGTCAAAATTTCGAATTTTAAAAAAGTCAAAGTTGGAAATTTCAAGATTTTGAAAGTCAAAATTTCAAGATTAGAAAAGTTAAAATTTCGAGTTAATGTCGAAATTTTAGATTTAAAATGTCAAAATTTCTACTTAGAAAAAAAAGTTCACTGCCAATTTTATTTTTTCTATGTCCCTAATACGCTTTCGTACAAGTCAGTACCACTGACATCAAACATCATAATCGACACAATCGTTTAAAGGTAAATAAGTTTGAATAAATTAAATGTTTGCTATGATTCTTGCAGGTAGGACAGTCACCGTTGGATGAAGCAAATTTTAAGTTTGAAACAGAGATGGTGGTTAATCCCGATCGCATGGTACTTCCGGCAGTGTGTCCGAATACAAAAGCTTGCAGTGAATGTTTTCCGAATGAAGGCAATACGCAAAATGATGTACGAGAGATTAGGTAAAAATTAAATTATTCAGCCTAAATTAATTACAGCGGAAATTCATAGTTAGAAATCTTGTGAAAAGTGTTTTGCACTACATTATGTAGATAAAATTCTATTAAAAACTTTGGTTAAGAAAAAGCTTTAATATTGCATTACTTTTATTAAAATGTCTTCTAAATCCGACGTACAATGTATGGAGAATAAATACCAATGCAATCGATAAAACTGGCAAACATACTAGTACTAGACAACTATAACAGAAAAACTTACTAAATATGATAAAAACAAACATGACAGACAGGTCTAGCATAAAAAGAATTTCCCGGGGGCGCTCAATCCTCTATAACCCTATGCAAGTTATATACAAGAACAAACTGTAAACATCAGTTGGAAAGACTTGTCTCATCAGAACTTCACGAACACTTCACACTATGCTCAGATAATTAACAATAGAACCATTTGTTACAGGCTTTTTTTTATTTATGAAAGTGCCACTATTATTTATCTTAATTAGTTGACGTTATATGTTAAAAGATTAAATGAAAATGCAATATGCCTTCGCAGATTTTCATAAACTGACAACTATAGTCATACTCATATTGATAGAAAAACAAACAAACACAATCACTACGCTCATACATTATTAGAATAGAAACAAATCTTAGAGTTGAATCCTTTTCCTTGACAATAAAATGATAAAATTTAAAATTTGTACTAGAGAATGTCAGTTAGACAAACACACAAAGATTATTGTATAATTGTATATATGCACATCCCAGCATTCCTGTTTCGCTGACATTCTCTGTACTTACAACTAAATCAAACAATGTCATTGTTTAAATAAAATACTGGTATTATTATTTTTTTATATTTCTCTATATTTGCTCCATTTATATTTATATCTAAATAGGCGATTAAGGGTGTAGGTAGGGATGATTTCTCGTTCAATGACAGACGTGTTTTTTTCTAGTCAGGGAATGAGGAATCACTTAATACCAGTATGTCTTTGGAAATTTATTTGGAAAAAATTTACGCAACTTACCATTATGGAAAAGGAAAAACTACAACCAATCCTTTCTTAAGGATTCTTTATTTGCTACATCAATCGAGGGAGACGTCCTTATATTGGTAGCATTTAACTAGCACATGTCTTGTTACAGGTTTCTAAATATACTTTTTTTTTTATATAAGTATATCACAGATGACAAATGGGTGAACAACCAAATAAATTTTGTAAACAATTGTATGATACATATCAATTAATGATGTACATTTCATTAGGGACTGTCATTTGCTCTTCTTCTTTTTCATTTTCTTATTACATGTATCTTCTGATATGTTTTTTTTTGTGTGTCTCTCAATATATATATATTTCCTAGTAATTCAGTCAACCATGTTCGTCAAAGTTTCATATTATTACTCGCCAAAACGTAATACTAAAAATAAATTAAAGACTGAACGTATATATTCATAATGTTTATTTTATATGAATTTAAGGCGCAATTAATACATAAGTAAGCCGCCTACCAAAACCAATAACAACAACTTCACGAAGCACAAAAAACGACAAGACAAAAATACAAAAGTTACTGAAAGCAAGTCAAATCCAATTACAACTAACATGATAGTAAATCCGAGTAATCCGCTCGTATGCTATTTTGAAATAAGTCAAATTTTAATATAAATACTTCATATAAATTTGTATTGTTGTAGTGTTGACGGCAACAAAACAGTTACAACCGTTTTAGGAGCATTTGTCGGTGTTTTAACACTGGTTGTAACAATTTTGGTTGGATGTATTTTTATGATGAGACGAAATCGCTACCCAGGTAAGATCGTTTAAGCGTTAGGGTGTGAGTATTTTTGGTCTAACATAAGGATGACATTAAAATGCACTTTTCTACTTTGTATCAGTAATAATAACAATAAAAAAATTGCGTAGGTTATAAGTTCATTTATTTAGAAATGAAACCGATTATCTACATTGTAACATTATAACCTCGCATCACGGTGCAAACCTATAAGTTCAGTCGATTTACACGCCATCTTGAAGTTATTGCTAAACGTCAGTTAATTCTTATTGATTGTTTTTAGAGAGGCTGAGGTCAATTTGTTTGGAAGAGTTATAAAAGTGTGAACACGTCAAAAGTAAACTCATCATAGATACCAGTATTAAATATTCAGTATGCATTCCGTCGACAAAAGTGACGCTCAAATAAAAAGTTTAAAAGTTCTAATAAAGTATGAAAATTGTAGAGCATTGAGGACCCAAAAGTTGTTTGCTAATTTCAGCCCAGGGAATCTATTCCAGGTGTACAAAATCCTTAGAATTTCGACCACATGTAATGTTTTGTAAATAGTTAATTTTTAATTATGACCATAACAATGATAATGCATGTCCCTTCTAGGCTGGTTACAACTTCGGGGAGAAAACTTCCTACTGCGTGGCACCAACCAAGTTATTGTTGTATTTGCGGTTATAGTCAAAAACTTTACATTTATAATTACGCATTTCATTTATGTATTCATGTGATTTCCAATACATGATGTGTATGATGTCAATTTTACATCATAAGTCATTATGTATTATTATATTAAACCGAAAAAGACTATTGTCAGCTGATGTGTTTTATAGATGCTGACTATTATTTAATTAATAAGAAAAGAGATATGATTTTATTTAAGTGTGACATAAAAAAAAACTTTTGGCATTTGTGATGAAGTTAAGTTTTGCATTTTTTTATTATAAGAACTATGTTTATTCAGGAGTGACTGAAGTTAAATCATGCTAACTATAACATCGTTTTATATATTGTTTTCCCTTATTTCAAAATTATGTTTAATATTGCAGAAGAAGACACATATCTGGATGCTACTGATCCATACTTGACACCTTATGATAGAAATAAGGATAGCAACAACTTATATTCAAGGTCTACGGATTCGCCAAACAATTCAGCCGATTCCGGTATAAATGTAGCTGTAATCGATACCAATATATAACATATATGATAATTGTAAAATTTCTATGATGCTGGTTGATTTTTTAAGGCAAAACTAACTGGTTACACATATACCAAATACATTTAATATAAAATTATAAAAAAATAGTTCCAATGTCCCCCGAGTCGATCATATTTCATCTGTCTATCCAACGGACATTACTAAAAAATGATAATGTTTTTCTTTTAAATCTGTTTTAAATCATCTTACTAGAAAGTTGAAGATTTGCGATCAATTTCCTATATATTTAATTTTAAAAAGGAAAAACATTGCTGTTATATTCCAGGTGAATTAATTTGATAAAATTTGTACAATGCGAATTTCCAAATTATTAAGGGATATAAAAAGTTGATCGGCACTGATTTTATAAGTTGTCTCAGATAATTGTTGATATAAACTGCACTTATCTGCCAGGAATTGTTCACATGGGAGCGCTAACAATTTTCATACATTTAATGTTTCCAAAGGGTATAACTTTTTTTTAAATAATTGATCCGCACTGATTTTCGAACTCGTCATTGCCATATAATTTATACAAATATGGTAAGTATAGCACATGTTAAAGGGCTAATGATGCAATTCTCCATATAATTAACGTTTCCTAGGGGCATAAATCTTTTTTTTAAAATAGACACTGATTTTATAATCCGTCGAAGACATTCCTCATATAAACCTACAGAATAAGTTTTATAAAAAATCTGGCAAGAATTGTTCATGTGAGAGCGCTAACAAGACAGGACAGACAGACGCCCGGCATTTCTGTGCCCCCCCCCACTCAACGCGTTGCCCGGGGGGCAATTACGGTTTAACTATATGTTCAGAACTTAAGTAGATATCACAATCAGTATGAACTTCTAAATGCTCAATCGCCAAATTACATTGTGTTGTTAACATGTTTTGTTTCATTCTTATATTTGTTAATGTATATAAATAAATCATCATGATGCTATATGTATTTAATGGAAAGCAAAAAAGGAGATATGATTAAAGGTATATGTTTACTACAATCATTTTGACGACAAACCAAGGACTTGAGTTTTCATTCAAACAAGTACGAAAAATTGTCTTAATAGCAATATTGCCAATAGTGATTTCGCCGAGCCCTATCTACCATTAGCCGACGATGACTATTAGATTCATAGTTCTTCAAATATATAAATTGAAACAAGCTAAACGTTAAAAAATTGACAAACTGGGGTATCTTTCTTCTGTTTCTTATACGCCTTGATATTTAGTAATAGAACATTTGTTCTATTTGTAAAGTTGAAATCATCCCTTCGTAAATTTTACGGACGCCATCACGAGTAGGTTATCTGTTATGGAATAATCGTTTCACAGATGAGATATGTTCCTTATGTCGTAACTACAATACACTTCCCTTTCCACGAATGTGACCTACCGAATTAGACTATATATCGGATTTGTAATAAAATTAGAAACACTACGGGTGCCACAGGTGTAGCAAGAATTGCTTACTCTTTCGGAGCACATGAGAACATCCCAGTTTTTAGTGGGTTTCGTGTTGCTTATTCTTACGATTTCGATGTTGTGTCTTCTGTACTATTATTTGTCTGTTTGTCTTTTTTATTTTTAGCCATGACGTTGTCAGTTTATTTTTTATCTATGAGTTTGACTCTCCCTCTGGTATCTTTCGTCCCTCTTTGGTGATCGTTTTGGTTGTTTATACCGCTGAACAGTCCTTTCTACTTTTTTTCCTGAATAAAAACCATGTTTTTATTTAAGAATTTCACATTCAGTCTAGTTTCAGGACTAGAAATATTTACATGACCGATGGTAAAAAAGTGTGGCTTAGGGTTAGAAAAGAGTCAATTACTAATCCGTTAGTGTGTAATGGATCTGCTTACCCTTCCAGGTGGTAACCTAATATCATTTCCGGTTTTTCGAATGGTTGTGTTGCGAAGTCTTTAATCTTTTAGGTTGTGTTCTGTGTACTAATACTTTTGTTTATCTTTTAACCATTTACCTTTTGGCGTTGTTAGTTTATTTTTCGACTTATGAGTTTGAATGTCCCTTTAGGATTTACGCCTCTCTTTGAGATTTTTGATGTATATTACTTAAATGGTTATTTGGAACAATCAACTACGATTTTACTGCAAAGTCTAAAGTTGAAGAGTAGTCGATTGAAAATAAAAACAAATCCCGCAATGAATTTACAAAACTTTCCGAAAATCATATACAATTTTAAACTGAACCGTGGTGTGAATCAGAAATTATAACTTCTATTTTCGAAATAAGTTATAAGCTTGAAACACACTTTATCTGTAAAACCACAAAAAGCGAAGCGTTGACTAGTTCTTACTATGGATTGGCATGTTCTCTTGGGTGCAATCAATAGTTTTTTTCATGACGTCACTACGTAACAGGGCATGACATTTTGGACCGATCATATAGAAGTCAAGTATTCATAGTTATATAGATATCTATACATCAACGGAAAGATAATTTCATGAATTTTTTTAATAAATAAAAATATATCCAACATTTTTGGGTTGAAAATGCATATTGGTACAAGTTATAAGCTGCAAATGAGGCATTTTCCCCGTAAAATAACTTAAAAACATACCCCCTTTGGGCCCATGGATCAATAACATTGGCACATATTTGAGTTTTCTAATAAGGTGCATTTCGAAGAGCTTGTCCGGCTGATTTTAGATAATGAAGTTTCAGGGTACGCTTTCCTGCTCCGAGAAGAGCTATCTTACCTGACAAATAAAAGTGCTTTTTGCAACAGGTGAAAATCAGCTGTTTGTGGAGTTGTCTCCCATATAGTAGGAAGTCACAAAAACATTTTTATTTTTTAAAATCTTTATAAAAGTGGCATTTTAATTGAACTTCAATATATGTTTTTCACATTGAACATAAAAAACAATCAAATTTTCCATTCAGTGGTATATAAATAGCAGGGTATTCCATCAATATGTAAATCTCACTGGGGAAATACCCCTAGTTTTTTATACGAAACTGTTTATAGCACCCTTAACCAGTTTGCATGTCTTTTGATAACCCATTTGTGCATCTAGTTGCAAACCCACTGTCATTTCAAGCATTTTGGTGCCTTAAACTTGTATGTTGGTGTAAAAATGGCTGAGATATTGTCATTTTAGTATGCAATGCATCAAACCGTCTATGAGGCTATAAAATGAAAAATCTGAATATTGAATCTGAGAAGACATTATTTATTGCATCTCATTCTTCCGGTGAATGAAATAGATAAAATGATCCACAGAGACTTTCAACTTCTCGAAAAGGTCAATCAAAATGAATTATGGCCATATATTAGCACTGTATGTCTAAAAGGGTGTATACATAAAGCAGGATTTTAAACATAATAAAACATAAAACAATGAAAAAAACACCAATATCAAACAATAAATGACAGTCAAACCTAGTAAAGAAATTCTTATATCACATATTGAACCATGAATAATCAACTTTTTTTCTTATTTTATCATCAACAAAATAAAAAATACACATCTCTATATTATAGAGTTCATTTGTGGTCAAGGGGGAGATAATCCATTAATTTCAAATTTGCAAAATCACACACAATGAAGAAAGTAAAATAAAAAGATTAAACAATATTTCATTTACACTTGGCAATTCTATAAAATTTTTCTGAACATGTATAAATAAAATAAATTTGCTATTGTCTATTAACATCATTGAAACAATCTTGACGTCATAGCGACATTTGTGACGTCATCAATAGAAAAAAAATCATTAGAAACAAACAGTTAAAATTCAGAGTTCAAAATGCCTGGCCAAGATAGAAGGAAAAAAAAAACTATGGAGAAAAAGAAATAACTTCAACAAAGGTTACACACCTTGGAACAATAAGGTACAGTTTGAATTGGGTGTTGAAGCAGATTCTTCAAATGCTGCAAACATCAAAGTCAGTAGACCTAAAATAGAAATTTATGAAGCTGCACTGACACAGCATAATGGTGCAGCAAATACATTGCCAACAAGACTGCGGCCCCGTCGTTCGTCTCATAAGGAGAAAACTGAAGAACAGGAGGACTGTTCTGAAAACATTATTGTAAATTTTTCTAAATTAAAGGATTTTATAAAAAAGTGCTTAAAACACAGGTGCAGGAACACGTCAAAAGTAGATGTGGCTATTGCAAAGCGCATGGGATTATGTATTTCTCTTCAAGCCAATTGTGAAAAATGTAATTTTGACACCAGAGCCTGTAAAGTGTATACTGAATGTGAGAAAAAAAGCAGAGGACCAGCTGCTGGTTACCTCCATGAGGCAATGACTCTTGCCATACTAAAAACCAAAATGGGAGGGACAGACTTACAAATGGCTCTAGCTTGTCTCAACATCAAGGTACCTAGTTTACAATTAATATCAACAAATGTCAAAAAACAATGTGACAAAATGATAGAACTGAATGAGGCGGCAATGGTAAAAAATCAGCAATTTGTTCAAGAATTTAATCAATGCATAGGAAAAGATAATGAGGTGGATGTGGAGACCGACACGGCCTATAATAACAGAAATCAAGTCGGATATGAGGCCGGCACACAGTCCTTTTGTCCACTAATTGAAAAAAATACTGGACTTAATTTACTAATGACCATGTCAACTGCTAACAAACTTTGCAACAGGAAAAATGAGTGTTGTCATACTGAATGTAAGAAAACTTATAGTTCTGAAGAAACCATTTCTTCAAGTGAAGGCAAACTTGCTGAAAAAAATTTACAAAAAATGAATGATCTTAAAATTTTAAAAGTGAAATCTGTGACCAGTGATGCAAGCGCTCAATTGAGTAAAGTTGTGAGAGAATTTGGTAAAAAGTCCGGCAACTCCATCCGGTACTATCAATGTTTTGTACATCGAATGCGCACTGTTCAAAAGTATATAAAAAATTTAACTTTTTCTAAATTACAAACTGGTTATGACAGAGACTTTTTTCGGCAAAGATTGGCTACTTGCATTAGATCAAGGGTTAGACTCGAGTTAGTGCGCATTCACAAAATTAGTACACAACTTAATTTTGCAACTTTAGCACAGTCAGCAATTAAAAATATTGTCTCTTGTTTCAGTGGAAATCATGCAAATTGCAAAGAAAATGCTGTCGCCTGCTGTGCACATTTGGACACTTATAATACTAAATTCTTGCCATATGGAGTTTATTTGAATCTTTGTGTGGTAGACAAAAAAAAATAGAATCCGCGTTGAATAAGTCTCTTTCTTTGGATATTTTAAATAAAATTTCTAGTCTTCACACAACAAATCAATGTGAGAACTTGCATCACCGTGTCTTCACATATGCTCCAAAATCTGTTCTACATAAAAGAAATTTTCATGGTTTATGTCATTCTGCATGCCACTCCTCTACATTTGGAACTGGAAAATCTTCTATCTTATTGGCTAAATCTCTTGGACTTAATTTTTCTAAATGTGCTCCATTCTTTAAATTTATGATTCGAAAAGATATAATCGCTCTTTACTATTCTCAAAGAAAAAAAACAGCAAAATATAAAATTCAAAAATTTTTGTCAAAGTGTAAGCGACAGAACAGAAGAGTAAGACTAGGTTCAATGTATAGTAGTGGCTGCAATGATATAAATGAAATCCATAACTATGGAATCAATGTAAATAAATAAAATAATTGAAACCAACTGAACTGTGTTTTTTATATATCTTTCCTCACCTTAAAATATACAGTTTTTAAAACCTTTATGTTCTTGACATGTACCAAAGCGTTTACACTGGATTCTTTCAATATTTACTATAACAGGTTCCAAGGATAAATGATCAATATTTAAGCATTTCTTTGTGTGGCATAAATGTGAAACATGGTAACTGATATCAGAAAATTTGCAATCATTTGCCAAAAAATATTGCAGGCGGTGTACGGTGAAATTTTGTTTTTTTCCTCGAAAAGTCGGTCTTATTATGCCATATCCATCTGCGTTTGATGTACCATACCAAATATGACAGCCATTAATATTATTAAAACGGAAAAGTTTAGACTTCAAATATTGCTGTTCTTCATCTGCAAATTCAGTTTCATACACTTTGGACATGTCATGAAACAAATGGTAATAAAATTATATGCGAGTATTATTCTGAAAAAAATTATAAAAAGCATGGTAAAATTGCCTTTCTCATTCGACTCAATAACATGAGATACTTCACAACAGAGTAACTTGCAATTGAGCATAAATGGTCACAAAAAGGACACATAGTATGTGTAGGCTGAAAAAAAACTGCACCTGAGCTGTCTTGAAACATCTTGAACAGAAAAATTAGATTTTTTGTGCATATTTCAGAGGCCTTAAGGGTGCAATCAATAGTTTTTTTCATGACGTCACTACGTAACAGGGCATGACATTTTGGACCGATCATATAGAAGTCAAGTATTCATAGTTATATAGATATCTATACATCAACGGAAAGATAATTTCATGAATTTTTTTAATAAATAAAAATATATCCAACATTTTTGGGTTGAAAATGCATATTGGTACAAGTTATAAGCTGCAAATGAGGCATTTTCCCCGTAAAATAACTTAAAAACATACCCCCTTTGGGCCCATGGATCAATAACATTGGCACATATTTGAGTTTTCTAATAAGGTGCATTTCGAAGAGCTTGTCCGGCTGATTTTAGATAATGAAGTTTCAGGGTACGCTTTCCTGCTCCGAGAAGAGCTATCTTACCTGACAAATAAAAGTGCTTTTTGCAACAGGTGAAAATCAGCTGTTTGTGGAGTTGTCTCCCATATAGTAGGAAGTCACAAAAACATTTTTATTTTTTAAAATCTTTATAAAAGTGGCATTTTAATTGAACTTCAATATATGTTTTTCACATTGAACATAAAAAACAATCAAATTTTCCATTCAGTGGTATATAAATAGCAGGGTATTCCATCAATATGTAAATCTCACTGGGGAAATACCCCTAGTTTTTTATACGAAACTGTTTATAGCACCCTTAACCAGTTTGCATGTCTTTTGATAACCCATTTGTGCATCTAGTTGCAAACCCACTGTCATTTCAAGCATTTTGGTGCCTTAAACTTGTATGTTGGTGTAAAAATGGCTGAGATATTGTCATTTTAGTATGCAATGCATCAAACCGTCTATGAGGCTATAAAATGAAAAATCTGAATATTGAATCTGAGAAGACATTATTTATTGCATCTCATTCTTCCGGTGAATGAAATAGATAAAATGATCCACAGAGACTTTCAACTTCTCGAAAAGGTCAATCAAAATGAATTATGGCCATATATTAGCACTGTATGTCTAAAAGGGTGTATACATAAAGCAGGATTTTAAACATAATAAAACATAAAACAATGAAAAAAACACCAATATCAAACAATAAATGACAGTCAAACCTAGTAAAGAAATTCTTATATCACATATTGAACCATGAATAATCAACTTTTTTTCTTATTTTATCATCAACAAAATAAAAAATACACATCTCTATATTATAGAGTTCATTTGTGGTCAAGGGGGAGATAATCCATTAATTTCAAATTTGCAAAATCACACACAATGAAGAAAGTAAAATAAAAAGATTAAACAATATTTCATTTACACTTGGCAATTCTATAAAATTTTTCTGAACATGTATAAATAAAATAAATTTGCTATTGTCTATTAACATCATTGAAACAATCTTGACGTCATAGCGACATTTGTGACGTCATCAATAGAAAAAAAATCATTAGAAACAAACAGTTAAAATTCAGAGTTCAAAATGCCTGGCCAAGATAGAAGGAAAAAAAAAACTATGGAGAAAAAGAAATAACTTCAACAAAGGTTACACACCTTGGAACAATAAGGTACAGTTTGAATTGGGTGTTGAAGCAGATTCTTCAAATGCTGCAAACATCAAAGTCAGTAGACCTAAAATAGAAATTTATGAAGCTGCACTGACACAGCATAATGGTGCAGCAAATACATTGCCAACAAGACTGCGGCCCCGTCGTTCGTCTCATAAGGAGAAAACTGAAGAACAGGAGGACTGTTCTGAAAACATTATTGTAAATTTTTCTAAATTAAAGGATTTTATAAAAAAGTGCTTAAAACACAGGTGCAGGAACACGTCAAAAGTAGATGTGGCTATTGCAAAGCGCATGGGATTATGTATTTCTCTTCAAGCCAATTGTGAAAAATGTAATTTTGACACCAGAGCCTGTAAAGTGTATACTGAATGTGAGAAAAAAAAGCAGAGGACCAGCTGCTGGTTACCTCCATGAGGCAATGACTCTTGCCATACTAAAAACCAAAATAGGAGGGACAGACTTACAAATGGCTCTAGCTTGTCTCAACATCAAGGTACCTAGTTTACAATTAATATCAACAAATGTCAACAAACAATGTGACAAAATGATAGAACTGAATGAGGCGGCAATGGTAAAAAATCAGCAATTTGTTCAAGAATTTAATCAATGCATAGGAAAAGATAATGAGGTGGATGTGGAGACCGACACGGCCTATAATAACAGAAATCAAGTCGGATATGAGGCCGGCACACAGTCCTTTTGTCCACTAATTAAAAAAAATACTGGACTTAATTTACTAATGACCATGTCAACTGCTAACAAACTTTGCAACAGGAAAAATGAGTGTTGTCATACTGAATGTAAGAAAACTTATAGTTCTGAAGAAACCATTTCTTCAAGTGAAGGCAAACTTGCCGAAAATTTTTTACAAAAAATGAATGATCTTAAAATTTTAAAAGTGAAATCTGTGACCAGTGATGCAAGCGCTCAATTGAGTAAAGTTGTGAGAGAATTTGGTAAAAAGTCCGGCAACTCCATCCGGTACTATCAATGTTTTGTACATCGAATGCGCACTGTTCAAAAGTATATAAAAAATTTAACTTTTTCTAAATTACAAACTGGTTATGACAGAGACTTTTTTCGGCAAAGATTGGCTACTTGCATTAGATCAAGGGTTAGACTCGAGTTAGTGCGCATTCACAAAATTAGTACACAACTTAATTTTGCAACTTTAGCACAGTCAGCAATTAAAAATATTGTCTCTTGTTTCAGTGGAAATCATGCAAATTGCAAAGAAAATTCTGTCGCCTGCTGTGCACATTTGGACACTTATAATACTAAATTCTTGCCATATGGAGTTTATTTGAATCTTTGTGTGGTAGACAAAAAAAAATAGAATCCGCGTTGAATAAGTCTCTTTCTTTGGATATTTTAAATAAAATTTCTAGTCTTCACACAACAAATCAATGTGAGAACTTGCATCACCGTGTCTTCACATATGCTCCAAAATCTGTTCTACATAAAAGAAATTTTCATGGTTTATGTCATTCTGCATGCCACTCCTCTACATTTGGAACTGGAAAATCTTCTATCTTATTGGCTAAATCTCTTGGACTTAATTTTTCTAAATGTGCTCCATTCTTTAAATTTATGATTCGAAAAGATATAATCGCTCTTTACTATTCTCAAAGAAAAAAAACAGCAAAATATAAAATTCAAAAATTTTTGTCAAAGTGTAAGCGACAGAACAGAAGAGTAAGACTAGGTTCAATGTATAGTAGTGGCTGCAATGATATAAATGAAATCCATAACTATGGAATCAATGTAAATAAATAAAATAATTGAAACCAACTGAACTGTGTTTTTTATATATCTTTCCTCACCTTAAAATATACAGTTTTTAAAACCTTTATGTTCTTGACATGTACCAAAGCGTTTACACTGGTTTCTTTCAATATTTACTATAACAGGTTCCAAGGATAAATGATCAATATTTAAGCATTTCTTTGTGTGGCATAAATGTGAAACATGGTAACTGATATCAGAAAATTTGCAATCATTTGCCAAAAAATATTGCAGGCGGTGTACGGTGAAATTTTGTTTTTTTCCTCGAAAAGTCGGTCTTATTATGCCATATCCATCTGCGTTTGATGTACCATACCAAATATGACAGCCATTAATATTATTAAAACGGAAAAGTTTAGACATCAAATATTGCTGTTCTTCATCTGCAAATTCAGTTTCATACACTTTGGACATGTCATGAAACAAATGGTAATAAAATTATATGCGAGTATTATTCTGAAAAAAATTATAAAAAGCATGGTAAAATTGCCTTTCTCATTCGACTCAATAACATGAGATACTTCACAACAGAGTAACTTGCAATTGAGCATAAATGGTCACAAAAAGGACACATAGTATGTGTAGGCTGAAAAAAAACTGCACCTGAGCTGTCTTGAAACATCTTGAACAGAAAAATTAGATTTTTTGTGCATATTTCAGAGGCCTTAAGGGTGCAATCAATAGTTTTTTTCATGACGTCACTACGTAACAGGGCATGACATTTTGGACCGATCATATAGAAGTCAAGTATTCATAGTTATATAGATATCTATACATCAACGGAAAGATAATTTCATGAATTTTTTTAATAAATAAAAATATATCCAACATTTTTGGGTTGAAAATGCATATTGGTACAAGTTATAAGCTGCAAATGAGGCATTTTCCCCGTAAAATAACTTAAAAACATATCCCCTTTGGGCCCATGGATCAATAACATTGGCACATATTTGAGTTTTCTAATAAGGTGCATTTCGAAGAGCTTGTCCGGCTGATTTTAGATAATGAAGTTTCAGGGTACGCTTTCCTGCTCCGAGAAGAGCTATCTTACCTGACAAATAAAAGTGCTTTTTGCAACAGGTGAAAATCAGCTGTTTGTGGAGTTGTCTCCCATATAGTAGGAAGTCACAAAAACATTTTTATTTTTTAAAATCTTTATAAAAGTGGCATTTTAATTGAACTTCAATATATGTTTTTCACATTGAACATAAAAAACAATCAAATTTTCCATTCAGTGGTATATAAATAGCAGGGTATTCCATCAATATGTAAATCTCACTGGGGAAATACCCCTAGTTTTTTATACGAAACTGTTTATAGCACCCTTAACCAGTTTGCATGTCTTTTGATAACCCATTTGTGCATCTAGTTGCAAACCCACTGTCATTTCAAGCATTTTGGTGCCTTAAACTTGTATGTTGGTGTAAAAATGGCTGAGATATTGTCATTTTAGTATGCAATGCATCAAACCGTCTATGAGGCTATAAAATGAAAAATCTGAATATTGAATCTGAGAAGACATTATTTATTGCATCTCATTCTTCCGGTGAATGAAATAGATAAAATGATCCACAGAGACTTTCAACTTCTCGAAAAGGTCAATCAAAATGAATTATGGCCATATATTAGCACTGTATGTCTAAAAGGGTGTATACATAAAGCAGGATTTTAAACATAATAAAACATAAAACAATGAAAAAAACACCAATATCAAACAATAAATGACAGTCAAACCTAGTAAAGAAATTCTTATATCACATATTGAACCATGAATAATCAACTTTTTTTCTTATTTTATCATCAACAAAATAAAAAATACACATCTCTATATTATAGAGTTCATTTGTGGTCAAGGGGGAGATAATCCATTAATTTCAAATTTGCAAAATCACACACAATGAAGAAAGTAAAATAAAAAGATTAAACAATATTTCATTTACACTTGGCAATTCTATAAAATTTTTCTGAACATGTATAAATAAAATAAATTTGCTATTGTCTATTAACATCATTGAAACAATCTTGACGTCATAGCGACATTTGTGACGTCATCAATAGAAAAAAAATCATTAGAAACAAACAGTTAAAATTCAGAGTTCAAAATGCCTGGCCAAGATAGAAGGAAAAAAAAAACTATGGAGAAAAAGAAATAACTTCAACAAAGGTTACACACCTTGGAACAATAAGGTACAGTTTGAATTGGGTGTTGAAGCAGATTCTTCAAATGCTGCAAACATCAAAGTCAGTAGACCTAAAATAGAAATTTATGAAGCTGCACTGACACAGCATAATGGTGCAGCAAATACATTGCCAACAAGACTGCGGCCCCGTCGTTCGTCTCATAAGGAGAAAACTGAAGAACAGGAGGACTGTTCTGAAAACATTATTGTAAATTTTTCTAAATTAAAGGATTTTATAAAAAAGTGCTTAAAACACAGGTGCAGGAACACGTCAAAAGTAGATGTGGCTATTGCAAAGCGCATGGGATTATGTATTTCTCTTCAAGCCAATTGTGAAAAATGTAATTTTGACACCAGAGCCTGTAAAGTGTATACTGAATGTGAGAAAAAAAGCAGAGGACCAGCTGCTGGTTACCTCCATGAGGCAATGACTCTTGCCATACTAAAAACCAAAATGGGAGGGACAGACTTACAAATGGCTCTAGCTTGTCTCAACATCAAGGTACCTAGTTTACAATTAATATCAACAAATGTCAACAAACAATGTGACAAAATGATAGAACTGAATGAGGCGGCAATGGTAAAAAATCAGCAATTTGTTCAAGAATTTAATCAATGCATAGGAAAAGATAATGAGGTGGATGTGGAGACCGACACGGCCTATAATAACAGAAATCAAGTCGGATATGAGGCCGGCACACAGTCCTTTTGTCCACTAATTGAAAAAAAATACTGGACTTAATTTACTAATGACCATGTCAACTGCTAACAAACTTTGCAACAGGAAAAATGAGTGTTGTCATACTGAATGTAAGAAAACTTATAGTTCTGAAGAAACCATTTCTTCAAGTGAAGGCAAACTTGCCGAAAAAAATTTACAAAAAATGAATGATCTTAAAATTTTAAAAGTGAAATCTGTGACCAGTGATGCAAGCGCTCAATTGAGTAAAGTTGTGAGAGAATTTGGTAAAAAGTCCGGCAACTCCATCCGGTACTATCAATGTTTTGTACATCGAATGCGCACTGTTCAAAAGTATATAAAAAATTTAACTTTTTCTAAATTACAAACTGGTTATGACAGAGACTTTTTTCGGCAAAGATTGGCTACTTGCATTAGATCAAGGGTTAGACTCGAGTTAGTGCGCATTCACAAAATTAGTACACAACTTAATTTTGCAACTTTAGCACAGTCAGCAATTAAAAATATTGTCTCTTGTTTCAGTGGAAATCATGCAAATTGCAAAGAAAATTCTGTCGCCTGCTGTGCACATTTGGACACTTATAATACTAAATTCTTGCCATATGGAGTTTATTTGAATCTTTGTGTGGTAGACAAAAAAAAATAGAATCCGCGTTGAATAAGTCTCTTTCTTTGGATATTTTAAATAAAATTTCTAGTCTTCACACAACAAATCAATGTGAGAACTTGCATCACCGTGTCTTCACATATGCTCCAAAATCTGTTCTACATAAAAGAAATTTTCATGGTTTATGTCATTCTGCATGCCACTCCTCTACATTTGGAACTGGAAAATCTTCTATCTTATTGGCTAAATCTCTTGGACTTAATTTTTCTAAATGTGCTCCATTCTTTAAATTTATGATTCGAAAAGATATAATCGCTCTTTACTATTCTCAAAGAAAAAAAACAGCAAAATATAAAATTCAAAATTTTTTGTCAAAGTGTAAGCGACAGAACAGAAGAGTAAGACTAGGTTCAATGTATAGTAGTGGCTGCAATGATATAAATGAAATCCATAACTATGGAATCAATGTAAATAAATAAAATAATTGAAACCAACTGAACTGTGTTTTTTATATATCTTTCCTCACCTTAAAATATACAGTTTTTAAAACCTTTATGTTCTTGACATGTACCAAAGCGTTTACACTGGTTTCTTTCAATATTTACTATAACAGGTTCCAAGGATAAATGATCAATATTTAAGCATTTCTTTGTGTGGCATAAATGTGAAACATGGTAACTGATATCAGAAAATTTGCAATCATTTGCCAAAAAATATTGCAGGCGGTGTACGGTGAAATTTTGTTTTTTTCCTCGAAAAGTCGGTCTTATTATGCCATATCCATCTGCGTTTGATGTACCATACCAAATATGACAGCCATTAATATTATTAAAACGGAAAAGTTTAGACTTCAAATATTGCTGTTCTTCATCTGCAAATTCAGTTTCATACACTTTGGACATGTCATGAAACAAATGGTAATAAAATTATATGCGAGTATTATTCTGAAAAAAATTATAAAAAGCATGGTAAAATTGCCTTTCTCATTCGACTCAATAACATGAGATACTTCACAACAGAGTAACTTGCAATTGAGCATAAATGGTCACAAAAAGGACACATAGTATGTGTAGGCTGAAAAAAAACTGCACCTGAGCTGTCTTGAAACATCTTGAACAGAAAAATTAGATTTTTTGTGCATATTTCAGAGGCCTTAAGGGTGCAATCAATAGTTTTTTTCATGACGTCACTACGTAACAGGGCATGACATTTTGGACCGATCATATAGAAGTCAAGTATTCATAGTTATATAGATATCTATACATCAACGGAAAGATAATTTCATGAATTTTTTTAATAAATAAAAATATATCCAACATTTTTGGGTTGAAAATGCATATTGGTACAAGTTATAAGCTGCAAATGAGGCATTTTCCCCGTAAAATAACTTAAAAACATACCCCCTTTGGGCCCATGGATCAATAACATTGGCACATATTTGAGTTTTCTAATAAGGTGCATTTCGAAGAGCTTGTCCGGCTGATTTTAGATAATGAAGTTTCAGGGTACGCTTTCCTGCTCCGAGAAGAGCTATCTTACCTGACAAATAAAAGTGCTTTTTGCAACAGGTGAAAATCAGCTGTTTGTGGAGTTATCTCCCATATAGTAGGAAGTCACAAAAACATTTTTATTTTTTAAAATCTTTATAAAAGTGGCATTTTAATTGAACTTCAATATATGTTTTTCACATTGAACATAAAAAACAATCAAATTTTCCATTCAGTGGTATATAAATAGCAGGGTATTCCATCAATATGTAAATCTCACTGGGGAAATACCCCTAGTTTTTTATACGAAACTGTTTATAGCACCCTTAACCAGTTTGCATGTCTTTTGATAACCCATTTGTGCATCTAGTTGCAAACCCACTGTCATTTCAAGCATTTTGGTGCCTTAAACTTGTATGTTGGTGTAAAAATGGCTGAGATATTGTCATTTTAGTATGCAATGCATCAAACCGTCTATGAGGCTATAAAATGAAAAATCTGAATATTGAATCTGAGAAGACATTATTTATTGCATCTCATTCTTCCGGTGAATGAAATAGATAAAATGATCCACAGAGACTTTCAACTTCTCGAAAAGGTCAATCAAAATGAATTATGGCCATATATTAGCACTGTATGTCTAAAAGGGTGTATACATAAAGCAGGATTTTAAACATAATAAAACATAAAACAATGAAAAAAACACCAATATCAAACAATAAATGACAGTCAAACCTAGTAAAGAAATTCTTATATCACATATTGAACCATGAATAATCAACTTTTTTTCTTATTTTATCATCAACAAAATAAAAAATACACATCTCTATATTATAGAGTTCATTTGTGGTCAAGGGGGAGATAATCCATTAATTTCAAATTTGCAAAATCACACACAATGAAGAAAGTAAAATAAAAAGATTAAACAATATTTCATTTACACTTGGCAATTCTATAAAATTTTTCTGAACATGTATAAATAAAATAAATTTGCTATTGTCTATTAACATCATTGAAACAATCTTGACGTCATAGCGACATTTGTGACGTCATCAATAGAAAATAAATCATTAGAAACAAACAGTTAAAATTCAGAGTTCAAAATGCCTGGCCAAGATAGAAGGAAAAAAAAAACTATGGAGAAAAAGAAATAACTTCAACAAAGGTTACACACCTTGGAACAATAAGGTACAGTTTGAATTGGGTGTTGAAGCAGATTCTTCAAATGCTGCAAACATCAAAGTCAGTAGACCTAAAATAGAAATTTATGAAGCTGCACTGACACAGCATAATGGTGCAGCAAATACATTGCCAACAAGACTGCGGCCCCGTCGTTCGTCTCATAAGGAGAAAACTGAAGAACAGGAGGACTGTTCTGAAAACATTATTGTAAATTTTTCTAAATTAAAGGATTTTATAAAAAAGTGCTTAAAACACAGGTGCAGGAACACGTCAAAAGTAGATGTGGCTATTGCAAAGCGCATGGGATTATGTATTTCTCTTCAAGCCAATTGTGAAAAATGTAATTTTGACACCAGAGCCTGTAAGGTGTATACTGAATGTGAGAAAAAAAGCAGAGGACCAGCTGCTGGTTACCTCCATGAGGCAATGACTCTTGCCATACTAAAAACCAAAATGGGAGGGACAGACTTACAAATGGCTCTAGCTTGTCTCAACATCAAGGTACCTAGTTTACAATTAATATCAACAAATGTCAACAAACAATGTGACAAAATGATAGAACTGAATGAGGCGGCAATGGTAAAAAATCAGCAATTTGTTCAAGAATTTAATCAATGCATAGGAAAAGATAATGAGGTGGATGTGGAGACCGACACGGCCTATAATAACAGAAATCAAGTCGGATATGAGGCCGGCACACAGTCCTTTTGTCCACTAATTGAAAAAAAATACTGGACTTAATTTACTAATGACCATGTCAACTGCTAACAAACTTTGCAACAGGAAAAATGAGTGTTGTCATACTGAATGTAAGAAAACTTATAGTTCTGAAGAAACCATTTCTTCAAGTGAAGGCAAACTTGCCGAAAAAAATTTACAAAAAATGAATGATCTTAAAATTTTAAAAGTGAAATCTGTGACCAGTGATGCAAGCGCTCAATTGAGTAAAGTTGTGAGAGAATTTGGTAAAAAGTCCGGCAACTCCATCCGGTACTATCAATGTTTTGTACATCGAATGCGCACTGTTCAAAAGTATATAAAAAATTTAACTTTTTCTAAATTACAAACTGGTTATGACAGAGACTTTTTTCGGCAAAGATTGGCTACTTGCATTAGATCAAGGGTTAGACTCGAGTTAGTGCGCATTCACAAAATTAGTACACAACTTAATTTTGCAACTTTAGCACAGTCAGCAATTAAAAATATTGTCTCTTGTTTCAGTGGAAATCATGCAAATTGCAAAGAAAATTCTGTCGCCTGCTGTGCACATTTGGACACTTATAATACTAAATTCTTGCCATATGGAGTTTATTTGAATCTTTGTGTGGTAGACAAAAAAAAATAGAATCCGCGTTGAATAAGTCTCTTTCTTTGGATATTTTAAATAAAATTTCTAGTCTTCACACAACAAATCAATGTGAGAACTTGCATCACCGTGTCTTCACATATGCTCCAAAATCTGTTCTACATAAAAGAAATTTTCATGGTTTATGTCATTCTGCATGCCACTCCTCTACATTTGGAACTGGAAAATCTTCTATCTTATTGGCTAAATCTCTTGGACTTAATTTTTCTAAATGTGCTCCATTCTTTAAATTTATGATTCGAAAAGATATAATCGCTCTTTACTATTCTCAAAGAAAAAAAACAGCAAAATATAAAATTCAAAAATTTTTGTCAAAGTGTAAGCGACAGAACAGAAGAGTAAGACTAGGTTCAATGTATAGTAGTGGCTGCAATGATATAAATGAAATCCATAACTATGGAATCAATGTAAATAAATAAAATAATTGAAACCAACTGAACTGTGTTTTTTATATATCTTTCCTCACCTTAAAATATACAGTTTTTAAAACCTTTATGTTCTTGACATGTACCAAAGCGTTTACACTGGTTTCTTTCAATATTTACTATAACAGGTTCCAAGGATAAATGATCAATATTTAAGCATTTCTTTGTGTGGCATAAATGTGAAACATGGTAACTGATATCAGAAAATTTGCAATCATTTGCCAAAAAATATTGCAGGCGGTGTACGGTGAAATTTTGTTTTTTTCCTCGAAAAGTCGGTCTTATTATGCCATATCCATCTGCGTTTGATGTACCATACCAAATATGACAGCCATTAATATTATTAAAACGGAAAAGTTTAGACTTCAAATATTGCTGTTCTTCATCTGCAAATTCAGTTTCATACACTTTGGACATGTCATGAAACAAATGGTAATAAAATTATATGCGAGTATTATTCTGAAAAAAATTATAAAAAGCATGGTAAAATTGCCTTTCTCATTCGACTCAATAACATGAGATACTTCACAACAGAGTAACTTGCAATTGAGCATAAATGGTCACAAAAAGGACACATAGTATGTGTAGGCTGAAAAAAAACTGCACCTGAGCTGTCTTGAAACATCTTGAACAGAAAAATTAGATTTTTTGTGCATATTTCAGAGGCCTTAAGGGTGCAATCAATAGTTTTTTTCATGACGTCACTACGTAACAGGGCATGACATTTTGGACCGATCATATAGAAGTCAAGTATTCATAGTTATATAGATATCTATACATCAACGGAAAGATAATTTCATGAATTTTTTTAATAAATAAAAATATATCCAACATTTTTGGGTTGAAAATGCATATTGGTACAAGTTATAAGCTGCAAATGAGGCATTTTCCCCGTAAAATAACTTAAAAACATACCCCCTTTGGGCCCATGGATCAATAACATTGGCACATATTTGAGTTTTCTAATAAGGTGCATTTCGAAGAGCTTGTCCGGCTGATTTTAGATAATGAAGTTTCAGGGTACGCTTTCCTGCTCCGAGAAGAGCTATCTTACCTGACAAATAAAAGTGCTTTTTGCAACAGGTGAAAATCAGCTGTTTGTGGAGTTGTCTCCCATATAGTAGGAAGTCACAAAAACATTTTTATTTTTTAAAATCTTTATAAAAGTGGCATTTTAATTGAACTTCAATATATGTTTTTCACATTGAACATAAAAAACAATCAAATTTTCCATTCAGTGGTATATAAATAGCAGGGTATTCCATCAATATGTAAATCTCACTGGGGAAATACCCCTAGTTTTTTATACGAAACTGTTTATAGCACCCTTAACCAGTTTGCATGTCTTTTGATAACCCATTTGTGCATCTAGTTGCAAACCCACTGTCATTTCAAGCATTTTGGTGCCTTAAACTTGTATGTTGGTGTAAAAATGGCTGAGATATTGTCATTTTAGTATGCAATGCATCAAACCGTCTATGAGGCTATAAAATGAAAAATCTGAATATTGAATCTGAGAAGACATTATTTATTGCATCTCATTCTTCCGGTGAATGAAATAGATAAAATGATCCACAGAGACTTTCAACTTCTCGAAAAGGTCAATCAAAATGAATTATGGCCATATATTAGCACTGTATGTCTAAAAGGGTGTATACATAAAGCAGGATTTTAAACATAATAAAACATAAAACAATGAAAAAAACACCAATATCAAACAATAAATGACAGTCAAACCTAGTAAAGAAATTCTTATATCACATATTGAACCATGAATAATCAACTTTTTTTCTTATTTTATCATCAACAAAATAAAAAATACACATCTCTATATTATAGAGTTCATTTGTGGTCAAGGGGGAGATAATCCATTAATTTCAAATTTGCAAAATCACACACAATGAAGAAAGTAAAATAAAAAGATTAAACAATATTTCATTTACACTTGGCAATTCTATAAAATTTTTCTGAACATGTATAAATAAAATAAATTTGCTATTGTCTATTAACATCATTGAAACAATCTTGACGTCATAGCGACATTTGTGACGTCATCAATAGAAAATAAATCATTAGAAACAAACAGTTAAAATTCAGAGTTCAAAATGCCTGGCCAAGATAGAAGGAAAAAAAAAACTATGGAGAAAAAGAAATAACTTCAACAAAGGTTACACACCTTGGAACAATAAGGTACAGTTTGAATTGGGTGTTGAAGCAGATTCTTCAAATGCTGCAAACATCAAAGTCAGTAGACCTAAAATAGAAATTTATGAAGCTGCACTGACACAGCATAATGGTGCAGCAAATACATTGCCAACAAGACTGCGGCCCCGTCGTTCGTCTCATAAGGAGAAAACTGAAGAACAGGAGGACTGTTCTGAAAACATTATTGTAAATTTTTCTAAATTAAAGGATTTTATAAAAAAGTGCTTAAAACACAGGTGCAGGAACACGTCAAAAGTAGATGTGGCTATTGCAAAGCGCATGGGATTATGTATTTCTCTTCAAGCCAATTGTGAAAAATGTAATTTTGACACCAGAGCCTGTAAGGTGTATACTGAATGTGAGAAAAAAAGCAGAGGACCAGCTGCTGGTTACCTCCATGAGGCAATGACTCTTGCCATACTAAAAACCAAAATGGGAGGGACAGACTTACAAATGGCTCTAGCTTGTCTCAACATCAAGGTACCTAGTTTACAATTAATATCAACAAATGTCAACAGACAATGTGACAAAATGATAGAACTGAATGAGGCGGCAATGGTAAAAAATCAGCAATTTGTTCAAGAATTTAATCAATGCATAGGAAAAGATAATGAGGTGGATGTGGAGACCGACACGGCCTATAATAACAGAAATCAAGTCGGATATGAGGCCGGCACACAGTCCTTTTGTCCACTAATTGAAAAAAAATACTGGACTTAATTTACTAATGACCATGTCAACTGCTAACAAACTTTGCAACAGGAAAAATGAGTGTTGTCATACTGAATGTAAGAAAACTTATAGTTCTGAAGAAACCATTTCTTCAAGTGAAGGCAAACTTGCCGAAAAAAATTTACAAAAAATGAATGATCTTAAAATTTTAAAAGTGAAATCTGTGACCAGTGATGCAAGCGCTCAATTGAGTAAAGTTGTGAGAGAATTTGGTAAAAAGTCCGGCAACTCCATCCGGTACTATCAATGTTTTGTACATCGAATGCGCACTGTTCAAAAGTATATAAAAAATTTAACTTTTTCTAAATTACAAACTGGTTATGACAGAGACTTTTTTCGGCAAAGATTGGCTACTTGCATTAGATCAAGGGTTAGACTCGAGTTAGTGCGCATTCACAAAATTAGTACACAACTTAATTTTGCAACTTTAGCACAGTCAGCAATTAAAAATATTGTCTCTTGTTTCAGTGGAAATCATGCAAATTGCAAAGAAAATTCTGTCGCCTGCTGTGCACATTTGGACACTTATAATACTAAATTCTTGCCATATGGAGTTTATTTGAATCTTTGTGTGGTAGACAAAAAAAAATAGAATCCGCGTTGAATAAGTCTCTTTCTTTGGATATTTTAAATAAAATTTCTAGTCTTCACACAACAAATCAATGTGAGAACTTGCATCACCGTGTCTTCACATATGCTCCAAAATCTGTTCTACATAAAAGAAATTTTCATGGTTTATGTCATTCTGCATGCCACTCCTCTACATTTGGAACTGGAAAATCTTCTATCTTATTGGCTAAATCTCTTGGACTTAATTTTTCTAAATGTGCTCCATTCTTTAAATTTATGATTCGAAAAGATATAATCGCTCTTTACTATTCTCAAAGAAAAAAAACAGCAAAATATAAAATTCAAAAATTTTTGTCAAAGTGTAAGCGACAGAACAGAAGAGTAAGACTAGGTTCAATGTATAGTAGTGGCTGCAATGATATAAATGAAATCCATAACTATGGAATCAATGTAAATAAATAAAATAATTGAAACCAACTGAACTGTGTTTTTATATATCTTTCCTCACCTTAAAATATACAGTTTTTAAAACCTTTATGTTCTTGACATGTACCAAAGCGTTTACACTGGTTTCTTTCAATATTTACTATAACAGGTTCCAAGGATAAATGATCAATATTTAAGCATTTCTTTGTGTGGCATAAATGTGAAACATGGTAACTGATATCAGAAAATTTGCAATCATTTGCCAAAAAATATTGCAGGCGGTGTACGGTGAAATTTTGTTTTTTTCCTCGAAAAGTCGGTCTTATTATGCCATATCCATCTGCGTTTGATGTACCATACCAAATATGACAGCCATTAATATTATTAAAACGGAAAAGTTTAGACTTCAAATATTGCTGTTCTTCATCTGCAAATTCAGTTTCATACACTTTGGACATGTCATGAAACAAATGGTAATAAAATTATATGCGAGTATTATTCTGAAAAAAATTATAAAAAGCATGGTAAAATTGCCTTTCTCATTCGACTCAATAACATGAGATACTTCACAACAGAGTAACTTGCAATTGAGCATAAATGGTCACAAAAAGGACACATAGTATGTGTAGGCTGAAAAAAAACTGCACCTGAGCTGTCTTGAAACATCTTGAACAGAAAAATTAGATTTTTTGTGCATATTTCAGAGGCCTTAAGGGTGCAATCAATAGTTTTTTTCATGACGTCACTACGTAACAGGGCATGACATTTTGGACCGATCATATAGAAGTCAAGTATTCATAGTTATATAGATATCTTTACATCAACGGAAAGATAATTTCATGAATTTTTTTAATAAATAAAAATATATCCAACATTTTTGGGTTGAAAATGCATATTGGTACAAGTTATAAGCTGCAAATGAGGCATTTTCCCCGTAAAATAACTTAAAAACATACCCCCTTTGGGCCCATGGATCAATAACATTGGCACATATTTGAGTTTTCTAATAAGGTGCATTTCGAAGAGCTTGTCCGGCTGATTTTAGATAATGAAGTTTCAGGGTACGCTTTCCTGCTCCGAGAAGAGCTATCTTACCTGACAAATAAAAGTGCTTTTTGCAACAGGTGAAAATCAGCTGTTTGTGGAGTTGTCTCCCATATAGTAGGAAGTCACAAAAACATTTTTATTTTTTAAAATCTTTATAAAAGTGGCATTTTAATTGAACTTCAATATATGTTTTTCACATTGAACATAAAAAACAATCAAATTTTCCATTCAGTGGTATATAAATAGCAGGGTATTCCATCAATATGTAAATCTCACTGGGGAAATACCCCTAGTTTTTTATACGAAACTGTTTATAGCACCCCTTGTTCTTGTATCGTACTATGGATTTTGTATTGTGAAACACTGGAAGTTACTTTTGTATCTACTCCACAGAAGGACAGATTCGTTCGTTACTGTATCGTACTATGTTTTTTTTGTTCACTGTGAAAACGTTGCTTCTGCACGAGTATCTACTAGACATTTTAAAAATGTTTTTACTGACAGAATGATAAGAAGTTGTCTCGTTCTTGTGTCATACTATGCATTTTTTTTATTCTGACAAACGGTTGCTATTGCAGTAGTTTCTATTCAACAAAAAGACTGGGTTGTGATAGTGATATTCCACAAGCCGAGGTATCGATCAAGTGTTGTAATAATGAAACAATACGCTATTAAGTTAATGCTTGTGAAGCGTTTTTCAGGATTTAAATTAATTAGGAACGCATATAGCCAAATACTTGAGAAACAAAGGATATATAAAACCGAATCAATCGGAGAGCTAAATAAAAACAAATCTGAAATAATGGTAAAATCCTTCTAAGGATAACTTTGGCTGAGGGAGTTGAAACCTTAGTTTTTTTCATTATTTCAAAATGTTTAGAGCAAATTTAGAAAGGTTTGTTATTAAAGAATCATGTCAGTACCGAAGTACTGACTATTGAGCTGATGATACACTCTGAGACTGATAGCCCAACAGCAGATGTATCGACACAGTGTTGAAAAATTGCAAACAACACGTCATTGATTTAATGCGTCCGAAGCGCTTTTCTGGATTTACCTTCATCAGAAAGCTTTTACCCTGATATTTGAAAGCCAACGATATATAAAACCAAATCAGTTGTAGATAGATATAAGAATATGTGGAATGAGTTCCAATGAGACAACTCTCCTTTCAAGTCACAATATGTATACGTAAAACGTTATAAGTCACAGTTCGGTCTTCAACAAGGCACCTTGACTAAACACCGAACCTCAAGATATAAAGGGCCAAAAATGTATATTGTAAAATCGTTCAAACGAGAAAAACAATACCTACTCCATATAACAAAACTAGTGACGAAAAAATACTTATGAACCACATCAACAAACAACAACTACTGAACATTAGGTTCCTGAGTTAGGAGAGGTGAAAACAAATGCAGCGGGGTTAAACGTTTTAATAGGTTCACATTCACCCTTATTCATCACAACATAGAACGACACACTATAAAATATCAATTAAAATGGTTTAACTCAATTAAAAGACATAGAGCTATATAATACAAAATAACCTAAAATATCTGAAATCTTTGCCTGATGGAGTTGAAACCTTTGTAATTTCAATTTTTACGTAGAACAATATTATAGTTTAAAGGTTGTCGTCTCCCATTGACGATTTGACCGTCGAAAATGCAGTGTTACTGGCAACGCGTACATACGATGGCCAGTAAAACAGACATATGCGACCGTGAAATACAGTACTATTAATCATATTCTAATGCATCACAGAAAAATATTTTACATTACAGCTTAGGAAATGTATGAATTTAAGATACAATAGATTCCGCGAAACTACAATCAGGAATGATTTTGGCGCATGACAAAACTTGACAGTTTGCAATTTGACTCTTTAAAACTGAAAGTTATTTCGTTACATACATCATGTGCATACGATTCAGATTTGGATTATTATGAAGGATATGTTTTATTTTCGATAATTTTGTATTTAAACAAAAAAAAACTAAATGCAAGCAATTCAAAACGGCTGCCAATTACATGTCAATTGTAGATTTCACGGTACATTTAAGCCAATGCAGAAAGTTGTTACATAAAAATGTATTATGTTATGGATTTACGACGCGATACTGTTGCTTTTTCACCAACCGCTACTCGATAAAACAACAGATTTTATTGTTTTTGTTCAATGTTATACTTCTGTTACTTTTATTGTTTAAGTCTCGTGTCGACATATTATTATCTAGTTTGTATCGCTCTGTATAGTGTTCATTTCTTTAGTCCCTAATCAAAAGAAGAATAGTTAGTCCCTGTACGAGCTTATCTACAAAGGAATACATTATCTCTAAACAATGTTGACTGTTGTGTCCTTATTTTTAGCTCACCTGGCCCGAAGGGCCAAGTGAGCTTTTCCCATCACTTGGCGTCCGGCGTCCGTCGTCGTCCGTCGTCCGTCGTCCAGCGTCGTTAACTTTTACAAAAATCTTCTCCTCTGAAACTACTGGGCCAAATAAAATCAAACTTGGCCACAATCATCATCAAAAAATTGTGTCCGGTGACCTGGCCATCCAACCAAGATGGCCACCATGGCTAAAAATAGAACATAGGGGTAAAACGCAGTTTTTGGCTTATTACTCAAAAACCAAAGCATTTAGAGCAAATCTGACATGGGGTTAAATTGTTTATCAGGTCAAGATCTATGTGCCCTGAAATTTTCAGATGAATCAGACAACCCGTTGTTTGGTTGCTGCCCCTGAATTAGTTATTTTAAGGAAATGTTGCTGTTTTTTTTGTTATTATCTTGAATATTATTACAGATAGAGATAAACTGTAAACAGCAATAATGTTCAGCAAAGTATGATCTACAAATAAGTCAACATGACCAAAATAGTCAGTTGACCCCTTTAGGAGTTATTGCCCTTCATAGTCAATTTTTAACCATTTTTCGTAAATCTTAGTAATCTTTTACAAAAATCTTCTCCTCTGAAACTACTGGGCCAAATACAATCAAACTTGGCCACAATCATCATTGGGGTTTTTAGTTTAAAAATTGTGTCCGGTGACCTAGCCATCCAACCAAGATGACCGCCACAGCTAAAAATAGAAGATATGGGGAAAATGCAGTTTTTGGCTTATAACTCAAAACACAAGCTTTAAGAGCAAATCTGACATGAGGTAAAATTGATTATCAGGTCAATTTCTATCTGCCCTGAATTTTTCAGATGAATCCGACTACCTGTTGTTGGGTTGCTGCCCCTGAATTGGTAATTTTAAGGAAATTTTGCGGTTTTTGGTTATTATCTTGAATATTATTATAGATAGAGATAAACTATAAACAGCAATAATGTTCAGCAAAGTAAGGTCTACAAATAAGGCAACATGACCGACATTGTCAGTTGACCACTTTAGGAGTAATTGCCCTTTATAATCAATTATTAACCATTTTTCGTCAATCCTAGTAATCTTTTACAAAAATCTTCTGAAACTACTGGGCCAAATTAAACCAAACTTGGCCACAATCATCATTGGGGTAACTTCTTTAAAAATTGTGTGGTGTGACCCGGCCAACCAACCAAGATGGCCGATACAGCTAAAAATAAAATATAGGGGTAAAATGCCGCTTTTTGGCCTATAACTCAAAAACCAAAGCATTTAGAGCAAATCTGACGAAGTAAAATTGATAATCAGGTCAAGATCTATCTGCCCTGAAATTTTCAGATGAATTGGACAACCTGTTGTTGGGTTGCTGCCCCTGAATTGGTAATTTTAAAGAAATTTGCTGTTTTTTTGTTATAATCTTGAATATTATTATAGATAGAGATAAGCTGTAAAAAGCAATAAATGTCTGCAAAGTAAGATCTACAAATAAGTCAACATGACTGAAATGGTCAGTTGCCCACTTTAGGAGTTATAGTCAATATTTAACCATTTTTCGTAAATCTTAGTAATCTTTGACAAAAATCTTCTCCTCTGAAACTATTGGGCCAAGTTCATTATAGATAAAGATAATTGTAAGCAGCAAGAATGTTCAGTAAAGTAAAATGTACAAACACATCACCATCACCAAAACACAATTTTGTCATGAATCAATCTGCGTCCTTTGTTTAATATTCACATAGACCAAGGTGAGCGACACAGGCTCTTTAAAGCCTCTAGTTACATATCATATCTGTTTGTTTTGTTCACACATCATTCTCAATATAATGGAATTTTATGCGACTATCATACAAGTAAGAATTAGCTAACTATAAATCCAAGTTTAATCCACCATTCAGATGTTTTGAACAGCGGTATACTACTGTTGCCCTTTATTTACTTCATAACAAAATCCCTGTAACAAGTCAGAAATATGACAGCGAAACGCTCGTCTGGCGTATATATAAAATTTGAATCCATGTATCTATGATGAGTTTATTTGATGTGTTTGGGCTTTTGAATTGGCATTTTGATTACCGCCTATCTGGTTTTTTTTTGGTTTTTTAGGAGTATGATAACTTTTGTTATTTCACTTTTTCTAATAATATCAGCTCTTCACCGTTTCTTTTTGCTGTGTGTTTTCGTGTATTTTGACCGGGAGTATCAATGAAAACACATCATTAATTTTCGATATTACTTCTGGTGCACGAAAAATTTCACCATTTTATTGCATTGTCTCTATAAAGACGCAATTTGACACTACAACTGAACAGCTCCGTGTGCAAATTTTAAATTATTTCACATTCAGTCTGCTCTTTAGAAAATATTATCAGCATCTTTTATTTTAAATTGTTTCACTTAAGTTGAGAACCGTATATGATGAGGTTTTTGTGATAAAACTGGCTAATCTTTATAGACTGTTTGAAGTATTTCTAATAAATTTTATATATGTTATTCCATTTTGGTCTGGAATGGTTAAAAAATCATCAAAGATACAAGGCTTATATTTTTCTGCACACAAACTACGCGTTTTATCTAGAAAAGACTCATCAGTGACCAAGAATAAAAAAAAATTAAAAGCCAAATAAAATACGAAAATGAAGAGCTGCCTGGTGTAGATCCCCGTTGTGTACACAGGACTAAATTAAAGTTTAAGACCGGTCTGATGAGCGACATAAACGATGCCTCTTTCTAATTGTACATAACTGTCGTGTGAGTTGCATACACCTTATCACTATTTAGTCCAATCCGAGAAGAACAGTCATTTATGCAACTTCCTGTTTGGGTCATGCCGCCAATAATAGAGGTCATCAGTAGTGAGCTGATGGAGAAAAAACTTAGAAAGCGACGATTAGGAAACTTTGATAAAGTATGATCCACTTTTTTCGAAATTAAAATTGAAGTAAAAAAATATTTTGTTTAAAGTATTTACAGAAGTTTAAACAGGTCTCATTAAAAAGTATGCATGGTGCATTGTTTAAACCGGGTCCCATATAGCTTCAACTGGATGAAAAAGTTGTATAATTGTAGAACCTTTCCGGATTGGAATAAATAGCGATTAGGTGTATTACAGAATTATGAAAGAGTACGTTGATGGCTAAATATAAGAAATCTAGAAGATGAAAAAAAACAGCGGACTAAAATTTCTGAAAAAAATCGTTTTAAATTTCGTTGGAAAATCATTCACTTAAAGTAACTTGACCATATTTCATTGTGACATGCACTTACTACAATTACTACCACTCGACTTGCAATAACGCAAACGTTAATCATTGAAACCCCATCATAAACCTGGACTGAATAATAATAAATCTTGCAACCTCCCATTTTGTTGCAATATCTTAAAAAAAAATGTTGGTTATTTTTTTATAACTCTAAATTGAAATGAAATACATGCATTGTGTAACCGAATTGTTACAAAAACTGTTAGATACGTTTTTATATTCTTTTGAATTGAATTGAAGTACTGTCACTGTATAACCGACAACGTTTCAGGTTTCAAGGTACATACGTCAAGGTACCTACAGTTATTGATAAAAATACCAATTTTGTTCACTTTATATTGTATGTTTATTTTGTGAAAAAAACACAATGAATATATGTTCGTTAAGATGCTATGAAAACCTTTAAAATGAGGAATTCTTTTATTAAGTATAATTGGGGCAAATCAAAAAGCAAACACATTTGAAGATCAATTTAGACGATTGAAGCAGTATAAATTTACCAGACTGATTGACTTCGTTTACTCTTTAACTCAAATATCTCACGTACATAATCTTCCATTAGAGTATTAATGAAATTCATATGAGAGTTATTCTCACAGTTCACAGAATTAAAATTGGGATTGCCTCCATCTGACTCCATGTGAATATTTTGACTGTTTTCTTGGATACCTGGAAATTGCTGGCTTATGTCTGAATGCACACATTGTTGATAAGATTTTCGTCCTTCAGGAGGAGAAATTTCTTCCGGTTTCCAAGGTTTTTCATTTTTTACTGAATTCTGTAAAAAGAAAATAGACATAGGATGTAATGTCAGTATTATCATCGCTCAGCTTCCATTTTATTTGTAAATCTTTTTAAAAAAAAACCAAAAAAACTTGCAGATACAAATTTTGGAACCGAGAAACAGATTGCAAATTCATTTTATAAAATTTCAACTATTTGAAAATCAAAATTTAGATTAGAACAAATGTACCGTCCAACAATGTTGTTCAAATTCAATTATCTTTATCACATTATGAATTAAAAGATAACCGTATAAGGGGTGCATCAATGAAACAGGGGTTAAACTTCCCATAAAGTTGTCATCGTGTGTATAATGCTCTAAATACTTGCTTTTGATCTTCAAAAATCTTTAAATAATTAGATACGAGAAAGATTCTCGCCATATTTTACTACACATTGTCCTTCGTGAATATGAGGATATAACTTATATCAAATTCATCATAGACATTCTTCTGATAAAGTAAGTATATATTATGACATAATTAAGGTTAATTATAATGTTTGTAGACTAAATTTAAAAACCAACGAAGGGATTCTATTGTATATATTCAATGTTAACTGCATATGCTTTATGCAGCGTATTGTCAAAGAAAACCTTAACAAAACTTCAGATATTTTGAAGAAATATCAGACATTAATGGCTTAAATTCGCAATTAAGAAGAATTGTATCATATTTGATTAATAAACATGTAAAATAAATTACAAAGGACGAATTTGTGAAAGTAACAATGAGGAATCAAAACAGGACTAGCAAAACAAAACTTAATCCAGGGAAAATGCCAATCATTAGGATTTCAAATATTAGAATATATGTTGGAGTACATACAATTAAGGGACATCGCAGCATCCAATAATAAGGAAAATTATCGAAAATTTTGAGTTCTTAATCTTTTTGCATAGGTATAAGCCATTGTTAACTTCAATGCAATTTAAAACGCTTAATCAAAATTTGTTTCGTAAAATAAAACAATGTCTAACGAAGGAAACAATGATTTGCTTTCGGAAAAGATTAAGACATACTACTACTGTAATACTCCAATCAAACAAACATATTTCAAAAATGCGTCAATATTTTTTATTTTTTATTTAATACAGATATTTCATTCAATTACACCGAAAAGACGTATCGTTGACTTTTAAAACCCCATGATGACAATAACAAGCGCTGCTAGTGTAATATGCCATGTGTACTATTTGAGAGAATATAATTCATTCCCTGGTTCTTTATGTTGTTCAATCTTGTTACCTATCATTGGATATTGTAAACCTATATGACCTGAATGCAAATTTCATGTGTATCCAGTGTCGTTTGCACAACTTACTCGGAAGATATTTTCCATTACTTTACAAGCATGCACCAGTTTTTCTTGCAATAATATGTGCTCTTGTCAATGCAAAGCTATAATACTAAAATAACGGATCCAATTTGTCAGCCGTCATGGGGTAAAATCGACAAATAAAAAAAATAAAAAAAACTTTATAAAGAGGCAATACAGGACAATAGTGTTAATTAAAAATGCACCGCTCCAGACCCTTTTGTTTTCCACATAATTAATATTGAATCCGATACAGATACCAATAGTATATTCACCTGTTACCTAGCTATTACCTTATCTGTATGTTCCGCATCTGACAGGCGCACCCCCAAACTGTGTATTTAGGATTTTGTTATATACACGGGTCATAATCACAGGGTTGACACTAATGAATTCGATCATTGTCACATTGTACACTATTGTAGTATTTTAATCAGTATGACTTTTTAAGATGACCATACGAATACTAAAAATCAGGACTTAAAAAAATGCTTCTAGGTGCAGTTTTCAATTTGGTAGCCGGCATGACGTAAAACAGCGAATCAAAGAATTCAACTTTTTTTAAAACTAATATAGGTCAACGCTGTTGATTAAAAAATACTCCATTCCAGGCCCTTTTGTTTTCAAAAAAAAAATATTACCAATACTAATCTTAAGTAATTGATAAGTTCCAGGTCGACGGTTCAACTAGAAAGATTTTGAAAGCAGAGAAAACTGTGCATCTTATAATCGGCATGACTTTATCATATAACAATACCAATACTAAAACAAGGCTTACGCATAGTTATATACTTAAAAATTCAGTCACAGACCCGCGATATCACGGGTGTGTTCTAGTACTGTTAAAAGATGAAAAGTTTCTGTCTTCATTTGTTCGCAAAATTAAACCAAAAGATTAGCTTTAATCATACCTTTTTGTCTTTTACAGTTTTTGATGTTTTTCTTTTCCTTCTTCTTGATGTTATTGCGATGCATACACCTATAGTTGTTACTATAAAAACTCCAACTACAACTCCCCAGATAGCTCCAATACTGAGATCAAATTCATCGCTGCCATCCCCACAGTTATTCATTCCATCATTAGTCAAGTAATCAGATATACATCTTCCATTCTCACAGTGGAACTCATTTGCTTTGCATATGCCTGTCAAAAAACATGATGAGCAGTTTGGAATATCCTATGTTATCCTATACAAATTACATTATGTATTTTCAGTTCTAATTATTGGCTTTAAAACATTTTTACAGACAAACTGATTCCCATCGCAGAAACAGGATCGGTGTTAGCAAGAACTCCTAAAGCTTGCAATTCACCGGAGATTACCTCCTGTTTAAACTCTGGGTCGAGTTGTGCAATTTGAGTATCTTTGGATGTTATTTGTGGACAATTGTTTGTTTATTTTTAATGATGTTGTATGCCTGTTCACCTTTGGTATGTACAGGATATCACATAACGCGGCATAAGGTTTTCATTCACAAAAACGACTGTTGATTATAGATGATATAAAGTAACTGAACGGTTACACAACCCAAGATAGTAGCCAATAAATAGACCAGACGAACGTACACTCATCGACGATATGAAGTAACGATAGTTTATCTCCAACTGCCTGCAAAATGCTATCACATGCAATGCATACTATTTAACAAATTGAACGTATTTTCCATTTTAAAAATGAAATTCGAAACACTGTACTAAGGTAAATATTTATCAAAAGTACCAGGATTATAATTTTATACGCAATAAATAAGTAAGTAAGTTTTTTGTCTTCCTTTTCCGCAAAATGTACTTGACCCCTGTGTTCAATAACACGGTTTTTTTCTCATTGTCCAATTACGTCGAATTCTTTAGATAACATGCATTTGCTTTTCAAATGAATGTTTTCGTTGGACAATTTAACCGTTTTTCCTTTTCAATATATTTTATGATAAATTTGAGTTGAAACGTGATAATCGGTCCTTTTGTTGACTAGTATACTTACTAAACGTACCTTCATGAAAGCTTGTAATAACAAGGTTGAATCCATTCTCATTAGACCATGCATCTGATTTAAAATAGACTGACAACACGTTTGATGTTGTTATAAAGGACCCCGAAGGCGAAACTGATCCACAAACTTTTCTTCTTACACCTGTAATAATTGAAAACATCCTAATAAGTCGAAAATAGACAATATCATGACCAAAAAAAAAACGACGAAAAACACAATTTACAGGACTCCCTTTGCCTCTCTTTTACAGTCCATAAAGTATTAAATCTAAAACAAAAGTTTGAGCAACACAATCACTAAAAGCAGTTGCTTCCTCGTGTTTTCCGAAAGGTTAGGCAATTCCTTTTTCATTAGTATCACTGTCATGTTGTACTTATGGCGATCAGTCGCTTTCGGATTATTATAAACATGTTTTATTTTCTAAATCTTTCGTGAACTATTTACACGTTACTATTGTTTTCTGTTTGTCTTTTTCATTTTTAGCCATGGCGTTGTCAGGTTTTTTTAGATTTATGAGTTTGACTGTCCCTTTGGTATCTTTCGTCCCTCTTTTATGGGGTGTAGTTTGGCTATTCGTCGTTTTCTGTTAGCTTTGGTATTGTCTATTTTTCAAAAAATGTGTTTTTGATTGCTAGAACAAACAAAATGTAACATTTTACTAGTAATCATACCAAATTTGAAGCACAGGGGATGATATCATAGGGAACTGATAAATGCTGTAATGGTGAGTACCTAAATTGGTCACATGCTCAACAATGAATTTGTACAAATCAAATAACTGTTTTGTTTATCATCACATTTGTTTTAGCTATTTGTTTAGTTTGTTCTTGTTATGTATTTTGAATAAATGGATGTCTTTTTCATATTAAGAATAACACTTGTCATTTTAAAGAGTCCACATTTTGTAGACTTCACGTTTCCAAAATTTTACTTTTTTGACTAAAAAATTCATCTGATATATAATCTGTGTATCTGTAAGAATATTTAGCTATGTTAAAAGATTTTATCAGGGGCGGATCCAGGGGTGGTCACCCGGTGCCGGTGACCACCCCCTGGGTTTTCAAAAATGGTGCACCATGTAATTTTAAAGTTTTAAAGTCACATAATTATTCTAATATATTGAATGAATACCCCCGTTCCATCATCTGTTTGTCTAAAAGTTTGGTTCATTCCAATTTTTTAGTAACTTATACCCTAGTTCCTTCAGGAAACGCCACAAATCAGCCCCCTCTGAAGTACCAACGATTTGTAATGGACCTATCATTGATACGTATAAAAGTGATCAGATTAAAGAAATATCCCCGACTTACATATAAGTACAAACGACATTGGTTTTGTAAAACAAGCAACACGTAAATTAACAAACGAAGAGAAATTTAATTTGATAAGAAATCATTTCCAACCTGGAATAAACTATAACTTTCCTATAAAAAAATATGCAGGAAAGAACAGCCTGTTTCAGCAGAATTGGCTAAATCGCTATGATGAGCTAGTGTACTCACCTTCACAAGAAGGAGCTTACTGCATATACTGTGCTCTGTTTGGGGTTGATATTTTGGGAACATTATCATGCAAACCATTAACAGATATGGCACATGCAAGTACAAGACTTAACTAGCATTTCGGCCATGATGAGAAATCATGCAAAAAAAGTCATACTGAAGCTAGAGCTTGACAACATTGAGCAAAGGACTACTGATATTCAAACATTTATTGATAAAGCAATGAATGAACGTATAAAAACACAGAACTGTTTTGAAATCTATATGCAAGTGTGTTTTGCTTTGTGGCAAACAGAATCTTCTATAAGGGGCCATAGGGATGATGCAAAAAATATTTCGGACAGAAGTTTCAATTCCTGGAATTTTGATTTAAGATGTCAAAAGGTGACCACCCCCTAATAAATTCCTGGATCCGCCCCTGTGTATAACAATAAATTTAGAAATATGAATTATGAATTATTTAGTCTCTAAGAAAACCTATCGATGAAAGTAATCCGTCTTTTTTTTAATGAAATGGTTGAACATTGGGTATTCAGTTATTCTACTGTGGTGTTATAATTTATAAAACAAGCTCTACTAGACACATCTTTTTTTTTTTTTTAATTTAGGTTATTTGTGCACAATGTTAAAGGTAAAAAATGACATGAAAAAAGAACTGCAACTGGTTGATTTAATGAAATTTGAATAAACTATGTTATTAACATTCATTCTCTTGAAAGGCTAATTAAGATTACAAGATTATATACTAGTTTAGATTTTCTTTTACTGACAGATACTTTATGCAGTATGTCTGTTTAAAAATCTAATATATATATATATATATCCATATTTACCATTCACTAGTTTACTTTTGGTACTGTTTCCGTCATACAGGAGCAGAAAGTCGTCATCACAATGAGGTTCAAATTCAATATCAATGGACATAAACACTATTACAATTTGCTTATTCAGTTCGGTCTCAATGTTGACTGTACAATTCACGTTTGGAGAATAATGAACACGTCTTGACGGTTTTAGGCGCATCCAGGTTATACCTATTCCATCCATGCTAATCTTCTTTCCACATCGTTCTTCCATATACACTAGGCAAAGTACATATATGTGTAACATTAAGCAGTTTGTTGCTTCATATTATATTGATATACTAGTATAGAAATAAGTTCAAAACTTTTTATCTTTAATTTCTACATATGTATATTGATTAACAGTGAAACCTGTTTAAACCGAACCTCTTCGGGACTTTAGATTTTGTTCTGTTTTGACAGAATTTTCGGTTTTATCAGGTTCACAACGCATTTAAGTAGTTGATATGACGGTGCATAAGAATATGTTTGGTTTATACAGGGTTTTTGGTTTGTGCAGGATTCGATTAGCCAAATTTCACTGAATTTATTTCGATCGGTAAAGTCTCTTGAACTTTTAATGATGAACAAGTTTTTGCTTTACGATGAACATCTCTCAGTGACGAAGAACAGCAACGGATCGCTATTTTTGCTTTACAAAAGTCAATGTGCTATTGAGATCAGAAGCCTTCTTTTTATATAAGATAGTGTAGAGTACTTCCCCAAGGAGATATGATCTCATCTTATTATGATTAACATTTTAATTTTTGTGGTTGGATTTAGGGTTTCTCTTGATATCACTCTTTCATTTGCCTTCTATATTTTTTCAGACCTATTGATTGTGAGCAAATAAAGCAAAAATAATTTGGCTCATTTTGAAATTTGTATAAATATAATTTATACTAGAACACAATCGTGATATCGCGGGTCTGTAACGTAATTAAAGTATATAAATATGTATAAGCCTTTATTTAGTATTGATATTGTCATCTGATAAAGTCATGCCGATTATAAGATGTACATTTTTCTCTTCTTTCAAAATCTTTCTGGTTGAACCCGTTGACCTGGAACTTATCAATTGCATTGGTAATATTAATCATTTGGAAAACAAATGGGATGGAATGGATTATTTTTTAATCAACAGCATTGCCCTGTATTAGTTATAAATAAAGTTGAATTCTTTGATTCGATGTTTTGCAAACAAATTGAAAACTGTATCTTTACGCATCATTTTAAGTTCAGATTTTTAGTATTCGTATTGTCATCTTTATAGAAAATCATACTTTAATTAAAATACTACAATAGGGAACAATGTGACAATGATTGAATTTAGAAGGGTCAACCCTGTGAGTATGACCCGTGTATATAGCAAAATCCTAAACACACCGTTTGGTGGTGCGCCTGTCAGATGTGGAATGTATAGATAAGGTAATAGGTAACATCTTATATACTATTGGTATCGGTATCGGATTCGACCCGGAACTTGTTAAGCCCCAGTCCCACTGGACCACGATCGCACTACGCTTATCACGATCTAAAATAAAATCAGATCGTGGTGAGGTCGCGGTATGAGCGGCATGAAAATATACATTTTCGTTGCTTTCATGATGTTACTGCGTCCTCATTAGGCTTCTACATCGATCTTGCTACGATTATACCCCGTTATCACCACGCTTATTCTGCGACCTCACTACGCTTATCAAGACCTTTCTACGCTCTTCACGTTCTCACTACGACTATACCACGATTTATGCGATTGTAACACGATCTTACCACGCTTCTACTGCGATTATAGCACGCTCGTCCCACGACCTTACTTTGACCATACCACGCTCATACCGCGATCTTATTATGCTCTCAACAATAATGTCAGCACCGAACTCCATATAAATACTGTTTCATTCCTTCTATTTCTCATTTGTAAGGTCAAATACTTGTCACCAGTAGCTAAATGTCTTAAAGTGATGGCAAGTTTAAGACCAGGCGATAGGGCTCTTCTAAATAGCGTATCCGTCTTCTCAATTCTTGGACCAACTCGGTTAAGAAGTTCACCGAACATCACTAGAGGCATTCTTTAAAAAATGAAGAAGGAATGTTCATCCTCAATTCTTAACTCGTTCATCAACTGATCATAATGACCAATCTGGAGTCTCCTATCCGTTGCTAACCAAGGACGAATCCAAAAGGACCTACGCCGTCTGAATGTTCTTCAAATCCTTCTTCTTCGTTCTCTCAATAACAACACCATGGCTTGGTCGTTAAGATTTTGTATCTGAGTTATTGATTGAAGAAGCATTACTACGTTAACAGGGTCTTGTGTTTCCATAGTTCAATTGCAATTGATGTTTCAAACAAAAACTGGAGGGCTTTAATACATTTATGTGACAATGACAATTGGCATGACAAGAACTCTAAATAGTCGTAGTACGAACGTAGACAGGTCGTAGCAAGAGCGTGATGAGGACGGTATGAGCGTGCTAGAATCGTACTATGGTCTTGAACAGCGTGGTGTGAACGTGGTATGGTCGTAGTGGGAGCGTAGTTGGGTCGCGGTGAGAACGGGATGATCGTAGAGAGGTCATGATAAGGTCGCTGTGAGATCGTAGCGTTGTCTGCCCGAATAGAATCACGCTCTCGCTACGATGGTACAGCGACCTTTGCGATCTTACCACGACCTTACTGCGCTCTCACTACTACTCAATACGCTTCTATTAATCATGTGTTTCTTTGTCTAATATGTTTTCCTATTTATTTGTATTGTAGTCCTGTAATATAATGCTGTCATTTCAATGTTATATTTAACGTTGCCATCAAAGTGCGAGGTTTGGCATGCCACAAAACCACGTTCAACCCACCATTTGTAATCCCCTTTAAATATGTCCTGTACCAAGTCAGGAAGATGGCCTTTGTTATATTATTGTTCGTTTCTGTGTGTGTGTTGCATTTTAATGTTGTGTCGTTTGTTTTCTCTTATTTTTGAGATATTAAGATAAGACGTGGCACGGTACTTGTTTATCCAAAATTCATGTATTTGGTTTAGATGTTATATGTGTTATTCTCGTGGGATTTTGTCTGATGCTTGGTCCGTTTCTGTGTGTGTTGCGTTTCGGTGTTGTGTCGTTGTTCTCCTCTTATATTTAATGCGTTTCCCTCGGTTTTAGTTTGTTACCCTGATTTTGTTTTTTGTCCATGGATTTATGAGTTTTGAACAGCGGTATACTACTGTTGCCTTTATCTACTACGACCTGATTTCGCCACGACCGCACCACGCTTGTTTTGAAAATGTTCAAAGTTGGCCACGCTCATCACGATCTCCAAGACCTTACCACGACCGTATTACGACCTCACTGCGATCTACACGATCGCACTACGCTCGTCAAAATTTGCATTTTTTTCACAGATCGTAGTGCGATCGTGGCCTAGTGGGACTGGGGTATTAATCATTGGCAATATTAATTATGTGGAAAACAAAGGGTCTGTAATGGTGTAATTGTTAATCAACACCATTGTCCTATATTAGCTATACATTAAGTTTAATTATTTGATTTGTCGTTTTTACCCCATGACTGCTGACAAATTGGACCTCGTTATTTTAGTATTATAGATAAAAGTACTTGACAATTTGTGCTTTCCTTTTATTTTTGTGTAAATGTTTGATTTTTGTATATGAGCTTTCAGTTTTTATCAGTGAACTTACGACTATTATATTTTTATTGTTTTCGAATATTTTATAAAGGCCCAAGTTTTAACAAGTATGTGACGAGACTCAAGATTTCTTCTAGAGGTAAAAAAAAACCCGTTCTGATACAAAGAGATTCAAATATAAAAAAAAATATCTTACTTTTATGACCAGATGAAATTGATAACGTGGTTAAGACAATGGTCAGCTTTTGCAGGAATATCATTTTTATCTGGAAAGAAAAGGGAAGTAATGATTACATCTTTAGCTGGACGAAACGCTGTCACATGTCAATGATAAAAAAATACGAAGATGTGATGTACTCAATAAATGGAATTTCAAAGACCTTGACATTCTAATCGTGATAGCTCATAAAATGCATTAAGAAGTTTTTTTGTCAAAAATAAAGCATAAATATCGACAAGAGAAACCCACACAAATCCACGTGCGTTGACTCTAATGGATTTTTGTATTATTCTCAATCATACCATATCTCCTCATTTTTATATACATGTATGTGTATAAATGTTTGCAATATGACATAAAATGGTTGAAAGTCATGACTTTGTTGATTTCAAAGTCCAATGCAAAATTGTTGTTTTCCGCAATTAATAGCTTTTGAACCCACAGACACATGTCTCTGGTATATAACCTATACACTTTTACTCTTAAATGAAGAAATATAGGTTATTAAAGGTAGGTCATAGGTTCATATTTCCTCAGATAGATTTTTTTTTATACTTTGCCAAAATAAAGTTTATTGTATGCTTTTTCCAAGTCACCGTGCTATTTTTCAAGCTACGAGATATTCAATTTTGGTTCATAAGCAGCATGTTCTACTGAAATATTTGAAAACAATCAAACATCTAACTACCAGACCAAATGTTCACATAAAATATCACGTACGCATTCTCTTATATACAGGGACATCTTTTCAACATTTTCTGTGAAACCAATACACACTTTTGTTTTCCTCTTAAATCACACTTTACAGCTCGTTATTCAAAATTCCATGCATAATATACTATTTTATATCACATTTTATAGACATTGTTTTATAGTACCATTGTATTATCATTAAAGACGCTGCGGTTTTTTATAATAAAATGCATGAAATTTCAGCTAAATGACCTCATGCTATTGCTACAAATATCTAAAAAATCTGACCAACACAAAGTCGTACATTAGAATAAGTTTATATTTGTCAACCTTCTAATAATCACAGTTACACATTAAATGTTCGTTCAGTGATTCTTACAGTCAAAATGTCTAAATATCCAAATTATCATAGAAACGTTGAAGAGATGATATACCAAAAAATACAAAAATAAGATTAAAACTCGAAAGGCCTGAGATATGCATGAGAAAAATACATTCCTTAATTAAAAAAAAATAAGATGCAAGATATTGTTGGTATAAGCAAGACTAAGTCAAGTAAAAGATAATAGACAAAATAGTCATAAGAGTATAATATGGTAAACAAGGGTACAACCCTAGGCAGTTGTGGTTTGTTTTTCGTTTGTTTTTCGTTTGTTTTTTGTTTTTTGGGGGGGGGAGGGGTCAGACACCATTAAATGAAATAGAATTGGGCAAAATTCTTTATTTCACGATTTTTCATTTAAATTATCTATAATGAAATTCCCTATCTAAATGAATTTAAAAACAAACTTACCGTGTCTTGCACTAACTAAATGTTCATGTACGTTGATATTGTAAACATGTTTTTTCTACGATATATGTATTAATTTGACATGATTTGTTAATCGTCGATGTAAAAAAGGAATGGTCTTACGATGTCATACATAGTATATGTAAGTACAAAATGCATGTAACGTGTGAAACGTAGGTATATTGATATAACATGGTCCTGTTACATGAAATGGAGAGAAAAATGTTTACTTAAGAAACAAAAATTGTAAAACACATAATAAACGTGGAATACCAACACAGAAAATTATATATGTCTTATTGTTTTGAATGGAAAGTTATTAAAACATGACTTTTGCTTAATTGGGGACGCAGGACTCACATGTATGAGTCTTCAGATTTATCATATGTTGTCGATATCCGTATAGAGAGTGTCACGAATAACAAAATCATGTCTTTACTTTTCTTTATTTAACAGTATGTTAATATATACTTTTCACGATAATATGTAACTGGATATGAAACTCTCACTGTTGATGTGTGAAAGAAGCAGAACGAAGCTTTGCAACTACATGTTTTATGTATTGTGATTCATAAACTTTTAGATTAAAGTCTACCCGGTCACGTGTATTGTAGAAGCAATGAAATATGGTTTTTATAAACCATTTAAAGGATGATTGCTTGTCAAGTTTTGGAATGTTTGTCAGATTTTCGAAATCCTCTGGTTTTGTCCATTTGAATGCCTTGAACATTTTTGCCCATGGACTTCCATTTTTCTTTATATAAATCTTTCACATGTATAATTACATAAAGCCATTTGTAAAAGTCTTATACAATCTTATTTGTATTTTAAACGGGGCACTAGCTGTCAAATTCATGGTCACCGATTTGACTCAAATTCTCATATTTGATTTATAACAATGTAAAACATTTATCCATACTACCAAAAGTCTAAAATAAACAGTATACAGAGCATGGTCACTGGTGGTAAGCGGATGGTCGTAACTAAAAGTAACGACCATCCGGAGATGGGAGACAACTCTAGTGGTAAGTTTTTCTTTTGCGAATTTCGTGCATTGAAAGGTCCATTTGAACCACACCGCTTGTCTCGTACATACTATTCGGCAGTCCGGTGATATTTAAACCAAATTTGATGCATTAAAACATTTCAATTTTCGTAAAATAGTCATTCAAAAATTCAAGCATGATGGTCGTAACTTTAAATGTGTGATGGTTGTAACTTCAATTATAGTATTTTGGATGATGGTCGTAACTTTGAAAGATGACCGTAACTCGAGTATTTAGACAACTTTTTATTAATTGTATTTTAATTGTAAAGGTAATAGACTCAGATGTAATATATGATTTGCTACAGACAATATTATTTGTTACTCTGGTAATGATATGCAGAAATTAAATAATTGTTGAAATAAATTGCAGTTCTTATAAGTCTTTGAGTCTTTATTTACTCCTTGACTTGAAATTGTTATTGTCTTATAAATTATTGGCCTTCAAATATTCGTCTTTTGGTCGTTCATGATGAAATAGATTCCACAAATACACTTCTGAGTCAGGGTTGAGTTCAATATCGTAGCTGCTACGTAGTGCTACTTAGATTTTGACGATTGAACATAAAGCTATAGACTAGTTGTTACACAGATATTGATAGCAGCTACGTAGCCGCTACGATATTGAACTCAACCCAGGATTTTATTACGTGTTGTCGTTATTTTTTATAGATTACATAACGATTATATATTGCTGTATAGCATTGATATTAGTTCTAATTATTGGTACGGAATGAAAACTGAATCCGTGGTGTCGCAATGAACATTGTGTTAACCTCGAAAGTAGGAATATTGTTGATATATATTTTACACTGCTACATGCACTGAATTTAAGAGTAAAATAAAATACTAGTTTGTAGCCAGGCTTAAGCTTGTAGCCAGGATAATGTTACAATGACTTAGGTCAAACTAAATGTACTGCGGCAACTATTACATGCAAATCCCGGTATGCAGGTTGAAAATCATGTGTAAGTTATATGTTTACATTGTATGAATGGCTACAAGCTACTCATTGACTTCGTCATTGGACATTACTATTCACCTGATTATCAGCTTGATTTCACCAAACAACAATATGACGTCTAAGCATCCAGGCTGAAAATAAAGCGTATGTTCTTTGATTCAGGTACGGACCTGTGAATTCGCGGGTATGCTCTAGTCTCGATAACGACCTTCATAACCTATCAATATCTTCAAAAAGTTTATGTTTTCAATAGATGCGAATTCCAAACGGAAAAAAATCAGGATACTGTTATTTCATGTGATGTCCAATTTGTTAAAAATGCCTTTTCTTAAACTCATTTATTTTGTAATTTAAACAATTATTTGATAAATTTTGTGCTTTTTATTTCTAACTAAGAATTATCATAACCAGAGCTGTGTTTCTTGTTTTAAAATGAATTCTCAACTTTTGAGAAATTTACTTTGTTAATGAATTTAACCGCTAACATTAATTCAACTTTTTACCTCTTTGTTAATTTTATACATTATATTTTCAGAATATATGACTGTTCATTTCATTTTGTATTGTTTCGTTCGATTCGTTCCAATTTTCTCCTTTACAGGTAATATATCCCTCTCTCCATTTAGTTTTTATTATTTGGTGAAAACAACTTCACAAATATATAATATGATATTTGATATATTCATATATAAAAAAAAACGTTTAGAACTCTTGACTGGTTCGGTTCAAGACATTTGAAAAATTTGGAATTTTTAATCGAACTTTCCCCAAAACTAATATTTGAAAACTTTTCAAATTTTTGAATAGATAAGTTTTACACGCATTGAAATAATCAGAAATACATAATATAAGATACTAGTATGCATATAAGAAAAGACACGTTTAAAACTCTTGACTTGTCTTATTCGGTCTTATTTAAAACAGAGCTACGACCATCACAAATTTACGTTACGACCATCCTCAATATTTTTGTTATTTTAGTTACGACCATCATGCTTGAATTTTTGAATGACTATTTTACGAACTTTGAGTTACGACCATCCGCTTACCACCAGTGCATGGTGTAGATAATATGTAGGTTTGTTTTGCGTGTATGTTAGCCCAGACGCCATCTAATTAACTATAGGTTTGACCTCAGATGATCATATGAGAGATGTAAACAAAAATAACGATATGAATTATTATAGATTAAACCATCTTCACTAGCCAAGGGTTACGATCCACTTCCGCTCTCTTCACCCTTGGCGGATTGAGCCAACATTTGTGATAACAATGTTGCGCCATCTATCGGAAGATAACAATCACGCCAATTCCAAATACATTATTCTTGACCAATGGTAGCACTTGAACTCTTCAATTTGGAGGTAAAAACACGGTAGCGTCTAGATTCTACACACTTGGTAAAGCCGGAAATGAAAACATACGTCAACATTCATGCATTTGTGCATGAAACATACACAGGAACTTCTATTTGTTGATTAAAAACATTCAAGTTTTCACTAAATATAGTCGTATGTTTAGGAATGTAAAGACTTGTTGCACAAAAAACACGTGGCAATTGTTTACAAACACGTTCTACATTTACACGTGATCATGTTATAGGCGCATTTTGATTGGATGCAGCGAGTTTTGACTGCAACCAATAAAAATCCTTACCTTGTGTCTCCGAAATTTTATCTCAATCCTAACTCGAATAATTCAAGCCCTTTCCGTGTCCGATTTTCTCCCACACAAAGGCTTGAACTCCTTATGATCACGTGTGTTCAATTAACACAAATCCGATAATAATTAATTAACATTAATTAACATCAGTTTACATCATTTAACATCAATTAACATCCGGAACTCCTCCTTCTTTAGCTGGTAATTTTAACCAAAATTCCCATATTGCAAAGCGGTGTGAATTTTCCGGTTGACGGTCACTATCGAGGAAGACGTTCAGGCGTTAATGTAGTCTTCGTAGATCAGCGGAATATAACGACTGAATTATTCGGGTTATCTCAATCCGCCAAGGGTGAAGAGAGCGGAAGTGGATCGTAACCCTTGGCTAGCGAACATGAGATCAAACCAACACGTGCAATTGGATTTTGATAGGTCTGTTTGATTTAATCTTATAGATTAAAGATTTATGTTTATCATTATTTTTAACCGTATAAGAATAATTTTATATAGATCGAATCAGTAATAAAATGATTTACCGTAGTTTCACTTTCATTGTTGGCATTCTTTTTCTAAAATAACCTATACACGTATAATGCATGCGTTGCCAATCTCTAGCTTACTTAAGATTTTTTATATTTCTCGTAGCGTGTGTTCCTTTAATAAAACTTTAACTGGTCAATGATAACGCTATGAAAAATCAAGAGAGAACGTTTTCCCGCCAAATTTCCAATGGTTTATATTTAGACAACAAGCACATTGACCCCTATTTTTGTTTTTGTTTAATTCCTCAATTAATCTCGTATCAGTTTATTCTAGTGTTATGAAAAGCTAATTATTTTGAAACTGAGCAGCGAACTTCCTTAAGCTGTTTTTTTCTTCTTCAAAGGAATGATAAAAAAAAAACACAAGCCTTATCATATTTAGATGCGGTCATCTTACAAAATGATTCATAGTTTTGTGACTATGTTGAAATAAACGATACCAAAATTTAAGGTTAGTATGTTTCATAATTTTTTGCACAACTTTTTTGCATTTTCGTTTTTTAATGCTTATTTTCTTAGAATTTGATATAGATATTGAACCGTTTTAATTCCAGTGCCACTAATGCGTTATTTTGCAGACTGGTATCTGGTACCAAATGATATTTTTTTCTGATATTTTTTTCTATTTTGATTTAACTCCCTCCATTATAGTTTTTAGGGAAAAATACAAGATATGGGTAAAAATCGATACTCATAGGCAATATTAAACTTATATAAGAAGGTAACTTATAATTTCGCCTTCGTTTAAAATGTGTTTTTTATTTCTTTTAAAATCCGCTTTGTTCTAAACAAACACACTTACCTGGACAGGGGCGGATCCAGGACCTCGATGTCTGGGGGGCACCATGAAACAATTTTTTATATATATATATAAATGCATGTGTGAGTGGGTGCTAGGTTTGTTTTGTTTTTTTGTTGTTTTTATTGAGGATTTTTGTTGGTTTTTATTTTTTTCGTTTTTTTTTTTTTTTTTTGGGGGGGGGGGGGTCAGATCACCGTTTCTATATTTCGATATGTTTTCAGTTTTTTTTATCTTTTCACTTTACTGCCAATGGATCTTTATTATACTGACCTATATTTGCCACTGGACGTACGTTTAACAACTGCAACATTCAAACAATTTTTTTTTTTATATTTTATCACCTCTATATTCTCTTATCTATATTTTTTTGGCCTCTCTTCCAGACTTACTTTTTTGCACATTATTCTAATATCTGCAAAACACCTTCATATCTTCATAAATGGTGACCTTTTGCATAGCCTCATACATGTTAACCCGAATAATTCAGTCGTTATATTCCGCTGATCTACGAAGGCTACATTAACGCCTGAACGTCTTCCTCGACCAAGACCGTCAACCGGAAAGTTCACACCGCTTTGCAATATGGGAATTTTGATTTAAATTGGCAGCTAAGGAAGGAGGAGTTCCAGATGTTAATTGATGTTAAATGATGTTAACTGATGTTAATTGATGTTAATTAATTATTATCGGATTTTTGTTAATTGAACACACGTGTTTGGTAAGACAATTACAGGACAGTTGCGCAGACTCATTATCCTGATCGCCGCCGATTGGCTCTCTCTCACAGAGAGCAGGCGACGCGGCCAATGATCATAAGGAGTTCAAGCCCTCGTGTGGGAGAAAATCGGACACGGAAAGGGCTTGAATTATTCGAGTTACATACATGTACATGGTAATTGAAACAAGAACAATAAAAGCAAATATAACTGCATGCTTCGGCTTTTAGAGAAATGTATAAGTCCTATATTCTGTTACAAACTTAATTTTAACGAAAATCAAATAGCCTTTTATTAATTTTTATTTAATAGGAAATGTCAAGTTATTTTTCCTGGACAGTGGGAAAGCATTAGGGGAAGGGGAGGGGGAGAAAAACAAATTGTTGATTTCCCTTGAAAATAAGAGGGGAATGAAATAAAACATTCCGTTTAAAAAAAGTTATCAAAAAAAAAATAGTTTAATTTGTTGCTGAATAAACTCACAAAAAGAAAGTTGTGGAAAAAACGTACATTAACAGGAAATGTTTGTACCTATTCTTCAAAAACACAGATCAGAAGTTTCACCTGGTAATCGATCTTTATCGGTATTGCATTATACATTATAAACCAAAACAAATTTGTACTATTCCAATCAACATGTAAATGTATTTTACATAAAAGCTTTTGCATAGAGACATTACACTCAGGTGTCAATATTTACACACCCACCGATAAGTTGTCATAAATCATGGACGCTGGTATTAATTAACGGCCAGTTTAAGAAGTCTAATCAAGCTGTGACAATTTCCGCACTAGATAAGAAGTTTCAGTAGCAATAAAATTATGTTAGAGAAAAATATTTTGAGACCTGAACTGGGGGGGGGGGGGGCACGTGCCCCTTGTGCCCCCCCCCCCCCCCCGGTAAATCCGCCACTGCTGGATTACATAATGCTAGTTTACAACATTAGGGTGACCCCAAGCCGATCAGTCTTTGAATAAAGGGGCGAATACGAATATTTCTCATAAAACTACAATTACATAGTTATAGAGAACATACATAAATATAACTATATAAAGGTACAATTTTTACAAGCATGTGTGAACAATACAATGAAATTAACTTGGAGGACTGACTTTCACATTTATAACTTTGATAAATTTACATAGTTTTTCTAATATTACAATATTACACGAATTAAACAGTTGATCAAACTTATAGATATTGGGGTTAGACCAGCAGTATGTAGGTAAAAGTTTCTTTCTTTCAAACATAAAAGATCCACAATTAATAATACAATGGTACTCGTCACCAATGTCGTTTGAGTCAAAGAGACGACAGATTCTGTCTTCTATCGTTAAACCCTGCCACCTTCCATACTCAATCTGCAAGTGGTGACTACGGTACCACATCTATATTTGCATAATGTATAAATGAATTTGTAAGGTAAAACAGAAATTTATTTTTCCAATCGAAAATTATTCTTAAAAAAACGATAGCATAAAGTTTTAGGTGATTCTGCGACAAATGCAAAGCATTCTTGTTGAAACTGATCTTTGAGTTTTTGCTCAATACATTTTGACACCCATTTATCAGCAAACTGTGCATTCCATATATTTAACATACCACAATTATCAAAAATATTTTTAATATATGATATCCACTTAGTGTCTATTTCGTAATCATTATAATGTAAAAATACAAGTTTATATAATACATTTCTTTTCCCTTAATAAGTCTGCTCTAGAAGTTAATCATTCGCAGTTTTACAGTAATAGGGCACTAGCTGTCAAATTGATTTATAACCATTTATCAAAATTATAAACAAGTCTAAATTAAACAATTTATAGGGCATGGGCTCGATAATATTTAGCTTCGTTTCGTGCGTATTTCAGTCTTGACGCCATCTAATTAACTATTGAGTTGACATCCGATAGTCATATAAAGCGATATAAACATCAATATAGATATAAATAGTTATAGCAACTCGTGCAATTGGATTTTTCTAGGTCTGTTTAATTTCATATTATAGATTAAAATACATATTAATTATCATTTTTTCTTGTATAAGGATATTTTTTGGGGGGATCAGTCAATCAAAAGACTTACCTTTGTTTCTCTTTCAATCGTGACATTCTTTTCCTTCGAATAACCGAACACACACAATGCATGGGCTACCATCTCTAGCTAAAGGTGAAAATTGAAGTTCTCATGAATTATTGACTTGCAAGTGAAAAATTCATCATCAATGGTTCTTATCTTAAAATGACAAAATAGAACCAGAATTGCTGCTAAAAGCGAATTATTCTTTCATCATTTGACTTTCATCAATGATTGAACAAAAATAATCACATTTCAGATTGTTTATATATATCGTAGCTAGTGTCCCTTAAATGTAGCTTGCTAAGAGAAAAAAACCAGCATATGACAATAATAATGTCTAGTTCGACTCTACTGGGCTTCAAACACTAAGAAAATTCTTCACCGAGGCAAAACTACCAGAGTACCAGCAAGCGATTGAAAATACACTTGAATGTATCATGATACATGTCAACAGAATGTCTTAGGGACCCATTTTGTATTCTCGTAATTGATAGAAATTGACAGAAATAACTTACAGCATTTTTAGACTGGTTATAAAACAGAGATGGTGAAAACGAAAAATGATGTTTGTGTCATTTTGGTCTCTTGTGGATAGTTGTCTTATTGGCAATAATACCACATCTTCTTTTTTATAGAAACAAAATTTCTCAGAATGAAGAAAAACATAAACTGTCAGTGATTGTATATCTGTGCATATATATATGTAACTGTTTGAGGATGATGTTAAAACAAGTGAAACTGTGAGCTACTGCTCACTGATGATACCCCGCCGCAAGTGGATAATATTAATAGTGTAAAAATATGCAAGTGTTCGGTAAACAGGAAGTTGTCGAGTGATGAATCTGAAAACGCATCACACGGTATAGCTGACTTATATAAATCCTGAAACCAAATTTCAGAAATCCTTGTATTGTAGTTCCTGAGAAAAATGTGACGAAAATTTTCAACTTGGCTATCATGTGTAAAATCATACAAGTGTTCGGTAAACAGGAAGTTGTCAAGTGATCAATCTGAAAACGCATCACACGGTATAGCTGACTTAGATAAACCCTGAAACCAAATTTCAGCTGACTTAGATAAACCCTGAAACCAAATTTTAGAAATCCTTGTATTGTAGTTCCTGAGAAAAATGTGACGAAAATTTTCAACTTGGCTATCATGTGTAAAATCATACAAGTGTTCGGTAAACAGGAAGTTGTCAAGTGATCAATCTGAAAACGCATCACACGGTATAGCTGACTTAGAAAAACCCTGAAACCAAATTTCAGAAATCCTTGTATTGTAGTTCCTGAGAAAAATGTGACGGAAATTTTCAACTTGACTATCATGTGTAAAATCATACAAGTGTTTGGTAAACAGGAAGTCGATGAATGATGAATCTGAAAACGCATCACACGGTATGGCTGACATATATAAATGTTGATACCAAATTACAGAAAGGGTGGATGTGTAGTTCCTGAGAAAAATGTGACGAAAGTTTCATGGGACGGAATGACTGACGAACTGACTGACAGAGGTAAAACAGTATACCCCCCCCCCCTTTTTTTTTAAAGCGGGGGTATAATTAACGGAAAGCTGCAACCCTATCTAGTCACTCAGAAGTGCTACAATGTTTATATAAAAGCAGCACATAATCAGTTACAAGACATGATGATTATACACAGCAGTAATGTCAGATGTTAAAATGTGAATAGATTTCTGGTGAAAATAGAAACTGCGTGAAAGAAAAGAGAAAAGTGCACTTCTATTAGATCAGCACATCACACCCTTACAAAGAAATTATCATTCTCTCACTCTTTTGTTCCCTCTCAAACTTCCTTCTTTACCTACATGTACCAATCTCGGCATAATCATCATCCTCTCGATTCTTCATTCTTCTCTCTATAGAACTACATCTGTACATACCACTCTCATTATTTACCTCACCCTTTCAATTTTTGCTATCCCTCCTTCTCTCTATTTCTTGTCCATACCTACTGTAACGTGTAGCCGGGCGGGGACGATTAGATATTATTATCCTCGGGTTCGTTCCAGTTTCCTGGATTTGAAAAGCAATTAAAAAGTTCTAAAGTCAATAAAAAGTATACACTATCACTATAAAATATGAAACAAATACTATACTACATAAAACGAATTTCAACACCTATCAACCGAACTCGAACCTGTGGAATTAAAACCGTTTAAAACCCTTTCTGTCCTATACTTTTTAAATCAACTGTTTGAAACTATAGTCTGGAACATATAAATGTATAGAACTGGTTTGAAACCTAAATGTATAAAACTGGTCTGAAACCTAAATGTATGAAACAGCTGGTCAGACGGTTTTAAACTATTGTCCGAAACCTAAATGTTTGGAACTTGTCTGGAACCTAAATGTTTGAAACTGGTCAGACAATTTGGAACTATTTTCTGAAACCTAAATGTTTGGAACCTGTCTGGAACCTAAATGTTTGAAACTGGTCAGACGGTTTCGGAACTATTTTCTGAAACCTAAATGTTTGGAACATGTCTGGAACCTTAATGTTTCAAATGGGACTAAACTTTAATTTATCAAACGTGCTTGAACCTGAATGTATAAAACGGGCTGAACCGAAATGTATCAAACGGGCTGAAAGCTGAATAAAACGAATGTATGGAAACTATTCAAACTGTTGTAAAACTTTCGACGTATGAAACTTTATTAAATAATAGTAAAACTTTCGACGTATGAAACTTTATTAAATAATAAACATGTCTATAACTGTCTGAACAATAGGGCAGCACTAAGGCATGGTATGTCAGCAAACACTCACTGTAATAGTGAGAGATGTGAGACGCAAAACCTTAGCACCAGCCCTGTTTGGACAATCTGTACCGAACCAACAGTCTCAGCCCTTTCTATTTTCTTTCCGCAGGTTCCAAGCACTTCACTTTACTTAAACTGCCTGCTATTCACTACTTTCTTTCCAACCTATCCGATGTTAACTGTCTGCTGTCTTCGGTACAAATGACGATATGAACAACAAATGGAAGTTTTTAACGACCTTGACAGCCCTTGCACGGTCGGCCCTGGCTTGCGCCTTTTTGGGCATTAAATAATTTATATTTTTACCATGTGGTAATTAAATAATTTAGAATGATAAGAAAGTTTAATAAAAACAAAAATTTAAAAAGCAAAAATTTTGATAAATAAATGAATAAAAAAAGTAAAAATTTTAAGATTTATAAAGTAAATAATAAAATAATAAAAAATAATAAAAGAATATAAAGATAAATATAATAAAAAAATATAATAATAATTTTGTATAAAAATAAAAATAAAATAAAACAAAATAAGTAAATAATTATTAAACACGGAGCCACCGGAAGTAGGAACAGGAGGAAAGCTTGGCCAAGCAAACAGCAGTGAACGGCAAATTGTGTATGTGAGTTTATATGCCAAATAGTATGTATAAACCACAATAAGCCTAAATTTGTGTATGTGAGTTTTGCAAAAATATTTAGTGGGATGTTTTGTATGTACTAGAAAAAAGAAAAGTGAAATAAAATAAAATAAAATAAAATAAAATAAATAAAAAACCAAAGGGTGTATGTAAATTTTACTGCTTTTTGCTAGCCTACCGTAGTTGCAGGACTTTAGAGTGCTAGTACACTGGAACACTTATCCGCAGGAAGACAGTGCCCCACGCTAATTAAAACTGGATTAGCGCAAACCAGATCTTGCGAAGTACCATTTTTTAAGTCTTAGATTTGACTTGCGGCTTAATGACATGAAAAATTTATATAATGACGAAAAGTAGAAACAAAAATAATTTGGGGTGCCGCGAATTTGGAAAAAAAAAAACCAAAGGTTATCGTGCGTTCTTGTTTAGTTAGCATAATTTTAATAGTTTAATTAACTTATCCCTACATTCATTTTATCTTATTTTAAATATGTTAAGTTATTTCAAAGGATTAATTTTTATTATTTTTTTTATTTTTTTTAAAATCATATTTAATTTGGATTTTATTTGTCTTAATGATTTAATTTTTACTGCCGGTTATGGCCTGACTCCATTTCTGAGTCACTGACCAGATAACTCTTGCAGTATGTTTTGCCCCTTTAATGATGCTGTGGTAAGTCGTCTTGAAGATCCATCTGTACTGCCGGTTATGGCCTGACTCCATTTCTGAGTCACTGACCCCGGATAACTCTTGCAGAGTAGTTGGTCTTCTTAACGATCTTTTCTAGTAAGTACGTACTGTATTTGTATCGAAGATTTGATTTTTACTGCCGGTTACGGCCTGACTCCATTTCTGAGTCACTGACCTGGATAACTCTTGCAGTGTGTTTTGCCTATTTAATGATGTTGTGGTAAGTCGTCTTGAAGAGCCTTCTGTACTGCCGGTTATGGCCTGACTCCATTGCTGAGTCACTGACCCCGGATAACTCTTGCAGCGTAGCTGGTCTTCTTAACGATCTTTTCTTTAGTACGTACTGTATTTGAAGTGAAGATTTAGTTTTTGACTGCCGGTTACGGCCTGACTCCATTTCTGAGTCACTGACCTGGATAACTCTTGCAGTGTGTTTTGCCTATTTAATGATGTTGTGGTAAGTCGTCTTGAAGAGCCTTCTTTACTGCCGATTATGGCCTGACTCCATTTCTGAGTCACTGACCCCGGATAACTCTTGCAGCGTAGCTGGTCTTCTTAACGATCTTTTCTTTAGTACGTACTGTATTTGAAGTGAAGATTTAGTTTTTGACAGCCGGTTACGGCCTGACTCCATTTCTGAGTCACTGACCCTGATAACTCTTGCACTGTATTTTAATTATTTTATTTCTATGACTGTTTTTTTTTATATATATATACTTATATAAATTTATGATAATCAATTTCTGTTAAATATTGTACCAAGCACGACCAGACATATTGTTGTTTGTCTTTAGGAGGATCTAGTAATATTTTGAAATTAATATTTTGTTTTTGAACCTTGTCCAAGTTTGATTGCAAATTTTGTCTCGCTTGTGAATGATTAATACATTTTACTAACTTACGTGTTCTATATCCTCTTTAATACCGCATGTATTGCATATTGGAGAGACATTGCGTATGTACTGGCTTAGTTGCCCAGGTAATAAAGTAGTGCCCAGCCTAAGTCTAGTTATTGTTTTTGCATGAAATCGATTACCTTGATAAAAGTTGGTTTTTTTATTTACTGCAGTATTTATAGAACGACTCCATAGGGAGCATGTGTTATCCCATCTAGCTTGCCACTTTTTCTTATATAATGCTGTTGTTATTGCAATGAATTCGTTTGCACTAAGACTCAAGTTAAGGTCAATCTTATCATTACTTAGTGCTAATTTAGCTAGTTTGTCAACCTGTTCATTACCTAGGATGCCAACATGCGCTGGTATCCATTCTATGGTTACTTCTATATTTTTTTGTTTAGACGACAAGCCAGTATTTGAATTTATTCTAGGATATCGGGTCTACTTGATGCATTATTATTTATAGATTGGATTGCACTATATGAATCAGTTAGAATAACAACTTTTTGCCCTGGCTGTTGATTGGAGAATACCCACTTTAATGATTGATATATGGCCGTCATTTCTGTGGTGTAAACGGAAAGATTGTCTGACGTTCGTTTATAGCTTGCAATCAATTCTGATGGGATTAGAAAAGCATATCCAGTTTTACGCGAAGCTGGGTCTTTTGAGCCATCGGTGTAAATTTTTAAATGATTTTTATATGCATTGTCGATGTACTCTAACGCTTTAGTCTTAATGATATGCGGATTTTCTTTTTTACTGAGGCTGGTTTTTTTTTTTTTTTTTTTTTTTTATGTTACGATATGAACTGAATAACTACCCACTATTAATATTTCTAACGCGGACCTCGAAGAGAGCACCCTAGCAACAACTGTACAGGTAAAGCGTCTGATAACAACCAAGGATAAAGGCATGATTTTAGATACAGTTTTCAACGATAAAAAGATGATATGGGAAATTAATAGAGATATCGGAAAATATATAACTGTAGAACTATTATAACCTTCTTAAACTGCAAATTCGTAACACATACCTTATTCAGCCTACTGTATGTGTTAGATATCATTATGTAAAGTTTGTTAGTTGATGAAGGTTTTTAATCTTGAAGTACCGTTTATGGTAAATAAAAATAATGAAAAGATCAGACTTTTTTCTATGAAAAATGGAATAGTTTAGTATTGAGACAATTTTGAAGTTGAAGCTTATTTTCAATATTAAATGGTTATTATAACATTCCTGAAAACTAAGGTAACAGCCAAAGTTACAGAAATCCAAAATGTCAGATGCAACTTTTACAAAAAGAAATTTTCCTTGGATAACTATTCTGCAGCTCTGAGACCGAAACAATCACATTGAACATGCAGAAAGGCTACCTGACCTCATATGCAACACACTATCTGAAGGTGGGCAACAATAATACGATGTGTCAACAAATATCTTTTTAGGTATACAAAAAGTATAACGTGGTTCAGTGCTTTACATTATACTATTTAATGCGATTCATGTTGTCAGTTTTAATACGCCCGTCTACGATGGAATGTACGTAGTATATTAATGTATATAAACTCATCATAGATACCGTGGTTGATCTGTCCCTCCGTCCGAACGTCAATATCCGTTTTTGATTTGGCCTTTGGAATGTTTTTATTCAATCGTCACTTGTGAGTCTTTTGCAGACGTATGATCTATAAAGGTTTATTTTTATAAATTGTTCCTCATATCACATCTTTGTATATCTAGTAACGTACGTCAGGCGTATACCAACTAAGGCTGGTATCTTTGACGAGTTTGCTCGTGACACCTGGATTCAATATGTGTCGTTTCAGAATAAAAGGACTTAACCATCATATTTAGGTTTAATTTGCACATGTCGTAGACAGATTATTGTTAGGTCAGGTAAACTACCCTCCTTTAATAGTAGACTAGCCCAACAGATAACCAATCTATCTCTCTGTAGGACTAAGCTACTTTAAAAGGAGGGTAGTATACCTTACCTAACAATGACTTCACGGTTCAGCTAACAAGCAAGCTAACCAAAGATATTACCATTAGCTCGACATACTGACTGAAATCTGCTGTAATATACAAAAAGGAGGTGGTGGTATGGTTGTCAATAAGTCATTTATTATTATAGTTCCAAAGACGCGGAGCTAAGAGAACTGTTCGGACATTAACTATAAGCAAATTCCTTACTCTATAGTTAGCTACTAGTATAAGAGGTTTCTTACATGACAAAATTTGAAATAACTGAGATGAGAAAACCAATGGCCTTATTTATGAAAATTATTAACGAAAAAATAAATCTAACAAGCTGCAACAAATAACACTGAATGGCCGCCTTCTTATACACCTTATCGCTATTTAGTCCATTCCGGGAAAAACAGTCATTTATACAACTTCCTGTTTGGGTCACCGGCCGAAAAATGGAGGTCATCAATAGTGAGCTAAGGGAGAAAAACTTTAGAAAGTGATCATCAAGAAACTTTGATATAGTATGATCCACTATTTCGAAATTAAATTGAAGTAAAAAAATATTTTGTTTGAAGTATTTACGGTAGTTTAAACATGTCTCATTAAAAAGTATCATGCAAGGTGAATTGTTTAAACAGGGTCCCAGATAGCTTCAACTGGATGAAAAAGTTGTGTAATTTTAGAACTTATCCGGAATGGAATATATAGCGATTAGGTGTATTAGGGTCGGCCATATTAAGAATGTGGTGGGATTAAGAGTACCCAACCTTGTCCTACCTGTAACCAGGGACAGAGGTATACAACACAACATAAGAAAAACTTAAAAAAATCAGTTGGAACTGGCTGAAGTTACCAGATTGCTACGAAGCACAAAATTAAAACAAAAGACAACGATGTAAATGTACAAGCAAAGACTGTTGCTGTATATCTTCTGTGTTTTGATAGGTTCTTTGACAACATTCATTTTGACAAGAAAGCTTTTAAAAACCTGTTATAATACAGAAACTGCTTTTCAGCAAAATATATTTTAAGCAATGTATATTTTTTTTACTTGTTCGGATTTATGCATTTTTTTTTTACTTGTTCGGAATTATGCATTTTTGTTTACTTTTTCGGAATTGTGTGCATTAATAACGAATAAAACAAGTGTAGCATTAATTAGTTTTATTATAACAATAACTTTATTCAACAAAATAACAGTATATAATTCAATGAATAACTTTGGCCTAAGAATTTCACTGAGATGAGATCTTGGTCAGATGCGGCTAAATTTACCACTTCTGATAGCACTTGATATAGCATAGTAAAAACATAGTATATAAACTTGATATGTTAAACGTTATTGATTAATGTAGTACATTCACAGCACCTATTACAAAAATACATGTAGAACATTAACAGCAACAAATATAATACAACAATGGACTTGCAATTCGTTTAAATGAAATATGAAATATATATTATATGAAATATATGAAATTTGAAAATATGAAATTTGAAAATATGAAATATATGAAACATATAAAATATATGAAATATATAAAATATATAAAATATATAAAATATATAAAATAATGAAATGTATGAAATATATGAAATTATGAAATATGAAATATATGAAATATATGAAATTATGAAATATGAAAATATAAAAATATGAAAAATATGATACAATAAGTGAAATACAATAACAATTCATTTTTCAGTTTTTAACTCCTTGAGACAGCTCTAAATTCGAAAGCTTCTGGGCAATATGTTACACCGAGATTTCCTTTGATTGCAGGTGGATTATTGCCTTCTTGCGGAAGGAATTCAAATCTCTGTACAAGGGACGTTATGTATAAAAACAATTCCATTCTGGCAAGAGCTTCACCAAGGCATACTCTTCGACCTGAAATAAACAATTTGAAATTTTAATAACGATTATCGCTCTTTAAACTCAAATTTTTATTCTAAAAAGTTTGAATGTGTAACATGGTAGTAAATTATCCTCAAGGATGTTAAAAGAAATTAAAGTTACTATTATAACATATATTTTGTTATTCTCAATTTATTATTAATCTTCTTTCGTTTGGTTTATTCTTTTGAACCATATTTGATTGAAGAAAACGAGTCAACCATCTATTACATTCTTTTAAATGCATTCAAACATAAGGTCAAAATCTATTTGAGAATGACTTTTGTAATGCAGTTTCTTGTAAGTTTCATTAAGATTACAATTAAATTCAATCACGTTATTGAAAATCCAAAAATGAAAAAAAGGCGAAATTGTATTTTTAATAAAGAATATCAACCTACCCAAAGAAAACGATAAAACTTTGTCTTGGCCACAGAGTCTACCATTTTCGTCTATGAAACGTTCAGGTTTGAAAGAATGTGCATCAGGGAAAAGATTTTCATCGAATGCTACGGAATCTAGACTTGGAAGAATTATTGAATCTTTTGGAATAGTAAATCCTTTGTAAACAATATCGTCAGAGGCTTTATGTGGCAAGGCGTATGGCACGACATTGCCAAGTCTGAGAGATTCTAAAATAACAGCCTCACAATATGGAAGATTTGGCTTGTCTGACATACAGGGTGGACGTCCACTTCCAATAACGTCTTCTATTTCTTTGTGCATTTTCTTCTGAATATCCATATTATTTAGGAGATACATGATCGCCCATCTGATTGTTGTTGCAGTAGTTTCTGTTCCAGCTACGAATAAATCGGCCATTATGGTCAGCAGCTGTCCAGCTGAAAAAAAATTTAAAAAGTGAATATAACGTCTATGTGCATTCATCTTCAAAATGATAAACAATAATTAAAGAATAAATTAAAGGTATAACTCATTAACATGGTTTTTGAAGCACATTTTTTTTGGAAGCTCAAATCTAGGTCGGATTAATTGCGATATCAGACGTTCGGATAATTTTGATATTTTTCTAAACTTTTAAATTCATTTATAGTTTTGGTAATTGAGCTGTATATTAAAACTTCAGGTCAAGGTAAGGTTAAGGTAACTGATAGATACAGTAAAACAAAACACAATACTAAAGAGACTTTGAAAGAACTTGGATACAAAGAAACATTGTTTCTTTTTATATGACCATTCTATTAATGGATAAAATAAAACTGTTTCATGATATAATAACACATTGATGGGCACTTTAAATAAACATTATTATAACTTTAAATTTCATTGCAATCGTTTGCGTCAATTACTTTCAATATTTTCATATCGCTTAGAACTAACATGTATATATTGTTTTAAGGAATCAGATAGCTTTTAATAGTTCATAAATGTCTTATCAAAAGGTAATTGGGTTCAAACTAAATTCATATGTGGGAGTTTTTATACTATTTTTATTGTGCTATTCTGGTCTTTTTTCCTCCTTTTCTTGCGTTTATTTGTCCAAGTGTGTGGCTTTGAGCGAATTATTAAAAAAAAAAAAAAGATAAAATTTGATTTCTTTTTAATTAAAAATGTTAATATGTCTGATTCTAACATTTGAATTAATAGGTCGTTCATATGCTTTTTTTTATATACAATTACAGTTGGTTTATTGACGTACCTGTAAACTCACTGTTTTCCTCCTCTTCTTGGTTCTTTATTTCTTTTAAGTAAATATCAATGAAGTCACGTAAATTATCTGTATCCAATGTTTTTTCGTGTTCGTTTATTTCTGTTCGGAAAAACTTGAATGTCTCTCTTACATTGTTTGATATCTGTTTAGCCCCAAAAGGGTCTCCAGGAATTTTCCTTAAAAACGGAGCAAAGTTTAATGGTCCTACTAACGCAGAGTTTTTAGCGTTTTCATTTAGAAGATAAACAAATTGCTGAAATTTAGGATCATCATAGTCAAATCGTCGCCCAACGGTAATAGACATCACATTATTTGATATGCTCGTGTGAATTATGCCAGATATGTCAAACGATTTTCCATTAAAGCTGTTTACCAAATTACAAAGTTGTTCAACTTCTTCTGACACGCTGGATTCAAAACTTCGCTTGCCAAACCCAAAGTCTCGCAGCTTTGAAACAGCGAATGCCCTTTGCTGCTTCCAGGACGATCCACTGGCACTTACAATACCTAGAATATTAAATATTACATGATAACAAAAACGTTCTGCAAAACTGATCGATGGTGCTCATCATATAAGAATTATAAAAACAAATTGAAATTGAAAAAAACCCAATTTGATTAGTCAGGTTATTGGGATTTTTTTTCATTTGTCCCATCTCCGTTATTTCTATTTTGTCTTAACGGTTACCGTTGGATTACCACCAGGGACCCCTAGGTAGGTCCTTCGCCCGTCTATCGTTGCTTCACAAAGCATACATTCTTAAAATGTTGTCATTTCAACTCATTCTGTTTAAAGTTTTCCTTACATCCAATACGACAAGTTGTATGATTTTTCATGTCGAAAATCGATAAAAATAAAAAGTTACAGGTGTTATCTTTTTATTTTCCAAAAAGCATTCACTTCCTCTTAATTAAAACGATTTAAAAAAGTATGTTCGTAAAGCAAACTTGTAGTTTTTTAAATCATTATCAATGTGTCTATGTTGGATATTTTACCTTCTTGTTTTTTTATCATGTAAGTAAAACAAAAGTTGCATACTAACTTATTGATTTAATTTTTTAATAATTGCATACGTTGTTATGAAAATAGTACTGAAGGTAGAACAGTAAAATAAAAATAAAAAACTTTCTGTAAATTTTATTGCAAGTTTTCGCATTAATAATATGATCTTTCGTTTATCTCAAATGCATACCTTTATTTTTTCCTTGACGGAAAACAAAACATGATGGTCTGTCTGTTGTTACATCAGCTCTCTTTACCAATAGTTCACGCAAATTTTCATTTCCATTGACGACAGTCACCCATTGTTTTCCTAAGGAAAGACTGAAGATATCACCATATTCCTTTCGAAGGCCACGCATTACTTTGAACAGATCTCCTTTAACTAATGTGTGAAAATTACCAATAATTGGAAATGGTGTTGGTCCTGGAGGATAATGTGCCGGTCGTCTGCTTCGGATCCATAATAGAACAACCAAGATGATGCTTATAAGTAATGTAGAATTCAAGTAACCCAGAGTATCTATAAAGTTTAACATGGTTGCAAGTTGTTCATGAAACTGACTTTTTTGGAGATGGGGCATCGTATTTATACTGGAACTTACAACTTGGGTGAGTTTCCGGGGCGGTTTATTTAGTATGTAAATTATATATAAATATCAAATTTTGTAATACACAAATATATTTTCAAAATACGTATGTATGGTTGTTAAGATTAATAATTCGATCCATTGTTAAATCTCCCAAAGTATGACGACAGTCTAGCTAAAAATAGAACATCCAGTAAATCTGATATAGCCTTTTCCATATCAGGAGAGATCATGAATGAAGTGAGATGTTACAATATCTAGAGTCTTCTTCAATCATTAGTACAATACGTGAACATTGCAACGTTGCATTAACTTATTTGTTTTATCTTGACATTTGTATCTAATGACGTATGCGGTCATAGAAGTGTTGTTTTAATGTGATATTATAATTGATTATCGCAGCAATTTAATGAATTTACAAATTAAAATTCATAACATACACACTTATATACAGTAAGTTTATTTTTGGGTACTAATAGCCTTCAAATATCACGCATTTGATCATTTAAATCATTTACGTTTTAAAATATCTGCAAAGGAATTCAAAAAAAAAATCGTTATGTAGCTGAACGTACAAGTAGAAACTTAAAAATTCAGAATCGCTATTTTTGACTGCTGAACAAACTTGCAATGTTTTTTTATTATCATTATTTACATCAAAAGATTTCAGTTAATAAACTTTTTTTCATCTTATTTTCCTTATGTCTCAATTCGTTTTAAATATATATTCAACACACTTGATGTACTTTTTACCGTTATAAATACACATAAATTATCACATGAACACTACTATTTATCAAGGTGAGTTCAAGCGAGTTTTATTAGTCGACGAATAAATAAACCTATAATTTATTAAATTCACTATTAATAAAAATCAGCTTTAGCTTGAAAGTTCATGAAAGTACAGCATACATTTATGAGTATTCATAACACATAACATTATGAACAACAACACCTCTCGAAAATAGAAGCATATTGTTAACAATAAAGTCGACCAATATCGAAACTTATAGACTTGTCTGCTTTGCCTGTTGCATGCCCAGTAGTGTGAACAAAATATTTCAGTGGGTTATCTTTAACTTTAAAATGTTCATTCTATATTGAAAAAGATGATGCCATGTAAGGGGCAGGTTATCAAAGGTAAATTTAATCTAATAAAGCCGATTTAGTTTTTCTTTAATAAGTGAAGTTTATATTGTTGGGGGACAGGTACCGTACATTGTTAATCGTTCCAATTGTTCCCCCATAAATCCATTAACACGTCGGTCAGTGGATCATCAAGGTCACTTGGTACTCTTAAACTGGTTCGTTTTTTCTAATCCAATCGGAGACACATTCACACATATCATGCACGTGATAACGCCCTAAAGTGAGGCATTGTTGGGATCAGACAATGCATTGTCCTCATGAACTATCAACCGTTTTAGCAATGTCACCTGGACACCCATTTACATTATGGAGGATGAAGGTTGATGGGCACAAAAATTAAAAGGGATAGAGTAGAAGAAACCCATTTGCTGAATTCGCATGTAAAAAAGAAAGGACAGTTGCCTAGTACAACATATAAGACGAATTTTTCAACTAGGCGTTATTTTGAAATGGTTGAAACAGTTATCGAATTTGAACGTGCACTGTTTAAACAGTTTTATAAACCATAAGGTCAATGTTATATTAGATAAGTCTCGCAGGTTGTACTTGTCGTTTTTAACTAGTATGCCGGATTTTGCACGAAAGGGATCTTCCCCTTGAAATTGCTTGAGAAGCCGGTATCAGCCGGTTATCACCCTAGTGGTTTGATACATTGCAAATGCTGTTCCGTATATATCACCAATACACACACGAGCATGTATGAACAATGACGGTATATTAAACCAAAAATAAAACACATCAAAAACATAGTTATTATGCTAACAAGCATGACTTTTAATGGTAATTTGATTGTTTCGATCAGATATTTTTTTTTAATGTTTCACTGTTGGTCCAAAATATTGCAAATTATAATAATCTCTTTATCTTAATATTTTTAAGTATGCTTCATTTTTTTAAGTAGGCACTCTTTGAAAGGCAAATAAAACAGAAACTGGCATTGTATTCAGAGAACTTCATCTGCGAGACTGTTAGTCCCTGAATGGATAACGCAATCATGGTTCTATGCACTGAAATATTAAATGATATACTAGCTAGTGCATTTGGTATAATCAGTCACATACAATATTGTTGTTTCTAAGTTGTCGTTCTGTTCTGTTGCTTTGTGTTTATTCAGAGGTATAAAGTTCTGGAAAGATTATTTATTCATATATTGGGAAAAACTAGGATTTCATACCCTTTCTATTGGGTCGATTTTTAGACGAATTTCCATATCGGCTGTGAAACAATATAACGTGGAATCTGCGTATAACTTTAGATACATTATCACAAAAAGCTTCGTTATCACCGTTTAATTCAAGTAAAATGATGTTTTATAATTGTTATCAAAGGTACCAGGATTATAATTTAATACGCCAGTCGCACGTTTGTCTAAATAAGACTCATGAGTGACGCTCCTCAGTGACGCTCAAATAAAAAAAAGTTATAAAGCCAAACAAGTCCAATGTTGAAGAGCATCGAGGACCCAAAATTCGCAAACGTTGTGCGCAAACGATAATTTAAAAGGCAATAAGGGGTTCAATTCTGATGAAATATCAGAATATAAAATTGCAAAACACACTTCTAAACTTTACTGGACTGCTTCGTGGTACATGCAGTCACCCATGTTCTGCGTTTAAAACGAATGTTCTACTTCTACGCTACCGTAGAGGACTCTCACTTCCTTCCTCTCTAATCTAAATTCCCTCCCCATTACTACAAGACAAAAATCGGTAAAAAAAACCCTTTTATTTACTCCCCCTTTTCTAACGGATTCCTCGTGCACTTCTACCAGCCACTGGAGTCCCGCTTTCAACCCGTCATTCCCATGTTCCCTATTCTCTGATTAACCTCTGATAGAACCACCGACCGTGGCGTCATTTGATGATACATTCAATTTAAATTTTAGTATTGTTCTTCACGAGTCCTTCAAGTTACTTTATGACATTTCGGGGTTGTTTAATGGTTCTTACTCTGCTTTGTTTTGTTTATTTTATTTGAATAAATCTCGAGATATTTGTTCTCGTCTCCTTATACGTACTTACCGACATTTATTTCGAAACATGTCGTCTGCACTGCAATCAGTATCACATGCTTATGTTTCCAAAATTTTGCAATAGTACTTTTTTAATCGTTCTACATTTTTACAGAATACTCCTGCAGACTCTTAAAGAGTGATGCAATGATAATACAACCGTTCCTTATTCTTTCACAAGAAGTATGAATGAATCGAATTAAAAATACCTGTGGGAAAATTTTGTTAATAGTCTATCACATGACATGCATCAAAGACATTACTCATTCTTTTAAATCGTTTGGTATAAGGTAATACTTACTTATAGTACGGTGACAAGTAGGGAAATTAAAAAAAAAAAAAAACATTAATGGACCGAAAAACCTCAGTCACGGCTAATTTTGGATCTCATTTTGAAGATGATCAGAATATGATTCCGTTTGAGTAATGCCTGTTGAAGAGTGCTATAAAAATTGTGCTGATTTTTGAACATTGGGGTAACGGGTCCCAAGAGGGGGGATAAAAAAAATCACAATTTGTTTGCATATTGGACAATTTCACGGTAGCTTGGCTCCATAACTGATAACAATTTTCTAAGGAACCATGATTCAGAAGTGTTGCACAAATTCAGCTTGTCATATTTATACCCCTGATTAGCAGAGACTTCTGACATAGAACCCCGCTTCCAACATATAAAATAATGAATATAGATGGCAACGTAATGCTAGATAGACAATTTCAGGAAATTTTTCTTAGCATGCCATAATAATCAAAAGAGCCGAGGAATGTGTACTGTAGAGTTAACATCGGTGGTTCAATTAAAAAAATATAAAAAATCATTATTAGTTATTCAAACGCATATGAATATTGGAAATCTAAAAAAAAATAGTCTTGATGTAGATATGTCAACATAGACTTGATTTGAAGTGGTTTCAAACGACATTGACTACTAATGAGGGTCGAGAGAGAAAGAGATAATCTTTTAAAACATTCTGATGATCACTGTTTTGAAAATAACAAATGTTTGTGCAAGACAAATTGTGTCCGTAGCATTCGCGAGATTTGCAACAAATAGTTTTGCCTATGGATGTGCAAACTACGGGTTGAAATTGTCCTGTACAAAAGTCAACGTACATTGTACTTTCAAAATATACTGGAACTATCGAGCTATTACCCATTGTCGATCCATAATTCTAAGGTGGTGGTTTGGCAAGAATATCGTTCATTTAGACATACACTTGAAGAATATGCTGTCTGAATGATTCCTTTAAAGGAGATAGTCTCACGAAGGAAGCACCCTTATATGGCACTGACTGTACTCCGAGATCACCATGTACTGATTGATGATTCCCGTTGAGTTAGATGATATTCGGGAGTTCATTATAAGCTTTGAAATTCCCTTATTTGATAACGTGTTTTATGTATGATGTATAAATAAATATTTCAATGAATTGCATATCAAAATATTGTTATTAACGCTAAAACATATAAAGTTAAAGTTTTAAACTTCAGTCATTCATAAATTTTAAGTAATGTGACAGGTAACCACATTTGAATATTCAGCTCGTAAATTTAATCTAAATAACCATGTATGGTTTAATGTGTTTAAATCAATTTAAAATGTTTGAGGACAGATGTTCTTGTATTGTAATATCCGTAAATAGATCATGATGATAGGTAAAATAAGTAATGCATTGGAATTTCTTTACAACGCTGAAAGTAAAGAAGCAGAAAGACGAAAGATTTATTTTGCAAAATTTTATTTTGATATGACTTTTGTAAATATTATTGGTTCGAAATTTGATTTGTAGCCGCCTTGACTGGTCTTTTGATAGCGTGCTCGCCTCTAGTGCAGGAGGTCGTGGCTTTTATCCCCTGACGGGACAAACCAAAGACCTGGAAATATTTATTTGCTTCTTCTTCGCTTAAAGCATTACACATTCAGGAGTAAGCCCAACAAAAAAGTCAAACAAAGAGTTTCGGAAGGGTGACAAGTCCTGCAGAGATTTATATTGTGACTTTAGTCTTTTCCTGAATATGCACTAAACTTGTCAATGGCGTCAAGCGGACATATTTCTAGATATTTCTAAAATTAGGTGTTTGCGTGTAGTCCGTGAAACATTAAAACATAAAAATATATAGAGGTTATCCGTGTAAGTTGATAATTTCATTTGAAGTTGTACCATTGAAATATTAAAGAAGTTGAACTGTGAATGATACTCCGCTATAAGATATGGTAAATTTGAACTTGGTTAGCAGTGGATGGGAGAACGGATCACATAGTGAACTGCATATCACGATGGTCATTATGTGAAAAAAAGTGGCTAAACAGACAATTGTTGTGCAATGGTTGTGCGGCAAATATAAAATAGCTCAGCAAAATTTGCTATGTTCACATAAAGCTTGGTATCAAATTTTCAAGACGCTCTGGTTTTCAGTTCACAAAACGAAGAACAAATGTGACAAAAAATTGTATGGGACTGTCGATCGGACAATCGGTGTGACGGACGGACGGAAAAGGAGAATATAATATCCAGTATTTCTTCATCTTTTGAGGAAGAGGTTTTTATTACCCATGTTAAATTTTCGGAAACCTTTTGGTTTGTACTTCAAGAAGCATGTTAAATTAAAGGCAAACGAATACTAGAATTAGCTGATTTTGAAACAATTTCTTGGGTGTAACATTTGATAGGAAATCCTCGAAAAAAGTATTTTCTAAATAGAAGAATCACTGAATAGTTTTGTAAAACTAAATATTTTAAAATTTATTTAGCTTTATAATAAAATGAGATCTCACGAAACCTTTTCTGGTACTCTTTTAATGAAATAGTTCTGAAAATCTACATTCCCGGGAATGAGGCAAATGGAAATAGAGAATTTTCCAAATTGGAAACAATTTCTTGGTATAACCTTTGAGATGAACTCCTTAAACAGATCATTTTAAGGAGACATATCCCTGAGTTGTTCATCAATTAGACCCCTAGGACAATTTTATCGATTTAAACTAGACCGGTTCATTTTAGATCGGTTTAAGGGCTAATGTGAATGCTTTGAATCGATCTTCAATCGGTCTAAACTAAAACACCAAAAGAGGTAGTTTAGTTTGAATTGATCTAAGGAAAACCGATCTTATTTTAAATATGAACGCAGAGATCGGTTTAAACATGTACGATTGAATCGAAAATAACGTATGCGCATGTATAGCGCCAAAACTATCTCAGAGGTTCGTTGTTTAACCCATATTTCTCTGTTAAAAGACCTTTAAAACAAACTGAAAACATGTTGTCTTCGCCGTAGTCTAGATTTGCAAAATCTGTGTCTTCTTTTCTTATGTTTATTTATTTTCTATGCAGGAACCGCAGTATTTCCTGCGTCGTGTTGTAACTTCGTCGCTACAGTTATTTTTTTCTAAAATTTAAGAAAACTGCAATAACACCAGTATCAAAATTTTAACTTGTGATTCAAGACAAACAATAACGTTATCCCATGTTTGTTTCAAATGTTTGTATCAATGAATTTGATAAATCAGTTCTATTTATACACAATGTTTATAGTTTTACGGGTAAAAAGGTAGGATCGATTGCGTTTTTAATTGTAGTGTGAACGCAGTGGTTCAGATTGGACCGATACAGATCGTTATGGTTCAAGATAATGTGAACGCTAACTGGTTTTATATAGATCGATTCAAATTAGATCGATAAAAAAATGCTTGTGTGAACGGGGTCTAATTCTTTGTAAAGTTTACCTTTTAAAATGTCTTTAGCTTTATTCTATTAAGATAAGATAATAATCTTCACACGTCTCTTTAATATGCAATAGATCTGACAATAAACATTCCCAGAAATATGTTACAAATGTGTTATGCAATCAGGTCACTCCATAAGAAATGAATATTTTTAAAGCCAAAAAAGGTATTACTAATATTATTCAATTGTCAACTATTAAACTATTTAATTGTAAACCATCGTTTATCGAACTAAGTTTTATGTCTCGAATGATACTTCGATAAATGATGGTTTCTTGACTAAAGATTTGAAGGCATCACTACGAAAGTTAAACAGACAATATGATAACATGCATATGGTTGACTGTTGCCAAAACCTTTGTCACAATTGAAATAGTCAGTAAAACGATCTTTTAAAAAAAAGAAAAAAAGTTAATTTCTTTAACATGTATATTAGGGCAAATAGAATGAAAACTCGAATAACAGTCCACATAAAACTAAGGGAATCTTTATTATAATAGATTGTTCACATGTATCACCAAAAATCATGAAGTAAACTCGGTTGGTTCGGCAGAAAAGGCAAATCCTGACTCTTTGTCAGTTAATTGAAATCCCTTAGTTTTGTCCATGTAATGCCAATAAAAAAATGTCCGCTAACCCCTACTTTTTTCATGGTTTTGACTGAAAAAATATGTGCCAATGGTAAATTTATAAACAATCTGGAGAAAAGCATTTCCCTCCAAATTTTTAATTGAATATATCTCAAAAAAAGGGACACGAACCTTTATTTTTTTCTAATTTTCAAGTTCCCTTAATTATATTATATCAATATATAACAGTCTCAGTATTTTTTAAAGTTTGTTTTATTTTGAATCAGAGGAGCGATCATCCGCATTAAAATGATAATGCTGTGGTCGTGTAGAGAAAAACCTGCACGTATTTATCATATATGAATAAAGGGACTAGCTAACATTTTTAACCCGCCACATTCTGTATGTATGTGCGTGTTCCAAGTCAGGAGCCTGTAATTTAGTGGTTTTCGTTTGTTATTGTGTTACATATTTGTTTTTCGTTCATTTGTTTTTAAACATAAATTGGGCCGTTAGTTTTCTCGTTTGGATTGTTTTACATTGTCATTTCGGGGCCTTTTATAGCTGACTATGCGGTATGCGGTATACGGTGACCCATAGTAGTTAATGTCTGTGTCATTTGGTCTCTTGTGGAGAGTTTTCTCTTTGGTAATCATACCCCATCTTCTTTTGTGATACCTATCCATTGAGAAGAACGATAAAAGTGGTTTCTATAGATATGCCATTTTTCTGTTAAAAAACAAGACAAGCAAATATCAGAATATGTTAAATACAAATTCGTAATGAAAAAAAGCGACTGATATTAAAAGTGTTTAGCTTAACAAAAGATTAAATGTAACTGAAATGTTAGGGGGGAATCGTGTTGTGTTTCCTGTTTTATCAAATGATACAAAAAAGAGATGCTATTCACACTTAAGGAATCTGCATTTTCTCATACTGGTTTACTTCTTTACAAATTCTTATGTAATTTCAGTTTCGACACGCTATTATTTCAATTCAATAACTGTATCTAAATATACAATATAAAAAATTCTATAACAAGTTTTATTTCAAATGTAAATACTGCATATGATGCAGCAGATATTTTTCAATTACAGCATTTGACATGGTTTTTCTTTTTACAACGGGTCAATACAAAATTTAGTCAAAGAGAGGTCGGAAACAAACTACAACAAATAATGAACATTTTGCTATTTATAAAATGCTACATTGTTTCAATTCCATACTATATTTTACTCTCAATTAGGATGGCGTATGATAATAGTCAAAACTGTGTTCATTACTAGCAGATAATGTTAATGATGTGTTCTAACTTGGTTTATAATAGGTTTAAGGTTTGCATGCAAATTACGGTTTATAAATGACTTTAACTGGTTACAAATTTTTGAACTTTTGAAATACTAAGGCTTTTCTACCTCAGACATAGATTACCTTAGCTGTATTTGGCAAAACTTTTAGAAATTTTGGTCCTCAATGTTCTTCAACTTCGTTTTTTAACTTTTTTGGATTCGAGCGTCACTGATGAGTCTTTTGTAGACGAAACGCGCGTCTGGCGTTATACAAAATTTGGTCCTGGTATCTCTGATGGGTTTATTGACTGGTGAAATGTTATTTGAAAATAAGGAGTGTGGTATGATTGACAATATGTCCCTCTGATGTATTTATATCGCAGCAATACATTTGTCAATTACTTAGTTGACGCTGTATAAGTGATGCAATTGTACGAGTTATTTTCCTTATTTTTTTAATCTTATGAAGACATATTTAAACAGAAGGAGCAAATTCTATGTTTTTCGCGAAAATTTTATTAACATTTAATTTTTAATCGTTGATAAGCTAAAATATCGATGTTAATAGTACATTTTTATTACAAATTTGGTTAAATCGATCGTAAATCACGTTTCAACTGATCATGCTTTAATAATACATGGTCGACGTTTCAATTTGTCTAATTTAAAACCAGTCTTAATTTCAATTTTGGCAGAGGAAAACAACTAATGTGAAAAGTGTCAATACACTTTCTAGATATTACTGAGGCTCAAAAACTCCGCAATCATCGCAAGACTTCGGAGAATGGACGACCTTGCTTCGGGAGTCGAAATAATAGTTACTAATTATATAAATACTAATCGGTACTTGAACACATTATATAAGTGCTATTTTAATTGAAAGAATATCAATGATGTATAATCAGCGACATGTGCGTTAACATGTGGGTGTTGTCCTTTAAAGGTTAACTGAACGATCCACTTTTATTCGAGTATTTTCTTGTGGGTTGGATATAAGTCATTTCAATACCAGGAATATAATTCATTTATCATATTTTTAATTTTTGAAATGTTAAACGGCAACATGAAAACTGACCGCAAAAATGATAAGTAGATACATGGCCTCAAATACATGTAATTAAAATATTGCAAAGTCAAAACTTATTAGAATTCTTGGTATGATTTAGAATGGGTTTGTATTACCGTGACAGCATTATTTGTTTCTTCCTGTAACAAGATGTGTGTATCTCTGTTGGTCATTTTTTTCTTTATTTTTCATTTACCTTAATGTAATGTTTGTTTTTTAAACTGTGGATTCATTACAATTATTCATAGGGTTCCAATTTTTGTTGATTTCGTGGGTGTAAAAATACCAGCAAAACTATTGCGCGTCAGATCCGTTAGTTAAGCGATCCAAGGGTTATTTCTTGTTTGTAAGATAGCTATATATGTAGAGAATACTATTGCACCTCAGATCGGTCAGTAACCGACGAGATTTTTTGTTTAAGGGGTGACAATATTCTATTGCCACCGTCATAGTTACCCTTAGTCACAGCTTTTATTGCTGATAAAAAAAAATCTTCAAGGAAACTCGACTTGATGAATAGATGTTTGTAATTTTGAAATTCGTGGAAGAGTTGGAAGGTCAAACAATCAAACACTTGATTGTAAAGACGCTTGTCTGCGGGCACAATATGTTTATCATTGAGGTAAAACAGCTATATCGCAACATTAAGGAATTCTAATATAGAGTTCTCTAGTTCTCGAAGTTTTTCTTTTGTCTACTATGAAGCGTTTTCTGGGATACGAAAACCCATACAAAAAAATGAATGGTCTGGTATTTTAAAGGCTGATAACGGTACATAGTTATACATGTCTAAACTAAACTCATCATCTATACCAGGTTACAATTGTTTGTGTCAGCCAATTGCGCGATTCGTTTTAACTTTATATAAAACTCATCAATGTCAAAAAGACCAAAAAAGAGTACGAAGTTAATGAGTATTAACCCAAAATTCCTAAAGGTTTTGCTAAATACAGACATGGTAATCTAATCCTAATCTATGGGTTAATTTAGCTAGCCTTGTGTGCCACAGACATATACCAACGCTGGTGATCGTAACTCCTGGTGAAATGTAACAATAGGAATCATAACAAATAAATACATATTGAAACTATTTAGCGTTGATTAACCTTAATCTTCAAGACAGCTACAAAAATGTTCAACACAAATATTGAATATGTTTTCTCTATCTGTCTGTCGACAATAGTTACTTAACATTTATTAATTTGTTTGTTTGTTTGTTTGTTTCCTAGCTCTGTCCCGATACAGATGTTCACGTTTAGGTTGTATTGTATCTTTCTTTTAACACTAATTACATAATTAATCTATTTCTTCAATATAAATCTTTTTAAATATATTTAAGTCTTATGACACCAAATAATGGTTTTATCTGATCATAACCTCAGGTTTAATTGTTCGTTGTTATCACATATAAAAATACACAGTTCAAATCTACTGTAAAAATAACACTATAGATTACAAAGTATTAGACGAAGATTCGCTTGTAAAAAGTTGATACCAAAGGTTCAAGAAACGTATGCATGATTTATGTTTTATTTGTGGTTGGTTATAAACTGGCTTTCAGATACTGCGAGTATATCGGTTCTTTACGTCTTTTGTTACTATGGAACTTGTTTTTGTTACGTGTCAATTTAATGAGCTAAGCCAGATGCAAATGATTTTTACATTTTTTTCTTGTGTTATTCTGTTACGCTAGTGTTCAAGGTTAAGAGGAGAGTTGAGCACCCACAAGTATGTTTAACCCCGCCTTATTATAAATGTGTGTCTATCTTAAGTCAGGAGTCCGCCGTTCAGTGGTTGTAGTTGAGCTGTCACATTTTAAATCACATTTTATAACCGGCTATGTGGCATGGATTAAGTCTTGAAACGCTGATGTATAATTTTGTTTTATACGGTATACACCAATAAAAGTGGCGCAATAGGTGACAAAAGAACACAACATATTGAAATAAACGCAATATCATCACGTTATATGACGTAAAATGTAGATTGTTGACGTTGTTCACTACCAACTAGGTAACAAAATAGTTTTAAAAATACACCAAAACAAAGTATGTGACCAAACGATTATTTTATATCAAGAATAGAAAACGTTTTAAAAAAACTTTTTTTTTATCATTTTAAGACAAATTTAAGAACGTCACCCCCGATTTTATAATCTTTCTATACAAATGTGTACATAGTTTGAAAGGATTCAGAAATCAAACGAATAAATGCATCATTTTTTTTCAATATTCAGTTATAGTTCAACAAGCTTCAGTTGTTAGCAAAATGTTACCTAAATAAAGGTTAATAAATAGTTGTAATTCATTCGTTAGATGTGTTTGAGCTTTAGATTTTGCCATTTTATTAGGGACTTTCCATTTGGAATTTTCCACGGAATTCAGTATATTTGTGATTTTACTTTACACTGCTGTTCAAAATTCATAAATCGATTGACAGTTAAAAAATGCTGGTTACAAATTTAAAAAAACGCGGCAAATACATCAACTGTAAGAGGGCCGGGGGTAACAGAAACACTGAAGTGCAACAAAAACAAATGCCAATGCAAAATACACGAACAATTTGCTAACAACTGCCATATTGCTGACTTGGTATAGGACATTTTAAGAAAAAAAGTTGGGTCGGAACTGCTTTTATGGCTAGCCATACCTCTCTCTTAACGGCAATGACATTTGCTCAATTTGTGATAAAGTCGATTCAATGTTCCTTGCCCGGATACAGGTATAACACGACCAATTTACATCAAGATGCTTGATTTCTTGATTGACAACGTATTTGTTACGTTAAAAGGACGTGTTTTTAAGAGACTGTCGGCCTTCCAATGGGTACAAATTGTGCCCCTCTTCTTGCCGACTTGTTTCTTTATTATTATGAGGCTGACTTCATACAGGAACTTCTTAGAAGAAGGACAAGAAGTTAGCAATATCCTTAAACTCTTCTTTTCGCTATATAAATGATGTTCTTTCACTAAATAAATCAAAATTTGGTGACTATGCTGAACTCATGTATCCAATCGAACTAGGGATAAAGGATACTACTGATACAGTTAAGTCGGCCTCATATCTTGACTTACATTTAGAAATTGACAATTAGGGTCGGTTGAAAACAATATTTAACGACAAAAAGAGATGATTTCAGCTTTCGAATTGTGAACTTTCCATTTTTAAGTAGCAACATTCCAGCAGCACCTGCATACGGGATATATATCTCCCAATTGATACGATATTTCCGTGCTTGCATTTTCTATCATGATTTTCTTGATAGAGGGTTGTTGCTCACAAGTAAGATATTAAACCAAGAGTTCCAAATGGTGAAGTTGAAATCATCCCTTCGTAAATTTTACGGACGCCATCACGAGTTGGTTGACCGTTATTGAACAACCGTTTCACAAATATGTTCCTTACGTCTTAACTACAATCCACTTCCCTTTCATGAATGTGACCTACCGAATTAGACTATATACTGGATTTGTTATCACATAAGCAACACGACGGGTGCCACATGTGGAGTAGGATCTGCTTACCCTTCCGGAGCACATGAGATCATCCCTAGTCTTTTGTGGGATTCGTGTTACTTAATCTTAAGTTTTCTATGTTGTGTCATGTGTACTATTGTTTGTCTGTTTGTCTTTTTTTCATTTTTAGCCATGGCGTTGTCAGTTTATTTTCGATTTATGAGTTTGACTGTCCCTCTGGTATCTTTTGTCCCTCTCTTACATGCAAATGGCAGTTGGTTTTGTGGATGGTGCTTTTTGAGTTAATGTCCCTTTTAAAATATCTGGTTGTTGTCAAGATCGTTAAGATGAAAATGTATAAAGTGTTAAAGCGCGAAAACTGATAAGAATGACTGATACGAATGAAAGTCTTGTCAAAGTAAAAAAGGAAAGACAAAATATAAAAGTTTTTAGAAGAAATGCAGGCCAATTCTGAACTTTTATAGATTTCCTGTTTAAAAAAATGCCTTTGGTCGAAAAAAAAAAGTATCGCCTTATCATTACGTCATCAAGACTTTGAATATAATACTTTATTAGTAATAGTTGTGCAAACTTTCTTAAGATGTCTCTCCAACTACTGTGAAGATTTATGATTCATGCGTGCAAACTTTGGTATATTATGATAATTTATCTTTCACTTTAAATTTGACCAAATATGTAAACAAACCAATCAAAGACATAACACACGAACAAAATTAAAAATAGAAATGAACATGTCTTACATGAGACAATCATACAATCTTCCCAAATGTTTAAATTTATATTTAAAGTGTAAATATTACCCCCTTGGAGTGAAACTTGTATAAAATTATGATGACGTATTCATTCAATTTATTTATACAAAGTTCTCTGATGTAATATGACTAATTTGTCTTATTACGGTCATTTGTTTCGAGTAAAATCTTTCTCGGTTGAATTTTTATTTAGTTTTTTTTTTAATGTTATATGATTTTAATTTAAAATTTAGAAGTTTTTTTCTTGATACGATATTGGTTAAATAACGCTGAGATTTATATTACCTTTTGATATTTCAATGTCCTTTTGGTTCAACACCAGTGCTGTTTTAATGCACCCTTTGAAGTCTTTTGATTTTGATCATTTAAAAGTTTGAAACTTAAAAACAAAAACTCGCTTAGAAAATTTGATATAATTCAATCAAAGTCTTAATCAAGTCAGGAATGTGGCAGTTGTTATCAACTAGTTAGTTTCTATGTTTGTTGCGTTTGTTTTTGATGGACTTCAGTTTGTTTTCCTCTTATAAATCATGGGTTTCCCTCCGTTTTTGTTTGTAACACACATTTGTTTTCACTTACTCGATTTATGACTTTTGAACACCGATATACTACTGTTGCCTTTATTTACTAAGATTGCTGTTACCTAAGGGTATCATGAATTATTTCATAACAGTGAGACCACTAATGGGTCTTTGACACAGCAAGAAAAACCTGCACCCGTTGGCGGTCCCCAAACACAACTATGCTAGTTCAATTAAAATAGACGTCACACCAGTCTCCGAACCATATGAATGAACTAGAATTTAAAAATATTACAAGACTGACAAAGTACAAAGTCTCCTGAGATGGGAAAGGCGCAATCCTCCCTATACTTCTCGCAAATGCAGAATAAGCAAACCTATATCAATACGCACAGTAAAACTCAGTTTAAAAGAAATTACATGCCTGTTTGGTATAATTTTTCGAAATAAATAATTCGATTCCTTCAGAAAACAATAACCACTTGTTAAGTAGATATAAAAAGATGTGGTATCAGTCCCAATGAGACAACTCTCCATCCAAATAACAATTTATAAAAGTAAACCATTATAGGTATATTTACGGCCTTCAAGGAGGTTAAATTGTAAATATGCCCCACTTGTGTAGACTTCATCGCATCGGACACAACATCTTAACAACCTTTTAATGATACTTTTGAAATATGCTCTGCGAATGTTTAAAAAAATGTTCGACAACGACTGTTAAACTTTCCGATTAGGTTACAAATGTTCTTGTTAAAATATATATAAAAAAAATCTATTATAAAAGTGCTAGTGTGCTGATACAATAATTACTGTGCTCGCAATTGCTTAAGGTTGCATTGCAATGGTAGTGTGCACATAACAACCAAACACAAGGGATCATAATAGATACAAAGATGAAAAGACAAAAGACCAATTGACGTAAATGTAAGCAGTTATATATTACCTTACGAGCAACAACATTTAGCAAAACATTTATTGTATAGTAAGCCGAAAAAGGGTCAAAAATTACAAAAATGTAAAATAATTCAAACGATAAAAGATTAAACTAGGCCTGATCTATTTACAAAACAATAACCTTGAGGCTATGGTCAATTTAAATTGAAATGAAATCATGGGACTTTGGTATTTCCAACATCATATGATCATCTTCATCACTTTTAATTGCCTATTCAAAATTCTTCTTTTAAAATTTAAAAATGTCATAAAATAGAACTTTTGAATTTTGAAATAATAAGAAAGGCTACACAGTACAGATTTGAATGATCGCGGGTTAAAAATGGACACTATCTGGACAAAATAAAATAAAAATAAAAGGAAAATTCAGCTTGATGAGATTTCTATTTCACTTATTGTAAACAAGAGGCTTGTTTTTACGACACTATGCATTTCATTTACATTAGCTTAGAATGATATCCAACAACTTCAAGGCGACACAGAATATTTGTGCTCACAAAAGATACTATAAAAAATTATAATTGAAAATAAGTATTATAGCATTATAACTTTAAACTGCACTATTAAAACAAAGTGTTCTTTCAAAGCTGAATATGTCATGTAGTTTGGTATTTATTAATGTTATAATATTCGTGATTGTTTATATTACTGTAGCAAGAACTTATTATGGAAGAAACGGGTTATATATGAACTGTACTCATTTGATAACTAATACTGATCTTCTAATTTCTAAGACGAACAATTAACAAAACTGTTGACTTTTCCTCCCTTGAATCATACATGTAGAGATGTTTAGCCACTAAACTGACTAAAGCATTTTGCAACCTTGTAAAATTGTCCAAAGGTGTATTTATTTCCTATAATTTAATTTCGTTTAATATAGAGAAAAAATTATATATAAATATTAAATGAAGATTTTTTTTTTTTTTAATTTCAGGAATGTGAGATCAACCCTACTGTTGCACATGAAGACAGACTTAAGTTTGTATTAAATAATTCTGTATCGATGCATCTTTTTTTTTATTTTGTTAAGATAATGATTTACAATATTGAAAACAAATCGGTTCTATTAATTGCCTATAATGCAGTTTTAAGTAATATAAATGAGATCAGTCATCCCAGTGTTAATCTTTTAAAAAAAAGTTTGGCACTTCCACTTTTATCAGATGATTTTTTATAACATTTATCATAAATTTATATTTCTGTAAAGGTCTTCAAAATTAAAATTCTCTTTTTTATATCAATAAACGAAATATATATTTTCACAAAATGAAAATAATAAGTGCTTATTCGTTATTTGTGACTCAACAAATTTATTCATCTGGGTTTTTCCCTCATCATAAATATTATATTGCACAAGATTCAGATATTGTATTTTGTTTGTGCATAATACATATATATATATAAATGCATATGAACTCATCACTGAAATTCTTTTCAAGATAGCCAATAACCTTAATGAAAGATTTAAATTTGTACTTAAATCAAATGATATGCAAAATGAATACGTCAGATATTACTTTGTGTCATCAGCAAATTAAAACTAGTCTCCCGCAATGCCAGCGTCATTTACCGTAAGCAATTTATAGAATGGTATTTAAATAAATGTATATTTATGGAAATTGGGTCAATGTCAACTTAGCCTTTATTTTGGGTCAATATATATGTGTTTGACATCATTTCTATTTATAAAGTTAGCTATTTGCATTATTTTTTATTTAAAAAAAATTATTATATTTTTCTTTAGCTTATTCATCCTCTAACTTGTCACGTACGTGTTTAATATATGCATGTGTTTGTTTAGTTAATGCTAAAAGTTTGTCCCCAGGGGATAAATGTATAAATAAGTATTATCAAAAATATCGGCGAATACCAAGGTAAAATCAAGAAGGGGAAGTCCAAAAAAATTACAACTTAATTTACCAACGGAATGATTGAAAATATGAGCTAGTGTAAACATATCTTATTTAGAATTCGTTATAGATAGTTACAAGATTAAATACATAAATAGGAAATATTTAAGTTCAATAATTTTGATAGGGAAAAAAGAGCAGGGCTCTTATATCAATTCGTCGCCCCAAATTAAAAAATAAAATTATGAACCTATGTTTACATAATGAATACGAACGAAACAAAATACAGTCAATGAATTCAACGATATAAAAACGTTTATTATTAGTTGTTATATATACACAAACAGCAAATGTAGGCGGTAAAGATGTGTAAAAAAATTAGTTTTATTAAGGGGCAATATTTCTTGATAAGGGAGGAATAAATTTACATATTATTGTTAGATCATTGAAGTAATGCATAGTTTTGAATATATATTTCTTTTGATATACTGTTAGTCTATCAAAGCCAAAAAGTAAAACATAAGTCTAAATTCAGATAGAATTTTTTATTTTTTTTAAGTATATTACGGAACCTTTCAGGAAAAAACATTACTAAGATAAGTTGAAATAATATTGTTATTCACGATGAACAATTATTTAAGTCTATTAGTGTATCCTTTTGTTTTTTCCATCCAGGGTTCGTATATAGTGAATAAATTGATGTTAGCCGTGTTTTCCATGTCACAATCCTTGCTGACTATATTTGGACGCTTTGTATTAAAATTAGATTAGATGTCTACCTAATTACATTGGGATATTTAAGGACTGACCTTATATGAGAAAAGTAAAGTTGTTCTAGAGTATTTTTCTGTTTAAACTTTTTAAGTATATGTAAACGCTAATAAGCGTTCTTTACTATCATATTTCGATATGCTTGTGTCAATAACCGTCGATTGATAGTATCATCCAAGATGTTCATATACCAAGATGCTTGTGTTCATTAAAATAGTTTATATAAAAAATAATCATGAAAAGGTGTGAATTAATTGTTTGATTTTTTCTTAAGTTTCATGGATATGGACATACTCTTAGTCTTAATAACATAGAAATTAATCAACCTCTTCTCAAACAAATACTGAATTTTCTATAAATTTTCATAAGCTTTTTGGTCTTTTGGGGTTTATTGCTCTTCATATTTTTAATATGCTTTATATTATATTTTGGCCTCGAGCATCATTAAACAGAGATTGGTGTCGAAATGCGCATCTGGTGCAGACAAATTGGTACCGTGTATATGATTGCACCAAATTAATATATCTGGAGGAAATAGTGTACTACATAGAGATATTCTTTATCTCTACAATATATGAAACTTAATCAAATATTGTTCGATTCCCGTTCCGGGGTGAAAACTTCAGGAACTGATTTTCGGCTCTCCTTTGACACCATTGGCGAGTTTGGTCTTGAGGAAACGATGATAGTCCGTCGGAAGGGGGCGATAAGTGACTGACCCGTGTTAAGAGAGAGCCATATCTCTTGCACGTTAAAGACACCCTTGCAGATTTCGAAAACGAGTAGGCCAATGCCGCTACTAGGCAGCACTCGCACCCGCAAAGTGGAAAGGGATTAATATAAGTTGCAAAACTTGTTTCCCATTCCACTATTAATAAATATATTGAAACTAAAATTAAATATTGTCAGACGGATATATTTATGTTTAAGAATACTTTGATCAATTATCTATTAGACCAGATTTTTTCATATTTGTTTTAGTTACTTTCAATACATGTTGTTTTTTTACGGAGGCTGTTCCACTACGCAGCTCTAGTAAAAAGAAGTGACGTGCATGGTCATTTTGATTGGAACAGTTGTTAAAGGCTATAAGTATATTTTGTTGATTTCCTGTGCTTTCTATATAAATTTTCATCTATTTCGAAAGATTTTAATTTATAGTTCAACGATCTAAAGTTATCTACAAAAATATACTGAAATCTTTAAATTTAACACATACATAATATGTACATTTATATAGTAATGTAAGTTATAATATTTTTCTTAAGTGGTACAACGATGAAATAACATGAACTATCTATAATTAACATTTGATCATATTTTTTTTATCATTTATCTAAATTTCCTTTTAATATCAATAATTTATATATTTGTTTTTCATATAATGAGCTTGTTTGTTATTTGTGATTCAAAAAAGTTATTCATCTTAGATTTTCCCTCTTAAAAAAATATATGAAACTAGAGTCATATATTCTTCTTTGTTTGTGCATAAGAAATATATATTCATATGGATTTATATTATATTTCGTGTTCTTTCTATACAAATTTTGTCGATTTCGTGTGCTTTCTATACAAACTTTCATCTGTTTTGAAAGAACTCAAATAATTAAAAAGATAAATGTATGAGTATTCCAATTTTCATTTATAGTTCAACGATCTAAAGTTGTCTACAAAATTATACTAAAATCTGTGACATAGTCAATTTACTGTAACTTGACCTTGAGCATTTATGATATGTACTTTTATATAGTAATGTAAGTAATAATATTTTTCTTAAGTGATACAATCATGAAATAACATAAAATATTTATATATATATATACATTATACTAATATTTACATTGGCGTGGGTGTTTGAAAGGGTTTCTGCTAATTATACCGACCGAGGTCTAATTTTATTTCTGATGCATCGCGTAATATTTGTTTAGTTTAATCAGGGGACAATTGAAATTTGCTGTTTAACGTCATAATGCAAATTATAATTCCTTAAAGTTTGTGTATTCTTAGGAGATAAAAGGCACATTACTGTAGAAAATTATGTATTAATAAAGGTTTCAGACTAAGCAGGGGTTACTTTAAACAAATTTATTCTTATCCCACCAAAATGCAAATTTCCTTCATAAAAAAACGTCAATGAAGAACAATTGTTATAATCTCTTGTAACATACTTAAAACTCAAAGGAAAACAGTGGGGATATTTAATAAGAAGGTCGAGGAAAATGTGAATTACATCAAAATATAAGAAAAATATTATTTTATAACAAATTTATATCTTTGATGCGTTCAGATGATATTTACTCTACCAGTGTCCTCTTCAACCATTCAATTATTTATTTATAATGATTGATTGATCGACACTCGTACAAAAACAGTCGGAAAACTAAAACTCAAGTGGATATTTGAAACAAACAAAAAAATGCAAACAGTTGCATCAAATCTGGCTAAGCTCATGTATTCGTGAGACAGAAAATCCATATTGTTTCGAAATAATTAACATTGTAGGAACAGGGGGCAAAATTACAGAAAAGGGTCCTATCAATGATTTCCATGTTAGTAAATGAGATTCGGTGTTGACTATTGCGCTGGTGATACGTCGGAAACAAAACATTTACTGTTAGTGTATTTACACAGTGTTGTTTAAGTTACTAAAGAAACAAAGCTTATAATCTAGCATGTCAGATGTGTTATCGACAAAATACCAATCATATATAGTTTAAACATATTGTATTGTTCACAATGAATAAGAAAATACTTAGTATCGTCTTTTGTTTTTAAATTACGCTTTAATCAAACAAGTTGGCAGAACAAATAGTTGTTGAGCTTTGAAAACAAAAAAAAGTAAAAATGTTTTTGATCAAATCTGACAGAAATGCTGTAGCGTTTCGAATTATAGTAAAATTTCATAAGTGTAACACCACTAATTCGGGCCCTGCCAGAAAGCACATACCAGAAAGTAGTATATATTTAACACAAAATAGTTCCTACGTATGAGTGTAACTTTCAAAATGTGTAGAATATTTAGGTATTTTTAATAGCAAATAAAAGTAATGGACTGCTGATCATTGTATAAAACACTTTTTGACTTATAATTTTGAGTATTGAAATAACTGCATCAAATTTTTAAAAGAGGGTACATTTGGTCTGTTTGTGAGATCTAAAGAACCTGTTTTTGGTTCATCCAAATGTTCAGGGAACCAGTTCTTTTATATATGCCATTAAATGTATGCTGATTTTGTCAGTACAATACACCATAAAGTGTTGCTTTGACATGCAATGATGCCACTTTATTTGAACTTAAAGCGAAAGAGGTGTGTCTGCATGAAATAGAGGAATTCAACATAGAAAGCAATGGGGCCATGAATTAGTGGTGTACTTCCATAAACGTTCGCTTTGATGATATTTCATGTAAGCCAAACATACTCAAAGAATTGTAAAAATGTCATACCTTTCTAAATCAATCGAAACAATAAGTTATCTTCCCAAGGCATATATATTTGACCAAAACAAAATTTCGAACTACAATTCCCTATAATATTTAGGTCTTTGATGTTCTTCATCTCTGTTGTTGATGTAGCCTTCCGGTCCTTTTGATTCAAGCGTTATGAATAATTCATTTGCAACAGAAAGGAATACACACTACAATATAAGCCACGTATCTTTAATTAGTTTTCAAAATAACTAGGTCGGTGCAACCGATGGTGGACATGTTATTCTCGAGGTATAACCATGAAAGTAATTTAGCTATCATGTGTTGACCTACAGTTATGATTGATAATTGATTTTATGTCAATTAATTGTAAATTAATAGTAAGATTTATTCGAAATTCTATAGTTTCCAATCCCCCCTAACACACACACATCAACGTTTACCACTTTTATTTCGATTCTATTCTTGGAATGGATGGACGATTTCGCATTGTTTTTTAGACAAGCACAAATACAATTTATATAATGACACATTGCATGGTTATTCTTAAACATAAATCAAAACACTCATAGAATTTTATATTTGCTTGTCAATGTCATGAGACCCCTCTAATTATCAGGATGTTTCGCAAATAAGAAATATCTAATGGTCTATTCCTTAAATTTATGTATATTTTCTATATGATTATAAGCAACAGTAGTATATAGTTGTTCAAGTATTATAAATCGATTAAGAGGACAATGGAAGGCACAAACAAAACAGAGGTAATTGCATGAATTGCAACTGTAACAAAACAGGGTGAAACGACATATTGCGCATCTCCTTTGCATTTATTATCACCTGTGAAAATCAACACTCAGTCAAAATGTCACATTCGGAAATGGATCACAATCCGTCAAATTTTAAATAAGACAACTATTCTGGCATATAAGATATCCGTATTCAAAGGATGCAAATTTTAATCTTTCTTGCACCTTATATTTATACATTATATGGTGTTCGCTTCGATTTCAGATAGTTGATTGATTTTTACACATAATGTTTTATTTGGAACAGTTTCAGGTGGCAGATGAAGAGGACAACCATGCTTTGTCGAAGAACATTTATTTGCAGTTGACTGGAAACAAAGTTGAAATGCACCGATCCTCATTAAATGCTCACATTCTATCTTGTACAATTAAAAGAGGGACGAAAGATACCAGAGGGACAGTCAAACTCATAAATCAAAAATAAACTGACAACGTAAAATTCGTATTATGTGACAATGGATAGTTATTCTTTATATGTAATACTTTAAAGTCAACAGTATTTTATATTTCAATTTTTCTTGGCATATTTGTTTTCGACATGAGCAGAACATCGCTTTAATCATGAAATGAGATTCTAATCTTTTCTATGGGGGTGCGAGTGGCCATGCGAAAGAATATCAAGTATGTAGCATAAAAAAAACTTAAAGTTTCAATTAGATTAAACGGGTTTGTGGTGACGATTCAGATACAGAACGATATGCTGTATTTTAATATAAAATCTTCAGCATCGTAGTTGAATATGGACACTATTTATTCCTTGAAACTTTTAAATTTATTTCGAAACAAGAGGAACATATACATATATTTATATATTTGTTGTCCTCAAAATCATACACATGTAATGCCATCTATTCTAAAAGGTCATTCATTTTATAAACTGCAAAGTACAGTTCCTTGTTCTTGGCTAAAATTTATCGATATCTTTTTTTTTTACTCCATTTGCATTAATATTTCAAAATAGATTATAGTTAACATAAATAGACTTATAATTGTAAACACTGAATGGGGTAAATATAAAGTATTGCTTTTTAATGTTTGTTTAGATCAAGTTTCTCCAAATTTACAAAGTAGAGGTTAAGAGTAGTTTGATTTATTGTGCATCGAATTTCACGACTTACCGAAATATTTGATAACAAAGAATGCAATTCGTGTCACCGACCTAGTAGGTCAGTGTATTAATTTTGAATATTGGCTAAGTACTACCAAAATGTAATTCTTTGTATTCAAATAACTTAAAATAACATGAACAGTTCCAATCTTTCTTTTCGCGAATAAATGTCTCTTTAGTTTAGTTTAAACATATTGTATTTGCAAAAGTAGCAAAAGGGATTGGACATATGTTATAATAACATTAGAGACGTCCTCTCCCAATATAAATATTAACAAAAAGTACAAGAGATGATGACGAAAAAACACAGTAGGAATGCCTGTAATACATACTACAAGCGAAAATTAGAAAAAAAAGAGAAAAAAAAATCAATATAATAATGAATAATAATGAAAAAAAATTGGACTGGTGTAAAGGGTTTTAAAGTAGAAATTTAGAATGTTAATTGTTTGTTTTAAATCTTTGTGTTTTTCTGATATAAGATTGTACGGACTTAAAATTTGCTGAAAAGTAAGGTCGCCGTCACCAGCTAATAGAAGCTCAATGGATAAAGCATATCTTTCTAATTTTGAAAATAGTATTTCTATAGCTTTGTTGTGAAAAGTGCACTTTATCAATTTGGACTTCATTCATCTTTCGTCTCTTTAGTGATATGCTTGAGACCATAATTTATTCAGAAAAAAAGAAGAGTTTACAGACATAAAAGGACAAAAAGAATAACTCAGCACGAGGTTTATATACTAGGCAAAAAAAGAAACGTTATATGCTTATAAGATCATTTAAATTTTTTATCACAAAAAAATGACAAAAATTTAATGGAATAGTTAGCTATTACGATTTTGAAGAGAACAATATAGGGGGGAAAACAAAAATGATATTTTTTAAATCCTAACAACAATGAGAAAGTGTGGAGTAAATAAAATTGAGCACACTCGAGTTAGTGCATGACAAGTGAAATATAAAATCTTAAACTTGACGGTTTTGTTCCCATAAATCGTGCATGACCAATTAAAAAACATATATCATCGAATACAGCTTGATTTCAATCAAAGCAAAGGTGTTTCAAGTTAATCGACCTAAAAATGATGGTTAAATCGTTAAACGCACGTTGCATAAGTTTGAAGTACGTCGAATTGCAAAGGTTTACGCTTTAACTACATGACATTTTTTTGCAGCATAAAAAAGTTCTTCTAGCTCAATTGCTTTCCAAACGTATTCCTGTTCGCTAAGAATGCCTAATACATACGTTACAAGCGCATTGGACAACGCTAACATATATGTTTGAGACACGTTTATGGCACACTGTATGCGCCTCAAGATCGTTCGAATTTTACTCGGACGTTTTCGGGACGTGTTTGTAACATACGCCTGGTATAGTTTCAGCGCTCTATGAACGTATATAACGCACCTATGGTGTATCAAAAACGTAAAAAAAATGCTATGACATTTATATAGTGGAATATCGGGTTTGTCCGTGAATTACAAGACCAAGTAGTACAAACAAAAACATTGATAATGGAAATGGGATTATGCCGAATAGAAAACAATCCGATCAAAAATCAGATAAACGCCGAAGTCCACCTTTGGGTCTTTACTACAGCGAGAAATCCCGCCCTTGGAGGTGGGGCTCAGTTGAACCCTAATTAAAAATGTTTACATGTCCAGTGAAACACCCCATTATTACACGTCCCAGACACACCGAAAGCAGGAATAATCATATACATTCAAGGGACGTTTTTCCTTCGTAGCGTGCATTTCATCTGCGTTCGACAAACGCCCAACATACGACAACATACCTTTCTTGAACGCCTGATAAACGCGTGTGTACGCTCCTCGCACACGCTTAAAACACTAAAAGCAGACGATACAGATATGATTGTCATGTTAAATGCGTCCAAAATAACTAGTTTATTGGCATCGTATATAATGTGTTTGACCACAACGACGGCGTATGTCGATGTTATACGCTGAGATGTGACGCCAGATGTTTCGAAATAATACTGAACTTTTAAGGTTGACAATGAAGCACCCCTTTAGGATGATTAGATTCTTTAAAGCGTCGGTTTTAAAGTTTTATTAATAAAAGCAAATACAAAACAAAAGTATTTCATTAGAAGTTATGTGTTATTTTTACAAAAATAATATTAGTAGTTAACCTAGCAAGAATTATTATTGGGGTGAAGGAGAAACCAAAGACAAAAAGCAAAACTAGAGAAACAACAGTCGATAAAACAATTCAAATGCGAATAACAATTGACACAGGGATCAACTTGGGTGGATGAGGAAAGGGCAAATATTTTATGATTCCTGATTTACGTATTTGTAATATAAGTCAACTCTCAACTGTTTCAAATAAAAGACTGTGATTTATGCAGTTTTGTTATTTAGTGCAAAACAATTCTGGTGATGTTCTGGGTATGAAGTTTACTACTTTAAATTATTTCATATAAAAGCCAAAGGTTAACTATGGACTGTGAACTTTGTGTGCTTTACTTTGATCATACGATAAATAATATCTAGTAAATCATCAAAGAAAGCTGCTTAAATGTTACCATCTATAAATTTCATTTTTTAAATTCGATATACACAAATTTAAACTTATTATCAATGGAGCCATCAATTTGCATTCTGTTTGAATACGTCAGATATTATATTTGTCATCAAATCTTAATACGGGTTGCATCACGCAATACAAGTGTCATTAATTACAAGCAATATGTTGGGCGTAATTGGGAACAGGGTCATTGTCAATAAGTAAGCCTCTATTTTTGTTATGTATTGTTCTATTCATAAAAGTTTGCTTTTGTTGTAGGCTCCAACGTGGTTGGTATTTTAAAGATGTGAAACTTATCATTTTTGTCAAGGTATTGTTCAACTTGTTAATACATTTGTGAACGAAACTTGAACGTATTTGTTTGGTATTAAAAATGATATTTTAAAACTAAAAACTTCAGAGATTTTAAAATTATTTCTTTTCGTCTTGTTTAAAGCAAATACACTTATGAACTATTAAGAAACTATTATTCTGAGGGACATTAGGTGCCATGAATTTGTCGAACTCAGAGGACATTCTTTTCAATAAACTCATCATAGATACCAGAACTAAATTGTATATGTACGCAAGACGCGCGTTTCGTCTACAAAAGAGTAATGAGTTAATACTGCAGTTTTATCATGTATATCTTTTGTATAGTCATTTTATAAAATTTACTGTTTGCAAAAGTATAAATTATTCTAAATAATAGGGATGTTCTGGTACCTAATAGAAAACCATGGCCTTTTTTTGGCACAACTTTTTTGAACTTTTGGTCCTCGATGCTGTTCAACTTTGTTCTTGTTTCGGCTTTGAACCTTTTGTATCTGGGCGTCACTAGTAAGTCTTGTGTGGACAAAATGCTCTTCTGGCGTATTAAAATTTTAAACTTATTGCCATTTGTTAGCTATTATTCGTGTATTTCTTTGCTAATTGTGTTCTCCTATTTATTTATATTGTAGTCCTGTAATGTTGTGTTGTCATTTTAATGTTATATTTCACAATATATTGATTCGTTAAAGTGGTTCTCAAGTAGAACTGAAAAGTCGTCGGATGCCAGATGTTGTACATCTGATGTGAAATCATTATATCATATGCTTCAACAACAACAACAAAACAATCTTATGAAAAGTTTTTATATTGACAAAACATAATGAAAACTTTTTGAAAAAATCAACATTTTTAAAGTAACTTTCTAAAATCTATGCTGGAAATAAAAAAAGATATAGAATATATTATGTAAAATAAAATATTATAAATATAAAATAAATAATACAATTTATGCAAAACAAATCCAGGTAACAAACTAAAACCGAGGGAAACACATCAACTAGTATAATAGTGTGCATATTTACAAATGCGCAACTGTTTCAAATAAAAGACTGTAACTTATGCAGTTTATGACCTAGTGCAACACAATTATGATGATGATCAGTATGTGTAGTGCAACACGTCAAATTATTTCATATAAGAGTTCAACTATGTACTGTGAACTTGGTGTGCTTTACTTTGATCATACGATAAATAATATCTAGTAAATCATCAAAGAGAGCTGCTTAAATGTTACCATCTATTAATTTCATTTTTCGTATTGTAAAATAGAGATATTTAAATTCTTCCTCCATTTCATATGCATGATCAAGTTGCACTTGCTTTGAATACGTCAGATATTATATTTGTCATCAAATCTAAATACAGGTTGCGTCACGCAATACGAGCATCATTAATTGCGAGCAATATGTGGACCGTAATTTGGAACTGGGACATTGTCAATAAATGAGCGTCTATTTTTGTTGTAAATTGTTCTATTCATAAAGTTTGCTTTTGTTGTAGGCTCCAACTTGGTTGGTATCCTCAAAATGTGAAAATTATCATTTTTGTCAAGGACTTGTTCAACTTGTTAATGCATTTGTAAACGAAATAGTTCAGTATTATCTTTTTTTTAAATCAAAATCCTTGAGAGGTTATATTACATAAAGGGAACAGTAGTATACCACTGTGCAAAAGTCATCATAAATCGATTAACACATCTTATTATCTTAAAAAAATATTGATGTGTAAAATCCGAAAAAAGTAAAGTTACTTTATGTGTAAAGTCCGAAGCACTTTACTTCTTATACTTTTAAAAATACAGTATGCTCATTTTGAAAAAAAAAATCAGCTTAATTCGTGAGAACACTGGTTAACATTTAATAAAAACTCTAACTTTCAATTTCTTTGAACATTGAAATACAACTACATTAGAAAAATAACTGAAGCTCGTACCGTATACGTATTTTAACTATCGAAATAACATTCCTACAAAGAGTGATTGTACTTTTATGATTTGCACAAATTATGTTATTTTATTGTGTTTATTAGAGATTTCCAATAAAATGACATGCGTACTTAACTCGACGTACGCACGTAACGGGACCGGTTAATGCTTACCAATTAATTTTGTTAAATGCGTTACTCAAGTTTTAACTAAGTATTCCTAAACTATGAAACCCATTCATAACAAATTTTATCAATATCAAATATTTCTAAGATGATGAAAAACGAAAGAAATCTTGATTTTTATATATCACGTGATTATTGAGATTCCCGCCTAAACTTCACTGTCATAAGACCACGTATATATACGTATCTTTACCTATCATACGATACATTGGAGTTGCCTTTCATGGTTTTGACAATGACTTTGATTTTCAGATATAATTGCAAAATTTAATGAACCTATTATTTGATATTTGTATTGATTTTGTTTGTCATTATCAGATAGAATTTTCTTTTCGATTATTTAATGTTTTATAATATTTAATTTCCGTGGGTAATAATTTATAAAGATTTTGTCGTAATTTCAGAAAAAAATGAACTTAAAATGTTAATCAGAACGTGTCTCAGTTAAAGTTGAAAATAGGGATTGCATTATACTTTATTAAGTACCATTTCAAACGTTCTCTTCTTCTTCTCTTAATCTCCTCAATTTACAATCTTCTAAAAACAAATTCAACAGGGAAAGCGTACGTCAACGGGAAGTGAATATTTTTTAAAAATAAACCATTACAGGTCATGTACTTCTTTAAATTTAAGTAGTTGACATATAATTTTCTTTCAAATGAAAGTCAACGAACATTAAAAAAAGAAAATTGTAGTTGATAATAATGTGTGTAAATAAATGTGTACACAAGTTCGTTATATAGATTGTAATTTAGAAGGTGTACTTGATTATTAATTGATGACTGATAACCTGCATTGACCACTGTGGATAGTAAACTATCAACTTATAGTAATTGGCTAAAAATATCCTGTCCCCAAGTATTTCTAATTAAAAGTGGATGAGAATGTCAATTCACATAGTTGTTACATTTATGGGACTACTATAATGTCACTTCAGTCTTTGTGGGAATTTTCTTTTACTCGTATTTATTCAATTAGAAGTAGATTTTAAAGCTATCGCATATATTGATTGAGTTAGCGAAAATTTTAAGTTTCAACTTTTGTCTCGCTTTGGAGGTATATATATATGTAAAAGTGACAACTATGCGACAGATCCAAAGACAGGATCACCAGTGATGGTGTTACACGACTGAAGAAAAAACACATTTTATATTCATAATTATATACTTGTATATGGGATTGACTGGTAGCAGGCTAGCCTCGAATACAAATTCAATTATTCTATTGGACCCCCTGATCGAATGACTTTAAGACTGTATTTTTCGGCTTCTCCACCAAGCATGATGCATTCATGAGCAAGAGCAGGTATTGGTTTACTCGTAGAAAGACAAGTGTTTCTGTATAGTGATTACGCTCTCTTGTAAGCTAGCATATGAAAGTGCGACTCTTAATTGTCGGGCATGTTTAAAAAGGTATATGTATTTATCATTATAATTAATTTTCATTATCCTCAATATATATGTAATATTTGTCGCTGGATATAAGACATACATCAGTATCATCATCATCATAAGTGCTATAACTTGAGGCATAATCTTCGTCGTAAGTGTATGTATTATATATAGCTTCTTAGTATAACGTAAGGTTTTATTCTTATTTTATATTTTAGCCAGTTTATGTCGAGAACTTACAATTATATTTTACGCATGCATATCTATGATTAACAATTAAAGAAAAAGCTTTACTTAAAGCGGTATTTACCCTTATTTTTCATATTTAATGGTGGTCAACGCCGGAAAACATTGGGATTACTATTGTTTCTTTGAATGTGCAAATTGAGAAAACTCCAAATCACCGCAATAATGTCAAAAATATCTGTTTATAGACGTTTTTCATACAAGATACAAATAAAGTGGCAGCATGTGCCAGAAAATAATCTTTCTTCAGGGAAGCCCGATGCCAAAATGATTGTAAATATAAAATCAAATACAAACACTAAAAAAATGATAGAGCATAAAAGAACCAAACGTATAGACAGTTACATTTAAGCTATCGTTTCTATGTTTGAATTTAAAAGTTCAATAAACCTAATATAATTTTAAATATAATTAGAATTCTAATTTAGTAGGTGGAACGTTCGATTGACCTTTATGTGTATCGTGACATTTAAATAACGTATGTTTTTATAAGATTTGTAACTTCTACGTCATTTAAACTCTGCTGGAGAGATTTCACATTTTGGTAATAATTATCATACCCCTTCTTATTTTTATATTGATTTTTTTCAAGGTTTTCTGCTCAATATGCTGATCAAAATGTATTATGATTTAATTTGATTCTTTTGTATCTGATAATAATTATTAAGATAAATAAATTATTTTCTAATTAAAGTTGTCCACTAGGAGGCGTAGAAACAAATACAAATAATATCAGACGTTTACAAATCAAAGTTGGTTTAAGGCAAAGAATACGTGATTTGGCAGTAGTTCGAATTTAAATCAAATTTTGTATGAAAAAGGTATAATTTAGAACTTCTTAAGGTACATCTGGAGAAAAAAATGATACAGGTATAGAATTTGTACAATCAATTTAAAATTTCTGAAATAGTTATACAAATCTATAGAATGTACATAAATTGCTGTGCAGATTAAGAACTCCCACATGATACGTATATGAAGATATTGCAAAAAAAACTATCCTTATAACCAATATCCGTATTCCTTTCAATCTCAAGTTCTGACTTCTTGTTGGTGTCAACTTATAAGTGTGATTTGTCAATACGTAAAAAATTCTAATGAAGATATCTTGAAATTCTTTTGACACGGTGTTTTGCATTTGCGCCGATCTGCATTTCAATTGCGCCATTTTTTTATTTCATTTGCGCCGATTTTGTCTTTCATTTGCGCCGATTGTAATCAACAGGTGAGTTTTGATAATTATTAACCTCTTCCATTTACCATTACATATGTCATGAATTGCCAATCAGAACATGTATATAACTGTCGTAACCTACCCACCACGGGGAGGTGAAATTAGGCTTCCGAGCAGTGTTAGTCAATTTAAAAAATAAAAGCACTAAAAATGCATCAATGAAACGTCAGACGTAATGTCCAACGTGAAGCAGTCATCGATTTCATGGAGGGGAGGAATGGTCACCGAAAATACGATAGCAATTTACCAGTTCCACTTGAATTTTCTTAGGCCAACAGACTGGATTTCCCCCACTAATTTCTGTGCCAGATGAACGGCAACAACCTATTTGAAGGGAACACCAATTAAATTTGACAATTCATAAAACATGTACAACTGGCTAACGTATGAGGTTTATAATAATAATATACAAGAAAGTGTCCCAAGTTCACGGATGCCCAACTCGCACTCTCATTTTCTATGTTCAGTGGACCGTGAAATTATGGTAAAAACTCTAATTTGGCATAAAAATTAGAAAGATCATATCATAAGAAACATGTGCACTAAGTTTCAAGTTGATTCGATTTCAACTTCATCAAAAACTATCTTGACCAAAAACTTAAGCCTCAAGCTAGACAGACGGACGGACGAACGAACAAACGAACGAACAAACGAACGATCGGACGAACGGACTCACAGACCAGAAAACATAATCCCTCTCTACTATCGTAGATGGGGCATAAAAATAACATTCACCTGTACACAATTTGTGCAAATTAAAGGAATGAAATCGGGGCAAATGAAAGGATCAAATTGGCGCAAATGAAAGTTCGAAAGTTTTATAAATCGGCGCAAATGTCATCATACGCCTTTTTGACAATTTCGTGTCTTACAGTATAACGACGTAATGTCAAAAGCCTGAGAACAGAAATATTGTTGCTGTTACGAATTCTTAGTTTTTATTGTACAAACTTATTAACAACAAAAGTGTCTTTTCCAATTATAACATGTAGCACACGGCCGAAAGGTAGTACTTTATCACTTTAAACTTTCTTCTGAACTGTTTCTATTATTTTCAGCGATTATTTCTGTCTTTAATTTAACATAAAGATTTTTCCTATATACCTGACTGACGACTTTTTCTTATATATTGTATGATTTTGAAGAGGAAATTGCTTCCTCGGTAGAAACATATTTAATTCAGGGGGCGGGGCAAGGATTTTTCAAAGGGGTGCGTAATTTCTTAATTAAAAGTGATGATAAACCGCCGAATGGACTGATGGAAAAAGAGACGATTTTAATCTAAAATTTGAAATAAATCGTAAGAAAATGTGATTTTGGGATTTGTTTGGCAATCTACTCTACTTCCTATCCTTGATCCGCCATTGATTTTAGAAATGATTGATGGGACTTCGTTTTTTTTCAGTGAAAGAAAGTTCTGTTCGAAAGATGTATATTATATCTCCTCAAAGTTTACGGTCGGTCTCTTATTCCTAATATTGATATAAGTATTTACATATGTAACATAAATGTAAATAACTAACCTTTTTTACGACCCCCTTGAATTCATTTTGAATGTCAATTCATTAAGAGTACTCCTACGTGATATTGTGAACATTCTGTAAGAAACTTGCCCTAAAACCAATGACCATCTAATATTTAACATCATGTGCTTCTGACTCCTTTAAAGTCCCAGGTGATATTTGTAATTCGTCAATCTTTAAACACATTGAGAAATAACAAGAAAAGTTCTTAGTTTATAACCCTTTTTATAATCTTTTTAATCATTATTTCAAATCAAATATTTTAGGTTAGGAGATTGCAAATGTTTTGTAACAATGAGGTCTTTAAATGAGGACACTGTATCATACCCCATAAGCGATAACGGGAGGTGTAAAGTTATTGTGGGTGTTGATGGATTTTGGTAAATTTACAGTTGAATAGTTTTGAAACAAGGCAGAACGGCGCACTTGTTAATTTTAAAAAAGAATGTCATACAATATAATAATAAAATTCTTACGATTACATCTTTATATGTAACTCATTGTTAACCAGTAAATTTATTTCACAGGAAATCATTATTGATTATTCAGTGAATCTTGTTATCTTTCACCTCCTTTTTTGTAATTTTTTTATCAACAAAAGTTTTTTGGGATTACCAAGCGAGGATATATATTTTGCTTTGTTCAGTTTACATATGTGAATACTAAATGTGTATAACTAACCTTTTTTTTCGACCCCATAAATTCATATCAAATATAAATTAATTAAGTATACTCCTACAGGATATTTTGAAGAAACTGAAAGAAAACTATCCTCAAAACTAATGACCTTTTTACTTTTAACATCATGTGCTTCTGACTTGTCAGTTAATATGTGTAATTTATCAATATTTAATAACATTAGGAAATAGCATGAACAGTTCTTAGTTTCTAACCTTTTTTTTTATTTTTAACCATTATTATGATTATTGAAAATATTAAGTTAGGAAATCACCAATGTTTTATGATTATGTGGTCTTTAAATCAGACTAGTGTCCGATACGTGTTATTCGTTCGTTTAATGTGGTTGAAATTTTAATTTCGCCATTTGTTTAGAGACAATTCCGTTTAAAAATTTCTATCAGTCTGAGAGTTCGGGATTTATTTGGGGGTGATTCACTTAAGACCCTGTAATCGATAGCGAAGGTATACATGTACTGTAGGTTTTGATCGATTTTGCATGATAAGGGTTTGCATCTTTATCTGCATGCAACTTATTCTAACCAGTAAATATATGTAAAGGAAATCTTTATTGGTTGTTCATTAAATTATTGCATCGATCGCCTCCTTTTTTGTCATGTTTTATCTACAAAAAAATTTTGGGGTCTCTATTATATCTTAATTCTCATCACCAAATACATATTTCGATACCAAGATATTTTTAGGATGTAGATGTTGCCTTGTTTAGTGTACACAAGGATTTGTTTGGTAAGACTTACTATACAAATCATTGGTTTACATATGATATGTATATACAAACTAAATGTATATAACTGACCCCTTTATTCAGATCAAATATAAATTCTTTAAGAGTACTCCTACGTGAAACTGTAAGAAACTATCCTTAAAACCAAACATATTATGCTTCTGGCTTGCCAGTTAATATATATGTTAAATATTGAGAAATAGCAAGAAAAGTTCTGAGTTTATAACCGGCAAGACAAAATTAAAAAGAGAATAAACCAACAACAACTTAATCACATGCTTCTGGCTTAAAAACTATAAAAATTAGCTGAAAAAAGGGTTGGCTCATCAGATTAATAAGAATCACACAAAAAAACAAGGTATCGATCTTAGAGACATCGCAGTTTCTGAAAACTAGATTATGATCAATATAATATGTCTTTTAAGAACACAACAAAAGCAATAAAATCATAAAATCTAGCAAATACTATCATAAAGCGACAATATCACTGCAAAATACAGTAAAAATACAAACGTAAATTCAACCATGGGGCACATACTAGAGGCGCATTAAGAGGTTCGTGTGCCTTTATGGAGATAAATGCATGGTAATTTCAGACTTTATACATATTCGACTCCACATATTGTCTGATTTAAAAGCATATTACACTATTGTTGCCGCGCTTGCGATAAATAGACTAACAATCATATCATGTATACTAATATGTGTTAAAGGATGAACTGATGTATCATTTTGTTAGAGATTGTGTCATGATTAATAAATGCATGCCACAATTCTCCTCTGTGGTTCTAAGGTTTTTTTGAAAGGATGGCATCGCATGATGGACAAAGGCGACAGATTTATCACAAAATATGGCAATATATTTTATGTCCGAGGAACACATAGTTTTTAGTACACTTTATCTTGTTGTTATTTGATTAGCCCAATTATTTCATGTCTTTATAACCCTAAATCTGTTAAATTTATTCAATTTATACCAACCCTTTTCCATACAATTTTAAACCTACATGTGAAATGTTGGAATAGGTTGCATGAAACCTTATAACATGTGATAAATATTATCAGACATGCGCCCCCTATTGTTCCATCCCTATGATACCGGGGATGTAGAAATGCGGCTCCTTTGAAGTGGTTAGCTACCTGGACTTCTCCAGATAAATAACTGTTACTATTTTTAGCATTCTATCAATGCAAATTTTATTTTTAAATGATTTCAAGGACGCGGTCGCTTTCATAAATTCATCACATGGTATTTCACGTCATGATCTATATATCATCATAGTACCTTCTGACACGTCATACAATGAAGGTGTCATAATTGTAGGGCAATATTCAGAATGTAATTATATATTTCACCAATTAAAATGCACATTTATAGAAACGGTAAATTGATATCCTATTTAAACTAATTCTAAATTGACGCCTTCGCAAATTGTGTGTGTCCTCATTTGAAAGTCGGTGTCATTCAGAAATGCGAGATCGCACTGAACTTGTTTCACCTCTTTTTTCTATATTTATATAGATCAGCCTTGTTTGCACAAGTATTTACATTATCCTGAGAGACCCCTACATAAAATTAACCAACATTGATAACACATTTACATTTGCTATAACCAACGATAGAGATAAAAAGATATCTTCTTTGTTTTCTAATAATAACAATAAAAGACAATACTAAACCCATAACGGGAGGGAATGTGTCTGATATTCATATGATGAAGACATAATCTTTCAATCAGTTTAATTGAGGTCTGGAGCTGGCATGTCAGTTAATTGCTAGTAGTCTGTTGTTATTTATGTATTATTGACTTGTCATTTTATTTATTTTCTTTTGTTACATCTTCTAACATCGGACTCGGACTTGAACTGAATTGTAATGTGCGTATTGTTATGCGTTTGCTTTTCTACATTGGCTAGAGATGTAGGGGGAGGGTTGAGATCTCCTAAACATGTTTAACCCCGGCGCACTTTTGCGCCTGTACCAAGTAAGGAGCCTCTGACCTTTGTTAGTCTTGTAGGATTTTAATTTTAGTTTCTAGTGTATAATTCGGAGTTTAGTATGACGTCCATTATCACTGTATTAGTATACATATTTTTTAAGGGGCCAGCTTAAAGACGCCTCCGGGTGCGGGAGTTTCTCGCTACATTGAAGACCCATTGGTGGCATTCGGATGTTGTCTGTTATATGGTCGGGTTGTATTCGCTTTGACACATTCCCCATTTCCTTTCTCAATTTTATCAATCAGCCTTTTCTTCTAGTCATAAATATATTAACTTTTATAATATTCATTTATTTGTTTGTATTATATATAGAAATAAATATAATTGATAATCTATAATCATTCACACAACACAAGTGAACTTTTGAATGTAATACCTTAGTTTTAACTCATGTTTGCCGTTGTCTTAATTGTTGAAATGGTTACTTGTTATTTTCTTCTATAGCGGAAACGGCTTGGTTTTTTTTTTGCTAGGGGCAGATGTGTCAAGGAACACAGAAATACAATTCCATTTAAATACATTAATAAAACAAAGTTAAAACTATATATATGAGCTACACTATATGGTTATAACCTAAGTCGGCCGGGCCATAATATCAACAACTGCAACTGACATTAGATAAAATTAATTCCATAAAAAGGAAAGGTTTCCCCGTTGGTAGACTTACGCTAATAAGTTAGCATTCCGTTGATTGATAAAGCAAAAATGTTAACTAGTATTTGACCATTACAATCACATCAGCATTTTTGGCATTCATTATCTCATGGTCTGCTACTATATGATTAAATAGATGACGTCATTTTAAACCGAACTGTTCTGAAAATATGAATTATAAAAAAAAGTTGGGCGGATACATCTTCGTGAAATAATCCTTGATTTGCGTACACGTAATTTTGAATGTTTTTTCAGTTGATCTTTAAATCGTTCAAGATCCTATACATGTATATTGAATACAATATCGTGACGGAGTAATTCAAGAAAAAATATCTATAAAGTAAATGATATTATACTTTGAAAATCCTGTTCTTTCTAAAAATGCTTTCATTCGATTGAGCTTAGTCGTCAAATGACGCAATTTGTGTTTCAGATAATTGAATGTCGCTCATGTGATCTTGATAAATTATATCTTCCGTGCAAAACGAATGCATTGTACGGCTGTCCATTGAGGAACATTCAAGACGTCGCACTGAAAAGATGTTTTGAATTCGATATCACGAATTAAATCGTTATTCGTGATTATAGATAAAATGGTTTAAAACGAATCTATAAAAAAAGTTATAACATATATTGTAATATAACAATATAAAAATATCATTATACAATAAATCGCACTGTCATGAAATTGAAAAAAAGTTAGCAGAGATTATCAGAGAATATTAAATTCAGTTTCTGTATTGTGAAGATTAAGACATCACACAGTTGATTGAATCAACATATAATCAAATAAAAATGAGAATAGAAATGGCGAAAATATCCCGCACCCAGAGGCTTGCCTCAGCTAGTCACTAAACAAAAATGTATACTAGTTAAGTGATATTGGAAGTCATTCTAAACTCCGAAATATATTTGAGAAACTCAAATAAAAAATCATACAAGACTAGCAAAGGCCAGAGGCTTCTGACTTGGGACAGGCGCAAAAACGGCGGGGTAAACATGATTTTTTATATCTCAACCCTCCCCTTTGGGCTATACCTCTAGCCAGTGAAGAAAAAACAAATATACAACAATACGCATAGTAAAACTTAGTTTAAAAGAAGTCCGAGTCCGAAGCCATAATACATTACAATGCATACATACATACAGTATGTAATTAAGTTTAATTATTAAAAGATGTCAGCTTCTCTTGTCTGACGGGAGTTAGTCCCTAACATATGAGAGGATTACATCTAATTTACACAAAAGTAATAAATAATAAAATTGAGGATGGAAATGGGGAATGTGTCAAAGAGACAACACCCCGACCATAGAACAGACCACAACAGAAGGTCACCAATGGGTCCCGGGCACCCTGATGCGTCCTTCAGCTGGCCACTAAACAAATATATATACTAGTTCAGTGATAATGAACGCCAAACTTACATGCTAATACATATTTTATCTTGTTTAAGTTTTGAAATGCATGATAGTAATGACTATGATACAACTTTTATGTTTTTTTTTTAATTCTTTCGTTTTGAAAGAAATATTGAAATAATACAGTTTATGAGGAAAACTTTGGGCCATATGAACTGTTTCGGTTAATAACACTAAGATCTTAGTCTTCCATACACGATCACAAAAAGGATTGATAAAGCAAAGATGTTATGCTGTCGGAGATTGATTGATTGTAAAAGTGTACAGTTATGATTATACATGTATAAACAAGTGAAATAAAGAGTAATTCATTCTAAACTTTTTGACTTCGAAATAACATATTTGGTAGATAGCAATGAATTTGATGTAACAGAAAATGTTAAAAAAAAATTCAAAAAAAAAATGCAACACCAGTGGTTTAGTATTTCACAGGCTGCTGAACAACGAATGGAACATTTTCATATGAATAAATGGTACTGCGAGGTTTATTAAAACTATTTATTTTTGCATTTAGGCCCTGGATGGTCAGCATGAAATTCACATTTGATAAATACTGTTCAACATTTCTTTCCTCTCGCGCAACATTGAACGTTAATTTAAGAGAAAACGTGTTCTATGCCTAAAACTTTTTCAAAGGCTCGTGTTCTTGACCATCTACACATAAATAACTATGGTTTATCAAAATGCTGGTACACTATGTATTATTTGTTTGACAATATGTCATTTTGGTGTATAAAAAACCCAATGGTTGACTGTATTACAGAAATATGGTCATCTGGGATACTCCCATCCAACAAAAAAAACACAAACTAAAGAGTGGCGGTCGTTTGGCTGTGCGGGATGTATGAATACAAAACCATGTTCCGACGCCACTGGTAAAAACAAATCTTTGGGGTTCGCATATAAAATTGAGAATGGAAATGGGGAATGTGTCAAAGAGAAAACAACCCGACCATAGAGAAGACAACAGCAGAGGGTCACCAACAGGTCTTCAATGCAGCGAGATATTCCCGCACCCGGAGGCGTTCTTCATCTGGCCCCCAAACAAATATATATACTTCATGTAGTTCAATGAGAATGAACGCAATACTAAACTCCAAATTGTACACACGAAACTAAAATTAAAAATAATACAAGACTAATAAAGGCCAAACAAAAAATTGTCATTATCCAACGAATCCTGTTGTTTTAAGAACAAATGTTCTTACCTTTTTTTTGGTTCGAACCACATGGCAGAACCGTCGTATATATTTATATTGGCACTGTACGCTTACCACACAACAATCAATCAAAACTTCATGAAAGTATATTGTGTCGGTGGGGAATATTCTTAAAAAAAACCACTTCCTGTTCATATTAAACTTTCAAAAAGGGGAGATGAGACGAGGGACAACTAAATTTCTTCCGAAGTAAAAAAAAAAGAGTACTACATTTTGTATTTAGCATAAGAAATAGACGAACAGACACGACGGCGCGCACAGGGTTGACGGTCACTGTAAAATGCGCTTTTAAAAGTAGCTTCATACAATCGTGTTAAACATATATATTTTAATTAGGAATTTTTATTTATGATAAAATTATTAATGCTAGCCTTTCAAATCCACATTATTAAAAAGGTTATAAAAATTAAATCTTTCAAGTATGAAACGAACATTGGGAAAACGGCAAAAATAGGTGTAACTTGTAACATGAAATAAGCATAAAATAGAGTTTTTGACCTAAAATATTTGATAGACGCCTTTATTTAAACACAAGACCGAAAACTAACTTATGTTGCTTAAATTAGTAAAGAAGGGTAACTCAATTTAAACGTAAATTCCAGGTCTCTATAGTTAAACTATGTAATTTTGATCAAATAAATGATTTAAGATTTGTTTTTTTGGGGTAAAGGATGCACGTTTACTAAACAGTGTCTAATATCATACTTATAAAACGTCTAAATAATAGTCAACGATTTTCCCACGAGGGCGCTGGATCGTTATAAGTAACGATACATGTACACAATAAAATAAATTATATAAACGCCTAAAAGTGTACATAACAACACCAATAGCATAAAAAGGAACTATAAATGTAATTATTTATAAATATTTCGGATAACAGATATCCTTCGTCAGTCAAGATTCTGATGTTAAATGAATCATCTTTAAGTCTTCTTATATTAAACCTTTACTAAATCTTAAAATTTATACAATAAAAAAGGCAAACCGAACATCAGTTAAGACGCTTGCACCATTCTAAAAATTTGTTGAACATGACATAGGTTATATGACTAATAACATCAGAGAGTTCAAATATATGCTTTAAATAAAAATAATAATGGGTGATATGAACTAGCACAATTCTAAAGCTTTAACGGTGTCGATAATTATGATGTGACAAGAAAGATTGCGTCAATACGAATTTCAAATAAACAGCACTGAACGGTCTTAATTTCTAAATATTTCAGATTTGACAACGGTAGTGTAGTAACATTAGAGTTTGCGATGTTTAAAACAAGCAGTCGTTAAAATATAATAATAAATTTTGACTAAAGTAAACTAGTTGAACGTGGCTTGGTACTTATACATCCCTCAAAAAATTAAGCAATTTAAGTTGTTATATTCAACAGATTTATTTTAGAGATGAGAGAATTGTATTATTGCTTGTAAATGTCTTTTCCGTCTACAGACAAAAACAATTGCCCTGATACTTTTCACGGTCTTCGAAACAATTACAGACAGCTAACATATTTGGGATTAAAATATCATTTTGTTAATGCAGCATTGCAAAGTTTATCAACTAACCTTTTTCAAGTTACCGGTAATCATCCGCTGCTTCCTTTCGAAATCAAATGTAATAATAACCTTCTACATTTTGTGAAAATTATCCCTGGTTGGTTTAACGCAGGAAAATGTCTCCGAGTGAAAACTACTTAGAAATAGTTTATAACAACAAAACTTGTAATTCTACTTTACTTGAATAAGGGATGAGTGATAGATACCCCACAACGTCCAATCTGTGTATATGTTTTATGTTTTTCTTCTTTGTATTAATATAATGAGTTAAGTCTTTTTCAACTGATGTTTATAGGTTGTTCTTATGCTGTGCTATTTCACCACTGTCCCAGGTTAGATGATGGTTGAGCGCTCACAAACATGTTTCACATTACCACATGCTCTATGTGTTTTACCCAATCCAGGAGCCTGCCTGTAGTTCAATGGTTATCATTGGTTCAGATCTGTCATATTTCTTTTTCGTAACTTATTTTGTAATGAATTAGATCGTTAGTTTTCTCAATTGAATTATTTCAAATGTGTCATGTCGAGGCCTTTTATAGCCGACTATGCGTTATGGGTTTTCCTCATGTTGAAAGCCTTACGGTTGCCTATGAATATGTAACATCCACTTGATTTGAACTTTGTTTGAAAGTTGTCTCGTTGGCAATCACACCTAAACGCCTTATTCTTAAACAAAGTATCACGTATTTTGGATAAAGCGTACATAATTTCAATCGCATAATATTCGGTCTAACTATCCCATGTGATGAGTATTCTGCTCAACAATAAATTATCTTTTTTTCTTTTGCCATAAGTCGCTACTGCTTCTGTTAGACTATCAGGGACATTTGTCCAAGGAATGGTTAGTACTTAGGTATTTAGTGATACAAAATCGCAAATTTCCTGTACAGTTTGATATGCATTTCAAATTACATGTATATACTTTGATTTCCTAGATCGAGTTCGTGCTCATTCTACTTTTATGCTGGACTGTACATGTTTTCATATTGCCTTTTTTGGCATGTGTTTGTACTTCTTTTTTCAGTGCAGTCGGCTGTTGTTGGCTGCATGGTGTGTCTTATTGTAATGTCCAATAGTTTGGGGAGTCCTGTTATGTATTACAGTCTAAACATGTTTTGTCAAAAACTCAGATGAGTCGTAGTAATTGCTTGGTCCCGCACAATTCCCATTTAATCAACGCAAGTCCATTAAGCCAAATAATTTTGTAGTCCCGTCGGTGGAAAATTGAGTTAAACTGGTAAATCAAATCGAAGTTAAAAAGTAAAAAGATCGAACAATGGAGGCTTTTCAAAGTAAGTATTTATGTTTGGTATTATGATATATATAAATTAAAAAAAGGTCGCAACTCCCTCAGACAAAGTTGACAGTATATGGTTTTGATAAATATTCAGGCCCTTTTGGTTTTTATACTAAAAATGAGGAATACTATTTTTAAGTACCTCATGATGGTGATTCCAGACACATGACGTGCACCTGAATTCATATCAGTCGTTTTAAAGAATAGTGCACTTCTAACTCGAGTATATTTATTTCAATTGACTTATTCTGTAAATGTAAGTGTTTTGTATATTATTTTAAGAAACTTCAAATCTCCGTTGCCAATAGTCCTTCGAGCTGACTATGAGTCAATGTAAATGTGCCAATTTCGTAACACACTTCAGGAAAAGCCAACTATATTATTGCATTTTTTCGTATCACTTATGCATATCACACTGTCTTTACTCCGTTCAGTGTAATACGAGAAATGTTCTTAATACGAGAACTAAGATAACAGGTAACAACCATTAGAAAAAAAACTAACTCATAGAAAAATATTTTTTAACGGAATGTTTTTACTATCTGAAGAAAACAAGTTTGCTGACATCATTTTTAACTTTTAATTTCTGATTTAGCATATTATAAAACCCGACTTCTTATATCTTATTTCAAAATTCTATCCGATTTCTCTCTATTCACAACAGAGTGTGTTTTTCTTGAATAATCTAGTGTTGCACAATTGTCAGCTTAAAATAAATAACACGGTGACCAGCCGTGACATACTTTGATTACATTTTCGAAATTGTTCAACTATATTCTGATGAGTGACAAAAATGCATAACAAATTAATAGAATTTCGAAAAACTTTAACTGATCAGGTAGAGCAACACCTTTAACAGGTAATAGCCAAAACATGATTTAAAACAATAATATAAACTAAACAAATTTAAACTCTTCCCAAATAATTGACTAGATAGTAATTGAACACAACCTGTAAACTGAACGCACATAATATACACGCTACACGAGCGTTGAAAACGCTACAGATAAGTTTGAGACACGTTAAGGGCACATTGCATACAAAAATACTCGTCGCCTTAAAACTCACTCAGGAGAAAAAGTCCGATACGGATGAAACTTCATCAAACCTACAGAAGATATTACACCCTCTCCAACCATGCAGCATGGGACTAAACATAGAAGTACAGGAACTACTCCAATTAGTTTGATCTGTACAAGATCTACAAAAATATCCCGCCTGTCTCAAAGGTGCATAGGATCGCCCATGGTACAGCACTAATGATACAAGTATCAACCAGAGTTACAATGACGTGGTAGTAAGTATTTAAAGGCCACCGAGGGGCCTCCAACAATGAAAAAAACCCTATTTAGTCGGCTATTAAATGCCCCGACCATTAAGATGTAAAAACATAATCCAAACAAAACAAAACAGCCTTATTGATAACAAAATAATTTACGAAAAAAAATTGACCGACATTAACTATGAACAACAACCACTGTACTACATGTTTCTGGCTTAAACAAAAATTCAATTTTGTCAATTTTGTCTAACAAAACTCAATTTTGTCTCACGAAAGTCAATTTTGTGACGACAAAATTGATTTTGTGTAACAAAAGTCAATTTTGTCTCACAAAACTCAATTTTGTCTAACAAAAGTCAATTTTGTCTAACAAAAGTCAATTTTGTCTCACAAAACTCAATGTTGTTACGACAAAATTCAATTTATTGACGACAAAATTTAATTTATTGACGACAAAATTGACTTTTGTGAGACAAAATTGACTTTTGTGAGACAAAATTGACTTTTGTGAGACAAAATTGACTTTTGTGAGACAAAATTGACTTTAGTGACAATTTTGTCTCTGTGATATAAGAAGATATATGTTTAGATCAATTAGTTTTCAGTCAAATACTAAAAGTAACTCAATTTGTGAGACAAAATTGAATTTTGTCTCTGAGACAAAATTGACTTTTGTGAGACAAAATCGACTTTTCTGAAACAAAATTGAATTTTGTCAATTTTGTCTCACAGAGCTGAATTTTGTCTCACAAAAGTCCATTTTGTCTCACAAAAGTCCATTTTGTCGCACAAAAGGCCATTTTGTCGCACAAAAGTCAATTTTGTCTCACAAAAGTCAATTTTGTGTCACAAAAGTCGATTGTGTATGCAAATTACTTCACAGAATCCAAACTAAACTAATATGCATACAAAATTGACTTTTGTCGCCCAATTTTCAAATTAGGTAACAAAAGTAAAGTCTGTGTTACAAAAATGAATTTTGTCAATATATATTTGTTTAGGGGCCAGCTGAAGGACGCCTCTGGGTGCGGGAATTTCTCGCTACATTGAAGACCTGTTGGTGACCTTCTGCTGTTGTTTTTTATTTAGTCGGGTTGTTGTCGCTTTGACACATTCCCCATTTCCATCCCAATTTTATATTATGTTTTATTTGTCCACTGAAAGATAATTTTGTATGACAAAATTTTAAATTTGTAGTATGCTACAAATTTTGTTAAACGGAACTCATTTTTGTTGAACAAAAACTCACTTTTGTCCGTACAAAATTGAATTTCTAGTTCAAAACCACAAGAGTCCCATTCGGCGCCCAGTACGGCCGACGTACGTCGAAGCTATACGTTGATGTGTGAAGCCGGTTTCTAATTCTTATGCACAACAAAAGTAATACAAAACAATACATCTTTATTAAACGATTATCTAATATATAATGCCAAACAAGCATTTGGGTTTACGATTGCATTTCTTTTTTTTTTAAAGAAAGCAACTTGTATAGTTTGTTAATAAACCCATCATAGATACCAGCGGCTTAAAATTGTGACGTTCTTTCCATTCGCCTGGTTCCAACGTCCAACAAGAAGACGTCCAGATTATGACGTTACCTCTTTTCGTCGTCCGGGCTATCTTTCCCTCGCTACGTTAAGACGTCCAGTAAGATATTTCTGAGTAGCAGTATAGTGTTTTCAAAAGATTTCGAAGAAAAGGAAAATGGATTGTGTTTATTTTCCAGATATTTACCACATTACTTCAGTTTCAAATAGAACGTAAGTGTTTTTTACTAGAATTTTGTCCTTTGATTGATAATGTTCTTTCTACTGTATATATATTCTATATTCATGATCTGCTTTATACAGTTTTTCATGGTCAGAAAGGGGGGGAGGTGTACGTTATAAAATTGTTATTTCATGAATTGAGTTACTTTTAGTATTTGACTGAAAACTAATTGATCTAAACATATATCTTCTTATATCTATATATATATAACCTCTTGTGTCTGTCGATTTTAACGAGTTCACAATGTTTGCTCATGATATGCAGTGAAATTTGGCAAAACGTTAAGGAATTTATGGTCCTCAATGCTCTACAACTTCGTAGTTTATGTGGCCTTTAGTACATTTTATTTTATTCGAGCGTCACTGATGAGTCTTTTGTAGACCTGATCCTGATCCTAAGGTCAATAATTGACACTACTGTTCTCTGTGTGCTATCTTCCTCCTCTTATGGTACACCGTTGCTCGAGGTAATATCTCGCGGTACTTTGGTATACTTGTTTAGGCGCAGGATCGGGAATCAGGGATTGCAAGCTCTTGGAATCTCCCTGATTTTGTAATATATTCCCCTACAATTTGCGATGTTGCTTCGTATGTTTCTCTTTTAGGTGGTGCTAGTATTGACTGTATATTTGTTGGATCGATGTTAAGTAGTTCCATTTGTCTTCGCATGTCCTCTCTTTCTTGTTGGTATCTTGGGCAGTATAGCAGGAAGTGTTCTGATGTTTCTTCTTCTCCGCATTCACAATATGGCGTGAGGGATTGACCGATTTGGTTTCTGTATTTGTTAAGTCTGCTGTAGCCCGTTCTTATTTCTGACAATATTCTTCCTATTTGGTTGTTAGGCTTGTCTAGTTGTGCGTCCTTACCAACGATAGGAATTAGGTTGAAAAGCTGTCTTCCAGTTTCACTAATTGTCCATCTGCTTTGCCATTTGAGTTTTGTAGACATCTTGACTGCACATCTTACATCTGACATGGTTATGACATTATACTGATCATTTAGTGATGAGGCCTCTTTTGCAGCGTCTTTTGCCAACTGGTCCGCTATCTCGTTCCCGGCTATATTAGCATGGCCTGGGATCCAAGATAGGGTTGTTAGTATGCCGTGTCTTAAGAGCGTTCCCATGCATTCTTTGATATCAGTAATTGTGTCGATGTAGTTAGAAGATTTCCAGTTCAGAGTCAAGATGCCTACAGCAGTCTGGCTATCTGACAGTATTTTAAGCTCAGAAAACTGGTCCTTTATAGTCGTTATACAGTGCTCCAGGACCATTAGTATGGCTACTAGTTCAGCAAGAAGTATCGATCCTCTATTAGCTACTGGCCTCTTTAGACTTATGCCTTGGCTATTTCCAGAATATACTACTGCTCCTGCCCCACATGGTCCCGGGTTACCTTGACATGAACCATCAGTGAATGCCACTACTGTTGAGTCTGTGCTGTCTCCTAATAGGTCCTTTACAACCTGTTTACTTTCAACAGTTTGTTCGGCTGTTCTGTTCTTTGAGCTACCTAGACGACTCCAATAACTTGGTGATCTCCTTAGCATGACATCTACACCAGCTTTGTATGTGAATTCTGGTTCTATAAGTTTGATGTCAACTTTCGTGGCTTTGAACATGTCTATGGATTGGTTTATAGCTTTACCAAATGGAGAATCCTGTTGTTCATAGGCATGATAGGTTGCGTTGTTTGTTAAATACTGTTCTAGTTGTTGTTTAATTGGTTCTGCTATGTTCTTTGATTGTATTTTTGCCAGTTCACGTACTGATATTTCCTCTATTCTGAGGTCTATGGGTTGTATGTTGGCTTCAACTTCCATTGCCTCTCTACCTGATGTTCCTGGTAGTCCTAGGCATATTGACAAGCCTTTTCTTTGTACAGCTTCTAATTTCTTCATATTCTCTGCAGATGTTATTTGCCAGACTGGGCATGCATACTCCATGATAGATCTAACCATGCTGTTGTATATTTGGAGTAGTTTTGATCTTGATATTCCTCCCATGCCCTTAATATCTCTAATTACATATATTGCATTATTTGCCCTCTTCTGCATCAGATTGATGTGGGTGTCAAATTTAAGCTTCTCGTCTAGAGTTACTCCAAGTAGCTTCGGTGTTGGACTATATCTATAGGAGAAGGAGTTGACTTTTAATGTTTTCTGCTCTGCATCTGTGTTGCCTTTTGAGAATAGGCATACTTCACACTTTTCCAGGTTTACATTAATTCTCCATTTTTCTGTCCATTTTAAAATAGTTTTGACATCCTCTGAAGTTCTTTCTTTCATTTCCTTTATGTCTTTCCCCTTATGCCATAAAGTGCCATCATCTGCAAACTTGCAATTTTCTCCTTTTGTGTTATCCATTATATCAGCTATGAATATGTTAAACAAGGTGGGTGATAGTACTGACCCTTGTGGCAAGCCGATTTTGGTATCAAATTGTTCTCCAAAGAAGTTATTCAGCATACATCTGGCTGTTCGATTTGTGAGAAAGCTGTTTATCCATAACCAGGTTTTTCCCTTTATCCCAAGTTTATGCAGCTTGATCATTAACCCCTCACGCCATATTGAGTCATATGCCTTTTCAAGGTCCACTAGCCATGCAAGAGTTGATTCATCCTCATTGAAACCATCAGCTATTGTTTGGACTAACCGAAGTAGAGCATTGGTGGTTGAGTGATTCTTTCTGAACCCTTCTTGAGTTAAATCAATCAATCTGTGACCCTCAATATATGCCACAATGCGTTCTAGGATGACTCTCTCCATTAGTTTGCATATAATGCAAGTTAGGCTGATTGGTCTGTAAGAAGAGGATGAGTAATAGCTGGTTTTTCCTGGTTTTCTTAGAAATTTTACATCTGCCATTTTCCATTCTGTTGGTAATTCCCCTTTTTGCCATATGATGTTCATCATTGTTACTAAGGCTTCTGTAAATTTGTCACCTGCATGCTTATAGAATTCAGCAAACTGCTGATCTGGTCCTGGGGCAGTCCCCGTGCGAAGGCGGTATATAGCTGCTTCTACCTCGTCTTTGTCTATTTCTCTATCAAAGCCTTCTCTATGTTGATCTGTTTCATTTGCTGCCTGATACATGTTATTTAGTTCTTTGTATTCTTTGTTGATACTATCATAAAATTCTTTATCAAATGACTCATCCTTTAGGTGGCTACCTCCAAAGAAAATTTTTTGTAGAAGTTCAACTTTACTTTTGTTGTCAAATATTGGATCTTTATTTTCAACAATTAATGGGAGTACTGAGTTATCTTCTGTTTTCCTGGACATCTTTTTGTACGTGTTCCAGAAGTCTTTTGAGTTTTTAGCCTGATTTAGTTGGTTTACGAGGTTATTACTCCATTCTTCTTGTGCATCTTCCTTTGCCTTGTCAAAGTTGTCTTCTGCAATGATGAGTCTTTCTTTGTTTTGTGGAATGTTCCTCATTCTGTATTGTTTCTGGCAGTGATTTAGGTGTTTTTTGGCAGATGTTACTGAGCTACTCCACCAGCATGGCTTTTGGTGTTTTCTTGGTTTAATTTCTTTATATGGGATCATTTCTTTTTGTGTTGCATTTATGATGTCAGCAAATGACTGGTAAATATGGTCAATTGAGTTGTTATTTGCTGGCCTGTTTTCCAACCATTCACCAAACCTTTCTTCTGTGACACGTTTCCACTCTTCCCAATCTACCTTGTTAAGTTGCCATATTTTCTTTGGTGTTCCCCAATTATCTTCAGAGCAAACACGTAGATTAGTAAGGATACTGATATGGTCAGATCTGATGGTCTCGTGTGAAAGAGTGTCGCAACTTATCATATTATGTTGGAAATTGGAGTTCATCAGCATAAGATCTATAACAGAGTCTGAATTCCTTCGTGTTGGCTGGCCATCGTTTATGCAGATCATGTCTTGTTTGGTTAGCATGTTCTCTATTAGTTCACCAGCTTTGTTAGTTTTGATGTTTCTCCATTCTTGACTTTTGGCGTTTAAGTCTCCTGCAATAATCAAGGGAATATTGCTTTTTACGTCTTCGAGTTTAGAACACAGTTTTTCTATTTGGTCAGATCTTTCTGGTGGTATGTATGGGCACAGCAGTGCAAACTTTATGCCTTTGTCAGTTGTAATATTTACTGCTACTGATTCATATTCCAAGCTGTTATAGATGTCTGTTTCAATAGCAACAAATTTTCCATTGTTTTCCCTCACACATATTGCTACTCCTCCACCTTTTCTGCCTATCCTGGGTTTATCAAAGACTTTCCAGTTTAAAAATTTCAGTTTACTATTTACATCTTGAAAAGTTTCATTTATACATACAACATCAACATCAAAAGTATTTACAGTATTTACAATGTCCTTGTATGCCGTATTAATAGCTTGGGCATTAATAAGAAGGATTTTCATCCTGACGGGTTTCAGCACTTAGTATCCGTTGTATTTCTAGTCTCTTTAGCACTTGCTTATACTTTGGGCACCTTGCTGACGTTGACGGATGGTCTTCACCACAGTTCACACACTTGGGAGCTGACGTGCACTGTTTGAGGATGCACTCCTCCTTAGCACAGTTGCTGCAAGCGTGCTTGTAGGAGCAGATTCTTGCTATGTGGCCTAGTTTATTGCAGTTGAAGCACCTCGTCACTTTAGATTTTCTGTCTGGCTCAAATTTTTCTCTTTTGTCAGTCTCTGGGACATATATACCCTCTGATTTCAATGCTTTTTCTGCTGAGTCGCAATCTTTAAATGTTACTTTGACTACTGGAAGGTGTTTGCCTGTGTCTCTGTATTTTAGTCTGTGTACCCTGCTCACGTTGTAATCTTTACTTAGTTCTTTTTGTATGTAACTTTCCTCTATCTTTGTTGGTATATTGTGTAGGTATGTTACTGTAATCGTTTGACTCCGACGTGGTGTATGAATTATGGAGTTACCACCTAGATTTGTTGTTGCCCAGGAGTCCACTATTTTCTTGCTATCTTTCTTGTCTTTGAGATGTAGTGCTATTCCACCATGTGGTAGACTATAAGCTGATTCGACTTTATTGGTTAATACTGGAATTTTGTTTAACTCCTTTCTGATGTTCCTACTGTCTCTAAGCGCTGTCTTATCTTCCACTATAATGTTGTCAATTATAAGTATAGATTGTGAGTCTGTTTGCGTACTCTCTGTAGGTTTTATGTATATTTTATTCTTTGTATCTGGTATGTTTTCATTTAGTAGTATTGTTTTAGTTATTTCTACTAATTTGTCAATCTTGTCATTTATGCTGTGTTCTATGCTGTTCTCATCTTTGTTCTTTACTTCCTTGAATTTGGCGCTAATTATTTCTTGTGCCTGTATGTATATAGGTGCCTTGGATATAACGCAGAATGCGCATACGAATTTGATTTTATCTTCGACAATCCTTTGTGCTTCTTTATTGGTATAGCTTGCACATGCACTATGCCACCATTTGTTACATATATCACAGGACAGCCAGATTACCTTCTTGATTTTTGATAATCCTTTTGGGGGGTCTTCCTGATTACAACCGTAACAGTTGTCCGTTTTTTCTACTGTCTGTTTTATTTCACTTTTGCTACTTTCTGAGCTATTAGTGCTTACTTTCCCTTCAAATGGATCTTCTTCTGTCTCATTAACAAGGACCAACAATTTGTTTGACAGCGACCTTGTGCTTTTTCTTTTAGGAGGCATCAGGAGATCACTTGATTATCTATACTTATATATGTATTTCCAATTTACAGGAATAAATTTAGTTTGTATGAGACTGTTTTTAGGTAAGTATTAATAAGAAAGTAAACACTCACCGCCCTGTATCCAGATTCTGTATCTTGTAAACACTTGTCTTGTCTTCTGTATTTCCAGTTTCAGCCTGCTAGATAATGGACTTAAGCTCTTCTTCTTCAACTAAAATTTGAAGGATTGCGTTATCAGGGATGGTAATAAAGCACTCTTTATACGAGTCTAACAAAAGTTTTTTAGTTATTGCCAAGCTTAATAGTTTCCCTGGATGGACACCGTCTTTATTATTCAATGAGATTTTAATAGATTTTCTTGATCGATGTACCCAACTTTTTATTTATACACCAGATTTTCTTGTTTAGAAATGTTATTTGTTTAGTCAGATTACTGTCCTCACTTTTAAAGATGGACGGATTATAATGCCCTTTATTTTTATTCCACTGTTGTATTGATGAAATAGGACAGTCCACTATTTTCAATTTTGCCTGTGTGTGAAACTTCTCTACTATTTTTATTGCTCTATTATATTCAGATATAATTTCCTCCACTGCTTTATTACTACTACTTCGCAGTCTTATATATTTGCCAGCCTTTTGCGTAATGTCACATGTACCGGCCCAAAGGTAAATAACAATTTTACCATGCCTTTTAACCGCCTTTGTGATCCTCTCTTCAATCAGATCTACAAGTTTATGTGTTCTTGCCCCTGAGCAGCACCAGAGTTCAAATGGGAACTCACTGTCTGGGCTATGATTTCGGAGGGTGAATCCCTTACTGTCTGACACTAATATTGGTGTTCTATATTTTTCCTTATTACACGGTTTGTGTGGTTGGTCTCTTATATATTGTTTTAACCTGGTACTCATTTACAAATTACATATATCTTCGTTGCAAACGTTTAGTTACACACAAAAAGCTGTCACACAACAAGACATCACATCACAACACAGCAGACATACATGATTAGAAATGATACTCTTACCGTATTCTCTTCTCTTTTAATACTTAATTCTATACTGCCCGTTCTCCTGATCACACTGACTTGTTGTTTTCACAATGTTTTTACTGTTCCGAACGGATGATATATCCAATAACCTAACTGTAACGTTCCAACTTGAAATTAAATAATTGCGGATTTCAGCCTTAAAATAACTGAGATGAAGTTTTTATCTTGTATGATAGATCAGTTGTTTGTCTCTCAAATAAGGTTAGCTGTAACCATTCTTCCTTTGATGTAGATTTGATTTTGCAAGTGAATTGAAAAAAATGTTCACAGTCCCGCCAAATGTCAAACAAAGGTAGATGCCGGTAATTTTGCAAAGTTATTTTATCCGTTATTTTGACTGGAACTCCATTCAAAAAGAGAAACCTTACTGAGCACAATGAATATTAGTCCCTTTCTAAATGTAATCTTCCCATTGTAATATGTAATTCACAAATTATATCGAAAACTTGATGAAATTCTCGGAGAAATTTTTTTTTTCCTTCCCGATCCTCACGCATGCGCCGCTGAACCACGAAACGCGCGTCTGGCGTAAATATAAAAATTTCAATCTTTGTATTTATGATGAGAAAATCTCGAATAAGATATAAACCAAGACCATATCAAAGTTGATGTCAAACATAATTCGGTTATTTTCTTCCTCTACAGAATCGATGTATTTGCTACTATCAGCGAGTTTCTTGAAGTGAACTTCCATTCGGGAACAGATTTCCCAAGACAACAATTACATGGCATCATGCATGAAATGGTGAATTGCAAACAGAATACGGGTAAGATTTTACATATAAATGCAATTTCAAGACTTCATAAAATAAAAATAATAATGTGTTATCTCGTAGTGGAAACTGAGACTTATTAATTATGTCTGTTGTGTATTTTTTTACTCTCAAAACATCATTGTTTTTGAAAACTAAAATTTCGGATGAAGGTTTTTTTTATTACAAATATTTAAAGGAATACAAAACTTAATGATGAACTAAAGTTGCATAGCTAGGTATGACCAGACAGATTTTGAGGTGAAGTGAACAGAAAAAAAACATTGACACTTATTATTTGAAATTTGGGTTTCCTCCTCTTTAACTGTTATTGTGATTGTAAGTGTATTTTATAACTATTTATTCATTAAGTTGCATATTTTTTTTCCAGATTTTCCGGAAATTAACAAATTGCTGTATCTCCTAACTGAGATGGTTTTTGGTGTTGTCGATTCCCACCAATCAAGCAGTTCTGATTGTAAGAAGTCCTTTGCTGAAACAATTCAAAGCAAACTCTTTAAACTGGTTCCATCATCTGACAGCATGCAGCCAATACCAACGTAAGTTGATTGATTTAGAAAGTGTTCTTGTATTTACTCTCAAGAGTTTTCGTTACTAAAAGCCTATTTTTTTTAAAATATACTTTCTAAATGTAAAAGATATGTCGGGCTAATTAAAATGAAACCGACTTATATTATAGTTTTACTGGAACCTATATTTTATAATTATGAATATTTTTTTTTTAACTATGTATATTAAACTTATATTATTTAACTGAATACGAAAGCAATTATGTCCTTCCTCCAAAGATCGTCTCTGATACATTTATCGAAGTTAATATTTCGAATATGCAAACGTTTTGAGTATCACATTACATATTTCAGATTTGATCATGTAAAAACTGAGGAATATTATACAGATGTCGATGAAATGTATAAACTGATGAGAACACACAAACATATATATAAAAACATGCAAAGACAACAAGAGGTAATTTCAAACAGCCGAAATTTTGGTAAACTACTACCTCTGTAAGTGGTTAGTTTAATTACTATTATTTTCAAGAGCTTTAATTTGCTATCGATTCAGAAACAGATGATATTATTTATGTGACTGTTATGGTGTTTTCTCCATGTCGAAGGCCGACTTTCATCAACTTCTTTTCTGAGAACTACATTTTATGAATGACCATTTTAGAATCATTGGTATACTTATAACCATTTTGCATTGCTTTTCACACAAAATGTCTAATGTTTTCAAATATTCACCTAGTTAAAGCGAATGCACCTTATCGCTATTTAGTCCATTCCGGGAAAAAACAGTCATTTATACAACTTCCTGTTTGGGTCACCGGCCGAAAAATGGATGTCATCAGTAGTGAGCTAAGGGAGAAAAAACTTTAGAAAGTGATCATCCAGAAACAGTGATAAAGTATGATCCACTTTTTTCGAAATTAAAATTGAAGTCAAAAAATATTTTGTTTGAAGTATTTACGGTAGTTTAAACAGGTCTCATTAAAAAGTATCATGTATGGTGAATTGTTTAAACAGGGTCCCAGTTAGCTTGAACTGGATGAAAAAGTTTAAATTTTTTTTTTTAGAACTTATCCGGAATAGAATAAATAGCGTTAGATGTATGATAAATAATGCAGTGTGCATATGGCATGAAATAAGAATATCTTATATTTCCAGATATGTTGGAGTGCTAACAGTGAGGTGCAGACATACGAATTATGCTTGAAGACAGCAAAGATGTCACGAAACTACATGGCAGATAAACTATCTAAAACAAAATTGAAAAGACGAGATGAAAGCATTCAGATTTTGCAAAAAATACTTAACGATAAAACGGAGAAATCAGCAGAAACAGCCAACACATATCAAACCTAATAACAAAGGAGAAAGCAACAAGAAATGCCTTGAGATTGGTAAGTATAACAGAGAAAAAAATATTCAAACGTTCTTTTTATTTCAATTACAACTCAGAATAAAAATATTCAGTTATTTAATTTCATTGAAATAGTGAAAGGAGAAAGGTTTATTGTTGTATGCAAACCGATGAAAAGGTTCATAGCATGAACACGTCAGTTGCATAGAGACCTAATCAACCGTTCTATCGGTTCTCGTACACTAATTCAGGTTTTTATCGGTTCTCGTACACCAATCAAACATTTTTGATTTGCACTTTCCGTCACTCAACTGTTTCAAACATCACAAATAAAAGAAAAAAACACTTTTAAAAATTAAAAAGTACGCAATTAATCCGACGTACATGTTGCAGAATTCCTCTTAAATATGTGTAGTAAATTTAATTTATATTTTACCTTAAAAAGTCAGTATTTTAGTATAGAATTGATTTTTTGACTTCTATTTTTTGTATAGATTGAAAGAAACCTTGTGGACGATATCAAATTCAACTTGATCGATCGTATTCAGAGCGGACTAGTATCTATGAAGTACATCTTAGCCTCACAGACTAATAAGTAAGTTACAAATATTAAATATGTATGTATTGTGGAGTGTTAAAGCAAATGATAAGACTCAATACTCAATGCTCTTACAACATCGTTACTACCTAAAATTAACACTTTTAGACTTTGTCCTCTCTGTTGATTTTGGAAAGCTTTAATGACGGTTATCTTACATTGACATAAACTTTCATAATTATCTTAGTTTGAAATTATTTATTGCATCAACAACCAGGTTCACTCATTTTCATTCTTCGTTTGTAGACTTTATGAATTACTTCCAATCATTGACGATTTTGACTTCCGACTAGCTGCAGAGTCAATTATAGAGAAGCTTAGCTCCAAATACCAATATAACTCACCACAGGTAAGCAGGATTGTTCTTATGAACATTACCTTTTTAACTTATTAAAGAGAATTTTGTCAGAAAACACGGTCAAACATCCAAACATACTATCCACATTGATCTGTGTCCACACTTGTTAACTTATAATATTTATAGTTCAATCGCTAAATCTTGCCATTTGTATTTCTTTCACAACAGCTTTTTTTGCTGAGTAGACATATATGTGCTGCTATGAATTGTCATTGATATGGTTATATTTATAAACTGTTAACAAATTTTGATTTTTTTGAAATACTAGTTTTAAGGCTTTTCTACATCAGGCATAGATTACTGTAGCTGTATTTGCCTTTTATAATGTGTAGAATAATAAATAATATTTCCCATTTTTATTTAGGAATTTCACATTGCAAACGGATTTAATGCCAAGCTACCAGATATAGGATTTGTAAGTTGCAAAGTATCAAAACAGATACAGAAGGAACAGTCATCAGAGCCTCATTCTGAACAGACAGAAGAACAACGTAATAATAATAGTACGTCCGTTATCGATTTCACATGTACGTAGTTCATATTATCATTTTTATATCGGTCGTTTTTTTTAAATGGGTAGAAACCATCAATTTTGTAACAATTAAACAACAAGTAACACCAAAGACATCTTCACCGTGTTTTCCTAGCATACATGTGTCATGCTTGTTATCATTGGTCTTAATTTTAACTCTATACAAAATTTCTTTAAGCCAGTGTTCATCTGTTTCAAGTGTTTTACATATCCAGAGGAAATCTCGAACACATTCAATATAACCTGTAAACCCAAAAGCAAAATTGTCCGAGGAGCTACATGCTTACAATAAAATATAAAGAAAGATGAGTAATGGTTGTCAATGAAACAACTCTCGACAAGAGACCAAATGAACCAAATTCAACAACTACTAATATTGGTCACATAAAGACATTAAACAATGTAAAACAAATTGAGTATGGAAATATAGTATGTGTCAAAGAGACAACATGCCGACCATAGAACAGACAACAACAGAAGGTCACCAACAGGTCTTCAATGCAGCGAGTAATTCCCGCACCCGGAGGCGTCCTTCAGCTGGCCCCTAAACAAATATATATATGTCGTGTACAAGTTGCAATTTTGTACAGGTTATAACATGTACAAAAATGTTGTACATGTTATAACTTGTATAATGCAAAAATACAAGTTATAACATGTACAAAAGTACCTCATACATGTTATAACCTGTACAAAATATTGCTTAAAAATGGATTTAACTTGTACAAAATTTAAGATTAATCTTAATGAAGTCAAAAATACATTTAAATTCACCAATGCATAAAGAACAACTAAAATAATTTTTCTGTAGAGGACAATGATCACAAAGGAGTAGGTTCGATAAGGCCCTAAATTGGCCCCCTTTTTTAGCCTAAATTTCATTTTGGGATTTATTGACCAATACCACAATGGATAATAGCTAATATAGTGACAAGAAAGAAAATAAGTCTTTTTATTGCAAAATTACGTTCCTGCATATTATAGATGACAGTAGTATGAAATGGGGTCAGTCCCCCACAATTCCCCCACAGGAAGTCACGTCACATCTAATCCTCTTAACTATGACGTAGTATCCGGTCTATAATCTCTTAATCCTCTTAACTGGTACTTAACATCCTGGTTATAATCCTCTTAACTGAAGTAGGTTAATCTCTTAATCCTCTTAACTGCTACTTAACATCCGGGTTATAATCCTCTTAACTGAAGTGGATTAATCTCCTAATCCTCTTAACTGCTACTTAACATCCTGGTTATAGTCCTCTTAACTGAAGTGGATTAATCTCTTAATCTTCTTAACTTGTACTTAACATCCTGGTTAAAATCTGGTGGGGGGGGGGGGGAATTAACGGACATGTATTTTTAATCCCTCTACCCTCCTACGTATAATCTTGTAAACGTGGCATACACGTTGAGACATGCACGTTTACATTATTGTTGTACATGATCAGTTCGTTTTTCTTCTCCAACGAATATGAAATATCTACAAAAGGTTCACAACTTGTTTATTTTCGAAGAAAAGAAAACTAGATTCTATATTTTATTACTTTCAATTGATAAACATACATTGTTTCAACTAAAACAACAATATGATGACAAAAGTTTTCGCATTGAACATTGGAAATTACATCTTCTCAATGAAATTCTACTATAAAATATAGACATATATATATATTTTGTGTATTTAAAAAAAAAAAATCATTTTGAGTTAAGATGTTAGAGAGGATGAGCACAGAAAACCTCCAAACAAAGTGGTGTTTTTTCGGACAGAATGTACCAAAAGCAGAGATCGTGTATTTTTGTCAGATGATAATAGTTTTCATAATTGTTATTGCGGCAGTTGTTAATTTATCAACACAAAATGGGAGTATAGAACTATGGGTTAGTTTATTAAGTGGTTGTACTGGTTACATTTTACCAAACCCTTCTATAAATAAAATATAAATGAGATTCACATAAAAAGAGGGGAGGAAAAAAAGTATTCGAGTGACCCTCCTTCTAACCACGTGACGGAAACGTTCACCATACGTTTCGTTTATCTCTTAATGAATCATCATGAACAATTTAAGCCGCTACCACAACTATAAAAGCACACAGTTATATCAATGGCACAGGCACAGGTTGATTTATCCAAGGAGGTGTACGGTTGTGACAGCATCTTATTTCTTCATTCATTTATAGACGAACACTGATAGTACAATGGTGGCAATTAAAGTTGGTATGGAAAAAAGACTGCTTTCAACTATATTACTGTTTTCTTTTGCTGAATTATTGGATGAAATGGTGCAACAATTATCAAAGAAGTTTTGTCAGGGATGCAAAGTGGAACATGGATCACAACATAAACACGAATGTTTGATGGATAGTGAACTAGATAAACTCGAAAACAAACATTTTGATCAGGCGTTCTGTGAGTTTAAATACAGTCACATACTAGGAAAATACAGAGAGAATGTGAGAACATTGACCTTGGAAAAAAGTGTCGTTTTAAACTTTTTCATTCTTCAGGTTTTGTTCATGGACACGCTTCGATCAGAAAAAATGAAAGTGAGTGTTTATAATTTAATGGAAAGGAAATTAAAACTTGAAGGACGTTTCACACAGTAATATTGTATTTTGTGTAAATATATGTATATTTCATTGAATAAATTATATTGATGTGGAATTTTCGTTGTGTATTTATTTTCTGGTAAAGATACAAAATGTTATATCATTTCATTAGTTTTCGTATTCATTCGTGTATTTCCGGTAGTATTCGGAAACATTCGTTTATTTTCGATTGTATAATTATTTCCGGTAGTAGTCGGAAACATTCGTTTGAGCAGAAAGTTGATGAACCAGGGGTATGTCAAAGAACGTCTCGTCCTTTTTCTAAAAAAGTTCATCGGAAGATACCCAGAACTTGTTGATAAATATTCCGTATCAACTTCACAAATAATACAAGATGGTCTTGAAGGATAGATTTTGCGTACTGACGTTTGTTATCATCTTAATTACGTATTATAGAATTCTTTTATAAGTCTTTTTTAGATAATCATTTGAAGTGACTCAATGGTTATGTAAAACCACCTACTTTGAACGGCAAAATTATTTCATTGATTGATATTACTTTTACTTAAGGATCTTGAATACTATGAATGACAAAACTATTTTATTCAATAATACTACTTTTTCTGTTTAGTCTGTTTTTCATGATATACATTTGACGTGAAACTGTACTTATGTATCCCGTCATACTTTGAACCACACCATTATTTTATTTATTATTATTACTTTTACTGTTAAGTCTGGTTTTTGGTATATCTACTTTACGTGAGTCTGTATTTATGTATGCCGACATACGACAAAATTATTTTTTATGTCTACCTGAGCGAATTTCAAACGCGCTATTTTACACCAGTAATGTAAACCTTCTATCATTTATGGGTAGACTTTACATAGATAAATTCAGCCGTATTTGACGTGAAACTGTTCTTATGTATCCCGTCATACTTTGAACCACACCATTATTTTATTTATTATTATTACTTTTACTGTTAAGTCTGTAACTTTACGTAAGTCTTCGTTTATGTATGCCGTCATACGACAAAATTATTTTTATGTCTACCTGTGCGAATTTCAAATGCGCATTTTTAAACCAGTAATGAAACCTTCTATCATTATGGGTAGACTTTACATAGATAAATTCAGCCGTATAAGAAAAGCAAAATGAGAATGTTAAATTAATGTATGCCTTTTTGTGCTTCTTTGTTACATTTGTTGTTTATGTAGAGATATTAAGATGATAACACAATATTGACTGTTGTACCCCTATTTTTGACATTTTTACTCTTTGAGTATGTTTGTTTTGTTCATGCATCGTTGACATTTTAATGGAATTGATGCGACTGTCATATAAGTGAGAGGTTTAGCTAGCTATAAAACCAGGTTCAATCCACCATTTTCTACATTAGAAAATGCCTGTACCAAGTCAGGAATATGACAGTTGTTACCCATTCGTTTGATGTGTTTGGACTTTTGATTTTGCCTTTTGATTTTTGATTTTCCTTTTTGAATTTTCCTCGGAGTTCGGTATTTTTGTGTTTTTACTTTTTATTTCCGAATGTAAAGTAATTTCAGATCATTTCCGGAATCGTTCGTTGATATCTGCTTTTTCATTCCGGAATTATTTGGTTGCTTCCGTATTTTACTTCATTGGTTGTATTTTATTGTGTACTTCATTTCTTTTTTCTGCTTATGTATTTTGTTTCTTTTTTTTCCCTTGATGGTGATGTATTTTGATTCTTGTTTCACTCTCTGGTGGTATATTTATTTGTCAAATAAAATAAACCAAAATAATTAGAAACATCAGTGTATAAAACAAACACATATCTCGAAAAATAAACACAACGACATAAGACAATTAAGGTGTAGACAACAAACAAACAAACAAACAAACAATGTGTGAAGACCAGGAGAAAGTGCTTTTACCATTTCAGTCACCGTGTTGTATACAAATAGTTGGACCTACCCAGTCAGAAAAAAACATGCTTACATATAAAATACTAGCTCAATCTGAATACCTATTTACAAAAACACCAAAGAAAACCATTTATTGCTACTCTGCATATCAGAATTTGTTTTCAGAGATGGAGAGGAAAATTGAAAACATAACTTTTCACGTATCCAAGTTTTTGATGTATGATTTTCATTATAATCATATGAAATCTCTGTATGGTGATAAAATTCGTTTGTGTTTTTCCGATACTGATAGCTTTTTATATCACGTTGAAACGGAAGATGTGTATGAAGATATGCATCAATATCAAGATATGTACGATACGAGTGATTATCCACCAGAATATTTTTTACATGATATCGAAAATAAAAAAGTAATAGGTAAATTCAAGGATGAAACAAGTGGAACCCCAATAAGTGAATTTGTTGGACTGAGATCGAAGATGTATTCATTTTCTTTTGAAGGTAGAGAAAAGCATACTGCAAAAGGAGTAACAAAAACTGCATCCAGAAAACTTAAACATGAAATGTATAAAAATTGTCTTTTCGATAAAACTGTTACACGTTCTGAAATGAATATTATAAGAAGCGAAAGTCATGTTTTATATTCCAAAACTATTAATAAAAAATCATTAGTTCCTTTTGATGATAAAAGATGGATTTTAAATGATGGTGTGACAACGAGAGCATTTGGACATAAAGATAACATATAAACATTCATCATGTAAAACGTTTAAAGACATTTCAAATCTTATTTGTTATTTTCTATTTGTTATAACTATTTCGTATTTGTGATATTGTTTTGTTGATTTTTTTTCTTCTAAATCAAGATTTGTGATGATTTAAATACGTTTTTTTACATATAGTGAGGGAGATTGTAGATGGCGTATAAAATTATAATCCTGGTACTTTTGATAACTATTTACACCACTGGGTCGATGCCACTGCTGGTGGACGTTTCGTCCCCGAGGGTATCACCAACCCAGTAGTCAGCACTTCGGTGTTGACATGAATATCAATTATATGGTCATTTTTATAAATTTTCTGTTTACAAAACTTTGAATTTTTCGAAAAACTAAGGATTTTCTTACCCCAGGAGTAGAATACCTTAGCCGTATTTGCCACAACTTTTTGGAATTTTGGGTCCTCAATGCTCCTCAACTTTATATTTGTTTTGGCTTTTTAACTATTTTGATCTGAGCGTCACTGATGAGTCTTATGTAGACGAAACGCGCGTCTGGCGTATAAAATTATAATCCTGATACTTTTGATAACTATAAATACTAATTTAACATATAGTGAGGGATGTAATTATTTGTTCATTTGAGGGTTATTGTTTATATGTATTTAATTATAAATTTAAATATTCATTGATTTTTTGGGGGGTTTTGTTTGTTTGTTTGTTTGGTTGTTTTTGTTTATTTATTACAAGAGCAAAGAAGTGGGATTTTTTTGTATATCAAAACTTGTGGTGATTTAAATACGTTTTTTACATATAGTGAGGGAGATTGTAGATGCATCATATTTTTTTATCAAAATTTATTGTATATAGTTTCGTTAGTATGTTTGAGGGTAATTGGGTTACTTTTTTCATGTATTGTATTTTTACATATATATTTTCTTTATTCCTGTTTTATTTTTGCATCCTGTCTGATTGAAATAAAACATAATGTATCAATGAACGCAGTTGTTTGTTTTCGTTTATTTTAATATATTTAGTAGTAAAACACACATAACAAAAAAGATAGATGTACACAATAAAAACAAACAGTTATAGTCATGATAAATTCAATTTACATTGAAATGTTAGTGTTCAATCTTTATTTGTCAATTCTCAGTTATTTCAAAGTATCCATAGTTTTCAGCTAAAATCAGTAAGGCAGCTGTTTCTGGTAATGGCGTACCGAACTGACATTCCAAGCGTATTTTTCCCTGCTTCAGTAGTGAAAGATATTTGGTATCCGAAAAGAATGGTTCTAAATTGAAGCATAGAAGCGTATATCCATTGTTGAATTCAGCCCTTGTTATTTCATTCCCCGTATCCAACAACCACTTTCCTCGTGTTTCGAACATTTTTACATAAGGAGAAACGTTCGTTGCACCACTATTCTCGTTGAAATCAAGTTTGAGTGGTATGCCATCAACTGGTATTCCGTCACAAAACAGAGTCACTTGTTTTAAATCATAATTCATAAAGTTGAATGGGTTTTTTGTATATGCTCCAGACATAGCAGTTGAAGAAACCAATCCAAGCACAATACTTTTTGGTTTCACATCTTGGAAAACATTTTCTACGATTAAAGAGGTGCTTCCTTGCATGATTGTAAAATTTTTCATCATGGTTTTTGTGAAAGGATACTTAGCATTTGTTGTCTTTAAAGCTTCTGAATGAGCGACAATTATAGCTGGGTTAGGTCTGATCTTGCAAAGCTTGATCACGACATCTTCCAAAGAAATATGATAGTTGGTATCAATTTCTCCAGACATCAAACAAAAACTTGCATCGTTGCGATATAATTTTAGTTTAAGGGATAACATATTTAGCAGGTATCTATCCATCTCAAATATATCGGAAAAAATTGGTCCCTCCATTTCTAATGTTTTCGAATTAGAAATGAATTTTCTGCGTTCATACAGTCCAGTGTTAGTCGATATTTCATCCATGTGACCATATCTATCTTTTAAGTATAGACTAGAAGATAATTGTGTACTCTTTGCGTCCTGGCCATACTGCAGTAACGTTTTCATCATACATTTATACGGGTAATACGTATTACTAGACGTTACCATTTGTCCCTGTATATAAACATCCAATTGCGACCAAAGCGACTGTAAAAATAAGTTCACAGGTCCTACCGTATCGCCATCTTGTAAATCCTCACCATTTGCTTTTTTCACTTTTAATTTCACGAATAGTTTTGATCTTTTAAGATCAATATAGTCCATACCATTGTTTGCACATAGATCGAATTCTATAGGATTGTAAGCGGTTATTTGACTAACAGGTCTGCATCCCTCGTATGTTATACTTTCAACACCTACTTGGTATGGGGGTATCTCAAAAATCTGGAACTCTGACGGTTGTGCTTCAATAATATTCTCTTTTGTTAACAAGGACATTATGTTGAAAATATATCCCTTTTATGTTTTTTAACAGTTTTATCTTTTTTCGATTTCTTCGGCTTCTTTTCACCTCCTCTGCTTTGTGGCGAATGATGATATTTTCTCTTTCTGTCCGTTTTATTTATACTCTCATCGTCAATTTTTATCTCTTCTTTTGCTTGATTTACAATTTGTTCACTAGGTGACACTAAACGCACAACAAAATTGTTTTCTTTTTCTGCACGAATTGGATAAGATTTATTCGAAATTGGTATCATAAATGATCCCGATTGCGATCCTTTGTTATATCCAGATTTCATATGATTACGTAAGCATTTGATTGACCACTAACTACATTCTGATAATATCTTGTCCATTGATTAACATTAGGAATGTACATTTTATCAGTATTTGTCATATCTGCGCTAAAATAAGCTTGGGATAAATTGTAGTGTAAACGACAAATTATTCTTCAAAAATGAAGCGTTTTCTCCGTGTTCGTCTTTTATAAGAAATTCTAAGACTTGAATTTCGTTTTTCTTTACTGGTAAATATATTGGAAAAGAAAAAATATAATTCCATGTACTCATATCCGTGGGAAATATTCTTCTCAAAAGTGAAAATTGTATATTAGGGAAAACATTTACTCCACTGCATACATCACAAACAAGTATAATTGATGATTGTTCTTTTTTGTAACTTTTTGATCAATGTAAAAATCTAATATTCCCAGTTTCCATTCACCTTGTAATTGTAAAACTTCATTTAAACAAACTTTGAACTTGAACGGTGAATTATTAGGGTAATATGCATCTGATTGATCACTTCGAATGAAAATTATATGTTCCATTATGATAAAGATTGAATTTGTTCTTCTGGTATGTATTCGTCGTACGAAGGAGGCCACCCTTGAAAACGAACCAAGTACTCAGTTTTTCCTCGTCTTTTTCTTTTCTTTATAATTTTTTTCAATTATCCAAAGACTATTTTCATCTTTCTCTACTCTTTGGAGCTCACTATCATAAAAGGTCCCCCTTATAAATTCATTTCCTTTTATATTTGAAAGCCTGTAAAGATCAATATTTTGTTGTCTGAATCTTTGCACCACTTTGAATATCTCTTCCGTCCGTCTTTGGCTATAGGATCGATCAAAAATATGAGCGATATTTGACAGTCGAACTAAAGACCCGATTTTGTATTTGAATTGTTTTTTTCTCCGTTTCTTTTTGTTTGTTTATACTTTTATTTCTTTTGGTTTCTTCTCTGTTTTGCTTAAATACATTTTCCCCCAGATATCACTTTCGTTGACAGAATTAACATCTTTAGGTGCAATGTTTTGTAAACTTCTATGTGGAGTACCATTATAGCTTTTTGCAAATTTTGCAAGTTGTTAATATATCTGTGAGTTCTATTCTTTGTGAAAAAGCGAAAAATTTTATTCTTTATAGTTTGTAGGACCCTTTCAGCATAATTTGCTAGAAATTCTTGTCTCTTATCTGTTCGAATTTTTTCTGGTTTTCTCAGTAAAAATCTTTTTAAATGCAGAGGTGACTTCGTCTCCCGTTTTATTTTTCAACGGTTGTAACCAAAGATAGCGTGAAAAACAATCAACAACAACTAATACGTATTTGAAATTTTCATTTTCTTTTGAAAATTGTTTTAGGTCCATTAAATCAGCATCCCACAAATTATTCATCCCCGTAGTGTAAACTCTTATTCTTTTAAAAGAACGACGAGGTGTTTTTTGTAAACTGTAATTATCTTGTGAATTTAACCACCGTCTTATTTTATATCTTCCAACTTTTTTGCCCTCTGCATTTACAATGGGATATAGTTTTTCGGCAGAAGCATATGAAGCTGGTCCTCCAACGTCATAATAGTATTTACTCAGAAGAGAATCTAGTTCCTCATTCATACTCAGGTAGTTTTGATAAGATGTTACTTCTAACAACTACAAGAGTCTTATTAAAAGTAATCAAAAGAATAGTTTTTATAGGTTGTTTTTTTTATCAAATCAAAGTGTATAATATTTGGGTTGTACCTGAAAATGAAAAAAATATATATTATGGTGTTTTTTTTGTACATAGAAAGTATTTTTGTTGTCGTTTTTTTATGGTTTTTTTCTGTTGTTTTTTTTTTTAATGATTTTTTTTTACATTAAAATATGTGGAACAACTCAAGTTAGTTTTTAGATTGTAAGATGGAAATAAAAAAAAAAACAAAAAAAAACCACTTTTTTATCCATCTTTATTTTGACATAGAAAATAACATATTTAATCAATTGTTCATTAGTAATGATGCTATAATTTGAATCTTTTCCATTTTAGTTTAGGTTTTTCTTCAAGCAGTCTCGAGAGTTCCCTCCTAACAAAATGTTTATTAATCTTCCTCTTCTTATTTTTCTCTGGTTCACTTTCAGCTAATTGTTCATTTTCCTCTGTTGTTTGTATATCAGATTGAACTAGTTGTTTTCTCATTCTATTTGAAATTAGTCCCATAGGTATGTGAATATTTTTAAGAAAATCATAAAAAATTTCATGTCCACTTGGTACTTGTTTGCATCCATAAGGAATGACAACATCCCGCAATAAGTCAACAATATGAGAGTTTGGTACAGTTTCGTTGTTGATCTTAACTTGTCCATGTTTGTTCCAACTTATTGTAGACTGGCTATGAAGAAAATGCAATAGTGTTTTGGCCTTTTCTCTGTATTTCACTGGTATGGTCAGATCGATCAAAGTGTTCAAATCATCTGAATTATCTTTCTCTGTTTTAATATCCTGCTGGGGTGAAATTTCTTCCTTAGCACTAGTTTGTTTATCGCTTTCATTGCTTTCTGTTCGTATTATACTTTCATATCTATGTTTTGGCAGAAGAATCATTTCTTTCGTCATTTTGAAATTGTATCAAGTATTGGTTTAACAATGATAGAAATAATGTTACGATATTTAAGTAACAATTTTTTTCTTTGAATACGTGATGTCTCTCTATCTGTTATTTTCCGAATAATGTTTTTATATCTCATGAGTTTCTTTTTATCTGATTGACTAAGCGGAAATATCCCACATAACACATTTAAAAAACATTCAACTAAAAGTTGAAATTGTTTATCGTTCATGGTCTTCAACAATGCAATTTTCTGTTCTTCCTCACATGAAATTAAAAGTGATAAAAAATGTGCATGGTCTTAAACTTGTTTACTCATTTCGGAACAAAAATTATTGGATCTTCTCCTTTGAAAATTTTTGTTCTCAATAAATATTTTTTATCTGTGTGTGTTGACAAATCAATAATGATGTATCCATAGATTAAAGAAACTGCCTTTTCATAAGCTGACATGAAAAAGTCTAATTGACCTGGGAGAATCTGCCTTCCTAATACTGATAACTGGTGTTTGTCACGTTGGTTTTTAAGACAGATTATGTATGTCGCATTTAACGAAATAGTACGAATGCATTTTCCAGGAGGGAAAAGATTTTGCATTAAAAACAAAACTGATATGTTACAATGATGAGATTTAACGGTAAAAAGATTTAAAACATCACTAGAGTTTGCAGCTTGACACAATAAATCATCAAGACAAAGATTCATATGTTCTTTATTTTCTGACCATTTATCAATTTCCTCGCTAGTTGGTAAACCTTCGTGAAAAGTTATGTTTTCAATTTTCCTCTCCATCTCTGAAAACAAATTCTGATATGCAGAGTAGCAATAAATGGTTTTCTTTGGTGTTTTTGTAAATAGGTATTCAGATTGAGCTAGTATTTTATATGTAAGCATGGTTTTTCCTGACTGGGTAGGTCCAACTATTTGTATACAACACGGTGACTGAAATGGTAAAAGCACTTTCTCCTGGTCTTCACACATTGTTTTTTTGTTTGTTTGTTTGTTGTCTAACGTGACGGTACCCAAATTGCACCTATTTTGACAGTTTTTCCACCTACGTTTTTTTATGATCCAGAAAAAAATGTTCATACTGTGTTTATTTTGAAGCCCTATCCTTCTTTATTTTATAGGTACACCAATTTGATTTTTAATCCATATTGAGTCATACAAAAATGGGGTTGAATGAACCTCCAAACCATCCCAGATTCTGTAATGAGGAGTACCCAAATTGCATCCATGCTTATATTCACATCGTCAAAACTCTAATAACCGAGCTTTTGTTTAATTTCTTCAAATATTTTGAACAATTGGATATTAGTCCATGCTTACTCTTCATATTTGACGGAATGGACACTTATAATATATTGTATTTGCTAATTTTAAAAAGATGACGTTTTGATGACGTCGCATGGTGACGTTTTCGTACATTTTGCTTTTTCAGTAAACAGTCCATCTGTTTATAAATACTGTGAACGTTTTGTGTATATCTAAATAGGTTTACCTATGTTGAAAGACGTGCATAGTATCAAATCATAAAAATACAAATTGTTTAGTCTCTAGGAAATCTTGTAAGATTTTCGTTGCTATCTTTTCTAAATAGGTGCAATTTGGGTACTCGGTGCAATTTGGGTACCCTTACGTTACACCTTAATTGTCTTATGTCGTTGTGTTTATTTTTCGAGATATGTGTTTGTTTTATACACTGATGTTTCTAATTATTTTGGTTTATTTTATTTGACAAATAAATATACCACCAGAGGGTGTAACAAGAATCAAAATACATCACCATCAAGGGAAAAAAAAGAAACAAAATACATAAGCAGAAAAAAGAAATGAAGTACACAATAAAATGCAACCAATGAAGTAAAATACGGAAGCAACCAAATAATTCCGGAATGAAAAAGCAGATATCAACGAACGATTCCGGAAATGATCTGAAATTACTTTACATTCGGAAATAAACGAATGTTTCCGACTACTACCGGAAATAATTATACATTCGGAAATAAACGAATGTTTCCGAATACTACCGGAAATATACGAATAAATACGAAAACTAATGAAATGCTATAACATTTTGTATCTTTACCAGAAAATAAATACACAACGAAAAATTCCACATCAGTATAAATTTATTCAATGAAATATACATATATTTACACAAAATACAATATTACTGTGTGAAACGTCCTTCAAATTTTAATTTCCTTTCCATTAAATTATAAACACTCACTTTCATTTTTTCTGATCGAAGCGTGTCCATGAACAAAACATGAAGAATGAAAAAGTTTAAAACGACACTATTTTCCTAGGTCAATGTTCTCACATTCTCTCTGTATTTTCCTAGTATGTGACTGTATTTAAACTCACAGAACGCCTGATCAAAATGTTTTTCGAGTTTATCTAGTTCACTATCCATCAAACATTCGTGTTTATGTTGTGATCCATTTTCCACTTTGCATCCCTGACAAAACTTCTTTGATAATTGTTGCACCATTTCATCCAATAATTCAGCAAAAGAAAACAGTAATATAGTTGAAAGCAGTCTTTTTTCCATACCAACTTTAATTGCCACCATTGTACTATCAGTGTTCGTCTATAAATGAATGAAGAAATAAGATGCTGTCCTTTAGATAACACAGTTTCGTCCAATTTTCTTTAGAGATCAGAATCTTTTTTCCCTTTAACAACAAGCTGTATTCGAGTATGTTTTCCTCTTTTCTTCACCACCACTTTTGTTGTTTCATCAATTAAACACTCGATCTGTTTCTTGAATAAATCAGTATGCAAGTGATCAAAGTCACAACCGTACACCTCCTTGGATAAATCAACCTGTGCCTGTGCCATTGATATAACTGTGTGCTTTTATAGTTGTGGTAGCGGCTTAAATTGTTCATGATGATTCATTAAGAGATAAACGAAACGTATGGTGAACGTTTCCGTCACGTGGTTAGAAGGAGGGTCACTCGAATACTTTTTTTCCTCCCCTCTTTTTATGTGAATCTCATTTATATTTTATTTATAGAAGGGTTTGGTAAAATGTAACCAGTACAACCACTTAATAAACTAACCCATAGTTCTATACTCCCATTTTGTGTTGATAAATTAACAACTGCCGCAATAACAATTATGAAAACTATTATCATCTGACAAAAATACACGATCTCTGCTTTTGGTACATTCTGTCCGAAAAAACACCACTTTGTTTGGAGGTTTTCTGTGCTCATCCTCTCTAACATCTTAACTCAAAATGATTTTTTTTTTAAATACACAAAATATATATATATGTCTATATTTTATAGTAGAATTTCATTGAGAAGATGTAATTTCCAATGTTCAATGCGAAAACTTTTGTCATTTAGTTGAAACAATGTATGTTTATCAATTGAAAGTAATAAAATATAGAATCTAGTTTTCTTTTCTTCGAAAATAAACAAGTTGTGAACCTTTTGTAGATATTTCATATTCGTTGGAGAAGAAAAACGAACTGATCATGTACAACAATAATGTAAACGTGCATGTCTCAACGTGTATGCCACGTTTACAAGATTATACGTAGGAGGGTAGAGGGATTAAAAATACATGTCCGTTAATTTCCCCCCCCCACCAGATTTTAACCAGGATGTTAAGTACAAGTTAAGAAGATTAAGAGATTAATCCACTTCAGTTAAGAGGACTATAACCAGGATGTTAAGTAGCAGTTAAGAGGATTAGGAGATTAATCCACTTCAGTTAAGAGGATTATAACCAGGATGTTAAGTAGCAGTTAAGAGGATTATGAGATTAATCCACTTCAGTTAAGAGGATTATAACCCGGATGTTAAGTAGCAGTTAAGAGGATTAAGAGATTAACCTACTTCAGTTAAGAGGATTATAACCAGGATGTTAAGTACCAGTTAAGAGGATTAAGAGATTATAGACCGGATACTACGTCATAGTTAAGAGGATTAGATGTGACGTGACTTCCTGTGGGGGAATTGTGGGGGACTGACCCCATTTCTTCTTCTTCTTCTTCTTCCGTTAAGGAGTTGACCTCATATTTGAGTGATTAACTACTGACATACTACTGATGACGTCACAAATAGTATTCATTTTGATTTTCTACGAAAAAACAAGGAAAATGGGTAAATTTCCAATAGATATTTGCACGGGAAACATGAACATGGAGCGCATACGTCGACAAAAAAGATCTTTGACAAGAATGTTTGAAAAGACATTTAACATGTTTAGCTTGAATATTAAGGTTGTCGACGGCTGCGCTCTATGTGTCATGATCTTAAATTTGGCTGAAATCCTGCCGATTTTGTCGAATTTCACCAAAAGGCCTTACTTTGACCCAACTCGGATGTTAAAATCAACGCTTTAAAATAAAACTATGACAGAAATTGTTCTATAAAACTTTCTCCCATGTATTAAGGTCAACTTGAAACATTTTTTATCTTGTAACATTGAACTTTATAATTGGGGCCAAATATTACCCTTACCGAACTTACTCCTTTCAGAAATATATGTTTCATGACTTATATTGTCAAAATGTGTTTTTATGTAATTGTATGTTTTATGCGTTCCATCATGGCTTAAATAAGTGTGACACTATTTACTAAAAGCTTGCATTTCCCCAATGACAATTACATTATATACTACTAACTAAATTCATCCAAAAAATTTAAGAACAATGACTTGTAATTTTGGGTAATACTCCTCCCTCTCCTTTTATAGCATGTCAAGACTAAAACAATTTCTCATATGCTTACTTTGTAAAAGCAAGAGAAAGCTGAAATAGTTTAATTGGATCACGCTTCATTGTCAATATAATTGGATCTACTCTTTAACATTTTTGGACTTCAGCATGACTTATGTAAATTTGTAACTCAATTTTTATTTTATAAACTATGAGATCATTGCATGAGTTGAATGTCATTTTGATTGTTTTAAATTATATCCTCTACTTTGAAAGCATTTATTTCTGGACTTTGGATATTGTCTGCTCCATCAGCGGGTTTGGTTTTTTTTAGACACATACCCCATTTCCATTCTCAATTTTATTTGTAAACACATCTATCCTGGCTATCCTCAGACATATATATCTTATGACAGGTCTTAGCAATGCTTCAAAATACCGACCCCTGGACATTAACTGTATCAACAAAAAGGACAAAACACACTAGCATGAAGGAATAATAAAAAAAGTTATGAAAATATTATTGAGGTTAATAACATATGTTGTAATAATAGAAACATATCCTTATTTTTCAATTTTGTACAAGTTGAAACCATTTTTCAGCATTATTTTGTACAGGTTATAACATGTATGAGGTACTTTTGTACATGTTATAACTTGTATTTTTGCATTATACAAGTTATAACATGTACAATATTTTTGTACATGTTATAACCTGTACAATATTTTTGTACATGTTATAACCTGTACAAAATCGCAACTTGTACACGACATATATACTAGTTCAGTGATAATAAACACCATACTAAACTCCAAATTATACTCCAAAAAGTATGTTTGTGATATGATTTGTCTTTTTAGTGGAAAAAAAAATAAAGAAAATGTATTTTTCCAGACGTCAGTTACCAAGACAACCAGTTCAAGTTTTTAAGCAACACTTACGTGAACACAAAAGATTTGTCAGAGAAACCGAACGAGTGCTTTGTCGAAATAACCAAAGGTAAGTAATTATAACATTATATAAAGCTTTCAAATATAATCGAAAACAAATGATGTCAGCGAGGAAAAAACATATGGATGAGAGATATTTTTAGCAGATATGCCAATATCACCAACATAAATACTCCGCCACTTTGTGTGTACAGTATCACACACCAGCTATTTTTTTTTCCAGTAAATACAAGCTTAGAATTTATCGAATTAATAACCAATATGTTTACATGGTAACGATTTTTTTATATGTCGCAATGGAAAATGTGATAAATGTGATAAATAAAATGTTAAACTCGGCCTTTGTAACTTTCAGGGATGATCGTCAAGTTGAAGATTGCCACAAACGAATCCAAAGTTGCTTTTGGTTGGTATAAGTCAAATCCATGGAATCAGAAGAGATGGTGATTCTTTTGCAAATCCACTACAACATAAGGAGGACATAAACATTGATGAGATGATGATTTGTCCAATTTTTTTTTTATGAACGGATCTTAGCTACGCGTGCTTTGATTATGGTTCATTGTTATTATTTTCATATGTTATCATATATATATACTTTTGTGTTTCTATATGATTGGGAGAATGAGGGCATATATGCCTGTCTTATACTTGGGAGTCTCCGTGTATAGGGAAAACAGGCGTCAATTTATGGAGGGTGAGAGAAAGTTGTCTTTGGTGGGAGAGAGAGAGAGAAGTCTTCAGTGTAAATGAATGAAAGAGTATGCATGTTTATAGAAACAATAGATTACATAGTTAATTTTAAGAACTGATCTTATTTTTACCATTATTTTCGAATAATATAGAAAGGTGTCCGACGTTTCAAACCACATGTGTATGTGTTTATTCTGTAAAGAAGGAAACCAACAATGGTGTGCGTACATCTATTATAATTCATTGCAATTTGGTGTATTTATGATTTATTGATTTAATGGGATACGTATAGGTTCTGCCGTAGACAGCGCGAGATCAAGGGCGGAAAATACAGACTGCTGCTGGAAAAAGAGGGTATCTTTGATACAGGGACAGGCATGTATCGTTTTGTACCTAACGCCACGCACATACAAATAATTGTTCAATTAAGGCCACAATTAAAAATATTTTGGTTTGCCCAAACCCTACCCAAGGTTGAGGCAGTGGATAGGTAGGTAGGCATTTTCTTTTTTTTTTTTTTTTTTAAAGAAATTGAAGTATCAGATGTTTATTAGTCTTCATGCCTATTTGATTAAAAAAAAACTTCTTCAAATCAGGACAATAAAAGAATTTGAGTAGGCAGCTTTTTTCTGGGTAGGTAGCGTTTGGGCAAACAAACCTATTATTTATTTTGGCCTAACGAAAGGGGTTCAGCGTATACCTGTAAATTGAACGCACATAACATACACGTTACAAGAGCGTTGAAAACGCTACAGATAAGTTTGAGACACTTTAAGGGCACATTGCATACAAAAATACTCGTCGCCTTAAAACTTTCATCCAGGAGAAAAAGTCCGATACGGGTGAAACTTCATCAAACCTACAGAAGTTATTTCACCCTCTCCAACCATGCAGCATGGGACTAGACATAGAAGTACTGAGGAACTTCTCCCATTAGTTTGATCTGTACAAGATCTACAAAAATATCCCGCCTGCCTCAAAGGTGCATATGATCGCCCATGGTTCCGCACTAATGATACAAGTATCAACCAGAGTTACAATGGCGTGGTAGTAAGTATTTAAAGGCCACCGAGCGGCCTCCAACAATGAAAAAAAACTTACAAGTATTTAGTCGGCTATTAAATGTCCCGACCAGTAAGATTTAAAAACAAAAATAAAACAAAACTAAACAGCCTTATTGATAACAATATAATTGTTAATTGTTTATAACCACTGTACTACATGTTGCTGGCTTTAGAATTGGGCATTGGCACATAAACAATATGGTGGGCATAAACTCAACCCTCCCAAATGAACCAAACTTAGGACAACACATCGCAAGAAAAAACTGTAAAATATCAGTTGCAATTCGCGTCCCTTAAAATATGGGTACGGTGCACAATAATCACCTAGACCTTACATAGAAACAATAGACACAAATCAATGAAATAAAAGAACTCGCACTTACCGAAAGCTTTTTCAAAGCTAGTGAAAATGTAGACGAACCAGAGGACATAGACGGACTGGTAAACATGTAAACAGATGGGTGAATGTGTGAGACTTATTGACATACATTCACATATAGACAGACCTGCAGTCGGGAATGTAGAAAGACTAGGGGAAACGCTTATAGGTACGCTTCACGCACACCCAACACACGCTTTAAGCTCGTCTTGTGTGCACACGATACAGATATGATTGACAGGTTGAATGCATCAAAATTACTAGCGTATTAGTAGCGTGCATGATTTTTTTACCACGGCCGACGAACGTCGGAGATATACGTTGATGTGTGAAGCCGGTTTCTAATTCGTATGCACATATATAAAAGTAATATAAAACAATACATCTTTATTAAACGATTATCTAATATATATGATGCCAAACAATCATTTGGGTTAACGATCGCATTTCTTTTTTTTTAAAGAAAGCAACTTGTTATCAATTTCGCCTAACTGCTCTGATCTTATAAAGGATCGGTGAATAAGTAACGCCTAGTTTTCCTTCTACAGCTGGTGGATTGTCGCCCTCTGGTGGCAAAAACTGAAATCTCTGAACAAGAGCTGTTAGATACAAGAATAACTCAAGTCTTGCTAAAGATTCACCAAGACACACTCTCCGACCTAAAAATAAAGTTTGTGTATGATAAAGCAGCTAGTTGTTACACGCTATTTATTTTTCATTAAAGAATTGAATGCTTCTTTTTGTAATTTTATAGGGGAATGAAAGCGCTGGCCGAAGTACATTTTGTATGAAGCGCAATCGCGCTTCATACTGAAAATGTTCGCACGATCAACGCTTTTATAAGCCTTTAAATTAATAAAAAGGAGAATTCAATTTTTTATTACTTCAGCTGTATGCTGCAACCATGAAATAATGATTTATATTAAATTGTTCGTGTGTTTTCCTAAGCATTGTTGTGACGTTGTGACGATAAGCAAGTGCTGTCATAAATGTTGTACTTTGTTATGAAGGAAAATTTGACTTTCAAATGCCTCTTAAAAGTTGTCAGCAAATCAAAAGGATTTTTAAGAAACACACATGATATGTAAATCTTCGATGAAACATATGGAGAAAATGACGCAACAGGTTGCTTTAAAGTTCATTGTGACTTTAAAATAAAGACCAAGATATACAACATTCGAGCTTTGATGACATAGGCATAGTGAATTGTAAAGCGAATGTAACTACTAATATAAGTGAGAAGAATGGCAATCTCAATATAATTTCGTTCGAAGTATATTTCCGATAAAAAGACTGACATTTTTGATGTGTTCATAAGTATTCGAAAATGCATTTTATTTTTCGCGTTAACTAGAATTCATATTACATATTTACCCAATGAGAAAGTTAATATTTTCTCCTGACCACATAGTTTTCCATTTTCATCAATAAAGCGTTGAGGATTAAAAATATGACTATTTGGAAATAAGCTTTCGTCATACACCACAGAATCAAGACTTGGAAATATTACAGAGTCCTTTGGAATCTTCATTCCTTTGTAGTACATATCCTCTGATACGGTGTGTGGCAGGGAAAAGGGAACAATATTTCCAAGTCTGAGAGATTCAAGAATAACAGCTTCACAGTAAGGAAGGTTTGGCTTGTCAGACAAACTTGGCAGTCGGCCACTGCCCACATTGTCATTAATTTCCTTCCACATTTTGTGCTGGATGTCCATATTGTTCAAGAGGTACAGTAAAGCCCATCTAATAGTCGTTGCTGTCGTTTCCGTTCCCGCTGCAAAAAGATCGCCAATCGATGCTAACAAATTTGCACCTATATATTAAAAGAAATTGTATAATTAATATCTGTAAAGGGTCAAGCACAGTGACAATGTGAAGTCTTACTTTATATGTAAGTGAGTAGTGCCAGTCAAAGTTTGTCATTGGCGTCCACGTTGGCGTCAATAGTTTCTACAACTTATCATGCATAACTTCTTGGCAATGCCATGCAAGTGGCGGAATCAAGGGGAGTAAAGGGCGAACAACCCATGAACCGATTTTTTTTTTTATATAAAATCGTCCAAATTCGGTTTTCGCAGCGCTCCCCTTGAATCCGCCACTTTCATGGCATTGCCAAGAAGTTATACATGATAAGTTATAGAACCTGTTCAGCGCCGTTTATATGGTATTTTTTCATTCTATAGAATCCTCCCCCTCTATAAATCGACAGGTCCTTGGTCACCTGCTGACACCAGTATATTTGTTTTCATTATTTCTATAGCATCATTGGTGAAGTTAAACCATGATCGCAGTACCAGTCCATGAAAGCAACGAGTGACGTTGCAGATAGATTCTGTCATTCTACTTTTCAGTGATGAAAAGTAGTTTATGGGTCATCCTTGTCCCTTGTCAGAAAACATTTTTGGATCTTTTGAAATATCCTAGGATACTCTAAATCAAGGACATGTCAACATCGTGCTTGAATCTGCAAAGTGAAACATATTGCATTGAGAAAGAAATAATTTACTGCAAAGTTATATAACTATAATGCAAGGAGCATCTTTCGTTTGCAGAAAATGAAATGGTATATATTCTGCCGAGTGGGGCGATGCGAAAAGAATTTGAATGATTTGATGCTAATTTTTTTTTATCAAAGACGCCCTCATGAATCCGCCACTATTATATGTCCTCTTTGTGGAAATGTAAGCGTATGAATAGCTGTCCAGATTATGAAACTAATATATATATATTGCAGATGAATTTATAAAATATTCAACAGTATTTTCACATATAATATGTGTCCATTACGGTGTGCAATTCTCTACTCGTATTTTGAATTATGATATATATTGTATTGTATGTCAGTTATACTTAAAAAAATCTTAATATCATTGTATATAAATTAGCATCAGTATTAAACGTATGTATCATTTAAGCTGTAATTGCGTTAGTCGTTTCTAATCCCTAAAACCGAATTTCATTATTCAACAAAAATCTGAACTACAAATTACCAGAAAAGTAGTTATCAGTATCTCGCTCCTGTCTGAGCTCAACTAGGTATGCATCAATGAAATCCCTGATGTTATTTTCATCCAATGTCTTTTCGTGTTCATTTATTTCATTTTGAAGGAAAGCATCACATCTCTCAGCATTCTTCGACATTTGCTTTGCACCAAAAATGTCAATGGGCAACTTTTCAAGAATAGGAATAAAGTTTACTGGACCCAACACTGCAGCATTGGTGAAATTTTCATTTAAGAGTTGAACAAAGTACGAAAATTCGGGGTCTTTATAGTCGAATCGTCGTCCAAGGGTGATGGCCATTACGATGTTCGACATACTTGTATGAATTATTTCTGATATATCAAAAGCTTGCTCGTCATATTTTTCCAGTTCATTCAGAAATATTTCTAATTCCTCGTGTATATTTGACTCAAAACTTCGTTTTCCGAACCCAAAGTCACGTAGTTTTGATAAAGCAAAGGTTCTATGATGTTTCCAACTAGGACCACTTGCAGATATTATTCCTGGAATGATTAGCAAATATATAAATACAATAATGTAAGATGTAATTGCAAACTTTGAATCATTTTTATTTTATGAAACATCGGACAATGCGAAAAAGAACGTGACCATGTGACTTTCGACTATAAGTAAATACTTTACTGCTTTAAACATTTGGCGATTTTATTTTCCCTGGAACAAGATGCAAACCGACAATACATTCGACGGTCACTGAATCTGCGACAGTGACAAAGGGAACATTCAAGACATGTGTTGATTTTCAGTTATTGGCCAATGTTGAAGTTACTTATGTGACTAGTCTACAGAAATAACTTATATAGTAATAAAATTTCCTATTTTAGATTTGCAGTTTAGCGGTAAAATTTTCAACGATTAACTTTCAGACTGAAATTTTTTTCTATTTTTTTTTCGCCATATAACTGTCTCGTCTCATTTTTACATTGTCATAGTGCATTTCGTTATGATCTATTTTAGAAGTATACTTATTTATGATATAAAATTGTTGATGGAAATGGCGAATGTTTCAAAAAGACAACCGACCAAAAAGCAGAAACATATATATATATGAACATTTCAACAACAAAATAAATTAGTGTCTAAATGAATATATAATAATATTAAAACTTTTTTTAAATTCTTGAGTCCGAAATGCTGGTTTTTGTGAGTGTTTTAATTTCATCAGAAACAGCTCCTAAGAAAGAATGTAAATAGTAGCTCAAAGTGCAAATTAGACCTACAAATAATAGCTAAAAAACGACCGCAAACAGATATAAACCGCTGACACACATGTATCGTATTACCTAAACAAAGTTTACTTACCTCTATTATTAACTAGATTGAATACGAAAAATTTTGGTCTATCGGATGTTTTCTCTCCTCTCTTTATTAAAATTTCTTTTAAATTATCACTGCCATTCACCACAATTACCCAAAACGTCCCCAACGAAAGACTAAATATATCTCCGTGTTTTTGTCTCAGGTCTCGCAGTGATTGCATAAAATCCGTATTTACTAAATTATAAAAGTTTCCAATAACTGGGATGGGTGTTGGTCCTGGAGGATAATCAGATGGTCTCCTCGACCTGACCCATAGCAACAAAAGACTTACAGAGGAAATAATGAATATCAAGTCTAAGTATCTAAAATTGAATAGAACGCCGTCCATGTTGACGACCTACTTACGTCTATTTTTATCTCGTATAACCCATTTATATCAATGATCTTTAGATAAATCTCATTTTAATATTTAAGTATTTTAGGTGTAAATAAAACGTCCTTAAACGTCCTTAAAATGCTTTGACTAGCATTCCAATGATTCCGTTAAATATGTTTTTCAGTTGTACCAATGATGATGTAGAAAAGATATGGAAAAATGTTGATGCAGAAAAGCTGTACTTTTTATGTTTCATCATACAATATGATGCTTATACTGTAACAAACGGATGTTTATAAAATGCTGGTATTCTATTGAATATTCAAAATTCATTTTTTTTTTACCTATTAGGTAAATACGATTCTAAGTTGTATTGTATTGGTTAGAATTAAAAAAAGAATGATAGACCAATAATTAAGCGTTAAATTAGATAATTACTTCAAACAACAACAAAAAGAAGAAATTTATCTATCTTTGCTAAACCAAGTAGAGAAAAACTATTAACACATCTAGAGGCCAACATACAGTCCTTAAAAATAGACCGGTGCTCATACAATAATTTAAAGCGGTAAATAGAAATTTACTGCATACCAAAAAAGTGTGCATGCATGCATGCAGGCTTCAACAAAAGACAGATCATGCAATAATGTCAAGCTTTAAGTTCACTAGACGGTCAGGAAAAATTCAAATAAATCATACTAAAACTAGCAAAGATTTGCAATGAAGGTTGTATCATGACACAAGCTGCTATATATAGTACGATGTTGCAAAATAATACATTTTAAGGTAGCACACTACAAAGATTTTTTTTACTTCCAATCACAAAAACCTTTGAAATGCTGTAACTTTCTTATGAATGCATAAAAAATAATAAAAGAGGTATATATAGATAGATAAAATAATAATCTTTTAAATGAATGCAATATTTTTATTATGCAATCATTATGTAATCAATCATTATGTAATTAGCGGCAAAATCTGGGTAATTTCACTCGAATGAATTTAGCTCTTTCATCTCTTTAACTATACAGAAAATTTTAACGAAATCTTAATCAACACATCATGGGCTTCAAAAGGGTGTCTCAGATTGTCTCTATGGTGTTCCATTCTCTCATAAATCTCTAATTAGTGTAAACATCCTAACCACATAAAAGAAGATAATGTTTAATTAGGTGTAAAATTTGTTCTATACATTCTATCTGAAATCTGAGACACTCTTTTGTGGATAATGGCCATAGGAACAACATATAATAAAATCAACCCTCTAGGGATACCTATGCAGAAGCTAATTTCACTTGAAAGTGGAAATTTGGTGAAAAATATTTTAGACACAGTTAACATTATAATTGGTAACATAATTGTTGCATATTACTAACATTGCCTTAATTTGAAAGAGTAATCTGTTAGCTATCCAAAACTACCACTTTTATAGGTTTTCAAGCATTATTAAGAAAGTTACAGCATTTAAAAACTTGGGAGTTGGAGTTATAAAATCTTTGTATTGTGCTACCTTAAACACTGATTTTTTAATGGTGGTAATGGGAGCCTGATCTAAACACCGAAGCAAGTTAAATAAAAATCGAAAAAACGTATGTATATCTAGAGAACACTTTATTGTTGTAATTTGGCGAAAAAAACCATCATGATGACGGTAGGTGTTGTTGAACTTATTGAAGTAAATGGAATTTAGGAGGACTTTTGACTGATTTTGACCATATAATTGTACAACAGTATATGAACAAGTTTGATCTTAAAGGGGCGCAGTTGGGGCCCATATGAATACCTACAATCTGTTGGTAATATTTATTGTCAAAACGTACATGAATGCTGTCAAGAAGAGAGAAATATACAGCTTTTATCATCTCATTACACCTCTAGCTATTATATCTAGTATATTTTCCTTTCTCATTAAAGAACTGAAAAAGGTGAGTGACAGCAAATCATTGAAATTTGCAAGTCAGATTTTTCAGACAACTATTCAATTGAAAGGGGAAAAGTATGCTTCTATTTTAATAACCCAATTAATATCTTGCAGTTTCATGGTGGGTCCTCGAACGTAGGAGAGTAACTGTATACAACGGGGAAATATTCGGGTTGTTGCAAATATAGACGTTTTAGTATTCTCTTGTTTAGATTTAATTTACATTTTGGTTTTGATGTACATCTTTATTGATTCGCTGCAACAGTTTTTGGTATTTGGTAAAATTAAACAGTACTGTAGTGTCTACATAGACAATAAGATAATGTATATACTTTTAATAACCGAATCGTGTATCATGGTTGTAAACTTGTAGTATATTTTTTGTACATGATAAAGAATATTTTATGATCCTCAATATTTTAACGTAAATTTTAATTTGGGTCATTCAAGAGTACGTTATTACCTATACGTTTCACAAACCTGAAAGTGGTCTTCAGTTTTAGTACTCTTTGAACAAAAGAAACATTTTGTTACAACTTACAACATTGACCATTAAAACTCACATATTAAGCATTCAAGCGTTTTTTAATATTAAAATCCTGCACAGTTTTATTTCTTATATTTGCGATCGTTAAAATTGTTATTTTTGAGAATACAATAGCATTTCCGATCTTGCAGCAATGGCTGACGTTTTAAGCATTTTACGTCAGTATAATATCAACAAAAAGGATATTATAGAGAAGGATGACCAAGTTATTTTTAACGATTTAGCTTGGCCAAAAACAGTCAAAACAAATTACGTTATTTGGGGGTAAGCAATATTTACGATCAGTGAATAAGCGAAAGGTAAACATAACAATAACAAACTGACTGCAGAAAACTTTGAAAAAGTATACACACTGTAGCCTACTGATTAAAATTACTACTAATTAAACAATACCCCACATGGACCTGTTATAGATCCCATGTGAAAAAGGAATATTGCTTAGTGTTAATGGTCGTACAGTGAACTAAATTTGTTATCTTCTCTGGAAGACTGAGTCTTTTCATGTACAAAATCCCACTCATGTTCGCCCCCTTTCACTTTCGCACCCCACATGTTCGCACCCAAAGTCCGTTCGCACCCTACATGTTCGCGCCCAATTTTAATTGGTTTTGTGTTTAACTTTGTAATCAAGTTTTGGCAAGTAGTATTCTTAAAAGTATAATTGATTTCATTGTCTCAAAATAAATGGAGACAGCATTTTTTATGTGTTGAATAAATCTTAATCATGTTTTTGAGAGTGTATTGTTAAAGAAAATAAATCATTCCTTTCTAATTAAAGTGGGATTCTGTCAACGTTTTATTTTGTGTTGAATAACACTTAATCATGTTTTCTTTAGTGTATTACCTATAACTTTGTTTCATTGACTTGTTTCAAAATGAAGTGAGATTCTGACTACGTTTTTTTTGTGCGTTGAATGAATTTTATCATGTTTTGGTTTATATTATTATTATTTTAGTGTATTGCTATATTTTATTATTTAATTGTTTCAGATCAAAGGGACCAAGCTGTTAAAAACAATTATCTTTTGTGATTTTCATTTAAAATATTTAATCTTTTACTCATACCAAGCTATAAATACATTCAGTATTTACATCAAAGCAATTAAAACAAAAATCATGATTTTCAAATTATTCAACTGGAATTTGAATTAAAATTGGGTGCGAACGTGTAGAGTACGAACGGACCTTGGGTGCGAACGTGCGAGGTGCGAACGTGTAGGGTGCGAAAGTATATTGGGCGCGAACGGACCTGATACCAAAATAATTTTGGCAATCTTACTTCATAGTTTGATGTTCATAGTCATACCAAATCTTATTTTTATTTTGGAGAGTATTGAGGACCATAAGTTTTCAGTGGTATGAGTTCACATGAGTACTAGTTTGCAATGGTACCAGTTGCTTCTGCTTAAGACATCATTTTCTGTCAATCTGACATATGCTATATGTATCGCGTTGTCATCCCTTGATATGCTCATGGTTAAAGTAGAAGAAGTACGCGATATTGCACATGTTATCTATTTGTCAGTGTTTCAAGGACAATAAAATATCGCTTCAAGCAAGCAATAATTTCACTGTTTCAAGTTTTCAGACATGGAACAACAGTAAAAATAATATTTTATGATTTTAACCTAATTTTCCTTATTCCAAAAAACAACCTCAACTCTATTCCTTTGGTTCATAAATAGCACGTTTTCAAATGTAAACAAAACTTAGCTCCAAAAGAAGGTCAAGTCCACATACGTAATACACAATTGTTAGATGTGGTGTGACGTCGCTATGGAAAAATACAAAAAATGTATCTATGGAACATATTTTATGAATTTTAAAATTTAATTCAATTCAATTATCGGAAAAGTAATACCCTTGAAATATTGTTGCTGTGACAATAAATATTAATTATAACAGCTGTGATAACTTGTATAACATATATATGTATAAGAATTATTTCAATTTTGAAATCATCTTACATTGTTTGTAAGTATATTAAAGATTAATATTCAATGCATATTTTTGTTCTTGAGTGTTTAAAGGGGCACTAGCTGTCAAATTCATGGTCACCAATTTGACTCAAATTCTCACATTTGATTAATAACAATGTAAAACATTTATCCAATCTATCAAACGTTTAAAATAAACAGTTTACGGAGCATGGGGTAGATGATATGTAGGTTCGTTTCGTGTGTATTAAAATCCAGATGCCATCTAATTAACTATCGATTTGACCTCAGATGACCATATAAGCGATGTAAACACAAATAAAGATATGAATAGGTTAAACCAGCACGTGCAATTGGATTTTTATAGGTCTGTTTGATTTGAATTGATTTGAATTAAAAATATAAGTTTCTTATTGTTTTTAACCGTATAAGAATGATTTATGTGGATCGAATTAGTAATCAAATGATTTACTGTAGTTTCACTTTCATTGTTGACATTTTGTTTCTTTAAATAACCAGTTCACGTACAATGCATGCGTTGTCAGTCTCTAGCTAGGGAGTTAAATTGAAGTTCACATGAATACCGGTTAGAATGATGATGACGTATTCACTTGCAAGTGAATCAGTCAAAAATTATGTATAATCGCTTATTTCAACAAAATTAAAGCAAATTGATTGCTAAAAGCAAATTATTATTTCATTATTCCAATTCAATTAATGATTAATCTAAAAAAAATCATACTTTATTTTTTTATATATATCGTAGCTAGTGCTCCTTTAACCCTAGGATATCTGTTAAAGATGCCTTTCTTGATCAATAAGGCTAAAATTCATAAGATAATATTTGTTTCTAGAGACCAATGATACTTAATTGAAACTTATCTTCAATTTGTGTAATTTTAAATCTTCTATTAATATCAAACATGCTTACCCTACTATGCTTTTTACAACTATCGAGAACTGATGACATATTGCACACAATGTCAAAATTGAGCACAACAGATATTTTGTTTTTTTCTTGATTTACGCAAGAGAAAATCGTGAGGAATATGGGAAATGAATAAAAGTATCTTTAACTTAACACCATCAACTTTAACCACATTTATTTGAAGAACTGGCACTTCGGAGCAAAAGTTTGTTACACTTTCGAGAACCGATAATACTAGGATATATAAATTTTTTAAAACAAAGCAAAAAAATGCAAGACTTACAAATGAACATGTTGAAGGCCATATGGTTACCTACATGTGTATTGTTGTTTATTTCTGTGTCATTTGGTCGTTTAAGAGAATTATCTCATTGGCAATCATACCTCATCTTAAAATTTTATATAAATATATGTAATAACATAAAAGGTACCAATCTTTCTGCACCTGATCAGAGCTCCAGATAAGAATTCACAAATTGGGGTTTTTACCCACCATTTTCTTATGTAATTGGGTGATAAAGATTTTCAATTGCATTATCAATTCCAATTCACCCCTCAAGTTAATATCAAATTGGGTTTTTCACCACCAAGCTCCTTAGTGTATTGGGTTTTTTCATCAACACACTATTGAATATTAAGGCAATATCAACCCCGGATGTTTTTCCATCTTAAGTATGTTTCTTTCTTTGAATAATATGTGCTATAGCTGTTTTATTTTCTTAAGTCACTGACGAGCAATTGTAGGTTTCATTTGTGTCCCGTTTTTAACCTTCTGCCAGTTTTGTAATTTCTCACAACTTATAATGTAAACTGTATATAACGGATATGTGCATTCCCAAGCACTCGTCTCAAATCTTTTTTTCTCTTATATACCTTTATTTAAAAATTCTGAGAGGAGTACCTGTGTGTGTATTCACTCATTAACCGTGAAAACGAAAGAAAAAAAAAAGTATATAAACTCTTATACTTGAATGTTTTTGTTTTATTCAATTTACATAAATCTGGGTTAATTCATCCCTTATTAGAACTTTTGGTTTCCAATTACATATCATTTCATAATTGATTTGGCCTTTCACATTTTCTAACGGCAACTGATTCAGTTTTTGACGAAGTCCCGTGTTTATTAGCAAATTATGTTCTCGTTGAGGTACGCAAACACGCCCATACGTTCGACGGACGCTTCCTAAAAACACTGGCTGAGTGTTGTTATCATCATATCTTTCCCTCAGCTATGCAAAAGAAGCTGAAAACATGCTTCTATTCAATATTTTTATTGGACATTCACTTTCGTTTTAATTCAATGTATGTTTTGATAAATCTCGAGCAATTCGAAAAAAAATATGACAATATGAAGCACGCTAATCGGATAAACGCGAGAAGATAGAAATGATTTCAAAACCACGTGCACCTTTTGAGCAAGGGAAAATACCAACAGGGACCCATTTCAGCTACTTGATATGCAGGAATCTATTTTTAGAACGAAAGGACATTTCCAATTATAAATATAATAAAAATAGATTACGCAACAAGTGAAAACAGATAAGGGTAAATAACGCAAACGGTAGCCAACAAAAGGGTTGAGAACTCATGGTTTTGGTATATAATTGGGTTTTCCTTTGAATTAATTGGGTTATTGAACCCTGCAATGGGCAATTGCATTGGGTTTTCTATTATTTGAATTGCGTGATCACGCAAATACGCAGCTTATCTGGAGCTCTGACCTGATACACATTTCGACAATCAATGTCTCTTCAGTGATACAATTATTACCATATATTTGAAAATCCAATTTCGACAATAGATGTCTCTTCAGTGATACAATTATTACCATATATTTGAAAATCAAAAGCTTTATCAGCGGGTTTTTAGTATTAGCAACAAGAAGAATAATTTAGCAACAAGAAGACTATTTAACAACTGTCAACAACAAAAATAAATTTTATTTTTTGGTTAAGATTACTAATTCCAAATAAAAATCATTTATCAGTCCACTAGCAAAGGTATCAACCCAATGTAAGTACTAAGTAATAACATGAATGGTGCCAACTTTTCTGCACAAGATGTCATTTCGTCAATGTCTCTTCAGTGATGCTTCAGGCCAAAATATTTGAAATTCCATGGACAAAGCTTATCAAAAGATGAAGTGCTATAAATCTAAAAGGACAAAAAATTTCAGCCTAAGCTGGGCAATGAATCAGAGCTTTGCATGACGGAGATACCTAAATTATTATGAATAATTTCAAAAATTTTGTTACAGCAAATTATCTACAATGTAGGCTGGCTAGGTCTTCTACCTTTTGTAAAATATAATTGTATCATGTGTATATATTTCAGAACTGGAAAAGATGGCATCACAAAAGAGTATTACACACTTGATTGCATTTTGTTTTTGTTGAGAAATGTTCAGCTACAGCATCCATTGTATGTAAGAGAGGCAGCTGTAAGTACCATTTCTCTGGCATTTGTTATATCCCAATTCCTCCTCACTTTTACTCTTTGATTGAGATTTTTTTAAAGTGGATATATGTACTGCAAACCAAATTATTTTTGCAAGTGATTTATTTTCCCATTTATACATGGAAGCACATTTTTGTAGTTGAATATAACTTTAGTTTAATTCTTATTCATCAATTGAGGAACAGCAATAAGGCTACTGTTCCATTAATATATTGCCTTCTTCTTTTGATAATTAATATCATTTATATCAATTCTTATCCACAATAGTATCTTTTTCTAAGTTTAATTTAAATTAATCAAATTTTCATAGGAAATGAATTCACCATTGTACATTGATCAGTACAGTTTTATTGTGACTTAAAATACATACAAACATTTTTATCATGTTGAAAAGAAAATATATTTTTTGTTTTCATTTTTGAATATTAAACAATTTTGTAGGCTGCCTCTGTACCTGTTGTGCGTCGTCCTGATAGAAAAGATCTACTTGCTTACTTAAATGGAGAAACTCAAAGTTCTACTAACATTGACAAAAGTGCTCCATTGGAAATTCCACTTCAGAGACCTGCACAAGGTATTGCAAAAATTTCTTTTTTTGTACAAAACCTGAAAGAAATAAAAATTAAAATCTTTGTCCTACATAATATCATGGAAACTATGTTATCTGTGAGTGCAAAAATTTAAACAGAGACCAACATTTTTTTTTCTCATTGGGCTGCATTGGTTTCGTGAAAGTATGCTCACATGAAGTGCAGCTGGTCATCGGTTCCATACCCAGCCAGGTTACACTAAAGACCTGAACATTTGTATTTGCATTTTCTCTGCTAAGTATGCCACATTTACAAGTAAGAACAAAGACTGGTCCGCCAGGAGAAAGAAAAAGTGTCCAAGTGATGTGACATGTCTTTCTGCAGACTGTTGCCTTGTGAGCTGCTAGCACTTTATAAAATTTCTAGCTCAGCTATTCAATCAAGTACAATTACTACAAAGGATATCTCATTCTTGGTCCTAAAAATGCATTCGATTTGCCACTGAACACTTTTAAACAGCCATTCATCCATCATCTGTCTTTTTGTATTTATGAAAAAAGTTAATTTCTCAGGTCTCACTATATACATGATATATATACAATATTAAACTTCAGATTTTAAATGCTCTAACAAAGATCTCCATAAAAAAAAACCTAAAAGTATCTTTTTACAATGTCTCAAGCAGAAGTAATCATTGGTACAAACTGCATTACCAACTGGCGTACAGTGAATATTTCAGTTAAAAACTAGCAGAGTTCCTTCATAAAAACAGAAAGTTTCTGCTTACTTGAATAGTAACCAATTTTTCATTTACATGTCTAATAATTTTTATGTGATCTTAAAATACAATTTATAATATACATGTATTAATTTTTAATCATTCAAAAATTAATTAAAATATGTTTCTATTTTAGTCAAAAGATTTGCAGAAGATGCAGGAGAGGCAGATAAGAAGAAACCAAGACTTGAGGTAACATTTGGAGAACACTTATATTAAATATTTAGTTTTTTGTTTAAAAAAAGTAAAGAAAATTGCAATATAAAATCTTCCTCAAGGCATGTAGTACAACAATAGACCATTTGAAAAATTGTACTCATTAATTTTGTTTTTATTTAATGTGGTTTAAATTTACTACAGCATAGTTGAGTTACAACTTTGATATTATCTTGTGTTTTCTGCATTGAATAAAAAGTTTAAAATGATCCGTATATATATAGATATAGGAAGATGTGGTGTGAGTGCCAATGAGACAACTGTATATGTATACTTTAGTTTATCAAAATTGTCTTTCATATTAAGAGTCTAAGCTAAGTGGTTTACGTAGTCCAACTATTGTATCCCTAGCCTGTCAACACTGAGGTTATGAGTTCAAATCTGGTATGTGGCAGGTGCATTCAACATCAATCTTAATTTGCTAGGATTGTCAATTTACCTTCAGTGGTTTTCTCCTGGACACTCCAGCTTTGTCCACTTAATAAACCGACTGCCACAAAACACCACAATCAATCGATACAATTCATTTACAGCATATGCAATCTAATTGAAAAAAAAGTTTATTAATGTAAAAAAAATAATTTTATAACCCAGGATTCAGTTTGTTTTGAAGCAATTCGTTCTAACAAAGAGGATGGATATTGGTGAAACCTTACACAGTTGTAGAATACTACTGAGGATGTGCATAATAATCTCTATCTTACAAGATAAAGAGGAAATAATGGAACTTTTTGCAATATTAGGTGATAGCTATATATAGTATATAATGGCAGGAAGAGTCATTCTGTAAGTTCTTGTCTATAATACATGTACATTTGCAAATTGAACAGTATTTTTTTTTTTGTGTTGATAGGAAGAAAAAGTTCTACAGGACAAAATTATATGGGCCAGAAAGATGGATGCTCCAAGAGAAACAGCAGTAAAACCTGCACAATTAGCGTAAGAATAAAGTTACTTTTAGCCATTACAAGAGTATGATGGATAGTGCCAAAAGTTTATCAAAGATTTACTTGACAAAATAATCATTAAAAGTTCTAAAGACTTGTTTTTCAATATTTTTGATGAAGCGCAAGGCATTTTTTTTTAACAAGCCTGACATGACACCAACAAAGATGAATCTTCAATAATATTTAATATGTCTTTTTAATACTATTAAATCACATTTGAAGGCAGGTTTGAAGAGCTTTAAACCATGTCCATAGTCTGAAATTCCATAATTTTTGTAAAAAGCAAAATTTACCGCTATTTGACAGATTTTTCCTTTGATCTTACTGACTGATAATTTCCTTTTACAGCACAGTAGAGTGATTAAATGTATGATAAATGAAATTAACAACATCATCATAGGTAGAATAGCGGTAAACAGATGATCATTGGTCATCATCAACTCCATTGCTTTTCTCACATTCCCTGTACCTGCTCAAGTGAGAAAATCAATCTTGTGGAGATGATTAATGATAATCTATAAGTATAACTATTTATTTTCAGTTCTTCCTCCCTCCCAGAGGCTATGCCATTGGAGAGAATTGCAGCCATCAAAGCTAAGAGATGGGCCAAAAAAAGATCTATGATAAAGGTAGATGATGCTGACATACAACCTGGACCATTAGAACATAGTAGCTTCGTAGATGCTGAAGTTGATGTTACAAGGGATATTGTCAGTAGAGAAAGACTGTGGAGAACAAGAACAACAATACTACAAAGCAATGCAAAAGTTGGTATACCTCTAAAAATAGTGATTTAAAAATTACTTTAGAGAAATTTGTCTATACCCCTAAAAATAGTGATTTAAAAATTACTTAAGAGAAATTTGTCATATTTTTAAATTGATATTTCAGTTACATTCACGATATAAGAAATGGTAAGTCTTTTGCATCAAAGGTTTCAAAATGCTGGTAGTTAATTTAGGAAAATCAAGGAAACAAACAAATATAACTTTTAAAATATAATATCTTATTGAACATTTTCAAAACCTAATGAAATTTTCTATTCTTTTGTATACAGTTTCCCTTTGATTATGTGGCAATGTACACAAATTGCCATTTTCAAAGTTGTTCTTACAAAGTGAAATAAGTACACATATATTTTGCATTATTGTCATACATTTGATTGAGTTTTGATACTATTTCTGTTGTAGAGTTTTGCAAAGAACATTTTTGGAATACTTCAGTCTATAAAAGCTCGAGAAGAAGGATCACAAAAACATAAATCAAGTCACACATCACACACACCGTCAGCAGTAAGTATGAGTATAACATGAGGAGAAAGGATTACCAATGAGACAACTATCCAGAGTTCAGACGATGAAGATACAAACAGTTTTAGTTCCCTTCAACAAGGAGATGTGGCATGATTGCTAATGAGACAACTATCCACCAGAGTTCAGATAATGAAGATAAAAGCAATTATAGGTTATCATAGGGCCTTCAACAAGGATGTGTGGCATGATTGCCAATGAGACAACTATCTACCAGAGTTCATTTGATGAAGATAAAAGCAATTATAGGTTATCTTAGGGCATTCAACAAATTGACAACAATGAATTAAGACTTGTACTGTATAGTTAAGTATAAAAGGCCTCGACATGAAAATTTTGAAATAATTTTAACAAGAAGAATGGCCTTATTTATAAAATACAACATATGATGACAGCATGAACCAACAACAACTACTCAACTACAGGCTCCTGACTTTGGGGCAGACACATGAATCCACTCCCTTTGTTTTAAGCAATGAATTTAGAAATGATTTATATCAAATATATTTTTCTGTCTATATGATAATAAGGTCCATAAAAGTTAGCAATCATAGCTTGTGTGATTTTCAGCTTTATAACTAGGCACTTTTATTACATTTTATTTATATACAAAAGATGTGGAAATCACTCAAATAAGTAAACAATTAAATCACTCATACATACAACTCTCCCTTAACTAATGAAGACACTTTCTTACAATGTCTAAATTTTATTAAAAAAACAACTGCAGAGGATTGATTTTGGAAATTTTAATATTAATTTCAGTCACAACCAAGACCTGCGCCACAGGTGGCAGCTTACAGCAGATACGATCAGGAGAGATTTAAGGGCAAAGCAGGTGGGTTTTACATCAGACTAAACTAGATTTCATAAGTCACATAGCCGAAATGCTTTGTAATCGGTGACTAACAATACATTTGTTTTTATTATATAACTAATAGTATCCTGGCTTAAAATGAATTAGCATTATGCAGATGGGCAAAATAAATTGGTATATTGAAATAAAAACTTTTAATTTTTTAAAAATATCATAAAATTTGATATATAATTAAATGGTTATAATAAAAGGTCAATAAAGCTCATATTTCTCGTGAATTCAGATTTCATTAAATACCTAAACATGTTTACTTTTGAAATTATTTAAAACTTAATAATACTAATTCAGAAAGAAAATATATGGATATGGAAATATCGGAGCACCTTTATTAATATTGCTGTTTCTCATATAATCTAAATACCTAAAGAGCTGAATTACAGTATTATTAAAACAATCACTTATAGTATAACTCAAAATTAGTTGAATCTTTTTTGATAAACAAAACCAGGATTATTAATGAATTGCACATGTAACAGATGAAGTTTTCCAATGCATTTTATAATTTTTTTTTATCTTATTTTAGTGAAGTCTTTGTGTTTTTTGAATGAATGTAATTGCCTGTTAAACAATTATTTCTAATCATGTGACTTAACCTTATTTTCTTTTTCAGAAACTGAGGGTTTTAATATTGATACCATGCAGTCTTTTCACGGAATGGCATTGAAACATGTGACAGAAGAATCATCTAGAAAACCAGAGAAACCAGAAAAACCTAAAGAACCAACACTGCCATCACAAACACCACCACACCAGACACCACAACAAGTATCACGGCCAATATCACAGGCTAGACCACCTCCTAGTCAAAAGAAAGGTAAAATACTAGTATAGAATGGCCAATATCACAGGCTAGACCATCTCCTAGTCAAAAGAAAGGTAAAATACTAGTATAGAATGGCCAATATCACAGGCTAGACCACCTCCTAGTCAAAAGAAAGGTAAAATACTAGTATAGAATGGCCAATATCACAGGCTCGACCATCTCCTAGTAAAAAAAAAGGTAAAATACTACATGTAGTATGGAATGGACAATATCACAGGCAAGACCACCTCCTAGTCAAAAGAAAGGTAAAATACTAGTATAAAATGGCCAATATCACAGGCTAGACCACCTCCTAGTCAAAAGAAAGGTAAGATACTAGTGTGGAATATATAGTTCTTTAGTTGGTGACCAAAACCTATGCTTTTACTCTTCAATTCATAAAGTTTCTGATATTGTCATATCCATGATGGTATTCAATGGCTTGGTCAGATCCATTCATCGATTGAAATTCAGTTATTGCCTTTAAAAGATGAATTTTCAATCATTTTCAAGTATTAGCCTCTTATCTTGAAAATTATAATAGATGAGTAGCAACTTTTTATAGCAGCATAAAACTATCAGTATACAAAATCTATAAGAATGTCTATATGATAGAAACCATTAGCTAATCTCTTATAGTAGTATATGCTTAAAGACAATTTTTGCTAACTTGAGTTTTTCAACTTTTGACATGCGAGCGATTCAGGCTGTGAGTAACATCTCGTTAAAACTCCTAATTAACATATGTGAAGAAAAACAGCCATGGTATCAATTGTCAAATTAAATTGCAATGTTTTAAAAGAACTTTATGACATGTTGTTTAATAGCTATAAGAAGATGTTACTGTACTAATGAAACACATATATGCATAATTGTGAATAGAACGTAAAAAAATAAAAGATGTTTTGGAGTCAAGTTAAATGTTTTATTTATCTTTTAAGGATCTCGAACACCAATCATCATTATTCCAGCAGCTCTCACATCCCTCATCACTATGTTTAATGCTAAAGATATGTTACAGGAATTTAGGTAAGTTGAGCAAGATATACAAGAAAATAGTTCAAAATGGATTCTGAGGTGTTTTGTATAGTCTAAATAGTCTGTGGAAAAATATGAGTTAGAATATAAGAATAAAGATGATATGAATTGAGTTTTGAATCAGACACATAAAGAAAAATGGTTGTAATGTAGCTGTCTCATGACAAATACTACATATCTCGTTTTGTTCATATGATTCAAGTATCTTTAAATACAAAGGTATTTTTTTTACAAATGCTTAGATTTACATTAAACCACTTTATTGTTTTAAAAGAACTGATAAAACAAGACACAGTGTCCATAATATAAATACAATGTTCAACTAAACCTTTCAAGATTCTTGGCTAAACACTACATTTGAGAAGTTTTATTGTAGGTCAGTTCAAGGGTATCCTCTAGTAGTAGATCAATGAGTAATACATGATTGGTTGGCAGTTGAATTAGCATTGACACATCTCATTTCCCAGGAAATTATTTGGCCTACCCACTCAGTCATGATATTTTGACTTTACATATTACAGTTTGTGATGACAGACAAGGTAGTTCCAATATAACCCCCAGTGGCGGAACCAGAGGGGGGGTTCCTGGGGTGCGCCCCCCCCCCTTTATTTTTGCCGATCAATGCATTTGTATCGGGACATATGTTTTGCACCCCCCCCTTTGCCCTGGGTTAGCACCCCCCCTTTCGAAAATTCCTGCATCCGCCCCTGACCCTCTTGTTTTAGAGTTAGGGTGAAATTTCATTGACTAGTTGTCAAAAAACAAATTGTTAACACTTAAATTTAAGATATATGGTGGGTTTGATAACACTTTAAATAAATCATGATATATGGTGCATACATTTCAGTTTAGTATATGCTGTGTTGTGTTTATGTTTCAGATTAATATATGATATATGGTGTATTATTAGTTACATAGTGTGCTAGTGACCTAATACGGTATTTATGGGGTCAGTAAATTCTATATGGGGTGAGAGCAAAGCTCAAATCCCCATATGGAATTTACTGACCCCATATATACCGTATTAGGTCACTAGCACACTATGTAACAAATTTATCTTACTGACTATCTTAACATGTGGTATTTAGACTAGTGGCCTATCAAAGTGATCATTAAGAAACTATTTCAATAGGTCTATACAAAAACAAATGACAACAATAACAACTTGTCAGGTTTAAATGTGTTTTATGAATTTATTTCTATCTTAATTTAATCATCACTTTCTTCGTCTGTTGAAACCTTTATGATTTTTTCTCAGTACCGTTTTGTTTTTATAAAGGGACGTAGCACCACTATTAACCGTGTATGAAATAAGCCCCGCCTCCTTACTACCTTAGAAGGAATATAAAGGGACGTAACTCCACTACTAACCGTGTATGAGATAAGCCCTGCCTCCCTACTAAACTAATATCAAATATACACGGTCTCAACGAGGGTGCTTTTAAGGATTCTTTATTTGCTACACCAATCGAGGGAGACGTCCTTACATTGGTAGCATATAACTAGCACATGTCTTGTTACCGGTTTCTAAATATACTTTTTTTTATATACATGTATATAAGTATATCACAGACGACACAAAGGTGAACAACCATATAAATTTTCTGAACAATTTTATGACACCTATCAATTAATAATGTACATTTCATTAGGAACTATCATTTGCTCTTGATTTTTTTTCATTTTCATAGTACATGTACCTTCTGATAAGTGTTTTTTTTTTGTCTCTCAACATATATATATTTTCTAGTAATTCAGCAACCATGTTCGTCAAAGTTTCATAAGATTACTCGCCAAAACGTTAAATACTAAAAATAAATTAAAGACTGAAAGTATAATTATATACATAATATCTTAAATTATGTTATATGAATTTAAGGCGCAATTACTACATAAGTAAGCCGCCTTCCAAAACCAATAACAACAACAAGGGTGCTTTTAACCAATCACATTCCTAGAAATGTATAGGAGGTAAGATTAATGTTTATACTTTAATAAAAAAAATGTATTGTGAATATGTTTATCAGATTAATAAATGATAAATGATGTATATGTTTCAGATTTGTTTCAACGGATGACAAGAAAGGGCAGGGAGCGAAACGTGACAATGAAGTTTTAATACAGAGACGGAAGAATGGTGGGTTAACAGTGCCATACAGGATAATAGATAGTGCTTCTAAATTGAGTACAGATGATTGGGATAGGGTTGTGGCTGTTTTTGTACAGGGACCTGCATGGCAGTTCAAAGGCTGGCCATGGAATGGTAACCCTGTAGATATATTTGCTAAAGGTAAGTCCATTTAATTAATAAGTTCTGGTGTAGGTTTTACAACTCTATGTTAATTGTAGAACTTGCAAGCAGTTGCATGCAATAGAGGAATATTCCAGTAGAAAGATGTTGGAACAAGGCAGTGTTTTCTTTTAGACCAATATAAGACCATGGAGTGCTCTTGTTCAATGTACTGTTGGTTAATTAAGACCAGGCTTCAAGTAACTGAAAGGCCTCTTGTCTAGCTACGCTTAATAACAGAATTGAAAGATGAAGAATCACATTTGCTTTCATGTTTATTTTTATTTTCAGTTAAAGCATTTCATATAAAATGGTCGGACTTACCGTTGGATAACAATGTAAAGAAATGGAATGTGACTGTCCTTAATCTAGACAGGAATAAAAGACATTTAGACAGAGCACACATTCAGACATTTTGGGAAGTTCTTGACAAGTAAGTTTCTTACAATATACAGTCAATCACACCAGTATATGAGTATCATTCAATTATAAAGAGGAAGTTACACAAAAAAAAAATAATAATCTCTATTTCTCTCTATCAACAGCTGTATTTTACTAATAAAAGAACATTTTTATGCAGTTTTAACATGTAGATACAGTCTGGAGTTAAAATTTATTAAGACATCAATTACATTGTCAAACCTTCTTTAAATTTTATGAAATTTTCGCAGAAACTTTTTATAAGTGTTAAAAGTTTATGGAGCTAAATTTTGAATATATCTTTAAGAAATATTTTTTTTAAGTTTAATTTTGAAAACAGATATATATTCAGGGTTTTAGCTAGGATTTTGAGGGCTTTAGTCACTTTTGCACGTGATAAAAATTAGCAAGGGGTCTAGGATGTTTTTCAAACTAGCTATACATATATGTCCAAGTCCTTCAAGTACTAGTCTAGGATCTTTGAACACTTTAGGATTGCTAATGTAGGCAGTTATTGGCAATATTGAATGAATTGACTGATGTGATGCTAAGATATGAAGATAAGAATAGGGATCTGGTAATATAGTTCACAACTTCACTTCAGTTATTTTCAGGGCACACCCCTGATCAACAAAAGTTGGGTGCCTCTATTTTTTAAACCACTGCACAAATGAACTTGTAACGACTTTTTCACTTCACAATCATTTATATCCTTGAAAATACGTTTAAATATCTATTTGAATCAATTTCTTTAATATTGGATAAAAGGATCTGCATTTATACTTAATGTGACGATTCTAATGACTGTAGACTGTAGATCACGTTTACCATGTTTACTTTCGATTTTTAAACGAAATGAAATGAAAACGGGAAGTGACAATTGAATAATAATTTCAGAATAAAACCGGATTCATCTACGAATTTTTACGCATGCGCAATACATATAACAGGAAGCACCTGTTTGCAAGTGAAAATATTTACGTTTTGAATAAAGTTCATTCTTTTAAATCGAAGTTGTCGAAAGTTTTTGATGACTATTTATATAAAGTATGACGAAAATACGTTAAAATGATGAAACTACGACAAGCAAACTGCAAATTATGATCGTAAGGGAAATATCGAAATTAAAGTTGAAATATCCGGGAAGATTATCAATTTTGTTCAAATGACGAAAATATGACAGATGAGAAATGATTAAAATGAAATGCTGACCTACTGATTTAACTTAAATAGATTATTATGATTGTCATTTATGAGGTTTTATAATAATAATTAAGGGATTAGTGACCCATCTGATTGGCGGATTACTTGTCATCACAACTTTTAATACCTTTTGTAAACGTTAATTACCTCAGGGTCATAAACTTGTCAGAAACATAAAGACAGGTAGAATTCAAGTAATTTGATGTGAAAATATTTTTACACTTTCCAAATTTAAGTGACGAAATTGATATGAAATATTTTCGTCATTTCGAAAACCTTTTCGTAAAATACGAAAGTGACGAGCGCTAGCAAAATCACTGTATATTGCTTTTTTCAATATTTTACTGTTAGATGGACTCTTTGAAGTAAACATCAGCAGACGGTTTTTGATTAAAAAAATTAAAACCTTATTCAGTGTGTTTTAAAACTTGGACCTCATCTAATCCTGAAGATCAAGAAATTACATCTAAGATAAAACTTTCGATTTAAAAAAAAACCTATATATTACTGATGAATAGTCTTTATACAGTCAACAATACAGATTTACATAGACAGCAATAATTGCAGGGTTTCACAGAGCTTTTTACAAATACCTGGAAAAATACCTAAGAATATTGTTATTTGTAAGGGCTGTTCCAGAAAATACTATGCATTTTGGTATTTCAAATACAACCACCAACATAATATTTAAAAATATTGCCTTCCCTGGGGGGGACATAGTATTTTCTGAAACAGCCCTAACATCACTTTCATAATACTTATGACAATGATTAGATTAGAACCTTAATCATACTAAGTTTTATCTTTCTATTTTTAGGTTTATGGCAAAGAATAAGGCCCATTTGAGATGCTGAAAAATGATTATAAAACTGCAGTGTTTACAATCATAAATTCTCATTGGTGAGATAAAGTGTATTAAAATATACCATCTTGATGTCAGCTGGTGTGGAAATTGATGAAGATTATCAAAGAAGTGCTAATATTGGTGATGAAAGACAATAAGACATTATTATTTTAAATTGTTGATTTGACATGCACCCTTTACAGCTTGCTTATGTAAATAAGATCAACAGAAATACCCAATTTGATAATTATTACTTAGTGTTCAAGGCATGCAATGAAACAGATATTGGTATAAAACAGCAGTCATATAGATAGATCATATTGTCAGTTATTTCAACCCTTAAAATGGTATGTGTAGTGTGAAAGTTTTTGTTGAATCAGGGTGAATTTTAATTTGTAAATTTACTAAGAAAACTGATGAACATAAATAGATAAGAATGCATAGACAGGCTGTATGTATGTGCTTTTGTTACAGACACATAATTTATGCATTGGTTATATTTGCTTTATTTTCATATTAAATTGAAGTGTGAAAAATGCATTTAAATGGAATTTATTTAAGTTTATATGAAAAGAGAAAATACTTAACTATATTAGCAGTATATGAAGGGTAAAAAAGTTTTGTCATGCAAACAATAAGTTCTACAGAACTCAAAACCATTGTCATATCCTGTTCTTAAAGATAATTACACATGGTTAAAGTTTCATAAATTTATTGATGCAATTTTTCTGTGTCCTTTATGATAGGAAGCTTCCCAAATCATGGTATTTTTGTTAAAACTGGTGTTCATTGGAATAAATGGCTTGATATATTGACGGTACTCATCAAATGATGTAAAAGATGGAGAGAAAAAAAATGTTTTCAATACAAATGCAATTCTGATAGTTTCATTGAACATTTTCTGTGTAAAGTATACATTCATGTTAGAATTGGATTATGTTTATTAGTTTGTTGTAAATTTTTCTTGCATCCAGTTCCAGTCTTGGAACCTGATAATTGTGTCATCCCTGTACTTACCATGTACATGTACTTGATATGTAAATAATTTGGGAAAATTGTCAATATGTATAAAAGATTTGTACATAATATTGCCCTGATGTTTAAGAAAAGTTATGTTGCGAGGCTTATATATTTTATGTAGATTTTAACCTTGTCATGCATCCTTAGCAGTGTAGGATCATAAGTTAAATAGATAAACTCTTTTTCTATTATAAAATAGCTGAAAATAAAGCAAGTGAAGACCAATTAAAACATTGTTCATCAATTAAACAAGCTAGTTTTACTTGATAATGGTATGGATCTATGATTTCTTTTGTTGATTCTGCTCAGCTGAGAAATCTGTCTTTTAGAATTGAAAAAAATATGAAAATAGTATGCCCATTTAATTTAATTCTCTACATTGAAATATAAGTTTTAGCCTCATCTGACATGTCTGATATATGTTATTTGCAGCTTAATCATAGTTTTGTAAATATATGTCTGGAATCTAAAACAACCTTCTTTCTGTGAAAGACTCTAAATTAGGTCATCTATTCATTGGTCAACACAAGTCTAACCTGCATAATTTGAAGGTTGTAATATGACAACAACATTGAGTAATTCAGTTGAATGTGAATATACATGATAAATGGAGTGTGTGTATGTGATAGTGATGTTGTACATGTGGAAAAAGATGTAAGTGTATGAACAAGTGAGAGCTGTTTTGAGATTTTATTTTTTGTGTCATGTAATGCCCAGACACAGAAAAATTGTACCCTCTTGTTATTAATGAGAACAAGAATAAAATATGAGAAATTTTATTTGTATTTCTGCTTTCATTATTTGCATTATTTGCTTTAAATTTTCAAGTTGGGAATGGACTAATTCTCCTTGCATCAGTTGACAACAGGCTTTTTACTGTATATTTTATTAAAATGGCTTACCGGTATGTTTTGGTCTAGCTATCCTGGTGATAATAGAGTGGGGTAAAGTCTAGAAAAAAACACTCAATATTTGAGAAAAAAATCTTTCAAATTTAGAAATTCAAAAATATGCTAAAGGATTTTATTTCTGAAAAAGATAGTAAAAATCGGTTTTTGTTTTGTTTCCTGTGGCTGTGATATATTAGTTTGTAATTAGTAATTATAACAGTTATACACAAGGGAACCACTAGTAGTAGGTGAATGATATTTGTAATGTAGATGGAGCTGAATTGACACAAACCCTTTTCATGAAGATTATTTGGCTCAGCCCCTTAGTCTAGTGTCTTGGAAACTTTTGATTACTGTACATGTTTTATTTTGTAATTAGGTCAGTAAAAGTGGGAACATTAGTGGTAAGTTAATGAAATTTGGTATACAGTTGTATTAGCATTGGTACATCTCATTTCCATGTAGATTATTTAGCTCTGCCAACTTAGTCATAGTCATCAACATGTTTTGCAGCTATTATGTATAAGTTAATCAAGATACACCAATAAAGGTTTTTGACCCTTCACCTTTAGTCGTGGTTTATAGATTTAAAATGTTTTGCATAGTTTACATAAAATAAATGTTGATCTTTTTACTTCAATGTTTGCATTATACTATTAAAATTACAAAAAGAGTGACATAACAGTTTGTTTAATAATGAATAAACTAAAAAGATATAGAAGACTCCTCCGAAAATTAAACAATACCTTGACCAAAAAGACCAAATCTCCACAAAACATGGCAATTAAGACTTAAGATTGAGCGACATTTATCCCCTTCAAAAAGAAGGTCAGACTCAAATGCTTTAGAAGGATGGGAAGTTTCTGTTCCAATACTGCCATATGTTGATGGCAAGTAAAACTTTGGTAATATCAAGAGGACAAGATTGAGGCAATACAGATGGAACATATTTGTAGCCACATGTAACACAGATATTTCACAATTTTCACCCAAATCAGAGCATCTGTAAAATTTACCCAGAAATGACATCAACTTAATCATTTAGAACCCTTGATTCAATAGCATCGTTGTCAATATAATGGAATTTGATGGGACTGTCATACAAATGTGAGGTTTAAAAGCCCTATAAAACCAGATTCAATCCACCATTTTCTACATAAGAAAATGCCTGTACCACGTCAGGAATATGACAGTGTACATTCGTTTGATGTGTTTTATCCTGATTTTGCCATTTGATTAGAACTTTAAATTTTGATTTGAATTTTCCTCGGAGTTCAGTATTTTTGTGAGCTTTCCTGATGAAGGTAAATCCATAAAGCACTTGGGACATACCAAATTTATAAAATGTAATTTTCAGTTAAGAACTTTAGTTACAGAAAGAGGTATACGTAAAAGAGATGATGGATGACTGTTTATTTTGATCTTTTAATTCTCATAGAAAATATTTTTGATCGATGAAAGTCAGATTTCCGGTATTGATATGCTAGTAGGATAAAGTGTTCATTTTATATCGTTATGGAACACAAAGTTTCTTTGTAACTGTCATGAATTGTCATAATGAACAATATGCTTTATTCATTTCTTCATACAATTGGATCATAAAAAATACAAAAATCTTTTAACTTTTTTCATAAATAAACAATTACTTTCACAGATACGTATTTTAAACAAAGTTACAACAAACTTTAAACTGTTGTAAATAAAAAGTTGACATACAGATGTCATAACAGATCATATATACAACAACAGTCAGTGTAATAATTTTTTATAAAATAGAGTAAATCTTATAATAAAAAATCTATCATGCTATTAATTCAAATCTAACAGTAATCAGAGATGCACCTAACAATGATAAATGCCTGATCTTCATTGTTTAACACCTAAAATGTTTATATTGAAACAAAGGTGATTTAATATACTTAGTACCAGCACTGTTGAACCACCTTATTTATGAATTAAATTTAAATCCAAAATCGAAAATCCCAAATATTAGATGAAAAATAACAAGAATGTGTCCATAGTACACAGATGCCCCACTCGCACTATCATTTTCTGTGTTCAGTAGACCGTGAAAATTGGGTTCAGAACTTTAATTTGGAATTGAAATTAGAAAAATCATGTCATAGGGAACATGTGTACTAAGTTTCAAGTTGATGTAACGTTAACTTCATCAAAAACTACCTTGACCAAAAACTGTAACCTGAACTTCGCACTATCATTTTCTATGTTCAGTGGACCATGTAATTGGGGTCAAAACTATAATTTGGCATTAAAATTAGAAAGATCATATCATGGGGAACATGTGTACTAAGTTTCAAATTGATTGGACTTCAACTTCATCAAAAACTACCTTGACCAAAAACTTTAACCTGAAGAGGACGAACGAACGGAGGCAAAGGCCAGAAAACATAATGCCCCTCTACTATCGTAGGTGGGGCATAAAAATGTTTTGAACAATAATATATCTTAGATTCCTTTCCTATTGATGTAGTTGCATTCATTATCAGCAGAAAGTGCATAGTCCATATTTTTATATGAGTCTCAAAAACTCTATTTCACTAGAAAACAAAGTTTACATAAATGTACCAGGTAGAGGAAGGTAATTCAGTCTCTAGTTCCTGGTCACTGGAGCAAAATGGTTTTATCAGTAACCAATAGGACAGAACTTCTGGTCATTCCAAATAAATTTTCAAAAATTCAAAAAGGAATGAAAAAAGTGTTCATAACTACCTGACTCAAATAGATATTCAATCCACATTATTTCTTTTCTAAACAAAATTAATGAAATAAAAGCTTTAAATATGACGCCTCAAAATATGTTTAACAAAACTTAGAACACTTGTGTGTACATGATTCCACATTTAGCATGAAGAATGGTTTGTGTAAGCAACATAAGAAAACTGCAAAAATTTACACTTGGCGCACATGCTTAGGTTAGAAAGTTATATTGGAATGTCAACCTACTGTTAATATGATGACTGTTTATAGTGCAACAAACACTTTATTTATTTATTTAGTTATACATGTAGTATAAAAATAAACATGCAACTATATAACTAACATTGAGAAAATATTCAAAGAAAAACATTAGAAAAGTCCAGATAAGTATGATCTTAAGTCGAAGAGTTTTTATTCACCCAATAGTATGTCTACCAGGACAAAACGTTAAAGTGTCTGTTACGCATTCAACATTTGTAGGCATGATAGAAAAAGTCTTGATGATTATTGTATTTCTAAGGACAGACAAAGTTTAACATTGCCCTGGTCCCTGTCAGCTGTTTGATGGAATTTAAAATAAAAAAAAACAAGATCATTCCTTTAGCCAATCCAATAAGTCTGGAGTGTAGTATGAGATGATAATGTCAGCACCAGCTCTCCTCATGCTTGTCAGAACTTCTAGCAAGGTGGTCTTCAGATTAAAAGCACCAGCCTTAGCACCATGGTATAACATTGCATACTCTCCTGACACTTGGTAAATAGCAAGTGGATGGTTAGGATACTGAAAACAAAACAAAGATTGATTATTATTCTCTTCTACACTATTTATTTAACATAATAAACATACCTAATATGATTAAGGGAATTGTAGTTATTTATTCTGCATTAACAGCTAGTAAAAGACTTTAATTGTCTTCCATAAGATCAATACAAACATGAACAACAAAAAACTGTATGCAACATTTTATATAAAGAGTTACATGTTAGCCAATCAAAACCCAATTCAGAGACGCAAAATTTTGTACAACTACACTTAGTTTGAATAGTTTGAGTACAATCTACTTTATAATGATTCAATAGTCACACTGGGATACTTTAATGTGCTTAACCTTTGATAGCACTGAATTTCATCATTTTTCCGACGTAGTCAGTATAGTATCGGTTTTTGCACTTTGAACTTAAGGACGCTTCACTATGGCAACAGACTACGCATGCTCGAAAATACTTTCTGTGATTATACTTATACTTGATACTTATACTTCCAATAGTTTCTAGCTTTGTTAAACATGAATTAAGTTTAATGTAAACAGTAGTAAATGTATATTTGTTTCTTTTTATTTGCACTAGATTTTTTGACAAATAAAATGTTTAGGTGTCATCACAATATTCTTATATATTATTGCCTTAATATAACTAGTAGACTTAGTAAAGTATTTCTTGTAGTAACATTCAGATGGAGATTTTATTAAAGAGGTCCTGCATCATTAATTCATTGTGCTTTTGACGATTATCGAAATGATAGTTTTAAAATATACTCAAATTTAAATACGTCGGATATCTTTTTTAAAGATAGTTCTTGTTTGTATTGTCCAGTTGCAAATATTACACTAATATCACAGAATTTAAAGACATTGCAACCTGCATACCTGTTTGCATTTAATAAGTAATTTAATTTATCTATCTTCTCTTTTCAAAATAGTATTTACCTTTGTCTTAACCATCTTGACCACATCTAGATAAGCCAGACCAGGTTTTACCATCAAAATATCTGCTCCCTCTTGTACATCACGGTCCTAGAATGGAGAAAGAATATTGGTTGATCACATAAAATCAAATATAATTCTCTTTCAATTAAACACAGTAATTAAACCAGATGCTCCGCAGGTTGCAGCTTTATATGAATGCAGAGGTTGAACTCTGAACGGTTGGGGCAAGTATGGACACAACATTCAAGCTGAATTCAGCTCTGAATTTGGATTGTGATTAAATAGTTGACACAGCATAGGTTTCTGACACTGAATAAATGTGGTCTAATGAACATTTTTTTGCCTTTGAGCAATTCACTATGCTCTTGAATATTTGCTTGCCAATTTCTAATGGAGTTTGCAACAATAACAATTCATCATAAAATATAAAAAAAAGTGCTTGTAATCACTGAATGGTAAAGATTGTTTTAATTTATTAGTTTGTAGTAAAAGTGAATATTGCATTGTATATTGTATATAGCATTGATTTAAGTTGATTCAACTTCTATTCTGGACAAAGAAAGAAAACTCCAATTTTCAAAGAATATTTCATAAAGCATTGATTTTAGGTGATTTAACAACCATTCTGGACAAAGAAAGATAACTCCAATCTATTGTCTTGAAACTACAATAATCATGGCTAAAAATAAACAAAAAAAAGCTTTATCAGCAACATTTTATATTGGCAAATTTCCAGTGGCGTTTTTAAACTAAATTCATTTGCAAATTTCCAATATACATAATTTAAAAGCAGTTTAGGTGAGATAAACAAAAAGCTTCATCAGCAACATTTTATATTGGCATATTCAAATGAGTTTCAATTTCCAACCTTACACTGCTTTTAAATTATGTTTTGTACTTAAGTAATTGTCCATGAACCTGGAAACCCTTTTCCCCCTTTTTTGCACCATATTCCTTAACGGTTTGAGCCATTACTCCCAATGACACTTATTACCATCCCTTTGTGGTATTCAAATATCCAAAATCTAAATACATGGTTAGATTCAGCATATCAAAGAACCCCAAGAATTCAATTTTTGAAGAAATCAAATATAGTTCAATTTTGGACCCTTTAGACCCAACTGTTGACCAATTTGATAACCGGGCCCGAATATCAAAAATCTAAATACATGGTTTGATTCAGCACATTGAAGAACCCCATATATTCAATTTTTGTTGAAATCAAACAAAAAAAGTTTAATTTTGGACCTCGATTTAAACCAACTTCAAAACTGGGCCCATAATAAAAAAAATAAGTACATGTTTAGATTCAGCATATCAAAGAACCTTAAGAATATAATTTTTGTTAAATTAAGTTTAATTTTGGACCTTTTGGACCTTAATGTAGACCAATTTGAAAATGGGATCAAAAATTAAGAATCTAAATACACGGTTAGATTCGGCATTTCACAAAACCCCATTAGTTCAATTTTTTATGAAATCAAACAAAGTTTAATTTGGACCCTTTTGGACCCTAATTCCCAAACTGTTTAAACCAAAACTCCCAAAATCAATTCAAACCTTCCTATTGTGGTCATAAACCTTGTGTTTAAATTTCATAGATTTCTATCTAATTATACTACAGTTATTGTGTGTAAACCAAACAAGAGTGCACACACAGAAGTGTCTCACCTTCTTTACTAATCATTGATTATTATGTTGATAGTCCTAAGTATAAAGCTTTATTACAACTGTCACATAAACGTTACATTAACCAAGATAACTAAACAAAGACCAATGAATCATGAAAATGGGGTCAAGGTCAGATGAATCATGCCAGGCTGACATGTACAGCTAACAATGCTTCAGTAAAACAAATACAGTTGACCTAATACTTATAGTTTAATAAAAATAGACCAAAACACAAAAGCTTAACACTGAGCAATGAACTGTGAAAATGAGGTCAAGGTCAAATTAAACCTGCCCAACTAATATATAGATCATAAAATATTTCCATACACTTAATATAGTTGACCTATGACGTATAGTATTTGATAAAAAGACCAAAACTGAAAAAATTAACTTTGACCACTGAACCATAAAAATGAGGTCAAGGTCAGATGACATCTGTCCACTAGACATGTTCACCTTACAATCATACCATACAACAAATATAGTAGACCTATTGCTTAAAGTATGAGAAAAACAGACCAAAACACAAAAACTTAACTATAACCACTGAACCATGAAAATGAGGTCAAGGTCAGATGACACCTGCCAGTTGGACATGTACACCTTTCAGTCCTTCCATACACCAGAAATACTAGCCCTATTGCTTATAGTATCTGAGATATGAACTTGACCACCAAAACTTAACCTTGTTCACTGAGCCATGAAATGAGGTCGAGGTCAAGAGAAAACTGTCTGACTGGCATGAGGACCTTGCAAGGTACGCACATACCAAATATAATTATCCTATTACTTATAACAAGAGAGAATTCAACATTACAAAAAATCTAAACTTTTTTTTCAAGTGGTCACTGAACCATGAAAATGAGGTCAAGGACATTTGACATGTGACTGACGGAAACTTCGTTACATGAGGCATCTATATACAAAGTATGAAACATCCAGGTCTTCCATCTTCTAAAATATAAAGCTTTTAAAAAGTGAGCTAACACCACTGCCGCCGCCGCCGGATCACTATCCCTATGTCGAGCTTTCTGCAACAAAAGTTGCAGGCTCGAAAAAAAATGCTTATTTTGGCCCTCTTTAAGCCCCTTATTCCTAAACTGTTGGGACCAAAACATCCAAAATCAATCCCAACCTTCCTTTTGTGGCCATAAACCTTATGTTAAAATTTCATAGATTTCTGTTTACTTATACTAAAGTTATTGTGCGAAAACCAAGAAAAATGCTTATTTGGGCCCTTTTTGGCTCCTAATTCCTAAACTGTTGGGACCAATGGTCATTAAGCTTGTGTTTAAATTTCATAGATTTCTATTTAGTTATACTAAAGTTATAGTGCGAAAACCAAATGTCTTTGGACGACGACGACAAAGCTGGACGATGACGACGACCATGATGCCAATGTCATACCAATATAGACCAAAAAATTGTCAATTTATGCGGTCTTATACAAATGATTCTAGTTGTTTCTATAGATTAGACCGTTGGTTTTCCCTTCTGAATGGTTTTACACTTGTAATTTTTGGGGCCCTTTACAGCTTGCTGTCTGTTTGAGCCTAGGCTTTGTGTTGAAGACAGTACCTTGACCTATAATGGTTAACTTTTATAATTGTGACTTGGATGGAGATTTGTCTCATTGGCACTCATACCACATCTTCCTAAATCTATTTGACAGGTAAAAATATTTTTGTTTTTGTTATTCATGTACCACCAAAGAAAACCCCAAGTGTTCACATGCTGAAATATTTGCCTGTTTTATTTATCATTGAATCCATGTTGAAAGTTTGTAATATGAAGATTTTACTACAAGTATCACATAAACTTTAATATCATCAATGTTCTATAAAAGTTAGGTCACAGTCAGATGAACCAAGCCACATCACATAACAATCATTCCACACACCAAATATGGTGGTCATATTGCTAATAGTGCCTGAGAAACTGATCATAACACAAAATATGACCATTGAAACATTGAAATGAGGTCAAGGACATACAAACCCTGCCAGACAGACATGTTCACTTTAAAATCATCCATATACCAAATTTAATTGACTTCTTGTTTATAGTACATAGTATCTGTTAAACTGACAAAATTATGACAATTTATCATCGACCAATTAACCATGAAAATAAGCTTAAGCTGTCAAGGTCCGATGTAATAATTAAACTCTTTTTCTGCACAAGTGTTTGTATATTTTTGACTACATGTAGAGAAAGAACAAAGAGAAAACTGTTACAAAAATATTTGTTGGGAAAATATGTACAGATGGACAAAGTGATTGAAATATTGCTCCCCTTCTCTTCTAAAGTATAATTATGATTTTTTTTTATAATTAGACCATATTCAGATCCTACAGGTCAAAGAAGTTTCAAACAGACGCAACTTCTGAAAGATTTACTAAAGTAGTCTAGGAAAAGGAATAATTAGCCTGTTGATGAAGTCATCAAAACTAATTGACAGGTTAAAGATGGATTGCTTCTTAACATGACTGTAATACAAAATGGTTAATTTATATGCTTACAAAATAATATCATTATGAGATTACCCTTAACTAATCTGACCTAATATTGACAAATATTTCAAAGTAAACCCTTTCTAATTATCTTTAATGGATAATATTTGCCCATCATACGATTTACAAAGTGCATCAAATTTGAAGATAAACTACACTGATAAAGATTTTGTATTTTCTAATATTTAACCATTCATTTATTTTTAACTTGAAAACTTCTTTTCACAATGATTGTTACTTTTATTCTATTGTTGATGAGTGGAACATGTGGAAATACCAATGGTTTTCTTCTGGATAACAAGAATACCTCTTCTCTTGCAGTAAAACCTACATACTTAACAACTGCAGAATATTATGAAGACAAAAATAAAATCAATCATGACCTTGAAGCATACCGTGACCAGAATGAGAAGAGCCTTAACTTATTAACCAATCAACTGCAACAAAAGTTTGACATCATCGAACAAATATTATCTGCGCAACCTTTCTACAATGAAATCAACGAAACAAGGAAAACAATTAATACCTTAGAGCAAAAATACCAGGAACTAGAATTGAAGTACAATGCAGTCCAAGCTCAACTAAAAGTCAAGGAGCAAATGTATAATTCTGCAGTGAATGAAACCCTTGCTCTTGCTGAGAAAATCAATAAACTGGAGCAACTTAGAAATATCAATCAGCTAAAAACTCTCCAAACACTACAAGCCCAGGTACAAACATTTGATTCCAGGATAAACTTACTGACCAGCCATGAGCAGGCAAGGAACCAAGACTTTCTAGCTTTATATAATCTGACCACATCATCAAAGCTTGAACTAGAAAGGAAAATGAATTATCAATTTCAAACCATTGAAAAGAATCAGAGCATATCTGTAGCAATGCTTAAACAGAAACAGAACCTAGATTTTCAAATTTTACGCAACCTGACATCTGAGTCTAGGATTGAAAATGAAAAACTAGCCAACCATTCCATGAATGAAATTGAACAAATGGGAAGATACCACAACTCATCATTTTTACTTTTTCAGCAAAGTTTGGATAAACAATTACAGAAAGGTAAAGTGCAATACAAATTTTTAAAATACTCAGCAAAATTATAACTCATTTTTATCCTTGCCAAGTGATCCACAAGATAAATAATGAAAACAAATTAGTTTTGTTAAGATTAAATACAAGAAAACTTCTCAAAATAACTATAAAAATATCCTTAAACACCCTGATTAACCCCCAACTCTTTACAATTCAAAAATTTAAATACATCAACTTAATTATATCATAACATACTTTTCAAAGTTAAGTCCTTATAATGGCATAATGAATGCCATTATAAATATAATGAAAATAGACTGTGGACCTAAGATGTCAAGACTCATCTGGGAAGGGAAATAATATATGGATATCAGTCCCAAAGGCTAAGGTTTTTATGGTCCTGTAAATTAACCAAAATTAATCATTCTATGATACCACATCTACTCATATTGTAAAGCATGAGAAGGACAACTTCCAGGGATTGGCCAAGAATTTATGACATTATTTGACTGTAATGTCATTAAAATGGTGTCATGAGAATAGATCATAAACATCTTTAAAAAAAATTGCCAGGAATTTAATCAAAACATAACACGAAATACCTGAGAAATTATTTGTTTTGCTTCTAAAAATTGTCAAGACTTTGTGTAATTTCAGCATCTTACTGAATGAACTGTTATTCTATACTTTTTTCATCAATCAAAACAGTATATATTTTAACCAATTAAGAACAATGATTCATTATGAAAATCAGAAGTAGTTTGATATATATTTTATTTTCAAGCAAGTTTAGTTTTAAATGTACCTTCTCATTTCTTTTTGTGATGTTATAATAAGCAAGACTTAATATGAATATCAGTTCAAATTTACCTATTGTGATGTTATTGTCTAGATCTAACACTGATGGCAGTCTTGATCACTGATCCGTGGAATAAGGCTGAGGTTAGGTGAACATTACGTAATGGACATGAAGACGTTGTAAGCAACCCATGATATATCTAATAAAGATATCCTATTACTCATAAAATGTGAGTGTTCCTCTTTACAAAAACAAAAAAAATATTTGCCAAATTTCAAATTGAACTTAAAAGAACTTTCCAAAATAAAGGAATATCTTTACAAGTACATTCCTTTATTTCAGTTGTGGTCACTGGTTGTTATGATTATGGTTTTAGCGTACCTGCTGGACCACTCAAGTTTCCAGACATTAAAACATCTGTTGGTGTATCAAACCTATCATCCTTCCAATCTACAGGAAAATTTACCTGCCAAGTACCAGGATATTATCAAATTATAGCAACAATCATGACTGACAGCACCAAAGCAAGAATAGATATCATGAAAAATTCTAACTCCATACACTGGCAATATTTGACAGGCTATACTAAAGATGGATTTTTCTGGACACCAGGGACTGCAGCTGTGGCTTTAGAATTAAAGACTAATGACACTGTGTGGATTCAACTTCAATCCTCCTATAGTATTCACCGATCCTGTCTAACTATATTCAAAATCAACTAATAAAACTTCTGAAAATGTGACTACTCAAATCATTACTGCACATACTTAGGATAGGCAATTTCAATGCCACATAAATGCTATACAAGTGAGTTTTTTTTTTAAATGAAATTTTGTTAAAGTAATGAATACAATATATTTTTTTCAAATTTGATTGAAAGTTATCAAAACTACAGTTGCAATTCAGTATTATAAAAAGTGATAGGATGAACATTTTCCATTGTACCAATCTTAATTATTTATCAAACTCTATTGCTTAAGATTTTGACTAATAAATACACAGATTTTAAAATACTTAACTCATGCTAACGCCACTAATACACAAATGTACTTGCAAATGTAACATCACTCTTATGTGCAGTTGACAATTATATAATAGGTATAGAATATCTTGATTCTGAATAGGATGGTGTGTATCATGATTTGGCACATAATTAGGGAAGCAAAGATAAAATCTGTACATTTATTGATTTCTAGAAAACAAGATCAAAGTTAATATGAATAAAATATTAAACCTTGGAAAATACTTCTCATCATTAACATCTTTGTTGAATTCTTAGTTTGGATCGTTCGTCATAGAAATCACATTAATGCTTTTTATTTTATATATAAAAATTGTGGCGATTTTGTATAATTGCCAATGAGACAACCATCCACCAGAGTTAAAATGAAGTGGTAGCATGAGAGGCAAAAGATGGAAAAAGACGTCTAGGGGAGACAAAAATGTAGAACAGCAACCTATCATTCTGGCAAAAGGTTTTGATGTTGATTTTTTTCTTTCTGACTCTTTATACTGAATCAAGTCATCTTTTTCTCATTAAAGTATTTTACAATATCATAAACGTTTCTTGTCATTAACAGACTTACAACAGCTCTCTCTGCTAAACCTGATGAACCTGGAGGTAACTGATAACACTTCCTATCACCAAAGGCAGGAGCTGACTTGGCTGCATCTCTACAATTTAATAAAAGTAGAAAAAAAAATTAACACCTGGCATAACTACAATTTTTTTGAACACTTTCTACACAAAAATTCATACAGGGTTCTGTAGGGGCCAGGTAGTCAGTTGAAAGGATAATTTCTGCCTCTATACAATATACTCTTATTGTCCAACAGCAGTAAAAATTCTCGCCCTTGATCATGGTTGACCCATTTTACAGAGACTACATTAAACATATAAATCATTAATTTTTAACTAGTCCTAAATATGCATGAAATATGTTCATTGGACGTACAGCAAACCATCAATCAATATCATGAACCTGCACAAAAAATTTCATTTTGATTCTCTAGTAAAATCATTTGGTACTGAAAGCAACATTAAACATCTTTGATGACATGTAAAAAATTACATGCCTATTAAAATGCAACTAATTTAAAGACAAATTTAACAGGGAACTAATTTATTATAGCACAGAAAATAATTATTTCCAAAGCGTCTGTCTGTCTGTCTGTCTGTCTGTCTGTCTGTCTGTCTGTCTGATTTAATCAAAACTCAAGTCTTAATTATTATTCTATCTCCCATTCCAAACAATGCTTCAATCAATTCATACTGGAAACGGTTTACAAAAATAAGGTCAACTTGCTAATGAGTAAACTCTCCATAAGACCAAATGATGTTGAAACATATTTATTAACATCTGACATCCAAAACAACAGTAATGTATTAAAGTGCACAGGTACCAAATCCTTATATCGATTTAAATTTAGAATACAATGTACAAACATATTTATACAGGAACCATGTAAAGTAACTTAAAATAAAAACATTATAAAAGGAACCAAAATCCAGTCTGTAGAAAACAAGTGGATAGTGGGAGCTGGTTTAAATCAGACTGTACAAAATCTTGCTTTAACACTTTCCTTACTGAATTGATTTTTTCCGCGACGTTGTGTGACCTGATCAAATTTCCGCGCGCAGTTTGCCTGGCCTGAATTAATTTGACGTGTGAATGGGAAAAAAATGACGTTTTAATAAAAAATGTGTGTATCTTTGTTGTTTCTCATCAAATCGGTTTCAAACTCGATATTGTTACACTTAAGTATGAAAGGAGTGTTGCAATATAAATAAATTTACATGACAATACCTACTTTTGATTTTTTTTAACCTTTTGTGGAAAGAAAATGACGTTTGATTTGAGAAATCTAATTTTTTTTTGTGACCGGTTTATATTTTTGCCTCCGATCTTCTAAATTAACAATAAAAATGGTAATTAACAATTTCGAGTGTTCCTTTATCATAGTTTTATAGAAAAAATAACTCCAGAGTGAAAATTCTAGCTTATAAGTCAGAATAAATACGAATGAAAATGGTTTGACAAATTCCGCGGCGGCCATTTTTTTACCTGTACAATGCAATCACCATATAGGAAGTTGTGTCCCTGGATAAGTTGGAGTTGTCTTTCTTAGTCCGATGTTTTCTTTGAATTTTTGCATGAATATCGATCTAAATTGACTATTGGGATCTTTTGTGGAATTTTTAATATTTTAATGGAGATATCTAATGATATTTTTTTCTGGTAAATTCAAAACTTTTGAGATTAATATGTGCTTTTTTTTTTTAATGTGCAAATATTTTTTTTCTGTTTTTTTTTTGTATCAAACCACTGAGTGCATGGAAATATTAATTAAATGTAAGATGACCTGACACACTTATCCATGTACATTTAACACTTTAATAATGTGTTGATAAATTAAGTGAGACATAATTAAATGTTGAAAGACAATCATGAACTTTTAAAAATAAAATTACTTTGAAAAAGTCAATGATTTATTTTTAAAATTATTTATTATAAGTGTCCTGACTCCATGGGATGCTAGAATTTCCACTGTCTTTGGTTTTGTATTGTTCAATGATGAAAATAATTTAATGTTCCTTATTAAAAAAAAAAATTAAATGAAAATGTCAACTGTAACAACAAATATAAATTATGAATATCCTTTCAACAACTTATCTGTGAAAACCTTTTCAACAAATTATCTGTGAAAACCTTTTCAACAAATTATGTATATATAATATCTATTCAAATTAAAAATTGTAACAAAGTAACTGTTAATTTAAGAAGTTTAATTTTTTTTTTTTTTAACTGAGCTGTAATGATATCAGTAAAAAAAGCATTTCAGTTTTACAAAACATTATATAAGAAATATCAAGAGTATTTATTTCTTTGCCTTTCAAAGAACCAGGAGAGCGAACAAAATATCATCAAATATCATTAAAACTTATGGGGGCCTATAAGTTAAAAAAATGTCAATCAAACTATACTTGAGGCCACAAGCCAAAACATTTTAAATCACACCTTCAATAGCTGAAACTTAACGTAAAGCAAAACTTGACTGATGAAGTAATGCAGATAGAAAGTCTACATGACATAGTGGTTTACATGTAAAAATTGACATAAAATTGTGACTTAATTATAATTTATTTACACTGTACCTAAATGGTCCATAGAATGATGATGAAAATTTTGCGCTATAACTCATTACTGTGACTGTATTTCCCAAACCATTGTCAGCAAGGATTTGTTTAATTGCACCAACCCTTCCATCCATCATGTCTGATGGAGCTATTATCTGACAACCTGAAGATAAAAACATAAATATGTGTTGCTACTTTCTTACTAATAGTTTAAACCTATTTATTTTTAGTGGATTTGAAAACAAGTCATTGCAACTTATATCAATCCCTTTCTACTTTGCAGGTGCGAGTGCTGCCTTGTAGGGGAAATTAGCCTGTACATTTTCACAATCTACAAGGGTGTCTTTCATGTGTAAGCCATATGGCTCTCTAGTAACACGGATCAGACATTTATTGCCCACTTCCTATGAACTATCATCGTTTCCTCAAGACCATACTCACAAATGGTGTCAAGGAACCATATATATATATAGTTACCTGTAAATATGATGTATTATATCCTTTTCTTAGTGTATGTCATGTATGTAGACCTCTTTATATAACAATTATATACAGCATTTAAGAACATATATTCTTGAAAACCAAAGACACACTTATCTTAATGTATTACCCATATCATTGTACACCATTATAACAAAATCAGTTACCTGCTTTGGCATAGGCTAAAGAAATCTCAGCCAATCTTTTTATGCTGGCATCATTATCAATGCTTCCATCTTTTCTTAGTATACCTGAAAAAAATCATTCATCTGCTTTAAACGGTTATTGTAGCATCGAGAGATATCATTCACTGAATCAGTTATTTAGTTTTGATATAACCAAAGTTTACTCCTGTCTTAGTTGCTATGGAAATTTTACAACAAAATATAAAATAAATATTTGAACCACAATACTGCTTATAAATTAATAAGTGCAAATGTTATATGCAACTCTGTCAAGCTTTATTTGATTCCAATATAACAGTAACCAACTGATGGCCTATAGATGTAGGGTACACCGTACATGTACTTTTTGTTATTGGGTTGCTGTCCCACATGCACTGATGCTTACCATAAATAAAATTCTATACACATTCCTTATATGTAGAAATAGCTAGGTATTTTATATTGTCAACTTTTTGTGGATAAAGCCTCCAAAAGTATGGAAATGAACTGACAAATTAAGTGAAATGTTGGTATTACATACATATGGATGTTATAGTCTTACACTAAAGTATTATTCTGATAACCTTCAGTACAGCATTTGGTTGGTGTATGAATGAAGACATTCTGAAATATCTGGATGAGCAATTCACTGTCCTTGGTAGCCATATCAATACTTATTGATGTTCATTGTTCATAATACTTTTGCAATTCAAGGGGCATAACTCCAAGAAAAATCAGTATGCAAAACTTTTGAGGGGTTCTTGGTCACAATAATCACTGAAAATTCAAACTTGATCTGTAAATTCTCAGAAGATGAATACAGAAAAAAATTGGGATGTCTCTATCAAGTATTGCAAAGTTACCCAATGGAAGTTTTCCATAGTGCCATCTCTATCTGGTCAAGGTATTTAAACTTTTGTATGTTCACCTGTGCTAGTGAATAAATAGCTATTGTTCTCTGTGCTGTGTAGTTTATTCACTGGGACCTTTAAATTTCTTCTTAGAGAAATCAATCACTCATTGATTAATTTACCAGAGTCAAAATAAAATTCTCTTTTTCCATACAAGATGGATGGAATAATAATTGTTTGCTTTAAATATATATAACACTAATTATTAGATCATTGAGCATCACAGTGATTCAGGGGAGACAATCCTCCATTTTCTATCAAATGATTAGCTTTAACTCCATAAATAGTTTTATTTTTTTATCAGAATGACTGAACAAAATGAATTTCATAATGTTGTCAACATACCACAATGTCCATGGCTGGTGTATGGACACAAGCACACATCACATGCCACCATTAGACTAGGGAACCATTCTCTTAATTTTCTTGTAGCTATGATGGCTGGTGTATTTGAAGAATCTGCACTTGAACCAGAATCATCCTTGTAAATAAACATACATTTTATCATTTTAGCTTGATTTTGAAAGCAGTTCAAAAATATATCCAAGAATTAATATCAAAACAAAAACACACTCTATTTATCATTAAAAGAAAGTTATAATATACCATGTACACTATTAAATACAAAATGTATTACTGAACATAAGTTAACAATCAGCAATGATCAGTGTCAAATATTTGGTGCATATTCAGAAGGAAATGAAGTAAAACAATACATCAATTTGATAGGCACTTCAAAATGAATTAACTTATATCAGGTTCGAAGATTTGGACTGCTATTGGAAAAAGAAAGTCTGTTGGATGATTTTTGATGGACTAGGTAGATTCTGTAATATTTTTTCTAATTTAAAAAGTTTTTAAACATAAAATGCATTTTATAAATCTACACAAACAGTTTTTATCGTGCCACTTTCTATATGTGCCTGTCCAAAGTCAGGAGCCTGCTATTCAGTGGTTGTCATAGGTTGATGTCTGTCATATTTGTTATTTATTTAATTGTTTTATCATAAATCAGGCCATTTTTTTTTTGGTTTTAAATTGTATCACATTTTGTTATGTTGGCTCATTAAATAGCCAACTATACAGTTATCATGGTAATTGGTTTTGCTTATTGATGAAGGGCGTACAGTGACCTACAGCTACTTAAATCTACTTTTGATGGTTAGTTGTCTTATTGATCATAACATGTATCCTTATTTATTATATCTGGAACAGAACCTCAGCTCTGCAATTCAAAACAAATCTAAATAAAAAGAAGAAGGGGTTGACCAAAGTAGACGGATTATCCATACCTTTGGTAATTTACTTGGAACACCAAATATCAGTACAGTTTTAAGGCCTTTAGCTACTAGTGGTTCTAAGGCATTCTTCAGGGTATTAATTCCATATCTTGATTGGCCAGGCATGCTGGTAATTTCTTGTACTGTGTCATCATCATCTCTGTAAATATGTAACTGATTTAAAATAATGATTAAATATAGATTCTACCACTGCATCAATGTGATACAATATTTATTCAATCGAGACAGTTAAATTTTCAAATTTAAAATTTGAGGCTTGCCGAGTGTATTAAAATGTATTAAAATTTAACTGTCCGGAGTGTATAAATATTGTATTATGTACACAAGATTTGAGATTTGGTGGTGGAATCTGTTTAAATCATATATGCAGGCAAACTTATTCCTTCTTTTCGAATGAGCTGCAAATAGATGTGTTCTTTCTATCTGAAGTCATCAGACATGGTCCTCTTTTTTCATGCCATCTCAATAGGAAGTACAGAGGATAGCAAGAAAGTTATACATCATTATTGTATTTTAACCAACGAAGAACTGAGATCAAACCAACAACAATATAATTAATTTTTGTTTATACAATGGGTGCAGACAGGGATAAATTGAAGGAGAATTAGAAAAATGAAACCACATTTTTGCGCCTGACCCAAGTTAGGAGACTCTGGCCATTGTTAGTCTTGTATTATTTCTTATTTTAGTTTCTTGTTACAATTTGGCGTTTAGAATGGTGTTCATTATCACTGAACTTGTATATATTTGTTACAGGGCCAGCTGAAGGACGCCTCTGGAAATTTCTCGCTGCATTGTTGGTGACCTTCTGCTGTTGTCTGTTCTATTGTTGGGTTGTTGTCTCTTTGACACATTTCCCATTTCCTTTTTCGATTTTATATATAGTATCTTTCTGACAATTTGTTGCTTGTCAGTTTACATGCTTTCTCAAAGCAAAGCTATGTGTGTAAGAGTAACCAGATGTGACAATGTTTTAAAGAGAAAATTAAGATGTTTCAGGTCAATAGCTATTTTTTAGTAATCTAACTGGATGACAGTTGAACAAGAGAATAACAAGAATGTGTCTAAAGTACATGGATGCCCACTTGCACTATCATTTTCCATGTTCAATGGACTGTGAAATAGGGTAAAAAATCTTATTTGGTATTAAATTTAGAAAGATCATACCATAGGGAACATGTGTACTAAGTTTCAAGTTGATTGGACTTCAACTTCATCAAAAACTACCTTGACCAAAAACTTTAACCTGAAACTCACATTTTCATTTTCTATGTTCATTGGACCGTGAAATTGGGGTAAAAAGTCTAGTTTGGCTTTATAATTAGAAAGATCTTATCATAAGCACCATGTGTACTAAGCTTCAAGTTGATTGAACTTCAGATTCATCAAAAACTACTTTCACCAAACACTTTAACCTGAAGCGGGACAGACGGACGGATGGATGGAAGAATGGATGCACAGGCCAGAAAACATAACCCCTCTACTATCGTAGGTGGGGCATAAAAATATCACAAATTTGTGATGATATTAAAGAGCATAGAAAATTATGCCCATCATATTTCACCAACAAGTTTTATTAGGTGTCAGACAGAAATCTGACACCAAGGTCCAGAGCACTGTTAGATACTTGGGGATCTAACTGACAGGTGACTCAACCAAGGGACAGTGGCCAGTCTATCGCTAGACTTACATGGGGCGTATGACATTTGCGCCAATTTTGAAAATTTTCATTCTATCATTTACACCGATTTCATTTTTTCATTTGCGCCGATTTTATATTTTCTCCTAATTGGATTTGTAGGTAAGTTTATTCTTTTACATGGACTAAGAACAGAGTATACAGACAAAACATACATGTTTTTATAGATGTTATCAAGTAAATACAGGCTATTACGTATGTTAAAATGCTAACTCAATTAATACATATCTGTTTTTCGTTCATTTTTTTTCATAAATAAGGCCGTTGGTTTCTCCTTTGAATTGTCTTATTAGGGCCTTTTATAGCTGACTGTGTAGTATGGGTTTTGCTCATTGTTGAAGGTCGTACAGTGACCTATAGTTGTTAATGTCTGTGTCATTTTGGTCTTTTGTGGATAGTTGTCTCATTCATGTCATTGGCAATCATACCACATCTTCATTTTTATAAATACATCGTTGTATTCAGGTATTCTACTAAGGATTTGTATAGTCTTACTATGTGGCAAATCAATGGGAAAATAATTATTTGGTTACAGCAAAACAAATATAAGGTGAATCAGTGATTGTTTCAACAAATTTTGCCATACTCTAGCTGTTCAAATAATAAACATTATCATGATAATGCAAGTAGACAACCATAATAAAAAAAAATCTGAACAAATAGACCCTGTGCCAACTGGTATCAGAGCTAACAGGAACTAGGTCAAACGTGAATCAGGCAGAGGGACCCAGATCGATTCCTTTTGTACTAATGTACATGATGTATGTAATGTATATAGATAAGAGAAGATGTGGTTTGTGTTTGCTTTTTTAGATCTGATTTTTCTATGACAAGGGCCTCAGGGAAGATTAGTTATTAGTTATAGAGCCAACTGTATACCCTCTTGAAATAAAGTGTTGCTGTGTAACCGGAGAGCATGTATCTACTCTACAAATTCATATAGTCACCACCGGGATTTGAACCACAGTCGTCTGGGTGACAGTCAGTGTGTTTACCCACTGAGCCAAAGAATCGATTCTCTAGCTAAGTTGATTAAGACTGGCTTTATATGTTCTACCTGTACTGAGGGGAAGCAACCCCACTACAGTTTTTATTATTCTAGAAGTCACTCTGTAGAGAAGGTAAATTGCTCCCAAGAAGCTGCAGAACACAGGATAGTACGGGTATGGATAGTAAACCCCATATTGACAGAAACAAGTGCCTGTGGGAATACCTCACTTTTCCTGACTCAGGACTGAGCACAACCAGATAAATAAACTCATAAAAAACTTAATGAAATAATAGATATTACGTTATAAATAATGGATAAATCAAATTATCGGCAGTAATTGATGAGTTTGTTTGCTGCCATGACCGCAAAACCTGATGGTGATAGCCGCTGTGTAAGGCAGTGTGGCATGACATGTTGTCTGCTATGTGGCACTCTTCTATAATGGTTAAAATCCGAGAAATCCAAACGGATAGTAGGACGTGCTCGACTTTTTTTTCCATAAAAAAAAAGGTATTCTTTTATCTTTAAAAAAAAGTTTCTTTCATTTGAGTAGATATTTTTACGCCTTTCTTTTTTTCTTGATGTAGGTTAAAAAATATTCAGCCTTTGATTAATAACAGAAAACTGTTCAAACACACCTTTTCTACGCAGAGTTATCTACCCTTGTTAAATATCCGGCATGACTTTCGAGGAAGATTGACATAAGAAATTTATACTTGGTACGTAAAATATAATAGGACGATACAAGAAGGACAGAATAAATTGTAACTTTAGATATGACGATTTTTGTAAATGTATAATTATGTGTTAAATTGAAGCAGGTATTGCCTTAGACCTAATCAGAGTAAGCACAGCATCTAACCAGTGGCAGTGGAAGTGTCACACCATGATCACTATCAGGCACTTGTTTGCGTTATATTTTATGCTACATGATGGAGGTTTTTTACGAAAATGGTTCAAGTATGGATAATAGCACACCCCACCCAGCCTATTTGACAGCTCTAGAAAGAAAATGCTACAAAGGCAAATTGTTGATGCGAAATTCCATGGATGGTACCAGTGAGATTCGAACCCTCAGTCTCAGGATCTAAAGGCAGCGCTCTAGCCGATGCAAGACGTAACGGCCATACTACCATGACGGCCATAGGATGAAACGGCCATAGTACAAAAACGGCCATACTTTGTAAAGACGTATCGTCCATTTAAAAATTTTTTTTTTTAGATGTTATAGATAAATTATTTTGATACTTATAGATGGTTATTATAACTTTTAAGAAACTACTGTTTTTACCTTATTTTTCATGTTAATTTTTGTTATATCATTTGTTTACTCATTATATATTTATCGTAAATGAATGTGTTTATAATCTAATAAAATATTAAAATATCTAACCAATTGAGCCAAAGAGGATCTCCCCTTACTCAACTAGTTAGACTACCTTTATATCTCCAGGTCTACAACACTCTCCCCCCTTTTCTTTTTTCGGGCTGTGTACCATCCATCCGAGGAACTCACAGGTCCACTTCTGTACAACTCCTAGACTTCTACTCGGAAACCCTCTGGTCAGTTCCCTACATGCCACCTAGAATTGCCATGGTATCCTATGACCGACTGGTCAAACCTCATGACCAATTCTAACATCTCACTGCCAGGCAATATTCTATGTACAATTTTTGTACTAGTAGCAGATGCAAGCAGCGCCAACATGGCCAATGATGTGAAATTCCATGAATGGTACCAGTGAGATTCGAACCCTTAATTTCGGTATCTAAAGGCAGCACTCTAACCAATTGAGCCAAAGAAGATCCTCCCTTACTCAACTTACATTGTAGTTGAACTAGTTAGACTACCTCTATATATCTCCAGGTCTACAACATTGTTTTTGAAAACAAATTTATAAATTTACTTCCTTACCATGCTTACCTTAGTATATGTAGTAGATACTCAGCCAACTGTAAGTGGTTGAGCTAGGGGAGTACTTCTTTGGCTGAGTCAGTACAAATACAGTGTTATTCGGTCATTCGAGGTACTGCTTAAAAAATTGACATTCCATTTTCTCTTACCCATACCCAAATTCCTCATTTTCAACCCAAAACTGCTAAAGTTTGAAAATCTTAACAAGGTTGTTCAAATTTCTTACAATGAGCAATGTCAATTCCAAGTGTTATGGTACCAAAAAAAACAGCATTTTATGTAAATGAAAATATACTAGTCTGTCCACAATTCTTCCAAATTCTTTCAAAATTTGTTTTCCCCTGCCCGATTTCAAATTTGAGTAAATTCTGTAAATTTCATCTGATTTTGACACAGTTTTTAAACAAAAAGACAAAAAGAAGCGTTATGTTTAACTTTTCATCTGGGGTTTAAACATAGAAAGATAACTTGTGTTTACAATGTTTTTCATCGGGGAAATATAAAACATGTAAAAGAGGTATTCAGATCCTGGTAAACCAGAACTCAATGTACTTATAGCTGTCTGAAGTGTGAATCCCACTGAACTAAGATTAATCTGGCAAAGGGTTACTAAAGCGTTGAGCTAGGAAAGTACTATGTTAATCAAGATAGACAATTTTTTTTTATATGAAACCTCCATATTCTAGTTGTAAATAGACCAATTTTGTATGCTATTGAACAAACCAAGGTGACAGAAGATCCTGTGTACTATTTAAAATTTTGATAAATACATATAGCTGTGGTTAATGGAATTTCTATCCAAAGCAAGTCTTTATGCCGTCAATAGATAAAAAAAAAAGTATTTCTAAAATTTTGGTGCATTGATTGTCATCTTACATTGTATATAGCAATAGGTCATGTAGTAAACATGTAGTTCTTCATAACCCTTGTACAGTAGTACACATGTAAATGTAGATCCAGGTAGCCTTTTTTTTCTTATTGTCATAATTTTTGCATTTTAGAAATATGTCTAGCAAAATGTCAAGATGTCCACATGTGGTTTCAGTTGATAGTGTTACATGGGAGGAACTTCGAACGAAAAGCAAGGTAACCTTGATAATAAACAAAATGCATGTAAGCTGAATCCAGCACCCTGGTTGTCTTTCACAAGTATCTTGTCAGACATGCAGTTACAAAATGTATCTACATGTATAAGTGGCTGATAAGACCAAAATGGCTATGTGTATTATATAAAAAGGCTAGTTGTCAATGAAACAGGAACTCAAAATATGAACAAACATATGATCATGTAGACAGCATGGTATGTGTACATTTTGTTACATTGTACAGTTCTTTATAAAAAAAGAAATCCTCAATTTACATGATTATAATTAGATATTTCTTTGTCTTATCATTTTGTTCCTTTTTATTTGAAAATCTTTCAGAATGAGCCAGTGAATATTATATATGACTTTCAATTAATTATCAGCAGTTTAGAAAATGACAAGTTCAGTCTATTTTTTAATGAATCCTGGACTTTTCTAATCTTGCTGTATGTGGTGAGCTCTTTTTTGCAGGGGTATGTTATGCTCTTAATATAAAATATGATGTTAATTTTAAATACAATTCTGTTGTACAGATAAAATGTTGTATTTGTAGACCCAACAAGAATGTTTTACCTGCGGTGTGAAAGTCAGCAATCTATGGCTGTGCTTAGTAGGAGCTTGTCAACACATTGGTTGTGGAGAATCATCTAAAGATCACAGCTCTGCTCATGCTAAGGTTGTAATTAATTATCTAAATCCAAATAGTACTTTCAATGCTTTAAATTAATAAAATATTGAAAAGTATCGTAGTATTTTCTTTTTACTCTCACATTCCAAAGATCTTTTACTGTCTGTTGTAATTGTTCATTTAATATTTTTAATTTTTAGATAATGATGAACGCTCCATAATGATTTTGGTCCAACCTCTATAGTCTATATTTTATTCACAACTGACTATGGATTAGGATTAATTTTATTAGAAATTGAGCAATTACATGTGTATTTTGTTATCAGATTCTGGATGAATGAAATAGTCCTCTCTGGAATAATGTCAATATTACTACTTCTAAGAAATATTAATCAATCACTTGGTCCAAAATACATTATTATTTAAGTATTTTTAAAAACAGCCAAATAAAAATAAAAAAGTAATGTAAATGTTTTAAATTTTCAGGACAAGAAACACAGTTTGACTATAAATTTGAGTTCTATGAGAGTATGGTGTTATGAATGTGAAACAGAAGTCCTCCATGACAAGAATATCCCAAGTTTTATGTGAGTATAAAAACATTAATGTTTCTGTATTGAGCAAGATCAAGAAGGGTACTTCTGTCCCAGTGTTATAAAAAATATAATATTGATTCCACTACATATTTTTCAGATAATGAACTTTCTAATTGAAAATACTTATACGAACATTTGTTAGATATTAAACTGCTTGGTTCAAATGCACATTTGCCTATTAATTGTGAAAAAAACAATAAAATTTTTAACAGAATTTTTGACAAACCTTCAAATAAATTATGAACAAACATAATACATTTGTGTAATATCAAATTGTATCTACACAAGGTTTCCATTTAATATAAAGAAGAAGATGTGGTACATGTATGATTGCCAATGAGACAACTCTCCACAAGAGACCAAATGACACAGAAAGTAACAACTATAGGTCACCTGTACAGCCTTCAACAATGAGTAAAGCCCATACCTTATAGTCAGCTATAAAAGGCCTTGAAATGACAAATGTAAAACAATTCAAACGGGGAAACTAACAGCCTTATTTATTGTTTACTTTACATTAAAGTTTGTAAATGGTTAAGAAGTTCAGGCTTTATCCCTTTAATTTTTATACGACCGCAAAATTTGAAAAAAATTTCGTAGTATATTGCTATCACGTTGGCGTCGTCGTCTGCGTCTTCGTCTGAATACTTTTAGTTTTCGCACTCTAACTTTAGTAAAAGTGAATAGAAATCTATGAAATTTTAACACAAGGTTTATAACCACAAAAGGAAGGTTGGGATTGATTTTCGGAGTTTTGGTCCCAACATTTTAGGAATTAGGGGCCAAAAAGGGCCCAAATAAGCATTTTCTTGGTTTTCGCACTATAACTTTAGTTTAAGTTAATAGAAATCTATGAAATGTTGACACAAGGTTTATGACCACAAAAGAAAGGTTGGGATTGAATTTGGGAGTTTTGGTTCCAACAGTTTAGGAATTAAGGGCCAAAAAAGGGCCCAAATAAGCATTATTCTTGGTTTTCACACAATAACTTTAGTTTAAGTGTATAGAAATCAATGAAATTTAAACACAATGTTTATGACCACAAAAGGAAGGTTGGTATTGAATTTTGGAGTTTAGGTCCCAACAGTTTAGGAATTAGGGGCCAAAAAGGGACCCAAATAAGCATTTTTCTTGGTTTTCGCCCATAACTTTAGTATTTATAAATAGAAATCTATGAAATTTAAACATAAGGTTTATGACCATAAAAGGAAGGTTGGTATTGATTTTGGGAGTTTTGGTCCCAACAGTTTAAGAATTTGGGGCCCAAAGGGTCCAAAATTAAACTTTGTTTGATTTCATAAAAAATTGAATAATTGGGGTTCTTTGATATGCCAAATCTAACTGTGTATGTAGATCCTTAATTTTTGGTCCCGTTTTCAAATTGGTTTACATTAAGGTCCAAAGGGTCCAAACTTAAACTTTGTTTGATTTTAACAAAAAATGAATCCTTGGGGTTCTTTGATATGCCGAATCTAAACATGTACAAAGATTTTTCTTATTGGCCCAGTTTTCAAGTTGGCCCAAATCAGGGTCCAAAATTAAACTTTGTTTGATTTCATCAAAATTGAATAATTAGGGTTCTTTGATATGCCAAATCTAACTGTGTATGCAGATTATTAATTTTTGGTTAAGTTTTAAAATTGGTCTACATTAAGGTCCAAAGGGTCCAAACTTTGTTTGATTTTAACAAAAATTGAATCCTTGGGGTTCTTTGATATGCTGAATCTAAAAATGTACTTAGATTTTTAATTATTGGCCCAGTTTTCTAGTTGGTCCAAATCGGGGTCCAAAATTAAACTTTGTTTGATTTCATCAAAAATTGAATAAGGTTTATGACCATAAAAGGAAGGTTGGTATTGATTTTGGGAGTTTTGGTCCCAACAGTTTAGGAATAAAGGGCCCAAAGGGTCCAAAATTAAACTTTGTTTGATTTCATCAAAAAATGAATAATTGGGGTTCTTTGATATGCCAAATCTAACTGTGAATGTAGATTCTTAATTTTTGGTCCCGTTTTCAAATTGGTCTACATTAAGGTCCAAAGGGTCCAAAATTAAACTAAGTTTGATTTTAATAAAAATTGAATTCTTGGGCCTCTTTGATATGCTGAATCTAAACATGTACTTAGATTTTTCTTATTGGCCCAGTTTTCAAGTTGGCCCAAATCAGGGTCCAAAATTAAACTTTGTTTGATTTCATCAAAAATTGAATAATTAGGGTTCTTTGATATGCCAAATCTAACTGTGTATGTAGATTATTAATTTTTGGTCCCGTTTTAAAATTGGTCTACATTAAAGTCCAAAGGGTCCAAAATTAAACTAAGTTTGATTTTAATAAAAATTGAATTCTTGGGCCTCTTTGATATGCTGAATCTAAACATGTACTTAGATTTTTGATTATGGGCCCAGATTTCAAGTTGGTCCGAATCAGGATCCAAAATTATTACATTAAGTATTGTGCAATAGCAAGAAATTTTCAATTGCACAGTTATAAATTCAGCAATAGCAAGAAATCTTCAATTGCACAGTATTGTGCAATAGCAAGAAATCTTCAATTGCACAGTATTGTGCAATAGCAAATATTTTCAATTGCACAGTATTGCACAATAGCAAGCTAGAAATATCTTATTGTGCAATAGCAAGAAATTCTAATTGGATTTCAATTGGAGTTATCTTTCTTTGTCCAGAATAGTAGTTAATCAACATAAATCATTGTTTTATACAATATACAATGTATATTCACTTTTACTACCAACTGATAGATTAAAACAATCTTTACCATTCAGTCATTGTCAGTGATAACAAGCACTTTTTTTTACATTTTAGTATTTTATGATGTATTTAAATGAGTAGTTATTGTTGCAAACTTCATTAGAAATTTGAATTGAGATCAGTTTTAAAATAACAGAAAGGGGGATGTGAAAATAAAATTGGGGGGGGGGGGGGGGGGGGGAGGGGGTCAATTTTTTTCATTTCAGATTTCATAAATAAAAAGAAAATATCTTCAAACATTTTTTTGAGAGGATTAATATTCAACAGCATAGTGAATTGCTCAAAGGCAAAATTTTTTTTTTAGTTCATTAGACCACATTCATTCTGTGTCAGAAACCTATGCTGTATCAACTATTTAATCACAATCCAAATTTAGAGCTGAATGCAGCTTGAATGTTGTGTCCATACTTGCCCCAACCGTTCAGGGTTCAACCTCTGCGGTCATATAAAGCTTTGCCCCTCGGAGTATCTGGTTATTTATTGATTTATATATTTGTAGAATTCCTGAAAATTCAGCTAGTATGTTAAAGATAAAAAAAATGGATGATGTAAGACAGGAGTTAAATTCTGTCAATAGTTCACCTCAGAGAAGTTTATCAGGTGGTGATGAAACTGAATCTGAGGATGAAGGAGATGGCAGACCTAGGGGTAATATATCTTATCAATTTTTATGATCAGGCTTAATATAAGCAGTGGTCTGGTTAGCAAAACTTGGAAGAAAACAAGGCTGTTGATGCTCTTAAATTCAACCTTCTTTTCTTAAAACCTGATAAAATACTTCCGCTGACATTAAATAGCATTTTCTGTCTTTTTGACCCATCAACTTTGATTGTGGGTTAGAGCTTACATACAGTCCTATTTGCTAGACAAATCTGATTCTTTCAATGAATGTTGGGATATATTAAAAATACTGAACTTGACCAACAGTATATTTTTTTATTTGGAGAATGCTTTTATAATTAGTAACAAAGAAAAAGAGGTTAGAATAATAATTGCCAAGAAATGCTCAATTTATTTTCACACCCTTGGAATTGGGCTGAGGGTTTGTTCTTGTCAAAACTGACATGATCAGTGTCATCCTCAGGCTAAGATATATATTCGGGATATCACCATTGTTTATCCCTATTGGGTCAGAAATGTTTTCTTATTTTATAGTTTTTCCAAATCCCAAAACGATAATAGTAACTGTTGTCAATTGTAATAATTATGATATAATTAACTATTATCTGATAATATGAATTCTGATATAATTTACTTAAAGTTCTAAAAAAAAATTTTTTAAAGGAAAATGAAGTAATATATGTCTGAATGAGTAACTAGGAATTCATTTTTAACTTAGCATGATCAGAAACTTTTGTTCTCTTTGAATACAGGTTTGACTGGGTTGAAGAATTTAGGTAACACCTGTTATTTGAACGCAGCTGTACAAGCATTATCCAACTGGTATGTATTTACAAAATTTGTATATTTGTTTGCACACTTGTCCTTTGTCATGTTCAATCCTAAAAGTCAGCAGAACGACCTTGTTTAGTTAACCAATTTTGTGTTATTCTCCAGAATAAACAGACACAATAATAGTTAGAAATATTTAATTTGAAGTTAATATGCTAAATCATTGTTTTACATTGTTCAGAAGTCCCTTAAAACAATAACATAAAACGATAGACTATGTTTAAAAACTGCAGATTCAATCAATATATACCTCTGATCTGTATAGCCAAAGAAATTATTGAGGTTTATAATATGAAGCATTTAGTAAATATTATTTCTTTTTATTTCAGTCCTCCTCTAACAAGATTCTTCCTTGACTGTCAAGGATTTATCAAACCAGAAAAGTCTCCTATGTTATCTAAACAATACCTAAAACTGGTAACAGAGCTGTGGAGCAAAAGGAGGTATATCTAATATGTTTATATCTTTAATGGGTTGGTGTACAACTCTTATCTCTTTTATTTCAACCTTTCAAAAAAAAATTGGTACAGTTAATTTTATTACTACTACTGGGTCAATGCCTCCTCTGGTGGACTATTAGTCCCCGAGGGTATCACCAGCCCAGTAGCCAGTACTTCGGTACTGCCATGAACATACAGATTTTTTGTGTTGTAAAATTTGCTGTTACAAATTATTAGAAATTATTTTAAATTAAGGAATGTATCTTCCTCATGCAAAGCTCTGATTCCTTTCACGGATTTGGCTATACTTTTTGGACTTTTTGGACTTTTTGGATTATAGCTCTTCATCTTTTATTTAAGCTTTGGATTTCACATATTTTTTTGCCACGAGCATCACTGAAGAGACATGTATTGTTGAAATGCGCATCAGGTGCAAGAAAAATTGGACCGCTAATTTTATTTAAACAATTTACCTGAGTTTGTAGAAGACCTTTTTTCATTAATATCTAAAAGTAACAGAGCTGTTAGCAAAATAATGTGTTTGTGTATTAAGCACAATATTTATAAATAATATAAAAAGACCTTTCCAGATGAATAGCTGCACTTACAGTGTTCTGTACAGCTGTTGTATTTGATGTTGAAATTCCTCCCATTTGATTAATCCTTTGTCACTGGGTGATTTTTTACACACCAAATAAACACCCATTTTGATGCAATACACTATATGATATATCATAAATAGGAGTGTCTCTTTTAAAATTACCATAAAACATTAACTGACACTAATAAACCTGTGATCTTTGTTTGTTATTTCTTGCCACTGTCGTTTACAATCGTTATATACTGTAGATATGATTATCTAACAGCCAGAGCACCATCATACATAGGACAATAAATACTTAAAACATTGATTGACATGTATGAAGTTATACTTCTGGACAATAAGTTTAGAGAAAGAAATATTTGGATTTTTTCTAACCACATATAATACCTCCTGAGACAGTAAAAGGCTTGTTTGCCTTGGTATCAACAAACTTAAAGGTAATATCAACAAAATGATATATGCAAAAGTAAATGTATATGTAACTACTTGTAACATGGAATCTTTATTTTAGACCCAGTTACACTATTCCTAGTGGTGTAGTAAATGGTATCAAGATAGTTCATCCAATGTTTCGAGGATATTCACAACAGGTGGGTTTTATAAGCATGTTGTAGCATTGTATTAGAATTTCATGAATAAAACTATTGTGTAATGAATAGAATCTAACACAGATATAAATGGAAAATGGCTCTGACTCAGAATCAGTATATGCCTCCTTTTTATAGACTCGAAATTATGTCCTTTATGAAGAATTATTTATTACTGCTACCTATATCTTTTTCTAAATTTGTGTCTAATTGTTTGTGAAAATTAATGATTACAGCCATTCTATTAGCGTTGAAAAAATGCAGAGATTAGAAAGACAAAGAAAGGTAAAAATTATTCATTTTTTTTATTTAAAAAAAAACAAAAAAATTATAATTTTTGTTTTATTATATTTTCATCTGTCAACAATTAAAGTATCTAAACATGCATGTAACAGCAATGTTAATTTTTCTCAAAAATGTATAAATGTATTTCAGGATGCACAAGAGTTTTTAAGGTGTTTTATGGACCAAATTCATGAAGAATTAAAGCAACCCCTTCCTCTTACTGAATTAGACATAGAAGAACAACATGAACAAAGTGACAAAGAACATCAAAGTGACCATGAAGATAAATTTCAGACCAGAACATCATTTCTAAGACATGATAGACAGATATCCGTTGACTCATCAATTAGCAGTCAGTCAGATGAGTTCTATGAAACCTGTGATTCTGTTACTAGCGGAAACACAGCCTCGTCAAATGAAAATTCTGCAAGTATTGAAACAATTGATACAAGTAACAATTTAAGTAAAATTAAAGCTAGTCAAAAACCAAAATCGGGAAAAAATAATGAGGAATGTGCTATTGATGACAGTCAAAAATCTAATAAAGAGAAAAAAGATTTTACTAATGAAAGGATAGCCATGACAAAAAATGAAGAAGTGGAAAGCAGCACAGATAGATGCCAGGAAGTCAGATCTCCTTGGATACAACACAAAAGTGACCCAGACTTGTCAAAAATGAATTCTGTTCCCAGAAGAGGTAAAGTATTGCATTGGAAAAGATAAAAGAGGAATCTTAAAAGGTTCTTCATCTCAATTAGAAATAGGAATTTGTTTACTTATTAAATTAATTTTTGAGCCTGCTTGTAGTTTTACCCTTGTCCATCTGTTAGTCCATACATCCAAAAATTGGTTTCCATTCTCTAACTTTAGTTAACCAAATGTTAGGAAACTTATAATCAATGCTTATTACAACAAAACACAGATCAAGTTTGAATTTGGATGATGTAAGTTTTACTGTTCTATAGTTAATAGTTATGTTTCTGTTTTCTAACTTAATTATGCCTCAACCAAATATTATGAAAGATATATATACACAATGCTTATAATTTATCACCACAAAACACAGATGAAGACAAGTTAAGGCAGTGTCACTTTTACCCTTCTTGAGCTATGTCCTTTTATAATGTTAAAATGTATATGCATTCATTCACTAGAGTATTACACATTTGTAAAATGTTCTAAATTTGTGAACCACCATACATTAATGTCTAAACCACTTGTAGTTCAGTGCTTAAAGCAAGTGACACCATTTACTGCAAAAGAATATTTTTGATTGAAATTTTTCAGATAAAATACATTGAAATTGACAACCATAAGAATTTTTTTTAATTTTGTTTGCAGGGAAGCGGAAAAATATACAATATCAGAGTGTAATATCAGACATATTTGATGGCAGAATACTTAGTTCAGTACAGTGTTTGACTTGTGAGAGGGTGAGAATATATGATATGGGCTTCATTATTTAAGCTTAAGTTATTTCTGGTAGTGATTAAAACAAAAGATGTCAAAATAAATCATTAATTTTGCTTGAGTTATTTCTGGTAGTGTTTGAAACCCTTAAAAAGATGTCTATATAAATAATAGAGTCTGTCTTTTTTCATGGGGAACCAGGTTGTCAATAAATGAAAGATAGATCAAAAGATTGAAATATATTTGTAAAGAGACATGGAAATAAGTTTAGTTATCATTAGTAACCCTGTTATAAAAGAATAGGCTGAATATTTAACTCAATAATCAAAACTGATATTTTTTTTAAACACTCACAGTTTTGCATCCATATATAGGACAGAGTTTATATTGATTGTTTTATCAGAGTGACCAGTATCCATCATCATGTGTGTCTATCATATTTATAATTGAGGTGCATTGCATTTTTAATATTTTTTTTGTCACAATGATTTGTTGTACGTATTGATATAGCCTAACAAAAGTTTAAATATGATTCAGATGTGGTTCTTTATCTCTAAACTGCACTATCTGTGGCTGCTTGAATGAAAGCAACTAAATAAACACAGAATTATTCTCATAAAATGAAATTAAGCACCTCTTGTTTCAGTTTTTGATTACCTTTATTTCTGGAATTTTCTTCTTCTATTAGCTTTATCATTTGTGTGCCATTCAATGAATGCCTATGGCTGTTGACTTTTGTCTAATATAGAATGAATCTTTTATTCATTTTTCAGATTTCAACAACCAAGGAAACTTTCCAAGACCTGTCATTACCCATCCCAAGTAAAGACCAGATATTTGTATTACATTCTAACTCACAAGGAAGTCCAATTAAGGGAGGCACCTGTGGGGAGGCTAATCAGAGCTGGATGACTTGGGTAATGACTTGGATGAAAAGGTAGTAAATGTAAACAGTCGATGCAATTATATTTGATATCAATGTTTGTAGTGACTTATCATTTCCTTTGTCATTCATTTTATTTTTATTCAGTTATTTTATTAAAACATGTTTAAAGGGAAATGAAAATTAAAAAAATTAAAGAGCTTATAAATTCCTTTAGGTACGAAAGTGTGCATGTAATGTTATTTTTTTAGTGGAAGAAGACGTCAAGTCTTCTGAAGACTTAAGGGGCTGACCATTGGCATTGAGTCTCCGTATGCCGCATTCATGTCGTGTATTACAATTTCAAAACAACTTAAGATTCCTGACACCGATTTTTAAACATGATTAGGCATCTGAATGATTTAATTTGTAAATTATGATTGTAAAACAATCACTATCGTAAATATGACCCTTTTATTTATGTAAGTTATTAGATTTCATCTCATCCACATGAACATTATTTGTTTACTTGTAACAGGATGTTTTAACTGTAGATATTTGTATTACGCATGCCGGAATTTGGTATTGGGACAACTTGCCCTGTTTACAAGTTCGCCCTTGAAGTTACGAATTTGCAATCCTGCAGACAAGAAGATTTTGTTTTTATATAAATAAAAAGGATATATAAAGTGTTGTCTTTATTCATGGTTTTCCTTTGTCATGTGAATTAGATGCCCTTCGTATCATACATGTGAACCTCCCGACGGGAGTACAAAACTCCCGTTTTCAGGGGTCTCCTCCCGTCCTCCCGTTTAGGAGAAAAAACTCCTGTGTATGAAATATTTCATGAATGAAAATTTTCAGACGCCATATTTGATCATTTCTTACTACTGTACGGGTGTAATTGACACCTGTGTTAAATTTTACCTGAACATCAAAGAAGATGTATAATTATATGGCTTCACTTGACAGCTAAGGTGTCAAACATACTGGTAATCAACGATGTTTACCTCTGGCTAACTGCCGTTGTGTTATCAAAACGATGTGTATTGGGAATATTGAAATACTTTTTATACGACCGCAAATTTTGAAAAAATTTTTATACGACCGCAAATTTTGAAAAAATTTTCGTCGTATATTGCTATCACGTTGGCGTCGTCGTCGTCGTCGTCGTCGTCGTCGTCCGAATACTTTTAGTTTTCGCACTCTAACTTTAGTAAAAGTGAATAGAAATCTATGAAATTTTAACACAAGGTTTATGACCATAAAAGGAAGGCTGGTATTGATTTTGGGAGTTTTGGTCCCAACATTTTAGGAATTAGGGGCCAAAAAGGGCCCAAATAAGCAATTTCTTGGTTTTCGCACTATAACTTTAGTTTAAGTTAATAGAAATCTATGAAATTTTGACACAAGGTTTATGACCACAAAAGAAAGGTTGGGATTGATTTTGGGAGTTTTGGTTTCAACAGTTTAGGAATAAGGGGCCAAAAAAGGGCCCAAATAAGCATTATTCTTGGTTTTCGCACAATAACTTTAGTTAAAGTAAATAGAAATCAATGAAATTTAAACACAATGTTTATTGTCACAAAAGGAAGGTTGGTATTGATTTTGGGAGTTTTGGTCCCAACAGTTAAGGAAAAAGGGGCCCAAAGGGTCCAAAATTAAACTTTGTTTGATTTCATCAAAATTTAATAATTGGGGTTCTTTAATATGCCGAATCTAACTGTGTATGTAGGTTCTTAATTTTTGGTCCCGTTTTCAAATTGGTCTACATTAAGGTCCAAAGGGTCCAAAATTAAACTTAGTTTGATTTTAACAAAAATTGAAACCTTGGGGTTCTTTGATATGCTGAATCTAAAAATGTACTTAGATTTTTGATTATTGGCCCAGTTTTCAAGTTGGCCCAAATCGAGGTCCAAAATTAAACATTGTTTGATTTCATCAAAAATTGAATAATTGGGGTTCTTTAATATGCCAAATCTAACTGTGTATGTAGATTCTTCATTTTTGGTCCAGTTTTAAAATTGGTCTAAATTAAAGTGCAAAGGGTCCAAAATTAAACTAAGTTTGATTTTAACAAAAATTAAATTCTTGGGCCTCTTTGATATGCTGAATCTAAACATGTACTTAGATTTTTGATTATGGGCCCAGTTTTCAAGTTGGTCCAAATCAGGATCTAAAATTATTATATTAAGTATTGTGCAATAGCAAGTCTTTTCAATTGCACAGTATTGTGCAAGAAATATCTAATTTCACAATATTGTGAAATTGCAATTTTTTTTTTAATTAAGAGTTATCTTTCTTTGTCCAGTATAGTAAGCAAGAAATATCTGCAAGAATTTTTTTTAATTGGAGTTATCTTTCTTTGTCCAGAATCAACTTAAATCTTTGTTATATACAATATACAATGTATATTCACTTTTTACTACCAACTGATAAATTTAAATAATCTTTACCATTCAGTGATAACAAGCAGTTTTTTTTACATCTTAATATTTTATGATGTATTTAAATGAGTAGTAATTGTTGCAAACTCCATTAGAATATTTTAATTGAAATTAGTTTTGGAATAAGGGAAAGGGGGATGTGATTAAAAAATTGGGTTCAATTTTTCTCATTTGAAATTTCATAAATAAAAAGAAAATTTCTTCAAACATTTTTTTGAGAGGATTAATATTCAACAGCATAGTGAATTGCTCTAAGAGAAAACAAAAATTTTAAGTTCATTTGAATACATTCATTCTGTGTCAGAAACCTATGCTGTGTCCACTATTTAATCACAATCCAAATTTAGAGCGGAATCCAGCTTGAATGTTGTGTCAATACTTGCCCCAACCGTTCAGGGTTCAACCTCTGCGGTCGTATAAAGCTACGCCCTGCGGAGCATCTGGTTGTTACTAGTGAACAAATAGACCCCAACAGTTGTTAGGTCGGAGTGAATCTGGTCTTGATTCATCGGTCTACAGAAGGTCATTTGGTTTTTTTACGGGAATTTGCCCCAAAGTGGGTCAACAGGTGCAAAAAACGTCAATTTTGCCGATTTTTCACCCCTTCTCTTGACCCAGAAGACCCAGGGTTGCTGGTTAAGGTATCCAGTTGTAGCCTGCGTGTAGAGTGGACCCTAGTGAACAAATAGACCCCAACAGTTGTTAGGTCGGAGTGAATCTGGTCTTGATTCATCGGTCTACAGAAGGTCATTTGGACCCAAAATACCGAATTTCACGATTTTTGCCGATTTTTGACTTCGAATGGACCCAAAACCGGAAGTAGTTGTTTCCTATGCGTATTTCAATAATAATAATGATCAGTAGTTATATGGCTGTGGGTTTGCACTATCTTTGCCAGTTTTATGCCTCTGAACTTCTTGTGTAAGATACAGATGTGAAGCCTACCCCTCCAGAAAATCGAGTTTTAGCCAATTTCAATTTTCCAAGTCCGTATTTGTGCTCAAAATGCTACTTATACATGAGAAACGTGAATATGGATAGCCTCAGATTGACGGAACATGCATAACTTTTAAAATAAGTATCATAAAGTGGACTTCTAAAAGTATGGAACGCCATTAGAGCCAAATAACGGTTATTAGGGTCCGCCCGTCAAAAGACGGGTACCGCATGGTAAGGGTTAATAGTTTAATCAAATAATCATAAGGGATGTTGATTAAATGAATTTAAATGATTTTGGACAAATAATAAAATTAAAATCTATAAATTATTTTTGCAATCTAGACCTCCTTTCAAGGATTAAATTGAAGTTTATATCATAGAAGTCAACATACAATATGTGCAACCAATTAATCCAATCATTAGGTGGTAATCAACAGTCACGTCTCAGTCATTACAGCTGAACGGACGTGCTGGGCCAGCTCTCCTTTACCCGCTATCTTTGATGAGGGTATACAGTTAGATGTTCAACGACTTACTACTTAAGATGACAGAAACCAATCCATGCCGTACAGAGAGACGTAGTAGTTGGCGTACCCGCGTTAACATGCCTCCAAAACCATTGTATATTATGGGGAGTGTCATGCCGATTAACGTCCGAGGGCTGTATCCTAGGCTGTTGGGTGATACGACCTTCATTTCACTGCCTCACGGCTTTGGTCCTGATAACGCTTCCTGTCATCTTCTGAACTACGTCCGAGATCATCTACCAGTACTCCTTCATCGAGGCTAGCGGGCTGCCAAGCTGACCAAACTGGCCCTGAAAGCAGCCGTTAGTGAAGAAAAACATCAAAATAGTTAACAAAGAAAAATCAACTCACCAAAACCAAGATGGCGGCCTACATATTGCGACCTCCACTACTTGTTCCTGACCCATGGCATCAAATCATTTAAAGCTCACCAAACGCCTTCAGGCACCGAGCCGACCGTGCGAGGGCTGAAAGGCAAGTCAAGGTCGTTAAACACTTCCATATATATATATGTGCAACTAGACTTATAAAAGGTCTACAATAATATGACTTTTTTTGTGCTCATTTTTTACAGTGGGTTGTGATGATTTAGTTAGGTTACCCTCATTTGGAGTGTTGTTCCCAACCTGTTAAAGGTCCATCTTTGTGCATAATTCAAAATTGGAAATTTCAACAAGCATCTAAATTCTAATATTCTTAATCTGGAAAATAAACCCTGGTCTGCTAGCTTCATGTATATTTTTTCTACCGATTTAATATATAACTAGAATCATGCAAACAGACTTAAGGAAAAGGCATGTAAGTTCATCATACAAATATGACACTTTTTCTAGACAATCCAGATCTTGCAAAATACGTCGCTAAAAATTGTAACCTTTAAAATTGTTGTTGTGCAGTAAAAACCCATATGGGAACTTTCAAAAGTTGGCGGGTATGTAACAAGTCTTACTATTTTTATGCTCCATTTATGGGCAATATGTTTTCTAGTCTGTCCGTCCGTCCTGCTTCTGGTTATAAAGTTTATGGTCGAGGTAGTTTTTGATGAAGTTGAAATCCAATCAACTTGAAACTTAGTACACATGTGTTCCTCTTGATATGATCCTCTTAATTTTACTGCCAAATTAAAGATTTTACCTTTTTCATAGTCAACTGAACATAGAAAATGATTGTACGGATGGGAAATCCATGTACTTCTGACCTTTTCTTGTAAGCCTGGGTAAGTGGGGCTGCTTTTATGGTAATTCAAGTTACCTTTTATTCACCTTCTTCCACCTCAGAGCTATCAGCTCTTTGATTAGGTTTTTTGTAAGAGAATGTATAACTTTTTCTATAATTTATAAGTTGCCTCTATATAGTGATAGAGTATATGTCTACTGTGTAGCAGAGTCAACAATGGAAAATCAACTCATTGAAAATTTCATTAAATTATAATGAAAATATTTAATTCGGTATGTCTCAAAGCATGAAAATTCTGGGGACAATAAGTTATTCCTCTACTAATTTGGCTCTGCAATGTTTAGCATGTATTCATTAGGTTGCTATTGATTATGATTTTATTATAAACATTTTGGTGAATAATAATATTAAATACGAGTAAATTATCTTGAATTTTTTTGGCAGTTGGTTTGTTGGACCTGCAATAACTTTACAAGACTGTTTGGCAGCTTTCTTCTCAGCTGATGAGTTGAAAGGAGACAATATGTACAGCTGTGAAAAATGTAAAAAGTAAGCATGTAGTGATATTTATTTTAAGATAATCTTATATAATTTAGATCTCTTCATACTGGTAATTTTGTCTACAATACTTAAGTGTTTATTTCACAAATTTCACATGTCAAGCTTTGAATTTCCTTGTAAAAAGACAAGATATCAATATACTAAACAAGGACTACAAAAGAATGTATTGCTTAGTCATTGTTTGCTGAAATTTCTTTGTGCAAAATAGAAGATCAAAGATCCATCTGTCCTCATGTCATGACCCTACAATGTGATTTTCTAAAGTATGTCATTGACAATTGTATTTGTTTCAAGAAAATATTTTAAGCCTTCGAACAGTTAAAATAGATAAAACTGAATTTCTTCAGAACTTTCAATTTTGTAAATGTCAGACAGGTCTTCAGTTTACACACATGCTACTATAATAATCTAGAATATATTCATTTTAAATCTTAACAATCTATTTAGACTGTTTTTATATTTACAAATGTTCTGTTTGAAAAGATTGACTGTATCTTATGATGGAATTTATTAACAATAATTATAGCATTGCTGATTTATTAAAAGTTTGGTTGGGTGTTTTTTTCAGACTCAGAAATGGAATCAAGTTCTCAAGGGTAATGGTATTGCCAGAGGTATGTTTCAAACATTGTTAGTCCACCTTTTTGAAAACTAAAGAATAGTTATAACAGCTTTACTATTTAGGTGAAAATTTGCATAAGAGCAGATAACCCTATTTTCTGTTTTATTATTTCAGAAAAGAAAAAGGAGTAGGGGCATTAAGACTGGGTTTTGGCCCAAGAAAATAAAATCTTTGGCAACTATTTCAAATTTGCACATACTGTTTGGAAATGCATAGAGTTAGGAAATAAAAACAAAAAACATAAGATTTTTTATCTGATGACGTCACAATTACATCATAGTAGGTACTGTTTTCATGAAAACGATGAAAAATGCAGAATTTATATAGTTTTCCTTCTATATATTTCCTTTGAGGAAACATCATACGCAGCCAAGAAACAACAAACTAATTTAAGAGAAGCGTTATTATAACTTTTGATATAATCTCACCAAATATAAAGTTGTTTCTTGCGTGCACACATACTTTGCAAATCTAAAATATACTAAAAATTTGACTGAAAAACAAGGAAAATCAAGAAATTTTATAAATTATACAGATTTGGTCATGGTTTGTTGCCATGGTAACTTGTTAAATGTTTTTTCTTAAATTATTTTCTGACTACCTTATACCTTAGTCTAGTTATGACAAATTTTGGAATACGTTTGAAAATTTTTAAATTTGCAGTAATATTTGAGCCAAAACCAGGCCTTAAGGGCATACGATACAGTTACAGGGGAGGTAATGACGTTGCTAACGTAAAATGCTATTTTTGCGACGTCAAACTGTGACATATCGGGAAAAGATGCATTTTTCGACTGATTTCTATCATTCAAACTGATTTAATTTGAAAACGAGTTCATGGACCCCTATTATTCAAAACAGCAATTTGTTTCATTTTGCAGGGAGATTATGTGACTTAAATTTTATAAAACTGTAAATAGAGGATTTTTTTATTTTTGATTAAAATGCAGAAAAAAAATGACGTATTTTCCTTAATTCATGAACATTTGATAAATATGAGTTATTTCTGAATAAAAAATGAATATTTTTTTAGGATATTTATAAAATACAGAAATTACCGATTATTTAACAGAAAACAATTTTTGTTTATCTTTTATAACAAAAAAGTTATGTCTTTCTTTCGAAAATGAAATTACGGCCACAAATCTGAATTTTGAGCAAATATAAAAAATTTCGACCTCATTTTACTCAAAAGTAGCACATGAAGGTATAATTTTTATTACATATTTGATTTAATCAGGTAAAAAATAGCCTATATGCAAATATTAACGAACTTTTAAATACAGGATCAAAACTGTATCGTATGCCCTTAAGGGCATATCATACAGTTACAGGGGAGGTAATGACGTTGCTAATGTAAAATGTTATTCTCGCGACGTTAAACTATGACTTATTGGGAAAAGATGCAGTGTTCAACTGATTTTTTTCATTCAAACTTATTTAACTTGAAAACGAGTTCATGGACCCTCTTTTTTAAAATGCTGTTTGGTTTGATTAAGGTTCACACTAGCATTTTTTTTTATCATCTGATTTGAATCTATCTAAATAAAACCAGTTAGCGTTCACATTATCTTTAATCATAACGATCTCTATCTGTCTAATCTGAACCACTGCGTTCACACTACAATTAAAAATGCAATCTAAATTACCGTTTTACCCATAAAACTGTAAACATTGTGTATAAATAGAACTGATTTATCAAATTCATATGTTGATACACTGATACACACACTTGAAAAAAAATTGGATAAACTTATTGTTTCTCTTGAATCACAAGTTAAAATTTTGATACTGGTGTTATTGCAGTTTTCTTTAATTTTGAAAAAAATAACGAGCAACGAAGTTACAACACGACGCCGTAGATACTGCTGTTCTTGCAAAGAAAATAAATCAACATAAGAAAAGAAGACGCAGATTTCACAAATCTATGCTACGACGAAGACAACATGTTTTCAGTTTGTTTTTAAAGTCTTTTAACAGAGAAATATGGGTTAAACAACGAATCTCTGAGATAGTTTTGCCGTTATACATGCACATAGGTTATTTTGATTTAATCGTACTAGTTTAAACCGATCTCTGCGTTCACATTTAAAGTAAGATCGGTTTACTTTAGATCGATTCAAACTAAACTACCTCCTTCATTGTTTTAGTTAAGACCAATTAAAGATCGATTCAAAGCGTTCACATTAGCCCTTAAAACAATTTAAAGTGAACCAGTCTAGTTTAAATAGATAAAAATGTCCAAGTGTGAAAAGATTATGTGTGCTAATTTTCATGAAAAAGTCAATAGTGCAATTTTTTTTAAATTTGATAAATATACAGTAAAAAAAGGTGTTTTTTTCTACATTCATGAACATTTGATAAAAATGAGTTATTTCTGAATAAAAAATGTATCAATTTTTAGGATACTTATTAAATGCAGAAATTACAAATTATTTTACAAAAAACAATTTGTGTTTATCTTTTAAAACAAAAATGTTATGTCTTTCTTTAGAAATGGAAAATAAGGCCACAAATCCCAATTTTGAGCAAATATACAAAATTTCGACCTCATTTTACTCCAAAAGTAGCACATAAAGGTATATTTTTTATTACATATTTGATTTAATCAGGTAAAAAATAGTCTCTATGGAAATTTTTATCAAAATGTAAATATGGGATCAAAACTGTCATGTATGCCCTTAATGCCCCTTCTCCTAATTCCTAATAATTTTTTTTTTTTTAACAGTATGTGGTCAATAAAGGAAGAAAAGATTTGATGGATTATTTTCAGGAAAAAAAATAAAGAAATATTTTTTGAAGTAAAATATATGTATACATATAAACAGTTAATAATTGTAGATATTTAACAGCTACCCCTTTCCTGAAACTTGCCCAAAAGTTAATTTCTTTGACCCCCCTTTAACCCTTTAACCCCCAATCCCGCCTGTAGGCGTGATGGCGACAACCATTCTTTGATGGTCTGTATGACCCTTCATACATTTTTTGAACCGCACCATCTGTACTGTCATGATAGCAGAGACTTCAAAAAAGTAGTTCATGGTCCATTAACTCTTGCCAGAGGTCTGTTTATGAAAATATGGCACTTTTAAAGCCGTTTAAAAGTTAAAAATCGGAAAAACGTGAAAAGTAGCCAAAATCAGGTGGGGGTGGGCATCTTTTGATTGCCACTGCGTAACTGGTAGTCACTGCAGGTATAAACTATTATCATAAATGCATGCATAGGTGGTATAGGAACACAAAGAGGCATAATATGGCTAATAGGATACTAGTCTGTAAAATCTAGGTCACTGTTTTGTAAAAAATCCGTAAAAACACACATTTAGGCAGACCTGACTTGACAATAATAGTTTGCCAGCAAGACACTTAAGTCCCATATACTCCCAGTTAGCATGAATGGACTGCAGTAACTGTAGGGTAAGACTTAAATGACAAAGAAACACAGTTTGGTCAATGTTCACCTCTCAAGGTCGTCCCCCACCCATGCCATCCACCCCCAAATCTCAATATATAGTTTAATAGATGAGTATCAGTTACAGCATCAAGAGTCTACTCATTTGCATATAATTTGCATATGTTTGCAAATTTTCGAAAAAGCCTGATTTTCCAAAAATCTCTTGGAGTCGAATGAGTTAAAGGATAAATATCAATGAAATAATCCAAGCAAACTATAATAGATGTATTTATGCAAATTTGTACACCATTACGTAAAATCACACAGGTTCCGGTAAACTTTGACATCATAATTTAAAATATTTGATGTCACAATTTAAAAGTGATTGTTGCTTGACGTCAAAAGGTGATTCGGAGTCGATCTAAGGTCATTTGGAGGCAAGCTACAGCTGCATACCAAAAGTGTAAAAACGTTAATTGTTTATCCTCTAAGGCTTCAGGGATTGATTCACTGTAATCATAAGATTTGTTTTTATACGACCGCAAAATTTTTTCAAGTTTTTCGTCGTATATTGCTATCACGTTGGCGTCGTCGTCATTGTCGTCGACCGATTACTTTAAGTTTTCGCACTCTAACTTTAGTAAAAATTTAATAGAAATCTATGAAATTTTAACACAAGGTTTATGACCACAAAAGGAAGGTTGGGATTGATTTTGGGAGTTTTGATCCCAACATTTTAGGAATTAGGGGCAAAAAAAGGGCACAAATAAGCATTTTTCTTGTTTTTTTGCACAATAACTTTAGCTTAAGTAAAAAGAAATAAATGAAATTAAAGACCAAACAGCCTATTGTTTATGCGCATCAACTAATGCAACTTGGTAGTGACATAAAAGCTCTATGACGTTGTTTCTAGCAATGAGAAAACGTCAAATTATAACATCCTATTTTGCGTTTTTCACGCCGGAATTCCAACATGGTGTACGCTTTTTAAAAATATGTCTCCCAAGAAAAGAGGAATTAAGCGTTGCGCTGATATCTTGTGGAAATTTAACACAAATGGACACAAAAGATACTACACTATATTTAACCTTCGTTTTAATAAAAATAATAAAATATGAATTTTGATCACGACTTTTTTGCGCCGATCTGCATCTCATTTTTTTTATTCTTTCACATGCGCATAGATTTTGTCTTATATTTGCGCCGATCTGCATTTCATTTGTTTTTATTCTTTCACTTGTGTAGATTTTGTCTTTCATTTGCGCCGATTGTGTACGGATTACCGGGGTGAAAATTATTTTTATGTCCAGTTTATGTTTTCTGATCTGTGCGTTCGTTTGGCCGTTCGTTCGTCTGTCCGTCCCGCTTCATGTTAAAGTTTTTGGTCAAGGTAGTTTTTGATGAAGTTGAAGTCCTGCATGTCAACTTAAAACTTAGTACACATGTTTCCTATGATTTGATTCTTCTAATTTCAATGTCATTTTTTCAAAATTATCAAAAATTGAGTATTCAGAAGGTCAGGCCGATAAAAAATTATTTCTAGAAGTTTTGACATACTTGCAACGTATGCATGTAACTGATATCTGGATGATTCTCGTAAAATAATGTCCGAACTGGCAATGAAGTTAAAATTTATTTATACTGCTTGTTTGGCAAAATCTCATAATAAAAATTAAATTATGATAAAGGGTCATTGTCGTTTGTCATTTGTTTCATTTCAAATTGTCTTAAGAAGAAATGATAAACATTTCGGCTGATCTGACTGAAACTTACAGCTAATTTCCTAATGTATGTAGATCAACACTTTGGTTTGTTTGTATATTTTGTATAATTTTATTTTGATAATGTCCAATGGAATTTAAATATCATATATACAGGTTTACATACCTATATATGAAGATGTCAATCTTAATTACAAAGCTTGAATAAACATTCATACAAACAAAGCAAGGAAGCCAACCAAAGTTTTACCCTACTTGCATTCGGAAATTAGCTGTAAGGCAAAACATATTAATCAAATTAATACTCAGCAAATATGATTTAAATCAAAATGGTCGGTGTTTAAAACTTAATTGTTGTAAATTTAACTTATGACCAAAAAAAATTGCTCCAAGAATAATATACAACAAAAAATCTCTCCCTTTCATTTAGCTACGACTATGAGCGAAAAGATTGAAAACAAATTTCGATTTTCAATGCCGGCAACAACCTTAGTGTCTTTGTTTTAATTTCCAAAATTAGCAATTTAGATTTATAATATTTTTATCCTGTTGGAGAAATCTTACTTTGTAATTTTCAACAGAAAATTATTTTTAAATTAAAAACTTTTTGTATTTTATATTTACTGTCTAGTTTATTCAAAACACGTGAGGTAGTAATAACAGTGATTGTATTTTATGATAGATGTATAAAGTTTTAGAATCAAAATCTTTAATTCATAAATTATACCTATAATTTTAATTTCCTTACATCTTAAAAGAGGGACGAAAGATAAATATTCAGAAATAATGAATTCACAAACTAGATGGAATAACTTTTATACGTTCATCTTAGTCAGGAAAATATAATGGTGTCCATGCTTTTGTATGTCTGTCTGTCAACAGTAGCAAATGAGTTCGTTACGGCAAACTTCTGAAATTAACGCGAAAAAAAACCCCACACACATCTAGTCTGATATAGTCAAATACTCTGTAGTTAGCCAGTGCCATCTTTCATTTCTTTTTTTATTTTCAATAATTTTGTTAATGAGGGGCAGAGGACAAAAACAGACATTCTAACAAAAGCGGCGTGAAAGGTTATTTCAAACAATTTTCCATTCCGACGGATGGTGCATGTTTCTGAACGTTAATATTGTGCGGAAACAACATCATAAGATCTAATACTGACACATGCATAATCTCTTGTATTACCGGATAATAAAGTAGGTGAATTAAGTTGTTATTCTTGGAAATTTAAATGTGGGTTCCAAACATTCAATTTGCGATTTTTTTGCAAATAGTGCGCCAGCAAGGAAAGTTTTGTACTATGACGTCAGATGCAATGTTCTGAAGAAAGACAACTCTTTTCTTCAAAACGAAAGAGAAAAAAACATGAAAATTACTCATAACTTTTTTGAAAGGTCGGTGACATACACTTTTTTTTGCTTTATTTTGAAAAGTGCACATGGCACTCTCCTTCTTGAAATTATTATAAAGAAATCACTGGTAGATATTTTTTAATACTGGAAACGTTTTTCATTTTTACGTTTTATTTTTGGCGGGAATGAAATAAATCATATTTTTAAAGATCAAAACAATATGAGTCTTAAACTCTTGAACCTGTATTAGCTAGATACAAATCTACTGTTTAACGTGAAACAAGAATTATGCTTGTAGGTTTGATATAAAGTATTTTTTTGAGAGTTTATATAACAAGCAAATATTATGTTAATATTCGGGAAAACACGAAACTGAGGTTGCTATAGCGACAAAACTAAGTCGGTGACCCCCAATTTTTTTCATCATATTTTGTTCCTCAAATCATTAAATACCTTCACACAAAATTTTAAGGAAAAATCACTGGTAGAAATGAATAGGCTGTTTGGTCTTTAAAACACAAGGTTTATGACCACAAAAGGAAGGTTGGTATTGATTTTGGGAGTTGAGGTCCCAACAGTTTAGGAATTAGGGGCCAAAAAGGGGCCCAACTAAGCATTTTTCTTGGTTTTCCCACCATAACGTATAAGTAAATAGAAATCTATGAAATTTAAACACAAGGTTTATGACCATTAAAGGAAGTTTGGTATTGATTTTGGGAGTTTTGGTCCCAACAGTTTAGGAATTTGGGGCCCAAAGGGTCCAAAATTAAACTTTGTTTGATTTCATCAAAAAATGAATAATTGGGGTTCTTTGATATGCCAAACCTAACTGTGTATGTAGATTCTTAATTTTTGGTCCCGTTTTCAAATTGGTTTACATTAAGGTCCAAAGGGTTCAAACTTAAACTTTGTTTGATTTTGACAAAAATTGAATCCATGGGGTTCTTTAATATGCTGAATCTAAAAATGTACTTAGATTTTTAATTATTGGCCCAGTTTTCAAGTTGGTCCAAATCGGGGTCCAAAATTAAACTTTGTTTGATTTCATCCAAAATCGAATTAATGGGGTGATTTGATATTCCAAATCTAACTGTGTATGTAGATTCTTAATTTTTGGTCCAGTTTTCAAATTGGTCTACATTAAGGTCCAAAGGGTCCAAATCATAATGTGACATAAACCTATGTTGTGTCAACTATTTAATCACAATCCACATTTAAAGCTGTATCAAACTTAAAAGTTGTGTCCATACTTGTCCCATCTGTTCAGGGTTCTACATCTGCGGTCGTATAATGCTGCGCCCTGCGAAGCAACTGGTTGGTCCTGTTTTCAAATTGGTCTACATTAAAGTCCAAAGGGTCCAAAATTAAACTTGGTTTGATTTTAACAAAAATTGAATTCTTGGGCTTCTTTGATATGCTGAATCCAAACATGTACTTAGATTTTTGATTATGGCCCCAGTTTTCAAGTTGGTCAAAATCAGGATCTAAAATTATTATATTAAGTATTGTGCAATAGCAAGAAATTTTCAATTGCACAGTACTCAGCAATAACAAGAAATCTTCAATTGCACAGTATTGTGCAATAGCAAGAAATTTTCAATTGCACAATATTGTGCAATAGCAAGAAATCTTCAATTGCGCAGTATTGTGCAATAGCAAGTATTTTCAATTGCACAGTATTGTGCAATAGCAAGAAATATCTAATTGCACAGTATGACAATATTTGAAAATCTTAAGGGTTCAAATTGACTTGTCACATACCATTTTTATACGACCGCAAATTTTGAAAAAAATTTCGTCGTATATTGCTATCACGTTGGCGTCGTCGTCGTCGTCGTCGTCCGAATACTTTTAGTTTTCGCACTCTAACTTTAGTAAAAGTGAATAGAAATCTATGAAATTTTCACACAAGGTTTATGACCATAAAAGGAAGGCTGGTATTGATTTTGGGAGTTTTGGTCCCAACATTTTAGGAATTAGGGGCCAAAAAGGGCCCAAATAAGCATTTTCTTGGTTTTCGCACTATAACTTTAGTTTAAGTTAATAGAAATCTATGAAATTTTGACACAAGGTTTATAACCACAATATAAAGGTTGGGATTGATTTTGGGAGTTTTATTTTCAACAGTTTAGGAATTAGGGGCCAAAAAAGGGCCAAAATAAGCATTATTCTTGGTTTTCGCACAATAACTTTAGTTAAAGTAAATAGAAATCAATGAAATTTAAACACAATGTTTATGACCACAAAAGGAAGGTTGGTATTGATTTTGGGAGTTTCAGTCCCAACAGTTTAGGAATTAGGGGCCAAAAAGGGACCCAAATAAGCATTTTTCTTGGTTTTCACACCATAGCGTTAGTATAAGTAAATAGAAATCTATGAAATTTAAACACAAGGTTTATGACTATAAAAGGAAGGTTGGTATTGATTTTAGAAGTTTTGGTCCCAACAGTTAAGGAAAAAGGGGCCCAATCTAACTTAGTTTGATTTTAACAAAAATTGAAACCTTGGGGTTCTTTGATATTCTGAATCTAAAAATGTACTTAGATTTTCGATTATTGGCCCAGTTTTCAAGTTGGCACAAATCGGGGTCCAAAATTAAACATTGTTTGATTTCATCAAAAATTGAATAATTGGGGTTCTTTGATATGCCAAATCTAACTGTGTATGTAGATTCTTAATTTTTGGTCCAGTTTTAAAATTGGTTTAAATTAAAGTGCAAAGGGTCCAAAATTAAACTAAGTTTGATTTTAACAAAAATTAAATTCTTGGGCCTCTTGATATGCTGAATCTAAACATGTACTTAGATTTTTGATTATGGGCCCAGTTTTCAAGTTGGTCCAAATCAGGATCTAAAATTATTATATTAAGTATTGTGCAATAGCAAGTCTTTTCAATTGCACAGTATTGTGCAATGGCAAGAAATATCTAATTTCACAATATTGTGAAATAGCTAATTTTTTTTTAATTAAGAGTTATCTTTCTTTGTCCAGTATAGTAAGCAAGAAATATCTGCAAGAATTTTTTTTAATTGGAGTTATCTTTCTTTGTCCAGAATCAACTTAAATCTTTGTTATATACAATATACAATGTATATTCACTTTTTACTACCAACTGATAAATTTAAATAATCTTTACCATTCAGTGATAACAAGCAGTTTTTTTACATCATGTATTTAAATGAGTAGTAATTGTTGCAAACTCCATTACAATATTTTAATTGAAATTAGTTTTGGAATAAGGGAAAGGGGGATGTGAATAAAAAATTGGGTTAAATTTTTCTCATTTGAAATTTCATAAATAAAAAGAAAATTTCTTCAAACATTTTTTTGAGAGGATTAATATTCAACAGCATAGTGAATTGCTCTAAGAGAAAACAAAAATTTTAAGTTCATTTGAATACATTCATTCTGTGTCAGAAACCTATGCTGTGTCAACTATTTAATCACAATCCAAATTTAGAGCGGAATCCAGCTTGAATGTTGTGTCCATACTTGCCCCAACCGTTCAGGGTTCAACCTCTGCGGTCGTATAAAGCTACGCCCTGCGGAGCATCTGGTTCTTTTTAAGTTTATAATTTTCAATCTCTATTTTCAGATCTTGACAGTTCATTTGAAAAGATTTCGTCATGAGTTTTATTCAACAAAGATATCTACCTATGTAGCCTTTCCACTAGATAGTCTTGATCTCAAACCATTTTTGCACAAAGGTAATTACATGCGGAAAAATGATGAGTTTAGTACAAAAATTGTGTGAATGAATATAGATTGTAGTGCTCTTAAGATTTCCTTTATAAAGATAAAGATACCCAAATGACTATTTATAGGTTTTTAATATGTTCACTGATTTTTATAGAATTGTCCACTCCCCTATTTATGTATTTTGATAGTTAAAGAAACTACTCATGCAGGATTTCAATTTTAACTACAATTACAGGAGATGATAAATGAAGAAAAAATCTTTCCTGTTAATAGATTAGTAAAATATGAAACAGATTTAAAATTTAAACAGAAGAAGCATAATAATGCACATGTGACATTTCAGAGATTTGATACAAACCTAAAAATTAGGCTTCAAATTAGATTAGGTCTGACCTCAATTCTCAACCAGTCAGACATGTGTTTTACAGGTTTTCTAGGGTTAAATTCATGACATTTATGTGTATAAAAAAGTTAGACTACACCAGAAAAAATACTAGGCCATATGCACCCCATCATTTTTCATATGCAAGTAGATTATAAATATAACATGCTTATAATTGCTGTAACAAGTCATATTTAGATAACTTTGAAATTATGTTTTAGAGCTGTAGCTACATATTTTTATTTCAGACTGTACTTCAGAAGTGACAATGTATGATTTGACGGGAGTCATATGCCACCACGGATCTGATGGATGTAAGTCAATTATATATTTAGATTTTATGGAGAAAAACATTTAATATATAATTAAAACAAAGTCCCAAAATTTCCAAACAAAACTTGTTCATGTGTTATAACACAAGTACAAAAAAGATAATACATATATGGATACAGGCAATTACAGCAATACAGTTAATAAGGCAGATTTAGCCTTCCAGAACCTTTTTTAATTTTCCAATTTCAGATTAAAGATAGTATTTTCCAATATAAAAAAAAAGCTATTTTCATAAATATATTTGGTGCAATATCATCACTATTAAAAATATGATGATACATATGATTTCGAAAAATGTATAAGACATAAGAACCCCTATCCAACTGTTGCATGATGATAACTATTGTTGACTTTCAGCTGGCCATTACACAGCCTATTGTTTGAATTATGTCAATGAGCAGTGGTATGAGTTTGATGATACATATGTGACAGAGGTGGATATTAACCAGGTCATGAACTGTGAAGCTTATGTCTTGTTCTATAGGTGAGAATATATCTTGATATCATTTACTAGGCTGTAAACCTTGATAGTGATGGCAAGCTGTACAAAGCAACATAAAAACATTTCTGTACTTAGATATAAGAAGATGTGGTATGAGTGCAAATTAGACAAGTTTCCATCGAAGTCACAATTTGTAAAAGTAAACCATTCAAGGTCAAATAAAATTGAAAATGGAAATGTGTCAAAGAGACAACAAAATTGAGAATGGATATGTGTCAAAGAGACAATAACCCGACCATAGAAAAACAACAGCAGAAGGTCACCAACAGGTCTTCAATGTAGCGAGAAATTCCCGCACCCAGAGGCGTTTTTTAGCTGGCCCCTAAACAAATATATACTAGTTAAGTGATAATGAAGTACAGTCTATAACACGAAGCCTTGATTCCCACCAAATAGCAAGCTGTAAAGGGGCCCAAAAATGACAAGTCAGTCAAACCTTTCAAACAGGGAAACCAATGGTTTAATCTAAATAAAAAAATGAGAAACACTTATGAACCACTTTAGATCTTATGAACTTTAGACTTTATTTGAAAAATGTATTATAAAATAAGCTGTATATATATTATGTATGTATAATAAAGAAAGGGTAATTCAAAGCACGATAGAACATTGACATTTTGAAAGATTAAGATTTAAATATTTCAAAAAATTATCTTCCAACTAGAATGACAGGAAATTTGGATCAAAAGTTTTCAATTACTTTTTTTTATTGATTATATTCTTGCATATGCTAAAAAGTTTTGTGTAACAATTTTTTCAGGAAGAGAAATGATCAAATGGTATCACTCAGACAGAAGGGAATGAGACTGATAGAAGCACAGGAAGTATGTTATCATATTATTAGTTACACAGCCAAACCCAATTATTATGAAGTTTATTGACCCAAGAAATTCCGTGTTAGGACAATTGCACATTGTGTAACGAATTTAATATATTACATATTATATTCAAATTCAATTATTATGACAATATCAACCAAATATATTTAGATATTTCATCTGAAACTGTGAAAAATAAAAAATATTAGGACTCTTAAAGGGGCACTAGCTGTCAAATTCATGGTCACCAATTTGACTCAAATTCTCATATTTGATTAATAACAATGTAAAACATTTATCCAATCTATCAAACGTTTAAAATAAACAGTTTACAGAGCATGGGGTAGATGATACTTAGGTTCGTTTCGTGTGTATTTAAATCCAGATGCCATCTAATTAACTATCGATTTGACCTCAGATGACCATATAAGCGATGTAAACACAAATAAAGATATGAATAGGTTAAACCAGCACGTGCAATTGGATCTTTATAGGTCTGTTTGATTTGAATTTTTAGATTTAAAATATAAGTTTCTCATTGTTTTCAACCATATAAGAATGATTTATGTGGATCGAATTAGTAATCAAATGATTTACCGTAGTTTCACTTTCATTGTTGACATTTTTTTCTTTAAATAACCAGTTCACGTACAATGCATGCGTTGTCAGTCTCTAGCTAGGGGGTTAAATTGAAGTTCACATGAATACCGGTTAGAATGATGATGACGTATTTACTTGCAAGTGAATCAGTCAAAAATTATGTATAATCGCTCATTTCAACAAAATTAAAGCAAATTGATTGCTAAAAGCAAATTATTATTTCATTATTCCGATTTAGTTAATGATTAATCTAAAAAAAAATCATACTTTATTTTTTTATATATATCGCTACGATATATATAAAAAAATAAAGTATGATTTTTTTTATTGACCTAATATTTGTTTTTGAGTTGCTTAAAGGAGCACTAGCTACTAGTGCTCCTTTAAGCAACTCAAAAACAAATATTAGGTCAATGGTATAAGGGAGATAATTCCAATTGATGTAATAAAAAATTGTACTGTTTATTAGGACAATATCAGCAAATCAAAATGCGAGAAATCACTCTAAATCAGGGTAAAATTAATTATCAGGCTTCTTTTTGCCTTAAGCAACCTGCTCAATTGCTCTGTAATTCTTGAATTAAGGCTTTGAGACTTGAGCAGATCTTTATAAGCAACGTCATAATGTTTGGGGATAAGTTATCAGAGATGTCACAATGGGTGAAGAGATGTTGTCAAGCTTACTTTTGTAAAAGTTACAGGAAGGGGAAAATGCATGATAAACAGATTATCGAGTTTTGTTCTAGATACCCTATAAAACATTACATGGTTTCAATGTGTAGAAATCACGATAATCTATACAAACCAGGCTAGTAAGTTCAAGGGGAAGATTTATCTTACATGCATCAAATACATTTTAGATAATAAGTTTATTAAAAAACATACATATCTATATCAAATTAACTTAGGTTGAATTACTGCATCTTCATTACAATGTAAAACTAATAAACTACAATTGCAATCATAAATTAAAATTTAGAAAAATAAAGGACAAGGTATGATAAGAGGCGTTTTTTGCCCCCTTCCGAAATAAGTTTAAATATACATCATTTATAGCCTGAGGATAGAAACTCTGAAAAACTATGATTTTGTTATGTTCCGGTGAAAGGATGGTTGCCTAGCAACGGTTTTAATAAATAGCCAAATTATCACATATGCATTGCTTTCTCATTACACATTAGCATAATTCAAAATAGTATTGTTTGTTTAACAATAGCTTGAGTTTGCAAAGGAAAAAACACTTCAATTTCAGCTTAAAAAAATGCTTAGCAACAACCTAGCAACAAAAATTTTGCCTAGCAACGGTTCAAAAATTTGTAATTTCGGCCATATGAGTTATAAAAATAGCAGTATTTAAAGATTTAGCTACCGTAAACGACTTTTCTTTCGTATATATGATGTCTGAGTCTCATTATTTTTTTTCAAGAAAATGAAATTGACCATAGCAACAAAAATGTTGCTTAGCAACAGCCGAAAAAGATAGAAATCAAATTGAACTACAGGAAAAACCCTGTTTTAAATTGTACAAATTAGAGTAAAACCAGGTTTATAGAAAGGTTAAACATGCAAGAATAACTAGAAGTAAGAAATGAAAGCTAGTCAATTGTATATCATGCTGATAAAAAGATAAGCAACCAAAACGGTGCTTAGCAACGATTAAATTTTTTTTTGTATACCGAAGTAGGTTTGTTTTGGTATCATATTTATATCTTGATGAAGTAAATATTAAAAATCATATGCTGTTACCAAAAATAGGGTTGAGATCTCAAAACAAAATTGTTTAACCCGGCAGCATTTAAGTCAGGAGCCTCTGACCTTTGTTAGTGTTTTATGATTTTTACTTTAAGTTTCTTGTGTATAATTCGGAGTTGAGTATGACGCCAAATATTACTGAACTATTATACATATTTGATTAGGGACCAGCTGAAAGATGACTCAGGGTGTAGAAGTTTTTCGCGGCATTGAAGACCCTTGGTATCCTTCAGTTATTGTCTGCTCTATGGTCGGGTTGTTGTCTCTTTGAAACATTCCCCATTTCATTCTCAATTTTAGTTTTCAAATAAAAGATAGCTATCAAGGAATTGGTCTCTTTAAATAAAAAAAAACATAAATACAAATTATATAAGAATGTGTCCCCAGTATAGTATACCATGAAAATAGGGCAGCATCTCTAATTTGGCATAAAAATTAGAAAGATCATATCATACGGAACATGTGTACTAAGTTTTAAGTTGATTGGACTTCAACTTCATCAAAAATTACCTCGACAAGAAACTTTAACATGAAGCGCAACAGATGGACGAACAGACGGACGGGCGGAAGGATTAACGGACTAACGAACAGATCATCTTCGCTAGCCAAGGGTTACGATCCACTCCCGCTTTCTTCACCCTTGGCGGATTGAGTTAAAATTTCGGAGACACAAGATAAGGATTTTTATTGGTTGCAGTCAAAACTCGCTGCATCCAATCAAAAAGCGCCTATAACATGATCACGTGTAAATGTATAAAGTGTTTGTAAACAATTACCACGTGTTTATTGTGCAACAAGTCTTTACATCCCTAAACATACGACTATATTTAGTGACAACTTGAAGGTTTTTAATCAACCAACAGAAGTTCTTGTGTATGGTTCATGCACATATGCATGAATGTTGACGTATATTTTCATTTCCGGTATTACCAAGTGTGTAGAATCTAGACACCACCGTGTTTTTACCTCCAAATTGAAGAGTTCGAGTGCTAACATTGGTCAAGAATAATGTATTCAGAATGGGCGTGATTTTTATCTTCCTATAGATGGCGCAACATTGTTATCCCAAATGTTGGCTCAATCCGCCAAGGGTAAAGAGAGCGGGAGTGGATCGTAACCCTTGGCTAGCGAAGATGGAAATATTGACCAAGTCCAAAAACCTGACATTTTTAGAATATTTGAAAAAGTACAAAAATCCGGTTGCAATGCATGCATGTTTCAATTATGTGTATAATAAAGGTATTAAAACTGTATCTCAAAAGCTGTAGGATAACCCAGTGACGGATCCAGGGCCACTGGCTGCCGAAGAGGGGCCGATTTTGTCACACTTCAGTGATTCCCTATATAAGCAACCATTTTATTTCTCAAAAGAGGGCCCGGGCCCCCTGCCCTCCTCCCCCTAAATCCTCCTCTGTAACCGTCTCTTCATGTATATAGCTTATACAAAAAAGTTAATGTGTCAATATACCGGACATTAAAAGAAATTTTTTTGAAAAAAAAATCAAAACCCTGTAGACATACACACCTGCCTCTATTATAAATAAAAAGCTTTTTAGGTCAAAAACTGAAGGAGATAAATAGACGTTTATGTTATGTTTATAATTGCATTTCATACTTTGGATTCAATACTGACTGCAAAAATCATAACGTATTAGATTAGTACTGTATATATAGATTTTTGTCTGTCAACAAGTCGTAGTACAGTGGCGGATCCAGAAATTTTCATAAGTGGGGGCCCACTGACTGACCTAAGAGGGGGTCCGCTCCAGTCACGCTTCAGTAATTCCCTATATAAGCAACCAATTTTTTTCCCAAAAAGGGGGGGCCCGGTCCCCTCGGCCCCCCTAATTCCGCCTCTGTAGTAATACTAAATTATGGACAATGCACATTTATTTATTTTCAAGCAATTCACTTTTGAAGTTTGTCATGGTTTTAACGACTATGTTTATTTCACGAAATAGATAGGATACATAAATCTATTTTTCTGTAGATGGTTAAATAGAAAACTTCAAAGTGCTAAATGTATGAGTTAAGATGAAATGATTTTCTTCAGAACTACAAAAAGAGTTTAAATATATATAGTGAATTTATTATGAAATTCATTTGTAAGATTTCGTTGAATATTTGAAAAAAAAATGAATAAAAATTAAAAACCAATTGTTCAGAGAACAATTGAAAGTCTTTCCACACTAAAGTAATTTGGATAAGAAGGTAGTTTCTTTATACTGATGCGATTAATTATGGTTTAATTATCTTTTTGAGTGATATAAGGGAGATAATATGCTACTTCCGGTAAAATAAATGTCACATCCGGTCTCATATGATGGCTTCTTTCACACTGATTCCAAAAATATATAGTTTCTATATACTTTTTTATGTAGAATGGGAGATAATTGGCCACTTCCGGTTTGTTGGAAGTCATTTTTAGTCTTCAGTAATCTGTTCATGTATCTATAGGACAAAATATATGGATTCTGGGTACTTTGAGGTGAAAACAATTGCAAAAATAGCTACTTCCGGTTTTCTAAAGGTCACTTCCGGTAGCCATTTTTCAAGGTCATTAGTCACTTAACCTTTTGTATGAGGTCAAATGTCTTTATAATGAACTTAATTGAAGTTATTATCAAATAACTTCATATCAAGACATTTCAGGGGCAACAACTCCTATAAGATGCCATTTAATGGTATAAGACTTAATGTAACATATCTTCATTACAATAAAGCTGACATTTTGCACTTGTTCTTTTATGTGTATCTCTCAAAGTGTTGGATAAAATGCAAAAACAAGAAAAAGTCACAATTGAGAACTTGACCTTGACCTATGACCTTGACCTCATTTTCTAAGTTGGGACCCATTGGACTCAAATAAAAACATTCCAGGGTTATACGGTTAACTGTTTATGAGTTATATAAACATACCGACAAATTTATTTTGTAAAGGTAGATAACTCCTATAAAATTTCACCGAATCGCTTCGATCCAAATGCGCCAAAAATTACTGAGGATGTAACGAACAATTTGTAAAAAGAATTTTGTCGATATCTTTTTTTGTTACGAAGGAGATGCACACAGATCATAAACAGTGAATAGGGAGATAACTCTTACAAAGAAAATGGTTCGGCTTAGCAGGGTAAAATTTAAAAGCGCATAAACTATACGATACCATATGAGAAATATCTAAGCGACATATTGCGAAACAAACATTTATCGCAAGAACAAAAGTTGGCGGAAAAAAAAAATAATAATAATAATAATAATAATAATAATAATCAGAAGAAAAACAATAAGTCTTTCCACAGAAAAGTGGAAAGACTTAATTAATTCACCATATGTCAAGGGACACAACTCTGTATTTGGCTGCACAGTGTTAGACTATTTTGACTTACATGGGTCTAATTTCACGTACAACATATTTCTTTAAGAGAGTGACATGTCTTGATTACTGGATACGGCGTAATACTATCCGTACGTGATATTCTGATCGATTGTGTATCCCGGAATAATTTCTTACCCGTGCCGTTCCCTTTGACGTATTACAATGACTTGCCAAAATAATGTAAACAATCGGATTATTTTTTTAATTTTTAGACATGAGCGCCAACGTAGACCACCATGATATTTTATTATGGGAAAGATACAGAAGAGTACAGTTGATTGTTATAATTTTCAAGATGGTCTACGTAGGCGCTGATGTCAAATTTCGTCTCCGAACATGACAAAATTGTATATTTCTTACACTTTTCGTCGTTTTAGCCCTTTTAAGGTCCAAGTTTGAACATATTTGAGTACGTAACACCTAAAAATAAGGTTCTACAGGGATGAACAGATACAGAAGTTCATTACACAAGCGTGATTGGTTTCAACTTAAAAGTTTAAAAATTCTGGAAAAAGGGGGGCCAAAAACGGCCCTTATCATACCTTGTCCTTTGTTTATAGGGCATATATATTTTGAAATAGTTTCTTATATTGTAACTAAAATGATTATGGCGAACTTTGCATCTATTTTCAGCCAAGTCTGATGCAGTTCTTTATTTCCAAACAATGGATAAACAGATTTAATACATTTGCTGAGCCAGGACCCATCAGTAATCATGACTTTCTTTGTAGACATGGAGGTATTTATTGCTCATTATTTTAAATACTGTGGATTTATTATTATTCATTAGATACCAATTTTGGCGGGGTTTTGTGGGTACAGGTGAATCACAAATTCAAATGTTCCAACCAATTACAAAATTTCTGTAGGCTTTGTATGCAGAGATTTGCAAAACCCAAAAACAAAATATCCACGATAAAAAGTTATACTCAATCCACGAAAATTGATACCCACCAAAATGAATGAATCCACAGTATTTTAGATGCGAATACTGTAAACCAGCTAATTATCTCGGGACATTTATTTTCGCAATTTTGCAAGTAGAATTTGAATCACCAGGAATATATGTCATACTTGGATATAAAAAAAGAAGATGTGATTTGATTGCAAATGATATAACTCTTCACAAGAAAGCAAAGGACACAGAAATAAACATCTATAGGTCACCTTACAGTTGGATGTTCCTTTTTATAAATATAGGAAGAAAATAAAAAGACCAATAAAATAGATTGCAGCAAATTTGGTTACAAAGACCATACTGTGAAAATAAGTGGTTTTACAATAATCAAATAATGTTTTTTTTTTTGGTGTTAGACAATGAACAGATATTTTTGTTATCAAACGTTTAGAAAGCTATAAACTTTCCCATCGTTTGACCATTAAAGTCTGCATGATGATATTTGGTTTATTTTTTTTTGTTCTTTAATTGGTGTCTCATTGATGTCTTTCATCACAGGAAGAAAATATGTCACAAAATACTTTTGAAAAGTTCATCATCCTCTTTTTTGCTGCCCAAAAATGTCCTATCCTTGTTGGAGAGGAATATGAATAAAGGGTCTAAAATGGCCTTATCATACATTACCTTCTCCTTAAAACTTTGATAATTTGGGGATTTTACGGTATATTTCAGGTGTTCCACCTCATAAAGTAGAATATGTACAGGAACAAGCTATACCATTTAATCAGGCACTTTGGGAGTTTTTGTACAGCAAGTAAGATATTTACAATATAACTTCTACTATATTATATCTTTTAGGATAGAATATTTTATTTCTTAAATATTGAAGAAATATGTTATAGATGTTATTGATGTCCTTATTTTTATGCCAAATTGACATATAACTGGGGCTTAAAATGTTACCCTTGTCTTGCCTTTTATAATTCTAAACCCACCTGACTGGATATTATTAGTAACACAGTGTGCAATTGTCCTTAGACGAAAACTTATCTGGTCAAGAAAATTCATATCGGGTGAGGCAAAGCAAAACCCACTATGAATTTTATTGAACTGATAAATTCTGTAGGAGGACAAATTGCACACTGTGTAACAAATTTATCCTGATTTTGTTATGTTACATATTATTATATTCAAACTCAATTATTAAGACAATATCAACTAAATACATTTAAGAAATTAAATCTAAAACTGGGAAAAATGAAAAATACTAGGACTATAATGCAACTCAAAATGAAATTTTTTATTTGGTCAATGGTATAAGAGAGATAATTCCAATTGACATAATAAAAAATTGCACTTAATTTTTTTAGGACAATCAAGTAGGGAGAACTTACTCTAAATTAGGATAATTTTGTTTGTCATGCCATTAAATATTGAGTTTTAGGATGTACTTTGGATGACTGCTCATAGATGAAATTAAGACACATTTGGTTGCCTGTTTAATGATGGGAAGAAAAACTTGATTTGTTACTCAACGTTATACAATAAAAAACCAAAGAATACCCCAATATAAACAGGCATTATGAAAAAAGTCAGTAAATTCCTTAAAATGAAAGGTCAACCAAAACATATAAGGATTATACATTTAAATATTAAAAAAAATAAATTCAAAGTGATGATTTCATGAATTTTGGGGCTTTTTTGTCAAACCAACTTATATAAATGAAAAGCATCTGTGGACCATCTGTTACAGCATTTTGTCTTTAATTTAACACATAAAACTTTCATTCTTGGCTGATAACCTAGATTCCAACAAAGCCTTGCATTGCTTCATAAATTAAACTGCCTTTGGATTAGTTGATATATGTGTTTTAAAAACTGTAAATTCAGACTTATTCTGTGTATTTATTATTGAGATTTTTTTTAAAAGTTCAAAAATGGGAAATTAATTCCTGGTTAATTATTGTGATGGTGATTCCACGAAAATCTTCATACATTTATATGTGTGATATCAGAATGTGAGTTCTTATTATTTCAATACCCATCCATTGCATTATTTGCATAAATAATAAAACCCTCACAATAATTTCTGAATTAACAGTATCTCACTATGCTATATATGATGTGTGCATTACTAGTGTTTTTATACAACCACAAAAAATTTCATTTATTGGTATGATGTTGGCGTCGTCACTGCCATCGTCGTTGTCGTCATCGTCCTAAGACACATTGGTTTTCGCACTATAACTTTAGTTTAAGGAAATAGAAATCTATGAAATTTAGACACAAGGTTTATGACCACAAAAGGAAGGTTGGAATTGATTTTGGGAGTTTTGGTCCCAACAGTTCAGGAATTAGGGGCCAAAAAAGGGCCCAAATAAGCATTTTTTTTTGTTTTCGCACTATAACTTTTAGTACAAGTCAATGGAAATCTATGAAATTTAAATACAAGGTTTATGACCATAAAAGGAAGGATGGGATTGATTTTGGGAGTTTTGATCCCAACAGTTTAGGAATTAGGGGCCTGAAGGGTCCAAAACTAAACTTTGTTTGATATCATCAAAAATTGAATAATTGGGGTTCTTTGAAATGCCGATTCTAACTGTGTATGAAGATTCTTAATTTTTGGTCCCGTTTTCAAATTGGTCTACATTAAGTTCCAAAGGGTCCAAAATTAAACTTAGTATGATTTTAACAAAAATTGAATTCTTGGGGTTCTTTGATTTGTTGAATCTAAACATATACTTAGATTTTTTAATATGGGCCCAGTTTTCAAGTTGGTCCAAATCAGGGTCCAAATTAAACTTTGATTTTAACAAAAATTGAATATATGGGGTTCTTTGATATATGCTGAATCTAACCATGTATTTAGAATTTTTGATATTTGGGCCTGGTTATCAAATTGGTCCACATTGAGGTCTAAAGGGTCCAAAATTGAACTCTATTTGATTTCATCAAAAATTGAATTCTTGGGGTTCTTTGATATGCTGAATTTAAACATGTATTAAGATTTTTGCTTATGGGGCCAGTTTTCAAGTTGGTCCAAATCGTGGTCCAAAATTAAACTTTGTTTGATATCAACAAAAATTGAATCCTTGGGGTTCTTTGATATGCTGAAACATTTATTTAGATTTTTGATTATAGGCCCAGTTTTCTAGTTGGTCCAAATTGGGGTCCAAAATTAAACTTTTGTTTGATTTCAACAAAAATTGAATCCTTGGGATTCTTAGATATGCTGAATTTAAACATGTATTAAGATTTTTGCTTATGGAACCAGTTTTCAAGTTGGTCCAAATCCGGATCCAAAATTAAACTTTTGTTTGATTTCAACAAAAATTGAATCCTTGGGATTTTTGAAATGCTGAATTCAAACATGTATTTAGATTTTTGATTATAGGCCCAGTTTTCTAGTTGGTCCAAATTGGGGTCCAAAATTAAACTTTTGTTTGATTTCAACAAAAATTGAATTCTTGGGGTTCTTTGATATGCTGAGGGTAACCATGTATTTAGATTTTAGATATTGAACCATAAAAGGTAAATTTCCAATTTCCAATTTTTAAGTTTTTAAATTTAAGTTCTTAGACCACATTCATTCTGTGTCAGAAACCTATGTTTTGTCAACTATTTAATCACAATCCAATTTCAGAGCTGTATCCAGCTTGAATGTTGTGTCCATACCTGCCCCAACTTTTCAAGGTTCGAACTCTGTGGTCGTATAAAGCTGCACCCTGCGGAGCATCTGTTTTTTTTCTATCAGCCCAGTTGTATTTAAACTTATTTTATAAAAGCTCTAAGGAATCTATAGTCTGTGAAATAAACTATTTTTGTTAACTAAGAAGATTCATGTTTGACCCACAAAGTGTAAATTATTTGACTATTTTGACAGGTTTGGTGGTGGTCCAGTCTGCAATCATTTGTACGCCTGTCAGTCTTGTCAAAGAGAACTGGATCAATTAAAACAAAGACAACAGTTGGAAATGGAAACATTCATTGAAGTAAGTTGCTTTTATATTCTATGTTTAGCTCATTTGGCCCAGGGTCCACAGTGTCTATCGTCTATCTTCCATTATTTCTTAAAACTACTATACCAATTAAACTAATCAAAAATCATCATTGTGGTATTTTATTTTCAAAATTTTGAAAATGTGTCTCATGATCCTGTTCGACAAACAACATGGTAACCAAGGCTAAAATAGAACATGAAGGTAAAATGATAGAAGTGTCTAGCAGTACTATTTTTAATATCTTGTAATTGCTAAAATGTATTTATTCATTTTATTTTAATAGCTGTTATGATAAATTATTTATGTTTGTTTACCTTTGTAGTTGAATGAGAAATTTAAAGATGAAGACAATCCAAATGTTTTATATGCCATTAGCATGTCTTGGTTTAAAGATTGGGAGAACTTTGTCAGAGGCAAAATGGACAGTAAGTATAACACTATAATAATTTTTACATTGCTGGACATGATCATGATTATATTCACCCAAATTTATAACTGTGAGGCAAAAGAATTTACCTTTATCCTTGAGGACATAAAAATAAATAAAGAATCCTTAGAAAAGTTAATCGAGATACAGTACATTCCGGTTATTTGCATAGCCTATTTGTCAGACGAAATTATGCAATAAAGCGGAGTATGCTTATATCTGAAATGACAAATTACGGAGTCAAATAACATCGATAGTGCAGATCAGCAAAGAAGAAAGATGTACGTCCATAGTCCACTTACAACATAATGAATGCTTATTTATTCTAATAAAAGTTATTTGTCTACTGTCATACATTTTATTTCATTGTGTATTCTTTCAATAAAGTTTATAAACACATTTTGTTTTAGTTTATGTACCGACTTTTCCTTTACCTTTACAAAAATAAAACTGTTCTAAAAATAGATTTGTTTCTATGACCCGGATGTACAAATTAAATTGTTACGCTTTGTTTAAAATAAACTGTTTAACAATACTACACAGTTTATAATCATTGTAAACAATAATTGTGCAATGAACTGCCTTTGATATGCAGTATTTACCAATTACACAGTGATGTTACACTGTTACTTTAACACCGATAGTTTCGTTTATGCAAAGCAGTTAACAGGTGATGGGGCCATGCACGGGTTATTTGCTGGACACGAGTATTGAAAGTGAGAAAATATAATAATCAGAAGTTAATTTTCTTTTAGAAAAATATTAAAAAGGAAAGATTGATGTATAAAATTCTTCAACCATATATAATTGCCCTGTAATATTTAACATAAATGTAGATCACCCAAGCTGAATTACGAAATTACACATTGGATAATGATCGATAATTAGCAGGCGTTAATGTTTTAAAAATTCACCCAAAATATAATCTATGAACAATGTTTGAAATCCAATCAATAATTAACACCTTTTGAGATAGAAGATCATAGAATGGTTGTGTTTTCACAACAATCAGCTGATTGACATTTTTATAACCTCGAGGCTTAAAATAGAATATGGGAAACTTTACCTGTGTACACATCGAGGTTTTCTATAATCATATAAACACGAAAGATACTGTTTTAAAACTTTATTTGAATACCACACAAGTAAATGTGAAATAATAATGAAAATTATGATGCATTCAAGAAAAATATACTTACCAAATTGCCGTTTCCGTTCAAAAATCTCGTCAGTTTTAACTGAGCATATCTAGCTGGCGATTATTTTCTATGCAATAAACCGAAATGCCACTTGTAAGGCTATGCATATAACCGGACAATTTAACATTAGGTGAATGGGAAATGGTTTTGTGCAGGAGAAAAGTATGCAATTAACCGAATTATGCTATTAAGCGGTATGCAATTAAGTGGAATCGACTGTATTAAATTTTACTATATAATATACTTGAGATATATTTTACTATACAATTTACTTGAGAAATATTTTACTATACAATCTACTTGAGATATATTTTACTATACAATTTACTTGACATATAGTTTACTATACAATTTACTTGAGATATATTTTACTATACAATTTTTCATATGAATTATTTCAGCACCACCAGGACAGATTGACAATTCCAGGATTACAAATAATAAGCAAGGTCAGATGACACTGAAGGTCAACTCTGATCATGGGCAGCTATCAGAAGAAATGTGGAAATTCTTATTTAATATTTATGGAGGAGGACCAGAGTTAGTAATCAAACAACAAACACCATCACCAGTAAAGACGGCAAGGTCAGCGTCTCCTGTCAGGACATCATGCTCGTCTCCCGTCACACGGTCAGCTTCAATGGAAAGCAAAACATCTAGATCAAAGGATTCAGGGATTGAGTCTAGCTCACAAAGATCAGAAAGTTCAGTGAAAGAAGAGACATCTGAGTTGACTGTACAAAATGAAAGTTGAAGGTTTTCTAGTCTATTAACGTTGAATTTTAATACATTTGTTATTTTTTATTGTGCATACTTCAAAATGTATATACATTGCAGTATTTTGAAATCCATCTGTGTTCTGATGAAATCCTGTAGATTAAATCACATGAAACTTGTTATGCAACCACAATGATTTTAGTCACCCTATAAAGCTGTTCTTGTAGTTGTAATCTGTATTTATTTTAATGATGAAGGTTATTGTGAAGAAATTGTTTGTAAACTTGGCCTATTCATGTTAAGTTTGTGAGTGAGTTTGGACAGTTTACACATAAATTAAACTTCCATACATATAACTTTAATTACTTATAATTCCAAAAGAATGCATGGAAAATCATTTCCATATCAAAATTTCATCAGCACTTACAGTGCCTGTGTTAGAATTAATACTTTTCATGTCAAGGGATTATACATTTTAGGGTTGTAATGCTGTACGCCAATGAAATAAGATTTAACATACATCATTTCAATTTGTTTTCATTTGTTTTATAGGGTAACTTTGTTCTAGTTGATTTATCCTTTCTAAAGTTAATTATTTGTCTTTGATACAAACCAAAGAATTGGATTGCCTTTGGAGTTTATTTCAGAAAAGGAGGAAAAGAAATAATCATTGGCATTTTTCATGTTCTTGATGATCATTTATTCTTCATTTTATTCCATGATTTCTTTATAAAAATTTCTGTCTATTGTGAAATAAGATTTGTTGTAGCATTTTATCGCCGAAAGATATAGAAAACCAATTTGTGTTGATGCCATAAGTCCTTTTAATCTATGAGTGTTTTGATGGGGATTATAATGGCAAAAAGGTGTAGAATTTTAAAAGAGCAGTGCTTGTTTTTTTATAATTCTGGTATGCCTTGTACATGTATATGTCGGTAAAAGCATAATAGAGCTGATGTAATGTCATTATGCCGACTCTAAAGTTTTTTTATTAATTATTTTTTTATAAAAGGGAAACAACTTGTACTTTAAATAAGTTTAGATTCACAAATGTAATACATGTATTGCTATTGAGTGCTCCATTTTAGACAGTGGGATTTCAATAACAGTTAAGTTTCTTTTGACAGAATAGTATACTGCTTTTAGGGGAAAATGGCACTTTTGCAGATTTTGTTAAATTTTCAGCTAGCTTTCACTCATTTCTTCATAATAAATATTTAAGACAAGGGAGGTGAAATGGGGACCTTGAAATGTGATGGTCCTTTTGCATGTTCTATATGTCATGGGGAAAGCTTGTTTAAAATCTGCAGATTTACAATTATTAGAAATTGAAATAAAATAATGGTTTAATAACCGAATGATCATCATGCAACAAGTCTGTTTTTGACCATACATATGGGATTATGTGATAATCATATACTCTTTGATAAATGAATAGTAAGTAACCTGTTAATACTTTAGTTTTATCTATACTTTTAATGTTCATCTCTTTAAACAATGATTGCAACATTTGAAATTCAAGAATATAATTCATATTATGTTGAAAATTATGTCCTTTCTTCCATCCTATTTTTGGTTTTGCTGCATATTCTCCATGACATGATTAAAAACCTGAAAAGTTACTTCTAACAAACAAATAAACTCCTTCATAAACATGTTAACATTGAAAATAAAGTTAATGTAATCCTTGCATTTCAGCATGATCAAAAATACACTTATTTAAGCGTCATAACAACGCACTTTAGCGTTAAAACAACACATTTTTGCATCAGAACAATGCACTTTTGCATGACCATCTTGGTTCAGTGTCCTGCAAATATATATATATATATAGACAAACAAACATTGTGCAAGAACTGATGAAAAACAGCTTTCTTTTTAAAATAAGAATGATTATTTTACATCATTTTCTATTTTTTTTTAGAGGAGGGGCTAGAATGTAGGATTGTACATGAACTGAATACATTTAACTTCTGTACATAATGGGTTTCATTTTGTTTTTATATAATGTTTCTAAGTACCTTAATATTTGTTACTAGATTAGACATCACTTTTATGTCTTTAAATGTGAATTTTTAAGTTTGAATGTATGTTATTTATTTATTTATTAATTAAATGTATATAGAAATAATGTTTTTGATGTAAATTTATAGGATTGATATATTCCTCATTAGATTTAGCCTACCCTCAGTTTTACAAGTTCAATTTTGATATTGCCATTATTTAAGTTCCAGTTTTTATTTTTCTAAAAACTTGTCAAATTCTTCTTTAAATACAGAGCCCTATTATAAAACAATTTAACCTGAATCTTTTTTCTATCCATTGATAAAGCATTTTAGATTGAGAAAAGTCTTTTATTTTTACAAAATATTTACTTGTGTATTTGCATAGTCCATCAAGCAGAATCAACGAGTATCTCCAAATTTAATATATGGTCACCTTTATGCAAATCTTTCAAGATTTTTTGGTATCATTTTCTGTGGCAATCAATATTTAACCGTACACTGCTTAAGTTTTCTTTTAAGGGGGTTCGCGGGTCTAAATCATTTATATAGGATTTCTCTATATTTTTCTATAAATGAACTTTATCTTATAGTAAATAGAAAAATAAATAAAAAAGTGGGGTCACCGTTCATTTGCGCTCACAATCTGCCTTCAAAAGAAGCATACATTTTTGTAAAGGTGTTTTTTTTCTGTTGAAGTAATAGAAGAAATAAAGGTAATATCAAAATAAAAAAAGGAATTTATTACAGAAATCGCTCAAATTTTACAATAATTTAGTTTAAGTACAGCTTATATGGAAAATATATTAAAAAATATAGGTCACCGAAGAGTTAAAAAAGATATTTCAATTATAAAGCAAAAAAATGGCATTTTTCTACCAAAGGGAGACAATTTGGAACTTTTTCAATAATGTATACATTTTAAAAGTCATCTGGGATCAACACGAATTGATTGTTTTGAATGATTTTTGTACCATATGATAAAGTAAAAACCACAAAAGGTAATAAATAAAATTTGTAATGAAAAACAAACACTTAATTTTTTTCTTAAACTTTTATACCCTCGAGCCTCCTTAAAGTATTTCAAACTTTTGAGGATATTCTGTAAACTTTCCTGAGGATTTAAGCTTTTGTTATTTTCAGTTACTTGAGTAATAAATCTATGGAAAATATGCTATTTTTCAAGTGTCAAAACTCAAGTAAATCTTTAGTGATGTTCTTTAAACCTGACCATAAATTATGAGGAATGAATTTCTGTTTATATAATAGTGATTTTACATTTTGGTTTTCCAGAGACATGTGGCTCAAATCTAATAATAAAAATTGGAAAGTTTTCTTGCCTTGCACTAAATTGAGTTTGCTACAAATGATTTACTTAAACTTTACTTTCTCCATGGAAACCCTATTGGTTATAAGTTGACAAGGAAATGTTCTATTCAACAGTCATAATGGTTACAATCATAATAAATAAATGTTACATTGTATATGTAGTTTGTTGATTTCAACTTCAGTATTCCTGAACACAAGCATGCTGCTTCAAGTGTCTTAAGGTGTCAACAATGTTTAATGATAGGTCAATGATATTTGGTATGCAGTTGTATGAGCATTTGCACATCTCATTTCAACAAAGATTATTTTGCCCTTCATTGACTTTGAATGTACCAAACAGGTGGATCATATTAGTGTCAAAAGTTTATTATATGATATATGTCAGATGTCCTAATTATCAATATATATCAAAGAGTACTACTCAAGTTACACATAATTGCTTTCTCACGGCTGGTAATCTACACACGCAGAACATTTGGTTCTGCAATGAAAACCGTGAGAGGATTTTCTGGTTGTGCTTGAGTGGAGTAATTGTCACCGCTTCAAAAGGTATGTACATTTCAAAATCGCAATTTTCTTATTCAACAGATCAAAATATTGAAAATCAGAAAATGCTTAACTGTGGTGAATACTTTAACGAAGAGATATGTATCATTTACTGTTGTATGTGGAGTTGAACTCCTACAAAATCAGTTGTCCCATGATATTTTGCCTAAAAAAGTGACATTTAGATTTTGAAATGGTTCTATTAACAGACCTACAAGTTCAAATTTACTTTTTATTCGGTCAATGGGTATGAATGTCATTTTGGGCGGCTTGGACGCTGTCCGGTGTTGATAGACATCTTGATAAATCTTAAAACCTCATATTTTCAATTTGTCATGCGTGAGGGAATCGGTTCTGATTGAGGATATTGTGAATGCGTGAGGGGACCTGAAATATCATATCTTTATATACAAGCTATCAGTCGTTGAAAGTTGCCACGGAAATATTCACCACAGCATAGCATTCTTCGATTTTCAATATTTTGATCACTCGAACAAGAAAATTGCGATTTAGAAACGTATATACCTTTCGAAGCGGTGACAATTGCTCCACTCAAGCACAACCGGTAAATCCTCACGGTTTTCATTGCAAAACCAAATGTTCTGCGTGTGTAGATTACCAGCCTTTTTCTAGGCCTTGCTAAAGATGTGATTTTTTCGTTCATCATTAGAGACCTTCCAGTGTGTCAAGAAGCTTTTAATACATTGTTAAATTTAAGTGTTGAGAAGTTCCTTTTTTAAGATCTCACATTGTAAGTGTCCAGAAATTTAAGTTCATTGAAGGTCAACAAGGATGCAAAAATGACTGAAACCATCTGTTGAGATTCTCACTGGAGTTGTTGCCCATCAACTTTTAACTAGCCTTTTACATTTAATCTTAAAAACTATGATACTGGGGATTCCTCATTATTAATTGAACCCCCATATTTGTGGATTTTATGGGTAAGGTTAACCATGGATATTAATGTTCAACAAAATACACGTTTTTTATAAGCTGGTAAAAAGACTTTGGAAAATCATGGAAATCAAATATACATGAAAACAAGCATTCTGTGAGTATTACATGGCAATACATAGTCCCTTACCGGTTAAAAATTCATTGTATTGAAAAAAAAAAAAAAATTGATCTATGACTTGTCATGGTGTAAACAATTTAACAAATATCAAGTCAATATCTTAAATACCATTAACCAACAAATTGAATGAAAAAAGTTATGTATCAAAAGTTACTGTGTGGAAACAGCAAATTTAGCCTTCTTTTTTTATTCATAAGGGACATAACTCTAGAAAAGTAAACGAAACTCCTTCCAAATTCATCCTTAATCTGAGTTTAGGGGAAACTAATTTGGAAAATATTGACATACCGACGGACAAGGGTATAATTTTATGTCCTCTCTGCTGCTGTGGGGGCATAAACATTTATACACCAATGCAAGTTCAAATAAAGTTAGAGATTACAAACTCAACCATTTTAACCATATTACATCATAGAAGTGTCTTGATTCTGATGGCAAAATATCTTTCTTAAACCAGATATGAATAGCTTCTATTTCCAATATTTTGATGAAGATTTTAGTTATGAGACAGTTCTGCTATTTTTCAAGAGGAATGTGGAGATATATGTAGTGAAGGCGGAGGCGTTAGCGTAAGCTTTATATTTAGAGGGCGGAGGACCTGGATACTTCATACTTTGTATATAGATGCCTCATGTTAAGAAGTTTCCTTCAGTCACATGTCTAATGTCCTTGATCTCATTTTCATGGTTCAGTGACTACTTGAAAAAAGTTAAGATTTTTGCAATGTTAAATTCTCTTTGATTATAATTAATAAGATAACTATATTTAGTACATGTATGTGTGTTCCTTGCAAGGTCCTCATGCCTGTCAGGAAGGTTTCACTTGACCTCAACCTCATTTCATGGATCAGTGGACAAGGTTAAGTTTTGGTGGTCAAGTCCATATCTCAGATACTATAAGCAATATGTCTAGTATATTCGGTGTATGGAAGGACTGCAAGGTTTACATGTCCAACTGTCGTCTGACCTTGACCTCATTTTCATGGTTCAGTGGTTGCAGTTCAGTTTTTGTGTTTTTATATCTATTTTTCATATACTGTATGCAATAGGTCTACTATATTTGGTGTATGGGATGATTGTAAGGTGTACATGTCTAGCTGGCAGGTGTCATCTGACCTTGACCTCATGTTCATGGTTAAAGTTGAGTTTTTGAGTTATGGTCTTTTTTTTCTATTACTATATGCAATAGCAATAGGTCTACTTTATTTGATGTATGGAAATAATTTATGAACTGTATGTCAGTCGTGCAGGTTTTATTTGATCTTGACCTCATTTTCACCGTTCATTGCTCAGTGTTAAGTTTTGTGTTTTGGTCTGGGTTTTTTAACTATAAGCAATATAATAGGTCAACTATATTTGTTGTATGGAATTGTTAGCTGTACATGTCTGTCTGGCATGGTTCATATGAGTTTAAGTGACAGTTGTAATAAAACTTTATATTTAGGACTATCAACATAATATTAATGATTAGTAAAGAAGGCGAGACATTTCAGCGTGTGCACTCTTGTCTATGTTCAGTGGACTTTGAAACTCTCATTTGGCATTAAAATTACAACAATCGTATCATAGGAAACTTTCGAATTAAGTTTCAAGTTGTTTGGACATCAACTTCATCAAAAACTACAATGACCAAAAACTTTAACCTGAAGCTGGACAGAAAACCGACAAACAGACAGACCCACAGACCAGAAAACACAATGCCTCTCTACTATTGTAGGTGGGGCATAGAAAACTGAGCATCAGGAACCCCAACAAAACAGGGATGTTCTCAGGTGCTCTGGAAGTGTAAGCAGATATGAGGCACCGTTTGTTAAAAAGAATCCATTACACTTACGAATCCATATCCAATTCACTAACTATAAAAGTTAAGTCTAGCATGAAGTCTAACTCTTACTCTCACTGTTCTGTAAACTCAAATGTAAGGTCACACCCTTGGACTAATCAACATAATTTGAAAAGCTTTGTAACTGAAACTTGGGAAGAAACATTGTAACAGAAGTCATTCAAGTGTGTAAATATTTAAGTCCACATAACCACATGCAGCAGAAAATTCATTGTACCTGCCATATGTTTATACATTATGTACTGTTCAAAGAAATAATGCAGACCGAAAAAAAATATAACTGAGGTAAACAAAGCATCATTAAAAGGAGATATATGTCTCATTGGCACTAATATCACATCTTCTTATATTAATATGTAAATGAGTGCAACCCATCAGCATAAAATTATAAAACATACACAACTTGAATAGATATCTATATACCGGTACACATATATAGTTCAAAGAAATATAGAAAGGTATAGTAAAGGATACAAATATTCTACTATTAATTAAATATTGTTAACTCAGATAATTGTATTTTTATTGCAAAAAAATCATTGTTGTTACTTCATATAAAACTGATCTACAAATTGTACCTTTAACATCAATATATTACAGACTAAAAGTACAATCAAGGCTTTCTAGTTTCAAAACTTTGTACACAAATTAAAAAACAACCTGATATATATATTGTAGTAAGATTATCTAAAATGTATTTAGAATGTCATAACTTTGCTTGAACAAACATGTGTGTTGATTCTGTTGACAAACATCAATGATCTCCTGATCCACTGCATACTGTATTCATCAGCTCATTTCTTCATCCATTTCTTTGGCTAGTTCACTAAGTTGTTTCATGACTTCTACTGGATACCTACAACTAGTCATACGGACATTCAAATAACATTGTGACAAGCAAACCAGACGATCCTCCTCAAATTTGTCATGATGGGCTTCTAAAAACTTCTTCCTTTCTCTCCATTCAGTATTACTTTCATAGGGAGTTCTGTATGTTTCCACATCAAAGGTGTCTTGCATTTTCTAAAAATAAAAATAAAAGCATTGTTAATCGATCAGCATGTAGTGTAAGGACTACATTAGCAGTCTAAGAAATGCAATGGCAAAACACAATGGCCAGGATGTAGGATCATACGTTTTCGGTACACCTGGCTGTACATATATCGAGCAATATATATTAAGATATATGTCTAAGTTAACGACGACGGACGACGACGCATGATAACAGACGCAAAGTGATCATAGCGAAATTGGAAGGACTCACTGAAAGAAAAAAAATAGACATTATAATTATTTGTACCATAGGGGCATTGGCGGATACAGGGGAGGGGGTTCCAGGGGTTGGAACCCTCCTATTTTTTTGGGCCGATCAATGCATTTGAATAGGGACATATAGTTGGACCCCCCCCCCCCCTTTTTTTGTCCTGGGTTGGGTCCCCCCTTTTTTAATGGCTGGATCCGCACCTGAGGGGCATGTGGAAGCAGGAATCACTAGGTAGAAACAGGGGAAGAGAGTGCATAAAAAAGAGATATGATTGAAAATATCGTTTCTACGAATTCATACATCAGAAATATATGATCACTGGCTTTGAGATGTTTAGAATAAAATTTAGAAGAACTCTTTTGTATAAATGCTTGGACTGATAATACTTTTATTCCAAGGTGTATGTAGTTAATGAAACATACCTTAGTCGTGTTTGTGTAATCGTGAAATTGAATAATTTTGATCTTTCAGTCTTTGTGACTTGTGCGTGCCGGCAAATCTTCTTACAGCCCTGTACGATTTGAAAATTACAACAGATGTTACATTTCCGGTTGAGAGAACGAAAGAGAAAATACACGATAGGCCTATATGTAATGATTTATACACACCTTTAGAAAGAGACAACGAGAATTTAACCTTTTGGGGTAGGTTTATTGTTTAAATTATATTGATCTTAATGTGTGCATTGTCATTCCGGCAAAAAGGTGAAATACAGAAAGGGGGGCGAAAGATACCAAAGGAACAGTCAAACTCAGTCATAAATCGAAAATAAACTGAAAACTCCATGGCATGATCTAGTCATGATCATGGCCATGGCTAAAAGGAAGATGACCTACAGACAGAAACTATATCACTATTACAAAAATGTATATCTAGTACTACTATCATACTATACTAGTAGTAGGTAAGAAGGAGCACTTCTTCTTCTTTAGTTTTCCAGTTTTCCATCTGGATAATCTGCTACATTAACTGATAACCTTCACACAAAAAACAACCTAATCTGGCAATCATACAAAGGGAGCTTCCATTTGATTTTTATGGGGAACTAGCAGGGGCGGATCCAGGATTTCCAGTTAGGGGGGGCGCAAATTTATTTTTGGTCGAGCAGAGCAAGGCGAAAAATTTTTGGAGTTATTTTTAGGTAAAATTATTGAAATATTCTTCCAAAGGGGTAAAATGTAGATATCTCGAACTATTGTGTGGTAAAATGATCGAAAAATTAAAGTTTCAAGTTGAAACCACCTTAATCCACACCTGACAACAATCTACAGATAGACGGGCGGACGGAGGGACTCAAAGAGAGACGAGACAGATCACAATTGCTCACCTGACCAATATATTTTGCAAACGAAAATTTCTACTTTTACCAGCGATTTTTAATTGTCATTTCATAATATCTGTTTTTTTACTTTTTTAATTTTTGGAGGTTGTGCCAGACTTTACTGTGTTCGCAACAAAATAACTAAAATCAGAATGAGATGCATTTACGCAGTTATCTTTATTTTCTTGGGATTCCAAGCATGTAATTCCGTACAGAATTCGGGTAAATATTTAGGTTTGCAAGTGAGAAACAAATATAGACACAGAGATTCAAATTAATAAACTAACCTTTCGCTTGAAACAGTATTTCTATATTATGAAAGAATCTCACCTGCCGATAGTTTCTTGACGGTGTCATGATTAAAATGTGAAAGTGAGTAAGGGATGTTTTGGAACTTCGATTATCAAAGAAATTTATTATAAAAACCGGAAATACAATGTAACATTAGTTTTCACTTTAACTGCTAAAAAAAAACTATTATATTTGTCATCAAACGCAGCTCCGCATTTGACACTTTCCTTTGAAATATTTTATAGAACTTTAATAAAGCGTAGGTCAGTTGATTAGTAATCACGTTGATTCTGTTAAACTGACTGTTTTATATACTTTGAATATTAAAAAAGATGTAATGGTCTCTTCTGATACTTAAATATGTTGGAGTAAACCCATGTTTTGCAAAATATTTTTTTTTTTGGGGGGGGGGGGGGGGGGGGAGGCGCCCGCCCGCCACGCCCCCGCCTTAATCCGCCCCTGACTAGGATGAAATTTGAAAAAAATAAGGCAGGATGAGCAAATTGGCCTAAAAAAGACAGGATGACCAGATGACAGTTGTTGTATAAAAAGAAGGCAGGACCGAAAAGAGTGAACAATAAAAAGGCAAGACAGATATATATATATTACAATTAAAAATATATATATATATTTTATAGCCCCCCAATGAAAATCAAATGGTAGCTCCCTAAACCGATTTTGTAGAAATCTGGTTGACATGATAGTCCTGATGATGACCTTTTTTCACAGGCCCTTGTCTCAATTTTTTTCCCCTATATACCTTAATATAACACAAGGTGCTTAACTAAATTTTTGAAAAATGACATCCAGTCCCAAAGTCCCGTTATTTTTTTAATTCTCTGTTGTCAAACCTACTTAAACTTAATATGCCGTAAATCTAAATTGATTTATCTACACAATGGTATATGACATGACTATCATTTTTGTCAGGATCATTAGTTGCAGGCCTCAGAAGTCGGTCAAGGGGATGTTTTTTTGCATTCGTCTCAATTTTTGGCAACACCCAGCCCGCAGTGATTGAATTATTATAAAAAAAAATATTAGAATAATAACTGTCAGCTTCCCTTTGACTATGATTTATTACCTTTATTGTAAATTCTTTACAGATTATGCATGCGCGTATTTACATTTACGTCAAAACGCCCGGGCGTACACTTGAATTTGGTAAAAAAAAATCATCTAATTAAAATTAAAAGAATTGCATTGTTAACAGTACATCAACCTTCTAAGTTTTTTGTCAATGGCTTGTAATTGCGAATAAAAGTGTCGAAAATTAGTAACATATCATTTCTGTTAAATTCTAAATCTACCATGAATTCTATACTCACTTTCCCCCCCCCCTTTTTAGCTCACCTGGCCCGAAGGGCCAAGTGAGCTATTCCCATCACTTTGCGTCCGGCGTCCGTCGTCGTCGTCGTCGTCCGTCGTCGTCCGTCGTCGTCCGTCGTCGTTAACTTTTACAAAAATCTTCTCCTCTGAAACTACTGGGCCAAATCAAACCAAACTTGGCCACAATCATCATTGGGGTATCTAGTTTAAAAAATGTGTGGCGTGACCCGGTCAACCAACCAAGATGGCCGCCACGGCTAAAAATAGAACATAGGGGTAAAATGCAGTTTTTGGCTTATAACTCAGAAACCAAAGCATTTAGAGCAAATCTGACATGGGGTAAAAATGTTTATCAGGTCAAGATCTATCTGCCCTGAAATTTTCAGATGAATCAGTCAATCGGTTGTTGGGTTGCTGCCCCTGAATTGGTAATTTTGAGGAAATTTTGCTGTTTTTGGTTATTATCTTGAATATTATTATAGATAGAGATAAACTGTAAACAGCAATAATGTTCAGCAAAGTAAGATCTACAAATAAGTCAACATGACCAAAATGGTCAGTTGACCCGTTTAGGAGTTATTGCCCTTTATAGTCAATTTTTAACCATTTTTCGTAAATTAAAGTAATCTTTTACAAAAATCTTCTCCTCTGAAACTACTGGGCCAAATTAATTCAAACTTGGCCACAATCATCTTTGGGGTATCTAGTTTAAAAAATGTGTGGCGTGACCTGGTCAACCAACCAAGATGGCCGCCACCGCTAAAAATAGAACATAGGGGTAAAATGCAGTTTTTGGCTTATAACTCAAAAACCAAAGCATTTTGAGGAAATCTGACATGGGATAAAAATGTTTATCAGGTCAAGATCTATCTGCCCTGAAATTTTCAGATGAATCGGTCAATCGGTTGTTGGGTTGCTGCCCCTGAATTGGTAATTTTGAGGAAATTTTGCTGTTTTTGGTTATTATCTTGAATATTATTATAGATAGAGATAAATTGTAAACAGCAATAATGTTCAGCAAAGTAAGATCTACAAATAAGTCAACATGACCAAAATGGTCAGTTGACCCCTTTAGGAGTTATTGCCCTTTATAGTCAATCTTTAACCATTTTTCATAAATCTAAGTAATCTTTTACAAAATCTCCACTGAAACTACTAGGCCACAATCATCTTTGGGGTATCTAGTTTGAAAAATGTGTCCGATGACCTGGCCATTCAACCAAGATGGCCGCCACGGCTAAAAATAGAACATAGGGGTAAAATGCAGTTTTTGGCTTATAACTATGAAACCAAAGCATCTAGAGCAAATCTGACAAGAAGTTAAATTGTTAATCAAGTCAATATCTATCTGCCCTGAATTTTTCAGATGAATTGGACAACTGGTTGTTGGGTTGCTGCCCTCCAATTGGTAATTTTTAAAGAAGTTTTGCCGTTTTTGGTTATCTTGAATACTATTATAGATAGCGATAAACTGTAAACAGCAATAATGTTCAGCAAAGTAAGATCTACAAATAAGTCAACATGACCTAAATGGTCAATTGACCCCTTAAGGAGTTATTGCCCTTTATAGTCAATTTTTAACAATTTTCATTAATTTGGTAAATTTATGTAAATTTTTACCAAATATAGTCTTCTGTTACTAATGGGCAAAGTTCATTATAGATATAATTGTAAGAAGCAAAATCGTTCAGTAAAGTAAGAACTTCAAACACATCACCATCACCAAAATACAATTTTGTCATGAATCCATTTGTGTCCTTTGTTTAATATGCACATAGACCAAGGTGAGCGACACAGGCTCTTTAGAGCCTCTAGTTTTTAAACCAATTCATTATGGGCTGAGATTCGATATTTGGTTTACCTTTTTGTTCGACCCATTGAAATTTTTGTCACGAAAGGGAGACATTTTAATCCTAAATTTCGTCGGCGGTGCCAATATTATAACTATGTACATGTAGGTTTCATTATGTAGTTAAAGTTTTAAGATGTCAATAACTTTGTCAAACCTTCGTAAAATTTTACGGTTTCTGAACAAAAACTGTTTATAGTCAAACGAGTATTCAGAGCATATTGACGAAATTATATATAATGATTAGTTTTCCCGTATTTTATGGATTAAAGGAATTTCTTTTTGCGTTTACTGTCTAAAATTAAAATTCATTACATACAAATGACATATCAATTACTTTGTTAAATCTTCTTCGAATTTAATTAAAGGGATTTAGGAGGGGGGGGGGGGGGGGGGGGGGGTAGTGCATCATTTATATATTTCTATGTTCTGTTTTTCTTTTGTTCATTCTAACCTATTTAGTAAGAAATATGCTTTAAATTATGTGTCCCTTTTGAATTTGCCACTGCACTACACAAATGAAACCATTTATCAATTTTTATTTATATCGGATTGTAAGCAAACATGGAAAAATATAAATATTTCGCGATTTATTTGTGATAAATTGGATATCGGAGGAATAACAATCACTAAATCAGCTGAAATTAGTCATGCCCCACTTATCCACTACCAGCAGTTTCTTTGGTCTCACCGAGGTTTGGGCGTACACGTAGAAATGACCTAGCTACGCCACTGTTATGTGAAATAAACCCAAATAAGTTTGTTATGAAACACATGTGTACACAACAACACTAATGTAGAGTTATAAATTGACCAAAATTTCCCACATTTATTTTTAGCCAGACGATTGACCAATGAGAAACCAGTATAAAATACATGCGGCTGGGTGTTGCCAAAAATTGAGACGAATGCATAAAAACATCCTGTTGACTGACTTCTGAGGCCTGCTACTAATGATCCCGACAACAATGATAGTCGTGTCATATACCATTGTGTAGATAAATCAATTTAGATTTACGGCATATTAAGTTTAAGTAGGTTTGACAACCGAGAAATAAAAAAAATAACGGGAATTTGGGACTGGGTGTCATTATTCAAAAATTTAGTTAAGTACCTTGTGTTATATTAAGAAATATAGGGAAAAAAAATTTGAGACAAGTGCCTGTGCCTTTTTTGCATTTTTGGGCCTGTCTCAAGTCAGAAGCCTCTGGCCTTTGTCAATCTTACATGTATATGTTTTTTAATTCCATCAAGATGATTGTGAGGGCATTCTAATGGATTGCTATCGCCTAGATTTGTGCACATAACTTTTGTTTTGGGTTTGTAACCGAGATCTATAAACATGATAAAAGTGCAGATATTAAGATGATTAACTAGTGCAAATTAACATTCCTTATCGTTTGTTTTACATACATCATTGATCATGTACATGATGTACATCTATTCAATGAATACTGATAAAAATATTTTTGTTTAAAACATAAATGTACATCTCTTCAATGAATACTGATAAAAATATTTTTGTTTAAAACATAAATGTACATCTCTTCAATGAATACTGATAAAAATATTTTTGTTTAAAACATAAATGTACATCTCTTCAATGAATACTGATAAAAAAAAAATTGTTTAAAACATAAATTAATGAAAATGTTTTGTCATTGGATATACATGTAATATATAAGTAAGTAAAAAAATCTTTGATACTATCTATGCGCACGTATGAAAATCCTGGCAAGGACTGGTTACTCTGTAATTCTTTTTGCGGGAAAATATGAATGCCTACTCATATCCCATGTATCCAATCTTTAAGAAAAATCAAATTTTTACAGAAGAGTGTCCATCATGCACTTGCACTGCACTATTATTAGAATAGTAGAATAGAATGATATAATACGACCGCAAAAATTGGAAATGGTTTGGTCGTCGTCTTCTGCACTCTGACTTTAGTACATGTATAAGTAAATAAAAATCTATGAAATTTCTTTCCCTTACTGAAAATGTTTTGTTCGTTGTCGTCGTTTGCACTCTAACTTTATTATAAGTAAATAGAAATCTATGAAATTACTTTCCCTTACTGACACTTAGACATTCAGCTTTCTTTTTTTTTTTAATACAAGTAATCAATTCATACTATCTTCTCTTCAATTTCTCAAGACTTCTTTGCTCTAATAGAATTTTTGTCTTTATTTGCAAATGTCTTTAATTACTAACCATTTAACTGTAAATTCATGGACAATGAAAATGTCATGTGTCTGTTATCTTCAAAACACTGCTCATTTACAAACCTCCAAGTTTTTGGAGGCCTTGCCCATTTACTTAAATAAAACCTTTGCCAATGAGTTTCTCTGTTGAATTAATGAGATGAAACATCAGTCAGGGGACTTACTGAAATAAGTGATTTTTAAATCACTTATTTGAGTAGCAAATTCGAGGTTTTATCACAAATTGGGATTTTGTAGTTTTTTCAAAATTTTAAACACATAGGTTTAAATAATATTTTTTAATTTGTAAAATTAAAAAATATGAACTTTTTGCTTCTTTTAAGTATCAAGGTTCATGCCTTTGATGCTATTATTTAGCTGAAAATTCCATTTTAGTTGAAAAAATGCTATAATAATGGCTTTACATAATGAACTGATACTTTCTTAAAAAATTTCACAGCAGTGGAAGTATTTTTCCTGTGAAGTTCAAGGTTTCATCTTTCAGATTATGTAATAAAATTCTACTGTTAGCGATAAAAATTTCACTGTTGGGGGGTGTTGAAATTAGTGTGGGTTATTAACAGAATGATACTTAAATAAGTGATTTTTGGGAAGGAAATTGAGGTCTGATACGTAAACAAGTGATTTTTATGTCATTATCCTAGATTCAGTACAAGGTCATCACCTGAAATGACCTGGTCATCCTAGACAACACAGATGTTGGTTCTGATAAGTTTAGAAACATAATTAGTCCCTGGATCATTAGTATTCTATATTTAAAGCTACATTAAAATTAAATCACTTCTTCTAGTGATTAATTTGTACTACTTAAACAGGTGATTATTAAAGAAAGACAACTCTAACTTCCAACCTTTATGGAAATAATGTTACTTGAATCAGTGATTTAGAAAATCACTTGTTTAAGTAAGTCCCCTGACTGAACATTGAACCCTAATAAAAAGATTATGAGCTAACTATTTAAAGACAAAAATTGTCTAAGGCATGATTTTAATTATCCCAAAACTTAAGAATTTTAAGAATTGTAAAATAAAATTACTATTACATGTACAAGTAAATTTTAATAGAAAATTAAGAGGAGATTATTTTATTTAAGCTTTCTAAGAAAATATGAGTGTGACAAATTTACTTTCATAAGTATCTTATTATTTACTCCTCCATTAGTAAATAAAAACAACTTTAAAAAGTAGTAAAGTCAATTGTTGAAGATAAACCAGTGCTTTGCTTTTGCTCCAAAGAAATCTTTCATTTTACCACGAACCATATTTCATGGGTGCCAATATTAATAAGACCGTTTTTGTTTGCATAATAAAGTATATTCAAAAGAAATTAGTCATCATAAAAGCATGATGAAAGTACTTATCATAAGTAGACCATGGTTGCGTTCATTCAAAGTTTTAATATTTTTGTTGTTGTTATTCTCGCTTTGCAAGTTTGTTTGTACATATATACATGTAACATTTTCAGATCATTAGATCTACATGAATATGTGTGGTCACCGTCATCATAAATTACAGACTAATATATTCTGTTTGTCCCCCAATTGACAATGTTCATTTTCACATGTGAATATTATCGTAGGTGGGGCATAAAAATCTTATTTTTGATACTGTAAATTCAGAAATAATTGTTGTTTTAATTATTGTGAAAAATGCGACAGGGATATAATTGCAATAATTTAAACTCTTTTGAAATATTTTATATGAATTAAATAGTTGTTTTTTTTAAATGACAAAATCACAATTATAAATGCAGGCAATAATTTTCTGAATATACAGTATAGAAATGAATATTTAAACTTTCCCGTTATATCTTACCTGTAAAATAGCGTAAATGTAGTTGGTTTTTTTTGGTGCAAATAAAACACCTTGTGGTGCAAATGAAAGATTACATTTTGTAAAAATTGTGCCCAAGTAAACACCATTTTGTAATACACATTACCACATTACCACTTTACATCAAACAGACTTCCAAGATTGAGTTGAAACATAAGTTTATTGCTAATTCACCCTAATTTATTGACAGAAAACGGAAAGCAAAAAGTAAAGTAACAAAAATACTGAACTCGGGAGGAAAATTCAAAATGGAAAGCTCTTTACATCAAATGGCAAAATCAAAAGATAAAACATATCAATTGAATGGACAACAAGTGTCATATTCCTGACTTGGTTCAGGCATTTTCTAAATGGTGGATTAAACCTGGTTTTATAGCGCTAAACCTCTCACTTGTATGACAGTCGCATCAAATTCCATTATGTTGCCAACGATGCGTAGACAAAACAGACATATTAGGTAAAATAGTCAAAATAAGGGTACAGCAGTCAACACCTTGTCTAGACTAAATTAGATAAAAGCTATGAATCATGAAGGGCAAAGCACTGACTTTACTGGACTGTTAGTAACAATAATCTATATATAGATAGCAAGCAACAGTAACAATCTACCGGTGAAGGAAATTTGGTGAGTCACAGTCGCTTTCACTTTTCTTGATTCATCGTCATTAGGAACACTCAAAACCCAAAATTATAATTGCGAACGCAATGAAAGTTTTCCACAGGGCCATCTCTATCTGCCTTCTGGGCAAGGTATTTAAACTTTTAGAAGTTCACCTGTCCCATTGAATAAATTCAATAGCTATTGTTCTCTGTGTATTTTTTTTCACTGGAACCTTGAAATTCCTTCTTAGAGAAATCTATTGCACTGTGGAAAACTTTTATTGGGTTCGCTATAACAAAAGAAATGTTAGAGAGAAGATTAATTTTTCATTATTGTATTCTGTCTTAACTTTATTTATTTAAAAATAGGCATCTGTCAATTCATAACTGTTCGAACAGAAGCTACACAAATGTATGTATGTCTAGTGTTTAGAAAAGATTATAAATTCTATTACTTTTATTTTTTAGGTACATGAAAATGTATTCTAGCTCTAAAGAAATTGATGTTGAGAGATTTAGATCTCCATTTGAAAGTAATATAGAGTGGAAAATTAGGAAAAAGTTCCTTGTTGAACATATAAACAAATTTGATGAGGATCGTTTGATATGTTTATCTCTCTGTTATGTGAATGTCAGGCAGATGGGATGCAGGTACCCCACAATGGTGATGAAACAACTGAATGAGTTGGCAAAAGACCTGGGAGAAGATGACATTTCAGATATCACAAATCTACCTAGTCGAATCAAAGGCATTGAAACTGTTAAATTTGTAAAATCAAGTGACAAAGTTAGTGAAGATAGTAGTTCAATATCAGGACCTTCACCTGCCAAAAAGATTGTACCTATGTTTGGAATGAATTTTGTAAAATCAAGTTCAGAATTTAAAAGTACAGATGTTGCAATGCATGAAGAACAATCGTTTGTATCTGGTATGAAACCATTTCCTGCTCAAAGAGCTAAAGGAACAGGACTAGGATATGGGACACCAAAATACAGTACTACTGGCATAACAGATATAGATATAAAGTTCAGAACATTGGTCCATGCTATATCAGATCTGAAGAAAAAGTTTGGAAGTGCTAAAAACAGTATTGAGATTCTTCAGATGGCTGTAGATAAAACCAAAATGTCTCTTGATACTAAATTTAGAGATGTTGTAGGTTCTCAGTATGCACATACATTTGTGTGCAGTCTGACAATAGACTTGGTAGAGATTTCAGAAGGGAAGGCAACAAATAAAAAAGCAGCTAAACATACAGCATTTGATTTAGCAGTTCAAAAATTGGAAAGTACAGATATTTGTGTTGACCAGTCTATTCCGGACAGTCCCGTACTAGTAAAAGCAAATAAAAATACTGTCCAAAGTCAATCAATTAACAGTGATAGTACGACAAAACAAACAGATACCAATGATCATTTAGACAAACAAAAAAGTGCATACTCTTTACCATGTAGCTTTGTAAGTCATAGTACACAACCAGATTCTTATCAGGCATCAAAATCTTTTTCATATGACTCTTCCAATTATGATGACTCGTATTATAATACAGAGATGTATGAATCAAACTTTAAAGCTGTTAGTAAAGGTAACAGACAAGTAGCAAATTCTTTGAATGGGGATATAACAAAATTTATTATTTTTGAAAATGTCAGTATTGATAATACAAGTAATCCATATTCAATTTTGAGACAGAGTTGTGACATCAATAAGGCATTATTGGAATTCCATTATGAATTAGATGCAAATGGTGTCAACATGCACTGCAAGGTAGACATTGAAGGGGAGACAATTGCAGAAGCTTCTGACATAGGTAAAGTCCTTGTAAAATCCCTTGTAGCACTCAAAGCTATTGAGGAACTTAGAAAAATATGCTGGACAATTAAAATTAAGCAAAGTATTGATTGCCAAAGTGATGATAGTATTTCAAGAGATTCAGTAATGGGAGAAATTCAGAAACAAATGGAAACAATATCTGATGACAATATAGGAAGCAAATTACTTCGTAAAATGGGTTGGAGTGGTGGTGGTGTTGGAGCAGAGGGAAATATTGGAAGAGAGGAACCAGTTGCAGTTTCATTGCAGCAAATTATCAAACGTGAAGGTCTTGGACTTAACTCTGGTGATGGAATGAAAGACTTCAGAAATAAAGTAAGGAAAGTTGTGGAAGATTATGCCAAATCTGAAACGCAAGACGATCTTTCATTTACATCGGACTATACAAAGGAAGAACGTGCATATATACATACAATAAGCCAGAGACTTGGATTGAAATCACAAAGTCGTGGAAAAGGAGATGATCGACATTTAACATTAAGTAGAAAGAGAACAACAAACCAGTTGTTTAACCATCTGATTAATGAAGGTGGATCAACTCATAAATATGAACTTGTTCCACCAGAAAACAGTGCATATTAAGCTAAATACCTTGGTATAAAAAAAATTAAAAGTATGATTGTGAATTGTTATATGCTTTGTTTCTATTTGTCTGTTTTTTATATAAAAATGTAGTTGCTTTTTGCTGCATTTTCCAAACTTAAGCTTATGTTGTCTCTTTGATGAGCAGACACTCATAGTATTGACTTTTAGGTTAAGGCTAAGAAATATTAAGTGGGGATTGTTACAGATATTTGTTATTACAACTTGGATGTGCGTAATTTTTACTCTAAATCTAAATAATAAAAATACTTTAAAAAAATATTTGATGTCAGGAAGGCCCCAGCTTGTTATCTTTTTGTGTTTTGTGAGTCTAAAACCCAACTAGTTATTAATTCTAATACAATTGATAGTTTGATTTTTCTAAGATTTTGATACCTGGTAAAAAAAAAGGTCAGCCTCAAAGCATTTTTCTAAAGGTTAAAAAATATTTTTTTACTGCAAATTTGACACTGGTAATAAATTTTTTAATAGCAATTATAGATTATATATTATCAATTTGCAGCAAACCTCAGGTGTAAAAATGATGATCTCAAAATTTGAGATTTTTTAACCAAAATTTAGAAAATCTATGTTTTTACTACTTTTTTTTCTCAATTTCACATCTGGGTTAGTGTGTATATCAACTTTTGTCACAATGGTCACTGTGAATCAAGTTGGTTTTATGGATTGATTTATTGTTAATTTTTAATGCCACTTTCTTTACACTACAGGGTTGATGCCACTGCTAGTTGATGTTTCGTCCCCCATGGGCCAGTAGTTATCACTTCAGTACTGACATGAATATCAATTATGTGGTCATTTTTATAAATTTCCTGTTTACAAAACTATGAATTTTTGAAAAAAATAAGGATTTTCTAATCCCAGGAATAGATTAACTTTGCCATATTTGGCACAACTTTTTGGAATTTTGAATCCTCAATGCTCTTCAACTTGGTACTTGTTTGGCTTTATAAATATTTTGATATGAGCGTCACTGATGAGTTTTGTGTAGACTAAACGCACGTCATGCGTACTAAATTATAATCCAGGTACCTTTTATAACTATCAGTACTCTTGCCTATATCATGTATATCATGGACATGATGGAGGTATAAATTTTACATTGTGAACCATAATTTTTTTTCAAAGTTTGCAAAAGATCCAACTTGTACTAGGTATTATACTTGTAATTTAATTTTTGTTGGAGTAGAGCACATAAATATATATCACAATTATTTTTCTTCAAAATTTAGTATTTATTTATGTGTTCACAAAAAAAAATTGATTTTTGACACCAATAATCAATTTGGAAAGCAATTATTATGCCGAGACATTGAAGTGCCTGTGCAAATTATCAGTTGACATTGAAATTCTAGCAGAAAAAAAGTTTCTTAAAAATTCCTAAGGTTGATTTGCAAAATATATACATGTATAAACCAGTATGTAATATGCTCAACAACTGTCTTATTATAACTGACAAATTTTAGTTTAAACAGTATTTGTCAAGAACAATTACAACAATAAAGTATTACAATGTATGTTACATGTAACTTCAACGTTGTTCTACCCATTGGCAATAAGCCATACTTTTGGAGATTATGCATTTACAAAATTTGTTGAAGGGCAACCAGGTGGACAGACTAACAAAATGAGAATAACAAATTTTAAATCCTGCATCTTCAATTATCTATTATTATACTCTTTCCATTGTTTTTTTAATGATTGAATGTTGAAAAAATGAATATGATCTATTGAAAAGAAAGTACTACTATGTAGATAAGTTTGAAAATTGCATTTTTATTCCAAATTGTTATGTTGTTGCAAGATTAATATTTGTTTTTGATGATATTAATAATAAATTAATGGTGGATTGATTAATAGAGAGTTATTAGTTGTTGTAAATATACCCAAATCAATGAAATAAGAATTAACATAATTGGCAGTTTGGGTGCATGAATTGTTAATCTTGGTTACAGTTTCATGAATATCTAGCAAGCAGACGGCATGGTGGGCAACAGACAGTTGGCACTCATACCACATCTTCCTATATCTAGTTAAAACAAAAACACAATATGTACTTCACAATTATGGTTTTCTCAAAAACTAGCTTTTAATAATTATTTTAGTAGTGTTCTTCACAGGGTATTTTAGCATCATGGTAATTGAAATATGGATGTGATTCTTAAATTTTAGAATCATAATGGTATAATGTGAAATTTCCCTGTTTATCAAAAATAACTCATTTAGTTAATTTCCCTAGAAAACATATATTTGGATGTTTTTATGTCCTATTGTCTGTTGTTGAATTGTATGATTGTTAACCAGATTTGCAGTTTCTAGATTCTAAAACTATCTGAAAGATTTAAATTGATCTTTATTCAGAATTTAATTTCAGATAGTATACGATGAATGAGCATGAATAAATATACATTAATTTTATAGTTTGGTATGATGAAGGAAAGTAATTGATCTTGCATATATAAAATAAAGAGTATGATTGTCAATCAGACAACATTGGTGGCCTTCGGCTGTTACCTACTCTGGTCAGGATGTTATGTCTTTCACATATTCCCCATTTCCATTCTCAACTTTATTAGCTATGAAAAGAGTCTAAATAAAAAGGTTTTAAGGAATCTTTATGCACCCTATGGCAACAATGAGCTGCTATAGAGCTGCTATAGATTTAAAGACCCAACAGGAAAAAATGTGAAACTTATAATATTAATCAAAAACCAACTGTCTGATTATTATCTAATGAATGAATGAAAACCACTGAATTGCAGGTTCCTGACTTGGGCAAGCACATACAGAATATGGTGGGTTACATATGTTTTGTAAGCCCTCAACCTCCCAAACCTTGGACAATTGTGTATTGAACTTTTACAGCATAACATTAGAACAAGCTACATAAATGAAGGCTAAAGTACCATCAGTATTTTTGTGCAGTTAGTGAGACAAATTGATATTGATACATTAAAAGCTAGCTAGGTCAAATTTGATTTAATGTATAAAACTAACTAGAAACTGTAAAAGTTTTTTGTCATTCACCTAGATTTATGTGCATCTTCCCCAATGGACACTCTTCAACGACCTTCAACTTTGTAGATTTGAATAAAAAAGGGGGACGAAAGATACCAGAGGGACAGTCAAACTCATAAATCGAAAATAAACTGACAACACCAGGGCTAAAAATGAAAAAGACAAACAGACAAACAATACTACACATGACACAACATAGAAAATTTAACAATAAGCAACACAAACCTCACCAAAAACTAGGGGTGATCTCAGGTGCTCCGGAAGGGTAAGCAGATCCTGCTCCACATGTGGCACACAACGTGTTGCTTATGTGATAAGAAATCCGGTAAATAGTCTAATTTGGTTGGTCACATTCATAAAAGGGAAGGAGATTGTAGTTACGACATTGTAGCAACATATTCGATATCATTTGTGAAATGGTTATTCCATAACGGCCAACCAAGTCATGATGGGCGTCCGTTAAATTTACGAAGGGCTGATTTCAACTTTAACATTTGGAACTCTTGGTTTAAAAGCTTCCTTGTGAGCAGCAACTCTCCATCTAGAAAATCGTGATAGGAAATATTGTATCAATTGGGATATAACTACCCTGTATGCAGGTGCTGCTGGAATGTTGCTACTTAGAAATGGAAAGTTCACAATTGGAAAGCTGAAATCATCTCTTTTGTCGTAAAGTATTGTTTTCAACAGACCAAGTCCCTCATTGTCAATTTCTAGATGTAAGTCCAGATATGAGGCCGACTTAACTGTATCTGTAGTATCCTTTATCTCTAGTTCGATGGGATAGATGAGTTCAACATAGTCACCAAATTTTGAATTATTTAGTGAAAGAACATCTATATAGCAGAAAGTAGAGTTAAAGGGTTTTGCCTACTTCTTGTGCTTCTTTCTAAGAAGTTCCTGTATGAAGTCAGCCTCATAATAATAAAGAAACAAGTCGGCAAGAAGAGGGGCACACTTTTTACCCATTGGAATGATGAAATCAAGCATCGTGATAATGTCAGTTTCAGAGATTTCTTTGTTTGAATCAGAGTGATCATTTATTAAGAAGAATTTATCCCTCCCTAAGACAAGATACTTGTATCTACGTTGGCCCTTTTTTTTATGAAACAAAGCAATACCAACTTTTTCAATTTGTCTTTTAGTTTGGAATGTTGAATACTTGTGTGAAGTGTAGAAAAGTCAAATATTTTAATACTACATGTATTACACGATAAAAGAGAGTTAGATTGTATGTAACGGTACTCTAAAAGATCTTTGGAATTTTTAAGTATCCACATCTGATTCACGCCACCTCTAGAATAGGCAGTTTCACAATAACTTTGAAGCCCGTCTATGATTGCTGATCAAATAGATTAGAAAGAGGTTTTGTGGAGCACTTGGAAGACCCAGCAATATACCGATATGTAGTTTAGATATCCAATACAGTGATGGAAGATCCAGTTCTTCATCTTTGGTTGAAATTCCAAAGGAACATAGAACAGACCTATGATTATCCAGGATTTCCTCTTTGGTAAGTGTCGTGAGGGTATATGTTGAGTTTCCAAGTGTCAGTACCTAATTCGGTTATCAAGCAGTTAATGTAATGAGTTTTACACACAAAAACGATGTTGTTTGGGGCTTTAATTACTTATCTGCGGGGACAATAACATATTTGTCATGGAGTTAGGATAAGTGTTTTGCAACATTTGGGTCTTTAAAGATTGACCTTAGACTAAGCATGGGCATTATAGACCCATTCAGTTTCTTAATTCTGATTTGTATCGACGACCTCACTGCCTTAATCCATTCTGAAAGAGTGTCTTCGTCTTCCCTAGATAGCGCTTAGCCCATTATCGACATCCAAGGTGCATTATGTTGATATAATGAACATGAATGCAGTTGGATCTGTCTGTATCTGTATGTATACGTTGAAGATACCAATTCTGGCTTTTACTCAACGGGAGAGAGAGACACCTATTGGCGGTGTTGGAGAGCAGCCTTGAAGCTCTCAACTGTATCTGCGCATACAATACGATCCTCTAGTTGGTTCCAATGTAGTACACTCTTGACGAAGAAAGAGTTCTTATATGGATCGGTGTTGCTTGGAATAGTATCTAGTGCCTTAGAATTGTTCTTCACTGAATTTGTCACTATATTGGCACATACAAAATTGTCAAATGTTTTAGGTTTGATTTTCCTCTTAGGTTTTCTTTTAACAAGAAAATCGTCGGGATTAATAGCTGGGACCAACCCCTCAACCACTTTGTACAGAAATACTAGCCGTTGACTTGTTCTTCTCGTTTGTAGGTTGTCTAGTTCTAACTCGGCTAGCATTTTGGTGACCGACCCCTCTTCTCTAGACCTATAGTCGCCTGTGATGAATCTAGCTGCTCTGCGTTGTATTCTTTCCAATTGATTTATATCATGTTGTGTATATGGGTCCCATATTATGGCACCATATTCCATAGTTGATCGTACTAATGATATATATGCGGTCTTTTTGCAATCTTTTGGGCAGAAGCGTAGATTTCTTCTTAGAAAGCCGAGTGTCGAATTGGCTTTCTTGGCAACATTTGAGATGTGCGTGGTCCATTTTAGGTCTTCTGATATTTGTAAGCCTAGATATGGGTTGTGTTGGACTTGTTGTAGTACATGTCCGTCTAGGCTGTACATCTTCTGGCTTTTATTCTTAATGCTAAGTATATAGCACTTCTTTGCATTGAAGCGCATGCCCCAGTTTGTGGCCCATACTTCTAGGTTTTGGAGGTCTCGTTGTAGGAGTGTGTGGTCATGTTGACTATTTATGTTCCTGTACAGGAGGCAGTCATCTGCGAAAAGTCTGACAGATGATTGTACTGAATCTGGAAGGTCGTTAATGTGGCAGAGGAAGAGAAGGGGTCCTAGTACTGTACCTTGTGGTACACCGGAGTCAACTGAAGCTTCTTCTGATTCCTCCCCATCTACGACAGCTTTCATTTTCCTTTGGGTTAGGAACATCTCCAACCATTTGTTTATTGGTCCTCTTATACCGTATTCGTTCATTTTGTGCAGTAGTTTGTTGTGCGGCACAGTGTCAAATGCTTTGGAGAAGTCCAGTATAGCTACATCAATTTGTTTGCCTGCGTCAAAGGCTTTCATGAAGTCGTGTAGTGTGACTAGCAGTTGGGTTTCACAGGAATAGCCTGACCTGAAGCCATGGTTTAGTGATGTAAGTACTCTGTGCTTCTCTAGATGTTTAAGTATATGCATACAGATTATATGTTCCAGTAGCTTGCATGGTACAGATGTTAAGGATACTGGTCTGTAGTTTTCTGGTGCATGTTTGTCTCCCTTTTTGAAGACACTTGATATGTTTGCATTTAGCCAGTCTCTTGGTAATGTACCAGTGTTGATGGATTTTTGGAATATCATTGTAAGTCCAGGTGCTAGTTGTTTTGAGCATTCTTTCAATATACGGTTTGGTATGCCGTCTGGTCCTGATGCCTTGGATGTATTCAGTTTTTTCAGCAGCTTTTCGACTCCATCTGTATTTATGTATAAAGGAGGTATTGTGCTTTTTATGTGCTTTGATGTCGTTGGCAGAGTTTTGTCTTTATTTCTTGTAAATACTGAGCTGAATTGTTTGATCAGTAATTCTGCTTTCCCTTTGCTGTCATTGATTAGGTGGCCGTTGCTTTTAAGGGGTGCTATTCCTATGTTGTCCTGTTTCCTTGATTTTACATATTTCCAAAATGGTTTTGAGTTGTTGTTTTCTAGCCCTTCTAGGATTGTGGTATTAATGTAGTTATACTCAGCTTTCCTGATTTGCCGCTTACATTCTTTTTGGAAGTGCCTGTAGTTGGTCCAGTTGTTGGTTTTCTTTGCCTGTTGGTATAGCCTTGTTTTCTTTTTAAACATTTTCCTGATTTTATGATTGATCCAGGGTAGACTGGTTTTAGATCGGATGAGTTTTGATGGTATATGATTGTCAAGGTTAGAATAAAGGTCTGTCTTGAACTTGTCCCATAATTCCTGTACTGTGGCACCTGAATGATACATTTCAATGATGTTGGTTGAAAGGATAGTCAGGTCTTTGTGTAGATCTTCCCATTTTGCTTTGGAGTATATGTAGCATTTGCGTGGCTTCTTACTCTGATAATGTGGTTTTGTGTCGCAGTCTGTTACAATCATATCGTGGTCAGATATTCCTGGAGCATTAGAGGATGTTTTGATGAGTGACGGGTTTGAAGTCAGCACTATGTCCAGTAAGTTATTGCCTCTTGTTGGTGTTTCATGTATCTGTGTTAGTGAGTGTGATATGATAACTTCCATTAGAGCTATTTGGATTTCCTTGTCTTGTGCATTTTGGTTTACTGACATGGTGTTCCAGTTTATGTCTGGGCAGTTGAAATCTCCAGTTAGCATGATGGTTTGATTTTTGTTTGAAATATGGTCTAATGATTTGTCTAATTCCTTTATGTGTTCCATGTTTCTGTGTGGCATATAGAATGAGCCTATTGTGAGATCTTTTTTGTCTTTCATTTGTATCTTTACCCATTCTATCTCACATTTTGTTACAAACTCTGGTTTTTCAATTGCAATAATGTCGTTTTGTACAAGGATGAAAACACCTCCTCCCAGTGTACCTCGATCATTTCTGTAGGCTGTGTAGTTTTCTGGAAAAACTTCGCTAGATTTAATTGCATCTTTAGTTGGGTTTTTTCCAGGATGTTCACCTTTCAGCCAAGACTCTGTGCCGCAGATGATGTCAGGTTTGATGTAGTTGACTGCAGCTGAAAATTCAGATGTCTTGTCCTTGATGCTTCTACAGTTCAGTGTAAGGATTCTTAGGTTTTGTTTCTTTGGTATGTTGAATACGTTGCTGCTGTTTGTTCTGTTTTTGCTCTTATTTCTCTTTGATGTGTTGTTATTGATTGAATTATTTCCTTTTGGACTGCTGGTTTTAAGTGGACTGAATGCATTTGACGTAATTGATTCGAATGTGCTGTTGTGGGTTAAAGGATCATAATAGTTTGAAGTGTTCAATTCGTAACTGTGGAAAGTGAAAGTAGAAACGTTGATGCTTTCACATTTACAGCATAGCCATTGTACATTAGATCTTTGCAGTAGGTCGTAGTCTGCAGAACATAGTTCTATACATGTTTTGTGATGCCAGATGTTACAGTCATCACAGCATACTCCTTCGCAGTTCCATGTGACTGGGTGTTCACAAAGTCCACATGGGTAGATACTTTGTTGTTTTGTTCTTGGTCCCGGGTTTTGCTCTATGTCCCCTGCAAGGAGGAGAATTAGTATTGCCATTGAATAGTTCTTATTTGGCTTAACAGGTAATGTCATTGGTTTACGGCCTGCTGATGACCATTTGTTGTTTAATAGATTTGTAAGTAAGTGACGATGGTCCCATGATTTTTCATTGAAGATGGATTGCCAAATGTTATATATCAGGGTCACTGCTATTATCAAAGTAAATATTTTCATCTTGTAGATTTTTCTATGAGTATCAAGCTTTTGTAAATGTTGGGTTACTGTTGAGGTCTTCAGTTTAGCTCGGAAGAGCCCGTGCTGACTGAAACAACAACAGCAATTACCAACAGTTAATTTGTGCTTGCTCAGCGATCTTCTTTAACCAGGTTTTCGCTAAAAGGTTGTCTGGGTGGATTCCGTCAGCGTATAGGTTATAGTTGTATTGTGTCCTGGTTGTTGATGTTCTGTGGTCTCCTTTTTTAAATATAGATTTTGTCTGTAAATCGTTTGAAAATTTTGGAGAGTGGCTATTTATGTTGGTATTTAGTTCTTTGATTTTGAAGTTTAATCTGATGACTTGATCTGTAAGTATATTGTCCTGTTCTTTAAATTCTTCAGGTGTTTTGTGTTTACGATGGCAGTTCCAGCGGTAGATTGAGTATACTGGTGTTTCAAGTATTGTTATTTTGCAGCTATCGTATTGTTGGACTAATTCAATAATTTTATTGTAGTGATCTATCAGATGATCTATAGTTTCATCAGTGTAGGTGTTGATTGAAATATATTTCTTGTTATAAGATGTTAGGTCGCAAGTGCCTAGCCAGACATATATCCATATAGCTCCTAATTCTCTAGTTTTAATATTTAGGGTTGTTTGTAGCCATTTAAGTCTGTCAGCTATTTTGGCGCCACTCTTACACCACCAGATAATTTCTTTTTCTACTGAGTGTGATCTATTTATGTGGTTTTTGAGCCAATTTCCTTTACTGTCCGAAAATACTACAGGTGTATATTTCGTTTGGGTAGTTGGCTGTTCCTTGGTGTTGTTCAGGAATTTTACCAGTTTAGAGTTTGACATTTGCTAGTTGACAGTTGTTTCTTTTGTTAGTTTCTGTACAAAGCGATATATTGGGGAAGGTTTACCAGCTAATTAATTTAATGCACCATTATCACTTTTTTATGGTTCCGTGATAAATAAAAAATTTGTTTGTAAACAAAGATGGCGGATGAAAAGTTCGCTCACAGTTCAAGTTCAGGTAATATGACAATTAAATTAAATGTACACTTTTAAATTTGTATCGATGGTGAGTATCAATGTTTTGAAGTGTTTTGGTATGAAAAATGTTCAAATGCAATGTATATTCCTGATAATATCTCTATTTTTCTTCTTTCTTCGTCGCGGTTTGAAAAAATCCTGCTACTACTTTGCGCATGCGCTCTCTCTTTTATGGATGCTGTTGAAACATTTATTCTATGATTTTTATAGCTACACAACACATGTATACAAACATATCTTATAATTTGGTTTAATTTTGACTATTTTATTTATTGTGTCTATTTAAGTAACGCATCAATGTAAATATAACGGAATTTGATGAGACAGTCATTAAAGTGAGAGGGTTAGGGCTATAGCACCAGGTTTGATCCACCATTTTCTACATTTGAAAATGCCTGCACCAATTCAGGAAAATGACAGTTCTTGTCCATTCATTTTGATGCGTTTTGTTATTTGATTTTGCCATGTGATTATGGACTTTCCGAATTGATTTTCCTCTAAGTTCAGTATTTTTGTGATTTTACTTTTTCCTAACTCCATGTTTTCACTCCGTGGCTCCACTCAAAAACTCCGGCACTCCATCACTCCACTCCACCACTCCACTCCACTTTAAAACTCCAGCACTCCATCACTCCACTCCACTCCACCTTTTAGTTCATGTCCGTTCGCCCTTTTTTTTTTTATCAAGTCAAACAAGTGTTTTAGAAAGCTAACACTTGCACAGGAAAAATTCTACCGGAAGTGTACATTGTAACTAAGAAAAACAACCCGCCAAATTATCAAATTATCGTGTTTGAAGTAATGTAACATTACATATGTGTAATCAATGCAGATTCTCCGTTATTTGGTTTTTCAATACTAAGATTTAAGACATTTCCTCGGGCACCTGAAAAATGGAAAACTCAAATTGAAGAAGTTCGCGCAAAGCTCACCCTGACCATGGTAAACTTCATTAGTGAGTAGTTTACTCCCTTTGGCTAAGATTTGGCTAACTGTAGTATAAATTGTATACCACCCAAGCTGTTAATTTGAATTAAACACAATCAAGTCAAATAGAACTCATTCAATCGTTATCACAATTAAATGCAGACATCCAGAATCTGACAAAAAAGTAAGCCGGATACAGGATCAGACACAGCCTCCCCCCCCCCCAAAAAAAAAAAAATGAGACCCTTTATCAAAGAAAACTTGGGTGTATATATAAAAAAGAAGATGTGGTATGATTGCCAATGAGACTAAGACAAGAAACCAAGGCAAATGACACAGAAATTTGGCCTTCAACAATGAGTCAGCTATAAAATGCCTCAAATTAACAAATTGAAAACAAAGAAAACTAACGGCCTTAAAAAAAAAATGAATGCAAGAAGCAGTCTGTTAATTCTACCCACCCACACAAAGGCCTTGATTGTGCCAACTAGCCATCTAAAGCCTTGATTGTGTATATTCCGTCTTTATTATATATATATCACTCAGGGGGGCCACTTGCTATAAAATTGGTGGTAGGGATGAGCCGCTGGAATAGGTCATGTTTTCATGCTCTATGATATATATGAAAAGCCAAAGGGTGAGAAATTCAGATTAAATATATCAATAGGTTGATATTATATCACATGCTTGATTATATCATAAGTATCTGAAACTAATCAAATGTCTGTATTTTAAACCACAGTCATAAATGCATCAGTTATTTGTCAAACCAATTCAACTCTATTTATTCTGATGTGGTATTTCCACTGATGCCAGTGATAGATGCAATCAATCCAACTATTTTGACATTTGCACCTAATTAACATTCAAGGGTTTGTATACATAAAACATGATAACAATTATTTAAAGAAATTCCATTGTGACAGCGTCCTTTAGGAGGGAACAGCAATGGAATTTTTGTCAGTTTTTAATTAATATTTAAACATGTTAACATCAATGAATGGGTTGCTATTTCATTTATCTGACCATAGATGTAATACCATCTATAATCTGACCAAACGTCTTTTATATGTATTGTATTTTGGAATTGAAATATCTTTATAATGAAAGAAATGGTCAATAAGAAAAAAGTGTTTAAGATGTGACAAATTTATTGCAAAAGAAAATGATATTATTGTGACTATTTTGCTTCTTAACAAAAACGTGATGATGAGCGGGAAAAATATTGAAATATATTTATAGGTCTGTTATTTGTTAATTAATATATGACAAGGTATATATTTTTTATTAACAAAATATATGAAAAGGGTGGGGTACTTGATGTCTCAGCTGCTCACCCCTACCAAAAAAAGTTTGAAGTGGGACTCGTGTGATGAAGTAACTACTTTGTCACCATTTTTTCAAACCTATAAGAAAGGGAAATAATCCAATCACTATCAATTCAGGAAAACTCAGCCCATGAACAGCTTGGACCACAACAAGACGAAACGGCATTATACAAAATTAGGTCAGAAAAAATAAAATAAAATGGAAATTCCGACCTACCTACCTTTTTTTTAAGCATGTAACCTTAAACAGACATATATATATTTTTTTTGGCCTCAAGCTTTACCACAACTATCATCCAAGAAAATGTGGTCAAGTTCATATAAACCAAATTTGAAATACATGTACACTCTACAATCATTATATATACATGGTGACCTATATACTTGTTAATTTATGTGTCATTTTGGTCACTTGTGGAGAGTTGTTTCATTGGCAACCATACCACATTTCTTTTTTCATATGTACAATATAAAAAAGAAGATGTGGTATGATTGCCAATGAGACAACTATCCACAAAAGACCAAAATGACTCAAACATTAACAACTATAGGTCACCATACGGCCTTCAACAATGAGCAAAGCCCATTCTACATAGTCAGCTATAAAAGGCCCCGAATATATGCTTTAAATACACTTACTGTGACATAAACAGAAGTTGCAGGCTTGACAAAGATTGCATCAAATTTGATAAGAATTTATTTACTGAAAACTCAATTTTACATAATATTATCTTATTTCTGCAAAAATATCTGAAATGATTTAGAAAATAAATCAGACAAATGCGCCACTTGTGCTTTTAACAGAAGTCTGGTTGCCTGGTAGGTAAATTAAATATGTATGGAGAGCTGGACAAGAAAGTAAGATAGTGATGTTATATTACTGCCAGTCTGGAACACTAAGAGAGGAATTCCTGATTAATGAAATGAAAAAAATTTAAGTTAATATGATAATAAAATTGATGAAATAAACCTATAATGAGACCATTTGGCCATGGAAGCATTGTAGATAAAGTATATGAAGTGCAGATTGTCTCTTGAGAATGACATTAAAAACAACAAATTATCAGTTATTTTGTAATCTTTTTTCACAGATTTGGTATGAAGCTAAAAGATGACGGATTTCAATAAAAGGATAACAAGTTCAGATGTTTTGACTTTTGATCCTGAGGAATCACTTCTCAGAGGGCAGATTCCCCTGAAAGAGTTTGGGGTATAGCTAACTTCTTAAATCTAGAATCTAAAGATATATATTAAGCATAGTTCCTACTGATTTAAAACTGTTATACAGATTAATAAAATAGAAGAAGAAAAATAATAAAAGCGCCATGCACATGTACAATGTATGACAAAATATGTGTGTAAAAATTTAAATGAGAAAAAAATCCCTTATATATACTCTATATACTACAACATGAAAGAAAGAAAAATGATAGCAGACATCAAACAACTGGATGACAGGTTACAAAAAGGACGCAGTGGGGATAAGCATGTTTTTGAGTGTCAACCATTTTCCTAAAATGGGACAGTGATATACTAACACAACATAAGAACATTCTGTACAAATTATTTGGAAGGGATTGACCCATCTTATTGGTCATAAGTACAATTAACAAATAAAAAACTCAACAAAGTCATGAAAGTATTGCAATGATGAAAGATAGTTCAAAATTCAATATCAAGTATTTTCAATCAATGAACAATATTTTAATTTATAGAAATCTAAAATAGTTTTTTTTTATTTATTCTTTTATTTTTTTATTTCAGGATATTCTAAAGAATCAGGATGAAACAAAGGTCACGAAGATAAGTTTTTCACGGAATGGCTATTGCAATGATGCAGTATTGAAACTCATTCAGTCATACAAAAAGGTTTGTGCTAGTGGAGTCAGCAGTCTAGCTTTTCAGCTTTCAATCACATTTATCTATATAAAAATAAGATGTGGTATGATTGCCAATGAGACAGCTCTTCAATAGAGACAGAATGACACAGAAATTAACAACTAAAGGTCAGAGTATGGCCTTCAACAATGAGCAAAGCCCATACAGCATACTGGTAGTCAGCTATAAAAGGCCTCAAATTGACAAATGTAAAACCATTTAAATGAGAACATTTATTTCCGAATTTTTTACAAACTAATGAACATATATGTAATGCAGCAACAAACGACCATCACTGAATTACAAGCTCAGGACTTGGGACAGACACATACAGATTTTGGCAAGGTTAAACATGTTAGTGGGCGCCCAACCCTTCCCTTTAACCTGGAACAGTGGTGTAACAGTACAACATAAGAACAAACTATATAAACACTTGTAAAAGGCTTAACTCATCTGATGGACTCAAATGGAAATCCATTTACAGCAGATGGATTGGCTGTTTCTCCTTTAAATTGTTATCATTTTAAATTTCACTGAGGTAAGTTTCTGTTGTCTTAATTAGATTGAATCACCAACAGTCACTTAAAAAAGATTTAAACATGATTACAAAATTCAATAATATGTCTGCTATTCAATTTTAGATTTTGTACAAAGGGACATATCTTGTAACTTATTTAGCCCTGTATCTTCAGTCATGGTCAACTGACTTTGAATATTTGCATACCTTGCATGGTAAATAAAGTATTGCTATTTTAATTTCACGTTTGCATTATCAAAATAACTAAAAGACGAGACATATCTCTGTGTTTAACAGTTTATAGTAGAAGAATTGCAGAACTGATCATGAAATATAGCAGGAGGTTTAAAAGGGCATGAGGTGACAAATTTCTACGGAAAGGTGAGGTGCAGGGACACCATGGTAGGATGCTAATCCCTCCTAAAACCTCCTTTAGGAAACACTATTCAAAACGTGTCATATGTATTTACGTACATGTATCTGTATATGTTCAAATACATGTATTTGTTTATTTCAGAGAGACTATGAGAACTTGTTAGAGGTCAAACTTGATGGATGTTTTTTAATTACAAATGCTGGTATCAAATGGCTGTCTGATGTTATTCAAGGTGCCAAAAATCTGAAAAAGGTACCAATACTAGTTATTAGACCTAAAATATGCAGTTATTTCACTCTTACCATGTAGCTGACAGATATGGTTGTATCAAACTGGACTTATTCATTTACTTTCGTAAGAATCTGCCATGAATTTCAACTGATCTGAACTATGGGATTTAAAAAAAATTTGAGCAAGCTGGAAATTTATTCCAATCCCGTTTTTCATCCATTTAGACTTGGAAACAACTGACAGCTAAGGAAATTATCATAACAATGACTGACCTAAAAACAATAATGAACTTCAAACTCTGGATTAAATTCAATATTCCAAGTCAGAATATGGAATTATATCAGAACTTCTGACATTTACTTTTACTATGGTTACTTTGACAGATCAACATTGAAAATGTGCAACATCAGCACACTAACATAGATCTGTCTAAATTCATTAAACTCTTTTATTGATAAAAAAAACATGCTGTCAGAAACTTTACACTTGTTATTGAAAAGCAAGTTTTCCTAATACCTGACCAGAAACTGATGTGTAAAATTGGTGAATGTTTATCTGACAAGTACAATTAAGGTCAATTAGTTATTGCGATTTGTGAAGAAAAGACAGATATACATGTATGTACAAGATTTCAGAATACGAGTGCTAATTGTTGCGATAATCCCTGAGTCGCATTATTGGCATTACTATAAACTTAACAATAATTCCTGAATTTACCATATTTCTTTATAGAAAAAAACTTGAGATGAGGGTAAGATGAATGTTTGAATGATATTTTTAACATTTGGAAGAATTAGATTGTGTAATTAAATATGACACCTGTGGATTTGAGTTCACTTGTACTAGTTCAAACAATGACGTTCTGTCAATTTTTTCATAAAATCCTATTTTACTACCTTTTTACAAACTTTCATCTAATCATATCTAATACATATATATTTGATGGACATAAAGAAATAAGGATGAAATAAAAGTTACTGTTTCCTTCTTCTATTTGGATAAAAAGGCAAAATTAAAACTGGATGTATTTAAATAAGATAAATTGTCACTTCTCAGTCTGCTGTTCATATTTGAATTTTAGAATATAACTTAACAAATTTCACCTGGCTTGATTGATATGGCTTTTTGGATAGATGAGTAATAAATGAAAATTTTATCCTAAACAAAGGCAGTGATTTCAGATCATTTAATTTATATACCCATTCAAATGTAAAACATAAATAATGTTTTACATTTGAATGGGTTGCCTTCGTCTAGGATAAAATTTTCATTATTAATAAACACTTGAGAGAACTGATTCATAGAATAGAATACATTTTTTTAAATTGAGTATTCTCTTCATTAGTTAGTCTTTCATGCTTGGTATAATCAGGTGGAGTTTTTTTAATTGAAAAAAATAAGTTTAAACAGAATTAAATCAAGATTTTGTTTCTTTTTTGTAGATTACTTTAGATGGATGTAAGGATTTGACAGATAATGAGTTATATTTAATTGCTAAGACAATGGGACCTTTCTGTGAGATCAACATGAGGGGCACATCTTTAAGATATATCACTGATATAGAAAGAAACAGGGTCAATTGTCTTGGTTGTACTATCCTGGGTACTGATTCTATAGGTATGTTAACAGGAAACGGGGAAAATAAAAATTAATGAAGAGGGGCGTAAAGGGGGGTGTATCTGCATGGAAGAAGGCAAAATAAAATTGCCATTTTACTATGAACTAACAATTAAAAATGTCTTGCACGTTGATCTTTTTACCAATTTCATGAAACACAGTGAATAATGAACCTTTTTCACAGCTGCATGTGATATAAAAATGGCAAAACAAGTTGCACGAAAAAACCCTTTACCATTCTCAATTATCAGTTTGGCATATTTTCACCTGAGCTGAAACATTTGCCATCCTTTGTATCTGTCATTAGTCATTAGTTGTTTGTTTGTCGTCCAGTGTAAATGTATTCAAAGATCTTCTCCTATTTTACCACTGGACAAACCAAACTTAGGCTGCTTGATAGGGCAGGGTGTCCAAATATATGTTTGAGACAGCTGGAATTTTTTTGTCTTATTCTGATTTTAATTCTTTCAGATATAGTAACAAAAGGCATTCATGGTAATCAGTTGAGCATCGTATAAACACTGATTGATATAAAAAAGATATTAAACTTTAATTTAGGTATAAATTATATGGTCTAAAGTAACTTATAAGTTTTTACATTTTATCATATGAAATGTGCAAAAACAGCATACACACCAGCCTTAGACTCTTTATTTGTGCAAAATTATGCTGTTAAAAACTTTTTACTTTTGTTCTTTAAAAAAGTATATAATTTAATACTGGATGTTGACTTGACAAATAGCTAAGAATATGTAAATTTTGTTTATGTTTACAAAGCATGACAGTGTTAAAGTTGCTCTTTCCATGTTTTTTCTGCAAGAAAACACTTGAAATGAACATAAGATAAAGAATCAATGATGATTTTACCATTTTTGAAGAATTTGGACTCACACCTGCACATACATACTCTAGTTCATACATCTTTATTCAGTTGTTTTTGTGGTTAAAGCCTTTATAATTACCTTTTAAGCTCACCTGACCCAGATGTTTGAATTGTCATTGCCTGTTAACTTTTACAAAAATCTTTTCCTCTGAAACTACTGGGCCAAATGAAACACAACTTGGCACAAATCATCCTTAGTGTAACTTGTTTAATAAATGTATCAGATGACCACCCATCAACCCAGATGGCCACCATGGCTAAAAATAGAACATGGGGTAAAATGCAGTTTTTGGCTTATAGCTCTGAAACAAAACCATTAAGAGCAAATCTGATTGGGGTAAGAATTTTAATCAGGTTTATTTCTATCTGTCCTGGAATTTCCTGATGCATTAGACAACCCATTGTTGGGTTGCTGCCAATAAATAGTTAATTTTGAGGAAATTTTGTAGTTTATTATATAATATCTTGACTATTATAATAGATAGAGATAAACAGTATACATGAATAGAGTTTTGAACAGCAACAAACAAACAACAAGAAAGTCAATGGACCGAAATTGATAATTAAAACCACATAGAGTTATTGCAATTTAAAGACAATTTTTATCAAATTTTCTATTTTTTTGCAACTGTGAATAGCCCCTCATTACTTCCAAATACTGATAGTAAATAGTATAGCATAGGGATATCTTTTCTTGTGATTAAGCCACCTAAATTTCGTCTTTAGATATACATTTTCAGCTTCATATCATTGAAAATTTCAAACTTGCAAATATTGACTTACAAACTAAAATGCCCAGCTGATCAGATTTTTTTTGGAAAGCAAAGCTTTATTCTAAATTGGATATCCATTAAGATCGAGTATTTTATTTTTTTTTTTATTATATTTTTCCGTGACTGATATTTTCTGGAGTCTGAGTCAATGTTATTTCAAACTATTTTATTGAGATTGATTGTTATTCTATGTTTTCATGAAAGTCTGAAGAAATAATAAAGATTTAGAAATTGAAGTACGTTCTAAACTTTTTTTTTGCATTTTGAATAGTTTTGACAAACTGCTCGCAAAACGCATACATTCAAAATAGTATTGCTGTTATGTGGATTTACGTCACATTTCACTAAACTTAAATAAAAAAAATACTGGATGTCAGGATGATTTCTTTATGTCTGAGGAAAAATATCATGAATACATGTACTAGTAAAAGTTGTTATTTCTACGAAGATAGACTATTTTATAACAATAATTTTAAAAATATAATATTCTATTTTCAGTGGATATGAAAGACAGTCATGCTGTAATTGTTCCACATGACAGTATGGAAAATAGTCTGGCTCATTTAATTATGGAAAACAAAACAGTGAAAAGACAAACATTTCATCATATGACAGATTTTAAGACAGATGGGAATTGGAACTTTACATTGACAGAACTGGCTTTAACACAAGTAAATATTTTTGATTAAGTACTGAAGATTCATTTTATTTTTTTCAATACCAATTTTTTTGTGGATAAAGGAAAAACTATACATGTATTTATATGAATATAGAACCCTTTGATTTTAAGCAAACAAGCAAGCCAAAAGAAAATTTGTGTTTTTTGAATGTATAAAATTTAGTTGTTTACCTGTACAAAGTAAAATCACAAAAATACTGATCTCAGAGGAAAATCTAATCGGAAAGTCCATAATCACATGGCAAAATCAAATGACAAAACACATCAAAAACGAGTGGAGAAGAACTGTCATATTGAAATCCAAGAATTTTGGTATTAAACTCATCAACAGTAAAGCAATTACTTTGATGTGTTCATGTAGGATTTTTGGTGTAATCCGGGTTTGCCTATTCAGTCCTTTAAAGCTATTGCTATCACATGATTTCTGTTGTATTTTAAATTTTAATCAGCCTCACTAACTACAGCTTCTTAAATTTAATTTATAATCCGATTTCTGATTGAAAATATCTGTTATTGAATTGGTGATGTACAATTGGCAGGCGATCTGGTGGCTGTCAAACAGTGTATGAATTAACTTGATAATGTCTGGAAGAAATATTTTCAAATTCAGATGTGTTGTTGAAATACTAAATGAAGGTCAAGTACGTTTTTCACTATTTTAGCTTTTATTGTTCTTTATGGACCTTTTAAAAGTAGCTTAAAGTGAAACTTAGAGCATTGTCAGTGCAAAAACTTGAAAAAGCTTTGATGAAATGTTTTCAAATTGAGATAAGTTGTTTCCTGTGACTAAAAGAAGGTCATTTTTTAAAATCGTTTGGAGTTATACCCCTTTACAAATGGAAAAGTGGCTGATTTTTTTGTTTCCATTCTCTAAGATAAGTTTACCAACACCAAGTGTTGTGCAACTTATACACAATGTTTGTTATTACAAAACTGTGATCAAGTCAAATTTGGATGGCATCACTTCTACCATTTTTGAGTTATGTCCCTTTATAAAATTATATTAAAAAAAAAGGGGGGGCATCATCTGTCCCATGGACTCATTCTCCATTTATCAATGTCCTGTAGCTATTTTGATGCTGGCAACTTTATTTTGATTACAACCTTGCTAATTAAAGGGCAGTTAATAAATTGTGTTGGAACTTTTTTTAAAAACAATATTCAATATATTTTGTTTAGCCGCTGTTTGATATTGTGGTAAGCAGAAATCTCTCCCAGGTTATTATACCGTTTAATGGAGCAGCAGACACACAGGATGTTAAAAAGCATGTTAGAGAAACAGTATTAAAAATTCTTTCTAAAGTGAGTACTTAATATAGTTATGGTTTACTTGTACAACCCTTTCTTCTACCTTGTGAAATGTTTTATTTGTTCAGCAGAATCAGCAATGTTAAAGTATCCTTAAGTAACTCTGATTAATTATAAACTTGATTAAAACTGGAAAGGCTCTGCAGTCAATGCAACACACATATAAAACACTTATTTTTTTAAGTGATAGTTACATTAATGACATATAAGGATACTTTTGAGTCTTATTTAATGCTGCTTTAGGAGACTCGAGGGTACAAAAATTTCAGCAAAAATTTAAACATCTTTATTTCATTACAAATTCTATTTATTTCACTATTAGTTGTTACTGTATGATATTTTACAAAAATCAACCAAAACAAATAATTTGTTTTGGTCCTATATGACTTTTGAAATGTTGATATCATTGAAAAAAGTAAAATCACAAAAATACTGAACTCAGAGGAAAATCAATTAGGAAAGTCCATAATCACATGGCAAAATCAAATAACAAATCAAATGAAAAAGCTCCAAATTAACTCCTTTTGCTGCAAAAATGCCATTTTTTTGCATATAAACTGAATTAACTTTTTTAAGTCATTGGTGACCTATATTTTTTTAATATTTTTTTCAAATATGCTGTACATAAACTAAACAATTGTAAAATTTAAGCGATTTCTGTAATTTAGTTCTGTTTGTATTTCGATATTACCACTATTTCTCCTATTAGTTCAACAGAAAAAAGTACCTTAACAAAAATGCATACATCTTTAGTAGGCAGATTGGGAGCTTATATGAACCATGACCCCATTTTTTAAATTTTAGTTTTCTATCAGTATATGATTAAGTTCATTTATAGAAAAAAAAGAGAATCCTATATTTAAAAAAAAATGAATTTATACTCTTGAGCCCCTTTAAATTGTAAATTTTGATGTTAGACACCAAAACTTCTTTTTCTATTGATTCATGAGAAGAAAAAAAAAATTGCTCTGAAGAACAATTTCTTTTTTTTCTTTGGCATTATTTTTTGGTATTTTGTTTACTTTGTTTTATATCAGAATCAAATAAACATTTTGAAAAAAATAACTTTATAAATATTGTGTGGATTTTGTTAAGTATGAAGTTTAACAAAACAAAGCTTGATGTTTTATGCATTTATTTATTCTATGTATTCTTTCCAGACACCATTTGTTGGAAGTTACAGAAAAACACAACAACAATTAGAGGTAATGACAGAATACTTACTCTAGTACAAAAAAGTATGACCAAGTCATAGTCAAATTTGATGAAATCATCTGTGAATAGAGGTTTAATTTTTAAGTGGCATTAAGAAAGTTTTCATTTTTTCTTCTTTTTTTATTTTTTTTACTTATTTTAGTTTGGGTTAAGGGAGGTGATTGTTATGAAAAAAATGTTGCATTTCATTTTTAAAAGGAGTTTGGGTTAAGGAGGTAATTGTAATGAAATAAATGTTGCATTTCATTTTTAAAAGGAGTTTGGGTTAAGGAGGTAATTGTTATGAAATAAATGTTGCATTTCATTTTTAAAAGGAGTTTGGGTTAAGGAGGTAATTGTAATGAAATAAATGTTGCATTTCATTTTTAAAAGGAGTTTGGGTTAAGGAGGTAATTGTAATGAAATAAATGTTGCATTTCATTTTTAAAAGGAATTCCTAACCTCTTACAGGTGATAATGAAGTTGCCAGATTTTATGTCTTATTATTCTTTCTACTAATTTAAGCGTTGATGGATGCATGAATAATTATTGCAGGACATCTGTTTACATATGTCATCATTTATCAATTATAATTGTTGAATTTTAGGAGACATCTAACCCTCCATACCACTATGGAACAGCACATCTACAACTTATGCCATTAGTTTACTTCAGAGATATAAAGAAACAAATGGTACCAATAGTGGACAGTGATGGAAATGAAAAAGGTATTTTGTCACAGTGTCTGAAATGTCCTGATACAAATAATAAACTAGTTTCAAAGTTTTCAACATTATTTTCTTTGGTACCAAATTTCGTTGAATGATAAAAACTTGAATATATTTTGTGTATGTTTGCACGGATTATATATTTATATAAAATTGAGAAAGGAAATGGGGAATGTGTCAAAGGGACAACAACCAGACCATAGAGCATACCATAGCCGAAGGCCACCTATGGGTCTTTAATGTAGCGAAAAACTCCCGCACCAGTAGGTGTCCTTCAACTGGCCCCTTAAAAAATATATATACTAGTTCAGTGATAATGGACGTCAAACTAAACTCTGAATTATACACAAGAAACTAAAATTAAAAATCATACAAGACTAACAAAGGCCAGAGGCTCCTGACTTGGGACAGGCGCAAAATTATATGTCTGTAGCAATCCAGTCTATATGCATTTACTTAAGTTTCTATAATTTGAATAAGCTCCTAAATTGAGAGCAAGTTTGTTCCCAATAGTAATAATTCAAGTTACAGTTCAGTCAAATTAAGTCTGAAAATATTATGGATTTTTGGGATATGCCTGATTATAAACTAAGTGCAGCTATTCTTTTCAAGTTCAGATATTAATGAGAATATTTTATCATTATAGGACAGTTAGAGTTTTGCATAACGCTTGAAGAGCAAGACCAATCATTGAATGTGGAAGAAAAGCCGAAACAAGCTGTAAAATTGGTATTTATAATTGATAATTTTAAAGCAAAATTAGAAGTTTGACCTTAATTCCACGGTCCACTGAACATAGAAAATGATAGTGCGAGGTTGGCATCCATGTACTATGAACACATTCTTGTTCTTCTTATTTCTTTCTGGTTTGATACCACTCTTAAGGTTTTATATATCATTTCTCACCAAGTCTGTACATTCTTTCTCCATATGTCTAACAAATAGTGTCATCACACTTTAAAAAAACAGAACTAAAACAGAATGACTTCATGTTTGATCAGCTTATTGGCAGTTCTAATTTGTTATGTGTGAGCACTTTTGGGATCTGTCAAATAGCAAATTTTGTGTTTAGTTTACACCTATTTATTTATAGTGGATTGGGAAACAAGTTTTGCAACTAATATTAATCCCTTTCCACTTTGCGGGTGCGAGTGCTGCCTTGTAGCAGCATTAGCCTACTCTTTTTCGAAATCTACAAGGGTGTCTTTTACGTGCAAGAGATATGGCTCTCTCTTAACAAGGGTCAGCCATTTATCGTGCCCTTCCGATGGACTATCATCATTTCCTCAAGACCATACTGGCATATGGTGTCAAGGGAGTGCTAAAAATCTGTTAGAAATATAGAACATGTTTTTAAGTATGTGTACTTTGAATTACATTTAGGGGTTTGCTTTGCATGTCAAGTAATTGCTTTATTGTATTTCTAAAGACATATATACATATATTTTAGCAACTCTGGGTCATTGTACAGCATACAACAATTAGCAAAACCCATGCAAAGTAACTATCTAGTAAAGGTCCTGACATAACAAAATGAAAAACAATTTAGAAAGGAGAACCAGTGGCCTGATAAATGTACACGACAATGAACAAAAAAAACAACAAATATGATATACATCAACAAATAACAGCCATCGAATTACAAGCTGCTGACTGCATTTTGTTAAAAAAATACATTTTTGGTGTACCATGCAAAATGTTTTGTTTTTTTTAGGTTGGACAGGAACTTAAATTTAAACTCAAGATTAACTTTGGTAAAGGACTGTCACCAGAATTACAAAGTGTAAGTTACATTTTCATTATATGGCTCCGATTTTAACAAAATTTGACAAAAAACAAATTACAAGAGTGAATAGATTTAAATTTGTTTTACAAATTAAAAAACAAAGAACACCAGTGAGATGGCTAATGGACATAGCAAAAAAAACATGAAAAACATCAGTGAGATGGCTAATGGACATAGCAAAAAAACATGAAAAACATCCTTAGGTCAACATAATTTCTTTAAAGTATTGCCAACTGCTAAAATCACCTTAGTCCAGACAGGTTGTCAATAAATCTAACATGGACTTTACAATAATCTGCCTTCAGTACACAATTCTTATAGGAAAAATATAAGCAAAAAGGACTTGTATAAAAGAGCTTAGCAAAAGTTCAGAAATCATTATGGAAACAACAATTCTGTGACATATTAACATCTATTACTAGTAAATAACAGCATTTTAATTGTTGGTTTCTATTTTAACAGTCAATAGAAGGTCTTCAACAATGAGCTCTTACAATTGTCTTATATAAATCATATGCAATTGGTAATGTAGTTATTGATATACAAATAAATACTGAATCATGATATAGAAAATGACATTATATTTTATAGTTATAAATCTTTATTTCAGAGCTATTGCAGGTTTAAATTTTTCCATGTAGTTAACCATTATATAAGTACATCTGAGATAGTTGGTAGTAGTCCTTACTACAACTATGAGAGAGACTTTGTTATACGATCAGTTAGACAAAAGGTAAAATAATTTACTTCTACATTGATTATAGGTTAATTCTTTAGTTGGGATCACTTCTTTCATTTAGCTAGTATCAAGGAAAATGGCGTAAATTTTGCTAGAAGTTTGTTTTTGTGTTGTTAATACACATTTTAATGCTCCACCGACAAGATGGAGGGCAGGATGTTTTTTATGCCTCATTATTTTATCAATGCAGTATCAAAATGTTGTTGGTACTCTATTGAAACTAAATGACATTTCCCTTTGTCACTCAAAAGAAACTTAATTGGTGTTAAAACATAATTCTGTTATATTTTACATTACAATTATTATGAAGAAGAATTTTACTGAATCATATTTTTTTCAGGTTATAAAATATTTTGAGGAGTCATCCTTGATAATTGAAGTATGGGGAAGGGACAGAAAGGAGGGGAAAATGTCCTCTGATTCACAGGTAAGATAAACAAGTGAAATAGTATGGAATTTTGTTATATTAACTGTTGTCTTAGAACATGTTTTATATATAATGCATACTATTATATATGTCAGAAATAAGTGCAAATTTGTTGTACATTCATGATTTCTTCATGACCTTGACCGTATTTTCTAAATTAATCTATCATGTCTATAGGTGGGTTAGATTTTTATGTTATAAGGTTTTATATATCATTTCGCACCAAGTCTGTACATTCTTTCTCCATATGTCTATTTAATAGTGTCATCACACTTTAAAAAAAACCAAAACTAAAACAGAATGACTTCATGTTTGATCAGCTTATTGGCAGTTCTAATTTGTTATGTGTGAGCACATAGATATAGGAAAATGTGGTATGAGTATCAATGAGACAAATCTTCATCCAAATAACAATTTATGAAAGTAAACCATTATAGGTCAAGGTAGGGCCTTCAACACGGAGCCTTGGCTCACACCAAACAACAAACTATAAAGGGCCCCAAAATTACTAGTGTAAAACCATTCAAACGGGAAAACCAACTGTCTAATCTATACATGAAAACGAGAAATTTTTGGTTTGTGGATTAGTTAAGACTTGACTGCTATTTTTTCCCTTCAAACAAGGGTTAGGTTTAATTAACTTCAATCCAATGCCCTACGGGTAAGTTCTAATTTATGTTCTGTCTGTTGTTATTTAGTTTTACTTTCAGTACATATCCTTCATATTCAAAAAAAAATCAAATTCAACTATCTTTTTAGGGAACCAGTATGACAGAACCTCAGTCTGTATACAAAGGATGTGAGTTTATCATTTTGGAAACGGGGAACAAACCAGAAGGCCTAGACCGAGTTAAAATAAAGGCAGACGATTTTAGCAGTACTTTGAAACAGATCAATGATTGTATTGTTCAACATGAGCAGTAAGTTGGGATTCACTCTACATAGACATTTAGCAAACTAAGAAACAACCTCTTAGAAATTAAAACAGTTTATAATGATCCAGTGATATTGTTGGCTTTTTTCAAAACTACCTCTACCCTTTTTTATTGGGAAAATATGCGTCATTTTCATCAAATTGGGAAATTTAAAATATACCATGAATTTGACTGAACTTCAATATACAGACCCATTTTCACAAGTCAAACCCTGCTATAAAATAAGACCCCATTTTATCAGTGATGATACATAAATAGACCCTCAAATCTGCACCTATAGTCAATTTAGGCATTTAAAATCTTTAAATGAGTGTTTTCAGTTTTTATTCATGTACAATTACTATTGAGACTGCACTAAATGGGAAAAAAATTGTCTTTTTGGGAATAATTTAAGCCATTTTTTTCTTCAAATTGGGATTCTTCTCCAGGGGGAAAAGCCTGTATTCTCCACTAATTTAAGGCAAACAATATCACTGTAATCTTCATACTTTTTAAAAAAAAAAATATCATCTGCCTATAGGCCATGTTATATATTGCAGATTTTGCATGTTAGCTATTTCAGATATGGTCTTTATTTAAGACATTAATTCAGATGGATATGGCATGCAGAAATTGTCCTTACAATGTCCTAAACTCTTACAAAAAATATCCAGTCTTCTCTAGAACTTCACAATAATCAAAACAATTCAAACCGGAGTTGGAACAAATCTCTTTAGTAAGAGTTTTATTTTTTGATGATGATGGCCCCAGCAGTGGATCCTATGGAGAATACTTTTAAACAACTTTTTAGCTCACCTGGCCCATAGGGCCAAGTGAGCTTTTCTCATCACTTTGCGTCCGTCGTTGTCTGTCGTCGTTAACTTTTACAAAAATCTTCTCCTCTGAAACTACTTGGTCACAATCATGATTAGGGTATCTAGTTTAAATTGTGTCCGGTGACCTGGTCAACCAACCAAGATGGTCGCCATGACTAAAAATAGAACATGGGGTAAAATGCAGTTTTTGGCTTATAACTCAAAAACCAAAGCATTAAGAGCAAATCTGACTGGGATCAAATTGTTTCTCAGGTCAAGATCTATCTGCCCTGAAATTTTCAGATGAATCCAACAACCCATTATTGGGTTGCTGCCCCTGAATTGATAATTTTAAGGAAATTTTGCTTGTTTTTGGTTATTATCTTGAATAATATTATAGATAGAGATAAACTGTAAACAGCAATAATGTTCAGCAAAATAAGCTTTACAAATAAGTCAAAATGACCGAAATGGTCAATTGACCCCTTTAGGAGTTATTGCCCTTTATAGTCAATTTTTAACCATTTTTCGTAAATCTTAGTAATCTTTTACAAAAATCTTCTCCTCAGAAATTACTGAGCTAAATTAAACCAATTTTGGCCACAATCATCATTAAGGTATCTAGTTTTAAAATTGTGTCTGGTGACCCTGTCAACTAACCAAGATGGCCGCCATGGCTAAAAATAGAACATGGGGTAAAATGCAGTTTTTGGCTTATAACTCAAAAACCAAAGCATTTAGAGCAAATCTGACAAGGGGTTAAATTGTTTATCAGGTCAAGATCTATCTGCCCTGAGAATTTCAGATGAATCGAACATCCTGTTGTTGGGTTGCTGTCCCTGAATTGGTAATTTTAAGGAAATTTTGCTGTTTTTGGTTATTATCTTGAATAATTTTATAGATGGAGATAAACAGTAAGCAGCAATAATGTTCCGCAAAGTAAGATTTACAAATAAGTCAACACGACCAATATGGTCAGTTGACACGTTTAGGAGTTATTGCTCTTTAAAGTCAATTTTTTACATTTTTCATAATTTTTTGTCGATTTTTAGAAAATATTTTCCACTGTAATTACTGGGCCAAGTTCATTATAGATAGAGATAATTGTAGCAACAAGAATGTTCAGTAAAGTAAGATCTTCAAACACATCACCATCATCAAAACCTGATTTTGTTATGAATTTATCTGTGTCCATTGTTTAATATGCACATAGACCAAGGTGAGCGACACAGGCTCTTGAGAGCCTCTAGTTTCTATAAAGAACACCCCTAACAATTGAAAGTAGAAGATTAAAAAATACCTTTGTAAGCCTAAAAATTAAGCTACACAAAAAGTGTGAAAGATTATAAAGTGACTAGATAGAGGCAATTCCATCTGTTGGAATAGCCTTTCTACTGTGTTACATTATCTATTATAAAATGCTTTTTTTTATAGAAACCTTCAGTACTTAGATCTTCATGGTCAGAGAGTATATTCATCACTTTATGAAATGAAGGAGAAAATTGAAGAATTCTGCAGACATATTGACACTATTCATTATATGTCTACAGACATAACAACCATTCAGGTAAAGGAAACCTATCTGCTAGTTAGAAAAAATTATTACACCTCCAAAGTTTTCTCTTTATATTTGATTTCTGCTTACTCTATGGTTGATAAGTGTTAAATCACGATATTTGATAATTCCTCAGCAGGTGAGAAGATTATGTACCTTGAAGCCTGTAGTTTTAGAACCTTTGTAACCTAGCTGAGTTAATTTGTTGTGTATTTGAGTAAGAAAAGCTTTCATTTTTTTTTATTCAATACTTGATCTGAACTTGTCCAAGTTTGCTTATTTTAAACTAAGAGATTTTTTTTTTCACATCTCAATTCATAAAAGCACTACAATATCAGTACATATGAGTAAATGGAGATGAAGATATCCTTCAATGAGACAGCAACTATACAACTACAAAAATAACCAAAAGGACATCTAGAGAGCAACATGGTCTTCAATAACAGACATGTTTCTATGTAATATATCAAGCTCTAGATAACCCTTGTCTATAAAAGTTGTGAATAATTTTAACAGAAACAATTGAAGATCTGCAATCAAGGTCAAATTTTCATAATAGCAAAATTAATTATAGGATATAGGAAAACTCTTGCCATTAACCCTCAGCTGTCTTATCTCATCTCAGGCTACCTGATTATTATTTTTCTTCGGCTTCCCTTCTCTCCTTGTCGAGCCTTTTTCTGAACATTAGGTGATTCAGATCTGTTTACTTTTGTTTTTATCTGACATGTCCTATAACATTTTTTTATGAAGTGCATTTTTTCACTTGCAGGGATCTAAAATCCTGGTAGACAAAATGATAGACATAATTGAAAACAACAAATATCATCAAGAAATCAAGTATAGCATTCCCCAGAAAAACAAAAGGATTTTAAATATCGTTCTAGATATTATTAAAGCAGACAAAATTGTGGAATTCGGCTCTGGTGCTTTTAGTTCTGATGAAAGAAACCTGAAAATTCCTGGTCTAGAAATTTTTGAGCTTGCAAAAACTTTACATGAACAGGTATAGTAAACAAATTTTGGGTGTTACTTTCTATTTTCTACAAGATAAGAAAAGTAAAAATTATTGATTTGTGTTTATGCATTAGATGATATATGGGTCTTCATGATTGAGACAACAATCAGCAGTCAAGTTCTGAGGCACCAGAACTCTAGTTTTTCTGTAAATTGGATTTTGATAAAAAAAAAAAAAAAAATAATCAGAAAGGATTGATAAAAGCTCTTTTGGAGCATGATCATTTAAAAAAAAAGTTGTTTTTCTGTTACTTAAATCAGTTTCCAATGTTGCATCAATGTCTTCCATAACCTTTTTAACTTCCTGTTTAACTGTACAGACATTTATTATCATAGTATTATCTGTTAAAGATATTTTATAACAAAGATGAATTATTTACTAATTTTTTTTAACTTTTAGGGTAAAATTGGTTTTATTGCCATGGGCTCAAAGACTGTGTTTGCAGATATTGAGTTCTTGGAGGCTATGATGTTAAAGCTAACGGAAAAATCAAATATGCAGGCATGCAAACAATTATCTACATCCATTGGTGAATTAACACAAGTGTGGACATCAAATACAGCTGAAAGTCATTTTTGGGGCGGAAATCAAGAAAAGGTATCATAACTATTAATGCTCACAGTTTTTATAAATCTATAAAATTTCAGTTTTATCTTGTTTAGCATATTAATTGTCATGTGGAATAGAAGGTCTTTCATTATCAAAATTCCAAGTGGAATAAATATTCTATATTATTTCCACTGGAACAATTGTTAAAGTATTTGTTCCGTACATAATAAAGGGTATAGAATATTTGTTCCACACATTATGTTTACAACTATGAACTTGTAAATTACTCTTAAGAAAATAATGGACTTTTCAATATCTACTATCTACAAGGTAGTGATGTTGAATGAATAGATCTCTCATTCCTCATGATGCTGGAATGAATGAAATTTTCACTCTATATCCATGACAAATACCATTTAACACCTGTTATTTTATTGTTTGATGATAATTTTTATTCCTCACCCAGGGGCATTATATTTTCATGGCCCATGTGTCCCTATTGTCTGTCCCGCTTCAGGTGTAAGTTTTTGGTCAAGGTAGTTTTTGATCAAGTTGAATTCCTATCAACTAGAAACTTATAACCCATGTTCCCTATTATATGATCTTTCTAATTGTAATGCCAAATTAGAGTTTTGACCCAAATGTCAAGGCCATATTGAAAATCTGAAAAAAATGAAATCCTGTAAATTAGAAATGAAGTACTTTCAGTCAATGCTGCCATCTGTAAAAACAACATAGATCAACGGTTGCCTTACTTTGATTTAAGAAAACACTTATGTTCTACTTAAAGAATTACTGTTGATCAACTGTTTTAAAATTCCCCATTTGTCCTTAAGACCCCATATGTCTTAAGAGATCTGTCTCAAGAGACCCCATTAGTCCAAAAAGACCCAATCTATCTGAGAGACCCATCTGCCTTAAGAGACTGCATCTGTTGTATAATACCCTGATTGTCTTAAAGACCCAATCTGGTCTTAAGAGACCCCCATCTGTCTTAGAGAACCTTAGTATTTGTCTTAAAGACCCCATCTGATATTTTGAGACAAAAAGTTGTTACAGAAAGTATTTGAGGAGAGAAAATTAGACCATGCCACCATGTATTAAGTATATCATTGTGTTTTCAGAGTCCAACAGATTTGATAATGGAAATTTTAAAGGAATATCTTGGTTTGATACACATACCAGCATGGAGACTTCAGTCTACAGATCCACAATATTTGTACACTGTCACTGCTGCACTGAGTGCACCAGATTTACCATTGGTAAGTATACTTATTATACACAATAACTTTCATGAACTATATTTTGATGAGAGCAACTTCTTCCAGTGATTTTTCAGTCTTGCTCTCTATACATTTGTCTGATTTTCTCATCTTCAAAAAAAGATTTCAGGAAAGAAAAATAATGAGTCATTTGTGCAGTTTTTGTTTGAAGTTGTCCATAACTAAATTATAAAAAAAATGATAGGGAAACATGTTATTTTAACTTGACCTCAATAGTTGACATTGCTCGTGACAGGATTTGTTTGTCCATAGTCTTAGTAGAGTAGGATTACAATTTGATGAAGGTCAGTTGAAGATTAGTTCTGGTTATATATCTCTGCTTCTTCTACCAATAAATAAAGGGCTGTCATGATAAAGTCAAGAGTGCTATAAGTGTCACCAAACAGCATTAATCAATTAACAATTTGCAACATGATTCAAATAATGATGAAATATGTTCTGTCATTTAGATTTAAAAAAAAAATTAAGATGTTTGAATAAGTTACTGATTTTCTAATATCAAAATTAATTTCAGAATGATTTCTGGAGAAAAGAAGAAAAAGACAAAAATATTATTACCATGAAGAAAGTGTACAGTGTTCTCCATTTGGCTTCTCACACATTGTTGGCAGGGATACTTTCATGTAGTACAGAGTATGGTAGAACAATACTTCTTTCTGCAGATGGGGCTGTTTTTCAAATTGGATGTGTGCAGACAGCAGTTATTAAAGAATCGGACAGCAATGGTAAAAAAACAACATCTACACTTGTTTCTTGGACTTAACCAAAAATTATTTATCTTTTATTTGTTTTGTTTTAAGATCCTATTTGATCCCGCTGCAATTGTTAAATGAACCTTAATTTTTCTAGTTGATCTTATTAAGACATTAATAAATTTGTCAAATCTTCATGGTAATTATGGAATTAAACTTGAACTTAGAATTTCTGCATGAATACAACACAGTATCCAATGCAAAGTTTAGAATTATTAGAATTTTTTTTTTTGCTGTTTGGTAAAAATACAGCATGGAATTAAAGCTTTAATTAGACATTTATAACTTTCAAATCTTCAAAGTATGAAACTTTGACAGACGTTAGTTATGGTAGAGTGAAAAATTATAAAATGATGAAAGGTAAAATACAAAAATAAGCAATAACTTTATTTATTTCCAGGAAAACTCCAGATATCAGTTGAATCCAGATGTTATTTTCCTGAAGTTAAATCTGAACCAGTAAATCCTGATACAGAATTTTATACTAAAGAGTATACTTGGAACATTTTCTGTCTGTATACAGATATTATAGACAAGGTGTTGAAACAGTCACTGGTAGTGTATACTTTGTGGAGTGATATTCCACAAGAGTATGGTGAGTACATGTAATTTTACATGCCCTGATAGCTATAGCCAACGGTAAAAAATAAAGATAATAAAGTGTAGGTCTCATTATTTTACTGAGCTCAATCAATATATATTAAAGAATAACTTTAATGTCCACAATATGTTTGATCCATATAATTTCCATTACCAGACATACTATTTTACTATACACTGATTTCTCATGTCATTCAAACTATGGCTGTGTTTGGATAGACACCTGATGTGACCTATGGTTATCAAAATATCATACGGTGTACCCATAGTATCCTCAAAAATATATGTTAGAAACATACCTGCCAACTTTTCAAAATACCCATGGGGGTATTACGTGCAAGATGGGTCTTATAGTCCTATAAAACCTTCAAGGGGGCCTTCAGATACATTTTGATGTGGGTTTTTTTTGCTTCTTCATACTTTAACAAGCCCATTGCCATTGTAAAATTTATGCTTTGTTTAAAATTATGGACAAAATTGCTCTTTCGAAATTTTCATTTGGGAGCCATCATGGGTTAAATCCCCCGCAAATAGTGACAGTTGGCAGGTTTGTAGAAATTGTATTCCAATACTTGATTGTAAGTCATGGTTCATTGATTTCTGTACCGTGTAAAATTTACCCCCTTGCCCATTCTCCTTCCCCTAAAAAATAGTGCATTTTTAAAAATCTTTAGTTCCCTGTTAAATTTTTCTTTGCATTAGTCCTGCCTGATAAATTTTGAGTTAAGGTAGTAAACCATGAAGTTTTGATCATATCAGCTTGAAAGTTAGTTCCCCTGTTGGTTATGAACTTATAAAAATATATTAAATTTGGGTTAGGTACTGGGTTTTTTTTCCGTTTACTAAGCATAGAAATGTGTTAGTGTTAGCAGTTTTGTCTATTTGACAGTGAATGTGTCATTTTTTTTTCTATTAAACAATGAATGTGTTAGTCTTTTTCTTTTTTTATAGTGAATGTGTCATATTTTTTTCTTTTTTATATTGAATGTGTCAGACTTTTTTCTTTATGACATTTAATATGTCAGTTTTTTTCTCTTTGACATAGAATGTGTCAATTTATCTTTTAGTAAATGTGTCAGTTGGTTGCAGCCATTCCTGGGGATCTAACTTTATTAGGCCAAGACAGACAGTTTGTACACTATGTAATAAATGTACTGACAAAGGCAGGAAGTGTCAATATAATGGAATGATTGGAGATTATTTACGGCAATGTTTATGCAAGACAGAACTATCTGGATGTGCAAGTTGTGGAATATGTGTCCAATGTGTAGAAAGACATTGGGTAAATCATAGTTTTTTTTTTATCTTAATGGAAACTTTAACATATTGTTCATCATATAAGTATATATTTGCACATCAAATAAATATCTTTGCACATCATATAGTCTTTGTTAGCTCACTTGGCCTAAAAGGTCGAGTGAGCTTTTCACTTGGAGTCTGTTGTTCATCCTCCATCTTCATATGTCATTGTCTTTTTATAAAAATCTTCTCTAAAACAACTGGAACAAATTCAACCAAACTTGACCACAATCATCATTATGGTGTAAAAAAAACACCTTCCTGCCAACCAAGATGGCTGAAATGGCTAAAAGTAGATTGTAGGGGTAAATTGCAAAGCTTGACAATAATGTTTAAAACCACTATAAATAGGTGTTGTTTAATTTTCTATTCTATTGCATTATTCAAACATTTATCGATTTCACTAGTCAAATGGGGACTCACTCACTGGATTTGATGGTAAGTTGTAGGGAAACAAAAAGAAATTCTTGAATTGAGAATTATAAGGATTAAAAAGCATTTTTTTTTTGGTTATTGAGAAAATATTCATGCATGTTGTATATTTTTTTGCTTTTTCTTACAGGGATGATGGTAAAATATAACGGCCACACTAATTGCACGCTAATCTTTGCTTAAGCTTTTAGAAATTGCTGTATTCCTTTCTATGTAAAAATCTAAATCATTCATGCAAGCCATAGATTTGTTATCATTTTAAGCTCACCTGGCCCGAAGGGCCAAGTGAGCTTATGCCATCACTTGGCGTCCGTCGTCATCCGTCGTCTGTCGTCGTTGTCGTCATCTGTCGTCGTAAACTATTTCAAGAATCTTCTCCTCTGAACTACTGGGCAAAATTACTTCCAAACTTTAACTGAATGTTCCTTAGGATATCTTGTTTATAAATTGTATCCGAAGTTTTGATCTATCAACAAACATGGTCGCCATTGCTAAAAATAGAACATAGGGGTCAAATGCAATTTTGGCTTATATTTTCAAAAACGAAAACATTTAGAGCAAATCTGACACGGGGTAAAAATGTTCATTAGGTCAAGATCTATCAGCCCTGAAATTTTCAGATGAATCAAACAACCCATTGTTGGGTTGCTGCCACTTAATTGGTAATTTCAAGGACATTTTGCAGTTTTTGTTCATTATCTTGAATATTATTATAGATAAAGATAAACTGTAAACAGCAAAAATGATCAGCAAAGTAAGATCTACAAATAAGTTCATATGACCAAAATTGTCAATTGACCCCTTTAGGAGTTATTGCCCTTTATAGTAAATTTTTAACCATTTTTCGTTAATCTTAATTAACTTTTACAAAAATCTTCTCCTCTGAAACTACTAGGCCAAATACTTCCAAACTTTAACTGAATGTCCCTTAGGGGATCTAGTTTATAAATTGTAACCGAAGTTTTGATCTATCAACAAACATGGTCGCCATTGCTAAAAATAGAAAATGCAGTTTTTGGCTTATATCTAAAAATAGAAAGCATTTAGAGCAAATCTGACAGGGGGTATAAAAGTTCATTAGGTCAAGATCTATCAGCCCTGAAATTTTCAGATGAATTTAACAATCCATGGTTGGGTTGCTGCCACTTAATTGGTAATTTTAAGGAAATTTTGCGGTTTTTCCTATGGCTAAAATAGAACATAGGAGAATTTTTTTATTTTTTTTTGCTTTTGAAAAAAAAAGGACGATTCAAAGAACATTTAAACAAATTGAAAAGCCAAAATAATCATTGATGAGAGATTTAACCAAAAAAATTAAGGTGAGCGATTCAGGCTCTTGAGAGCCTCTTGTTTTACATGCCCTATGACTGTTATATCTGTTAATTTGTTATATTTTCTTTTCAATTTTGTAGAGTTGGTCAGTTCTGCTTCAACAGAAAGAAAAATGATAAAAAATTCACTTCTTTTTTAGGACATAAGAAGTTATTTGAGGCCTTTAGCAGCATGTCCAAACATAGGCCAATATGAAAATAAACAAGCAGAGAAAAATGATTTGGAGCCTGAAGATGACCAGAAAATTGAACTAGTAGAAAATCCATTTGAAGAATTAGCAATGAATGCAGAAATATTGAATGAAGAAATAGAAGTACAATCTCACGAGAAAACAGTTGATTTTATACAATCAGAATTAGATCCTATTGCAAATAATGAGTTTGAAGTGCAGCATATTGCTGATGGAATTTTAGGAGTTGTTCTGAAGGAGTAAGTCTATCTTAATGATGTAAGCTTCAAATACTTTCGGCTTTATTGCATTATTGGCACCCCTCAGGGAAATACATTTACAATTTTTACCAAGCTACCACTAAAATCCATTTTTTTTTTTCAAAAACATTTCAAACATATACTTGTTTTGTCTCACCTTATTTATCAACCATTTGGACTAAGTGCCACTGAAATACCAGTTTTTGAAAATTTCCAAGTTTTTGCTTTATATTAGCTTGAAAACTATAACAGATCAAGAGAAGTTTTACACAGTCCAGTTCACTGCAACCCTTGGTTTTTTTTAGTCAAAATGTTGCTGAAATGAGTCATTTTGCTGAAAAACAACATAATTTCCATTATGAAATCACTATAAGAACACCAGTCAATTGTGTCATTAAAACTAGAAATGATTAAGAAATAATTCTTTCATGCCATGCTCTATGCTCATTTGACAATGGTAAGGAATTATATTTGTCAGTACGAATGTATCTTAATACCGAGGTTTTAAATTTTTACAAATATAATGCCTACCCTTGTTAAAATGAGCATAGAGCATGGCATGATAGAATTATTTCGATTCTAATATTTTGAACTTTAATACTTCGAAGCGGACCTCTAATCCAAGCTCAAAATTTTGCCATTTTGATTTGATGAATCAAAACCATTATAGAAAATAAAAAGTTTAACAATAAAAAGAGAGCAGAAACATTAAAATTTAAATTTAAATTTTATTTTATTTTATTTTTAACTCACTTTAAAATGTTTTTATTAAATTTCCTAGCGAGCAACACCAACAAAATTGTCCATTTTGATCTCCAGCATTGTCACAATTGAAATTATCTGAGGTTGCAATTTCAATTGTGACGTCAATCACATTCAGCTCATATTTTACAGGATTAAGAACATGGCTTTGTATCAAAAAGAAGAATGTCATTTATAGAAATTCATATGTGCAATTTATAATTTTGTTTTACTTTAGAATTGACACTGGAGAAATGATAAGTGTATACCCAGGCAAAGCTACAGCCATCATAATTGATGAAAACTTGAAAGAAAGTGAAATTGCTCAAAATATTTCACGTCTAAGCTCTAATATGATAGGTTACAAGTACAAGTTTTATCCAGGAGATAGTATGAAAATTAAAATTACTGACCCCTTCGTAAGTTTATTTTGATCTTGTGATACAGTGACTTGACTGTTAGTGTTGCTCTCCACCAATTGCAACTCATTCAAAATTTTGACCAAATTTCAATTTGTTTTATTAAACCAAATTGTTCAACTGGTCAGAATATTGAACAAATTGTTCAGTCAAAATGTGAAAGTGCAAGGTGATAAAATAAAATATACTTACAATCCTATAAGACTTTAACTCCACTTTAATGATGTTTGACAAAATTAGTTTATCAGTAGCAACACTAACAGTCAAGTCACTGTAAAAAAGAAATAATGTTTTGGATGTTTGTAAAATTTATGATTAGTTGATCCTTAATTGCACATTTTTCATTGGCAACTTAATTTGATAGATAATCAACTCAAGATTTAAAAAAAAATTGAATAACTATTAACCATCTGTTGGTTCATAAGGTGCTTATCAATTTATAACTGATCAGAACAAGCACAATTGTTTTATTGTAAAACTAAATTTCTGGATCATTACTGACAAATTATGTCATCATTACAGATTTAAGTTTTTGTGTGAATTAAAGTTTTTTTTTAGGTAGACTTGATAAAAACTTTGTTAATAAAATCCCTACCAGTTAGATATTGTACCAAAAAAACACCATAGAGACGTATTTTTAAAACAAAAATAATGAATCCACTATTTTCTCTGAAACTGTGAATTTTATTTTGTGAGATCATTATTCTTCATTGAGATTGATATTCATGTATGTCACACAGCAAATTAGAAGAAGTTAAGTGCTTAAATTGTAAAAAAAAGAAGGTTTAATGAACCCGGTTTATAAAAAGTACATATTTTGTTTGCCGGAAATACATTTATGAGTTATTCATTTATATAACTGTTTTTCAAACATGTAATATTTCCTTTTTCAGAGGGCATTGCAAAGAGAGAAGTCCACTTCAGAAAATATATCACAGGAATCAAAAGTAGTCTATCACACTGCAGTGTGCACAAAAGCAATGATCAGTCATGAAACTGGTATTCTCTGGTAAGACCTTTTTTGTCAAGCATGCAACATTTTGTTGTTGAAGTGAGACATAGCAATCCTTCATACTGCCATTGGTGAGGGATTGCAGGACCTTTTTCGGGAGGTCCAGATCGGATTTTTTAAGCTCGGGAATTCGGGATCCAGGAATTCTTTTTTCAAATTTTGGGATGTCAGGATTAAAATTTCTTTAAATTTGAGACCTCATGATTCCATGTTGTTAAGCCAGGGATTTCAGGATCAGGACCCCTCCTACCCCTTATTGGTGTCTTCAACATTTAGGTTCAGTATGAGGTTCAAGATTTTTTAGACATTTTAAATTACTTTGTCAAACCTTGTTGATATTTTATGCTGCATTTGAGGGGCACAAAGTGTTATCCTTGTCCTTCTGTTACACACCTACTACGTGAAGATGTGGTCATAAGTCCTTCTGTTACACACCTACTACGTGAAGATGTGGTCATAAGTCCTTCTGTTACACACCTACTACGTGAAGATGTGGTCATAAGTCCTTCTGTTACACACCTACTACGTGAAGATGTGGTCATAAGTCCTTCTGTTACACACCTACTACGTGAAGATGTGGTCATAAGTCCTTCTGTTACACACCTACTACGTGAAGATGTGGTCATAAGTCCTTCTGTTACACACCTACTACATGAAGATGTGGTCATAAGTCCTTCTGTTACACACCTACTACGTGAAGATGTGGTCATAAGTCCTTCTGTTACACACCTACTACGTGAAGATGTGGTCATAAGTCCTTCTGTTATACACCTACTACGTGAAGATGTGGTCATAACTTTGTTGATAGTTTTAACAGATTCAGTTAAAAGTTGTGACCACAGCTATAAAGAAACTTATAAGTTAAGTTATTATATTGTTTAACTTCTCTAACATATTTTTCCTTGTAACTTATTCTTAACTTCAGCTGTAAATTTTGTTCAGATAAATTCCTTGATTTTTATTATACTGTGCAACACCTGAAACCATCACTAGAGGCTCATTTCACAATATATTTTAAGAACGAAATTAATCATTCATTATTTTGAAATGTTTATGACTTACAAGTATATTTTGCCCCGGCTGTGGCAGAGGGGGCATTCAGTTTAACTCTATCTGTCCATCAAAACATATGTATGTACATTTCAAAATCAGTTTCCATAACTCTAATCTAAAGCTTGCTTCAACCAAATGATAGGAATCTGAACACAATGCTTATTGCCACACAACAAAGATCAAGTTTGAATTTGGCTGTCATAACTTTCGCTGTTCTAGATTTGTGTTAATTTCATAAATGGAAAAATTGCTTTATGATTTGCCATTTCCAAACTCTTAACTCAAGTGTTTCTCAACCAAAAGTTATAAAACTCTAACACAGTGCTAGTTATCTCCAAACACAGATTAAGTTCAAATTTTGGTGGCATCACTCTCTCCTTTCTAAGTTATGTCCGTTTGTAAATTGAAAAAAAATTAAAAAAATTCCCATACCTTTATAAGTTGGGACCTCTGTGTCCGATGGATACAATCTTCATTTGTTTCTCATAAGATTTCTCATGAAAATAGTTGCATATAGGTAAAAGCTAAAACATGAAAATAATGACTTGATGTGGTCTATAAGTGTTCCTTGTTTCTAGATTGGTTCTCCTGTTTGAATGATTTTACACTAGTATTTTTGTGGCCCTTTATAGCTTGATATTCGGTGTTAGCCAAGACTCCTTGTTGAAGAATTTACCTTACCTTCTGCATGACCTATAATTTACAATTGTCACTTAGATGGTGAGTTATCACATTGGCACTCATACCACATCTTATATCATTATATTAACAGGTTTAAAAAAAGTAATCACATTACATGTCTTTTCATGTTCTTTACAGCTACCATGCACCATTGTCTCAAGAGAGATCGTCTCATAAAGCTTATTTTATTGGTTCCAGGCCTTTCTCTGAGAACTTCAAGTCATTTAGTATAAGTAAGTTTTTACTCTTTTTAGATTTCTTTTCTTCATTAACCATCAATAATTTTTTTTAAATATTTATAAGAAAATGTGGTATAATTGAGACAATTATCCATCATGGCTCAAATGAAGCCTGTGAGTTATGAGGACTTCAAACCCTGCATTTGACATTTAAATTTTGTCGACAGTCAACAGTCTTTGTTGTTGTTAACCTTTACAAGAATTTTCTCCCCCTGAAGACAAATAGACTATTGATGAATATACATATAGACCAAGGTGAGCAAAACAGGCTCTTTAGAACCCCTAGTTGTGACATCTGCCCTATATCGTCCTTCACTGTGAAATCTGTCCTATATGGCCCGAGTACACAGATATTTTGTAGTGCAGTTCTTTTGGAAGATATACCGGTATATAAATTACAAATACTGCAGATGCTTTATCCTTAAAATTATAGAAATATCTTATCAGCTCTAACTCAAAATATGAACAATTCTATGTTAAGAGTGCGTAATTCTCATTGAAAGCTTCAGACATACAATTTGTTTTACCTATTTCAACCAGACCAACTCACTACTTTACCTAAAAATTCATCACCCACAGTATATTTAACATGTAGGTACATCCCCTTACTGAATATTACATGCATAAAAAATAAAGAAATACAATAGGAAAAAAATCTGCAAGTTATACACAGTGCACACTAGGGACTATTATTATAGACAATGAAAATCAAAGGCTGATAACTGTGTCATCAGACCATATCTTCCTTGGCTGTGACATCTGAGCTATACTGTTCCTTGACTATGACATAGATCTAAGCTATACTGTCCCTTGACTATGACATAGATCTGAGCTATACTGTTCCTTGACTATGACATAGATCTAAGCTATACTGTTCCTTGACTATGACATAGTTCTGAGCTATACTGTTCCTTGACTATGACATAGATCTGAGCTATACTGTCCCTTGACTATGACATAGATCTGAGCTATACTGTTCCTTGACTATGACATAGATCTAAGCTATACTGTTCCTTGACTATGACATAGATCTAAGCTATACTGTCCCTTGACTATGACATAGATCTGAGCTATACTGTTCCTTGACTATGACATAGATCTGAGCTATACTGTCCCTTGACTATGACATAGATCTGAGCTATACTGCCCCTTGACTATGACATAGATCTGAGCTATACTGTTCCTTGACTATGACATAGATCTGAGCTATACTGTTCCTTGACTATGACATAGATCTGAGCTATACTGTTTTTATACGACTGCAAATTTTGAAAAATTTTTGGTCGTATATTGCTATCACGTTGGCGTCGTCGTCTGCGTCGTCGGCGTTCGAATACTTTTAGTTTTCACACTCTAACTTTAGTAAAAGTGAATATAAATCTTTGAAATTTTAACACAAGGTTTATGACCATAAAAGGAATGTTGGTATTGATTTTGGGAGTTTTGGTCCCAACATTTTAGGAATTAGGGTCCAAAAAGGGCCCAAATAAGCATTTTCTTGGTTTTCGCACTATAACTTTAGTTTAAGTTAATAGAAATCTATGAAATTTTGACACAAGGTTTATGACCACAAAAGAAAGGTTGGGATTGATTTTGTGAGTTTTGGTTTCAACAGTTTAGGAATAAGGGGCCAAAAAAGGGCCCAAATAAGCATTATTCTTGGTTTTCGCACAATAACTTTAGTTTAAGTAAATAGAAATCAATGAAATTTAAACACAATGTTCATGACCACAAAAGGAAGATTGGTATTGATTTTGGGAGTTTAGGTCCCAACAATTTTGGAATTAGGGGCCAAAAAGGGACCCAAATAAGCATTTTTCTTGGTTTTCGCACCATAACGTTAGTATAAGTAAATAGAAATCTATGAAATTTAAACACAAGGTTTATGACCATAAAAGGAAGGTTGGTATTGATTTTGGGAGTTTTGGTCCCAATAGTTTAGGAAAAAGGGGCCCAAAGGGGCCAAAATTAAACTTTGTTTGATTTCATCAAAATTGAATAATTGGGGTTCTTTGATATGCCGAATCTAACTGTGTATGTAGATTCTTAACTTTTGGTCATGTTTTCAAATTGGTCTACATTAAGGTCTAAAGGGTCCAAAATTAAACTTAGTTTGATTTTGACAAAAAATGAATCGGTTGGGTTCTTTGATATGTTGAATCTAAAAATGTACTTAGATTCTTGATTGTTGGCCCAGTTTTCAAGTTGGTCCAAATCTGGGTCCAAAATTAAACTTTATTTGATTTCATCAAAAATTGAATAAATGGGGTTCTTTGATATACCAAATCTAACTGTGTATGTAGATTCTTCATTTTTGGTCCCGTTTTCAAATTGGCCTACATTAAGGTCCAAAGGGTCCAAAATTAAACTAAGTTTGATTTTAACAAAAATTAAATTCTTGGGCCTTTTTGATATGCTGAATCTAAACATGTACTTAGATTTTTGATTATGGGCCCAGTTTTCAAGTTGGTCCAAATCAGGATCTAAAATTATTATATTAAGTATTGTGCAATAGCAAGTCTTTTCAATAGCACAGTATTGTGCAATGGCAAGAAATATCTAATTTCACAATATTGTGAAATAGCAAAAAAAAAATTAATTAGAGTTATCTTTCTTTGTCCAGAATAGTAAGCAAGAAATATCTTATTGCACATTATTGTGCAATAGCAAGATTTTTTTTTAATTGGAGTTATCTTTCTTTGTCCAGAATCAACTTAAATCTTTGTTATGTACAATATACAATGTATATTCACTTTTTACTACCAACTGATAAATTTAAATAATCTTTACCATTCAGTGATAACAAGCAGTTTTTTTACATCTTAATATTTTATGATGTATTTAAATGAGTAGTTATTGTTGCAAACTCCATTAGAATATTTTAATTGAGATTAGTTTTGGAATAAGGGAAAGGGGGATGTGATGAAAAAATTGGGTTCAATTTTTCTCATTTGAAATTTCATAAATAAAAAGAAAATTTCTTCAAACATTTTTTTGAGAGGATTAATATTCAACAGCATAGTGAATTGCTCTAAGAGAAAACAAAAATTTGAAGTTCATTAGAACACATTCATTCTGTGTCAGAAACCTATGCTGTGTCAACTTTTTAATCACAATCCAAATTTAGAGCTGAATCCAGCTTGAATGTTGTGTCCATACTTGCCCCAACCGTTCAGGGTTCAACCTCTGCGGTCGTATAAAGCTACGCCCTGCGGAGCATCTGGTTTGACTATGACATAGATCTGCACTATACTGTTCCTTTACTATGACATAGATCTGAGCTATACTGTTCCTTGACTATGACATAGTTCTGAGCTATACTGTTCCTTGGCTGTGACATCTGAGCTATACTGTTCCTTGACTATGGCATAGATCAAAGCTATACTGTCCCTTGACTATGACATAGATCTAAGCTATACTGTCCCTTGACTATGACATAGATCTGAGCTATACTGTCCCTTAGCTATGACATAGATCTAAGCTATACTGTCCCTTGACTATGACATAGATCTGAGCTATACTGTTCCTTGACTATGACATAGATCTGAGCTATACTGTTCCTTGACTATGACATAGATCTGAGCTATACTGTTCCTTGACTATGACATAGATCTGAGCTATACTGTTTTTTGACTATGACATAGATCTGCACTATACTGTTCCTTTACTATGACATAGATCTGAGCTATACTGTTCCTTGACTATGACATAGGTCTGAGCTATACTGTTCCTTGACTGTGACATATGAGCTATACTGTTCCTTGACTATGACATATATCTGAGCTATACTGTTCCTTTACTATGACATAGATCTGAGCTATACTGTTTTGTGACTATGACATAGATCTGCACTATGCTGTTCAATTACTATGACATAGTTCTGAGCTATACTGTTCCTTGACTATGACATAGATCTGAGCTATACTGTTCCTTGACTATGACATAGATCTAAGCTATACTGTTCCTTGGCTATGACATAGATCTCAGCTATACTGTCCCTTGACTATGACATAGATCTGAGCTATACTGGTTCTTGACTATGACATAGATCTCAGCTATACTGTCCCTTGACTATGACATAGATCTAAGCTATACTGTCCCTTGACTATGACATAGATCTGAGCTATACTGTTCCTTGACTATGACATAGATCTGAGCTATACTGTTCCTTGACTATGAAATAGATCTAAGCTATACTGTTCCTTGACTATAATATCTGCCTTATAATATTCCTTGACAATGAATTCTGCTCTATGCTGCTCCTTTACTAAGGGATCTGCCTTATAATGTTCTTTAACCTGAAATGATATTTGAGATAGTTTTGTACTGAAATGATATTAGAGATAGTTTTGTACTGTAATTGTTTAAGATCACTGTTGTTCTTTCAGAAATCCTTGAAATAGGTGAACAGAAATACATTGGAATTGGAGTAAGTGCTGACAGGTCTTTTCAGCTGTCTGAAAGATCAGCACGGGAATTGAGGCAGGCTAATTTTATAAAGTACTACATCAACAAAGGAGGGTAGGTATTAAGATATTAATCCATCCATTATGAATTTTGAAAGGACTTTGCTCAAGAAACTTGCCATTTAGATGCTACAATTTCAATCTTACAGTACAAACCAGAAACAAAAGTCAAACTTTGTCTCAACTATTATTGGAGTATCTAATACTATTTATTATGATTTATCTTATTTTACATGATTTACAAAACCATAGAAGTTACAGGTGAGCGACACAGGCCCTTGAGAGCCTCTAGTTTGTTGAGTTGCTGGTAGTCAACATTTCAGTTCTTGGAGCAAATCTTTTGAAACCTTACAAAATCTTAAGCAAACTTTATTAAAAATCTTTTGTTTCAACCATCCAACTTTTATCAGTTCTAATTTCCTAATTGCCTATAATATGAAGAAGACCCCTAAGGCCTTCCCTATATTATGAAGAAGACCAGCTATCTAGAATTAAGAAATTTTTGGATAGAAGTAGTAGAAAGCTGTTTTATAATGCTTATATTCTGCCCATATTTGATTTTTGTTGTTCAATATGGGAAATTGCTATGAGGATGGATATAAAAAAAAATCTTAAAATGCAGAAAAGAGCTGCAAGGATTACACTTGATGCACCAATACTAACACCTAGTATAAATTTATTTAAAGAGCTAAAGTGGTTGAATTTCATATCATACCTGATTATTTAAAGGAACTCTTTGGATGGAGAGTTGTCTCATTGGCACTCACACCACATCTTCCTATATCTATCTGTTGTCCAATTGTTAACCTACATAGTAGAAATCTAAGTCATCTGCAAATAATAATTTAGCTGTTGTACGACTGAACACAAATTCAATGAAGAAATCTTTTCATACATGTGAACCTCCCGACGGGAGTGCAAAACTCCTGTTTTCAGAGGTCTCCTCCCGTCCTCCCGTTTAGGAGAAAAAGCTCCTGTGTATGAAATATTTCATGAATGAAAATTTTCAGACGCCATATTTGATCATTTCTAACTACTGTGCGGGTGTAATTGACACCTGTGTTAAATTTTACCTGTACATGAAAGAAAATGTATAATTATATGTCTTCACTTGACAGCTTGGGTGTCAAACATACTGGTAATCAACGACGTTCACCTCTAACTAACTGCCGTTGTGTTATAAAAACGATGTGTATTGGGAATATTGAAATACTTTTTTGTTACTTCCTTTTGTTTTATCCTGTTTTCAGTTATTTTGCTTTTAAAAATGTAAATTGTAAAAAGACTATAAATGATTAATATTTTAATCAAATAATCATAAAAGGATGTTGATTAAATGAATTTAAATGTTTTGGGACAAATAAAAATATATAAATTTATAAATTATTTTAGCAATCTAGACCTCCTTTCAGGTCAAGATCTATCTGCCCTCAAATTTTTAGATGAATCAGACAACCGGTTGTTGGGTTGCTGCCCCTGAATTGGTAATTTTAGGAAAATTTTGCTGTTTTTGGTTATTATCTTGAATACTATTATAGATAGAGATAAACTGTAAAAAGCAATAATATTCAGCAAAGTAAGATTTACAAATAAGTCAACAGGACCAAAATGGTCAGTTGACCCCTTTAGAAGTTATTGCCCTTTAAAGTTAATTTTTAACCATTTTTTTCGTAAATTTTATATATCTTTTACAAAAATCTTCTCCTCTGAAACTGCTGGGCCAAATTAATCCAAACTTGGCCACAATCATCTTTGGGGTATCTAGTTTAAAAAATGTGTGGCGTGACCCACCAAACCAACCAAGATGGCCGCCATGGTTAAAAATAGAACATAGGGGTAAAACCCAGTTTTTGGTTTATAACTCAAAAACCAAAGCATTTAGAGCAAATCTGACACGGGTAAAATTGTTCATCAGGTCAAGTTCTATCTGCCCTGAAATTTTCAGATGAATCAGAGAACCTGTTGTTGGGTTGCTGTCCCTGAATTGGTAATTTTAAGAAAATTTTGCTGTTTTTGGTTATTATCTTGAATATTATTATAGAGAGAGTTAAACTGTAAACAGCAAAAATGTTCAGCAAAGTAAGATTTACAAATAAGTCAACATGACCAAAATGGTCAACTGACCCCCTGAGGAGTTATTGTCCTTTAATATAGTAAATTTTTAACAATTTTCATAAAATTTGTTAACTTTTACTACCGGTAACATTTTCCACAGAAACTACTGGGCCAAGTTCATTATAGAAAGTGATAATTGTAAGCAGCAAGAATGTTCAGTTAAGTAAGATGTACAAACATATCACCATCACCAAAACACAATTTTATCATGAATCCATCTGCTTCTTTTGTTTAATATTCACATAGACCAAGGTGAGCGACACAGGTTCTTTAGAGCCTCTAGTTGGTTATTACTAAAAAACCAAAGCATTTAGAGCAAATCTGACATAGGGTATAATTGTTTATCTGGTGAAGATCTATCTGCCCTGAAATTTTTAGATGAATCAGACAACCCATTGTTGGGTTGCTGCCCCTGAATTGGTAATTTTAAGGAAATGTTGCTGTTTTTGGATATTATCTTGAATATTATTATGGATAGATTTAAACTGTAAACAGCAAAAATGTTCAGCAAAGTAAGATTTACAAATAAGTCAACAGGACCGAAATGGTCAACTGACCCCCTGAGGAGTTATTGCCCTTTATAGTCAATTTTTAACCTTTTTTTCGTAAATCTCCATGATCTTTTACAAAAATCTTCTCCTCTGAAACTACTAGGCCAAATTAATCCAAACTTGGCCACAATCATTATTGATGTATCTAGTTTATAAAGTGTGTTTTTTTACCCGACCAACCAACCAATATGGCCGCCACGGCTAAAAATAGAACATGGAGGTTAAATGCAGTTTTTGGTTATTACTCAAAAACCAAAGCATTTAGAGCAAATCTGACAATGGGTAAAATTGTTTATCTGGTCAAGATCTATCTGCCCTGAAATTTTTAGATGAATCGGACAACTCATTGCTATGTTGCTGCCCCTCAATTGGTAATTTTAAGGAAATTTTGCTGTTTTGGGTTATTATCTTGAATATTATTATAGATAGAGATAAACTGTAAACAGCAATAATGTTCAGCAATTTAAGACTCAAAAATAAGTCAAAATGACCAAAATGGTCAATTGACCCCCAAAGAAGTTATTGTCCTTTATAATCAATTTTTAACAATTTTCATAAAATTTGTAAATTTTTACTTACATTTTCCACTGAAACTACACGGACAAGTTCATTATAGATAGAGATAATTGTAAGCAGCAAGAATGTTCAGTAAAGTAAGATGTACAAACACATCACAATCACCTAAACACAATTTGGTCATGAACTGTCTGCTTCCTTTGTTTAATTCACATATACCAAGGTGAGCGACACAGGCTCTTTAAAGCCTCTAGTTCAATTTGTTAATATAACACTTGTACTGTCACTACAACACTAGATTCATAGCATCAGCAAACATGTATTTACTTTTTAATCCTTTTTCACGTACAATTAAGGGAAGGCAACAGGTCAAAAAAGCCTGATAGTGCCTATCAGAATACAGAAAAGAGGTGTACTGTGAAGTAATTGGTTGTGAAGCAGTGATAGTTCATTGTTCAAACATCAAGATAATGTAATTATGTGATAAATGTTAACAACATCATTGAAAAGAAATTGTTTAAATGCATTATTTACATAGATTTTCTTGAAACTATTGTAGGATATATAATTCAGGAAAAGCTATAGTGCAGAAAGATGGCAGTAATATTGGTGATGTTATAACAGTTAATTGTGATGTCACAACAAACAAGCTGAGGTTCCTCAGGAATGATGTTGTGGTATAGATATATTATTATTTTATGGATTCAGAAGTCCATTATCTTTGTATACTGTGAATTCATTTAACCAATTTTCATATATTGCATAAAACTTGCCTTTTCGTAGATTTTGTGGTTTTGCATTAAACCTGATAGAAAACTTGCAATTAGTGAACATTTAAATTTGTGATTTGATTAACCTGTACCCAAGAAATCCTTGAAAATCAGTATCCAATAAATGATAATGAATCCACAGTAGTTCATTTGCCAATCCCTGATCATCCTGCTGGAATCACTTTATTTAAAAACAGAAAATAACTAAGATATTCACAAAATATTTTTCTGGTGTAGTTTTTGTCTTGCCTTGACAGAGTCTAAAAGGGAGACATAGGTATGCTGTTTCCAGTGTCGTCTGCAGCAGCGTCAACAATGTACAATTTTGTTATAAGGTCTAGTTTTTGGTGATCCACAAGTGGTAGGTCAATCATTTTTGGTATGCAGTTGCATTAAAATCGACACATCTCATTTCCATGGAGATTATTTGGCCCTACTTTCTAAGTCATGGTCTATTGACTTCAAAACTTTTGCTTATTTTACATGTATAAGCTGGTGATTAAGTCAGTTTATGGGTACCACTAGTGGTAGGTCAATGATATTTGTAATGCAGTTGTATTATAAGCATTAGCATATCTCATTTCCATGGAGACTATTTGGCTCCACCCCCTTAGTCATGGTCTATTGACTTTTTTTTTTTAAGTTCACATGTATTATTTTGTGATCAAGTCAGTGTTAATGATATTTGGTATGCAAATTTATTGGCATTTGAAAGAATTGTTTCCATGGAGATGATATGGGCCCACTGTGGACCTCATCACGGTTTATTGACCTTGAAACTTTTATCTTAATTTACCAGTTAATGTTTGTGTTAAGGTTTGTTTATAGAGAACGAATTTTAATAGGTCAATGGTATTTGGTTTACAGTTGTATTAGCATTGGCACATCTCATTTACAATTATTTTGAAAACTGCTATATAGATAGAGAAATTCTAACAGGGCACAAATGTTAGAAATGTTCCTGAACAGCTGATTTGTTTTAAAAAGTACTGTGGATTCATTTATTTTTTGTGGAAAACTTGCATTTTTTCGTGGATATTTAAGTTCATGGTTTTGTGAAAGTCCGCATACAAGCCTATAGATGATTTGTCATTCTTTAAACATTTAATTTCTTGGTTCACTTTTACTCACGGCACAAAAATTCGACTTTCACGTGTCACACTTACAAAAATATCAGCAATCCTGCTTCACACTTATACCCCAATGAGACCCACATGAAATCCATGAAAATTGGTATCCAACGAAAAATAATTTTTCCTGAATCCCAGATTTTTATATCAAGTGTATTTTATGTTTAATTTGTGAAAATTAATCTTGTTGTAAAGTATTTATACCATTTCAAATCAATTATTGTTATCAAAGTTAGAGAAAAACATTTATAAAGTCGGATATTTTTCTTGCTTTTGAACAGTTTTTGTAATAAAGACAATGAATAAACGTAAAACTATGCTTTAAACACATGCACATTGTAAATAAATCCTTAAAGTGACATGTGAAGCCTTTTAATCTGACCACATCATTTCGTAAAAATAATACAATCAACACCATTGTTGCCTACAGCTGATTATTGACTTTCTGTCAAGGTCGAAATGAAATCAAAGTGAATTCCGAATATTGTCTGATCAGGTAAAGTCAGAGAAACCAGAAAAAAGTAAACAATATGGATGAAATCGAATTGTTTAATCTCTTGTGCCAAATATTTCGCCATTAATGAATTTAGTCGCAACAATTTTATTTTTTTGCAAAATGTGAAATTGGGGGCCGCCAGCAGAAACCATGGTTCTGTAGTTCAGTAAGTAAGTGGTCAAATACACTCTGGAATTCTGGAATATATTTTTTTTTCAAAATCATCCACATACAATTATAACATCATTAACAATAAAATTGTAGATTATCAATTATTATTTTTATTTGACAGTTTTACGAAGTTGCCGTTGAGATGCCAGAAGGAGGATATTATCCACAAATAAGTATGAACTCAGAAGGGGAATGTGTTCAGTTGATGGAAATAAATCCTTGGATGCCTGATTTAGAAAGGGTATGAATAAAGATTATATCTTGTTTCCCGAGCCATATTGTTACCTTTGCCTGTTGTTTCCCCATGCCAGTAGCCAGGAATTTCTAAACTTTAACAGTCACAATTTGAACAGAACATTGACTTTAACAGTGCTTATTTGTTTTCAAGGGGGGGCTACGGGTATGTTCCCTTCAGTGCTTCTATAACTAACTTTATGATAGCTGCAAATATTAATCTGATTTTTGAATTCTTTCAGAGACTATGTAAGGAAATGTCAAATAAAAAGTGAACAAAATTTGCTATCACTTGTGGAAAAATATATAGTTTAAAGGGCTAACACTCTAAAATTATGATAAAATCAAGTCCTATTGCATTATTTCATAATTTTATTTTAGCCAAGGAGATCTTGAGTTCAGCTATGACTAACTTCAAATGTCAATATGACTTAGTCCTGAAGTGTGAAAGAATAAACTTTCAAAACAAAGTAAAAGTCAAATAGAACTGATATAACTTTTTTTGTATACTTTTTTAGATGAGAGATTTGAAGAAACCTACAGCCTTTAATATCTACAAGTATAGTGATTTATGGATCAGGTAACAAATTTGCTACTTACTTTGAACTATTAACCTATGGAATTTTACTATTTATTATGCATATGAAGATCACATGTAAAAGAATATTTTATGGTAAAAAAACAAATAATTTAGTAACCACTGAAAGCAGGCCAATTTTTATCCCCCACCCTCACCACTCCGCAGCAGAGGGGGCAATAAGTTTGACCCTTGTCTTTTTATACATCAAAATTAATTTCCATTCAAATTTTAGTTTGCTTCAATACAGAGATAAAGTTTGAACGAGCATCACTACTATATGATATGCATGTATCATTCTTAAACTTTCTTGAAGTCTGTAGAGTAACTACTCTTCAAGGTTGAGCATATTATTACTGAGAGATAGAAAATGAATAAAGCAAGTAATTTAAATGACTTGAGTTAATACTAATTTTTTTTGTTTGTATTGAAATGTTATATGAAAAGAAGCAGATTATGGTACTCTCATTTTAGAAAAAGTTGATTCATAAGCAGGTATGAATACCGGGGTAGTTGAATGTTTTTTTCTTCCAGTCCAGGGAAGACTTTGATGATGACCATGAAGAGAATAAAGAAACCAACAAGGACAGTAAGACAAATGCATGGATGGATAATTCTTCATAATCCAACTGATCAACTAGTTTTATATATGGTACATATTTTTATTTCTTCATATTATATCATCATATTCATTATATTTAGACCCTCTATGCATGTAACAAAATTTGTTACATGCATATGTATAGAAATTGCAGTTTTTATCCAACACAATCATAGGTTTGAACGTTGTTTTCATTTTAGACTTGTTTATATTTCAACATCTACACACATTTGAGTATTTCTTTAAATATAAGAGAATTGTATTGATCAAGAAATTATTTATGTGTGTGTGTAGGATATACATCTAGGTGATGCAACCTTTTGTGGTATGATTTAAAGGGTTTTACATTGATTTCTGTGATTGTTGAATATTTTAAGAAAGAAAAAAATTTAAACTCTTTATTTTTGTCATTCATATTTTTTTAAACAGATTTTCAAAATTGCCGAAGAGAGGCAAAAGATATCAAAGGGCTATTCATACTTGTAAGTCGGAAACAAACTGGCAATGCCCTGACAAAAAATGTAAAATGAAAACAAGGAATAGGGATGCTTATCCAGTAGTGGCCATGGCATCAGCTTTTTGCACAAAGCTTTATATTTTAGAGGGTAGAAGATCTTTTATTTACTTTTTATCTTGTGTACAGATGCCTCATGTACAAATGTTTCCATCTGAAAGAAGTCTTGTCTTTTAAAATCATTCTCATTGCTGCTGTAAAGAAATATACAGGATTTTTTTTAGTCTTCCATCAAAGTGTTGGAGGTAAGACATAGGGATCTTACATTACCATTGTCTGCTTTTTCAACTATGTTGTTAAAGTTTTTCAGACATAAATAACTTTTCAAACCTTTCATGAATATTTCAAAGCTTGTAAAGATGCCTCCCCATGAAAGTTGAAATTTTTGGTGTGACCCTGGTATGAGAGTCCATATCATATAAGGATTGTGTCATTATTAGATTTTTATAAGTAACATTGAGCTCATTTTCAAGATTGCTTGATCACCATTAAGGGAAGTCAGAAATTAACCATGAAGACTTTTTAGCATATTTTTGAGTGTATTATTTATCTTTTTGATAGATTCAGCCTAAACTACTAACCAACTACCTAAAACAAGGAGAAGGATGTTTAAAACCAGGAGAATCCCTCCCGATTCCTGTTTCTCAACAGCTTCAAAGTAAGATCTTCATTATTATTCATGAGATACCAACTTTTGTGGGTAAAGTTAGACAAACTACAATTTAAAATGTTTGCATAGTACAAATATTGTATAGGCTTGTATGCAGATTTTGGCAAACCACAAAACAAATATACACGAAAATACAATTGTTTCTCAATACAGGAAAATTGAAATCCTGAAAAAAATGCATGAATCCTTAGTACATGTATATTACTTTTAAATGTGTAAGTAATGCATATTTGTTTTTTTCCTTTGTATAATGAAGTTATAGTTATTGCAGGTCTCTTTGAGGTAAGTATGTAGACTGGCAATATCTCTGTATCTTGGACTTTTTTTCTATCATAATATACTTGAAGAAAATATGCTATGCCTTGCATATTAGCAAACTTGCATAGATTCTTCTGAGAGCATAAACTTGGGCTTTTTATATAATTATATTATTTATGTTTGTTTGCTTTAATTAAATCGAGGGCTTAAGGATCACAATGGCCATTTAGCTTAAATAATCTTATTTTTTTAGATCATGGACTATCTCCAATAGAAACTGGAATAAAGATTGTATGGCTAAAAGTAGCAGAGAACAAACCATACTCGACAGAAGATGTAATACAGATGTTTGAGAAAGCCAATAAAGCTGACATTGGTCAACATAGGTATATTATATAACTATTGTCCAAGGGAAATGGAAATAACAAGTAATATAATCTAAGAGATAAGAATTCAATGTTAAACAGAAGCTTGACCAGATAGGATAAACTTCATTTGACACAGTCAATCAAGAGACATTTAAATCTTTTTAGGGACTGCTTGTCATAGAATACTATACATTTATTTCCCTTCATTAGGGAGATAAGGAAATTTATTCACCCAAAAAATTCATATTTTACAAGGGCATTGCTTGAGGGAAATATGATTTTTTTTAGGGTGAGCAAATCTTCATATCTCTTGAAGCCAAGGGAAATGAATGTTTTATTCCACTGCACATATGCTCAACATGAAATATAAGTTTGCATACATTTTATTTTCTTAATTCGCTTGTCTTTGAAACTAAACACGACTTACACATTAATAAAAAGTATGGATCAAATGTTAATTAGAAGTCTTATTGTTTTAACGTCTAAATTTGAACATGTAAATTATTTTTGCTATCGTTTTTTGAAAAAGAAGAATGTCAAATCATTATGAACATTAAAGGCACGTAACATCGCATGATGTAGCCCCAACATTTCAGAGGGGAATATGATATACTCAGATGGGAATATGATACTCAGAGGGGAAAATGATTCTCAGATGGGAATATGAAGATTTGTTCAATGACAGGTGGTATGGTCTAGACCAATCAAATATTGTCTAAACTATCAATATGTAAAAACAGTGGAATAAAATTCATTTGTTGCCATAATGATAATCAGAAAGGAACATTTGTCATATTCATTTATTTATAGCTTAACATAATTTTAAACGATTTTAGAAAAAAAATTCATCAACTATTTATAAATAATGGTACTACTGAATTTTGACTCCAAAATTCAAAATTCCAAGCCCTTTGTGCAGACCTGGCAGGGATGCAGTTTATAGTGAAAAAGATTACGGAAAAAATCCCCATCCAGATGTTTTTTGTTACTGTCCATTTGGTATCTTTGGGCTCTGTAATGTTTTTATAAATGCTTATTGATTATAGGTTGAATTGTGTAGGTGAGTCCAATTACTCTGGAGATACAGAAACCTTACCACTCTTCAATGAATTCCAAAATCCTCTAGAGGTAGGTTTTTTGCCTTAATCAGAGTCATCAATAGATATAGGAAGATGTGGTGTGAGTGCCAATGAGACAACACTCCATTCAAATAACAATTTAAAAATAAGTAAACCATTATAGGTCAATGTACAGCCTTCAACACGGAGCCTTGGCTCACACCGAACAACAAGCTATAAAGGGCCCCAAAATACTAATGTAAAACCATTCAAACAGGAAAAACAACGGTCTAATCTATATAAAAAAACGAGAAACACATATATATTACATAAACAAACGACAACTACTGTACATGAGATTCCTGACTTAGGACAGGTGCAAACATTTGCAGCGGGATTAAACGTTTAAATGGATCTAAACGTTCTCCCTCAAGTCTATATCTGTCTGGCCTCGTCATTTTCAAAACTGGTGAGCCCAAATATGCATTAAGAATTAGCAATCCTAGATCAACTGATCATATATCATCATTTAATATCAAAAGGTTCAAAAGAATCAAATTATGGTGTCATTTCCAGTCCCTATTTTGTTATGAAGACTCAAATACTGTATAGCAGGTTATTTTTTGCGGGCATAAATTTTCGTTATTTTTGCGGATAGAACAAAATCACAAAAGTAAATTCTGTCAATTTAAAAGTGTACATGCAAACGTATTGATAAAAATTTTGAATTCACCAGAATAATAACCGCCAAATTAATAACCGCCAAAATAATAACCGCCAAAATAATAACCGCCAAAATAAATCGTATATGTTATTTAATGAAATCATGAAAATTTACAACTGCAAAAATAACCTGCTGTACAGTAATAAAATTATATAGCAATAAAATTAATTTTCTCAGTTTTAGAATCGTTATGGCCAAAATGGACTCTGGACTCACCTTAAAAAATCCAAAGTGAGGACCCTGCCTTATTATTTGAATGTGAAAAAGTATTATAATTCTACTGAAATATATCAGAATTGATACTTTTTGCATATCTATTATTCCTAAAACTAACTATGTGTAAAAATTTTGACATTTTTGGTGTCCAGATTATATGAAACAAGTTCATATACCTTTGGGATCTGTCAGACACAAACTTCCTATTTGCCTATTCTTTCAATATACAATGTAACCTGTGTTATCCGACACAGGGGGACCAGAAAAAAATGTCGGATTAAGCAGGGTGTTGGAAAACTCAGGTTTTTTTCTGAGTGGATAAGCATATTTTGGGACCATGAAAATGTGTTGGAAAACTAAGGTGTCGTTTTAGGCAGGTTACACTGTAAACTGTATAATTTCTCACCTTTAAATGGAAAGACTATCTTGTTTTAAAGTTTTTGAAAAAATACAAGTTTATTCCTTCAGACAATAAATAAAGCAGCCATATAAAAGTTTTCAAAGGTAGACTGGAAACAGGGAATGTGTCAAACAGACAACAACCTGACCAAAGAGAAGATTACAGCCTATGGCTGAAAGCTTTTTTACTAACTATTTTGAAAAGTTAAAAGAAATCTATCCATCAGATTTATAATTTACAAGCTTTTTTTTTATCAACAGGAGATTTATAAGCTAGAAGTATACAAAAATTGTGAATTGGTCAACTCCTACTGTTTGAGGAAAGGCAAATACATGGTTGATGTCTATAATCTGGTTCCAGGCAAGACTGCCAAATATATACTGAAAAGACCAAAATGCCCTGTAAGTAGAGATTGTTTTATTCAAATATTTGTCTATACTTTGAAATTTGCATTACCACCAAGAAGCACCAAGAAGCACCAGTTGTGAAGAATGATCTTCATGAACTTTTCTGTTGCTTTTCAAATTCATAGAATATTTAGAAGCTATTGTCCAAGTATCTTTATGATAGGACAGTTGTTAAAATATTTTTATGCCCTACCTACGATAGTAGATGGGGCATTATTTTTTCTGGGGTGTGCGTCCCTTTGTTCGTCAGTCTGTCTGTCTGTTTGTTCGTCTGTCTGTCGGTTCGTTTGTTGTACCATTTGTCTGTTTGTCCTTCTGTCCCGCTTCAGTTTAAAGTTTTTAGTCAAGATAGTTTTTGATGAAGTTGAAGTTCAATCAACTTGAAACTTAGTACACATGTTCCCAATGGTATTATCTTTCTAGTTTTAATGCCAAATAAGATTTTTTACCCAATTTCACAGTCCATTGAATATGGAAAATAATAGTGCAAGTTGGGCATCCATGTACTTTGAACACATTCTTGTTTTTGTATATTTTGAATTACATTTTTTAATTGACAAAGACATGAAACCTGTCCACAAAATCGTTTCCTGTTTGTCAAGGGTGTGTCGCAACACTGCTAAGGACTTCTTAGTGCACATAGAACATTTGATATGCCACCAAGGACTAGAAAGAGTGCTATTACATGCAAAAAATTTCATATTTTATTAGGGACGACATCAAAAGATCGATGTAGGATAAAAAACTTAAATCAAACAGTTTGGGGTGGGGGTTCAACATTGCTGCAAGTTTTGTTAATCCCCAAAATCGATTTTACTTATATCCCTATTGGTCAATCAATTTTTTCCAAATTAAGTTAAGAGGGAGGTGGGGGTCAGTAAAAAAACTATGTGAATTAAGTTTTTTTATCCTTTATTTAACTTTTGATGTTGTCCCTTTGCGATTGATATATAATATATAAATTCCAAAGATTTTTATAAATTGGAATAATGTGACTGGGTGAATACATATCTCAATAACAAGAACTTGCATTAGTGTATTATGATACATTCATCTGCATGTAGCTATTACTAAAATCCAAGTAAACAATCTTGCATTTTTGTCTATATTTCTAAAATCTGAATAAAAAATGAGCCTTTTAATTTCTGAATTTACAGTACTGTGTGTTTATGAAATACTGTTGTATTTTTAGTCTTTTCTGTATCCAGCATCTGTAAGAAGGGGAATGAAAGTGATCTTTAATGTGGACAGGTGAGTCAATGTTTGCCTTGAAACAAATGCTGCTGAGTGATTATTAATTGCAAGTCTATATAAGTGCAGAAACATTATCCACAATAACATCAATACCACAAAAAGGTTTACCTCCACTGAATGATTACAGCCTGATATTTAAGAAATAATTGATGCAAGCTATACTTTATTGTAGTTTTAACATGGGTAGGCATTATATTCGTGATTATTTTTGGCCAGGCTAAAATAACATGAATATTATGCCTATCCATGTTAAAACTACAATAAAGTATAGCTTGCATCAATTATTTCGATTCTGATTAGGACAATTAAGGTAATTTCTATGTCTGATGTGTATAAGGGTAAAGCGATTATGTTGTCTCTTCCATGAACCTCCCTTTTTTGTTTGTAAAGAAGCAAATGGCTAGCACTGTGATTTTTCAGAGGGAGGAGTTTTTGAACAGCCAGCATGAATGGTTGTTGTATCTTGGTCAAATATGTCAATTTCAGAATGCGACATATTACAGTCATAATAAATGAATTAGTAACATCGTGTGCACCGTTTAAGAGTTTGAAAGTTAATGAAATATATTTAAATGCATGCCAATTTGATAAAATTCATTATTCTGCAGTAAACAATATACACATGTGCAAAAAAAAATGGATTTAGAGCATGGGTTTATTCGTCAAGCTAAAAAATTAGCAATATATACGCAGTAAATTTACTCAAATGATTAGTTTAAAACTGCACTATTGGAGGGCCATTTATTGGGGCTACTGGCTCTGCTCCTTTAAAAAAATAATTTAAAAAAATGAAAAGTAATTTATTATTGAAACAGATAGAATAGAAAATACTTGTGGAATAACAGACTTTTAGGACATTCAAAGTTGAATTCAAACTTCAACTGAGAAAAACATTTTGGCCAATTAATAATTTGAAAAAAACAAAGCTTTTTTTGGTTTTCACAGTAATTGGAGAAAATAAATATTTCAGTGGCATATTTGCTGAAGCTGTTGTGACTGGAAAGGTTGACAGAGATTACAGTTTAGTGTATACTCCATATGGCAGAAAAGACAGTACTAGGAAAGTAACATGGATCCTTAAAGATACATGTGTTGGTATTGAAGATTTAGATTGGCAGAACAGGACAGACGTAATGTCAATGAAAGACTTTATGAAATACTCAAGTAAGTCAGTTAAAGTCAAATGTATTGCAGTATTAAGTGAAAAGCAATGGAAGAGATAAAACGCTTTTTTATTTCCTTTATTAAGGAGGTTCGTTGGTATAAATCCATTTTTGTTAAATGAAGGATTTCCCTATTTTTTCTATAAATGAACTTCTTCATATACTTAATAGAAAAATAAAATAAAAAAATGATTTCATTTAAGTTCACAATCTACCTTCGAAAGAAGCATGCCTTTTTGTTGAGGTACTATTTTTCTGTTGAACTAATAGGAGAAATAGAGGTAGTATTGAAATAAAAAAAATTACAATTAAGAAATATAGGTCACTGATGAGTAAAAAATAAGTTTGTATAATAAGTAGTTCATGTTATGAAATTCCTGACTGCTCATGATCGACTAGAAATATATGATTTTTATTACAGAGTCAGTTGACAGTACCCTTCTTTATGAAACATACATACCAGCACCTCCATATTTAACTACCAAGGTATTTATGAACTGTACAATGTTATTTAAATAGTAACCAATAAAGTACTATGGATTCATTATTATTCGTTGCATACCAATTTTTGTGGATTTCGTTGTTACAGGTAAACAACAAATTGAATGTTCAACGAATGGCACCTTTTCTATAGGTTTGTATGCAGACTTTAGCAAAACCATGAAAATTAAATATCTATGAATATGCAAGTTTTCCCTTATCCACAAAAATTGGAACCCAAGAAACTAAATGAATCCACAGTATTATTTGTAGAATTGCTTCAGCTGCTTCATACATCCATAGAGATTGGTCCACAGGGCCTGGTTAACAAAAAAATACATTTCTCCTTGATAAGATGAATTATTGTTTGCAATAAGCAACTGACTTTGGTAAAACATTTTATGAAAATTTGTAAAAGTATCTGATTTAAAGAGTGAATACAGGAATGACCCTTTTTACAGGCAAGTTCCCTTCTGTACAGTGGAGCTTGGATATAATTGATTGATTGATTGTTGCTTGTTTAATGTTCACTGGCAATCTTTTCATGCATAGCCAGGAGGAGAAAGTATTAACAATTAATGTAAAAGGTAGGTTATGCTATGTTGGACCCGGAAATGAAAGAAATTATGAATTCTGCAGTTAGTGCCTTTTAATGACAATTTTAAACATTTTGTGAGTTTTTGACTATAATCTTAAAAAAACTATAATAGAAACTTTGAAAGCAAAATGATTACTAAGACCAGATCTGCAAAAAAGTCGGGTTGCTAAAAATTGACGGTTGAATCTAAAATTGGGTTAAAATTTAAATTAAATTAAATTAAACCATTTTTTAGTGTTTTTGTCTTTTATTTTGAATACTATTAAGGAAAAATAGACCCATTAAATAGCATGAATGATCTTGGTTTTTGCTCTTTAATGTCAATTTGTACCATTTTATTTTGTACATGCTTTCTTGAACTTTAGATAGTTACATAATTGAGCAACACAGATTCTTTAGAGACTCTAAGTTACAGTATCCCAATAAGAAGTCCTGGTATTAATTTTTGGTAGTACAGAAAGTGTGCTGGTTGATCTGACTAATCCTCTTCAGATGTTTTAAATGATATGTTCCTCATGTCAAAATGGAGTTAAAATCTAAAGTTGATGATTTTCACTTTTGCCATTCAAGAGTTAGCTTCTTGATTGATTGCAAAATTGTGCTTTATCATTTATGCAGTTTCTTTCAATAATACTAGAGCCATTCTATAAATTCTATTCAAATCTTCATGTGCTGTTTTAAATACAAAACAAATGTCAAACTAGATATTGTTACAATTTTCACTTACGCTGATCAGATATTATGATCCTTGATTGATTGAAAATTGGTGTTTTATGTCATGTCTAAGGGACAACTTGAAAATGAATGAAATAATTTTTTTCAGATTTTATTATATAATTTGAAAAAATGAAATATGTAGGTCAAGTACGATTCTCTTTATCGCTTTAACAATAAATGTTTGTAAAACACAGGTGTCATTTTGACCATCTGTTGGTTTTACTACTCCTTGTTTTCAAAATTCCAATAGGGACCTTATTACTACTGTAAAAAAAGAGGACAAATATCTGAGATCCTATGATAGAGAGTTGTCTTCCTTTGGTTGGGTTGTTTTTAATCATATGACTGTACTTTCCTTCATTTAGATTAAACAATTTTGGCAGGAGTTATGAAACTTTTACCTTTTTCTAATTCTGTAACACAAAGTCATCTTCTAGATGCATTTCTCCTAAAAGGATTATCTGAAATATCTCACACTTGGTATGATTGTTTTCCATCATATATAGGTGTCTGTATTATCTAATCTCATTTTTTATGCCCCATTTATGGACATTATGTTTTCTGGTCTGTGTGTCTGTCCATTCCTTTGTCCGTCTGACCCACTTCAGGCTAAAGTTTTTGATCGAGGTAGTTTATGATGAAGTTGAAGTCCAATCAACTTGTAACTTAGTAAACATGTTCCCTATGATATGATTTTTCTAATTTTAATGCCAAATTAGACATTTAATCCCATTTTCACGGTCCACTGAACATTGAAAATGATAGTGCATATGGGGCATCCATGTACTCTGGACACATTCTAGTTTTACAATTCTTCTGTGTGTTATGGGACTTTGGACTCAGAAAATGTTTGTTTTAAAGGTTTTATACCTCATCAGATAATATCTTATGACATTGATTGCTTTAACAGTAAATGGACATAAAGTACAATACTGTGGATTAATTATTAATCATGGGATACCAATTTTCAGGGGGATAAAGGTGAATCACAAATTAAAATGTTCAACTAATTACAATATTCCATAGGCATGTATATAGACTTTGATAAAATCATGAAATTAAATATCTACAAAAAATGCAACTTTTCCTCAATCAAAGAAAATTGTTACTCTAAAAATAAATGAATTTACAGTGTGCTGTCTTTTTTAGATCACTTGTGTATTTCATGATGTTGTTACCTATCTTTTTGCAGGGAAGTGCATTTATGTTAAACAGTATAAACCCAAAGTGGCAGACAGATACTTTAAAGTTGTTCAGTTCATGTAAACAGTCCAATACAAGACCAACAATACAAGAACAGGCAATTACTGTCAGTTCAAGAACTCTCCTCAAATGGGTGACATTTCCAAAAACTTCAAATTCATCCGTTTTCCTTCCATCTACACTGGACGACATGACTTTGAAGCATCCAAAGGTCACAACAATGTTCAGTGATGTTAAAATCAACAGACTTTGTTGTGTACATGGTAGGTTGTCTAATAAGTAAGATGCAAAGATACCACAAAAAAAGTCATAATTTGTAGAAAAAAAGAAACTTGGGGGATATACGCCAGACAAATGTTATTTCACAAACAGACAACACTGTTGATACAAAGATAAATTCAGAAAGACTAACACTTGTTCATTAAATATACACTGAAACTTTTATTTCAAAACATTAGGTTTTTGTCGAGCCTGCAACTTTTGTTGCAGAAAGCTCGACATAGGGATAGTGATCCGGCGGCTACAGCGGCGGCGTTAGCTAACTTCTTAAAGCTTTATATATTAGAAGGTGGAAGACCTGGATACTTCATACTTTGTATATAGATGCCTCATGTTATGAAGTTTCCGTCAGTCACATGTCCAATGTCCTTGACCTCATTTTCATGGTTCAGTGACCACTTGAAAAAAAAGTTCAAATTTTTTGTAATGTTGAATTCTCTCTTATTAGTAGTAATAGGATAATTATATTTGGTATGTGCGTACCTTGCAAGGTCCTCATACCTGTCACCTCATTGACCTTGACCTGACCTTGACCTCATTTCATGGATCAGTAAACAAGGTTAAGTTTTGGTGGTCAACTCCATATCTCCGATACTATAAGCAATAGGGCTAGTATATTCGGTGAATGGAAGGACTGTAAGGTGTACATGTCCAACTGGCAGGTGTCATCTGACCTTGGTTATAGTTAAGTTTTTGTGTTTTGGTCTGTTTTTCTCATACTTTATGCAATAGGTCTACTATATTTGTTGTATGGAATGATTGTAAGGTTTACATGTCTAGCCAGCAAATGTCATCTGACCTTGACCTCATTTTCATGGTTCAGTGGTCAAAGTTAAGTTTTTGAGTTTTGGTCTCTTTATCTAATACTATAAGCCATAGGTCAACTATATTTGGTGTATAGAAATATTTTATGATCTACATGTCAGTGGCGCAGGTTTTGTTTGACCTTGATCTTATTTTCATGGTTCATTGATCAGTGTGTAGTTTTTGTGATTTGGTCTATTTTTCTTAAACTATAAGAAATAGGTCAACTATAATTGTTGTATGGAAGCATTGTTGGCTTTATATGTCTGCCTGGCATTGTTCATCTGACCTTGACCTCATTCTCATGGTTCATTGGTCTTTATTTAGTTATCTTGGTTAATGTTAAGTTTATGTGACAGTTGTAATAAAGCTTTATACTCAGGACTATCAACATAATATCAATGATTAGTAAAGAAGGCGAGACATTTCAGCATGCGCACTCTTGTTAAATTATGTCTGATGATCACAAAAAGTTTATAAATACAACAAAGGTAAAAATGCACAAGTATTGTCTATTTTCTTGAAAATTATAATCAGTAGAGAAAATCTTTGGTGGCAGAATGTCAATAAATATTGGGAAACAATTTAAACCAGAATGGTTAATGATAAAAAATAATAAGTGAAAAACAAATATGATAGACAGTGTCAGAGCCACCAACTACAAACACTGAATTACAGACTCTGACTTTGGACAGGCACATACAGATTGTGCCTGTTTATTCATGTATTGCACCTGTCCTAAGTCAGGAATCTGATGTTCAGTAGTTGTTGTCTGTTTATGTGGTTCATAAGTTTTTTTCATTTTTAGCTCACCTGGCCCGAAGGGCCAAGTGAGCTTTTCTCATCACTTTGCGTCCGTCGTCGTCCGTCGTCGTTAGTCGTCGTTGTTAACATTAGACATTTTGAACTTCTTCTAGAGAACCACTAAATGGAATAAAACCAAACATGGCATGAATGTTCCTTATAAGGTGCAGACCAAGTGTTGTTACTTTGTAGCTGATCCATCATTCAAAATGGCCGCCAGCGGGGTACTTAGTTTAACATAGGACCTTATGGGAAATGCATACAAATGATTTCTTTTAGAGAACCACTGAATGGAAAGAAACCAAACATGGCATGATTGTTCCTTAAGAGGTGCTGACCAAGTGTTGTTACTTTGTAGCCGGTCCATCATTCAAAATGGCCGCCAGCAGGGGACTTAGTTTAACATAGGACCCTATGGGAAATGCATACAAATGACTTCTTTTAGAGAACCACTGAATGGAATGAAACCAAACATGGCATGATTGTTCCTTAAGAGGTGTTGACCAAGTGTTGTTACTTTGTAGCCGATCCATCATTCAAAATGGCCGCCAGCAGGGGACTTAGTTTAACATAGGACCCTATGGGAAATGCATACAAATGACTTCTTTTAGAGAACCACTGAATGGAATGAAACCAAACATGGCATGATTGTTCCTTAAGAGGTGCTGACCAAGTGTTGTTACTTTGTAGCCGGTCCATCATTCAAAATGGCTGCCAGCAGGGGACTTAGTTTAACATAGGACCCTATGGGAAATGCATACAAATGACTTCTTTTAGAGAACCACTGAATGGAATGAAACCAAACATAGCATGATTGTTTCTTATGAGGTGCTGACCAAGTGCTGTTACTTTGTAGCCGATCCATCATTCAAAATGGCCGCCAGGGGGACTTAGTTTAACATAGGATCCTATGGGAAATGCATACAAACGACTTCTTTTAGAGAACCACTGAATGGAATGAAACCAAACATCGCATGAATGTTCCTTATGATGTGCTGACCAATTGTTGTTATTTGTAGCCGATCCATCATTCAAAATGGCCGACAGGGGGGGACTTAGTTTAACATAGGACCCTATGGGAAATGCATACAAATGACTTCTTTTAGAGAACCACTGAATGGAATGTAACCAAACATGGCATGATTGTTCCTTATGAGGTTCTGACCAAGTGTTGTTATTTTGTAGCCGATCCATCATTCAAAATGGCCACCAGCGGGGGACTTAGTTTAACATAGGACCATATGGGAAATGCATACAAATGATTTCTTTTAGAGAACCACTGAATGGAATGAAACCAAACATGGCATGAATGTTCCTTATGAGGTGCTTACCAAGTGTTGTTACTTTGTAGCCTATCCTTCATTCAAGATGGCCGCCAGCGGGGGACTTAGTTTAACATAGGACCCTATTGGAAATGCATACAAATGACTTCTTTTAGAAGCCACTGAATGGAATGAAACCAAACATGGCATGCATGTTCCTTATGAGGTGCTGACCAAGTGTTGTTACTTTGTAGCCGATCCATCATTAAGGATGGCCGCCAGCGGGGGACTTAGTTTAACATAGGACCCTATGGGAAATGCATACAAATGACTTCTTTTAGAGAACCACTGAATGGAATGAAACCAAACATGGCATGATTGTTCCTTAAGAGGTGCTGACCAAGTGTTGTTACTTTGTAGCCGGTCCATCATTCAAAATGGCTGCCAGCAGGGGACTTAGTTTAACATAGGACCCTATGGGAAATGCATACAAATGACTTCTTTTAGAGAACCACTGAATGGAATGAAACCAAACATAGCATGATTGTTTCTTATGAGGTGCTGACCAAGTGCTGTTACTTTGTAGCCGATCCATCATTCAAAATGGCCGCCAGGGGGACTTAGTTTAACATAGGATCCTATGGGAAATGCATACAAACGACTTCTTTTAGAGAACCACTGAATGGAATGAAACCAAACATCGCATGAATGTTCCTTATGATGTGCTGACCAATTGTTGTTATTTGTAGCCGATCCATCATTCAAAATGGCCGACAGCGGGGGACTTAGTTTAACATAGGACCCTATGGGAAATGCATACAAATGACTTCTTTTAGAGAACCACTGAATGGAATGTAACCAAACATGGCATGATTGTTCCTTATGAGGTTCTGACCAAGTGTTGTTATTTTGTAGCCGATCCATCATTCAAAATGGCCACCAGCGGGGGACTTAGTTTAACATAGGACCATATGGGAAATGCATACAAATGATTTCTTTTAGAGAACCACTGAATGGAATGAAACCAAACATGGCATGAATGTTCCTTATGAGGTGCTTACCAAGTGTTGTTACTTTGTAGCCTATCCTTCATTCAAGATGGCCGCCAGCGGGGGACTTAGTTTAACATAGGACCCTATTGGAAATGCATACAAATGACTTCTTTTAGAAGCCACTGAATGGAATGAAACCAAACATGGCATGCATGTTCCTTATGAGGTGCTGACCAAGTGTTGTTACTTTGTAGCCGATCCATCATTAAGGATGGCCGCCAGCGGGGGACTTAGTTTAACATAGGACCCTAGGGGAAATGCATACAGACTTCTTTTAGAGAACCACTGAATGGAATGAAATCAAGCATAGCATAAATGTTCCTTTCTTAACGAGGTGCTGGCCAAGTGTTGTTACTTTATAGCCAAATTTTTTGTTTTTTTTCATTTGATTTCAAAAACCCAGGTAGAATCAGGTGAGCAATACAGGCTCTTGAGAGTCTCTAGTTTTTTATATAGATTAGACCATTGGTTTTCCCGTTTGAATGGGTTTACACAATTTTTGGAGGCCCTTTATAGCTTGCTGTTCGGTGTGAGCCAAGGCTCCGTGTTGAAGGCTGTACCTTAACCTTTAATGGTTTACTTTTATTAATTCTTACTTTGATGGAGAGCTAGCTCATTGGCACTCATACCACATCTTCCTATATCTATGCAAGCTCAGAAACCCTCTCCTAACCTGGGACAGTTGTGTATCATCACAACATAGGAACAAATTGTAAAACTCAGTTTGATTTTGAAAGGGCTGCTTTACACATCAGAACAGTACTGATCTAAGAGTACTCACAGCTAGTTGAAAGGTTATTACAACTAATAAATCAGGTTTACCCAGACTAAAATATCAATTCTTAAATAACGTCCTTATTTAACCCTTTGAAAACTGAGGCGTGTTCTAATTAGCACAAAATAGTTTGACAGATGAGGGCAAATTTATTGGTAATATTTAAGATATTTTCATTGTAATTCTAATGATATATATACATTTTAGCATGTAACAGGGGCCAGCTGAAGGACGCCTCCGGGTGCGAGAATTTCTCGCTACATTGAAGACCTGTTGGTGACCTTCTGCTGTTGTTTTTTATATGGTCGGGTTGTTGTCTCTTTGACACATTCCCCATTTCCATTCTCAATTTTACTTTTTTTTATTTACGCTGCTTTTATTATTTTTTGCTTTTAATGAAAACAGCCAATCATTATGTATTTTCTTACGTTTCGACATATAAAAATACAATATGTGTCCTCTGTGCTCATTTTAACATGGGTAGGCATTAAATTTGACCATGACATGAAGGATATATTTCTTAACCAGTACACATCCAATTTATCTAATGTAAACACATCATAATTAGTTGTGTGTATTAGCCTGCATCTGTATATAAAGAATAACAGTACTGTCAATTAAATGTTGCAAATGCAGTTTTACTGGGGAGAAGGGACGCATAGTGGAGACAGTTAATTGGAAATTTGCAAATGTCTAATCAAAATTGAAGGCAGCAACACTTCAACTGCAATACTGTTATTCCGATCTAATGCATTACAAAAAGAAATAATACTTTAAGTTTGAAAAAATGTCTAAATTTGAAATAAAACAAAATTCCGTGAAACAGCATTTCATTTTACTTGCTGTACAACTTGTTTGAATAAAAGGAGATTTAGGGTATCCTTTGGTGAGACAGCTACCCATATTATGATACAAACAACCGAAAAACCTCCAGAGGTCAGAATGCAGTATTCAACAATAGACTAGTCTCTATAAAACATGTGAAGCTAAAAAAATAGCTGATAGGAGTTGCAATATTTTGGGATGGGTGGGTGGGGTTAAACTAATTAAATGCTGCTTACTTATAAATGTGCTGATTTTCTTTTTTGAATCAAGTCATTTGACTTTTATTCAACATCTTTATTTTCTTCTTCAGAAAAGTACTTTGATCAAAAGTTGAAAAAGGAGGCAGCAGATCAAATGGATCGAGGAGACAGGCTTAATGTTACATTTGGAATAAAGAAATGGAAATTGCCAAATGTAAAATCCTTGTATAATAATACTCGGAAGAACTTTATAAGCATTGAAGGTAAGAAAATGGTAGTTTTAATGGCCCATTTATTATGTCCCATTTATGGGCATTATGTTTTCTGGTCTGTGCCTCTGTTTGTCTGTTCGTTTGTCTGCCTGTCCTGTTATCGGTTAAAGTTTTTGTGAAAGTTTTTGGTCGAGTTAGTTTTTGATGAAGTTGAAGTCCAATCAACTTGAAACTAAGTACACATGTTCCCTATGATATGATCTTTCTAATTTTAATGCCAAATTAGAGATTTTCCCCCATTTTCACGGTCCACTGAACATAGAAAATGATAGTGTGGATGGGTCATTCGTGTCATTCTTATTTATTTCTTATTTAATATTGTTAAATAATTGGAATCATGATTGAGATACCTTCAATTTGCAAAAGTTTGCGCAGAAGAATCCTGAATAAAATCTGCCAAGTTTGAAATGTTAACAGGCTTATTACCATTTTTACATTAGTGAATGCTATGTCAGTTGTTGTAGTTGATAGTTTTTTCAATAAAACTTTGGTTTAATTTCAAGTAAAAATTATAATATCTACTTTTTCAGATGGTTTGAAAGAGAAGACATACAAACTTAAGAAGCCACAGGAAATATGTGTCCATTTTATGGATATCCCAGGATTTCCTGTAAAGCAGTTTGTTCCTGTGGATCTAAGTTATGGATGTTTATATCAGAGTTGGACTTATGTTGCATTATTAGCATATCAGGTAATTGTTTCCTTTGTAATGAGGCCCTACATTAGGGATTGGGGAACACTTTCTTATATGAAAGTACTTTTATATTTGTGCCCCCTCCCTGTAAATGGGTACAGGCTTATAATCTAGTGAATGCAAGGTATATCAGGAAACACACCAAGAACTTTATATCAATCCTTAAAAAACCTAAGCTGTACAACTTTCAACCTTTTACTTCCAATGAAAAATTTGTTTCGAGCAAAGAAAGTCAGACTTCTGATGATGAAGTTAAGTACAAAAATTCAATCCCTCTATGTGTAAAATTTTCTCTCATGTTAGGCATTGTATATTAGCCTAGTATAACAACTGAATTATTCAGATTATGATGAAGTATTCATTTAATCTCTTAATAATTGTCGCAAGGAAAAAATATATACGTATTTTGCATAGTTTTTAGCTCACCTTGCCTGAAAGGTCAAGTGAGCTTTTCTCATCACTTGGCGCCCGTCGTCAGCCATGTGTAGTCGTCTGTTAACTTTTAAAAAAAAAATCTTCTTCTCTGAAACTAATGGCCCAAATTAAACCAAACTTAAATACAATCATCACTAGGGTAACTGGTTTCAAAAATGTGTCCGATGACCCATACATCCCCCCACCCCCCTTGTCAACCAACATGGCAGACATGGCTAAAAATAGAACATATGGGTAAAATGCAGCTTTTGGCTTATAAAGATATAGGAAGATGTGGTGTGAGTGTCAAAATATCTCTGAAACTAAAGCATTTAGAACAAATCTGAGTGGGTTAAAATCTTCAGCAGGTTATAATCTATCCGCTCTTAAATTTTCAGACAAATCCGACAAACCATTGTTGGGTTGGTGCCCCTGAATTGGTAATTTTAAGGACATTTTTGGTTATTATCTTGAATATTATAATAGATGGAGATAAACTAAAAACAGCAATAATGTTCAGCAAATTAAGGTCTACAAATAATTCGACATGACCAAAATAATCAGTCAACCCCTTTAGGAGTTATTGCCCTTTATAGTCAATTTTTTCGTAAAATTTTTGTAATCTTTTACAAATGTCTTCTGAAACAACTAAGACAAATTTAACCAACCTAGGGCCTCAAATAAGCATTAGGGTATTTGGTTTTTAAAAATGTGTCCGATGACCCTGTATGCCAACCAACATAGCAGAAATGGCTAAAAATAGAATTTAGGGGGAATATGCAGTTTTTGACTTGTATCTCTGATACTAGAGCAAAAGTATAATGGGTGCATTATTTCATGCATCAATAGTATATAAAATCATGTGAGAAACACAGGCTCTTTGGAGCCTCTAGTTTAAAACGTCTTGATTATGCAGGAAACATTGGCCAATCCACAGGGAGACTACTAAAATCAAAAATAAAATCTGAAACCATTTTGGCAAAGATGTCTGTGAATTCAAATACTATCTACAGTCTGGAACAGTCAAGTTTTCTTTAATGCACAAATGTATGCACCTAAAATACGAGGCTTCATGTAATGGTATTTTTTATTTGTTTTTGCTTTTTAGCTCTTAGTTCCATCTTTTGAACAGTTGATTTCAACCAAAGGCTTGGAAAGAAAACAGGTATGTCAGATATATTAGTATTTAAGGAGGTAGACCTCGGTTAAGGGAAATAACTCTTAAAATCATCAGTACGTTTGTGTCAACCATTTTCATAAATATATTCAAAGCTTCTAGGTTACACAGATGATTTCCAATCGTTTTCAGATAAATGCTTAAAATACATTGATGAGACTTGACTTTTACAAACGTATAACTGACTTAAAGAGTTGTCTTCCTGAAAAAAGGTCTACCCCCTTAATTACAAGAAAAAACTGATAAGCAGGTAGTCACACTAGTGTTTTTTCCCTGCCTGTTTTAGTGCTGTTAACTTGTATTGCTTGTTGTTTATTATAACACTTGCTTGACTCTACTGTTGAATTTGTGTTATAAAAAAATGAAATGATCTACTATATTTATTTCTATTTCTTTCATATAAAAAAAAAAAAAAGCAAAAGTTTGGATATAAATTTTCTTGCTGCATGTGTAAAACATAGCATGATCTGAATTTCAGATGTAAATTGTTTTGCTACATGTGTAAAACATTGTATGATCTGAATTTCAGATGTAAATTGTCTAGCTGCATGTGTAAAACATTGTGTGATCTTATTTCAGATGTAAATTGTTTTGCTACATGTGTAAAACATTTGTATGATCTGAATTTCAGATGTAAATTGTCTTGCTGCATGTGTAAAACATTGTATGATCTGAATTTCAGATGTTAATTGTCTTGCTGCATGTGTAAAACATTGCATGATCTGAATTTCAGATGTAAATTGTCTTGCTGCATGTGTAAAACATTGGATGATCTGAATTTCAGATTTGAAATGTCTTGCTGCATGTGTAAAACATTGCATGATCTGAATTTCAGATGTAAATTGTCTTGCTGCATGTGTAAAACATTGTATGATCTGAATTTCAGAAGTTGATTGTCTTGCTGCATGTGTAAAACATTGCATGATCTGAATTTCAGATGTAAATTGTCTTGCTGCATGTGTAAAACATTGGATGATCTGAATTTCAGATTTGAAATGTCTTGCTGCATGTGTAAAACATTGCATGATCTGAATTTCAGATGTAAATTGTCTTGCTGCATGTGTAAAACATTGTGTGATCTGAATTTCAGAAGTTGATTGTCTTGCTGCATGTGTAAAACATTGCATGATCTGAATTTCAGATGTAAATTGTCTTGCTGCATGTGTAAAACATTGTATGATCTGAATTTCAGAAGTTGATTGTCTTGCTGCATGTGTAAAACATTGCATGATCTGAATTTCAGATGTAAATTGTCTTGCTGCATGTGTAAAACATTGGATGATCTGAATTTCAGATTTGAAATGTCTTGCTGCATGTGTAAAACATTGCATGATCTGAATTTCAGATGTAAATTGTCTTGCTTCATGTGTAAAACATTGTATGATCTGAATTTTTGATGTAAACTGTCTTGCTGCATGTGTCAAACATTGTATGATCTAATTTTCAGATGTAAATTGTCTTGCTGCATGTGTCAAACATTGCATGATCTGAATTTCAGATGTAAATTGTCTTGCTGCATGTGTAAAACATTGTATGATCTGAATTTTTGATGTAAACTGTCTTGCTGCATGTGTCAAACATTGTATGATCTAATTTTTAGATGTAAATTGTCTTCCTGCATGTGTAAAACATTGTGTGATCTGATTTCAGATGTAAATTGTCTTGCTGGATGTGTCAAACATTGTATGATCTGAATTTCAGATGTAAATTGTCTTGTTGCATGTGTAAAACAGGTGTAAAACATTGTATGATCTAATTTTTAGATGTAAATTGTCTTGCTGCATGTGTAAAACATTGTGTGATCTGATTTCAGATGTAAATTGTCTTGCTGGATATGTAAAACATTGTATGATCTGATTTTCAGATGTAAATTTTCTTCCTGCATCGTAAAAGACTGTGTGATCTGAATTTCAGATGTAAATTGTCTTGCTGCATGTGTAAAACATTGTATGATCTGATTTTCAGATGTAAATTGTCTTGCTGCATGTGTAAAACATTGTGTGATCTGATTTCAGATGTAAATTGTCTTGCTGCATGTGTAAAACATTGTATGATCTGATTTTCAGATGTAAATTGTCTTGCTGCATGTGTAAAACATTGTATGATCTGATTTCAGATGTAAATTGTCTTTCTGCATGTGTAAAACATTGTGTGATCTGAATATCAGATGTAAATTGTCTTGCTGCATGTGTAAAAAATTGTGTGATCTGATTTCAGATGTAAATTGTCTTGCTGCATGTGTAAAACATTGTGTGATCTGAATTTCAGATGTAAATTATCTTGTTGCATGTGTAAAACATTGTGTGATCTGATTTCAGATGTAAATTGTCTTGCTGCATGTGTAAAAAATTGTGTGATCTGATTTCAGATGTAAATTGTCTTGTTGCATGTGTAAAACATTGTGTGATCTGAATTTCAGATGTAAATTGTCTTGTTGCATGTGTAAAACATTGTGTGATCTGATTTCAGATGTAAATTGTCTTGCTGCATGTGTAAAACATTGTGTGATCTGATTTCAGATGTAAATTGTCTTGTTGCATGTGTAAAACATTGTATGATCTGATTTCAGATGTAAATTGTCTTGTTGCATGTGTAAAACATTGTGTGATCTGATTTCAGATGTAAATTGTCTTGCTGCATGTGTAAAAAATTGTGTGATCTGATTTCAGATGTAAATTGTCTTGTTGCATGTGTAAAACATTGTGTGATCTGAATATCAGATGTAAATTGTCTTGCTGCATGTGTAAAAAATTGTGTGATCTGATTTCAGATGTAAATTGTCTTGTTGCATGTGTAAAACATTGTGTGATCTGAATTTCAGATGTAAATTGTTTAGCTGCAGATTTGAATTGTCTAGCTGCATGTGTAAAACATTGTATGATCTGAATTTCAGATGTAAATTTCCTTGCAAATGTTTAAAACATTGTGTGATCTGATTTCAGATTGAAAGTTTACTGTACCAGCTGATACAACCTTATGCTTCACTGTGTTGTATTTATTCTACTCAGTACGGTGGACTACCTTACCAACAGAGCCCTGCAAATTACAGTGATGGAATTGATGACCTTTACATGGACTCACAAATAGCACTCTCTGTAATAGACGACCAAAGAAGCTATAATATGATGAAAGACACCAATAAATTTAAAAGAATGCTAAATTTTTTGGCATGTAAAGCACACAGTAATGGCATGCGTGCTCAGAATCTCTTTCCTCTGATAAGGTTTTCTCTAGAAAAGGAATTTTATCATCCATACTCTGAAAATCTGAGTACACTGCTAGTCAATGGGGTACCTTTGGACACATTACCAGATGATGTTTTCCAAACTTTTAGAAAATTGAAGGTTTTTGCTATCACAGATGTGCCTATGGAGAAGACACCTATTTTTCCATCCGGCATGTCCAAATGTTCAAATCTAGAGATTGTATTTCTGAGTGGTATGCATGGTTTGAAGGAACTACCAAGTGATGTCATTTTAGGACCAGCTCTTAGAATATTCCATATTTACCATATTCCCATTAAGAAATTAAACATTGATTGGCCTGTATCCAGTTTGTTGACCTCTTTAACATTAACTGGATTACTGTTAGAGGAGGTACCAGTTAAAATCAGTAATTTACACAGACTGGAGGAACTAATTTTAGATTACAATCCAATTACATCTATCCCAGAGGAGATTGGACGTTTGAAAAAGCTGAAAATTCTTAGCATGAAAGGTAGCTATTATAATAATGTTTGATTTATTGCTACTAGGGCAACAACTATTGTTTTTGAAATTTTGTATTAGAGAGTTCAATTTTCAGTTTAACTTTTTGTTTTAAAAAAAGTTAGATATTTACGTTTTCTAACAGTTCATGAATATTCAGACTTAAAACCTGTTACTGTAAATTCTGAATTTTGTAACATTTTTGCAAACAATGGGACAGGATAGGTATCTCAAAATAAAAGCTAGCACTTTGAATTTTTTAAAATAGCATTATTTGTGTGCCAAATTTTCTGAAATTGCAATAATTAATTCCACTTGTTAGTCCATTGTTCAACTATCATATTTAATAAATGTAAGAAATCTCAGAATGTTTACAGTACATTATCATGGTATAGAAAATTAATGGAAATACAGAGGAATAAAGTCTATAAAGATTGTTAATCCCATCACTACACTGTGGAATCTGCATTGGATAATCACGGAGACCATTTTGATGAACTTACAATATTGAAGAGTCTTTGTATTAACTGTGATAGGCAGTTTGTATGTCAAATATGACAACTATTCTTGAATCATTCCAATCATATTAACTGGACTTGTCTGATAAATTATCTTCTTGATTTGTTGAGCCTAAACCTGAACAGGACAAATACTATTTACCAGCTGACAAGTCTTTATTGTAACTTTTTATTTTTCTAGGTATACCATGGATACATTTACAACAAAAGTCAGAAATATCAAAAGCAATGTACACACAATGGTATGCAGATACTCCATGCATTAGAAACTACTTTAGTGAGGAGGTATGGATAAATATTTCCCAAAAGTTTAAGTATCACACATAGGTTTAGACAACAAAGGGGGTTCTGATCCCGGATCAGGCTTACTGTTTTGTCAGACCTGTATTCCGCTTACACTATGTAAGTAATCAATTCTCATTTTTTTGTAATTTCCTGTGTCTCGCTTGACTTCATTTCTCATTTTCACGGCACAATAATTCGACTTTCCCGTGTCACACTTACAAAAAATCGTCAATCCCGCATCACTCTTAGACCCCATGAGACCCACAACAAAATCAAGGAGAAATGGTTTCTGATTTTGCTGATTTGGCATTTACAGTTATTGTCCCTTTAAGCTCACAAAAGTGGTCTAGAGGTCTAAAGAGTAAAAGTTTGGTTGTCTTGCTTGCTTTGCTTGCTTTGTTTGTATAATTGTTTATTCCTGCTTTGTAATTAAGATTTACATCTCCAAACAATATATATGACATGGTTAATCCTGTATATATCATATTTAACTGTAATTGGACATTATCCCAATATAATTGTACAATATACAAACAAAGCAAGCAAGCTTACCAAAGTCTTCCTCTACATGCATTGGGAAATTAGCTGTAAAGGATAAAAATGTATTTTAATTGGAAATAGGAAAACTTTCAATAAAAATGTGTTCAATTGGAAAAAAATCTAGTATTAACATTTTATTTATATTTTAGGAGTTTGAAGAACTATTTAGTAAGTTTGATTTGAACAACAACAACATACTGGATCAGCATGAATTAGCCAGACTGAACATGTATTTACTTCTGAATATACCTCGTATTGGCCTTAAATCATTAGGTAAGTTATTACAGGTTTTGTAAACAAAGATTTAACTATAACAATACAATTATACAGCAAGATAGCTGAACAATAATTGTGGTTACCAAAAAAATACTATAAGAAATGGTGTACATCTTAAAAGATAAAATATCAAAACATGAAATCACAAAACAATAAAAACCAAGATAAGGAGAATAAAACTGTGGCCTATACAGGCCTGAATTCAGTACTTACTAGGGGGGGGGGGGGGGGTGTAAAGCATTGATATGATATGACCAGTTTGCATCTTAGAAGCTAAGTAGGAATGGTTTAGCCTATCAGAAATACATATTGAAATATCAGCTTTTAATTTTGCAATTTGCTTAGGGACTTTTAGTTTTGAATTTTCCTCGCAGTTAGGTATTTTGGTTATTTTATACTTTTTATATCAATGTCTGAAGTAATTTGTATGTCAATCATTAATATGAAGCTCGAATTATTACCATGTCATGATTGCCTTTGTTACTTATTTTTATGGGAATGAAATTGGAATAAGAAAGAAATGTCTGACTGGATCAAATGTTGTTTGGCATCCCTGGCTAGCAGTTCTTTCAACAGGACTAGTAAAATCCTGCTACCAATAAGTCCTGAACTAGTGAACTGTAATAATTTTTTTAACCCCTGAGTTATTGTGATAAAATGACAATTTTTGAACATTTTTTCTTATTTTGCACTCGAAAAATGTAATTGATGGAGCTAAACATGTACAGTTATTACAAAAAAAAGTGTCAACATCAAAGAGTGAAATGATCAATAGTGCCACTAGGAAGGACCATTTTGAGGACTGATTCTGCCAACAAAAAGGTTCAGATCTGCATTTCTCATATTCCATTTATAAATTCTATTTACAGGAGACAAGGAGTATGGTGGAATCCCTCCTGCTATTTTTAGACTGAAGTCATTAGAGCAGTTAAACTTATCGTATACAGCCATAACAATGGTGCCATACCAAGCTAAAAATTTGTTGGAACTTACTTCCCTTAACTTGGGGCATTGTCCATTGTTAGAGGGTATATCTGGAGATGTTGGACTTTTGCCTAACCTAAAGAGTAAGATTCTCAAAGAATAGAAAAGAATTTCATGATAGCAAAAAGTTTAATAATATCTAATGCAAAAAACAACCTTGTAAGAAGTCTTTTCTATTCAGTTAGTAACAAAACTGTTTAAAAGGAAAAGTGTCGAACTTGTGTCAACCAAAGAAAGCCTCCTAAAGTGTTTCCAAAGAGCAGTTTTGATTGATATGATTTTACCAAAACTTGGCAAAAGTTTATAATGCAGAGAAGGTTATATTGATGTAAATGACAACGATATATTTTAAGGGTTTAGTTACGGTGCATATTAAACTAACATTTTTTTGATTTAAGAGTCATACTGTATAGCTGGTTTAAAATTTCGCTCTTTAGGAACAACAAAGTACAGTAAAACCTGATTAAACCGGACCCTGCATAAACCGGTTTCCTGTCCATTCCGGCCGAAAATGAAAGTCCCATATTTTTCCATTCAAAGTCTTTGTTAAAATACCCTTTGTAAACCGGACCCTGTGTATTCCGAATTCCGGTCTAATTATGAAGTCCCAATACTCTTAAATACATTAACTATTACCTGTCAAAACCGGTTTTTCTAATTAATTTCAATGATCGATATGCAATCAAAACATATTTTTTATACGATATGGCTTTTCGTGATAATCAATTTGTCAGGTGTCAAACTGTGAACCTCCAATCGTACAGTAGTGAGCTGTATTATTTATTAAAACATTATAAACGTGTCAATTAAACGAAAAGACACACTGAATATAACTCGGATTGAACTTACGTTTTAACTCGGATAAACAAATTTAAATCCCGGAGTAAGAAATTCACATCGTGATTTCGAAATCCTGGGTTCCCTGTTGTGAACCCCTAAACAATTTAAATTACCTTGATAATGAAAAACACCCGGATGACAACAATCAATGGATATTGTACACTGTACAACAACGTTTCGAAAGTGATGAAATTACGTTTGATAATATTCTGGCTTTTTAATCGGCCATTCCAACATTTCAAATTATTGATCATGGAAGTAAATAGAAACTCTTGTCTTACAATCCAAACAACGCGAGCATTATGATGCAAATGCAAACAATGAAAAACGAAGTGAAAGTATTTTAATTTATCAGATATAATTTACAATCAAAGAGAACTTTTAAATGCAAAATATCGGACGTCACAAGTCATTAACTTCCGGTCAAAACGGAAACCTGAATAAACCGGCTCACTGTCCAAACCGGTCCTTTTTCATAGTCCCGTAGCCAGCCGGTTTATACAGGTTTTACTGTATACAAAAAATTTTGGCGCTTTTTATTTTGGATGATTCTTAAATCCCAATTAATTATTTTAGAGTATACTGCAATTGTTACATATAAAATATTGAAAAACTGAGAAGCAACATTAATTGATTTGTTTACCTTAATGACATCCTATTTATTGTTCTTGACTGGAACTTTGATGTACTTTCTAATTAGGTTATAAAATTATCAAGACGGATTTACAACTCTTATGTAATTTGACACTAATTAAATTGGGTCATTACCTGATACAATACCCTACTCTCATAATTTATTTGACACTAATTTATAAGAATATACATACATAAAAGTCATTTTATAGAATATATGTAAGTTCAATGCCCTTTTTGTCTATGTTGTTAAAACTAACCTATACTGTTATTGACCTAGTGACTGACGCTTTAGCTATTAGAAAGTAATGAAAGTATGCATTGATTATGCGGAATTTATTTTCATGATTTTCTTTCATCTGCCAAAATAAGCTAAAATAAACATCCTGCGAAAATAACCCACTATATGGTATCATGACCTACATCAGTCCTGCTCTTTCTTAATCTGTTAACATTTTATCTGAAATCAACTTATGTGATGTGTAATTATCAGAGAAGCAGCAGTAGCTATACCAATATTTCTTAAGTTTATGTAAATATTTAGGGGTCAGCTGAAACTTGCCTCGGGTGCAGTAGTTTTCACTGAGTTGAGGAACTATTGGTGACCATGGGCTGTTTTTTACTCTTTGGTCCGGTTGTTTCTGAATTATGTACCCTTGTGTTGCTTCAATGCTAAACATATTGAAATTTTATAGAAAATCCACAGCCTTTCCCCTCACACTTTTATATTTGGCAATTCGGTACTTGATAGATAGAGGATTATTGCATGCAGTCCCAGCAATGATTTCCTTGAAACAAGTTTTTAAATTTATAAATTGGTTTAAAAAAAAATATAGACCAATTTCAGTACTCCTTCTAGGGTACGCTCAACTTTACCATGAGGTGTTTTATAATTAAAAGGTTGTTTAGGACTATGTGTAAACAATATAAGCTAGCTGATCATAGAAAAACAAGTGAGTAAACTATATTTCAAATTTTATAACAAAAATCTGTATTAAAGTCTGTGGATTTTCTACCAAATTCTTTGATTTTCTTATCACCAATTTCCCTTCTTCTACTAAATGCAATGAAACTATAAATTATTATGCTTTGCACGAAGTTTCCCCTCCGTATATGTACAAAATGGCCCATCTTTATTATTCATTTTCTTTGCTGTTTTGATACTGTTGTAGTTTGTAAAGCTCTTCACAGGCCACAGAAGGGGTCCAAACCTTAACACATTTCCTGTTTCCTTTGTCTATTCTCTAGATATTTATTTTTAAAAGCTATCTATATGTATGTTGTAGGTATTAATTTGAACAACTGTCCCTCCTTAGAAACACCTCCACAAGATATTGTTGGACGTGGGGTTGCTTCTGTCAAAGCTTTTCTAAAGAGAATTGCAGGAGGATTTATAGAATGTCATCGCACAAAACTTATGTTCATAGGACTAGGACAAGCTGGCAAAACAACGTAAATATTATTTAATTATTCTTAAAGCAACTTTGATTTTAAAGTCTAGTTGAGCTCTTAAAAAGAAGATTAGGAACTGCAGAAACTGTATCAAATTTTCTGATGTGTTCCTAAAAATTCTTGCAATGAGGAGATAAATTAAATGTTTTAAATTTTATGAAAATCCTATAACTGTAAATTTAGAAATTGCTGACAGGTTTCTGTAAATTATGCAAATAATGTGAATGAGCAATAATAAGAACTTCCCATATCAGATACAATAGAATTGCAATTAAATAGTCTACTTCACTCTATCAATTACTGGGATCTATTATTTATAATACAGTGGGCTTTTGTTCATTAAGATTACTAAAGTTCTTCATTTCATTTAGATTACTGAATGCATTAAGAAGTGAGAAGAAGAAGACTGAGAAAACAGAGGATGTTGAACTGACTGATGGGATAGATATAATACCTTGGATTGTACCAGTTGAGCATGAGGGCAGAAAAATAGACATTACCTACAGTTGTTGGGACTTTGCAGGACAAACTGTATATTACAATACCCATCAGGTAATCATTGCAGGACAAGCTGTATATTACAATAATCATCAGGTACTCATAGCACACATTAAAAAATAAACAAAATATGAGTGAATCCAGAAATTATTGCGAGGTTTTTATTATTGCGAATAATGCGACTGAGTTGTAAACACAATAATTACAACTCGCATTTTGTAATATTTTAACTGAATTAAACATGACTTTACTCAAAATCGTAAAAATAAAAATTGCATTCAAGTGTAAAACGACAAAATCGCAAAAATAAATGCACGAAATAATTTCTGAATTTACAGTAATCATAGCAGGACAAACTGTATACTACAATGCCCATCAGGTAATCATTGCAGGACAAACTATATTACAATACCCATCAGGTAAGCATTGCAGAACAAACTATATTACAATACCCATCAGGTTATCATTGCAGGACAAACTGTATATTACAATACCCACCAGGTGATCATTGCAGGACAAACTGTATATTACAATATCCATCAGGTAATCAATGCAGGACAAACTGTATATTACAATACCCATCAGGTGATCATTGCAGGACAAACTGTATATTACAATACCCATCAGGTAATCATAGCAGGACAAACTGTATATTACAATACCCATCAGGTAATCATTGCAGGACAAACTGTATATTACAATACCCATCAGGTAATCATTGCAGAACAAACTATATTACAATACCCATCAGGTAATCATTGCAGGACAAACTGTATATTACAATACCCACCAGGTAATCATTGCAGGACAAACTGTATATTACAATACCCATCAGGTAAGCATTGCAGGACAAACTGTATATTACAATACTCATCAGGTAATCATTACAGCACAAACTGTATATTACAATACCCATCAGGAAATCATAGCAGGACAAACTGTATATTACAATATCCATCAGGTTATCATTGCAGGACAAACTGTATATTACAATACTCATCAGGTAATTATTGCAGGACAAACTGTATATTACAATATCCATCAGGTAATCATACCAGGACAAACTGTATATTACAATATCCACCAGGTAATCATTGCAGGACAAACTGTATATTACAATACTCATCAGGTAATCATTGCAGGACAAACTGTATATTATAATATCCATCAGGTAATCATAGCAGGACAAACTGTATATTACAATATCCATCAGGTAATCATAGCAGGACAAACTGTATATTACAATACTCATCAGGTAATCATAGCAGCACGAACTGTATATCACAATACCCATCAGGTAATCATTGCAGGACAACAGTATATTACAATATCCATTAGGTAATCATTGCAGGACAAACTGTATATTACAATACTCATCAGGTAATCATTGCAGGACAAACTGTATATAACAATATCCATCAGGTAATCATAGCAGGACAAACTGTATATTACAATACCCATCAGGTAATCATAGCAGGACAAACTGTATATTACAATATCCATCAGGTAATCATAGCAGGACAAACTGTATATTACAATACTCATCAGGTAATCATAGCAGGACAAACTGTATATTACAATATCCATCAGGTAATCATTGCAGGACAAACTGTATATTACAATACTCATCAGGTAATCATGGCAGGACAAACTGTATATTACAATACTCATCAGGTAATCATTTCAGGACAAACTGTATATTACAATATCCATCAGGTAATCATAGCAGGACAAACTGTATATTACAATACCCATCAGGTAATCATAGCAGGTCAAACTGTATGTTACAATATCCATCAGGTAATCATTGCAGGACAAACTGTATATTACAATATCCATCAGGTAATCATAGCAGGACAAACTGTATATAACAATACCCATCAGGTAATCATAGCAGGTCAAACTGTATATTACAATACTCATCAGGTAATCATTGCAGGACAAACTGTATATTACAATATCCATCAGGTAATCATAGCAGGACAAACTGTATATTACAATACCCATCAGGTTATCATAGCAGGACATACTGTATATTACAATATCCATCAGGTAATCATAGCAGGACAAACTGTATATTACAATACTCATCAGGTAATCATAGCAGGACAATTTGTATATTACAATATCCATCAGGTAATCATTGCAGGACAATTGTATATTACAATACCCACCAGGTAATCATTGCAGGTCAAACTGTATATTACAATACTCATCAGGTAATCATTGCAGGACAAACTGTATATTACAATACTCATCAGGTAATCATTGCAGGACAAACTGTATATTACAATATCCATCAGGTAATCATTGCAGGACAAACTGTATATTACAATCACCATCAGGTAATCATAGCAGCACAAACTGTATATTACAATACTCATCAGGTAATCATTGCAGCACAAACTGTATATTACAATATCCATCAGGTAATCATTGCAGGACAAACTGTATATTACAATATCCATCAGGTAATCATAGCAGGACAAACTGTATATTACAATACCCATCAGGTAATCATAGCAGGTCAAACTGTATATTACAATACTCATCAGGTAATCATTGCAGGACAAACTGTATATTACAATATCCATCAGGTAATCATAGCAGGACAAATGGTATATTACAATACCCATCAGGTAATCATTGCAGCACAAACTGTATATTACAATATCCATCAGGTAATCATTGCAGGTCAAACTGTATATTACAATACTCATCAGGTAATCATTGCAGGACAAACTGTATATTACAATTTCCATCAGGTAATCATAGCAGAAGAAACTGTATATTACAACACCCATCAGGTAATCATTGCAGGACAAACTATATTACAATATCCATCAGGTAATCATAGCAGAAGAAACTGTATATTACAATATCCATCAGGTAATCATTACAGGACAAACTGTATATTACAATATCCATCAGGTAATCATAGCAGAAGAAACTGTATATTACAACACCCATCAGGTAATCATTGCAGGACAAACTGTATATTACAATATCCATCAGGTAATCATAGCACAAATTAAACCATTAACAAAATATGAGCGAATCAATATCTTGCAAGTGATCATTGCAATTTAGATTTTAATAAATGCAATTTCAATTATTCCAAGCCATTGAAATCAGTATAGCTCTGATGGACAGCTTGTTTTTTTAGCTCACCTGGCCTAAAAGGCCATGTGAGCTTTTCTTATCACTTGGCGTCCGTCGTCGTCGTCGTCGTCGTCTGTCGTCGTTAACAATTTTTCAAACATCTTCTCCTCTGAAACTACTGAATGGATTTGAATGAAACTTAGCATGATTGTTCCTTAGAGTATCCTGCACAAAGTGTGCGCTTCGATTTTTGATCCGTCAAAAAACATGGCCGCCGTTACTTAAAATAGAACATAGGGGTCAAATGCAGTTTTTGGCTTATATCTCAAAAACGAAAGCATTTAGAGCAAATCTGACATGGGTAAAAATGTGCATTAGGTCAAGATCTATCAGCCCTGAAATTTTCAGATGAATCAAACAAACCATTGTTGGGTTGCTGCCACTTAATTGGTAATTTTAAGAAATTTTTCAGTTTTTGGTCATTATCTCGAATATTATTATAGATAAAGATAAACTGTAACAGCAAAAATGATCAGCAAAGTAAGATCTACAAATAAGTTAATATGACCAAAATTGTCAATTGACCCCTTAAGGGGTTATTGTCCTTTAATGGCAATTTTTCACAATTGGTTCATCATATTTGCTAACTTTAAAAAATCTTCTCCTCTGAAACTACTGAATGGATTTGGATGAAACTTAGCATGAGTGTTCTTTAGATTATCCTGCACAAAGTGTGCGCTTAAATTTTTTATCCGTCAAAAATCATGGCCGCTGTTACTTAAAATAGAACATAGGGGTCAAATGCAGTTTTTGGCTTATATCTCAAAAACGAAAGCATTTAGAGCAAATCTGACATTGGGTAAAAATGTTCATTAGGTCAAGATCTATCAGCCCTGAAATTTTCAGATGAATCAAACAAACCATTGTTGGGTTGCTGCCACTTAATTGGTAATTTTAAGGAAATTTTGCAGTTTTTGGTCATTATCTTGAATATTATTATAGATAAAGATAAACTGTAAACAGCAAAAATGATCAGCAAAGTAAGATCTTCAAATAAGTCAATTTGACCAAAATTGTCAATTGACCTCTTAAGGAGTTATTGCCTTTTAAAAACTTTTTTCACAATTTGTTCATCATGTTGACTTACTTTAAAAAATCTTCTCCTTTGAAACTGCTGTATCAATTTCAGCCAAACTTAGGCTAAATGAGTTTCAGAGTTTCAGAGTATCTAGTATAAATTTTATATTTCATTTCCTTGTATGTCAAGAAACATAGCTCCTATGGCTAAAATAGAACATAGGAGAAATTGATTTTTTTTTTGGCTTTTGAAGAGAATAGGACGATTTAAAGAACATTTAAATAAATTGAAAAGCCAAAATAATCATTGATGAGAGATTAAACCAAAAAAATTCAGGTGAGCGATTCCGGCTCTTGAGAGCCTCTTGTTTACTTTTGTTAAGGTATAACTAAATTTGGAGGTGTTCAAACCAGAATATCTCCATAGGACAGTTTGATTCATTTGACTTGACCTTGGATTGAACTATTTTGCTTGGTGTTGGAAACAGTATAACTCCATAGGACATCTTGATTAATAAGACTTAACTTTAGATATATAATGTATTCCAACATGCTGCTTTAACCAACACATTTTCATTGTCTTAAAATATGCCTATCCTTGCAGAAAAAGATGTATTCTGACACCCTGTCTTATCCGACGATTTTTCTGGCCCTGCAGTGTGTGGGATAACTCAGGTTATACTGTAACAAAATTTCCAGGTGTTGAAACCAGTATAGCTCCATAAGACTGCTTGGTCCATTTTACTTGACCTTAGATTTAACTAAATTCCAAAATATTGAAATCAGTATACTAGAAGTTCCAAAGAAACAACTTGATTCATTTGATCTTATCTTGAATTTAACAAAATTCCAAAGTATTGTAATCAGTATAGCTCCAAAGAAACAACTTGATTCATTTGATTTTATCTTAAATTTAACAAAATTCCAAAGTATTGAAATCAGTATAGCTCCAAAGAAACAACTTGATTCATTTGACTGAATCCTAGATTAAACTGCACTCTAAGGTGTTGAAAACAGTATCAAATGAAGATGGATTCATTTGAATATACCTTTGATTTAACTAAATTCAAAGGTGCTTAAATCAGTATAGCAATCAAATGACAGTTTAAATAATTTGACTTGCAGAACAAGAATTTTACCTAGAAAAAAAATGTTGGTTAAAGAAGAATGGTTGTTTAGAATTTGAATTCACTCTACTGAAAAGTTAAGTACATATTGTGTATGTTCTCACAAATTTCAAACACTAATTACAATGCATGTTGGTTTTTTTTCTTTCTAGTTTTTCCTGTCCAAGCAAGCAGTATATGTGTTATTATGGAACATGAGGATGGGATTTGAGCATGCTGGACTAGATTTCTGGTTGAGTTCTGTAGCTTGCCACTGTCCAGATGCCCCTGTCATCATAGTTGGAACACAGTTAGATCAGGTAAGGGTTCTAGGTCAAGTTAATAATTGTTAGGACTGTATAAACATTATTTTTATGCCCCACCTACGATAGTAGAGGGGCATTATGTTTTCTGGTCTGTGTGTCTGTTCATCCTTCTGTCTGTTCGTTCGTCGGTCTGTCCCGCTTCAGGTTAAAGTTTTTTGGTCAAGGTAGTTTTTGATGAAGCTGAAGTCCAATCAACTTGAAACTTAGTACACATGTTCCTTATGATATTATCTTTCTAATTTTAAAGCCAAATTAAACATTTGACCCCAATTTCATGGTCCACTGAACATAGAAAATGGAAGTGGGAGTTTCAGGTTAAAGTTTTTGGTCAAGGTAGTTTTTGATGAAGCTGAAGTCCAATCAACTTGAAACTTAGTACACATGTTCCCTATGATATGATCTTTCTAATTTTAATACCTAATTATAATTTTTACCCATATCACGGTCCATTGAACATGGAAAATGATAGTGCGAGTGGGGCATCCGTGTACTTTGGACACATTCTTGTTGCACATGTGAAGATGGTTATTTGGGTTTTCAAATTAAAAGTTGCATAGTAGTGTATATTGTTCATTCTTGTTATAGAATAGATGCAAATTAATGGTAAAGGATTGTATTGTATATCTTTTCATTCTCATTTAGATTCCTATGCCAGACATGCCTGAGGCAGAGCTTATGGAGAAATATCCACAGATTAAAAAATTCTGTTATGTCAGCTCTACAGCTGGAACAGTAAGTTCTATATATAAGCAATATTTTACATAGGTTACAAATTAAGTTATCAAGGCTCTACATCAAGGATGTAGAAACACCATTGTTTTCACCTTGTCCATTTGTTTGTCAACAATATTTGTAAATGCAAAATCTACAAAAGGATTATTTTTTTTTAAGTTTTTGATAATCTCAAATTTTCAGAAATGCCTAGATGTTATGCATAACATGTTATCTTTTTTGCAAGATTACATCCATAAGTTTCAAGGCAATACAAACAAACAATTAAAAAAACCCAGTTCAATTAACAAATTTATGAAAAAAAAACAATTAAAAACTTGTCTGACATGGGTCTGACCCCCACAGTTGGTCAGCTTCTTAAAATGAAGACTTGAATATGACAAAAATATGTAGATGTTCATATTATTTTTGTTGAGCCTGCAACTTTTGTTGCAGAAAGCTCGACATAGGGATAGTGATCCGGCCGCGGCGTTAGCTAACTTCTTAAGAGCTTTATATTTTAGAAGGTAGAAGACCTAGATGCTTCATACTTTGAATATAGATGCCTCATGTTACAAACTTTTCGTCAGTCACATGTCCAATGTCCTTGACCTCATTTTCATGGTTCAATGACTACTTGAAAAAAAAGTTAAGATTTTTTGTAATGTTAAATTCTCTCTTATTTTTAGCTCACCTGGCCCGAAGGGCCAAGTGAGCTTTTCCCATCACTTTGCGTCCGTCGTCCGTCGTCCGTCGTCGTTAACTTTTACAAAAATCTTCTCCTCTGAAACTACTGGGCCAAATCAAACCAAACTTGGCCACAATCATCATTGGGGTATCTAGTTTAAAAAATGTGTGGCGTGACCCGGTCAACCAACCAAGATGGCCGCCACGGCTAAAAATAGAACATAGGTGTAAAATGCAGTTTTTGGCTTATAACTCAAAAACCAAAGCATTTAGAGCAAATCTGACATGGGGTAAAAATGTGTATCAGGTCAAGATCTATCTGCCCTGAAATTTTCAGATGAATCGGTCAATCGGTTGTTGGGTTGCTGCCCCTGAATTGGTAATTTTGAAGAAATTTTGCTGTTTTTGGTTATTATCTTGAATATTATTATAGTTAGAGATAAACTGTAAACAGCAATAATGTTCAGCAAAGTAAGATCTCCAAATAAGTCAACATGACCAAAATGGTCAGTTGACCCGTTTAGGAGTTATTGCCCTTTATAGTCAATTTTAAACCATTTTTCCTTAATTAAAGTAATCTTTTACAAAAATCTTCTCCTCTGAAACTACTGGGCCAAATCAAACCAAACTTGGCCACAATCATCATTGGGGTATCTAGTTTAAAAAATGTGTGGCGTGACCCGGTCAACCAACCAAGATGGCCGCCACGGCTAAAAATAGAACATAGGGGTAAAATGCAGTTTTTGGCTTATAACTCAAACACCAAAGCATTTTGAGGAAATCTGACATGGGATAAAAATGTTTATCAGGTCAAGATCTATCTGCCCTAAAATTTTCAGATGAATTGGTCAATCGGTTGTTGGGTTGCTGCCCCTGAATTGGTAATTTTGAGGAAATTTTGCTGTTTTTGGTTATTATCTTGAATATTATTATAGATAGAGATAAACTGTAAACAGCAATAATGTTCAGCAAAGTAAGATCTACAAATAAGTCAGCAATAACCAAAATGGTCAGTTGACCCCTTTAGGAGTTATTGCCCTTTATAGTCAATCTTTAACCATTTTTCATAAATCCAAGTAATCTTTTACAAAATCTCCACTGAAACTACTAGGGCACAATCATCTTTGGGGTATCTAGTTTGAAAAATGTGTCCGATGACCTGGCCATTCAACCAAGATGGCCGCCACGGCTAAAAATAGAACATAGGTGTAAAATGCAGTTTTTTGCTTATAACTATGAAACCAAAGCATCTAGAGCAAATCTGACAAGAAGTTAAATTGTTAATCAAGTCAATATCTATCTGCCCTGAATTTTTCAGATGAATTTGACAACTGGTTGTTGGGTTGCTGCCCTCCAATTGGTAATTTTTAAAGAAATTTTGCCGTTTTTGGTTATCTTGAATACTATTATAGATAGCGATAAACTGTAAACAACAATAATGTTCAGCAAAGTAAGATCTACAAATAAGTCAACATGACCTAAATGGTCAATTGACCCCTTAAGGAGTTATTGCCCTTTATAGTCAATTTTTAACAATTTTCATTAATTTGGTAAATTTATGTAAATTTTTACCAAATATAGTTCTCTGTTACTAATGGGCAAAGTTCATGATAGATATAATTGTAAGAAGCAAAATCGTTCAGTAAAGTAAGAACTTCAAACACATCACCATCACCAAAATACAATTTTGTCATGAATCCATTTGTGTCCTTTGTTTAATATGCACATAGACCAAGGTGAGCGACACAGGCTCTTTAGAGCCTCTAGTTATTAATTGGATAACTATATTTGGTATGTGCATACCTTGCAAGGTCCTCATGCTCCTCAGACAGTTTTCATGTGACCTCGACCTCATTTCATGAATCAGTGAACAAGGTTCTGTTTTGGTGGTCAAGTCCATATCTCAGATACTATAAGCAATAGGTCTAGTATATTCGGTGTATGGAAGGACTGTAAGGTGTATATGTGCAACTGGCAGGTGTCATCTGACCTTGACCTCATTTTCATGGTTCAGTTGTTATAGTTAAGTTTTTGTGTTTGGGTCTGTTTTTCTTATTCTATATGCAATAGGTCTACTATATTTGGTGTATGGAATGATTGTAAGGTGTACATGTCTTGCTGGCAAGTGTCATCTGACCTTGACCTCATTTTCATGGTTCAGTGGTCAAAGTTAAGTTTTTTGTTTTGGTCTATTTTTCTAATACTTTATGCATTAGTGAACTATATTTGGTGTATGGAAATATTTTATGATCTATATGTCTGTTAAGCAGGTTTTATTTGAAGTTGACCTCATTTTCACGGTCCATTGCTAAGTGTTAAGTGTTTGTGTTTGGTCGGGTTTTTTTTAATTTATAAGCAATAAGTCAACTATATTTGTTGTATTGAAGAATTGTTAGCTGTACATGTCTGCCTGTTTGGTTCATCTGACCTTGACCTCATTTTTATGGTTCATTGATCAATGTTTCGTTTTCTTTGGTTAATGTTGAGTTTATGTGACAGTTGTAATAAAGCTTTATATTTAGGTCTATCAACATAATATTAATGATTATTAAAAAGGCGAGACATTTCAGCAGGTGCACTCTTGTTTGTTTATAAACTTTACTCATTTATTTTGTGTGTTTTAAAATAACATATTGCATCTGCAGGGGCACTATTTGTATCTCCCAGACACAATAATATCTCAAAGAAAGTCCTAAATTGACTTTGTTATAATACAATTTTTTCAGAGTGAAGTGTGAGGGTATTACTTTGTCTAGTCATATGTGTATAATAAATTGTATTTTATTTCTACATGCAAAAGTATTCTTACATATAAAATTTAGAGAATACTTTATAATACTGTTTTGTTTCTACATGTAAAAGTATATTTGCATATAAAATTAGAGACTATTTTATAATGCCATTTTGTTTCTTGTTTCTACATGTAAAAGTATATTTGCATGAAAAAATTAGAGAATATTTTATTGTAAATCAATAAAGATGCCATTTTTTGCCATTAGAATATAGCTGAGTTGGAGCAGACATTGACTAATGTTACCATGCATCACTGTTCTCAAATGACAATGAAAATACCAAAAGTTTGGCTTAGTTTTGAGAATGGAATTTTAAAGTAAGTTATTCAATATAAGATAAGTTATTGAAGTTTGAATCACAAAATATGGGTTACAAATCAGTTGTTAAATTTTCATTACTAAGCAACATTCCATTTTATAAGTGGGGGAAAATTTGGTTTATAGCTATTGTAGACATTGTACAGAAAGGGACAATAATTTTATATTGGCAAGACATATACTCATTGTTTATAGCTTTTGTACAGAAAGGGACAATATACAATTCTAACATGACGTCCTTCAAACGCTTTGAGTACACACCCGTGGTAAAATTTGAATATATTGCATGGGCTGTTCCGATCGTACTCCCACGTCATATGTTTTTTTATGAATGAGTTTCGCGACGTCATAAAACGATGACGTTAGAATATGAGCATTTTACGGGAAAATACACACTTTTAAATCCGAAAATCATCACAACATGGAAACGTAAACAAACGGTGCTAAAATGTGATAAGCCACATCTTTTGAAACATTTAAGACATATAAGTCAATTATCATTTAAATTAATCAAAAACTATCTATATATGTTATTTTAAATAGTTTAAGCATGTCACTAATTCAGTTTGCTCCGTTCTTTTACGCCAATTTGATAGTGCGTTCATTTATGGGAATGGAACATATTTGCCTACACCTAGAGCGCTTCGATCCAAAAGAATTGCCGTATTAGACCTATTAGAATCGAAATAATTCATGGGGGCTTGAATATATCTAGATTTTACCATGGGTTGTCCCTTTATGCCGATATTTTACCCCTCGCTATCGCTCAGGGTAAAATATTTGTCATAAAGGGCCAACCCGTGGTAAAATCACGATATATTCAAGCCCCCATGAATTATTTCTTAATTATGGCCCTTTAAAAAGGTGAATATCCAAAATTGTCAACACGAGAAGGTTATTTCAATGAGGGCACAGCCCGAAGTAAAATACCTTTTAAGGGTTGACATTTTTAGATATTCATCGATTCTAAGGGGCCACAATTGTTTTATTATACCGAATTAACAGTGGAAGGGTCTTTTGAACACTATTTTTACATAACAAACACAAGCTGACGTTTGAAAATAGCCCAGGAAAATACATTTGTCATGTTTGTGTTCTAGAATTTCTCAAATGTACAATTAACAAAGGTTATTCACTGCTGGTGTAAATTTTAAGGGTTATTCGTTCTCCCTTGCAATTAATTGAAAATAAACCGAATTATTCCATGTCACGTGATAAGTTGTTATCCAATAAAATTGTTTGTTATATATGTAAGGTATAATAATAATTGTTGTTTTTATTGGCAAGACATATACTCATTGTTTCATTCAAATGCAAGAGAATTAAGATGTTTTATTATACCTTACATATTCTATTGGATAACAACTTATCACGTGACATGGAATAATTCGGTTAATTTTCATTTAATTGCAAGGGAGAACGAATAACCCTTAAAATTTACACCAGCGGTGAATAACCCTATTATTCATCAGGGAATAACCTTTTTAGTGTCTAGATTTGCACTCGAGTTACCTCCCATGAAAATGACGTCACAGACATAAACATAAGAGTTTTTACCCCAATTTCACGGTCCAACATAGAAAGTGCATGCAGGTGGGGCAATAGTGTACTGTGGACAGATTTTTGTGGATTCTTAATTCTTCTTTTTACATATTTTTGTGATAGGGAAAGAAATGAAGGAAGAAATATAATGGAGTGGACATTATTGAGAAAATGTGCTATAAACAATGGTATCTATGATGATAGTGATGTAAGTGATTTTACTGTAGATAGAAATAACACTGTAATGGGGTAGATAGCTGGATGTAAAATGTTTATTTTAATTTCCTAATGGAAAACACCTCGCTGGCAATTTCACACCAATTCAAGTGACTGTGCTTGATGAGGTACTGCAGGCAATTGTGTTTGGAATATTAAGAGATGTATGATTGTTGCTGGTTTTATGAATTATAAAAATCTTGGTAGATCTGTAAAAAAAAAATGTTTGTAAAATGTCTACAAAACAAGTTTGGCTGTTTCATAAATACCTATTTGAATTATATTTTTTTTTATCCATTAAAAAGGGGAATTTTCCTGTTTCCTATCAATAACTCAAATGTGATTTGAGCATTTTTCATTAAATTTTGATGACGGGTGTATATTTATTAAAAAAGCCTCCCTTTATTTATATTCTTTTATTAATTTCTGATATGACATTGAGCAGTTATAATAGAACTTTATTCTTTAAAAAACAATGGGCTTGTTATGAGCTCATCTCTTTATTTCATATAATTATACCCCCGCTTTAAAAAAGGGGGGTATACTGTTTTACCTCTGTCTGTCCTTCCGTCAGTCCGTCCGTCCCATTAATATTTTTCGTCACATTTTTTCTCAGGAACTACAATACAAGGATTTCTGAAATTTGTTTTCAGGGTTTATCTAAGTCAGCTATACTGTGTGATGCGTTTTCAGATTGATCACTTGACAACTTCCTGTTTACCGAACACTTGTATGATTTTACACATCATAGCCAAGTTGAAAATTTTCGTCACATTTTTCTCAGGAACTACAATACAAGGATTTATGAAATTTGGTTTCAGGATTTATATAAGTCAGCTATACCGTGTGATGGGTTTTCAGATTCATCACTTGACAACTTCCTGGTTACCGAACACTTACATATTTTTACACTATTAATATTATCCACTTGCAGGCAGGGGTATCATCAGTGAGCAGTAGGTCGCAGTTTCACTTGTTTTTCATGTAATAATTTGTTCAATTATGCTATTACTTACAGATAAGGCTTGCTGTAGATTTTCTGAATGATTTAGGTACAGTACAGCATTTTGACACAGAATTTCTACGTGATCGAGTTGTTATTAACCCACAGTGGATTGTAGATGTTATGGCAAAGGTTGTGTCTGTAAATGAGAAAGCAATAAAGGTATTTTTTATATACTCTGACAGCAAAACCTTGCAGAAATAGTATCTTCATTTCATAAATGATATTTTAAAATGGGAATTTGATATAAAGAACATACAATTTGTATGGTGCTAAAGATATTTTATATGGGAATTTGATATTAAGAACATACAATTTGTATGGCGCTAAAGATATTTTATATGGGAATTTGATATAAAGAACATACAATTTGTATGGTGCTAAAGATATTTTATATGGGAATTTGATATAAAGAACATACAATTTGTGTGGTGCTAAAGATATTTTATATGGGAATTTGATATAAAGAACATACAATTTGTGTGGTGCTAAAGATATTTTATATGGGAATTTGATATAAAGAACATACAATTTGTGTGGTGCTAAAGATATTTTATATGGGAATTTGATATAAAGAACATACAATTTGTGTGGTGCTAAAGATATTTTATATGGGAATTTGATATGAATACCATACAATTTGTGTGGTGCTAAAGATATTTTATATGGGAATTTGATATAAAGAACATACAATTTGTATGGTGCTAAAGATATTTTAAATGGGAATTTGATATAAAGAACATACAATTTGTGTGGTGCTAAAGATATTTTATATGGGAATTTGATATGAATACCATACAATTTGTGTGGTGCTAAAGATATTTTATATGGGAATTTGATATAAAGAACATACAATTTGTGTGGTGCTAAAGATATTTTATATGGGAATTTGATATAAAGAACATACAATTTGTATGGCGCTAAAGATATTTCATATGGGAATTTGATATAAAGAACATACAATTTGTATGGTGCTAAAGATATTTTATATGGGAATTTGATATAAAGAACATACAATTTGTATGGCGCTAAAGATATTTTTACTGTGAACAGATTTGTTTTTGTGGCTTTGTAAATCAAAACATGTAAGGGGTAGAGTTCACAAAATTCTGAAACATTGAAAAAAAGAAAATGCTTGCCATTTTTAAAAGTTCACCTTTGATGTTTATATGAAAAAAGGAAGATTTGGTAAAAAGTAAAATAACAAAATTACCAAACTCAAAGTAAAACACAATGTCCTTAACAAATGGCAATATCATAAGCTCAAAAGAATGGAAAACATCTGTCATACTCCTGTCTTAGTATAAATGCCAGAGAGACAACATTCCACCAGACACCAATATGACATCAAAGTTAACAACTATAGGTCACTACAGCCTTCAACAAATGAGAAAACCCATACTGCATAGTCAGCTATAAAAGGTTACCAAATGACAAAATTTTATTCAATTTTAACAAGAAAACTAGCAGCCTAATTTTGATTCAGTTGATTCATTTCTTTATTTTTGTAGGAGAATCTTGGAAGGTTTTACCACAGTTATATTCCAGAAATCTGGAAGGACTATGACAAAAGTCTTCATCAGTGGATGCTGAAACTAACTGAGACGTTTGATCTGACATTTCCATTACCTGAGGAAAATGAAAAGTATAACATAGTTCCATGTTTATTGCCAGAAACAAAACCTCTCAATGTATGTATACTTTATATAAACATCTTCTGTTCCATTATACCAAATAGATAAGATTGTAGTTTGAAATCATCTCTTCTATTTGATCAACTGGTAACACAGTTAAACATGAGGCAGGCTCCTTAAAAAAATATATACTAGTTCAGCAAGAAATGGACCACACACAGAAACATAAAGGAACAAAAATAAAAAACATACATACAAGACTAACACAGGATAAAGGTTACTGACTTGGGACAGACGCAAAAATGTGGCAGGGTTAAACATGTATTGTGATATCTCAACCCTCCCCTATACCTCTAGCCAATTTGGAATTAAAAAAGGACACAGCAATACACTCAATAAAACTGAGTTCAAAAGAGTCTGATGTTAGATAAGGTAATGGAAGACGCTTAGAAAAATGACATTAATGAACATAATCATATAATACTTACCTTTTTTTATGGCAACCAAAAGCATAATCCAGTTTAGAGTCACAGTTCCAACAAACTTTTAAAACTTTTGTTTTTGTCATGAAAAAGGTGTAAGGGGTATTATTTTATTTTATATTTACTAGTTGCCTTGGCCATATCTGAGTGAAGAAGAAGAAATTAGAGAGAAGACAATTTTGTACAAGTTTGCATATCTTCCTAGCGGTTTGTTCAATAGAGCACAGGTACATAAACATACAATTATTACCAATCTAGTTTTGAAAATTGAAAATTTTATTATGAATTTTGATTTTGTCACCTGAGATTTTTCAAACATCGAAAATGACATTCATTTTGGTAGTGTTTTTTTCAAAAATCAAATATCCATGAAAATGAGTCCCTATGAAAAATAAATGAATCCACTGTCCATTAAGGTTCCGCTAAAGTCAAAATATAGGACATGATGTATTTTGTCAGTTGATGGCCAACAAGTGAAGAAGTCATTAAATGTTTCACGGTCACCTATAGTTGTTAATGTTTGTGTCATTTTGGTCTTTTTGGGGATAGTTGTCTCATTGGCAATCATACCACATCTTCTTTTTTATATTCAATGAGTATGTTAGTTGAAAGATTTAAACAATTACAAGGGTTAAATTTTCAGGCTAGATTGTTCAGTCAAGGATTTACTGACCATGATTTACTACAGTTTTTATGGAAGAAAGGATCCATATTAAAGAAAAATCAGCACTATGCCTTGGTCAGACAGTTGAAGTAAGTATTATCAATCAGTTAGAATTATCAAATCACCAAAGTCATGTATATATTTAAGGAACTACAGTAAAACCTTGTTGTGTTGAACTCGGTTGTGTCAAAAAGTTGGATAAGTAAATTCTGGTAAGATTCTCGGTTGTTTAAAGCATGTCTAACTCTTATGTGTTGAACTGGTTTGATTCCAAATTTTCGTTTACTCAGTTTTCTTCCTAGTCTCTTTGAAGAAAAATTGACATAGATTAACCCTGATTTGTCAAAGTTTAAAGTTCAAGAAAATTTGGCAGCAACCTTAACTTTTTTATGCCCCATCTAGTGGTATTATGTATTCGGACTGTGCGTGTGTGTTGTCTGTCTATTTTTGATATAATCTTTCTAATTTTAATGCCAAATTAGAGTTTTACCCAAATTTCACAGTCCACTGAACATAGCAAAATGATCGTGTGAGTGGGGCTCCTGTGAAGTATGGACACATTCTTGTTAAGTTGTAAATACTGATTAAGATATAAAAACTATTAGTTTATTGTACTTCTAAACAAGCCACATGAATGAATTCCAGCTAAATAACATCCAAATCAATAGTCCAGAAATGGTTGTATTTACCAGCATGACCTTAACTGAAAGGTCATTAACCTAAATGGTGAATTTGAAGTTCAAGTCAAAAGCATTTTTTTACATACATAATATTGGTCAATTTCATAGTGATCAGGTTTCTTAATCAACATTAAACACCAATTTCTTTTTTTTTCCTTTTTTTTTCTGGTAATGAAACTGCTATAGTATAATAATCCTGAGGGCCCTCCTAATTACTATATTACTGCCTCTCTGCGATATTATAGAGAATGATTGCTGATAACTATAAACCTTTTCACACCTACTGATCAAGTTAGTTTGTGTTTCAGTGATTATGAAATGATAGTATCAGTGCAGGGACCAAGACCTAAAAATGTACTGGACCTGATCCATGAGACATTAACTACCCTGATATCAGAGGCCTTCGATGGAGTGCACTATGACTACTTCATACAATGCCCAGATTGTGTTGAAAAAGAGGTACATTTTGTAATAAAGATAAAACATATGCTGATGTTCACATGATGAAATCATAATCTTTCAGTCAGTTTTATTGAAGTCTTGAGCTGGCATGTCAGTTAACTGCTAGTAGTCTGTTGTTATTTATGTATTATTGTCATTTTGTTTATTTACTTTGATTTCATCTTCTGACATCATACTCAGACTTCTCTTGAACTGAATTTTAATGTGCGTATTGTTATGAGTTTACTTTCCTACATTGGCTAGAGGTATAAGCAGAGGGTTGAGATCTCACATGTTTAACCACGCCACATTTTTGCGCCTGTCCCAAGTCAGGAGCCTCTGTCCTTTGTTAGACTTGTATTATTTTAATTTTGGTTTTTTTTGTACAATTTGGAAATTAGTATGGCGTTCATTATCACTGAACTAGTATATATTTGTTTAGGGGCCAGCTGAAGACGCCTCCGGGTGCGGGAATTTCTCGCTACATTGAAGACCTGTTGGTGACCTTCTGCTGTTGTTTTTTTCTTTGGTCGGGTTGTTGTCTTTTTGACACATTCCCCATTTTGATTCTCAATTTTATATACATGTATTAAGTGTATAGCAATGTAATATGCCTTGTCAAATGTAACAGAAAGTTTAGCAATATTCTTTGGTATCACACTAGCGTAATGAAAATGTAATTGTTTGCTGTCATTAAACATGTGATCTTGTCTATTTTTTTAATTAGTCTCTTACTCTCAGTGAAGTGGTTTCGACTTTTATTTACCGGTAGTTGGTGAGTTAATTGGCCCCAGTTTACACATCAATAACCTCTTAAAAAAAATGTTTTTCATCCTATATTATTTTAGCATCACTGATGCTGGGATATGCAGTTTTGCTGTCATTCTGCGTATAGTAATTCATGATGGTAGGGTTGTTTTTTTGAAAGAATCATACATTGAACAATCAATAATATTGAATTTCTATTTTTTGCTAAGGGGAATAGATATGGAGTTCAATTATTTTGAGGCAAAATTACTGAAATCAAGGGAGACAATAGCTTCCAAGGTCTTTAATTAAACTGCTTTTAAAAATGTCTGTACAAAGTCAAGAATATGTCATTTGTTTTCTATTTGTTTTTGGTTGGATGATAGTCAAACTTTTGATTTTGGCAGTTTTTATGTACTCCCTCTTTTTGAATTTACATAGCAATAGAGTTTGGTATTTTTGTTATAATTCTTCATGGTCTGAACAATATTTATTTCTGATTTTAGATCCATGATATGTTCTACAATCTATAATCATTGATGCATATTGCAGAGAATAACAAGGCCTCACACTAAAAGTAGGCCACTCTGCCCTGTATATTGTGCCCCTTTGAAGTGATTAATTTGTTGATCGTAGTTTAGATCCCAATTACTCAGTTAGGTATTCAATTCCATTATCCATTTTCGTATAAAAGTAAGGACAGTTTGAGTGCCATTTTAATAGTAGTAGGTAGGGCTGTCTTGGTCCCTATTTTGAGGGCTTTAGTTCATTGTTTAAGATTATGCAGAAACTTTAATTGACTATTTTTTAGTACTTCATGAGATAATTATCTGTTGTACATCCTTTTCCTATTTTGAATATAGTTTTTTTATTTGAAATATATTTCAATGACACAAGTTCAACAAACAGTACTGTAACAGAAAATGAAAAAACAAGAGGAATAATTTATGAGGATTTGAAAATTGAGAAACTTAAATTGACTTGAAACAAAAGTTAAAGAAAAAATACTGGAAACAGAATTATATATGTCTGTTTTCATCTGTAAACAATGTATTAAAGTTATGTTTATTTCAGGGAACCAAAGAACCTTTTCTGTTTAAAGCAGAGTTGATAAGCAGGGCTTATAGTGTTAATGCTCCGTTCCTGCAGTGTACTAAGTTCTTTCATACAGTATCCATAGGAGAATTGCTCAGTAAGTAGATACAATTTGATTAGGATATGGACTACACTGGTCAACATAAATTCCTTCAACACAGTTTTACTGTTATACATGTTTCAATATTTACACCAATTTGATGAAAAATGTCTAAGCAAGAAATTCCATGAATATTTGATTTCAGCATTTTACAAAAGTTTACATACAAGCCTATATAAAATTTCATCTTCATCGCAACTTTTAAGACTCAAGACTTTTTGTCAAACAGCAAAATCATTTAAATTTTTACGTCCAAAGTGAAACTATTTCTGTGGATCTTTAGGCCATAGGCTGTTCTATATTTGTAGAATTTTAAAAATAGCCTAAGTAAATGTTTGTTTACAGGAATAATGCCAGACAATAAAGAGACAGAGTTTGATGCTCAGATGCAGGAGAGTATCAGCACTTTAGAAGAAATCAGTAGAAATATAGCACAAGATGTTGCCATTTTGTATTGTAATGGTGATTTGCCATCATTGCCATTTCATTCTAGTACCACAGCAGAGAATGCTGCTGGAATGGCTGTTGATCCCAGAAATATTCATGAAGACTTAAAAAAGACTGGTTATAAGTGGTGAGCGTATTCTAAATTATTTGGCAGAAAAGAAGTATTTAGGGAAATGTGTTTGCTCTCACATATCATTTTTTTTTGCTGTTGAATACGTTTTGCTATGTTCTTAAAAACTTAAAGGTCTGGATAGGGCTGTAGACTAGAGAATGTTGTAAATAGGAATTGAGAATAAAGAAAAATGGCCTATAAAACACAGGAATGAATCCCCCAATTGGGACTCCTATACTTTAAAACAAGCCATAATTAAACTTTGTTCAAAAGTTCCTAATCTGAATGCTAATAATAAATTAAGTATATCAGAAACCATTTCTTTATTTCACACATATGTACATTATTGGTAATTTAATTGACAATCAAACTTGACTTTTGATGAGTTAAAAAATCATTTTATTTTAATCAATGAAACAAAAGGTATCTAAAGCAAGGATCCTGATTTTTTTTTTAGACAATTTCAGTCATTTTGAATTTGAGATAACTTAAAAGTTGGTGCCATTTAGATTTTTTTTTGGTCAAAACTAGATTCATAGCACCAACCAACTCGTTTTGACTGTTTCATTGCATTTACTTGATAAATTTTCAGCTGGTTCCCTGAGGATATTGACAACATATCAGACATGGAAATGACTATGGCTCTTAAAAATTCAAAGGTGAATATCTATTCTTCTGTACAATCTTTAAGAGAGACATATTTTAGATTTATGTATTTTTCATAAAAATAAAAGTATTGTTTGTTTACCTATATTGCTGATTAATGCAAGTGAAATTAGTATCAACTCATCTCAAATAAGTCAAACATTCAAACAAGTGAAATCAGTATCAACTCATCTCAAATAAGTCAAACATTCAAACAAGTGAAATCAGTATAAACTCATCTCAAATAAGTCAAACATTCAAACAAGTGAAATCAGTATCAACTCATCTCAAATAAGTCAAACATTCAAACAAGTGAAATCAGTATCAACTCATCTCAAACAAGTCAAACATTCAAACAAGCGAAATCAGTATCAACTCATCTCAAACAAGTCAAACATTCAAACAAGTGAAATCAGTATCAACTCATCTCAAATAAGTCAAACATTCAAACAAGCGAAATCAGTATCAACTCATCTCAAATAAGTCAAACATTCAAACAAGTGAAATCAGTATCAACTCATCTCAAATAAGTCAAACATTCAAACAAGTGAAATCAGTATCAACTCATCTCAAATAAGTCAAATATTCAAAAGTGAAATCAGTATCAACTCATCTCAAATAAGTCAAACATTCTGACAAGTGTAATCAGTATCAACTCATCTCAAATAAGTCAAACATTCAAACAAGTGAAATCAGTATCAACTCATCTCAAATAAGTCAAACATTCCGACAAGTGTAATCAGTATCAACTCATCTCAAATAAGTCAAACATTCAAACAAGTGGAATCAGTATCAACTCATCTCAAATAAGTCAAACATTCAAACAAGTGAAATCAGTATCAACTCATCTCAAATAAGTCAAACATTCAAACAAGTGAAATCAGTATCAACTCATCTCAAATAAGTCAAACATTCAAACAAGTGAAATCAGTATCAACTCATCTCAAATAAGTCAAACATTCAAACAAGTGAAATCAGTATCAACTCATCTCAAATAAGTCAAACATTCAAACACAATAGGCATCAATATAAACCATACATGCAAAAAAAAAAATTTTGACACCAATGCATGTACTTGCAAAACCACTAAATGGAAATCTATTTCCAAATTGTGCCAAATTATGGCAAAAATCAGGTTTTAACAAAATCCACATTCATGACGTCTCAAATACTTCATTAATAAAATCTTCTTTAACTGTGTCAAGTGGATATTTTAACATACATTTTCCAGGTAAGTGAACCAACTTATTTAATATGATATTAAATTTATCACAATTTTAAGGTAGAAATGGAAAAAACCAAAACATAATGGTTGAACATATCTGAATAGGTTATGGTTCTTTGATGTTTGAGATTTAAGTATGAAGCTAAATTATTTTGTAACTGAAAGAAATGGGTTTTTTTTACAGGTATTGGTTGCATGCATGTCTGAACGCTTTGTCAATCAAGAGAAATGCCACAGATGGTTCCTATACGCTATAGAACAATTACACAAGCCTTTTGCCATCGCAGTGATCAATGAGTCCCTTGAATGGAAGCACACAGACATTGGATTTAAAATTGGTAACCCTGTAAGTAACTCCTTTACCTTTTAATGCCCCATTTATGGGCCTTATGTTTTCTGGTCTGTGCTTTTGTTCGTAGGTCACTTACAGTCAAGTCACAGTAAAAATATTAATTTTGTCTCATGTTTTACCAATATTGAAAAAGTGAGAAATAGGTATGCACTATTTTAGAAGTGTGTCACCTTATAATTAAAAAAAAAATGTTTAAACAGTCATATTTTCAAAGGTAAAATAATTTACAATGCACATTTGTAGAAAGATAGATATCTAAATAAAATGACATTTAAGGATTGCTTCAATAAAACGTCATTAAGAAGAAAAAACATTTTTTTCCAGAGATTTGCAATGATAAAGAATATGAAAAGGTATCCAGAGAAAATAAAGGACTTGATAGATATTATCAAAGGTCATATGGAAATAATAGAGAAGGTATGTAGGATTTGGTATACTGGAAATTCTCAAATTATTGCAAGGTTTTTATTACTGCTAAACGAAACAGAGTTGTAAACACAATAATTTTAAATCGCATTTTGAAACTTTTTACATAATTAAACAGGATTTTTCTCAAAATCGAAAAAAAAAAATTGCTTTTATGTCTTAAATGACAAAATCACAATAATAAATTCACACAATAATTTTTAATCATTTTGCTATATATGTATTACTTGATGATCATTCTTTCCTTTGAAACTTACATAAATTCATTACTGGACTAAATTGAATTGTTGCCTAATGAATAAGTTTCCTATACATTATGTACTGATAAACAGAAATAGATGAGCTTATTTGTATCACACGGATAAATACACACAGATTTCAGGTTTAAATCTTCTTCCTTTTCTCAGTCCATATTTTAAACTAGCATATGTGTTGTGGCACTTACACACATCTGGTTGGCTTTTTCTGTTTGGCAAGTGAGATTCATGTTGCTGCAAAGTGCACAACTATTAACAGTAGTAAAAAAACCTCATATGAAATAATATCAAAATTCTGATTATAAATTTTATAATAAACTTTATATATAAAGACTCAGGATAATTTAGAGCTTGACAGTCACATATGATAAAGACACCGGTCTAGTGTTGAAGACTATTTGTTTCCCTCTGGATGTCTGTTGTTTTTTTCTGTGGTTTAAATATAATCCCACATATCCTTTTGTTTATATTCAAAACAGCAGTATAAACATGTATATGATAATATTTGTTTCTTATTGAAAAATAATTTTAATCTTTTGATAATCTCTCATATCTGGTTTAAGATGAAACTGAAAACCCCTGAAGTATTTATAAGTTACTGTTGGGCAAACTCTCAGGAGGCGTGTTCAATTACAACAAAAGCTAAAGATGGATCCATTGGTTATGGTGATCCAAGAGTAATGAAGACACACCTAGAAAAGAATGGTATTAGGTGTTGGATGGACATAGAACAGATGGGAAAGGTAAATTAACAATGGGAAAAGACATTTAACATATGGGAAAGGTAAATTAACAGATGGGAAGGGTAAATTACCACTGGTGAAGGTAAATTAACAATAGTAATGATAGATTAACAATGGGAAAAGAAATTTAACAGATGGGAAGGGTACATTACCATTGGTGAAGGTAAATTAACAATGGGAAAGATAAATTAACAAATGGGAAAGATAAAATGACAGATGGAAAAGGAAAATTATCAATGTGAAGGTAAATAACAGATTGGAAAGGTAAATTAATGTATGGCAAAGCTAAATTAACTGTGGATAAGGTAAATTAACAGAAAGGAAGTAAATTATCAATGGGAAGGTAAATTTACAGATGGGAAAGGTAAATTAAGAGTGGGAAAAGTAAGTTAACAATGGAAAAGGTAAATTATTAGTGGGTAAGGTAAATTAACTATGGAAAAGGTAAATAATTAGTGGGAAAGGTAAATTAATAGTGGGTAAGGTAAATTAATAGTGGGAAAGGTAAATTAATAGTGGGAAAGGTAAAATTAATAGTGGGTAAGGTAAATTAATAGTGGGAAAGGTAAATTAACAATGGGAAAGGTAAATTAACTATGGGAAAGGTAAGTTAACAATGGGAAAGGTAACTTAATAGTGGGAAAGGTAAGTTAACAATGGAAAAGGTAAATTAATAGTGGGAAAGGTAAATTAACAATGGGAAAGGTAAATTAATAGTGGGAAAGGTAAGTTAACAATGGGAAATTAATAGTGGGAAAGGTAAATTAATAGTGGGTAAAGTAAATTGATAGTGGGGAAGGTAAATTAACAATGGGAAAGGTAAATTAATAGTGGGTAAGGTAAATTAATAGTGGGGAAGGTAAATTAATAGTGGGAAAGGTAAATTTATAGTGGGAAAGGTAAATTAATAGTGGGAAAGGTAAATTAATAGTGGGAAAGGTTAATTAATAGTGGGAAAAGTAAATTAATAGTGGGAAAGGTAAATCAACAATGGGAAAGGTAAATCGTCAAATATTGTAAGTCCTATCTTTTACTTTATTTAATTGTTCGTTCAAAACTAAACTGTATTACTGTCTATAATAAATTCACTTTGAGTAATTTTTAGGAAGACTATTTATAATCTTTCAGTTGACATCTATACTCTTAGATTTAAAAGACATAAAAATCCAGTCTCAATATTGTATGTTTTTATTTAAAACACTTGCTACTTTTCCAAGTATCAGTATTGTTAAATAATTCATAAATTATTGTGTGCATTTATTATTGCAATTTTGTCATTTTAGACTAAAATGCGATTTTTATTTTTGCAATATTGAGAAAAGCCTGATTCAAATAAAAAGAGTTCAAATTATTGCGATTATAACCCTGTTGCTATATTCGCAATAATAAAAACATCGCAATCATTTCTGAATTGACAGTAAATTGGTGTTACAGTGTTGTTTAATATTTTTTGGTTTTTATATTTCAAAGTACGGACTGTATCAAGACATTACTGTGGGACTTCAGAATTCCAGGGTATTGGTGATTTGTGTGTCCGATGAGGTAAGTACATAATTCGCTGTTTTAGAATCAAAAGCGTACACCAAAACGATGTGATTGGTTTAAAACGAATAAACAATAGAAATTCGACCAATGACATAACGTTATTTTCATTTTGGTGTACAAACAATGAGATTACCAATAGTCCTCTAGATTCTAAAAAGGCTAATTATCACCTTATATCTGTTCAAGTTCTGATTGCCTAACACTCAGTCAGTGTTGTAATCATGACAAAAAAAAGACTTGTTCAAGTTTGATTTATGTTCAAAATGTATAATGGTGTATAAATATAACATTTGTTTCCTGTTCTGGTACTTCAAAGAATAATTTTGTTGAAATGCGCAAGAAATTAATGGGAGTTAACTTCCTAATTTGCTATCATTTTTGTATGACCACAAAAAAAAATTGCGGCTGTATATTGGTATCACAGAGTTGTCTGAAGACATTTGGTTTCTTGACAATAACTTTAGTATTAGTTGATGGATCTCTATGAAATTTAAACATAAGGTTTGAAACCACGAAAGAAAGGTTGGGATTGATTTAGGGGGTTATGGTCCCAACAGTTTTAGGGGCCAAAAAAAGGTGCCCAAATAAGCACTTTTCTAATTTCCAGACAATAACTGGTAAAACAGTGTATGGATCTCTCTGATATTGTACCACAAGTTTCCATACCACAAAGGGATGGTTAGGATTGGCTTTGGGGGGTTAAAACTGTTTAAGAATTAGGTTACACATAGCAAATTTAAAGAGCTTTGACAATTGTCACATGGAAGCTTAATCTGCATGATGATTTTTTGTATATTGTAATTTTGGTTAATGTGCTCTTGACAAATATATTCAATTTACACCAAAATTACTTAAGAATGCCCTCATAACCAAAAATGAATATATAGTGGGACATATTATATGCATGATTTGGTTTTAAAAATATGTTTTTGTATTTATAAGATATTTAAAGATGGTAATTTACCTAAGCATTATTGTGAGGTAATTGACCAATATAAAAGGGTAGGAATGTCCTTTACCATCAGGCTTCAAAGGGTCATTTTAAGCTATCGATAGTTTCAAATTGGTTAAAATTTTACTGTGATTCATCAAAATATCACTATCATGATTCGTTAGAAGTCTCAAATAATTGTTGTGGTAAAAAATTTAATGTGATTCGTCAACATCTATTGATTTTTGTATCGTCCAAAAGAAATTGTACCTATTGTCATACACAAAAAATTACTGTTAACTACATTTACCGTTGTTTGTCATGAGGTACCCCCATTATGACCCTCATATAAAGCATCCTTTGAAAGAGTCTGAACTGAGACAAATGAAAACATGCATGATAATTTCAATTAAAATTTAGCAGAAGACAAATGAAAACATGCATGATAAATTCAATAAAATTTAGCAGAAGACAAATAAAAACATGCATGATAAATTTGAAAAAAAAATTGTTCAAGATACTAAGATAATAAAAAATCACAATTTGAAGAAAAAACACTGCTAAAAAGAAAAACTATGAAAAAATCCTACAAAACACTTTCCAGAAAACTCAAAGCTGAGTAACTCAATGAGAAAGCTTCATGGTTACAATAATGAGTAACTGTAACTTACATTTCATACTTTACCTATTGGCATTATAAAATAAACCACTATAATTGTCTATAAACACCTTTTCATCCCAAAATGTAATCATTGCCAGTTATAGCTGCACAACAGTAGCTTGTAGTGTTGTTGTGATATTTATTGAAATTTTTTCCAACATATGGTTGGAAATTGTCAGGAAATATCATTTATATGACAATAAGAGCTATGGTTCGACAGCTATATTGGTGTGAACCTAGGCTGTGTGTTGAAGACTGTACCTTGACCTATGAATGGTTTACTTTTATAAATTGTGACTTTGAAGGAGAGTTGTCTCATTGGCACTCAAACCAAATCTTCCTATATCTAAGTACATGTATATGCGATATTGAAATGTGTGGTTATATACTTTTAGTATTTGGAATCTGACGCTTGTATGATGGAAGCTAGATTTGGTGTGCATAATTTGTATTTGCCAATAGTTGTTTGTATAGTAGGCACAGGGAAGCTCTGGAAGGAATCAGAGGTTTGTATATTAAATTTTTTGATTTTTTTTTAACACGTTTTGAAAGAATGGCATTTCTCAACTGAATACTTTTGTCAAAGTGTTTAAATTGATTTACCCATTTATTGGTCCATGTCTGGATAAAATTAATTCTATTCTTCCAAAAAGTAGCAGCGGAGATGGTATATTCAACAACATAACATTTATCTTAAGTTGAAAAAAAATAAAGACAAAAATTAAAAGCATGTATTTAGTTTGAGAATTAAGTGGAATATCTATTTTAATTTGAATCAGGAGGAGCAATATTAATATAAATGTATTTTATTAAATGGAGGATTAAACTAAACCTTTCAAGCATAAATATACAAGTCAACAAAAGAAAGGATACAAGACTTTTTTTAAGTTTTCCGTTTATAGGACCAATATTGAAGGTAGTAATACTTAATCATTATGAAAATATAAATTCGTTTAAAAAAAAAAAAAAATTCCTTTCGAGACGTTTTTTTGGCAATTTTTTTTTTACCAAATTTACATAAAACGACAATAAAACGGAATTTCCACTTAATGATGCCAACCTCTCATTTATAGGTAAAGACAATGTTTGTCATCAATTTGTTTTTAAAAATCATACAGTTTCTTTGTTTATTTGTTAAGCAAAGTTCGGCCCCATGAGAAATCGTTAAAATGTATACATTATCAACTTATTTACCATAGACAGTATGTGTAAAGTGATATTCAAAAAGCGGTAACAATCTTAAAATTAATCGGAAAGGTTTGAAATTTACTGTGTGTTTTTTTCATATATAAAGCATTAATTTGAGACGAAAATAATAAATTTAAAAAACACTTCTTTTTTTTTCCAAAAAATTGAAATAAACAATATTTCAACCCATTTGTTACAACATTAACATAACTTGATTAGCATATTGAATATTTTTAAACAAATTTGAAATTTTCTTCAGTACTGTGAAAATTATGTGTCGATTTTTTATTCAACCTTCCGAAAAACTAGTGTGCACCCTATAATTATTTACACAGAATTTAGATAATTTCGGACAAGTTTTGATTTTCATTATCACATGCGCATACATTGCATATGAAATATTTTTAAAATAGTGTATCTCATTTTGTTGTATATTTAATACTTTTGGATAAATTTTATTTCAAAGTCGTGTATCGTTTCTTTTGTTGACTAGTATATATAAATGTATTATTTCATATTTTGCAAGATGATATTACTCATTTAAGTTAAAATTTTCAGAAATTAATCATTGTTTGCTCCTTCTTTTAAATAGTTTGTTGTATTAATACTAAGTAGAAACAACTACAACGAATTTAGTAAAAATAATTGTTGTAATTTATAAACTCAAAATATATTTTATTTTAGGTGAGTCTAATGATAAAGAAGCAGCCAGAATTAGCAACTGTTATCAAAATGCAGAAAAAGACTCCTGATGTATATGACGAAGTCTTGACAGCTGTAAAAAATTACCTACTACAACCTGAGACAGATAGACAGAAAAAAGTCAGAGAAAAGCTGGAGAAAGCAAAAACAAAACTAAAGAAGAAGGGAAACTTGGTGGAAAAATTAAAGCAACAAGGAGATACAAATTTGTCCTTTCAGGTGTGTCTATTTATATATGAATTATGTTTATCTCTTCTCATATTTCTTGCTTCAGTGCTGGTTATAGCCCACTTGACTGAAACTAGTTATTGAGATACCCCACAAGGGTTACTGGGGAAACAAAATATGGTCACTTGGTCTTCTTTTGAATGGTAGGGAAAAGCTTGCCAAAGTGTGGTGTCCGTTTGGCTGTGAGGGATATATTAAGTTTGCGACCACATTCAGTTAGAATGGGGACGTTAAATCTGATGCCTTGTGTAAAGAGAGTGCCACGCTCTTTGCATGTTAACATGTTCTCGTCCTGAACATGCATGGAATATGTGCCACTAGACGTAAAGCAACAAACAATCAATCAAAAAGTTATTGAAATATTACCATCACTTGATGTTCCTTATCTGATGTTGTTCTGTTCTGTTATACAATTTAACATTTATGAAAATCTTCTCTATCACATAATTTATGTTCATTATTTCATTATAAAAATGTGTGTTTTTTCTTGTAGGAAGAGGTAGAACTTATACAGAGAAAGTTCATGAGATATGTAACAAAGTTATCAATGATGGAAGACACGTACATTCCAAGACTATTGGTTGTTGATTTACATGACAAAAAACATTGTGAGAATATTACTCAAAATATTGGTTGTCCTATCCATCATTTAAACTGAGTAGTTATTTTAGAAAGAATTTGTTTAATATCTAAAGAACTTAAGTTTGAACTACAGTCATGAAACTAGGCAGGTATGATGTATCACCTTTAAGGGGGGAACAATAGTAGGTTACTGCAACCCTTTATATTAAACTAGACAGGTATGATGTATCACCTTTAAGGGGGGAACAATAGTAGGTTACTGCAACCCTTCATATTAAACTAGACAGGTATGATGTATCACATTTAAGGGGGGAACAATAGTAGGTTACTGCAACCCTTTATATTAAACTAGACAGGTATGATGTATCACCTTTAAGGGGGAACAATAGTAGGTTACTGCAACCCTTTATATTAAACTAGGCAGGTATGATGTATCACCTTTAAGGGGAGAACAATAGTAGGTTACTGCAACCCTTTATATTAAACTAGGCAGGTATGATGTATCACCTTTAAGGGGGAACAATAGTAGGTTACTGCAACCCTTTATATTAAACTAGACAGGTATGATGTATCACCTTTAAGGGGGAACAATAGTAGGTTACTGCAACCCTTTATATTAAACTAGACAGGTATGATGTATCACCTTTAAGGGGGAACAATAGTAGGTTACTGCAACCCTTTATATTAAACTAGGCAGGTATGATGTATCACCTTTAAGGGGGAAAAATAGTAGGTTACTGCAACCCTTCATATTAAACTAGACAGGTATGATGTATCACCTTTAAGGGGAGAACAACAGTAGGTTACTGCAACCCTTTATATTAAACTAGACAGGTATGATGTATCACCTTTAAGGGGGAACAATAGTAGGTTACTGCAACCCTTCATATTAAACTAGACAGGTATGATGTATCACATTTAAGGGGGGAACAATAGTAGGTTACTGCAACCCTTTATATTAAACTAGACAGGTATGATGTATCACCTTTAAGGGGGAACAATAGTAGGTTACTGCAACCCTTCATATTAAACTAGGCAGGTATGATGTATCACCTTTAAGGGGAGAACAATAGTAGGTTACTGCAACCCTTCATATTAAACTAGACAGGTATGATGTATCACCTTTAAGGGGAGAACAATAGTAGGTTACTGCAACCCTTTATATTAAACTAGACAGGTATGATGTATCACCTTTAAGGGGAGAACAATAGTAGGTTACTGCAACCCTTCATATTAAACTATGCAGGTATGATGTATCACCTTTAAGGGGAGAACAATAGTAGGTTACTGCAACCCTTCATATTAAACTAGGCAGGTATGATGTATCACCTTTAAGGGGAGAACAATAGTAGGTTACTGCAACCCTTCATATTAAACTAGGCAGGTATGATGTATCACCTTTAAGGGGAGAACAATAGTAGGTTACTGCAACCCTTTATATTAAACTAGGCAGGTATGATGTATCACCTTTAAGGGGGAACAATAGTAGGTTACTGCAACCATTCATATTAAACTAGACAGGTATGATGTATCACATTTAAGGGGAGAACAATAGTAGGTTACTGCAACCCTTTATATTAAACTAGACAGGTATGATGTATCACCTTTAAGGGGGGAACAATAGTAGGTTACTGCAACCCTTTATATTAAACTAGACAGGTATGATGTATCACCTTTAAGGGGGGAACAATAGTAGGTTACTGCAACCCTTTATATTAAACTAGACAGGTATGATGTATCACCTTTAAGGGGGGACAATAGTAGGTTACTGCAACCCTTCATATTAAACTAGACAGGTATGATGTATCACCTTTAAGGGGGAACAATAGTAGGTTACTGCAACCCTTCATATTAAACTAGGCAGGTATGATGTATCACCTTTAAGGGGAGAACAATAGTAGGTTACTGCAACCCTTCATATTAAACTAGACAGGTATGATGTATCACCTTTAAGGGGAGAACAATAGTAGGTTACTGCAACCCTTTATATTAAACTAGACAGGTATGATGTATCACCTTTAAGGGGAGAACAATAGTAGGTTACTGCAACCCTTCATATTAAACTATGCAGGTATGATGTATCACCTTTAAGGGGAGAACAATAGTAGGTTACTGCAACCCTTCATATTAAACTAGGCAGGTATGATGTATCACCTTTAAGGGGAGAACAATAGTAGGTTACTGCAACCCTTCATATTAAACTAGGCAGGTATGATGTATCACCTTTAAGGGGAGAACAATAGTAGGTTACTGCAACCCTTTATATTAAACTAGGCAGGTATGATGTATCACCTTTAAGGGGGAACAATAGTAGGTTACTGCAACCCTTCATATTAAACTAGACAGGTATGATGTATCACATTTAAGGGGAGAACAATAGTAGGTTACTGCAACCCTTTATATTAAACTAGACAGGTATGATGTATCACCTTTAAGGGGGGAACAATAGTAGGTTACTGCAACCCTTTATATTAAACTAGACAGGTATGATGTATCACCTTTAAGGGGGGAACAATAGTAGGTTACTGCAACCCTTTATATTAAACTAGACAGGTATGATGTATCACCTTTAAGGGGGGACAATAGTAGGTTACTGCAACCCTTCATATTAAACTAGACAGGTATGATGTATCACCTTTAAGGGGGAACAATAGTAGGTTACTGCAACCCTTCATATTAAACTAGACAGGTATGATGTATCACCTTTAAGGGGAGAACAATAGTAGGTTACTGCAACCCTTCATATTAAACTAGGCAGGTATGATGTATCACCTTTAAGGGGGAACAATAGTAGGTTACTGCAACCCTTTATATTAAACTAGACAGGTATGATGTATCACCTTTAAGGGGAACAATAGTAGGTTACTGCAACCCTTTATATTAAACTAGACAGGTATGATGTATCACATTTAAGGGGAGAACAATAGTAGGTTACTGCAACCCTTTATATTAAACTAGGCAGGTATGATGTATCACCTTTAAGGGGGAACAATAGTAGGTTACTGCAACCCTTCATATTAAACTAGGCAGGTATGATGTATCACCTTTAAGGGGGAACAATAGTAGGTTACTGCAACCCTTTATATTAAACTAGACAGGTATGATGTATCACCTTTAAGGGGGGAACAATAGTAGGTTACTGCAACCCTTTATATTAAACTAGACAGGTATGATGTATCACCTTTAAGGGGGAACAATAGTAGGTTACTGCAACCCTTTATATTAAACTAGGCAGGTATGATGTATCACCTTTAAGGGGAGAACAACAGTAGGTTACTGCAACCCTTTATATTAAACTAGACAGGTATGATGTATCACCTTTAAGGGGGAACAATAGTAGGTTACTGCAACCCTTTATATTAAACTAGACAGGTATGATGTATCACCTTTAAGGGGGAACAACAGTAGGTTACTGCAACCCTTTATATTAAACTAGACAGGTATGATGTATCACCTTTAAGGGGGAACAATAGTAGGTTACTGCAACCCTTTATATTAAACTAGGCAGGTATGATGTATCACCTTTAAGGGGGAACAATAGTAGGTTACTGCAACCCTTCATATTAAACTAGGCAGGTATGATGTATCACATTTAAGGGGGGAACAATAGTAGGTTACTGCAACCCTTTATATTAAACTAGACAGGTATGATGTATCACATTTAAGGGGGGAACAATAGTAGGTTACTGCAACCCTTCATATTAAACTAGGCAGGTATGATGTATCACCTTTAAGGGGAGAACAATAGTAGGTTACTGCAACCCTTTATATTAAACTAGGCAGGTATGATGTATCACCTTTAAGGGGAGAACAATAGTAGGTTTCTGCAACCCTTCATATTAAACTAGGCAGGTATGATGTATCACCTTTAAGGGGAGAACAATAGTAGGTTACTGCAACCCTTTATATTAAACTAGGCAGGTATGATGTATCACCTTTAAGGGGAGAACAATAGTAGGTAACTGCAACCCTTCATATTAAACTAGACAGGTATGATGTATCACATTTAAGGGGAGAACAATAGTAGGTTACTGCAACCCTTCATATTAAACTAGACAGGTATGATGTATCACCTTTAAGGGGAGAACAATAGTAGGTTACTGCAACCCTTTATATTAAACTAGGCAGGTATGATGTATCACCTTTAAGGGGGAACAATAGTAGGTTACTGCAACCCTTCATATTAAACTAGACAGGTATGATGTATCACCTTTAAGGGGAGAACAATAGTAGGTTACTGCAACCCTTTATATTAAACTAGGCAGGTATGATGTATCACCTTTAAGGGGGAACAATAGTAGGTTACTGCAACCCTTCATATTAAACTAGGCAGGTATGATGTATCACCTTTAAGGGGGAACAATAGTAGGTTACTGCAACCCTTTATATTAAACTAGACAGGTATGATGTATCACCTTTAAGGGGGAACAATAGTAGGTTACTGCAACCCTTCATATTAAACTAGACAGGTATGATGTATCACATTTAAGGGGAGAACAATAGTAGGTTACTGCAACCCTTTATATTAAACTAGACAGGTATGATGTATCACATTTAAGGGGAGAACAATAGTAGGTTACTGCAACCCTTTATATTAAACTAGACAGGTATGATGTATCACCTTTAAGGGGGGAACAATAGTAGGTTACTGCAACCCTTTATATTAAACTAGACAGGTATGATGTATCACCTTTAAGGGGGGAACAATAGTAGGTTACTGCAACCCTTTATATTAAACTAGGCAGGTATGATGTATCACATTTAAGGGGGGAACAATAGTAGGTTACTGCAACCCTTTATATTAAACTAGGCAGTTATGATGTATCACCTTTAAGGGGGGAACAATAGTAGGTTACTGCAACCCTTTATATTAAACTAGGCAGGTATGATGTATCACCTTTAAGGGGAGAACAATAGTAGGTTACTGCAACCCTTTATATTAAACTAGACAGGTATGATGTATCACCTTTAAGGGGGAACAATAGTAGGTTACTGCAACCCTTTATATTAAACTAGGCAGGTATGATGTATCACCTTTAAGGGGAGAACAATAGTAGGTTACTGCAACCCTTTATATTAAACTAGGCAGGTATGATGTATCACCTTTAAGGGGGAACAATAGTAGGTTACTGCAACCCTTTATATTAAACTAGACAGGTATGATGTATCACCTTTAAGGGGGAACAATAGTAGGTTACTGCAACCCTTTATATTAACTAGGCAGGTATGATGTATCACATTTAAGGGGGGAACAATAGTAGGTTACTGCAACCCTTTATATTAAACTAGGCAGGTATGATGTATCACATTTAAGGGGGAACAATAGTAGGTTACTGCAACCCTTTATATTAAACTAGACAGGTATGATGTATCACCTTTAAGGGGGGAACAATAGTAGGTTACTGCAACCCTTCATATTAAACTAGACAGGTATGATGTATCACCTTTAAGGGGGAACAATAGTAGGTTACTGCAACCCTTCATATTAAACTAGGCAGGTATGATGTATCACCTTTAAGGGGGGAACAATAGTAGGTTACTGCAACCCTTTATATTAAACTAGACAGGTATGATGTATCACATTTAAGGGGGGAACAATAGTAGGTTACTGCAACCCTTTATATTAAACTAGACAGGTATGATATGTATCACCTTTAAGGGGGGAACAATAGTAGGTTACTGCAACCCTTTATATTAAACTAGACAGGTATGATGTATCACCTTTAAGGGGGGAACAATAGTAGGTTACTGCAACCCTTTATATTAAACTAGACAGGTATGATGTATCACCTTTAAGGGGGGAACAATAGTAGGTTACTGCAACCCTTTATATTAAACTAGACAGGTATGATATATCACCTTTAAGGGGGGAACAATAGTAGGTTACTGCAACCCTTTATATTAAACTAGGCAGGTATGATGTATCACATTTAAGGGGGGAACAATAGTCGGTTACTGCAACCCTTTATATTAAACTAGGCAGGTATGATGTATCACCTTTAAGGGGGGAACAATAGTAGGTTACTGCAACCCTTTATATTAAACTAGGCAGGTATGATGTATCACCTTTAAGGGGAGAACAATAGTAGGTTACTGCAACCCTTTATATTAAACTAGACAGGTATGATGTATCACCTTTAAGGGGGAACAATAGTAGGTTACTGCAACCCTTTATATTAAACTAGGCAGGTATGATGTATCACATTTAAGGGGGGAACAATAGTAGGTTACTGCAACCCTTTATATTAAACTAGACAGGTATGATGTATCACATTTAAGGGGGGAACAATAGTAGGTTACTGCAACCCTTCATATTAAACTAGGCAGGTATGATGTATCACCTTTAAGGGGAGAACAATAGTAGGTTACTGCAACCCTTTATATTAAACTAGGCAGGTATGATGTATCACCTTTAAGGGGAGAACAATAGTAGGTTTCTGCAACCCTTCATATTAAACTAGGCAGGTATGATGTATCACCTTTAAGGGGAGAACAATAGTAGGTTACTGCAACCCTTTATATTAAACTAGGCAGGTATGATGTATCACCTTTAAGGGGAGAACAATAGTAGGTTACTGCAACCCTTCATATTAAACTAGACAGGTATGATGTATCACCTTTAAGGGGAGAACAATAGTAGGTTACTGCAACCCTTTATATTAAACTAGGCAGGTATGATGTATCACCTTTAAGGGGGAACAATAGTAGGTTACTGCAACCCTTCATATTAAACTAGACAGGTATGATGTATCACCTTTAAGGGGAGAACAATAGTAGGTTACTGCAACCCTTTATATTAAACTAGGCAGGTATGATGTATCACCTTTAAGGGGGAACAATAGTAGGTTACTGCAACCCTTCATATTAAACTAGGCAGGTATGATGTATCACCTTTAAGGGGGAACAATAGTAGGTTACTGCAACCCTTTATATTAAACTAGACAGGTATGATGTATCACCTTTAAGGGGGAACAATAGTAGGTTACTGCAACCCTTCATATTAAACTAGACAGGTATGATGTATCACATTTAAGGGGAGAACAATAGTAGGTTACTGCAACCCTTTATATTAAACTAGACAGGTATGATGTATCACATTTAAGGGGAGAACAATAGTAGGTTACTGCAACCCTTTATATTAAACTAGACAGGTATGATGTATCACCTTTAAGGGGGGAACAATAGTAGGTTACTGCAACCCTTTATATTAAACTAGACAGGTATGATGTATCACCTTTAAGGGGGGAACAATAGTAGGTTACTGCAACCCTTTATATTAAACTAGACAGGTATGATGTATCACCTTTAAGGGGGGAACAATAGTAGGTTACTGCAACCCTTTATATTAAACTAGGCAGGTATGATGTATCACATTTAAGGGGGGAACAATAGTAGGTTACTGCAACCCTTTATATTAAACTAGGCAGGTATGATGTATCACCTTTAAGGGGGGAACAATAGTAGGTTACTGCAACCCTTTATATTAAACTAGGCAGGTATGATGTATCACCTTTAAGGGGAGAACAATAGTAGGTTACTGCAACCCTTTATATTAAACTAGACAGGTATGATGTATCACCTTTAAGGGGGAACAATAGTAGGTTACTGCAACCCTTTATATTAAACTAGGCAGGTATGATGTATCACCTTTAAGGGGAGAACAATAGTAGGTTACTGCAACCCTTTATATTAAACTAGGCAGGTATGATGTATCACCTTTAAGGGGGAACAATAGTAGGTTACTGCAACCCTTTATATTAAACTAGACAGGTATGATGTATCACCTTTAAGGGGGAACAATAGTAGGTTACTGCAACCCTTTATATTAAACTAGGCAGGTATGATGTATCACATTTAAGGGGGGAACAATAGTAGGTTACTGCAACCCTTTATATTAAACTAGGCAGGTATGATGTATCACATTTAAGGGGGAACAATAGTAGGTTACTGCAACCCTTTATATTAAACTAGACAGGTATGATGTATCACCTTTAAGGGGGGAACAATAGTAGGTTACTGCAACCCTTCATATTAAACTAGACAGGTATGATGTATCACCTTTAAGGGGGAACAATAGTAGGTTACTGCAACCCTTCATATTAAACTAGGCAGGTATGATGTATCACCTTTAAGGGGGGAACAATAGTAGGTTACTGCAACCCTTTATATTAAACTAGACAGGTATGATGTATCACATTTAAGGGGGGAACAATAGTAGGTTACTGCAACCCTTTATATTAAACTAGACAGGTATGATGTATCACCTTTAAGGGGGAACAATAGTAGGTTACTGCAACAATTTTGTCAAATTTTTCATCAGAGTTGATTTCTTTAACATATGTGTACTTGCAGTCACAAAATCAAATAGATTCATTTCGTGAAAACTCAAATCCATCAATTGTAATAATTTCTTTCTGCTTTGTATGTTATATTAGATTTAAGTTATAATCATATTTCTAATTTTTTCAGCAACAAATTCACTAATGGACAATTTACAGGTAAGAATTATTTTTCATGTCTTTAAGATTTTCCTTTGTGTAGAAGGCTTTGGACAGATAAAGTTGATTACAGGTAGTGGCCTTGGGTTGTTGTCTCTTTGACATATTCCTCATTTCCATTCTCTTTTCTCTTTGGTTTGAAACAAAACCAAATTTGGTTTAAAAACTATTACACAGTTTATTCCACTTTGAAAATAGAACACCATCATTCTCAATATTTTTGTATATAGGTCATTACATAATTATTATTATTGGCCTTATAGTCCAGTCAATCTAGCATAAATTTGACCCTTACCTGAAAGTAATTGCAACAGAAGATTTTTAAGTTTAAATCTTTAGCATTATACCACAAATATACACAGAAAAAAGTCCCATAAAATCTTACTTGAGAAAGACTAGAAAAATCACCAATTTTAACAATTCCTAATGGAGATTGAAAAGGGAGATAAATCTTGCAAAAAAGGCAGAAATATTAATAAAAATTGATACAAAATTATAACTTTACCGCTTCTATTCATCAGAATGTATTGATTCTTGATTTTTTAGCCGTCTTCAGAGTATAACAAACAACTCTAAAGGTGTTTTCATATGTTTTATCAAGCTATAATCTAGATTTCGCAATTCATTAGTTGACCATTTTTTGAATTTTTCAACATGTCAAGGTAAAGAATCTCAAATTTAATAAAAGCAATAAAGCATGTATTCTTCTTATTGTGGTTTAAAGTTTCTTTAGATAAGTGAGATGCTGAAAAAATATAATATACATATATAAACAATACCAAATTTTCACATTATTTCTTTCAAAATGGTCACAAAGCTTCAAATTTTCAATTTCTTTAATGAAAAATGCAAAAAAAAATTAAACTACCCATAACACTTCAGTTTTTTACATTTCATGAGCAGACAATTATATATTATTTAGACAAATAAAAACTAATAAACCCACTTTACATAAATTTCCAGAAAATCAACAAAAATCTGACCAAAAAACTCATTTTTGCAGAGTTATCTCCCCTTCCAATGTTAATTTCCATAGGAAATAAAAAATGATGATTTTGAGTTTTCCTCAAGTTAGACTTTATGGGACATTTTTCTGTGTATATTAAGGGCATGATGCTATAGATTAGAACTAAAACATTTTCTGTTGCTATTAGTTTCAGGTTAAATCTTAGTTAGACTGGACTATTAGCTTTTAACAAACACTGTGGATTTATTATTATTTATTGGATACCCATTTTCGTGTGTACAGGTGAACCACAACTTCAAATGTTCAAGGAATAATATATTTTCAATAGTCTTTGTATACAGAGATAGGCAAAACTATGAAATCAAATATCCATGAATATGCAAGTTTTCAATAATCCACGAAAATTGATACCTACAAAAATATATGAATACACAGTAGTTGGGTAAACTCTCTGGAACTCCTCAAGTTGACTTATGTTTTTGATTTGCATATCTACATTACTTGACTTTAATTTTTAAATTTGCGCTTCAATAGACCATGTTTTCTAAATTTACTTTTGTAACATATGTAAAAACTGTGTGTAATTCACTATGACATATTCATGTGTAGTACATATGAATGGAATACTAAGGTTCCAAGAAAGTTTAAATTGAAAGAAAAATATATCATAGTGAATTAAACACAGTTTTCAGGTTGAAGTTTCTGGTCAAGGTAGTTTTTTGATAAAGCTGAAGTCCAATCGACTAGAAACTAAGTACACTACATGAAATCAATTGATGCTTTTAGCATGCTCATTCTTTTAATTTTATTTTGCAGTATGGAAGTCCAGGATATATTGATATGGTGTTGAAAGCCATTGATGTAGCATATACTGGTGACAACACCAAGGCTAAGGTTTGTCAATTGGGGTTTAAAACTTAAAATTACACATTTTAGAGAGAAAGCTTAGTTATCTTGATATAAAAATATGGAGATTTGTTATGATTGTAAGACCACTATCCACTAGGGGCCATAGGAGGGGGTTAAAGACAGATAAGTCACGGTACAGCCTTCAACAATGAACAAACTGTCATGACAAATATGACAGCAAACCTAAGTTGAGTTATTCTTAAAACAATTATGGCAGACAGCAGCACTTAATAGCAGGCACACAGAATATAGGTTTTTTTTCACAAAATTTATTTAAACTATGCCACAATCATTGATAGGGTATCTAGTTTCAAAACTGTGATAATTGACCCTGCTTGGTGACCAAGATGGCTGACATAGCTAAAAATAGAACGTTGAAGGTTTTTTTAGTTGAACTTTTTGAAAAACACTATGAATAGAGAAAATCTGACAGGCAAAAATTTTGAGATCTACATGCTGTTTATTTATGTCAAAATTGTCAGATGACTCTTAAAGAAATTATTGCTCTTAAATTTCAATTTCTATAAAAAAAAAAAATCATTTTTGGATATTATTTTTTAAATTATAATAGTTTCAAAGAAACATTATTAGGAAAAATGAAGAGGAGCACATGATCTATGAATAATTTAAAATGGCTGAAATTGGAGTTATTGCTTTTTAATTACATTTTTTTTTTGCGTTCTTAATTGCAATGCTTGACAAAAGGTCATCCTTGGAAAAGATGGAAAAGACACACATAAAAATCTGTAATCCCTAAATTGCCTAGTTTTGCCATTAGAAATAAACATTCTTTATTGTTTTGTAAATTGAAAGTTTAACTGTAGATTATGCATTCTATGCTTATTGATTATACAGTAAGTCAAAAGAATCAAATTTTTGTTCCATAATTAACATAATTTATTCCTCTGGTTTTTATGCCCCACTTAGGAGCATTATGTTTTTGGTCTGTGCATCCATTTGTCTCTATGTTAGTCCCATTTCATCTTCAAGTTTTTGGGCAATGTAGTTTTTGATGAAGTTGAAGTCCAATCAACTTGAAACTTAGTACACATGTTACCTGGTATGATATGATCTTTCTGATTTTAATGTCGAATTAGAGTTTTGACCCTATTGACCACTGAACATAGAAAATAATAGTGTGAGTGGGGCATCTGTGTACTATGGACACATTCTTGTTCCCATTATTTTGAATATCAAATCTATAATTTTTCATATTGCCTTACAGGAAGAAATTGAAAAAATACAATGCACAATAACAGCTCTAGAAAATGGTAATGAGGAGAATCTGCCTTCAGAGTTAAAATGGGCTTTACAATTGGTACAAAGAGAGTCAAAACAATTAGATGGGAAATTCTATGAACATGATGAAAGAAATTCAATCCCATTAAGTCTCAAGGAAAGATTAATGCCTGAACCAAAAGAGAAGCAGGATTTAGAAATAAAACGCAAAGAACAGTTTAAAATTCAATTTACACAAAGAATTCTAAGTAATATATCAGTAAGTGTTGCTATACAAACATACATATATAATACCAGTGCTGTAAGACAAGAAGATATGGTATGATTGCTAATGAGAAATCACTCCACAAGAGACGTAATGACATAAGAATTAAAAACTATAGGTAACTGTTCAGCTTTCAACAATGAGCAAAGCCCATACCTCATAGTTCGCTATAAAAGACCCTTATACAACCAATGTGAAACAATTCAAAAAAGAAAACTAATGGCCTATTTTATGATTGACAAACACTGAATAACAGGCACATACAAAAACCCTAACTTAACTTGGGACAGTGGTGCAACAGTACAATGTTAGAACAAACTAGAAATAAGTTGAAAAAGTTTCACTCATCAGGTGGATCTAAATTGAAATACATCTAACAAAATCACAGATTGACATGAACATGTACTTGTATATCCCATCATCTTAAAGACTTAGTACAGATCTGAGAGTATTCACAGTTGCTGACAGCTAGTTCAAAGCCAATATCAACTAATAAAAAAAAATCATGCATCTAAGACTATTAAATCAATTCAAAATCTTTAAATATAAGAATATTTTGGATGCAGCATTAATGAATACATTTAAAAGATAATTCTGTTACAGGCAATTTTAGAAGACAGCATAGATGATGAATGGAAAGAAAGAAACCTTAACCTCAGAGTGTTATGTGAATATGAACAGGTAAAATACTAATAAATGAAAAGACCTCATTTTGTGTGTCATTTCTCTTCCTTCCACAACAAATTAATCATCATGCCTCTGTGTCCTATAGGTACGTATACCATGCAAAGTCGCATTTGTCATCCATTTTTTTTATTATTTGGTTTCGGTTATTTTGGAAGAAAAATACACCTTTATTATTCTACTCTGTTGCTCAGTAATTCTCATTTCAAGGCTTCAAAACAAGACCAGGCATTATCAGCAACGTCACAATGTAAGTGTAAGAGGAGAAGTTATCAGCAACGTCACAATGTAAGTGTAAGAGAAGTTATCAGCAATGTCACAATGTAAGTGTAAGAGGAGAAGTTATCAGCAACGTCACAATGTAAGTGTAAGAGGAGAAGTTATCAGCAATGTCACAATGTAAGTGTAAGAGGAGAAGTTATCAGCAATGTCACAATGTAAGTGTAAGAGGAGTTATCAGCAATGTCACAATGTAAGTGTAAGAGGAGAAGTTATCAGCAACGCCACAATGTAAGTGTAAGAGGAGAAGTTATCAGCAATGTCACCATGTAAGTGTAAGAGGAGAAGTTATCAGCAATGTCACAATGTAAGTGTAAGAGGAGAAGTTATCAGCAATGTCACAATGTAAGTGTAAGAGGAGTTATCAGCAATATCACAATGTAAGTGTAAGAGGAGAAGTTATCAGCAACGCCACCATGTAAGTGTAAGAGGAGAAGTTATCAGCAATGTCACAATGTAAGTGTAAGAGGAGAAGTTATCAGCAATGTCACAATGTAAGTGTAAGAGGAGTTATCAGCAATGTCACAATGTAAGTGTAAGAGGAGAAGTTATCAGCAACGCCACCATGTAAGTGTAAGAGGAGAAGTTATCAGCAACGCCACAATGTAAGTGTAAGAGAAGTTATCAGCAATGTCACAATGTAAGTGTAAGAGGAGAAGTTATCAGCAATGTCACAATGTAAGTGTAAGAGAAGTTATCAGCAATGTCACAATGTAAGTGTAAGAGGAGAAGTTATCAGCAATGTCACAATGTAAGTGTAAGAGGAGAAGTTATCAGCAACGCCACCATGTAAGTGTAAGAGGAGAAGTTATCAGCAACGTCACAATGTAAGTGTAAGAGGAGAAGTTATCAGCAATGTCACAATGTAAGTGTAAGAGGAGAAGTTATCAGCAATGTCACAATGTAAGTGTAAGAGGAGAAGTTATCAGCAATGTCACAATGTAAGTGTAAGAGGAGAAGTTATCAGCAATGTCACAATGTAAGTGTAAGAGGAGAAGTTATCAGCAATGTCACAATGTAAGTGTAAGAGGAGAAGTTATCAGCAATGTCACAATGTAAGTGTAAGAGGAGAAGTTATCAGCAATGTCACAATGTAAGTGTAAGAGGAGAAGTTATCAGCAATGTCACAATGTAAGTGTAAGAGGAGAAGTTATCAGCAACGTCACAATGCGAGAGATGATGTTATCAAGTTTGTTTTCCCCAAGTATAAAACTGTCTTAGGGAGAGGGAAAAAACAATAGAACAATGAACAGATAATTGGGCTTTCTTCATATAGATATTGCAAAATATCAGCTGTTGTGCTCACTCACCAATAAGATTGTCAATGGCTCCCTGCTAATATTTTACAATATCAAAGAAAAGATAACCTAATAATCTATACTTACACATGAAATGGAGTATTACTATAACATGGCAAACAGAATAAATTAGTCACTCGATTACTCCTCTCTCCTTTTTGACTAGCGTTGTTTCCAGTGTCAGCATCAATAAGGAATTAGTTTGTGATAAGGTCTAGTTTATGATGAACCACAAGTGGTAGGTCAATGATATTTGGTATGCAGTTGTATTAGCATTGGCACATCTCATTTGCATGGAGATTATTTTGTCATATAATTTCAGTTCATTGACCTTGAATATTTACTTAATTTACATGTTTAAGTTTTGCTATTTCAATTTTAAAATTTGCATAATCAAATCTCAATAAATGGAAGAAAAAAATGCAAGGCATGTCCAAGAACATATTATGATATAGGGATATTGCATGAATATTTGGGAATATTGTCCTGAGTAGAATTTTATATTGCACGAGCTTGCAAGTGCAATATATATTCTACGAGGGACAATATTCCCCAATATTCATGCAATAACCCTTTTATTGTATAGCAATATAATATTTGAAAAGTAAAAATTGGTTTAAAATAATTGATGAATGAAGTCATGAATTTTGAAGATGCATTGCTCTAGTGCAATATTGAAATTTATTGAGCACAAACTTTTGGTTACTTTCTCTGGATATATTATATTGCTTTGCCATAAAATCATTTATATGAACATTTCTACCATAAATAAACCAAAATCTGGTACCTGTAAAATAATACTTAATAATATCTTTTAACAGGGATGGCATTTCTATGGAATTACAGTTGACCTTGAAAAATTTACTGGTAAAGAAAACCTGATGAAAGTTCTGAAAGATATATCTCCATATTTATCTAGATTTTATGCTATTCTTAAACAAAATGGAGTTGACCTGCACTGCATGGAATCTTTAAGTGGAGAAAATTTCCTCAAGTTTATACAAAAGGTATGTTGATAAGTAAAGATTTTTTGGTGTAGATTTAAGAAATTATTCATGGGGGCTTGAATATATTGTGATTTTACCATAGGTTGGCCCTTTATGCAAAATATTTTACCCTGAGCAATAGCAAAGGATGAAATAATCATCATAAGGAGTGTAAAATCTAGAAATATTCAACTCCCATGAATTATTTCGATTCTAATAGGACATATTCGATAATTCTTTATGGAGCGCTCAAGGTGGAGGCAAATATTTGACTTTCCAATAAATAAACGCACTTTTAAATTAGCATGAAAGACCAGAGCAAACCGAAATTTTGACATGATCAAACTATTCTAATAATGTACATAGATAGTTTTGGATGAATTTAAATGACAATTTACTTATATGTCTTATGTTTAAAATAAAAATGATTGACACCACATTTTAGCATTGTTTGTTTACATTTACTTGTGATGATTTTTGGTTTTCACTTGGTTTCACAAGTGTGTATTTTCTTAAATTCTTACATCAGTACTCAAAGTGTTTGATGATCGTCATGTTAGAATATAGGATTAACATATTTTTATGCCCCATTTATGAACAGGAAGTTTAGGTTAAACTATGCTGACAGTTCTAGTTTTTATGTAACTGTTTGTTATATGAAGACAAGCTCCCTTTTGATTTTGAGAATTTATTAACTTGTTACATTTTGTATTTCAAGAATATGCTTTGTGGATTTCGAACAAGATTAAAAGACAGCATATAATTCTGTAATCCTTCATTGAATGGTTGTTAACCAAAAACCCTCAGATTTTTAACCTCTAAGCAATCTAAAAATCTAGTTGGTTTTTTTTCTAATGTTGCGAGTGTCATGATCATTTAATGTACTTTTCATGCATGACTTTAATCTCTCATTTAGTAAATAAACTGCTTGTTTCTGATATTATATATATTTTTGTTTCCGTAAAAGCAGTGCAGGTGAGAGATTGAGGTCCCTTTAGCCTGTTACCAAGTTTATTAACAACACTTCTTGTTGAAATAGGTGTGTGGACTGTGGAGGTCCATTAGATAGTAAAATATTGTTGAATAGTGTGGATTTTATTGTTTCTATTTTAGGAGGGAACAAGCACTAAAAATTTCACTGAAGCTTACAGAGCTCTCCGTAAAGTGATAGAAGATTATTCTGAATTGGACAAGTCATGGTTACATGAGTTTTGGAGGTAATCAATTGAGCAGCATCTTTAATAAATTATAAATTTCATACGTGAATAAAATGTTAGTCATGGTCATTTGTCATTTGTTAGATTTTTGTACCCACATGTGAAGCAGAGAGGATGTTATGGAATGTTAATGTCGATCAATTCCATAATGTAGACCCTCTCATATAAAATTCAATAAAAAATTTGAAAATTTACATGGTATTTTCTCTCATACCTACTTTTCTTATCAAACTTCAGATAGGTTTATATCAGCAATATTTTGAACACATTTGAAATTATTAATGATTTTTTGGGCGTTATTTATGCCCCATGTAATTGTAAATGATAATAAAAAAAATCAACATTATAAACCCTCTAGGGAAGATAAGAGGTCCTTTAAAAATAACTTACAGGTATTTTGTTCTTGTGAGAAATATGATACCACTGAAAGCATTTGAATTCTCTTTTATCCTAAAACTTTCTTCATTCCTTTTAATTCATTATCTCATCACAGTCCCAGTTGCACATACTGTATTGAGCTCATACAATAAGTTTCCATTAGAAATTATAATGTCTAGATATTATCTCATGAGCAATATTTGCATTTTGTGGCCATTTTGAAGATATATTTTCTAGAAAAATTCAAATGCATTACATAGAAAGATCCAATTCACTCAGAATCATGACAGTAATATCGCCTAAAAATTATCGCTGATCAATTTTCTTTCAAGGTCTGCAACAATTGGGTAATAATGGCTATTTTTTAATCAATTCAGATGTTGTTTGCCAAATGGAAAAATTGCCTATTTATGTAAAGACCATATGAGCAAAGCTGGAGCGACAAAAATACGACATGGGACAAGACAAGTACGACATGTACTTACAGACCAAGATAAACACTTTAAGGAGGCGTTATCAGAAAATCCAGTGATCCTGCAGTTAAAACAAGAAGGGATAACAATGAAAGACCATGAAGAAAAGAAAATAGAACCAAAATCTTCAGATGGTTCTCAAGGTTTGTATTCAATTACTCTCATATTTTTTTAATTTATGGTACTTACAGTTGATTTTTTATCTCACTTGAAGGGTTAGTGTGAACTATTACCTCACTTGAAAGGTGAGTGTGTTTTTATCTCACTTGAAGGGTTGGTGTGTTTTCATCTCACTTGAAGGGTGAGGGTGAATTTTAACCTCACTTGAAGGGTAAGTGGGTTTTTATCTCACTTCAAGGGTTAGTGTGAACTATAACCTCACTTGAAGGGTTAGTGTGAACTATTACCTCACTTGAAGGGTTAGTGTGTTTTATCTCACTTGAAGGGTTAGTGTGAACTGTTATCTCACTTGAAGGGTAAATGTGTTTTTATCTCACTTGAAGGGTTAGTGTGAACTATAACCAAACTTGAAGGGTTAGTGTGTTTTTATCTCACTTGAAGGGTTAGTGTGAACCATTACCTCTCTTGAAGGGTAAGTGTGTTTTTATCTCACTTGAAGGGTTAGTGTGAACTATTATCTCACTTGAAAGGTAAGTGTGTTTTTATCTCACTTGAAGGGTTAGTGTGAACTATTATCTCACTTGAAAGGTAAGTGTGTTTTTATCTCACTTGAAGGGTTAGTGTGAACCATTACCTCTCTTGAAGGGTTAGTATGTTTTTATCTCACTTGAAGGGTTAGTTGTTTTTATCTCACTTGAAGGGTTAGTGTGAACTATTATCTCACTTGAAGGGTAAATGTGTTTTTATCTCACTTGAAGGGTTAGTGTGAATTATTATACCTCAGTATGCTTTTTCTATATAAAAAATAATGAAATAGTTGTGCTATTTCATTCCACAGAACCATTTGCCAGTTAATAGTTTCAAAGACTATTGCCCCGGTGAATAGTTTCATAATCATCTTTCCCGTACTTTTGCAAGCTTATTTTTCATTGGACGATAATGCTGTCACTGACTACTCTGCTTGGTTACGTATGCTTTGCAACGTCACACTCCCTCTAATATTGTAAACGGTGGAATCTGTTTGTGTTGATTGTAATTTCACTTACAAGAAGCAATTATAAAAAAGAAAAAATATCTTCACTGGAATTTTTTAAAGATCTAAAATATAGTACCTTAGTCATAATATGGGTTCGCTCTCCGTATATTAAAAGTGAATTTGCGTTTGGTGTACTTACATGTAAGCTAGAATTTATTATAAGCACGGAAAGTTTAACACAAGTATTTCTAGCCTTGATTGAAATTAATGAAATATTTATTAATACAAAACGAATTATAAAAAAGTATAGTTCATCATGTGCGTATAAAGTTATCGGTGACATTTTTGTTTTCTTTTATATGATATATACACTTTTAGAAAATTAGATATTTGGTATATATATAAAACACTTAATGGCTGTGTTGTTCAGTATAATAAAACACCTAATGACTGGGTGTGCGGGTAATAGCAAGTTTGTTGTCCCTTCGCATACCAACTATTGCTCTCGGCGTTGCCTCGAGCAATAGTTGATACCTCAGGGACAACAAACTTGCTATTACCCTCACACCCAGTCAATAGTTGTATACTATTACCCTACTTGAAGGGTTAGTGTGAACTATTACCCTACTTGAAGGGTTAGTGTGAACTATTACCCTACTTGAAGGGTTAGTGTGAACTATTACCCTACTTGAAGGGTTAGTGTATTTTATCTCACTTGAAGGGTTAGTGTGAACTATTATCTCACTTAAAGGGTAAATGTGTTTTTATCTCACTTGAAAAAGGATATTACCAAAAAAGGGTTAAACAGTAAAGGTTAAATATTTACATTGTAAAGAAGGCACATAGCAATCATTGGCAGATCCAGAACTTTTCATAAGGGGCCCTCTGACTGACCTAAGTAGGGTCTGCTCCAGTCATGCTTCAGTGAATCCCTATATGATCAACCAAATTTTTCCCAAAAAAGGGGCGGGGTCCGGGCTCCTAGTTGCCCCTGGATCCTCCTATGCATAGAAATATAGTATTTAGCAGAAACAATACATGTTGGATTGCAGCATATTATGCTCATGAAACATTTATATATGTATTTTCAGGAGAGAATGCTGAAGATCAAAGTGTTCCCTCTGAGAATAAAGACAGCAGAATACTAAAGAGTCGAGAGTCCTCAGCCGAGAGTGAAACTTCACAGCAGTCTACCTCATCCAAACGCTCACAAAAATCTCAGAGACGCACAAGTCAAGCATGTTCATTACAGTGATAACAGACCATGTTTATTACAGCAATAACATGTACATTGTAGAAATTAATAGAAGTACATGTACATAACAGCAATAGTAAATGTTACAATAGAAGATATATATTGTAGATGTTTTAAAATTATTTTTTTGTTAATATCAACCTTTACTGTCGTGTTACACAAGGGCACAAAGCAAAATAATTTCATTAAAATAAAAGTTGTTGAAATTATGATAATAATATTCAACATCTGAATGGATTGCTCAAATTTTGAATATATTGTTTTATTGTCTCTGAAGGCAATTGAATTACAACGAATCATTATTACAGGAAATTTTTTCAGGTTATTTTAAAGTTGTGAGATAGAGATACGAATTGAGGTTTTTATGCTTAAAAGGATGAAATAAGTTGCAAAATTTACTGTTGGTATTAATGTAAAAGGACAAGGTACATGTACAATAAGGCCCATTTCAAACAGAATTTGAAAACTGAGAAAATAGGGGGGGGGAGGCAAAAACAGGCCTTATCATGCTTATCATACCTTGTCCTTTATTAACTTATGAAGGGCAGCACTAATTCTCTAAAAATATATTATCATTTAAGTTTTCACTAATATGCCGGTTATTTGGTTTTAAATCTAATAAAAAATTTGACCTGAAAAATTTAAGGCGTAAAACATTCAGACACATAATTATTAGAAACTTTTTTAAATTACAGCTTTAAATTACAGCTTTATATACTTATAGTGCTATCCGTGCTTAAGTCCAGAAGTTATTGCATGCATTTATTATTGTGTTTGTAGAAGAATAAAAAAATATTATGATTAGTTATTGTGATTTTAGGAAAAACTGCATACTGATACATGTAATAGATATCAGTATACGTATGCAAGTTCTTATTATTGCCATACTCATGCACTCACTCGCATTTATCAAAACCTCCCTATAATTCTGAATTTACATTACTTTAATATTAAGTCATAAAATCATTTTATTACTAGTTATATTAGTTAATGCATTTTAATCCTAAATTATTATATACAAATCAGAAATGTTATGTTATGTTTCACATAACAAGCATAGCTTATTTTGGAATGTATCATGCAATTAAAAATTTAAGTATTGTCAGTCAGTGTCAAATGTTGATTGAACATACATGCAACTAAGAGAGTGTCATAATTTCTTTTTCATTTTATAGATACATGTATTAGCAAACTATTCAAAGGTTTAAATAAAAAAAAAAATGCAAATGTCACATAACTAATTTTTGTGTCATTTTGTACTTTTAGATAAACTGATTAAATTTAATTTTAAATAAATTAACCTGTTAGTACATTTTGTTGTACGTACCAAAAGTTAAATAATGTACAAAAATTTTCAAAAGTACACAACACACTTTATAGTCTCCGCAGAGTTTCATTTAAGGGGACAATAAAGTGTTTAACAAAATATTATTTTTCATTGTCAGAGGGTTTGTGCATTCAACATTCATTTAAATCATCAGAGTCATATATCCTTTTTTTAATCATTATTGTGATATTATTTATTTATTTAATATGCAATTTCCATGACTTGTTTTTGATGATTGTTATAAAATAATTTACAATTGTTGACATTTAGTATAATGTAGTTATATTTATTCCTTTTGATATTAACTATTGTTAATCTGTTAGTTAAGACTATTAACACTTATCATAGGTGCCTACTTTTCTCACCTCTAATGCAGAAGATCTCATTGTGACAGAAATATTTTATAAGGAGACATATATTGTAATGCTTTTAAACATCTTTTCATGGTCACCATATAATTATTTGTGAATTGAAAGTATTCCACAGGAGACGAGCACTGAGCTACAAATCACAAACACTTTGGAAGAATAATTTTGAAGGTAAAGACTAAAGTGAGGAGAGTTGACACCTTGCATTGCTTACACATGTAATCTTTTAGTTTTGATATATATTGTTTACACATTTTTCCCTGTGATATCTATGTTAAATATTTATATTGATGAGAAGTTTTACAAATTTCTATATTTATATGTGTTGATAGTTTATAGGTTTCTATTGTTTTTCATATGAAGCCAATAACGTTTATATTGATGTGATTTGACATTATCAAATGCAATTTATCCTCTGGTTCTTTCTTGCATCATGCAAGTGCCAGATGTAAAGCAGGAACTACTTTTCCCTACCTTGTCCTTTGAGTTTACCCCCACTCTTTGAAATCGGGCTTTTGTTGCTCAATCTTTGGTTTTATGTGTAATGTCTTGATATGGTTGTTGTTTTCCATAGTTTTTATGCCCCTTTTATGGGCTTTATGTTTTCTGGTCTGTTTGTCTGTTTGTCCATAACCGTTTCATGGTTTATTTTTTAGTCAAGGTAATTTTTAATGAAGTTGAAGTCCAATCGCCTTGAAACTTAGTACACATGTTCCCTATGATATGATCTTTCTAATTTTAATGGCAGATTAGAGTTTTGATCCCAATTTCACAGTCCACTGAACATAGAAAATGATAGTAAGATTAGGGCATCCATGTACTATGGACACATTCCTATTATCGTCTTTTTTTATTGGAGCACTTTCATGCACGGTCTGCTATTTCTCCAAAATTTTAAAGCTTGTAAGAAACTTTTTTATTTCTTCAAAAATTGTTGGGATCTGATATCTTCTAATGATATTATCTAAATATTTTTATGCCCCACCTATGATAGTAGAGGGGCATTATGTTTTCTGGTCTGTGCGTCTGTTCGTTTGTCTGTCCGTCTGTTTGTTCGTCCGTCCGTTCGTTCATCTGTCCGTCTTTCCCGCTTCAGGTAGTTTTTGATGAAGTTGAAGTCCAATCAACTTGAAACTCAGTATACATGTTCCTTTTGATTAGATAATTCTAATTTTAATGCCAAATTAGAGAATTTATTCCAATTTCACGGTCCACTAAACATAGAAAATGATAGTGTGAGTGGGGCATCCATGTACGGTGGACACATTCTTGTTTTTTGTGACTTAAATATTCCAACATAGTCTGGTCAGCTAATACAATAAACATAATTGTGACTGTTTTTATTCCCCATTAATGGGCATAATGTTTTCTGGTCTGTGTGTCCGTTTGTTTGTCTGTCCAGTTATGGTTAAAAATTCTAGCTCAGGTAGTTTTTAATGAAGTTGAAGTCCAATCAACTTGGAACTTAGTGAACATGTTCCCTATGATATGATATTTCTAATCTAAATGCCAAATTAATTGGTGGTGGAATCGCCTTTTTCAGATAATTTAAAGACAATTTGTAGAAAAAGTAAATCCTTCTTTTCCAATGATCTACAAAATGATTTGGTTTTTTTTCTATGTGATGTCATCAGGCATGGTCCCCTTTTTCCATGACATCACCATAAGAAGTTCTTAGAAAAGTAAAAAGACATTAGCATCATATTTCAAGATGACGAATGAAAAACTCAAATGAAGAACCAAAGCTAATCAGAAAAAAAGGAGATTAGAAAAAGGATAAATTTGCTAACAATTAGAGAATCTCTTATAACGCTTATGTCATTATAACATTATTTCTTTTGCTTTTTTTTTTGTAATTATATACATTTTTGTACTACAAGTAGTAAAATAAAATGTTAAAAGTGAACTGTGTTCTAATTTGTGTGATGGTTCCTACCATTTGAACTTGGGTATTGTATTTTGACCTTTCTGGATACACCTTATCACTATTTGTCTGCCATTACTGGACATCACACTGACACAGGTTCCCGTAAAATTTTGATGCCACAATGGAAAAGTGATTGTTGTATGATTCAAAAGTTCAAGCGAGACAGATTCTCGGTTCAGCTGGGAATAACTTTAAGGTGTATTGGGGCTTTGGTGAATTTGTACATGAAAATACTTTCTTCTTTTGCACACAAAAAAATCATTTGGTTTCAAAAGTAACAAATCAAATAAATTTTATTGATTTTAACCATATGAAATCAGCTGATGGCAGGACTTCTGTTCATATATACAGTTATTTAAAAATAAGATGTTGTATGAATGCCATTGAGACTATACACCATTTCAGGAAATGGCTTACTTAGCTTCATCCAGGGAATACATCATAGGAATTTGTTATAATATAGTTAAGTTTTGCCTACTTTCCTCTTAAGATTCTTGTTGGTTTTCATGTTAAGTCATCAAAGTGTGATAAGATAAATTCAAAATAGTGATAAGAAAGTCATTATTTATAGGAGTGAATGTCCTTAATGGAGCATTTTTTTGTTACTGTGGATTCATTATTATTCGTTGGATACCAATTTTCGTGGATTTCATGGGAACAGGTAAACCACGAAATTAAATGTTCAACGAACACCAAATTTTCTATAGGCTTGTATGCAAAGCCACAAAATTAAATATCCACAAACATGTAATTTTTCTCAATCCACGAAAATTGGTACCCACGAAAATAAATGAATCCACAGTACCCTTTTTTGTGTTCTAAGCAAAAAATAAAGAAGATAGAAACTAAAGAGACTAAATGATCAGCATTACAAGATAAAAAAAAAATTGTGATGAATTCTATTCCCTTCTACAATCTTCAAAGTCTTGGAGAGTGTCCTTTGTTGAATTTGCAAGGTGAACAACACAGGTTCTTGAGAGCAAGCCTCTAGTTTCAATATTTTACCCTTAGACAGACTTAATCTTTTGCAGTAAACATTTACAGAGAGTCTTAGATTACTTACATGATAACATCTTTGCTACCCAAGGGTTACAATAAGGTCCCCTTTCTCTTCACCCTTGGCAAATTAAGAAAAAGTAAGAATTTCTTATTCACTAGGTAATTTTTTCAAAGTTGTAACTGCTGCATCCAATAACCTCTAGTGTTTCATTTCTTAAAGTATCTGAGAAATAGACCAAACAACAAAATTTTAGCAATGATCAATGAACTATAAACTTGAGGTCAAAGTCTTGAAATCTGCCAGTCAGACATGTACACTTTACAATTATACCTTACACCAAGGTGTTGAAAGGAACGCATATACCAAATTTAGTTATGCTATAACCAATAATGTGTGAGTATTTCACTGGACAAAATAACTAAATTTTCAGCCAGGTGAGCTTTTCCTGTTACTTTGGGTCTGTCTTCTATCTTCATCAGTATCATTAACTTTTAAAAAAATCTTCTCCTCTGAATCAACTGAGCCACCTATAACCTAAAAGGGCCATTATCATTATTGGTTAATCTAGTTTGAAAATGTGTACAATTACCCTGCCTGCTAACCATGATGGCCAAAATGGCTAAAAATAAAACTATAAAGGGATAAAATGCAAGTTTTGTCTATTATTTTGAAAATGTTAAAAAAAGAGAAATTTTTACAAGGCAAAAATTGTTCAGATTGTTGAGGTCCACAAACTTCTCACAGGAGTGATTGCCCTTAGACGACAAATTTTACCTTTTTTTTTTTGTTGCCAATGATCTTGAAAACTAATTTTATTATTATTTTTTGGTGATGTTGTACCCTTTAAGACTTGTTATAAAGTACACAGTATACGTAAACATATATTAACATAACTTTATTCATTAACATACTCATAAATATATAAATACATTTCAAATACTTTATAAACACGGCAGAAGAAGTTATCATGAAGCATATAAGTACAATTGTTCAAACTGCCAGATCTGAGTTTAAATACTCTGCAAATTATATTTTTTTTCACAGCATTTACACCCATCATCTTCATTTATGAGTGCATAGATAATTTGTTATAATACATGTATCATGATTAAAATATATAGCACCTTCAACAACCTTGTTTAAAAGGCTATGTGCATATAAGTGCATCTCCGCTACACAATAATTCAGTTAACACAGAGATATGTCTTGTTAATACAGGTATGTCATTTCAACAATAAAATGGACATGTTAAAATGGCAATACTTTAACATGTTTACCGTGCAAAACATTCAAAGCAGCACAAATTTTAACTTTTAAACTATTAATGTAAAAGTCTCAAAGTCAATATACCTTGATTTAGGGGAAGGCCAATTAAACTCAATGGTGTTCAGACATGTGAATGCTAATACAACTGCATAGCAAATTTCATAGGCTAACCATTAGGCCATTCCCCTTAAACTGACCTAATGGAATCTATAACAAATTTTAAATGCTGCTGCTGATGAAAACACCATGCCTCTTTGAGGCCAGACAAAAAATCACTAGAATATCTTCCACATTTACATTACTCAAAAGCGAGTTTACATTCACCATTAATCCAAACAACAGCGTTAGTTTTCTAATAAAACTTTCTTAAATTGTACAACTGGTAAAAACTTTAATTAAATGACTACCTTTAAAACTTAGGCAAGTAAATCTGGAACAACAAACTAGAAATTATTCATTTCAACAACAATGTGAAATGTTGAGAAAAACAATCCAAGCCTCTAAGAACAAGTGTGCAATATGTATAAAAATTGTCTTAATTCTAAATTCTAATATTCTTGTAACCCTGTAATGACAGAGCCAAATATTTTCAAAATTGAAACAGGGCTTTCTTCAGTTAATCTATAATGTACATTGTGTTAAAATAACAAGTATATTTGTAACAGCAAATTTGACCTTTGGTACCAAGTGTTGCATATGGACAGACAGATGGACTGGTTCTGGTAACCCATAATACACTGTTGACAGATTTATAAAAAGATGTTCATATAAACAAATAAAACTACCACATAAAAATAACCATCATATATTGGTAATGTAAGCACAACTGGTAATAAAAAAAAATATTGGCAAAACAACCAAGAGTAATAACATAAAAATATAGTTCATTTACCGGTATAATTAAACAAAATATTGATATAAACATGTACAACTGCTTACACAAAATATTTTAATTATTAAAAAAAAATCAGCAGTATCCAGTTTTCTATCAGACAATAGTTTCAAACAACCATATATTTTACATTATTGAATAATAATTTAAAATGAATCAGCCAAAAACTTTTGTTTTCTTAAATAGTTTTATGGTGGTGTGAAAATTGTACATTTATAATACATGTATACAGCTTTGTTGTCAATATTAGATATATATTAAATATTTTAGATTTTTTTCTCTATTAGCCAAGTCAAAGAAATTCTAATTATTTAATTGTATTGAAAATATTTTTGAAGAAAAACATGAAATATTTTTAATATTCATTGATCTGGGATTTGTCATGGGACAGCCTTTCCTGATAAATTTTTCAAAATAAAGCAACAAAAAACTACTATTATAATAAACCCTAAAAGGCCATGTGAGCTATTGCTATCACTTGGTGCCTATTTGTCAGTCGTTTTAAACTATAAATACATTCTGGAAACTATTTGGTTTAAAATTCCCAGACATTATTTGAATGTTACTTATAGTAACTTGTTAAAAAATTGTATCCAGAAATTTGATTCATGAACAAACATGGCCACTGTTACTAAAAAAAGAACTCAATTATCTTGAAAAACTTATTATAATAGATAGGTGTAAGCTGTTAACCGTAAAACAGATCAAATACATGATCTACATTTATACGCAAATTGCATTTTCTTAATAAAAATTAGGCAATTGTTAAAATCACATTTAGGAATGGAATGAAAACATTTCTTCTTATACAACAGATTTAAATACCATTATGAAATGGTGTATACTATAACACTTAAATGTATTAGAAAGCAGAATAATCCAAACTTTCTAAAAATACAATGCATTTCTCTTAAATTAAAAAATAAACTAAACAATAACAAAAATAATCAATAGAACATCTATCTTGTAATTTGAATTACTGATTGAAACATTTTAATATAAATAAAATAAATGTATAAACCAAAAAAAACCTTTTTAATTTTATTGCCAATTCCATAGTCTTTTATCAAAACTACAATTTCAGTTTTTGATATGGAATTTCGAGATCACATCTGTTAACATTTCACAAATATTTCATTGTTTGTATAATTCTAAAACCATTTTGCCTCTGAAAGACTGATAAGATTAGAGTTAAGTATACAAAGCTGCCATCAACTATAAAAAGCCATTGACTGTCTATTCTAAAAGTGTTTAAAAAACAGGACTTGATTAACTCCCTTTAACAATTGAACTCTCTTTTTGAAACTTTAAACACTAATATATATGTTTTTTTTTCTCACTGATGAAATTATACCTTTTTGACAAGGTCATATACTATGGATATTTCTTTTTACTCATCTTTTTGCCAAACAAAGCTTTTTTCCTTTCAAAATCATGTGGAGTTGTCTGTCTTGTCATGGTCTGATGCATGACAGTTTTAAACAAGTGATAAAATATGATAAGATATTAGTTTATCAACAATTTAAATCTAGTTTGCTTGCTCACCTAATTTTGTCAGTAAAACGGAACTGTTAATGACAGTTGCAGAGTAAATTTTGACACTTGTGAGTTATTATAATGAATTTCTTTTATTTTCACCCCTCCCTAAAGAGGGGCGAAAGATACCAGAGGAACAGTCAAACTCATAAATCGAAAAAATAACTCACAACACCATGGTTCAAAATGAAAAAGACAAACAGACAAATAATAGTACACATAACACAACATAAAAAAACTAAAGACTGAGCAATATGAACCCCAAAAACTGGGGGTGATCTCATTAAATGTCATATAAAAATATGCATACAAAATGATATATATTCATGTATGATGTATAAAATGCTATATCAATGATTTTTCATTATTGAATGAGTTCTTTTCATTTGCCTTTGTTGGACCACAGCTTGTAGATAATCTTCTTAGACGTAAACCTACAAGGGAAAGGAAAAAAAACAGTGAAAAAAAGTTTACACAATGTGATCCTTTTTCATCAATTCATCTGGCTTATTTTCTTCATCTCTCATTATTATCAAAAAGACTACAATAGCATTTTCACCCGCAAAAAAAACCCACAATAAATAAAATTCTATGTATATGACAGCTTCACAAATATAGTTCTGGTACATCTTATTAATATATCCCAAAAGAAGCATAGAAGTGAGTCATGCTCTCATGTTTAGATATATGATCCTTGTTATTTCAAATTATAGTATGTTTTATTATAGGATAATAAAGACACTGTAATTTAAATTGATGCTAAGAGCTGAGCTGTGGTCTTATGGAAATCCATATCACTTCTTTTCTAATCTATAATAACCTCTTTATATGAGTCAAGAGCTTGTCCATCAGTGTGATCTTGTTTTAACATGATTAAAAGGACATGTGGGGTAAACATCAATGATATAGCAATCTTACAACAACAATTAAACAAGTCTCCTAGAGGTTATCTTTCTGTATTAATCTGTGTTTATGCACAGACACAGAATTTAACAAAAAATCAAATAGGATTCTATCTTGAAAATCGGGTTTTCCAGCCATATTTTTATGGATTTAAAAAAAAAATCAAAGAAAGGCCTCCTTTTTCTTGATCAGCTAACATACTTTAATTCCATTTTAGACTGGAACAATTTCAAAGATACTATCCAAAATTGGCTACCAATACCAATTTCAGGTGAAAAAGATTGATTAAAAAAAACACTGCAATACATTTGTACCTTACTTTTTTCAACTTTAGAAATAAATTTAATTTCTTAAAATGTCAGGTGTTAAATAGCTCTTATTTTTATCCTGCAGCTGAAATCATACTTCACAAAAAACATAATTCCCCTCAAATTTAGAAATCCTGTATAACTTTATTCCTGACATGTGATTGTTTGTCTTAATTAAATTGAGTTATTTATAGATTATTGTTGATCATCTCAACGAGATTGATTTTCTCGCTTGAGCTGGAACAGATAATCTGTTTATCGCTATTTTACCTATGACGACGTTGTCAATTTCAATGTCAATTTCGTTAGCAACGTCAGGTGGTCTCCTTAGTTTCTAGCGATAATTTTTCCATCTCAAGCGAGAAGCATGATATGAAAATTATCACAAAAAAGATCAAAGGAAAAATGCACAAAATAGCAAAAACTATTTTATCTAGTACCTTGAGTATGTATTGTCAAATATAAGTGAGTAAATTCCCAGTTGTTTGGCTGTTAGTTCTCCTTTAACATACTGTTTATGGGAGTCTACTTTACATGGTGGTATCAACACTTCACTGCTAGATCCAGTCATTGTTTGGTAATGTACACCAAATACAACATCCTAAAATCAAAGTCCAGATTAGATTAACCAATAATCCATTTCCTTCTATCATATAGATATTTTTGCCATGGTTACAACCAAAAGGGATTATATTTTTCCATTATGACCATTAGAAATCAAATCTATGGAAGATTCTCTTTCTATAAATATATACATGCAGAACACAAATATTAAGCCTTATTTGTTAGAAAGTAGGGGAAAGAGGGTGTTTAAAAATTATGAGTGTCAATTTTGAAGTTTTTTTCCTAACTGTGTATTGCTACCATAGGTTTCTGACACAAAATAAAGGTCAAGATCTTTCAGTTCTATTGCACAATACTGTACATATGCAATTAAAGATTCTTCTTGAAAATTTTGAAAAATTTGAAATTTGAAAAATTTTGAAGGATAGCAATTACCCCCACACAGAATCCCAGCCTTTCCTTTGTAGTATGGAACCTTGTAGAACAATTTCAGATCCGTACTCTTAAAAGCAAGTAATTGTCAAGAAACTAGAAACATGCCTTATTTTGCCCCTAATTCCTGCATGAATTGGGCTACTACCCCCAAACTCTATCCCAGCTTTTTTGGTGATATGGAACCTTGTGGTACAATGTCAGAGAGATCCATAAACTCACACAAAAGTTATTGTCCAGAAACAACAAAAATTCTTGTTTTTGGCCCCTTTTTTCTCAAGGTCAGCAATTCCTAAATTGTTGGCGTCAAAACCCCCAAAATGAATCCAAACCTTCTACATTGTGGTACAATTCCAGAGCGATTGAAATACTTATACACAAGTTATTAACCTGAAAGTAAAATGCTTGTTTTGGACCCTTTTAGGCCCTTTATTTCTAAATGGTGGGGACCATCATCATCCCAAAATCAATTCAAAACCTTCCTTTTGTGATATTGAACCTTCTTCTTAAATTTCATAGAGATCCATTGACTTAAACAAAAGTTATTGTCCAGAAACAAAATGTGTCTTCGGACGAGGCATATGTTGAAGAGAACCATGTAAACGAAGACATCATACCATTATACGATCCCAAAATTTTTTTTGCAGTCGTTTAAAAAATTGCCATTGGATAGGCTTCAAAAAATAATCAAAGAGCAGATTTCATACATGGTCATTATGTGTAAGAATATTTTTAAAAGTATTTGGTAAAAAGGAAGTTGATGAGCAATAAATCTAATAATGGCGTACAGAAAAGTATGCTCATATGACGCAGTCAGAAAGCTTTGATATCTAGCTCAAAATAAAAGTGCCCCAAAAAAAATTGTGTGATGGCCTGCCTGATGGAATGAAGTAAAACAGTACCAGAATACCCCTCCCTTCAAAGCTGGGATAAATTAGTAAAATACTATGTCAATAAAACTCAATGCAAACATATCTCACCACTTAATAAGGGATGTAAATATACTTTACACTGACAGTCTTATGGTTCTTTGGATCAATGATCTTTAAAAAAAACATGGCATAAGGCCTGTAAACCTTTGTCCTGTATCAATCACTACTAATGTACTTAGAGGGGGAAAACATGAATCCACTAATATAGAAGAGGACCAAAATTATTGGTCCAAATTATCTCTAAATTCATTTATTCAATAATATAGTCTTCAGAAACTAATTGTTACTTACCTTTGGATGAGAGTTAAATTCCCAACAAAGAGTTGTGTTAAACCGATCCACTAAGACAGGTACAGCAAATGTTTTACCAGGCTTAATCCATATTTCATTCTGACTATTAACTTCTCCTTTCTCAAGGTCAGCTGTTGATATGGTCATACTGGAGGTCATACTTCAAAGTTAACAAAAATTACATTAAACAAACCATATTTATTATTAACCCAGGTAATTTAATTAAAACAGAGGCCTAAAAATTGACAGTTTTATAAGAGTGTCTGAATAGTGGGTCCTTCATTTCAGTAATCTTTTTACTTCTTTACTTCATTTTTTTAATTCTCTTTTCTTATTTTCTTTAGGCCCATTTTTCTCTTATCTGTAAACCCCATCCAGACCCATACTTATACTAGTAAATTGAAGTACCTAAAATCAATAATTCCTTGTAAGCAATCTTATCTCATCTCCTTGTTTTATATTCTTACTTTGGATCAGTTATAAGCATTCTTATCACATGTCATTATTTTATATTCTTATTTTGGATCAGTTATAAGCAATCTAATCCCACCTCTTTATCTTATATTCTTACTTTGGATCAGTTGTGAGCAATCTTATAACATCTCATCATTCTATATTCTTACTTTGGATCAGTTGTAAGCAATCTTATCACATCTCATTATTTTATATTCTTAATTTTGATCGGTGGTAAGCAATCTTATCACATCTCATTATTTTTTATATTCTTATTTTGGATCAGTTATAAGCAATCTAATCCCACCTCTTTATCTTATATTCTTACTTGGGATCAGTTGTAAGAAATCTTATCACATCTCATCATTCTATATTCTTACTTTGGATCAGTTGTAAGTAATCTTATCACATCTCATCATTCTATATTCTTACTTTGGATCAGTTATAAGCATTCTTATCACATCTCATCATTCTATATTCTTACTTTGGATCAGTTACAAGCATTCTTATCACATCTCATCATTCTATATTCTTACTTTGGATCAGTTGTAAGCAACCTTATCACATCTCATTATTTTATATTCTTAATTTTGATCAGTTATAAGCAATCTTATCACATCTCATTATTTTTTATATTCTTATTTTGGATCAGTTATAAGCAATCTAATCCCACCTCTTTATCTTATATTCTTACTTGGGATCAGTTGTAAGAAATCTTATCACATCTCATCATTCTATATTCTTACTTTGGATCAGTTGTAAGTAATCTTATCACATCTCATCATTCTATATTCTTACTTTGGATCAGTTATAAGCAATCTTATCACATCTCATCATTCTATATTCTTACTTTGGATCAGTTATAAGCATTCTTATCACATCTCATCATTCTATATTCTTACTTTGGATCAGTTGTAAGTAATCTTATCACATGTCATTATTCTATATTCTTACTTTGGATCAGTTGTAAGCAATCTTATCACATCTCATTATTTTATATTCTTAATTTTGATCAGTGGTAAGCAATCTTATCACATGTCATTATTTTATATTCTTATTTTGGCTCAGTTGTAAGCAATATTATTACATCTCATTATTTTATAACTTACTTTTGATCAGTTATAAGCAATCTTATTACATGTCATTATTTTATATTCTTACTTTTTATCAGTTATAAGCAATCTTATCACATCTCATTATTTTATATTCTTACTTTTTAACAGTTATAAGCAATCTTATCACATGTCATTATTTTTTATTCTTACTTTGGATCAGTTGTAAGCAATCTTATCACATCTCATTATTCTATATTCTTACTTTGGATCAGATATAAGCAATCTTATCACATGTCATTATTTTATATTCTTATTTTGGCTCAGTTGTAAGCAATATTATTAGTTATAAGCAATCTTATCACATCTCATTATTTTTTATTCTTACTTTGGATCAGTTGTAAGCAATCTTATCACATCTCATTATTCTATATTCTTACTTTGGATCAGTTGTGAGAAGAGGACTGTTCTGAGGTTCTGTCAGTGATTTCGATACCTCTTCATCGGAGATCAAATGGAATTGGTCATCTTTTCTGAAAAATATATATTACTTATAAAATAAATAATTGAGTTTTATGTGTTTGAGTGTGTGTTTTATTGGTTTTTTTTAAATTATCTACTGAATTCTTCAATTGGAATCATATAAAAATTACTCCATTTTGCTTTTTAAATATGAATTGTTATCATATAAAGCATAATTTACTCATGATATGGTTTAATACGAAATTCAACCAACATCCACAATATTGCCTGGTTAAGTTTCTGTTAACTTAAAGTTAATTCACGTCAATTTTTATCTATAAAAAATTTCATATTGCTTTTTCAACATCACGCCAGCATTAAAAAGAGCCACTATAATTCCAAGAGCTCTGCTATAGGGCAGATGTACAATGGTGGCTATCATCACAGTTGCTGATCCTGCTCCACATAAAGTTTACTGCTTTAATGTTAAAAAGTCTGCAAGTCTTTGAGTTTTTTTCTATATTTAGCACCCATACTTTATCTGCAGAAAGAAATGTTTAGGATAAAATTGTTACTCACTGTTTTTCTTTTATTTCATCTGTAATATTTCCATCCACCATTGATACAGTAATAGCAGATGCCACCTGACCTGGGATGGCAATGGAACCTGTGTCGTCAGACTGACTGTCTGATATCTGGGTTACATCTAAAAGTTAAATTATTAAAAGAATTAGCTGTCATCCCACTGTCTGTATCATGCATTGCATATCATCTTTTTGTGACTTCAAATAGTTTTGACCTGGCCTTAACAACTTAGACAAGGACATATCACTGATGCATAAAGAATGAACTCACATTGATAAATTTAACCCAAATTTATCACATTATTTATCAGTTTACCGGTAAAACAAAGAAAACACTTGTTTCTATCATACAAAATATGCAAAAACAACTAAGATAAATAGATTATCCTGTGAGTTGTCTGCATTTTGGTATCATAAAATATTAGCTGCTCAAAACAATATGAAGCCTTTTTTAAATTATTCACTGTTCTCACTCAACAAAAACTCCCATCTGATACTTTTCAATATCAATTTGCAGACAACCAAATAATTGGTACTTATTAAACTTGATAGACACGGACAGAATGTAAAACATAATTTCTAACTCTTATCGTTTTCAAACAAAATCAAATAAATAGGGACAAAACTGCTGAGAAAAACATATATAGCCTTTATTTAGGATAACTGAACAGAAGAAACATATTTCTGAGCATTTTTATTCAAAATTGATTGACTGTTTCCATGGTTGTCTCCTAACAGATTATTTATCTATTAATCTAAGGTCTGTAGCTATCCACTTGAGGAGACTGTATCTAAAGTAAACATGACAGGGTTGATTCACCTACCTGATATGGCTGATGAATCACTTTCATTCATGACTCCTCTTTTTTTATGTAATTTTGGTATCTCAACAGTGTCCTCAAAATTATTCTCACTGTTATAAGGTCTTAAAGTATCATCTTCTAGCTGCTGGGATTTTTCAAAACACATCCTACAGGCTCTAGATTTTTTACTAAAAAATATTTTAAAGACAGCATGAAATAAAACCTTGATATAAATTACAACTAAAATTATAACTGTAAAACTGGCATGCCAGCAAGGGCCTGCTTACAAAATGTATGTACGGTACAGAGACAAATAATTAATACCGATGAAAATGAAGCAATTCATTATAAATTTATTGTTATCTTTTTTGTGTGTAAATTTTGATACTCAGAATTAATACAGGATAGTATGCTGTTTAAATTCAAGCAGTATGTAATTTGCCAGCCATTTATGTTGTAAGTGTGCGAGTCATGAGGGGGGCAAAAAATATTTTTTAACGCAGGCAAACAATTCAGAATAGAAAATCATGATTATGTATCAATCTTGAAAGAAATTCTAGCAAAAACACTTGCTTATCAAAATTTGATAGATTTGTATTTCATTTTAGGGAATTGCTTCTTTCACCGTGCTACCACTGGGATTTGTAATATCTAAATTTTTAATTTTACAGTTGTTTGCATTTTCAATTTTATTTAATATGGAAATAAATGTTTTTGAAACAAACAAAAGAAGTTTTATTTTCTAATAACTATTGGCTTTATTAATCTGGGATCCTGGTCAATATCATTGTTGTCTTTAGAACCATCAAGCAAATTATATACAGCAACATCAATTTTCAGATGAAAAGTTGTTCTGATTTAGACTTCAGCTTAAATTTGAAACAAAAAAATCAAACTAACCATTTCTTAGAACAAACATCACATTTGAGATCAAGTTTAATACCATAAGCTAATGAAGGATTTGGCATAAATTAAAAAACACTCAACAGAACTGTTGCTACATGCCACACCACTCTAAATATCATTAATTTATAACAATTATAATCATTGTGTAATGTGTGTACAACACAAATAAGAAAGTTTGAAATTTTAACAGTGTTACATTCTGAATCATTTAGAAAGTGTGTAGGTAGTTTGTAAATTTATGTGGTAAAAAATCTCAAGATCAAACAGCTGTTGGTGCTTTTAATGTAATACTAACTGTATAACAATTCATAATGTTTTGAAAAGAGAACCCATAATGAAATTTATGTAAATATTAAATGGCATTTAGACAAAATCAATTTTCTAAATGAAAAAGAATAAAATAAATGTTTCAATCTAACATCAACACCTCTCCTTATATAACAATTAACACTTGAAGAACTAATAACTGTAAACAAAAGAGAAAAGATTTCCCACTTCAAGCCAGGCATATGCTTTTCACACAGAATTTTACAAAACTGTTTGTGAATACAGTTTAGACGTTCCATTGAATAGTACTTAGAAGTCCAGCGTCATACTTTTTGCATAAATATGCATCTAAAGTAAATTCTTACTATTCAAGTCAAAATTCAATATCAGGCAATAGTTCTAGAATGACTAGAAAGCATATGCAAGCAGAAGCTTACCAAGATGCATGTTTATTAAAAAAAGTACTTATTTCATCATTTTCAAAGTAATTTTAAAAAACAAATACCATAACTAATTATTTTCTGCAAATTTTGTTCTCCAAAAGAAAGATATAATTAATTTGAAAATTAAGAGATAAAGCACAGAAATTTGTATTACTTAAGCAACAATAATATTTTCTTTTATTGAAAAAAGGACTTACCTCTGAAGCATTAGCCTTTGAATATATATTTTTCAAGTTTAATATATTTCTAAAGAGATAGCTGTTTTTATTATGCCAGCGATTAACAAGAATGTGTCCTCAGTACACGAATGCCCCACTCGCACTATCATTTTCTATGTTCAGTGGACCTTGAAATAGGGGAAAAATCTCTAATTTGGCATTAAAATAAGAAAGATCATATCATAGGGAACATGTGTACTAAGTTTGAAGTTGATTGGACTTCAACTTCATAAAAAACTACCTTGACCAAAAACTTTAACCTGAAGCGGCACAGACGGACGAATGAACAGACGGACGAACAAACAGAAAGACGAACGAACGGACGGACAAACAGACGCACAGATCAGAAAACATAATGCCCCTCTACTATCGTATGTGGGGCATAAAAAAATAACGTAATGTAGAATAAATAAATTTGTTGTAATATCTATCTGTATGGCCTATACTATAGCTAGTATCTTCAGATAAGAAGATTTTTGTAAAAGTTAACATACACCACTTATAAAATATGGTTGATTTCATGTGCTACAGATGGGGTAGCAGATCCAGCTACGTATGGCACCTGTCATGTTGCCCATGACAAGCTTTGATTTTTCCATTTTGGTGATTGGTTCTCTTTTGTTAATGTCATAATTAAGGAATAGGGAAATTGTCAGTATTTGCAAGAGGTAAGAAGGAATCAAAAAAATTTGGAAAGACAAAGAACCATTTTAACTGGATAAGTAAGTATATCATGAAAATAGCCTTGTTTTTCAAGGATGCAAAAAAAATACTTGAGTTTAAATACATCATGTTTTAGTTTTCTAGTTCTATTAACAACATAAAAATATTAGGTTGGAAGAGAAATTGCATCTTATATGAAACATTTATAAGAACAAGAATGTGTCCATAGTACACGGATGTAAACCGCACTATCATTTTTTATGTTCAGTAGACCATGAAATTGGGGTCAAAACTTTAATTTTGAATTAAAATTAGAAAGATCATATCATAGGAAACATGTGTACTAAGTTTCAAGTTGATTGGACTTGAATTTCATCAAAAACTACCTTGACCAAAAACTTGAACCTGACCTTCACACTTTCATTTTCTATGTTCCATGGACCATAAAATTGGGGTCAAAACTATAATTTGGCATTAAAATTAGAAAGATCATATCATGGGGAACATGTGTAATAAGTTTCAAGTTGATTGGACTTCAACTTCTTTAAAAACTACCTTGACCAAAAACTTTAACCTGAAGCTAACGGACGCAAGGATGCATGGACGCACAGACGGACGAACGGAGGCACAGACCAGAAGGCATAATGCCCCTCTACTATCGTAGGTGGGGCATAAAAATAGTATGTAAACATTTTTAACCAACCAAAATTTATAATCTTTTGTTATCTTACCTGCTGTGTGCTGTCTGCATCCAGTTGTCAGAGCACTGGTGACAAAACACTCCTCCACAAATCCTACAGTGGTGCTAAAAAAAACAATAATCAAACTTCAAATATTTGGATTCTTCAGTTTGAAATGGAACACTTTTTACTTTTGTAAAAGCTTGTTTTGACAACAAAATACTACATTATAGCAAAACCTGCAGATACCATCCCACAATTAAAGAAATTAACTCTAACTAGATATCATTGAGATGGGAGCCATCTCTGTGGGCCCCGCTGTCAATAACGCGGGGTAAATAAGTTGTATGGATAATCTGATATGAAGCATTATTTGAAGTTATTACATAGTCTCATGTGTGATTTTAATCTAAGATTTTAAGTTAAAACTGATAAATATTCTCATCTTACTTTCATAGTATAATAGTGATATGACTGCATGATGTGAACTCATTGTTGACTACTCTAAGGTGACTTCTGGATATATGGATTGATGTTTGAACAATATGTTTAAAGGTGCTGCCCAATTGATATTTGTCACATATTTTTAGAATTATGCCTTCAATATATTATGACCCACCAAGTATAAAGTATGAAATATTAACGGTTCTCAAGAGGTAGAGCGGACACAATTTGTTAAGAACAACGAACGGATGGACAGACCAACAGACTGACCTTAGACCTAGGATGCATACATTATGACACATTCTCTGGTGTTGGTTAATATATATGTTAAGTTGAAAATGTTTGTCAGGTATAAAGTATGAAATAATAACAGCTGTCCTCTCAAAATATAGTGTGGATCAAATTTGTTAGCAATGGACAAGACCAACAGACAGATAGACCTTTGACCTAGGAAGTGGTACATACATCATGACACACCCTCTGGTGTTGGTTAAAATGGATGTCAAGTATAATATTTGAAATCATAACGGTTCTCAAGATATAGAGCGGACACAATCTTCACCACAGGACACAGGGTTGTCAACTCGAAACCAAAGTTTTTGACCTTGACCTTAGACCTAGGAAGTTGTACATTCATCATGACACGCCCTCTGGTGGTTGTTAAAATGAATGTCAAGTATAAACTTTGAAATCATAATGGTTATCTAGATATGGAGCGGACACGATCTTCACCACAGGACACGGGGTTGTCAACTGAAACCAAAGTTTTTGACCTTGACCTTTGACCTAAGAAGTTGTACATACAACATGACACACCCTCTGGTGTTGGTTAATAATCATGTTAAGTATTAAGTATGAAATCATTATGGTTGTCTAGATATGGAGCGGACACGAAAGTGTTAGGGACGGACGGACAGACTGACTGATCACTATAGGGCGACCCGCCTAAAGGCGGGGCCCTAATAAAGATATAAACAAGAGGTAAAATTAATGTTTTAAGTATATATGATTATAAATGTCGATAACACATTAAATTCTGGATATTAGGATTAAGTACTGTTAATCCAGAAATTAATGCATGTATTTATTATTGTGAACCCTTGACCTCTGATCTTTAATACCATATGTTCACCTCAAAATGAATATACTGATAGTTTGATTGGTGTCTCCTTTAATTCATAGGGGACAATAAAACAAAACAAAAGATCATAATATAGCGCCTTAAAAGTATAAATGATGATTTGAAAAAAGATAGATGGAGTAATTGCCATTCCAATCATTGTAGAGACATTCCAATGATAATAATAATATAGTACATTATGCTAATTTTGTTTATGTTGTAAAGTCTAAAATATACCTTTCTAATTGTAAAACTAAATTCTGTCCGACATTGCATACATTGTGTTATATCTTTTTCATCCAACCATTTATCTTTTGCCTGTAATTTTTGCTCATATGATAACTGGTCTGTTTTTTGCCATAAGGAGTCCTTATCTCTGCAAAATATTGGGATATTATCAGATCACATAAATAAAGCTTGTCAGTAAACAATAAAATTTTCAAAAACTTACAAATTAAGCCTGTATACATATATAAATGTATACAGCTTGATAGCTTGCTGTTCAGTGTGAGCCAAGGCTATGTGTTGAAGACCGTACTTTGACCTTTATTGGTTTACTTTTATAAATTTTGACTGGAATTGAGAGATGTCTCATTGGCACTCATACCACATCTGCTTTTATCTATGTAAACATGTAAAGCACTTACTTTATTACAAGAAGGTAACACAGTTGGAGTAGAAGTTCCTTTTTTATTGAAAATAACACTTAAATTCTAAATTTACACTTAAATTCTAAATTTACACTTAAATTCTAAATTTACACTTAAATTATAAATTCACATACTACCATAACATTCACCAAAATTAGTAACCCACAAATAAAACCCATGTAGATAGAGAATTAAGTTTACCTGGTTAGTTTGACAATTTTTTTCTTCAGCTGTTGGATATCAGATTTGAGCTCTCCCACTTCATTATCTTTACCTGTACACACTTTTTCTTTATCTTCTTCTCCATTTTTTAATTTTGTCTGTGTGAAAAATATCAAATAATAAAATGTTCAACTTTTAAAATGAGTGTTTGAGTGTATCATTGTGTGTTTCTAATAGACGGGTTTAGTGCTATATTCACCTCCACCCCTATTTTTTATTCCATCATTTCTCAATGAAAATAGTTACAAGTAGATGCATAAATATCTGAGAAGTTCTAAAACTAGAGGCTCTAAAGAGCCTGTGTCGCTCACCTTGGTCTATGTGCATATCAAACAAAGGACACAAATGGATTCATGACAAAATTGTATTTTGGTGATGGTGATGTGTTTGAAGTTCTTACTTTACTGAACGATTTTGCTTCTTACAATTATATCTATCATGAACTTTGCCCATTAGTAACAGAGAACTATATTTGGTAAAAATTTACATAAATTTACCAAATTAATGAAAATTGTTAAAAATTGACTATAAAGGGCAATAACTCCTAAGGGGTCAATTGACCATTTAGGTCATGTTGACTTATTTGTAGATCTTACTTTGCTGAACATTATTGCTGTTTACAGTTTATTGCTATCTATAATAGTATTCAAGATAACCAAAAACGGCAAAATTTCTTTAAAAATTACCAATTGGAGGGCAGCTACCCAACAACCAGTTGTCCAATTCATCTGAAAAATTCAGGGCAGATAGATATTGACTTGATTAACAATTTAACTTCTTGTCAGATTTGCTCTAGATGCTTTGGTTTCATAGTTATAAGCAAAAAACTGCATTTTACCCCTATGTTCTATTTTTAGCCGTGGCGGCCATCTTGGTTGAATGGCCAGGTCATCGGACACATTTTTCAAACTAGATACCCCAAAGATGATTGTGGCCTAGTAGTTTCAGTGGAGATTTTGTAAAAGATTACTTAGATTTATGAAAAATGGTTAAAGATTGACTATAAAGGGCAATAACTCCTAAAGGGGTCAACTGACCATTTTGGTCATGTTGACTTATTTGTAGATCTTACTTTGCTGAACATTATTGCTGTTTACAATTTATCTCTATCTATAATAATATTCAAGATAATAACCAAAAACAGCAAAATTTCCTCAAAATTACCAATTCAGGGGCAGCAACCCAACAACCGATTGACCGATTCATCTGAAAATTTCAGGGCAGATAGTTCTTGACCTGATAAACATTTTTATCCCATGTCAGATTTCCTCAAAATGCTTTGGTTTCTGAGTTATATGCCAAAAACTGCATTTTACCCCTATGTTCTATTTTTAGCGGTGGCGGCCATCTTGGTTGGTTGACCAGGTCACGCTACACATTTTTTAAACTAGATACCCCAAAGATGATTGTGGCCAAGTTTGGATTAATTTGGCCCAGTAGTTTCAGAGGAGAAGATTTTTGTAAAAGATTACTTTAATTTACGAAAAATGGTTAAAAATTGACTATAAAGGGCAATAACTCCTAAATGGGTCAACTGACCATTTTGGTCATGTTGACTTATTTGTAGATCTTATTTTGCTGAACATTATTGCTGTTTACAATTTATCTCTATCTATAATAATATTCAAGATAATAACCAAAAACAGCAAAATTTCCTCAAAATTACAAATTCAGGGGCAGCAACCCAACAACCGATTGACCGATTCATCTGAAAATTTTAGGGCAGATAGATCTTGACCTGATAAACATTTTTATCCCATGTCAGATTTCCTCAAAATGCTTTGGTTTTTGAGTTATAAGCCAAAAACTGCATTTTACCCCTTTGTTCTATTTTTAGCCGTGGCGGCCATCTTGGTTGGTTGACCAGGTCACGCCACACATTTTTTAAACTTGATACCCCAAAGATGATTGTGGCCAAGTTTGGATTAATTTGGCCAAGTAGTTTCAGAGGAGAAGATTTTTGTAAAAGATTACTTTAATTAACGAAAAATGGTTAAAAATTGACTATAAAGGGCAATAACTCCTAAACGGGTCAACTGACCATTTTGGTCATGTTGACTTATTTGTAGATCTTACTTTGCTGAACATTATTGCTGTTTACAGTTTATCTCTAACTATAATAATATTCAAGATAATAACCAAAAACAGCAAAATTTCTTCAAAATTACCAATTCAGGGGCAGCAACCCTACAACCGATTGACCGATTCATCTGAAAATTTCAGGGCAGATAGATCTTGACCTGATAAACATTTTTACCCCATGTCAGATTTGCTCTAAATGCTTTGGTTTTTGAGTTATAAGCCAAAAACTGCATTTTACCCCTATGTTCTATTTTTAGCCGTGGCGGCCATCTTGGTTGGTTGACCGGGTCACGCCACACATTTTTTAAACTAGATACCCCAATGATGATTTTGGTCAAGTTTGGTTAAATTTGGCCCAGTAGTTTCAGAGGAGAAGATTTTTGTAAAAGTTAACGACGACGGACGACGACGGACGACGACGGACGACGGACGACGACGACGACGACGGACGCCGGACGCCAAGTGATGAGAAAAGCTCACTTGGCCCTTCGGGCCAGGTGAGCTAAAAACCAATTGTTAACATTTCTTCCTCTAGACTTTGGTGGATAGATGTCTCATCTGCATACCACATCTCATTTATCATAGTTATTGTATCCTGATAGTAATATTCCGTAAGAAAATATTGCATTAAATCTACTTAAATAAAACCAAATACAAATCTGCATGGATTATTGGTTTGATGGTCCTCAATTCTTAAAATGTAAATGTGGGAAAATACTTTAAATCAGAAATTTCTGTGTGCATTCATCGTTACAATTTGTGAACAATTGACAAAAATTCAAGACTTATTATTACAATTTAAGAAAATCCTATTCCTTAAAATAACAGAGAATTTAACATTACAAAAAATACTTAACTTTTTTTTCAAGTAACTGAACCATGAAAATGAGGTCAAGGACATTGGACATATGACTGACTAAAACTTCGTAACATGAGGCCTAAATTAAGATATTGTTTGTTTCCCCAATCCCGACCCTGCCAAGCCAGGTGTGGGTAGGTAGGTAGGGAAATAATTATATTTTTCCAAAAAGCTTGAATTTTATTGGACGATCAGGCAAGACTGAAAATCCAAATGAATAAAATAACATTTGACTTAGTTTTGACAATAAAATTTTAAGAGTAGCACCAATTTTGAAGGGCCGGTCGGGATTGGGGAAACAAACAATATTTTATTTTAGGCCTGAGGCATCTATATACAAAGTATGAATCATCCAGGTCTTCCACCTTCTAAAATATAAAGCTTTTAAGAAGTTATCTAACGCAGCCACGCCACCACCGCTGCCAGATCCCTATCCCTATGTCGAGCTTGACAAAAACCTATCAATAGCTTATCTTTGTATTGTTATATGTGAACTGAATCAAAATGAAACTTTTTCATATTCATAATAGTTTTTGTATCAACATTCTTTAATAAAAGGTGTACTGCAAAACTAAGTGTTCAACAACAACAAAAAATCATTTAAAAGCAAGAATTCCATTTTTCATTGGTTACCAGAAATTGTAATCCACATGGTGAATTAATTTCCCAGTATGCTTTATATAATCATTTGACTTTAATGTACCTGTAATGAGAGAACCAATGACTTTTGACTTTCTAACTCTTGTGAAACCTGCAAATGATATAAAAACCCTCTTTACATAAATTATCAAGATGTATGCTTGTGATATGATAAATACAATGTTCTGATTGCGATAAGGTAAATGTAATCATTATTGTTTCTTGATTTATTTCAAATAATATGCTAGGCATAAAAAAATAACACTTGAAAATTATATCTTTTAAAGTTAAATTTTGAACAGATATATCATGTAAAGGAGGAGTATTTGTGAAAAATACCAGTCGAGAGAATGTTAAATTTCACGAGCCGTAAGGCGAGGGAAATTCATTCTCAAGACTGGTATTTTTCGCAAATACCCCTCAAGAACATGATATATCTGTTGAATTACACCAAATGTTAATGTACTTAAACACATTGATGATCGTGACGTTACAAGCGTCCAGTCGGATAGAGTATTTCTTGGCAAATACTACGGCAGAGAGGGTAAAAAGGGCATATCCATTTAGCAAATACCCCGGGAGCGGTAAAATTGAACGATATTCATTTGATAACATTTAACCTTGATTTGATATTTTGTCATACATAATATATATTTATTTATGTGATGTAATATCATGTTAATGTGGGGGAAGACATCATTATACTTGTATTGATTTTTCTGATTTAATAAAAACTTGATAACAGTAAATTTGTGAAAAATACACTGGCTATCAACCAATCAAAACCTCGGATTCTTACATAAGGTGTAATTACAAATAAAAAATACAATGTCTGCATGTCTCAAATTATTTTTTGTAAATATCTTGAGTAAACATAAAAGTATTTAATTATTTCATTGTGTAATTGAGAATAATTCATGAAAATGCCAAAATGAAAAAAATGAATGGATACTTGTATAGTCAATTTATGTGGAATTTACCTCCTGAAGCTTAGAAGTAAGGTCTTTTTTCTCTTCCTCTATTGAACTGATGTACAACCTTTGTTTCTCAAGCTAAAATCATATATTTAAAATCACATATAAACAGATATACAGAAAACAAAATAAAAATGTTTTAAAATACCAGGCTCACATATACAGATTTGTATTTGAAAAAAAAATAGAGCTTTAGTTATGATTTTTTATTTTTATCGAATTTCTACCTGGTTTATTATTTGTTTTGATATGATTGACACAATTTTATTTGTGATGCTAATCAGCCTCAGTCATCTATGTAAATGTGTTTGATATTGCTACCTTAATGGTCGTCATTTAGCACAAAGTTGAGAAAAACAGATAACTGAAAAAAGTGTACAGCATTATATGGGTCAATTTGAAATGTACTTTGTATGAAGTTTATATTTTTTGTTGAAATGCCTTGTTATGACAGCCTTTTAAATTCATATTTCTTTTATTAAACTAAAAAAGTGTACAACATTACATGGGTCAATTTGAAATGTACTTTGTATGAAGTTTACATTTTTTGTTGAATTGCATTGTTATTATTCCTTTTTAAATAGTCATATTGTTTTTTACTAAAGTTTGATCAAGCTTTAGGAGTCTGTTAACAGTCTTCTACATATCCTGTCATAATAATTTTCCATCAAATTGCCTGCACCTAAGTCAAGACTATGGCAGTACATCACCATTTGTTTTGATAAAGATTGTTTGAAGAGTTTAACACAAAAGTAGACGAAATAAATGAACATTGATTTCAGGAACATTGCTAAAAGTTTTAATGAATTTTTCACCAGATCTGACCTCTTTGTTCAACTTTACCTCCTGTTCTCGCTGATTTTGTTTAAGTGATGCATTAGTTTTGATTTCTGACATCTCTTGTTCTAGAGCTGCTACCAATTCCTCTTGTTTTGATTGTTTCTCTTTCATACCTGAAATGCTGGAATCCTGATCAGAAAATGTCTGAAATAAAAAAAATATCAAAAGGTTAAGTGAATCCACAAAAATAAATGAATCAAGTCATGAAAGTTCACTTTTCTAGAAATAACTCTGTGTATGATTCAAAGTATATAATCCAGATACCAAATATGTATACTTACTTTGCTGACTTGGCATAACCAAATGTCTGCTACTCACATTGTATTATGATCAATATAAACTAAGACTTTATGATGAATGAAAAGAAAAGTGAGTTATAACAAAAAAAGACAACAATGCTATGACAAAATAAACAAACTGGCCTTTGTTAGTCTTGTATTATTTTAATTTTAGTTTCTTGTGTACAATATGGAAATTAGTATGGCGTTCATTATCACTGAACTAGTATATATTTGTTTAGGGGCCAGCTGAAGGACGCCTACGAGTGCGGGAATTTCTCGCTACATTGAAGACCTGTTGGTGACCTTCTGCTGTTGTTTTTTTATTTGGTCGGGTTGTTGTCTCTTTGACACATTCCCCATTTCCATTCTCAATTTTTGCTTAGAGGTCATCTTACTGTATTCAACAATAGTTTAGTTTAAATCTATTTATTTATAGTGGATTGGGAAACAAGTTATTGTAACTTATATTAATCCCTTTCCACTTTGTAGTGGCGAGTGCTGCCTTGTAGCGGCATTAGCCTGCTCTTTTTTTGAAATCTACAAGGGTATCTTCTACGTGCAAGAGATATGGCTTAACGTGGGTCAGCCATTTATCATTCCCTTAAGACCATACTCGCAAATGGTGTCAAGGGAGAGCCGAAAATCCCTGAAATCTTCATCCCGGAACGGGAATCTAACCAGGAACCTTTGTGTTAGTAGTCCGATGCACTAACCACGGCTCTCCCAATAAACAATAGACAGGAGTATAATTTTCTAGCTGATTTGTATTTTTTTTTTAATAAACTAAAAAAAAATGTAGTTTAGTTCGATTTTGTATCCAATTTATAGGAAGAAAAGGCTGATGTCCACATTATTATTTTCAAGTAAAAAGCTCAATTTTCCTTTTAAGTTATGCATGTTCAAATAGTTTTAATAGAGTAGTTTATAACTGTTTATTGTAGAAAAGTTTTGATAATTAGAAACCTTCATTATTTAAGATTCTATATTATGTCATTTTTGCTTTAATTCTGGGAGACAAACTATGGTATTATTTTTTTTATCTAAAAGGATAGCTAAAGATATCAGTACTTAAACTGCATTTTGATACTAATAAAATAACTTCACACTATCAAGTTTAATTGAAGTTACCTGTAAAGATTGTTCAAACTTAATTTGTTCTGAACTCAGCTCGAACTGCAATGACGATAATTCCTGTTTCAAAACTTCTACTTCTTTTTCATGTTCAATCTTAAACCTTTCCATCTCAGATTCTGTACTCTGTTTTCCTTCTTCTAGGCTTAACCTTAATTCATTAAGCTCCTTCTCTACATTTTTCTTGGATTCCTGTGCTGTGAAAATCTCTTCAGTTTTCAAGGACATGTCCTTATTAAACTCAGCAATTTGTAATTCTAAATCATGCTTTTCATCATCCCCCTTCTGTTTTTCCTTCTGCAAACATCCAACTTTTTCATGAAGATTTCCTATCTGATCTTTCAAAGTATCTAATTCTTTTTCTAAGTCTAGTTTAAGAGATGTCATTTCTTTTATTTCATTTGTCAAATCGATTTTATCATTTGAAAGAATCTCATTTTTATCCTCAGAATGTTTAAGTTTTTGATCCAGTTCATCTTGTCTCAATATCAGGTCATTTTTCTCAGAATCCAATTTTTCTTTTTCTGTATAAGCGATATCTAGTTCAGCAGATGTATGAGTCAACTGTTGTTTTATAGACTCAATATCTTTTAAAGCATCTTCTAAATGCTTTTTTAAAGAATGACGTTCAATTTCAAGTTTATCTAACGCCTTTTGTCTTTGTTGTTGATGATTTGTATTTTCTTTGACACAATTACCCAATTGCTGTTCTAGGTCAAATTGTTTTTCTTTTAAATCCTTTAACTTCTCTTCTAAACTTGCATTCTCTTTTAAAGATGTGCTAAGTTTGTTAGATTCGGCTTGTAGAATCAAACTCTTTTCATTAAGATCTTTTTCTACTGTAGTCAATTTATTTAACAATTCTATATTTTCTGCTTCTTTTTCTTGAATTTTGATACTATATTCTTCAGTTGTTTTATTACTATCTGCAACAGAGATGTTTAATTCAGAAATTTTATGCTTCATTTCTTTAATTGTTGTTTCATTTTCGTGAATTTGAGCTTGAAGTTTTGACGTAAGATTACTTTCACTGTTGTTTTTTTGTTGTAATTCATCCTCGACTAGGACTGATTTTTGACGGAGCTCAACCAGTTCATTCTCTTTTTGTATCCTTTTTTCCTGTAATGACCAATTTTCTGATTCTAACTGCTTATTTTGTTCTTCTATTTTCTTGAGATCTTCTGCTACAGATTTACATTTCTTTTCTAGATTATCACAGTTTTGAACAGTTTTGTCTAGGACATCTTTCTGATTTGAAAAGTCCCTCTGTAGTTCAGATCTTTCATGCTCAAGAGCTTGTTTAATTTCTTTCAATTCTACAATTTTGTGCTCTGCCTGTGAGTTTTGTTCTTCCAAATTATTCACTTGTGCCTGCAGAGTCTCTTCAATGTCAGTGCATCTACTCTCTCTATCACATTTTTCTCTTTGTAGAGTATTAATTAAACTTTCATTCTCCTGTAGCTGCCTGTCTTTATTTTCAATATCTTCTTTATAATGAGTAGACTCAGTTTCAAGACTTTTTTCAAGATTTTCCATTTTATCTTTTATACGTGTACTATGAAGTGACTGTTCTATCATACCATATAGTAGATTGCCAACTTCACTATTTTTGAGAGATTCTGGTACCTGGAAAAAAAACCAATATCAAAACTGTGAAAATTAAGAAAAGAAATGTAAATCTGTAGCAGAAGATCTACAGAAAATAGAAGAACAAAATAAGCAGTTAGAATCAGACAATTGGTCATTACAGAAAAAAATGATACAAAAAGAGAATGAACTGGTTGAGCTTTGTCAAAAATCAGTCCTAGTAGAGGATGAATTACAACAAAAAAACAACAGTCAAAGTAATGTTATGTCAAAATTTCAAGCTCAAATTCTTACATTTAGTTCTTTCAATGCAGTTGTTAACTGTTGTTTTTTTTTTTATATCTATTCATTATGTTTTGTCGTAAGTGTAAGGTGCATTTCTATATTTGGTATATTGGCTCATTTATAATTTCTTTCAGACCTGAAACATTAATGTTCACAGAAAAGGCCATGAATACAAATATTTCTAAAATAAAAGAAGACTGTGTCTGAGGATACAAATACCCCTGATCAAACTATGCAATTTTCGATAGTTAAAAAGGGGCATAACCCTAGAAAGGTAAATGACTCACAATCTAAATGTGAACTATGTCTCCATGTTGCAGTTTTTTGCATTGTGTATGGGTTTCATTAAATTTAGATGAGGCAAACTTATTTAAGAGTGTAGATACCGAATTAGGATAAATGGATGGATGGAAAGACAGAGGGACAAGGGTAATACTTAATGCCCTTACATTGACTATGATGGGGGCATAAAAAAGGTTTTAAAACATTTACTTGTTCCTCATCAAACATTACCTCAGTATCCTTTGGTATATTCACACCAGACACCAGTATCTTCAGAAGAAGTCTCACTTCATCTTACCTCAGTATCCTTTGATATATACACACCAGACATCAGTATCTTCAGAAGAAGTCTCACTTCATCTTACCTCAGTATCCTTTGATATATACACACCAGACACCAGTATCTTCAGAAGAAGTCTCACTTCATCTTACCTCAGTATCCTTTGATATATACACACCAGACACCAGTATCTTCAGAAGAAGTCTCACTTCATCTTACCTCAGTATCCTTTGATATATTCACACCAGACACCAGTATCTTCAGAACAAGTCTCACTTCATCTTACCTCAGTATCCTTTGATATATTCACACCAGACACCAGTATCTTCAGAAGAAGTCTCACTTCATCTTACCTCAGTATCCTTTGATATATTCACACCAGACACCAGTATCTTCAGAAGAAGTCTCACTTCATCTTACCTCAGTATCCTTTGATATATACACACCAGACATCAGTATCTTCAGAAGAAGTCTCACTTCATCTTACCTCAGTATCCTTTGATATATTCACACCAGACACCAGTATCTTCAGAACAAGTCTCACTTCATCTTACCTCAGTATCCTTTGATATATTCACACCAGACACCAGTATCTTCAGAAGAACTCTCACTTCATCAATTTGTAATTCTAAATTTTTTACTAGCTCAACCTTTTCTTCAAATTTTCCTTTAACTTTTTCAGTATCTCCTTTTTCAGTTTCATAGAATTCTTTCAAAGAAGCTATTTCTCTGTTCAAACTTTGACCTTGACTTTCTAGCATCTGCTTTTGGATATCCAACTTTGATAATTTATTCTCCATTTCCTGAAGTTCTTTTTTGTTACTTTTTAAAATGTCTTCTAGTGAAATTCGACTTTGTTCAGTCTCTTCCATATTTGATTGTAGTTTCCCACATTTATCATTCAACTCTTTATTTTCATATTTCAATGTCATATTTTCTGCTTCTAAACTCTTCATGAGTTCAAATGTTTCTTGAAGTTTATCAACAGAACTTCTCTGACTTTTTGCCTCATCATTTTTTTCCTGAAGTAAATTTTCAATCTTGTTCAATAGATCTTGATTTTTTTCTTCTTGTTTTATAAGTTTGTCTTTTAACACTGACATTTCACTCTCCATAGCATCATTTTGATCTTTCACTGCTACAGCATTCTGTTGCAATGAGTTAACCTGAATTACAAATAAATATAACATAATATATAGGAAAATATTACTAACTCAACAATAGCAATGGGTTTAACAAAAATCATGACAATGTTCACATACTAGCTTCTATGTCAATTGATCTCTGTTGAAGAGTTAATCATTGGCAAATATACTACTTCTTTTTATTTTTAAATGCTGATAAACATATTTTTGCTCTAGGAGTATTTAATTAAAACAATAAATTTGTGTACCTCAAACTGCATTTTGATATTTTCACTTTCTTGTTTACTATGAGCCTCTCTCTGAGTTTGTAACTGATGGTCAAGAGATGTTATCTGTTTGTTGAGTTTGTCTACTTCTTCCATCTTCTGTGTGTATTTCATTTCCCATTCTTTCTGTTTTGATTCTTGTTCTAAAACTAATCGATCATATCTAAAAAAAAAAAAAAAATATAAATTCAAAAAATTAAACATAAGGTAAATGGTTGCAAGTAGAAGCTTATATTCTGTAAATAAGAAGCTTATATTATGTAAATATAAGCGCTGTTTATTTAATGACATCATAATCTGCATGGGTGTAGCACATGTTTTGGTACTGATAATCCCCTGGACTACAGTCTACATGATCACTCCTTATTTGGTTATAAGGCAAGGAGTGATACATTCCATTCTCAAATTTCACAAGGATGCTAGGTAGTTGGTCATTTTGAGTTTTGCTGCTGACAGGGAAAGTCAAACATTAGTTGTCATAAAGTTATAAAATACCCACCCACCTCCCTTTAATCAACTTCAACTACTCACTGTATATGGGAGCAGTCTCAGCAAACCAGTGGTTTTCTTCAATTTCAAAACTCCCTTTCGAAATTGACCACTGGTCTAATTTCTCATTTCCCCCAATTCATTAAATGTAATACATCTACATTTATTTCTCTCTCCACCGTCAATCTAACCCCCTTTATCGTAGCCACCTGCTATGAGATGGAGCAACGCTTCATACCCTTATAGGAACTCATCTGGTTCCGGTTGGTTGACGGAGTGTCCATGTCCATGGGGCTTGGTCCATCTATACCAAGTGTCGTTGACAGGGCCTGGAGCTAAATTTCCCTTAGCTGAGTACTTGACTCCCAAGGGCCAAATTATTTATTTGTTTTATTAATAAAAAATAGAAATTAAATAATCTTGTTGTCAGCAGCAAACTCACTGATATAATGTTTGGTCTTACTAGATTCTCGGTTTCAATCTTATAGGGATGTCTATGTCTGAAGGTCACATTAAATGTCAGTTTGTCAACACTTCAGGAGTATGTTAAGAAATAAGTTACAGTACAGGGTATAAAAGAACACCAGAGAACACCTAAACAAGAGAGCTACAAATACAGGGTACAAAATAATCACCCAGAACACCTCTTAAAAAGAGGAGTTCTCAAAAGGTCACAGTTTACTGAATCATGAGGAATACCTAAACAAGAGGCAACCAGCTAAACAAGGTACATGAATCATTATCAATAAACCACAGAAAATAGATAACAGACTTAATAATGAATAAGTCATCACTTGCTGTATCCGTCGTTCCTCAATGTCATGGTTACTTCTGTTAAGTTGTGGATTTCAGTTGTTCGGTTATATCTCTAAGTCCTGGAGTCATAAAATAAATTTGTTATTGCTTGCAAGTTTATGACAATCGGGGATTTCCAATTTATTCGTGACATCATGCAAAAATATCTATCATCAGCAATGTGCTACTTCACAAAAATATAACCCAATACTTTTCATTGCATTTTCACTGATATTGGCTTGAAAAGAGAAGTTGATATAAAAAAAGAAGATGTGGTATGATTGCCAATGAGACAACTATCCACAAAAGACCAAAATGACACAGACATTAACAACTATAGGTCACTGTACGGCCTTCAACAATGAGCAAAGCCCATACCCCATAGTCAGCTATAAAAGGCCCCGAAAAGACAATGTAAAACAATTCAAACGAGAGTATGTTTTAGCATAATTATTTGTCTCAATTTCTATTTCCACTATTATTGTTTTATTCATCTCCTAGAATTTAGTTGAATTCTGAGGAAAAACCTGTTAGCAATGTAATCACTTAACTCCTCCACATTCGTTATGTGCCTGTTTAAAGTCAAGAGCCTGTAGTTAAGTGGTTGTGATTTTAGTCTTAATATTCATAATCCTTTTCTATCACATGACCTTGAATTTTGCTAGGGATGAACAAAAAGATCACTCCTTTTTGAATGAATGTGAAGCAAATCATTTATAAAACAACAAAAAATGTCAAAGCAAAACGAATGGCCCAATCTCAAAAAGTTGAAAAATCTGCAATTTCAATAACACAAACATAATGGTAGTCTCATATATAAAAAATCAGCTCAAAATCTGGAGGCTTATAGAAGAAGAGTCTGTATAACTGTGATTTTCATCAATTTTCAAAGTTTTAAACCCTTAATTTTGGCAAAAATTAGCGGAGCGGAACGAAACTTAAACTTAATCTGTAACTCATCATGGTTAGCTCACATACCAAAAATCAGCCCAATATCTGAAAGTGTTTAGAAAAAAACTCCATATAACTGTCATTTTCAACTTTTTATCAAATCAAATTACGGAATGATGAAACTACGGAATGACGGACAAGGGTAAAACTATATGGCACCGATAACTTCGTTGCAGGGCCATAAAAACAAATACCTAAAATTAGATAATATTTTAAAATCAAATTGTTTTATGTAGAATATTATTGCCCTTACAACCTTTTTAGGCTAAAACTATTTCAATGATATTTTAAAAATCTAAGTACTGTATTTGTCTAGTAACTAGACAAGCACACACCTCAGTTTTAGGTTCTCGTGTTCCTTTGTTATTAGTTGGTTTCTGTCTTCAACCTCATTTAGTTGTTGTTGTAAAACTTCCAATTCTTGTTTATGTGCCTCTGTGTTGTCTGTCAAACATGACTGCATCCTCTCTGATATGTGTGATCCAGGACTCATGAGGCTAGAATCATCCATGTCAACTGGTGTTGTAGATAAGTTAAATCTATGGAGTGATGCATCCTGCTATATAAATAAATAAAAGTAAAACATGAGCCAAAATCATAACAACAATACAGAACCCCAAGGTAAATTCAAAAAGGAGAATTCCATATAAATCAAATGTCAACCTTCAGAATAAATGGGAAAAAAATAAATGGGGAGTGTATCCATAGGGATACAGATGATGCCCCTGTTAGCATATAACGTTATTATGGGACATAACTCAAGAACTGTGAAGCTAACAACATTTTAAATTAAACTGAGTTTTGTGGTAATAAGCATTATACATATATATACATTTCATAACATTTAGTTGAGACAATCTTAAGATAGAGAGTGGAAACAAAAAAATCAGCTTTTCCATTTGTAAAGGGCATTACCCTAGAATGGTACAAATGACACAACCAAAACTCATTGATCTATGTTTTGCAGTAATAAAGATTGTGTGTAAGTTTCATAATATTTGTTTGAAGCAAACTGAAGTAAGAGAACAGAAACGAAAAATTCAGCAATTTTTTTTTGGTAAAGAGGCATAACTCTTGTAACTGTAAAATTGACACCACTAAAATTCAAACTTCAACCGTGTTTTGTGGAAATAAGCATTGTGTATAAATTTCATAACATTTGGTTGAAGCAAGTTACGTTTAAAGAACAGAAATGAAAAATTTAGCATTTTTCCATTTGTTCAGGAACATAACTCTTGAACAGTTCTAGTGACAACACCCAAATTCAACCTCAATTTGTGTTTTGTGGTAATGAGCAATGTGTATAAGTTTCATACTATTTTGTTGAGACACACTAAAGTTAGAGAATGGAAATGAAAAATTCAGCAATTTGTCCATTTGTAAAGGAGCATAACTCTAGAACAGTAAAAGTGAAGCCACCAAAATTCATTCTCAATCTGTGTTTTGTAGTATTACAGCATTGTGTATAAGTTTCATAATATTTGGTTGAGGCAAACTGTTTTTAGAGAAAGGAAACCAAATTTGGGATGTACATACGGAAGGATGAACAAACGTACAGACAGACAGACAAGGGTAAAACTTAATGGCCCCTCAGCTATGACAGGGGCATAAAAACTGTCATATTCCTCCTGACTTGGTACAGGCATTTTCTAAGAAAATAATGGGTTAAATCAAATTTGATTTTAATAAACAAAATGACTAGTCCAGATTAAAAATCTTAAGATATTCCTTTTTTGGAAGGGAAAAAGTAAAATCACAAAAAAAAGTCCCTAATCAAATGGCAAAATCAAATCATAAAACACATCAAACAAATTGACAACAACTGTCATATTCCTTACTTGGTACAGGCTTTTTCAAATGTACAAAATGGTGGATTGAACCTGGTTTTATAGCACTAAACGTCTCACTTGTATGACAGTCGCAACAAATTCCGTTATGAACAACTCCATATAATAATATATATGTAATGTTGGTAGGCAGTTTCAAAAATAATTTGGTAACTAAACTTTTCAAACCATATGTTGTGTTGCTTTGTTTTAAAATCCAGTCCAAAGTTCTCCTTTTATGCTTTCCTGCAAACATTTGATTGTATGACTACAGTTGTACCAAATTTAAGACTTGTCAATGTATAGAAAAGCTCTTAATTTTGTTTTTCAATTTAAATAATTTTACCTGCCCAGGAATACTGATTAAACTACTCATACTTGATGTCCTTGATGGCATATTCCAAGTGTGATGTGACCCAAGACTCTTCCTAGAAAATAATTATAACAAATAAATGTCTTGTACTAAATCAATAGCTTATTACATTTGCCTGCACATTTATATCACCCTGTGTGTGTCTCATATCACATTTTTTAAACTTATATTTCAATTATACACATAACATAAAATTTTTGGCTTATTCACTGTACACACCAATCAAAAAAGGTTCACATTGTGACTCAATGTTGATAATTTATAATATGATTATCAATAATCATTTAAAAATCTGGTATTTTGTAGTGTACCTAGTAGATTTCATGACCTTAAATCTTATTTTTCAAAAGTAGACTAGTCAGCAAATTCAAAATACTTTACTTTGCAAAAGATGGCCATGCATTGTCGAGGTCATATCCACTTGAAGCAAGGTCAAACTGTAATCCACTTAAATCATATAAAGCACTGATTAGTACACTATTCCTATCTTGGTGTAACCAAATTGACTGGGGATAGAACCATTCACTGCAATGAAAATAAATCATTATTACAATTCATAAATTCAATATGTTGGGATAATTATGTCATATTAAAAAAATATACTAAATATCCTATGTACCATAAAAATGACAGCCAAAAAGTTTGTCCTAATATGACTAATGGCTTCATTTGAAAAGATTCCAAAATTTCAACAAACAATGAACAGCAGACATAAATTGACAGCCATATTCACACCAAAAGTTCTATCACATGACCTTGAAGCTAAATAAGGATGAACAATTCTTGTGTATTTGTGTCTACAACTACACATTGTATGAGCAACTGTAGCAATTCTGTCAATTATTGTTAAATTCCAATATAAATTGCCAGATGTTTTGTTTCCACTAACTATTGTGTTTGCCAGCTATATAGGCTGACAATTCGACTGTAAAAAAAATACTTAGTATATATGTCTCTTTCTGGAATAGGAGAAGTTCTAATATGCTTGTCTTATTCTTGGTAAAGCAGTTTCGATAGAATTTCCTTTCCAAATTTTGATGCAAAATTTATTATATCTATAAATTAAGAAAATCATTTTGCACTTAATAAAGGTTATTAGTGTGGTCATATTTTTTATATATAAAAATAGATAAACCTTGTTGTTTTTCCATTGATGATGCAGGCCTGTAAACTATCGGCCATTCTATTGTGCACTAAACAAAACCTTAAGAATGCTCTTCCTTTGCCAAGAGATGTCTTGTACTGAAATAAAGATAAAAAAGATTAAAAAAAAATAAGGAAGTGCAAGAGCCGTAAAGAACCTTAAAGAGTAGGTGATAAAACAATTCTATTTTACAGTTTATTACCTATTGGGGAAATTAACATTAAGAATTGATCTTTTTTAGAACAAAATTTTCTTTGCAAACAAACATTGTAATTTCTTCAAATATACAATAAATCTTTTAAATCATTATCATTTTATATAAGGCTTTACATTTGTCACAGAGTTCAAATTTTCTGCATAAAGTTTAAGGCTTTCTATTTTTACCAAAATCTCTTTTTATTCATATATGGTCATTTATTTATGGAAAGAAAGAGAATGTTGTCTCCAATGTGAGTTGAAAAATTATAGCAAAAATTTTTTTTTACAGTTGACAGATTTTACCAGAATGAAAACCATGAATTGATATCCCTAATGATATTGAAATCAAGTGTTTAATTAGGGAAAATATACTGACCTCTGATACACTCTTGACAAATCTTATTCCATCACTAATGCCTTTTGTTTTTCCTAGACAGTTACAAAAATAATCCCAGTAATCTTTTTTCCTTCCTAGTAAGTTCTTCTTTTCTGAAAAATATCAAAGAAACTCAGAAATGATATGTTTGATCAAATGTAAAAACAGGTAAATTAAGAATTAAAGTTGTATCCTGGTACACTTGTGCAGTTTGTATATATATATATATGGGGGTGCCCTAATAATGGATACATGTAACAGTAAAAAATCTTGACAAATGACATTAACAGTAATTTTTGGTGTATGACAATAAAATGACTTTTGTCAAGAAGATAAAAAAATCAACTGATTTCAAAGAATCATGTCAATTTTTTTTCAAAAATACAATGTAAAACAGTAACGATGATTATTTTAGACCTCTGACGAATCTTGAAAGAGAATTTTGACGAATGAAGGTAAAATTTTAACCTGTTAGACTCTAATAGTAGCTAAATTTACTCATTCCTGTTTGACGCCTTACCGTAAAGGGCATTCATACCTTCATAAATAACCCAGACAAAAAAAACGCACCATTATTTATTATAACATTATATTTTCTTAGACCAATCAATCTATTCAACAATAGAAGGAACAGATAATCAACTTCAAGTTGTATTGAAACTACAGAAATTACAAAATAAAGATTCAATAGTGAAAGGCCCTAGAAACAAAGATTTTGTTTTAAACTTCACATTTTTATCTAATTGTTTCTTGAATATGATAGTTGTCATTCATACTGTTTTTGTATTGGCACTCTTACTTAATAAAAAAACAAAGGTCAAAATTAGATAGCAAATTGACAAAACTAAATTAATGAAATTCATACTTCAATAAACTGCTCTTAAGATATAACCTCAATTTTCAACAGTTCATTTGTGCATATTAGCATAAGCATAAGAAGTGTTGGGAACCATATTTCAATGTGTATAATTTAGCTGCTAGCCTGTCTACAGATGCTGCAGGAAAGAATTTAAACAATAGTTCCAGTCTTTTCAAATTCAACAAAAAATCAGCCTGATCTAACATAACAAGATACCTTTCATATTGCTCTGAAACAGATACTCCAACTTAGCACAAAACCTTTGCAATTGGTGATTATCATCATCAATAGGTATCTTACTATCTTCAAATTCTGACTTCATCTCGTTAATACAATCTGAAAAAATACACAAGAATTCAAACCATGAATCTCACAATTTTTAGTAGTATACATTCAAATTATTTTGTACATGCACTTGCTTAAAATTTGGCTTACCAATCACTGAGAACCTTACATCATTTCATAAAAGTGTTTATTATTTACATGTTATGTCAGAGAATGCCTCTAAACACTTTTGTAATCAAAGTGCTTGTAAGCACAGAAGGGTAAAGATTGCGTTTATTTATCAGTGGAAAGTAAAATTACATATAACATTAATGTCAATAAAGAATTGGTTGTAGTTGATTCATTCAACTATGATTCTGGACAATGGGAGATAACTTCAAATTTTAAAGATGACTTTAACAATGACATCATCTATATTTTTAGAACAGATATCAGATTCCTGCACCTTGCAAAAGATATGTAATTTTCCTGACAGGTACTGTAACATTGTTTTGTGATTTGAATATCTGAGCATATATCAGAATGATACATTTCTGAAAATGTTCATGGAAAGGATGTGTGGAATGTTATGATCAATGCACTATATTTTGTTTATCAAAAAGGTAGTGATAATTATAAGCCTTGGAAGATTAAGATATCAAGTCAGTAACATAGGGTTTTGACAGCATTTCATGCAATCTTTACTCAAAAATTGGACTCCCAAAATGAAGCTACATATATCTAATGCAAACTATTGCATAGACCTCTGACAAGTCCCTCTCCTAACATGTCTTGTTTGCACCCCCCCCCCCCCTTTTTCGGCTCTCCTTTTTTTCAAAATCCTAGATAATCATCTCAATTAGATGTACAATGTACTTCTGACAAACGTAGAAGATAATGAATTTGCTGTCAATCCCAACTTAAATAACCAAAGACTTTGAACCTGCTTTTTTCTACTACTTTACTATGCACATAGCTAGTTCAATTATAAATAAACAAAGTGAGTACATGTTATTACAATTAGTTTATTCTGATTCAGATAACATATAATGTGTCTGGAAAGGATGACATGTTTACCATCAGACTGTAACCATGTGGGCTTTAAAGCTCCCAGCTAGTTGGTCATTACAGTAGCTTGTAAAAGGCATTATTAATTTGACATTGACCCTTTTTTTTATCCCAAATTTGCATACTTTTAAAATAATTGTAGATGGTGGAAAGCATCTATTCAGCACTTTCACATATTGTATATATATAAGTAATGTCATACCTAGAATATCCTGTACTATCTTTGTTTCCTGTGGTTGTGTAAGAGTTCTTGGAAATTGTGCAACACCAACATTTCTCTGTGGTGATCCTACAGACCCTACAGAGCCAGCTGTTGCCCCTGGAACTACAGGAATAGACATTCTTGGTTGTTCAATGTTCCTTTACTTCATCATAAGCTGTAAATTAAAGCAACTTATTGAGAAGAAAGCATTTTAACAGTACACAATCCCACCCCCTATACAAAAGACTTGTCAGTGGAGCTTGATTTTTAATGTTTTTATTTGAGGGTCATCTGGCATACAAATTTTTAACTTAGTATCTATGTTTATTTGGAGCTCTATGAAACAGAAGCTGACACCTTGTGTAATTTCAAGACGCCTACCACCAGTGAGAGCAAAATGATTTGTTGTATGTTGACAATGCTACACTTGTGCATGTTTAAATTAATATCATTACTATCAAAAAATTACTTTATCGGACACATTAATATAACAAATACTGTTCCTACAATAGACTCATCAGTTATGTTTAAATCAAAGGTAAAATAAAATATGAAGTTAAAGTGCATTTAAGACCCTAATTTCAGAAAGGTTTGTCAAATACAGCTGAACATTACTTTGAGATGAAGAACCTTGATAAAAGACATTTCAAAAAGATGAGGTGGTATGTTCTTTTGCTTTAAGTTTTCAAGAGATTTTGTCTCATCAATACAAAAATTCAGATTTTTTTCCACAAATTTATCTTTTAAATTGTGTTTAAATCTGCAAAACAATGAGATGAAATTAGAAAATACAATAATAAAATGCTTTTCAAAATATAAATTCTGAGTTTCGTAATTATTACAACTGTAAAGAAATGCAAAACATTTTGAATTGTGCGTGTCACTTTTAATCAAAGTGCTGGATAGCACCTGTTGAAAGTTTGCACCGGTAGATTGTAATATTTCAAATAGATTGTAAATGTGTAGATTTCATGGTTAACTTTTTTTCCTACTTAAAAAAGAAAAAAAAACTTTATCAAGAAATAATTGGAACAGGATGCTGCTACGAAGTCTCCCAAGCATAGCTCTCAAAATTCCCACGGTCGCCTGACATTCAGCAAAGTCCAATACAAATTGGTCTGATCTAGTAAAGTGCTATCGTAAGTAACGTCTAGGTATTACACCTGTATGTCATTCAAATCTTATTGAAATCATGTACAGTAATATTCATGATTTAGGGGTTGGGATCTAGACAGTGTACAAGTTTCCAAACAGGCAGGAGAAGGGGTAAGAGCGACTCTTAGGCGACTAGCCTTTTATTTCATCTGATTTGTTTTATTATTCCGTACAAGAATATATGTTGTTTCAGTGAAAGGATTTCAACAGTTTTCAAGTTTTCGAAAAGAAGGGGGTGGATCTTGGCTGTTTACAAGTTCTCAAAACAGGATGGGGTGAGGTAACACCGAGGGACTCTCCTTATATTTCATTTTATTCGTTTTATTGTCCAATACAAGAATATTTATGGTTAAGTTCTCAAACATGAGGGGTTGGGGCTGACCCAAAGGATCTTTATTTTATTTGATTTGTTTTTGTTGTCCCATACAAAAATATATATGGTTTATGAGTGGGGATCTCAAACGTTTCTATTAAAGTTCACAAACATGAGGGGGTGGGGGCAATCTAATTAAAAAACGATCTCTCATGCTCCCTTTTTCTGATATGTCGCGTGGAGCCCTTATTAAAAACCGATCTCTCATGCTCCCGTTTTCTGATATGTCGTGTGGGAGAAACAGGAGCATGAGAGATCAGGTTTTAATTAGATTGGGATGGGGGCTGACCCAAATGCACACCCTTTTTATTTCATTTAATTTGTTTTGTTGCCACATACAAAAATATATATGGTTTAAGGGCAGGGATCTCAACTGTTTACAAGTTTTCAACAAAAAAATGGTGGGGTGACTGACCCCTCTGGAGTTCCTCTATATTTCATTTGATTTATTTCATTGTCCCATACAATAATATATATTGTATACATGTATGGTGGGGATCTCAACTGTTAACAAGTTCTCAAACAACCAAGGGGTGAGAGTGACCCTAGGGGGCTCGCTTTTTATTTCATTCGATTTTTTTTTATTGTAACGTATAAGAATATACATGGTTTAGGGGTGGGGATCTGACTGTTTTTATGTTCTCAAACATGAGGGGTTGGGAGGGGTGACACCATGGACTCAACCTAAATTTTATTAATTTGATTTGTTTCATGGTCCTGTGATCATTACTGAAAACCATGTGTGTCTGTCACTTACTGTTTTCAAGTTATAAAATTTATTATTGTTATTAAAAATTAAAAAAAAAGATCCCTTAGGGTTCTATAGTAAATTCCTCCCATCTGCTGACCCCTCAAAATACAACTATATAGACCCAAAAAGAAAAATAATAGGAACTGAGCAAAAACTTTGTTTAGAAGTCTTAATATATAGCAATTAGTATAATTACGAATTTTGTTATGGTCCGATTTCTAATGCCGAATATGTAAAAGGCTGAGTTTATTATAGTCCGAGTTTGTTGTGGGCCAAGATGAGATGAGATACTAAAAATACTTCCAATACTCTCTGGCTTTTACCTATTGAATAAACATTTGTAAAATCATAGTAAGCGACAAAAAATGTTCATTCATGAAATATTTTAAACACGGTATTAATTTTCTCTACAACCAGAGGAAGGTAGCTAGGAAACCTTTGAAACCGGGATTATAGTACTCCCATTTGGAGGCACACTTACAATGTATATGGATCTGACCCATGTCTGCAGAATACCGATAAAATCATAACGCAGAAACTGCTGTCTAGTGTGTGTATTGATTTTACTTTCCGTGTAGCACAGATCCGCGAAGTAGTGTTTGTTCGTCATTTTCAAATGAAGTTGAATTATTTGATTTATCGATGAAATTTCAGTACATTCTAATTCAAACTGTATGCTATAAAAATAGAAGAGCTCAAAATTTCAAAAGCATCTTCATGTTATTACATGTACATGTAGTTTTCAAACACCAATACTACATGTATGTATATTATGTAGAAGTAGGACACTTCCTAAAGTAAGATAGGCTGTCTCTTTTCCGGTTAAAGGCTGATGCCTTAAGAAAGTTTATTGCTATAGCAAGCTATAGCAAGCTATAGCAAACTTTCCAAAAACCTCAGAACATACACAAAGTGGCAATCTCCCAACAACAAAAATGTTTAAGAGGGATATTTACTGTCCAATAAATGTTTTGTGCCATTTCATAGGCCACTTACTGTTATTTGTAATAACAAAATAAATGCACGCTCCATATTTAATTTTTATTTTTTAAATAGATTTTAGATTGTTTTAGTAACATAACAGCAGCTGATTTAGAAGCCTTTCGCACACTTTCAGACGTTTCAATATCATAGGAAGGCACATTTGCATTTTGTTTAACAAATATTAGTAACATTTTTTTTTTACCAAATATAAGTAACATTTTGTTTACAAATATAAGTAACTTTTTGTAGCAAATTGTATCATCTCCAAGTTCACCACTAAATTAAGTTTGAACTTATTGCAAATTTCATTTACCTTTCAACTTAGCCGTATGAATTCGAAAGCTCTATAATAAAGGGAAATTTAAACTCTTACATAAGATATGGCCACATCAGGGAATGTTCCTGGAATTTTGGAAAAAAATAAATGTCTCCTACTGAATTTGGGGGAGTGGACACCTATGCATGCAATTATAGTCTAAACAGGCTTGTACAATTTGTATTAATTTCCCCACGCACTTATAGGGAAATTGCCCCAAATAAGTGCTGGATTTACATTCATAAAGTATTGCATTGAAAACTCTGATTTTGCACATTATAAATTTGGATAATACTGATGCATAAATAATTATGTATATCGATAAGGATCTTCCTTTTCCATGTTTACATTTTTAAACAGAAGTCTAAATATTGGATGAACCATATCCCTTTTTCCCGGAGCGTCTTTTTACCACAGAACACCACAGAATACCACAGAACACCACAGAATACCACAGAACACTAAAAATTTACCACAGAACACATATAATATACCACAGAACATAAAAACAAACAAAAAAACAACTAAAATATGCAACATACCATTAAAATAACTTAAAAAATCCATGAACTAATATTAATTAGACGGGAAATCTAAACTTCATCACCGATCACAAACCGCATATCGCTGAACAGCGCATTTTTTTTTTATTTTTTTTTTTTTTTTATTGTATTAATTGTGACCTTAATATATTATGTCAGTTATTAATGCAACAAATCATATTGAATTAAAGTTTAAATATCAAATATATCTACATTGAACACACCAAACAGGAAAGGAAAGTCTATAACATGACAACTCCGCAAACCACCAAATATATATATTATATATTTTATTCATTTCTTTCTTCTTCTTATATAAAATAGTTTTACTAAAAATAAGACAAGAGACAAATATCAAAATCTAACCGACGGAAAGAGATCGAGGACTTTGACTGATTACTTTAATATTATGAATATATTTAAATTCTATTTGAAATGCATAAAGTTCCTTTAGCACGATTTTAATCAATTATCATGCAATATCTTTGAATGTGTTTCCTTTTGACATACTTATATAATTTTATAAATCTTTTTTTTTAATAATGTTTGTAAAACAGAAGCCAGGCTATGTTATGGTCATTATTAAGAGTAATTAAACAAACAGAACCCACTTTATAATGAGGTCTATGTCAAAATTTAAAAAGAACGGATGGCTTCTATAATTCAACCACGCTGTCAAAAGAAATGGAAATTTAAAAGAAGTCCTACATAACTTTTTGTTTTTTTAACGATGTCTCAAGAGAAGTCAATTCACATTTTTGTTCTGTTAGCGACGTCTCAAATCTTGTGTTAGACAATGGAAACGTGAAACCATAAAGTACTGGAATCACAATTTCTTCCTGTAAATGTTATTGGATCATCTTTTACTTCCGACGAAAATAAGTGGACAATATTTTATTTCCTGTTAATATTATTGGTCAAATTTACGATTGGCTCCAAAATTTAAAGATATTGACCAAAGGGTATATATTGATAGAACAAGAAAAAAATTTCAAAAATCTTTCTAAATCTATTATAAAGTTTCAAAGTTAATCAGTAAAGTCAAAATGCCAAAACGCAAAGTTTCGTACCTAAAAAGGTCGATTTTTTGGCCCTGTGGTGACTGCAGACAGAACTGCTCCAAGAACTCAGTACAATGTGACTCTTGCAATTCATGGTACCACTATGACTGTCAACAGTTATCATTACAAGACGTTGATTTCTTGGTAACATCCAGCTGTTCTACGTTCTGTTGTTTGACCTGTTTGAAAGAAGAAGTAGGGTCAACCTACTCTTATTCATCTGGCTTACTTCGTCTTAATTTGGTAATTTTATGTTTTTATATTAAAAAAAAATTTGCAATTTTGCACAATTTTTTGTAAATTTTGTTTCATACGCTAAATTTCTTAATCTGTTGAATCGGCAGTCAACTGGAAGCCCCAACATGCACCAGATTTGGTTGATAAACTATTTGACATGGTGGACTTCCAGTTCATTAATCTACGGTCAGCCCTTCATCATTCTGGGGATTACATGCTGGTCAACTCATACAAACAGTACACTATAGCAGATGCCATCTGGAAAACAAAATCAGACGAGGAAAAACGAAAGCTGTTTAATAATTTCCTGCAGGACAGTAAAAAAAGAAAACACGAAAATATCATAACTTCATCTGATGGACTATACTCTGTTGTGAACAAGGCTAAGTCAATAGCCAAGAAACCTATGCAGAGAAAGAGACCAAGAACAGAAAGAGCCGAAAAAAGACATTAATGTATTCATTGAATTGTTTTGTTATTGATGTTATCAAATTAAAATTTTCAACTTAATTTTATATCTCTTTATTATTATTGAAATTTGACCACAGACAAGACTTATCTAAACTAGAATTTTTTCACTTGAAATTTGAGGAAGACACACACACACACAAACGTAAATCAGTCTTCGACCTTCAATTTCCAACAATTAAATATAAATACATGTAAACTTTAATTTATAGGTATTTAAAAAATTATATTGGTACAATTCTATGTGGTTTTCTCGATAATTGGTCTTACATTAATTTTTAGTCTGGTCCCAATTAAAGGCCAAGTCGATTGGGGTCGTAAGGACAATGAGTCGACACTAGATTGAAATTTTTAATTTGTTTGACTAATAAAGTCATATTATAGACATAATTAGCAATAACAACAACTGCAATGTCTGAATTGTTACTATTTTGGAGTTCTGTGTCATATTATATGTGTTCTGTGGTATATTTTTAGTGTTCTGTGGTATTCTGTGGTGTTCTGTGGTATTCTGTGGTGTTCTGTGGTAAAAAGACGCTCCCCCTTTTTCCGGCAACATTTTTCATATTGTTCGCAAATCGAGTGTCCTATCGATAAAAATGAACGAATATTATAGGAGTTGTGTTAAAATATCATACGCAAAACTTTTAATTCCGCTGCAACTGTCCGAGCCTCACTGTCCCTAGGAACTTCTACATGTCATTGCATTCATTGCATTGAAACTGACATTTCTTGATCATGTGATCCAACCTAGAGGTGTGATTATGACCCTCAAAAACAGGATGAACAACAACGCACTTCAAAACTATTACATAGTTGTCGGTTGCAATAACGTGATAATATTATTGTTATCCCTGATTTTTTTGTACATATTTTTTGTATTTTTACAACCGTGAGAAAAAAGCCATGACCGAAACCAAACCAAACCAAACGAAAATTCTAAAAAAAAAGAAACTGAGGACAGACTGCCAGTTGCTACTTTGCCGTCTCTGATTAAACTATCTTAAATGAGTAGTTACTAGCTGTCAAATTCATGTTCATCGATTTGTCTCAAATGATATATTAGATTTATAACAATGTAAAACATTTATCCAAATCATAAAAAGTCTAAAATAAACAATTAAAGATTCAATCATCATGGGCTCGATAATATGTAGCTGTTCGTTTCGTGTTAATTTTAGTCTAGACGCCATCTAAATCATTGAACTATTGAGATCATGAGTGACCTCGAAGACAGCCGACGGTCACACAACAAGATATAAACATAAACATAAAAATAAAAAGATATAAGGGCTTGTGCAAATTGATTTTTATTTTACATTTGTTTGATTTTTTTACCTGTATTAGAATGCCGGATTCTTTGAATCAGATCGAATCAGTATGATTGCATTGAAACAAATGGATGCTCAAAATTAATTTTTTTTCTTGTTATAAATTCTTATTTTTACTTTGACTGATAGATGTTTTTAAACGATTAAATGTATCTCAAATATCGTTAGCTGCTTTCCTATTTTAAAAATACTAGTAAATCAGTAATTATTTGATTCTTTTATGTTGACAGTGAACATTTTCATAGAACGTTAACAGCAAATATCAAAATTCCCTCTTTACAAAGAACGCTTACCGGCAAAATAACAAGTTAACAATATTGAAGGTGCCGGTAAAATAGCCACCTATAGAAATATGCTATGTTGTCTTCTTAAATTAAGATATTTCGATCAGCTGCAGTGCCCATGGGTAAATGGAACATGACTGACATTCAATTAAGATATTTCGACCAGCTGCAGTGCCCATGGGTAAATGGAACATTTAATACTGACATGCTAAAAAAAAAAAGAAATGGATCGATCGCGGAAAAACTCTCAGAACAAGAATGTTGAGACAAAATGGGGATGCCATTTTAACCATAGATATATAGATATATAATAGCCACACAATTAGCTAAGGCTATTATATCTATGTTTTTTAAAACTGACACGGGGGGGGGGGGGGGGGGGGGGGGGGTCAGTTAGTCAGGACGGTTAATTTTGCGTATACATGAAATGAACGTTGTGAAAAAGATTAACGGCACCAAAAAACTAGCTTATAACCTCTTAGTAAAAGACGGAGATTGTATATATTTTGTTTTATATAATAAAAAACAGAAAATTGACAATTGAGCAACACGGACGCCACAAAATCCAAAGGTAGAATTATATATAGGACCCTGAAATATTGAGCAGTTCTTAATCCACTGGTGACAACTATCGTGTAACTCTTGTCGTTAACTAATCTGTGATGAGTCAAAATCTTATACACTAGTAATAAAGTGTCATAAAATAAACGATTGGTGAGCTAGGAATCGATACTAATATCTAAGTATGTCTGAAGCTTGACCTAGCACGATATATCGATATTGTTTTGATTACTTTGACGGTATTTGACAAAGTCTTTTGGAATTTTTGGGGTTTCAATGCTCTTCAACTTCGAACTTTATTTTGCCTTTTATAGACGAAAAAAACAACAAATTCTGGAATCTATGACGAGTTTATCTAGTATACTGATAGGCAAATATAGAGCAAAATTATCGTAATCAATCAATGGCAACTAGTCATTCAAAAAGTGCTCTAATGACAACGTTTAGCTGACAGCCACAGTATTGCCCTAATGACTGAGTTTGTAAATTTTGCGGTTAGGAAGGTCATTAACAAAATAACTGTTTGGAAAATGATATCTCTGATTCCAATCATCAATTTAATGTCGGTGCATGAGAGCACGAATGAGATAAAATAAAAACCCTTGTGCTACTGATGAAACTGTTGAAGAAAAGACAATAATTAACCAATCAACACAGTTGAAAACCCCCAACAGTTAACGAACTTGAATCTACAGACACGCATGCAAATGACAGTCAGTTTTGATTCCAAATGAGAGAAAGAGAGAAAAAAAAACGATGAAGTTAATGTAGCAATAAGTATAAGGAGGTAAATGTGTGCTTTACTTCACTTCTCATTAAAGAGGCCTATCAATTCATGATTTATCACACCTGACAAAAATACTATACTTCGATTAAGATCAATTAAGCAAGATTACACGAACTTGTCAATTTCCTTTATACTGACATTTGACTCTGAACAGTCAAACAGTTTTAAAACATCCCTCTTTCAATCGTTATGAAAAAGACTATTTAACAATACTAAATACTACATACCACATTGATAAATGTCTGGCGTACAGTCGTAGTCAATACCATGGCTGCTGTCTGTCGTATTTGTTTTTGTTTACTAGTATGATTTTCTACATGCATTAGGTCGTTAGTCCTCTTGTTTGAATTTTATTACCTTTTTTTTATTATGTCGGGGCCTTTTACAGCTTACTATACGGTATGGGGTTTTGTTCATTGGTAATTGAAGATATTTTTGTGTTGAAATGCACTAGAAAATAACATTTAAAAGGAGTTAAAATCGTAGTTTGCTATCCTTCTATCCAAAATGTATCTAATAAAATTGATAATGGAAATGGGGAATGTGTCAAAGAGACAACAACCCGACCAAATAAAAAAACAACAGCAGAAGGTCACCAACAGGTCTTCAATGTAGCGAGTAATTCCCGCATCCGGAGGCGTCCTTCAGCTGGCCCCTAAACAAATATATACTAGTTCAGTGATAATGAACGCCATACTAATTTCCAAATTGTACACAAAAAACTAAAATTAAAATAATACAAGACTAACAAAGGCCAGAGGCTCCTGACTTGGGACAGGCGCAAACATGCGGCGGGGTTAAACATGTTTGTGAGATCTCAACCCTCCCCCTATACCTCTAACCAATGTAGAAAAGTAAACGCATAACAATACGCACATTAAAATTCAGTTCAAGAGAATGGCTAAATATATCTTAAATTACCAGACACGCAGAAACGAAAGACCTTCAATTTCTCACTCAGGATGAGAGTACCTTCAACATGAGGATTTTTTCGGTCAAGTTTTGAAGTTTTCATAAATTGACTGATTCTTACAGGGACTGGGACTTAATCCACATTTAGTGAGCACTTTAAAATTCACCTCATATATTGCAATTAACATGAGGTTAAGGATAATTGCGAAACAAGAAGACCAATGTAGACTGATGTATCCCCATTTTTAACATTTTTACTTCATGTGTGTGTTAATTTTATTCACACATTGTTGTCATACATATGTTATTTTCCCCGACTGTCTACAAGTGAGAGGTTAAGCTAGCTACAAAATCAGGTTTAATCAACAATTTTCTGCATAAAGGAAATCCCTTTACCTGTTGAACCAAATCAGGATACTACAGTTGTATGCCTTTCGTTTTATTTTTTGAGATTTTTATTTTTTCATTTGATAATTGAGCCTTTCCGATTTGAATTTTCCTTGGATTTCGGTATTTTTTATGTTTTACTTTTTTCATATCTTATAAATTGATTTTCTCAGATAAACGACTTCAAACTAGAATCTATGATAGGCGTGATGACTCCAACTTTCCAATTGTCAACTCCCCATTTCACAGCAGTAACAAACCTTTTGCCCAATTGTTTAGGGTTTGCATTCTTATTTGATACATTACGCTCGTTCGTGTTCACAATATGCGGATTGCATTAACAGGTATGTGGTTCGCACACAAAAACTGCACCAACAATATTATCGGCACTGTAAACGTTTTATTTATACTGTATTCCTGTTACGAAATGTTGATATTTTAGCGATACTTTAACATTGTGATATAAGCGGGAGGTTTGTCTGGCCAATAAAACTACCAAGTTTTGAATATGGCAGTTGTTATCAAATAGTCCGTTTCTATAAAAGTTGGCATCTGTGTTTGTTACAGTTCAGTGTTTCTGTTGTTCCGTTTTATTCCTCTTATTGATGTGTTTCTCTCAGTTTACGTTTGTGACCCAGATTAAGGTCAGTTAATAGTAAATCGAATTATGACTTTTGGATATCGATGTACTTCTATTTTCTTTATTTACGGTCACCATTACAAATTGATTGACCCACTCTATATGGCTGTGTCTCAACTCACTATCAATATATTTTTGCAGTCTGAGATATTTAGATTCCGTAATAGTTGCCCATAATCTATAATGGTCCGAGTGTGTCCTATTTTCTATTGTGTTATGTTGAGTGTATTCTTGCAAGACGGGTCATGTTTGCATAGCAATACGTGTTTTCAATGTCAACGCAACCAATGTCGGTACTTTTGAAGTTCATGTGGTTCCCTCCGGTTTTTTTTGGGTTTTTTTTTGTCTTGATTTGTCTTCTTAATCTATTATTGAAATTTGTTAAACATCGTCAAGATACAGCTGCATTAATTTACAGGCGCAATTATAATTTGGATGACTCTTGTAAAGTATCTGTCAGTGATTACAACGAATATGTCACATTTGTCACGTTCACAATCCTATCCTCTCTGCTGCGATTATGACAACAACGAAGTCGACTATCATACATTTGTTAACAGGTCACAATCAAACCTGACTTAATTTTAAGAGCACATTTTATATGAGGTTTGTGTTTGTCAATTTTGAGTTTTTTGAAATTTTCTTATGGCTGATGCATTGTTTCTTTTTCAATAACATGCGGGTTTTTTTGCCCTTTGTATTTGCTCTAAATTTTTGCACAGATATAATCATATCTGCTTTGAAGAACGACTTTCGCTGAGAAAGTTAAAACTAAAAACTGATGATTATAAGCGAGATATGAGGATAAATGACTTCACTTTTCATTGTTAATCATTGTGTAGCAACATTTGTTCAGTATCTGTATACTGATCATGTCTTTGTGTTCATTTGGTCATCTGGAGATATTTGCTGTAGATCATTGATCTAGTTGCTGCCTACTAGGAAGCTACAAAAAAATATTATTAACATTTCATCGAGAACTGCTGACGAGTCGTATGTAAACGAAAAACTTTTGTTGTATGTAACTACCTGTAAGGCTGGTATCTTTGATATCTTATTTCCTTGCAACTCGAATTCAAAGATCGAACGAAAAAAAATTAAGTTTAAAAGTGAAAATTGAAATCAAGTTGTGTTCAAACTGAGTTTAATTAAGTAAAGCTGCCGAATCAATGAAACATGTTAATTTGTATTGTTTGAATGTTACATGTTGTCATTGGATTTCAGGTAGGAAAAAGACGGTCAGATAAGAATCAAGTTTCCATATGTAAGATTCGACAGCTAACAAGTAACATATATTTGGATTTTTTTTCACTGGTTTTATCTTTTAATATACTGACAGCCTAATAAAATGTAAATACAAATAAAAGCTATAAATAAACAGGTGAACACAAAGTTAAAATCTTTTATTGAATAATTATCATAATCGTTGTTAGAATATGATGAAGTCTGCAGCTACTAGTTATTTACTTTTCTTACAAACAATAAATACTGATATCCGAAAGTAAATGTGTGTGTATAAACACTAGATATAAACAGACTAAGTTTACTTTGGGGCAGCGTTTTCAGCTCCATGAGAGCTTCATACGTCATGGCGGTATCTGCTCCCGAAAGTTGACATGTTACACTATTATTAACAAATTTATAGTCAAGGGGAGATAACTATAAATTGATTGACTTTTCAAAAAATTCTATTTCAATAATTGATGACATTTGTCTTTTCATTTATTACATAATATGCTCATTGGTTCAGACCGTAATGAAAGTATTGTATATTTAAATTCATAATTGGTACATGTACTTATAATTGTAGTGTATGCAAATTTTATACATGTATCTTTTGATATGATTTATTTTGAAACATAAACTGTTACATCTGTGGCCTGCATCATCATAATATGTGTTAGTTGTTATTTTGACTTTAGAGGACTATAAATACTGATATCCGAAAGTAAATGTGTGTGTATAAACACTAGATATAAACAGACTAAGCTGTTCTCCCGTCTTGAATAATGTAGTATTGAGAGTGCTGTTAATAACCATTGATATTTAGAAAACTATTTCGAAAAATGTCTTTTTATCTTAACATTTCCGTTTTAATCTACAAAGGTCTTGAAAGGAGATGGGTCATGTTACACAAAAATGTTATGAAACTACAATACAAATATTTTGGGGGAAAGATTCGTTCGCATTGAAATTTATTCTAGTTATTAGCCCTTGGAAGAATAAAAGTTACAAAGAACATACACTTGTACAGTAGTGATAGTGTCGACTTTACTATTGATCTAATTAAAGGGCACAAAAGAGTCAAACACATTTTTTTAATAAATACATATACCAATAATTATAATTTCACTCCATGATATTGTTGTAGTAAAATTCCACTGCTATCAGCTCCAAAGTTCATATCCGGGAAAGCATTACTTGGAAGTGGTTGTCCAAGATTGATATTAACTGATGGTAAATGTGTTGATTTGTAAAACTCCACTAACTGGCACAAACATGGAAAACTCTAAAATATTGATTGAAATTACGATGATTAATATGATTATCAAATTGAATGGTTGGATGGTACATATCGGGTAATTTTTTAACTTGATTTACACCCTGAGCCGGTCTTTTAAAAAGACGATATGTCAACCACAACACATACAAATAATTAAAATGATAAACTCTCAAAGAGAACATTTTACCATTAAACCTGAATGACAGCATGTTATTAAATATATGTTCTATCTGACTGTTTAACGTTCGCTTTGTTATTCGAAGCGGGTATGTTTAGCATATGGAAAGATATAAAAGTTAAAGTCATATAAAACTTCAAATTAAAAAAAAACGGTTGAACATGTTTTACATCAATTATATGGTAATTTTTATAAATTTACTGTTAGCAAAAAAATATTCGAAATACTAAGGATTTTCTTATCCAAGGCAAAGATAACCTTAGTCGTTTTGGAATTTTGAATCCTCAATGCTCTTCAAATTTGTAATTGTTTTGGGTTTCTAACTAGAGTCATTGATGAGTTGTATGTAGACGAAAAGCGCTTCATCCGTATCAAATTATTAGCCTGGTACCTTTGATAATTATATACTCTAATGGCTAAGTTTAACCTAGAAAAGTGAACGTGAACTTTTTTAAAAGAAAAATCTTTTTATTATAAAAAATCTTCCTTATTATACATATTTTGAATTATTGACTTCCCAGACACTTTTTCATCGATATCTTCCATTATGCAGTGACATACACTACGAGATGAACACACATTGGTTGTCAATTGATGCTATCTTTGTTTTCTTCTCCCGAGTATTTTCACGTAGACCTGTTCTTGCTCCTTTACTTGGTAACATATGATTTTGTTAGTTATGGGCCTCCTCTTTTTGGAATTAGAGTTCCTAATTGTCTTAATCAATTTATGATATTTCATCATGCCACTAATTTATAATTTCCAACATTTACACTGAGTAAACAGAATAAATTGGTAGCACCAATATATCTTGATGTTTTTCCACATCATTGCCATTAAAGAAAGCAAGTCAAAAATATAGCCTCGATCTTCACATTTTTAAAAATGAAAACAACACTTTTTTAAGTTGCATGCGTCCAATGCTCTTTTCAGGATTTACATTCATTCGCTCATATCCGAGACAATTCAATAGTCTATGACTAAAAAACAAGTAGTGTGTAACATCTTTCTGACATATCTCTGACGATATAGCCTAATTCTTAATCTCTAACGATGGCTTAAAACTCGAATTTAGAATATTTGCTGCAAATGTTTAGTATTCATAAAAAAAAATAAAACAGCAAATAAGAACACTAAAAAGCAAAACGTCTACTTTAAATAAGGCTATGCATTCCAACTTATACGCGAATCAATAGATTAACGTTGGGGATATCCCTCGTTACAAAATATTACGATAACACGAAAAATATGCATTAACTTTGAAAATCATTCTGCTTAACATTTTGTTTTTAATTTTTATGTGATAGTTGTTCCGTATATCATCTACACTTTTTAATATTCCATAATGTTCCATAAACTACTATCTTTTTCAAACTTAAACTAGTGAGTCCAATAACCTCAAGGGAAATGGCAGTACCTCTTTTGCAAATGCGCAAATGCATATTTCGATGTCTTGCAGGTTTACGTCTAATTAAGATCGCTTCATTCTCTCCATTAAATAATACATAATTGTGTATTAACTCATTAGTTAACTTTGAAGCGCACCAGTTACGGGGCGCCGAATGGGACTCTTATGGTTTTGTACTCAAAATTCAATTTTGTACGGACAAAAGTGACTTTTGTTCAACAAAAATGAGTTCAGTTTATCAAAATTTGTATCATACTACAAATTTTAAATTTTGTCATACAAAATTATCTATCAGCGGACAAAAGTCACTTTTGTCATAACAAAATTCATTTTTGTTACACAGACTTGACTTTTGTTACCAAATTTGAAAATTGGGCGACATGGCCCGCGACAAAAGTCAATTTTGTATTCAAATTAGTTTAGTTTGGTTTCTGTGAACTAATTTGCATACAAAATCGACTTTTGTTACACAAAAATGACAAAAGTGACTTTTGTCTCAACAAAATTGACTTTAGTGAGACAAAATTGACCAATGTGATCAACAAAATTGACAGAATTGACTTTTGTGAGACAAAATTGACTTTCGTGAGACAAAATTGACTTTTGTGAGACAAAATTGACTTTTGTGAGACAAAATTGACCAATGTGAGACAAAATTGAATTTTGTCTCAACAAAATTGACAAAATTGAATTTTGTCTCAACAAAATTGACAAAATTCAATTTTGTCTCACGTTAGTCAATTTTGTCGTCACAAAAATGAATTTTGTCGTCACAAAATTGACTTTTGTCTCAACAAAATTGGCAAAAATGACTTTTGACTCAACAAAATTGGCAAAATTGACTTTTGTCTCAACAATATTAACAAAATTGACTTTTGTCTCAACAAAATTGACAAAATTGATTTTTGTCTCAACAAAATTGTCAAAATTGATTTTTGTCTCAACAAAATTGACAAAATTGACTTTTGTCTCAACAAAATTGACTTTTGTCTCAACAAAATTGACTTTTGTCTCAACAAAATTGACTTTTGTCTCAACAAAATTGACAAAATTGAATTTTGTCTACAAAATTTAATTGTGTCTCATAAAAGTCAATTTTGTCTCACAAAAGTTAATTTTGTCTCACAAAGGTTAATTTTGTCTCACAAAAGTCAATTTTGTCTCACAAAATTGAATCTTACCTCACACAATTGACTTTGGTGATTTAATTTCCATATCAGGTAACAAAAGTCAATTTTGTATGCAAATATGCATAACTTTTAGACAAAATTGACTTTTGTCATGACAAATATGAATTTTGTCTTCAAAAATGAATTTTGTGATCACAAAAATTAATTTTGTCTACACAAATGAATTTTGTCATCACAAAATTGAAGTCCTCACAAAACAAGTCTGTAGCACATAGTTTTGTAAGACAAAAATTATTTTGTTATGACAGAATTGAGTTTTGTACAAAACCACAAGAGTCCCATTCGGCGCCCCGTACCAGTGACATTTTAGATGAAAAAGTTCATCCACGAGGGTATCACCAGCCCAGTAGTCAGCACTTCGGAATTGACATGCATATCAATTATATGGTAATTTTTGTAAATTTCCTGTTACAAAAATAAAGATTTTCTTATCCTCGGAATAGAAAACCTTAGAGGTATTTGGCACAACTTTTTTAAAATTTTGTGTCCTCAATGCTCTTCGACTTTTTACTTGTTTGGCTTTACAACATTGTTTTATCTGAGCGTCACTGATGAGTCTTTTGTAGACGAAACACGCATCTGGCATATTACATTATAATCCTGGTACCTTTGATAACTATTATCCATATCAAATGTTAATACCGGATTTCATAAATTTATTTCTGTAAATTCTTTTTTAGAATGGATGCCAATATATATATATATATAGATTATGAAATGCTTTATTTAATTGAACAATTTAATATATGATTAATTCAGTTTTAAAATGAATTAGTTATGTTAAAATCGTTAAAGTAGTTACTTTCATTTTTAAATGCCGGCCTTTTCTTATTTAATAACTTATTATTAACCTATGATTAGCCTTAATTACTATTTTCTCACATTTTAGATTTTTTTTTTTTTTTTTAATTTAATACTTTTTCGCCATCTGAATTAGAAATTACAAGTAAGTTAATTGGTGATGAACATGAATATTGAAGGAAAGAACATAAGAAAACTGCAATTACCGTAATTTAACTTACGTATTGTTTATTAAATGAAATCAATGGTCTATATTATTCTATTATACATATTGTAAATGATATATTTAAAAGTAATATCACAAAAAATACTGAACTCCGAGGAAAATTAAAAACAGAAAGGTCCAAATCAAATGGAAAAATCAAAAGCCCAACACATCAAACGAATGGATAACAACTGTCATATATGCTACGTTGCATACATACAACATACGTTTTTTAATATAACATTTTTTCAGAACAACTTGATATAATGCAAAACATACCTTCTTTAGGTTAAAATCTAAGAACATCTTCTTCTTTTTGTTGATTGCGATTGGGAAACTTGTTACTTCTCGCTTAGTTTTTAAATATAAACAATTTTCATATCCTGGCTGGTTAACGGTAGGAGTGATAAACCAGTTTCCCAACTGAAATATAAAGAATAAACATAAACACATATCTAAATGTATTAACATGTTAAGTTATAAATACGTGTTTGGTCTATACCATTGTACACAGAATATGATGACTTAGCTGATTTGAACTGTACTATTTAGGCCCATTTCAATTCCATGTTCACAAACTTAAATGTTTTAAGTCTTCCTCAACTTTTTGATCTCGAAAGTTAATGGTTTAAGTTGTTTCAAGAATTCGACAAGTGCCAACCTAATTGAAATCGGTGTTATACGGCTTAATTCATGTGCTTCTTGTAAACAAAATATCTAGAAACAAGAATGTGTCCAAAGTACACGGATGCCCCACTCAATCATTTTCCATGTTCCATGGACCGTGAAATAGGGTAAAAATCTAATTTGGTATTAAAATTAGACAGATTATACTATAGGGAACATGTGTACTATGTTTCAAGTTGATTTGACTTCAATTTTATCAAAAAATACCTTGACCAAAAACTTAACCTGAAACTCCCACTTTCATTTTCTATTTTAAGTCAACCGTGAAATTGGGGTCAACAGTCTAGTTTGGCTTTAAAATTAGAAAGATCATATCATAAGCAACAAGTGTACTAAGTTTCAAGGTGATTGGACTTCAGCTTCATCAAATACTACCTTGACCAAAAACTTTAAACTGAAGCGGAACGAACGAACGGACGGACGAACGGACGGACAAACGGACGGACGAACGGACGGACGAACGAACGGACGGACGAACGATTAGACGGACGAACGGACGGACGGGCGAACGAACGAAAGGAGCCACAGGCCAAAAAAAATAATGCTCCTCTAATATCGTAGGTGGGGCATAAAAACCTTAATGAGACTATTAAAGAAATGTTCAAGACATTCCTGGAGTGTTCTACATTGTCCTTGTATGATCTTTACTATAGCTGGTAACACGTTGTGAATAACAAGACTAGTGGCGGATCTAGAATTTTTCATAAGTTGGGGCCCACTGGCTGCCTAAGAGGGGACCGCCCCCGTCACGCTTCAGTGATTCCCTATATAATAAACCAATTTTTTTTCTCTAAAGGGGTGGGGGCGGGGCCCCTGCCCTCCTTAAATCCGCCTCTGAAGACTAGTGACAAAGGAACATAGATAAGACATGAAAATGCATGTTAACAATATTGAAGATGGAAAAAAGTATAGTGTGGTACTAAGGTGTAAGAAACATGAGGTTTTATTATCTTAAATACATTGCGTTTCAATGGTACTTTGTTATTGTCTTTCAGTTCATTCACACCTTTTATTGGCAGTTGGTCGACGTTTTTCTTGTTGAGTTGTTTTGTGTGTGTCCTTCTTTAATAATCTACATGACATTTCTAGTTTTCCAACGGCACTTTTAATTGTTTCTTTGTCAGCTTAAATGCAATACACCACTCACTAATTTATTATACAAATGTCGACTAACGAACACATGGACACAACGGGAAATTAAAACCTTGCGTCGTGTAGCGAACAGGAAAATGTGATGTGTATCTTTGATATCATCAAAGTATGTGGAGGATATAGAATATATACAAAGATACCAAGTTGAATACTAATTGGATTTTTCTTTTGCCAGTCTCTGATCAAGATTATTTAGTGAGTGTGGTCTCATACATTTTACAAATCTTTCTGAATCTAGTAATGTATATAATATTTTACCATTGCATCAGACTTAAAGACGTCATAATTGTTTCTCACCTTTCCATTCTGATCGAGAACTTCTTTCATTAAAGACACTTCATTCCCATCTGTGATATAAAAGAAACCGTCTAGTGTGCATGACCGTGATACTTTCTTTTTGGAAGAAAATATGCCACCACGTTTTTGATTTCGGCATTCGTAACAAGTGTCTATTCTTGAAGCTATTGCAATATTCGGTACAGATTGTGAAAAACTACTTAAAAATACATAAATACAACTTTGTTACATATTTTAAACGTAATCTGGTCATAGACGTCTAAAATTGTAAGTGTAGTAGAAAGACAAATAGTACGAAAACTAAAATTCCCTCAACATCTAGGTTTGTACTTTTACTTTAAAACAAAGTTCAGCATTTCGTATTTGTTATACACACAAACACATATATATCTTTAAAACTGAGTTTTATTTTGCGTATTGCTACTTGTTTGTTTAATCTATATTATCTAGAGGTATAGGGGAGGATTGGGATCTCAGAAATTAAGTTAAAGAATATTTTTTTTGGCGCCTGTCCCAAGTCGAAGCCTCTACCTTTTGTTAGTCTTGCATGGTTGTTTTTTTTTTAATTTCGTCCATTTTTATGTTTCGGAGTTTAGTATAAAGTCCCTTTTCACTGAATTAGTACACATTATTGTTAAGGGCCGCCATCAGATGTGTGATTATTTTGCTGTTTTGAAGACCAATTGGTGTCCTTCGGCTGTATTTTACTCTTTGGTCGGGCTGTTGTCTTTTGACACATTTCCCATTTCTATTCTTTATTTTATAAGCTGGGAAACGGGTAATACACAAGCATCTAAAAACATTCCATACACATATGATAAGTCTATATACAAATATTCCAATTGTAATGGTTGATATTAAAAACTGTTTTACATTCTTGTAAAAACTAATGGTATCGAAATTGTCAATGAAATTTAAAGTCATATGAAACGAGTAAGTGGTGAAAAATAATGTTTACACAATTCTTGAACCAATGCATGTATATATCATAAAATTAGTCCTCAGTTCACGATTTTATCATTATTTTCGCAAATATATCATATAATCATCATTTATTTTTCTCTCTGTTTGTTATGATTTAACAAGTATGGCTGCTCATTAAATGCCGTGTTTTGAAGCCGAGTTTTACCGATTGTCACCTTATAGTAAACAAATCACAAAAAGCATGGGTAATGAGCACGTGCTTTATAAATATTTTGATTTGAGCGTCACTGATGAGTCTTATGTAGACGAAACGCGCGTCTGGCGTACTAAATTATAATCCTGGTACTTTTGATAACTATTAACATGTATAATCAGATATTTGTTTATTTCAATGACAGATCCATGCGTATTGCGATCACCGGATTTTTACGAGGAGGGTTACGATCAGGTCACTATGCATACGGAAAATATGTCGGCGAATTGCTTCCTGGAATCAAGCAATTAAAAATAAGCAAAAATCTTCTAAATGTGGACAAATTAAAGAATTTTCCTCAGAAAAAAGTATATGAACATAAGTTGTATAATGCAAACTATCCATTTAGTTATAAAAAAGCATATGCATATTTTTTTTATTTTGAGGTTTCTTATGACTTTAAATATTGACGATTTTTTTTTATCTATTCTTTACCTGTTCCAAAATATATACTTAACACATATGTGCCGCTGATTTGTTTTTATATTGCTTTACCTGGTATTTTGTTTGCCGTCTTGTATGGATTCTGAAATTAGATATTTGGCAATTGAAAGACAAACAATAATAGAGATACCAATTTGACAACCAAAAGCTTATATGAAAGTTTATGTCAACAAGATATGGTTTTAATATAAACATTAAGAACATAAGCATATGAATATAAGCCAACTATTTTATAATGCCTTTGTTTTACCATGTATAGCCTATTGTAGTTCAATTTGGAAAATCATTTTACAAAAAGATTCTGATCAATAAAGGCAACAGTAGTATACCGCTGTTCAAAACTCATAAATCGATGGACAAAAAACAAAATCGGGGTAACAAACTAAAACCGAGGGAAACGCATTAAATATAAGAGGAGAACAACGACACAACACCGAAACGGACCAAGCATCAGACAAAATCCCACGAGAATAACAAATATAACATCAAAACCAAATACGTGAATTTGGGATAAACAAGTACCGTGCCACGTCTTATCTTAATATCTCAAAAATAAGAGAAAACAAACGACACAACATTAAAATGCAACACACACAGAAACGAACAATAATATAACAATGGCCATCTTCCTGACTTGGTACAGGACATTTTTAAAGGGGAATAAAAATGGTGGGCATGCCAAACCTCGCATTTTAATGGCAAAGTTAAATATAACATTGAAATGACAACATAATATTACAGGACTACAATACAAATAAATAGGAGAACATATCAGACAAAGAAACACGTGATTAATAGATAAAAAAAAAAGAATCAGGTTTAAAATTCAATACGTCAAAAACGAGCCTCGTCAACACAAGACTCACCAGTGACGCCCAGATATAAAAGATCGAAAGTGAAAAAAAGTACAAAGCTGTACAGCACTGAAGATCAAAAGTTGAAAAAGGTTGTGCCAAATACGGCGTAGTTTTTATGCTTGGGATAAGAACATCCTTATTATTTAGAACAATTAATGATATTGTAAACAGTAAATTTTATCAAATGAATATGAAAGAGATATACATAATGAAACTGAAGTATTAACTTATTACTGAAAACTAAACCGAATACATAATGCTAAGACCAACACAGAATAGACACACCCGACTCAGTTCAGGCTTAAACGCAGTAAATCATAAATTTTAAAAATGACGTCAAATACGGTGGTGAAAAGGCACAAACATTACGCCACATTTAAATTTATTAAATTTAGAAACAGCATGACGTCACATATGAAAAACTATAATTCAAAAGTAAGATAGAATTATGATTGATTTAAGATTATATTAGAACTAAATACTGATATTACATTAAACACAATGCATATTGCAATACTTATTACTAGCAATTAACTATAATATATATATGTCCAGTTTGTTATGAATCCAACTTCAAACGTAAATTATCGTACAAAATTAAATGTAATTAATAAAGGCGGTATAAAACATAAAAAATCAAATATAAAAAAAAAAAATCGAAAAGAGCAGAAAAAAAGTATACGTTTCAATATTTTTATATGACCAACTTTCAATGTAAACACTTGTAGTCTGTTATCTTGTTTAAAATCAGTGCATATTGTACATATCAATAATTTCAAATATTTGCACATTTGATGTACGCCGAACCAAAAAAAAAACATCTTTAAATAATTTGGTTCATTTTTTGGTTAATTATCTTTAAAAAAATCAATTTGGCCTAAAATTGATAGTCTGAGTAAAACTTTATGAACACTTTACTTTTTGAGTGAGGTTTAATTTTTTGTGACTATTTATACATTTAAGGTATATGTTAAATAAACTGATAATATTAGTTACATAGTGTGTTAGTGACCTAATATGATATATACAGGGTCAGTAAATTCCATATGGGGTGAGAGCGAAGCTCGAACCCCATATGGAATTTACTTACCCTGTATATATCATATTAGGTCACTAGCACACTATGTAACGAATTTATCTTACCGACTATCTTTATGTGTTGAATTTAGACTAAAGTTGTCTTATTTGCTTTCATTACACATCTCCTTATTTCTGTATTAATGTGTTCAGGTGTTCAATTTTAAGAACCTACTTTAATTGATATGCACTAAAAAAACTAATGTAAACGATAGATATTTATAATAAACAACCTTGATATAACAATATTAAAAAGAACTTTCAATATTTGAAATAATCAAACAGTGCCCAAGTCGCAAATTCACTACTAACCTAATATTGAAATAAGCCCCGCCTCCCTACTAACCTAATATTGAATATACACGGTCTCCACGAGGTTGCTTTTAACCAATCATATTCCTAGAAATGTATAGGAGGTAAGATAAATATCTTTACAACCGTTTGTGACGTACTTTGATTTGGTTGTATTACACCTTTAGCATTATTTTTTTCCTTTGATCTTTTGTTTATCAATTCCGAGTAAATTATCAATGATTTGTTTAAATCAGTTTCATTTTAGTAAAGCTAAGTAAATTATTAAGCCTTTCTTATTTCATTAAGAATCGTTCATAATTTCTTAATTACATGTATAAGAAGAAAGCAAATATATGATATTGAAATATCTATTAAATTCTGAAAGCCGCAGGAACATATCTTAAATTGCATTTTCTCCGATGCTATCCTAATGCTATCAACATGATTAATGCGGCAGTCTACAAAAAGCAACAAAAATACAATTTCTGACTACTCACCGATTTCTTAAATGTGTCAAAATCGTTGTAAGTTGGGTCATTCATCGAGTACGCTTGACTGAATTCATTCTATTAAATGTGGAATAACTAATCAGCATGATTGATGATTAACATCGTTATTGTCCGTTAGAAATATTATATACAATAAGGCTAGGTAATTGTTTCTTACAGGGAATTTTCATCGGGACTCTCCGTACTTAACTATTAGATTACACTGCAATACAGGGAATGCAAGTAATCTTTATGCCTCTCTTAAATACGAGAGTAACAGAGTCTGATGTATTTCTGATGGTACCAATTTCTTAGTATTGGCATTTAACATTTGGATATCATGTGAGTATACGGCTGCTCGACACTAATACACAAGACTCGTGTTCTATCGATGGAACGAAATGAATGTTGTCATCTCGCTTGATAGAAACGTATATGGTAAACGGGCGTTCTATCAACTACACTTTTATCTTAAAGTAAAACCGAATAATTTAAGACAACAGTATTATAATGCTGTTCGAAACATTACTTCTGTTCTTTGAGATTATCTATTATTTTGAAACAAAAGTAGACACAATGAGATAGCTACATAACAGCCCCCTTATATGCAGACTTCTAAGAGATAGACACTTACTCATTTCGTGTGTCAAGAAGCATAAAGACATGTTGCGACTGAATTCAACTGAGGCTTTCAAAATATTTCAATGTTTATGAAAATAAAATGCATCGGGTTTTTTTAATATCTAGCTGGTGAAACTAGAGGCTCTAAAGAGCCTGTGTCGCTCACCTTGGTTTATTTAAATTAAACAAAAAAAGCAGACAGTTCATGACAAAATTGTGTATAGGTGATTGTGATGTGTTTGAACATCTTACATTACTGAACATTCTTGCTGCTTACAATTATCTCTATCTATAATGAACTTGTCCGTGTAGTTTCAGTGGAAAATTTACAAATTTTATGAAAATTGTTAAAAATTGATTATAAAGGACAATAACTTCTTAGGGGGTCTATTGACCATTTTGGTCATTTTGACCTTTTTTTAAGTCTTAAATTGCTGTACGTTATTGCTGTTTACAGTTTATCTCTATCTATAATAATATTCAAGATAATAACCCAAAACAGCAAAATTTCCTTAAAATTACCAATGTAGGGGCAACAACCTAATAACGAGTTGTCCGATTCATCTAAAAATTTCAGGGCAGATAGATCTTTACCAGATAAACAATTTTACACTGTCAGATTTGCTCTAAATGCTTTGGTTTTTGAGTTATAAGCCAAAAAACTGCATTTTACCCATATGGTCTATTTTTAGCCGTAGCGGCCATCTTGGCTGGTTTGCCCGGTCACAAAACACAATTTTTAAACTAGATAGCCTAATAATGATTCTGGCTATGTTTGGTAAAATTTGCCTCTATGGTTTCCGAGGAGAAGATTTTTGAAAAAGTTAACTAAGATTTACGAAAAATGGTTAAAAATTGACTATTAAGGGCAATAACTCCTAAAGGTTTAAACTGACCATTTTGGTCCTGTTGACTTATTTGTAAATCTTACCTTGCTGAACATTTTTGCTGTCACAGTTTATCTCTATCAATAATAATATTCAATATAATATCCAAAAACAGCAAAATTTCCTTAAAATTACCAATTTAGGGGCAGCAACCCAACAACAAGTTGTCCCATTCGTCTTAAAATTTCAGGGCAGATAGATCTTGACCAGATAAACAATTTTATCCCTTGTCAGATTTGCTCTAAATCCTTTGGGTTTTTGAGTTATAAGCCAAAAACTGCATTTTACCCCTATGATCTATTTTTAGCCATGGCGGCCATCTTGGTTTGTTGGCCAGGTCTAAAAACACAAATTTTAAACTAGATACATCAATGATGATTGTGGCCAAGTTTGGTTTAATTTGGCCCAGTAGTTTCAGAGGAGAAGATTTTTGTAAAAGTTAACGACGACGGACGACAGACGACGGACAAAGACGGACGACGGACAAAGACGGACGCCAAGTGATGAGAAAAGCTCACTTGGCCTTTTTGGCCAGGTGAGCTAAAAAAAGAAGAAACATATTATTTTGAATTTTGATGGATGAATGGATGGATTGGTGTTTTACTTTGAGTTGTAAATATAGTACTCCACTGAGTCGGATTTTTATCGTGTTGGTTCACAAGGTAACATCTGCAAAATGAGATGCCTTAAAAGGTAAAATCAAGCAAAATTTGTATACAGATCATACCTGCACAATATTAGGATTCGATTCAGCCGAATATCTATGATTGGTTGGTGTAGCTGCTGATGAAGAAATATCTGTAGTGAAAGAACATAACTATCTAATGAAAAAACTGAACTATTCCATTGAAATGAGGTAATTGGACAAACAATATCAATAAATTACATAATAGAATATGGCTTTGATAACAGGTGGCCACACTATTTCATAATAAAAAAAAAGTGTTTACATGAATTATATATATTTTTTTAATGTATAAGTACCCGTCTACATCACCTTTATACTTTGTGTTTTTGCTAGATGTGTTTCTTCTGTTTGTATAAATCTGAAGATGAGTTAGGCTTTTTCAACGGATTTTTAAAAAAACTTGTTCAAATGTTGTTACATCACTGTCCAGGTAAGGGAAGGGGTTAAACACTCACAAAAATGTTCCATCCCGCCACATTCTTTATGTGCCTCTCCAAAGTCAGGAGCCAGTGTTTGAGTGGTTTTCGTTGGTTCAAGTCTGTCATATTTGTTTTTCGTAAACTGTTTTGTTATACGTTTTTACATTACCAACCTATTGTATGACTTATTTAACAACATTTACCTCTTGCTGACATACTGATGTGTTGTTTTGGAAATGGTACTTCGCTTTCCTGTAAAGTTTAATATATTTTCACTAACTTATACAGAATATTTATTTTTCTAATGATATAATGATCCACTTAGTATATATTTGATTGATATTTATAATTTTTATATTTCTTTTTCTTCCAAAAAGGCACGGCTGAAAATACCTTTCAATCAAAATTCATTGTTGAAAAGACGACAACACCGCGACAAAAAGAGCAAAACGACAAGTACTACTAACACTAAACTAGAGGCTCTAAAGAGCCTGTGTCGCTCACCTTGGTATATGTGAATTAAACAAAGGAAGCAGACAGTTCATGACAAAATTGTGTTTAGGTGATTGTGATGTGTTTGTACATCTTACATTACTGAACATTCTTGTTGCTTACAATCATCTCTATCTATAATGAACTTGTCCGTGTAGTTTCAGTGGAAAATGTTAGTAAAAATTTACAAATTTTATGAAAATTGTTAAAAAATGATTATAAAGGACAATAACTTCTTAGGGGGGGGGGGGGTCAATTGACCATTTTGATCATTTTGACTTATTTTTGAATCTTAAATTGCTGTACATTATTGCTGTTTACAGTTTATCTCTATCTATAATAATATTCAAGATAATAACCCAAAACAGCAAAATTTCCTTAAAATTACCAATTTAGGCGCAGCACCATAACAACGAGTTGTCCCATTACTCTTAAAATTTCAGGGTAGATAGATCTTGACCAGATAAAAATTTTTACCCTTTGTCAGATTTGCTCTAAATGCTTTGGTTTTTGAGTAATAACCAAAAACTGCATTTAACCTCCATGTTCTATTTTTAGCCGTGGCAGCCATCTTGGTTGGTTGGCTGGGTAAAAAAACACAATTTTTAAACTAGATACATCAATGATGATTGTGGCCAGGTTTGGATTAATTTGGCCCGGTAGTTTCAGAGGAGAAGATTTTTGTAAAAGATCATGGATATTTACGAAAAATGGTTAAAATTGACTATAAAGGGCAATAACTCCTAATGGGGTCAACTGATCATTTTGATCCTGTTGACTTATTTGTAAATCTTACTTTGCTGAACATTATTTCTGTTTACAGTTTAACTCCATCTATAATAAGATTCAAGATAATAACCAAAAACAGTAAAATTTCCTTAAAATTACCAATTTAGGGGCAGCAACCCATCAATGGGTTGTCTGATTCATCTGAAAATTTCAGGGCAGATAAATTTTGACCTGATAAACAATTTTACTCCAGTGAGATTTGCTCTAAATGCTTTGGTTCTTGAGTTATACGCCAAAAACTGCATTTTACCCCTATGTTCTATTTTTAGCCATGGCGGTCATCTTGGATGGTTGGCCGGGTAATAAAACACAAACCTTAAACTAGATACATCATTGATGATTGTGGCCAAGTTTGGAATAATTTGGCCCAGTAGTTTCAGAGGAGAAGATTTTTGTAAAAGTTAACGACGACGGACGCAGGACGACGGACGACAGACGACGGACGACGGACGCCGGACGCCAAGTGATGGGAAAAGCTCACTTGGCCTTTTAGGCCAGGTGAGCTAAAAACGAGGGTTGTATAAGGTGTTACGGAATAGTTACCATATCCTGCTCTAGAAAAGTAAGCAGACCATGCTTCAAATTTGACAACTGTCTTGTTGTTTATCGTAGTTCAAATTATTGTAAAAAGTTATCAAAGGTACCAGGATTATAATTTAGTACGCCAGACGCGCGTTTCGTCTACATAAGACTCATCAGCGACGATTATATCAAAATTTTTATAAAGCAAAATAACTACAAAGTTGAAGAGCATTGAGGATCCAACATTTCAAAAAGTTATGCCAAAAACGGCTATGGATATCTATGCCTGGGATAAGAAAATCCTTAGTTTTTTTTAAATTCAAAATTTTGTAACAGGAAATTCATAAAAATGACCACATTATTGATATTCATGTCAACACCGAAGTGTTGACTACTGGGCTGGTGGTGTAAACGTCTCATTTGGTGATGCCAAAATGGAGGAAAAGGAGACGGGTTCACATTACATTCGTTTACTGTGTTTGAGATTTTGATTTTGTCATCTGCGGAGGGACTTTCCATTTAGTATTTTCCTCGAAGTTTAGTATTTAATCCTATTAATATTTACATTGATAGCCAAATAATACGATTTATTTTAGTCCAAACGTTACAGAAGTGGCAGGCGTTAGGATGTTGGTTATCGAAATATGTTACATCTATCCCAAAGTAAATTTTTGATAAAAATGACTGTTTAGATATTAAATTCGTGATTGCTCCTTAGATCTGCTTACCCTTCCGGAGCACCTGAGATCAACCCTAGTTTTTGGTGGGGTCCGTGTTGCTTATTCTTAAGTTTTCTATGTTGTGTCATGTGTACTTTTGTTTGTCTGCTTGTCCCTCTGGTATTTTTCCGTCCCTATTTTCTAACATTGTCGAAACTGGTGAACATCTCGAAATAATAAGGTCTAGAACATCCTGTTCTTAAAAAATCCGCTAGCAGGTCATGGTTAACATATTTGACATCTACAAACATACAAACCTCATCCCTTGATTGAAATGTATTGACAGTGACTCTACAATCATCGACTGTTGTGTCTATGGCAGTACTAGACGCGTCGTTACTACTACTGAAAAGTGATGCAGAAGAGGATTGTCTACTCCTTGTTTCCGAAAATGCTTCATCAGGATCATCAATTGTAAAACCTTCAATAATTACTTTGTCATCTTCAGATGTGTTCATGACAAACGCATCTTTATTGTTTGTGTGTTCCGATATTGGCTGTAGCTTGTATCGACGAGAATTTCCTTGTTTTCCTTTAATTAATATCTCCATTTCATCTCCCTTTCAATAATATACTTGATAATTAATTATGTAGAAGAAAATGATTTCTGGCATTAATTTTTCAATGAAATAAAATCAAACATATAAACAACCTAAAATTCGGAAAGAAGATGGTAGAAAGAGATCCTTAAGTATGAATTGTTTCCTTTTTTTTTTGCGATTTAAATTAAGCATTACAATAACTGAAAGTAGGGAAATCGAGATTTGGAGAAAAAAAATCAAAACAATGTTGAAAGATGTTTAAGACATTAGTTATTAGCAGGAACAATATTTAATCTAATTTTATCGGAGTGTAACAAACGAAAATATAAACTATGTTTTCATTATAATTCTGTACATAATCAACACTCAGCTTTCAGTGTAATTTTTATATTATATTATGAGTCCTTATCTTGTTTTTCTAAGCTTATCATTCCAAACTAATTTTTCCTTTGAAATTCCTACATCATGAATTCTTATGTAACCACCCACAATATAATAATCACACTATATGCCGCCGTGACATTTTAGTGATACTATTACACGAACACACCAAGTTCTCAAAGATTACAGGTGAAAATGGTGATCATATTCCTATACCGCCGACGCTGGCATTGATATTGAAGGTTTGGTCAACTGCATCAGGACAGGACTGCTGATGGTGTACTTCCAGTTCTCGAGGTTTGTCATCCGCTCGGTAACCAGTGAAGAAATACTAGTATGGTTAAGTTGATTTTTATACTGATTTAGAAATAAACAACTGTCGTTTTTATTAAATTACCTGTGAAAGCACAGAACTTGGAAGCCCAAACTGTAAGTATGGTTCAGCCAGTTTGTCATGTCCTAAAGTATTAACACAATATTTTATAAATTATAAAAGAAGTAAGGACATTTTTTTGTATTTTAAAATCATCATAACATGAATAACACATAGAATATTCAAATATCTATTAAATTTGCATCGAATATCGATGAACAGAGTTCAGTGAATTTTGATTATGTGAATACAAGAAAAACTGTCAGAAAATAATGTAAGAATAATTTAAAATTCAACCAATTTCGACTGGTTTCAAACATGGTCTAAAATAGACACATTTAAATAAAACAAATACCTGAGGACTTTACCTCATATATTTAAAGTTCCTTCTAATTATGTCAAATACACTTACCACTGTAATTAGTTTTCTGTTCTGCAAATGTCTGTAACAAAGTATATGTAATACACATAATTGATAATTCGAAGGAATAGTCTAAATAACTGAAACTGCAAAGGAATAATATTAATTTCATACAAAGTATTTTATTTTCTGATTATTGTACTGCTCACATTGATGTAATCATCAGCCTTTACATCAACAGGACTGCAAATTAAAATTTTCAGTTTTGATATTTATGTTGATAATTTTTGTGTATTCAGAATATATTAATCAGTTGTTTCCATTGAAATATATGTACTCATTGATCTAACCCCGTTTATAAATACCCACCTACTCTCAGTCTACTTGTTTGTCTTTGGATCTTAGAGAAGGTCTATCACTACCCTTGCAGACACAGTACTACCAACTCTTTTGTATTCGGTTTTATAAATATTTACAGGGTCAACGTATTTATAATTTTTTTGAGTTATTATAATTTATTAAACTAAAAACTTGAGACTCTTCGAATTGAACAAAACACTATTTTTTGCCCTTTTTATACAAAGCTCATTTTAGCACATCTCGTGTACACAATTTTATATCTATAATAAATTTGATTTACCCCACGCATTTTATTTTGATATAGTAAGATATCGAATTCAAGTAGCTATGTAAAGAACTTTAACGGTAGCTATCATTACTTTTATTTTCAATATGAATTCATTTCTCAATCTTACAATACATATTTGTTTTATTCTATACTTCAGAACATTCGATAGATAATCAACTTTTTTTTAATATAAGTGAGTATTGTATCTGTTGTGTGATACACAAGTGCGTCTAATGCGACTGTCATACAAGTGAGAGGTTTATCTAACTATAAACCAGGTTTAATCAACCATTATCTACGTAAGAAAATGACAATACCAAGTCAGGAATATGACAGTTGTTATTCATTCGTTTGATGAGTTTGATGAGTTTGAACTTTTTACACAAAATGTAATGTAGTTATATAAAAATCAGGATTTTCGGAACTTACAACAACCTGAATGTCTAAGTAATATTCTTTCAGAACCAAACAGGGATTATTTCTTATGTATATCGCAGATGAAACATTAACATAAATTGCAACGGAACTTACCGAACCTGAATGATGTGAAGAAGGTTTTGAGTTGTCATAGCTAAAACTGTCATGGTGCTGTTCTGGTTGTTTTTCGTCTTCTAAAATCAGTATAAGAATTTTATAGTTATATGATAAAGAGTGAATACTTGCAGAATATATAATGTATGTATATTCACACAAATAAAAAGGGTTTTTAAATTTGAACATATGCTTTAAAAACAAAGTAAATATTATTTGCACCTCAAAATAGACAGAGGCAACAAAATCTACAAGACTGTCCTGAAAGAATGCAGAAACCCGTATTGCATTATCTGGTAGGTAAGATATGTAAGGAAGTAAGGATCGATCATATGATAGTGTCAAAGATGATTGTTTGCCCGCAGTACAAGTATAGATTTGTACAAATGAGTTTTATTTAGAATTCTTTTTAACAAATAACTTGAGACATTGTATCAAACAAACAAACAAAATGTTTCAATAATTCTGCAAACGAATATTGACTCGTTTCGCTTTCTGCTGTGAGCCAGAGGTACAGGAAGAAAAACATAAAAACATTTAAAGATGCCTGAAAAATACATACATTGTTTTTTTGATAAGATACTTCCACTACATACTTTATTTAGAAGGAATCAAATATAAATCTTCACACTTAAAAGAACAAAACATTTGTTTTAGTATCCGTGCCATTGCGTGACAATGCAAGTCAAGATTGTGGATGTTATCTGATATGACTTAAATTACATTGTTAATGTTAATACATTCGAATCATCTCCACTAGTGTTTCGTGAGTGAAATATCAACTACCTCTGTTCATAGACATGTTGAGGTAAGTGTGCGATTGAAGAACCTTAGATGTGGTTCATACTATTGGCCTTGGCTCCCACCGAAATATAAGAAGATGTGGTATGGATGCTAATGAGACAACTCTCGATTCAAGTCATAATGTATAAGAGTAAACCATTATAAGTCAAAGTACGGTCTTTATCACAGAGCATTGGCTCACACCGAACAGAAAGTTATAAAGGGCTCAAAAACATAAATAGCGTAAAACCATTCAAAAGGGAGAAACAGTCTTATCTATATAAAAACGAAAAACACTTATAAACCACATCAACAAACAACAACTACTTACATCAGATTCCTGACTTGGAACAGGTGCAAATAACTGCCGCTATTTGAAAAATTTTATTGGTACCAAACCCTCACCCTTCCCGACATTAGCTGGAGTTAAATAATCATTTTCTTGATTCTGTTTGACTTCAAACAGGGATTTAAAAAGGAAAACTAGTTATTTGTGTTTCCTTTTCATTAAATATTTTTTGCGGACCAAATCTGTCAATAAAATCTGTATATCTGCTGGCTACGCCCTTCGTCTTGTGTGTGAAGTTTTATGCAATAATCATAAAAAATTTCTGAGATACAGCGCAACATGTGAAAAAAATCTTTTTTTTACAAAAAACTTCACAACTCTAGAATAAAATTTTGAATCATCACCAAAAAATATACAGATCTTTAGATTTATATAAATAAGAAGTGCAATAATCATTAATGGTTTTTGCGATGCGATGCGACATGTAAAAAAAACCTTTTTTTTTTTTAAAATCAATGACTCTAAAATAAAAATTTAAGTCATCACCAAACAGTATACAGATCTTTAGATGAATATGACTAAGAAGATTGTTAAGATTTAAGCAATAATTATAAATCGTTTTTGAGATACAGCGCGACTAAAAACTAATTTCTATAAAAATAAATTTTTGAATCATCACCAAAAAGTATACAGATCTTTGGATTAATATAACTAAGAAGTGTGTGAAGTTTTGCTATAATCATAAATCATTTTTGAGCTACAGTGATTAAAAAAAACACACCCCTGTTTTAGCTATAAAGTCCCGTAACTCAAAAAAATTAAATCCTATTTTCACCAAAATATATACAGATCGTTTGACCATCATAGGAGACAACTATGTTAAGTTTCATGAGATTTGGATATAAGCGGTTTTCAAGTTACGGTGCGACATGTGGACACTGGACGGACGGTCAGACAGACAGACGAACAGACGGACGCCGAACATTTGTATACAATAATACATCTAGTCAAAATTTTCACGGGCGTATAAAAAGTGATACACAATCTTACACTTACAATGGGAGACAGAAATGTCGTGTTTAGAAAAATCCTTCAAAAGAGAGGTGAAAGATACCAATGGGACATTTAATTTAAGTGAGTGTTTTTTTTCTCATATTTAAAAAGAAGATGTGGTATGAGTGCCATTGAGACAAAAATGACTAGTGTGAAACCATTCAAATCTATATGAAAAACGAGAAACAATAAACATTTATGAACCACATCAAGAATCGACAACCACTACACATCAGGTTCCTGACATCACAATATAGAAAGACACACTATGAAATATCATTTCGACGTTCGAACGAAAAGCTACGGTGAGAGGCGTTTTGACAAGGCTGCGCCTACACTCTGGAACAATTTGCCATCGTCTTTACGGAGTGTAAATTCCTTAGATGTTTTTAAAAAGCAACTCAAGACTCATTTATTTCGGACTGCTTTTAAGGATTTCTTGTAGTTTTTATATACTTTTAATTGACTGCATTAGTTTTAGACAGTTTTATATATTTTAGAGTACATGCATTTTTCATTTCTTTTATAAGTATCTTATAAATTTTTATTTGCTTGTTTAATTCTTTTAAGTTTAAACATATTTATTTATAGTGGATTGGGAAACAAGTTTTGCAACTTATATTAATCCCTCTCCACTTTGCGGGTGCGAGTGCTGCCTTGTAGCGGCATTAGCCTACTCTTTTTCGAAATCTACAAGGGTGTCTTTAACGTGCAAGAGATATGGCTCTCTCTTAACACGGGTCAGCCATTTATCGTCCCTGTCCGACGGACTATCATCGTTTCCTCAAGACCATACTCGCAAATGGTGTCATGGAAGAGCCGAAAATTGAGTTCCTGAAATTTTCATCCCAAACGGGAATCGAACCAGGAACCTTTGTGTTAGTAGTCCGATTCTTTTAAGATAGTGCTTTGTAATCTATGATTTATGTATTTTTGTATTTTATATATTTTTTAATGTGAAGCGCTTAGAGTAATATAGGGTTATTGCATTAATATTGGGGAATATTGTCCCGAGTAGAATTTTATATTGCACGAGCTTGCGAGTGCAATATATGTTCTACGAGGGACAATATTCCCCAATATTCATGCAATAACCCTTTTATTGTATAGCAATATAATATTTGAAAGTAAAATTTGGTTCAAACTAAGATTTTGTCGTTGATGACGTCATGAATTTTGGCGATTTATTGCACTAGTGCAATATTAGAATTTATTGCTCGCTAACTTTTGGTTACTTTCTGTGGGAAATATTATATTGCTATACAATAATTTTTGTTATTATATAATGCGCTCTATAAATATTGTATTTATTATTATATTATTTGAAAAATAACATAAATGGTACTCATGAAAAGTCTATTTCATATCTGCGTTATACTATAAGAAATGTCAAGTGTCATGAGGAAATGAAGAATACGACGTTTACATTTATGAGTACATTTTATACTCAGATGGAAAACATAATTGAAGCATAATTGCAAAATATGTGATGTAGATAAAAAGTTAAATACTAACAAAAAATACCGAAAACCGGGGAAGTTATAAACGAAAAGTTCCTAAGCAAATTGCAAAATCAAAAGCTCAAACACATCAAACGAATGGATAATACTATTCCTGACTTGGTGCAGGTATTTTCGTCTTTAGACAATTGTATACTAATTCTAGTTTTACAGTTAGCTAAACCTATCACTTTTGTGACAGTCGCTTACAATTCCATCATATTGACAACAATGTGTGAACAGACATAATAAGTTAAAATGTCAAAAATAGGAGTATTGCAGTAAACATTGTGTTAATCTTAATCTTAATCACTATACAAACAGGCCAATATGTCAACAAAGATAAGCATAATGGCATATAGACAAAAACGAAAGACTAGAAATACAATCATTTAAAAAAAAACTTTTACAGTAAAGGAAATTAATGCAGTAAAAGAATACAAAGACAAATAAAAGATTACTATACTAGTAATACGTTATTCGGATGATAAACAACATCAGTACCTATAATTTATACTTCAAGACCATCGTGTATTATCTGTGAAGTTGATACGGAATATTCATTAACAAAGTCTTGGTATCTTCTGATGAACTTTATGTTAGAAAAAGGACGAAACGAAATGTTTTCTGTCACGTAAACATAGCCAATCATTGAATAAAAATAAATCACGTTAATCGGCCTTACAATCTTAGTAAAAAAACACCTATACAAAGTATTTCAAAAAGGTAAAATGTTACGACGAAAATGAGGTCAAATATATACCATCAGAAAATAAATTTTCCTAATAAAGGAACGCCGATTATTTCTATGTAATAGAGTTAAATAGAACAGTATTTTCAAGTAGGATTTTAATGACATACAAATCCATTTAAAACTATTTTGATGAGTTCAGATAAATGATGAGACAAACAATTATTTAATTTAGATTATATTAGTATTAATGTCATACGATGAAAAGTTGTTAATAGTTCATTTCGGTGAAATGAAGATTTACATAGAAAATTTGACCACACTAGACAGTATACTATCGAAAAAAAACTATGAGTTCAGAATGGAACACTTAAATAATTGTTTTTACTTCATAAAGGATTGAGGGAAAACGTTATCGTTAACCTGAAAGTTTTTTTTTTATAACTTAATTGATGATTTACTTCAAATTTGGGACATCCCGTCATTGTTATTGTACTTTGACAAATTGTGTATCCTTATCTTTAATTATTGCTAAAATGCTTGTACTATTATAAAAAATCTGTCAATATAATGAAATTTGATACGACTGTGAGAGTGAGAGTTTTAGCTAGCTTTAAACCCAGTTTGCATCCAACATCTCTACATAGATTATGCTTGTACCAAATCAGGTATATGACAGTTGTTAAATCTATTCGTTTGATGTGTTTGAGATTTCGGTTTTGCCATTTGATAACGGACTTTCCTTTTTGAATATTCATCGGAGTTCAGTATTTTTGTGATTTTAATTTTTATTCAATCAGTTTTACAGTTCTCTAATCGTTTTTCTATATAGACGCATCGTAAAGTTTCACTGGTGTATTCTTTCTCCTTTCAGTTGAGAAAGGTATTGATTTTTTTTATCATACGTATAATAAAAAGAATACAAATGAGCAAGCCAGTCTTTACGAATTAAAATACTACTGACCTATGGTCATAACAGGTTAATATGATAATAAATTTACGATATCAGAGATGGAAATCAAGAAAATAAAACTCGGTCGTTGGTCTTTAAGTCGAAATCAATAAGTTTGCTTTTGTTTGATTAATCACTAACTATTGGTTACTGTGTCATATATATATATATATATATTACAGGCAAATATATATTTGTTCAATGGTCGGATTGTTGTCGCTTTCAATTGCAAACAGTAAATTTCAATCATGGTGATACCAGCACCAAATAAAGGCAACAGTAGTATACCTATGTTCAATAGTCATAAATCGATAAAGCAAAACAAATCCGGGTTAGAAACCAAACCGGGAGAAACGCATCAACCATGCGAGGAAATAACGGAACAACAGAAACAATGAACTGCACAGAAACAAACGAGAAAATACATAGAAACGGACTATTTGATAAGAATTAAGATTACTAAAATTTATTGAATTCAAATACACCAATGGACTTTCACAGTGGTGAAAACCAGCGGTACAATTTGTTGACTTTTCAAATAGTTCAATGGAGATATAAACTTAATGAAAACTACTAGTATGTATTTTCAAATACATTGTAGATCAATAGACATAACGAGTTGAAGAAACTACTAGTCTGTATTTTCAAAAAGATTGATAGACATACAGTTGCTCAATCTACTTTTATGTATTTTCAAAAAGATCAATAGACATATACAGTTGACGAAAACTACTTGCATGTATAAATGCGTAATAAACCATCAACGTACTTTGGGAAATTGTATCGTGAATGACTTTTGTGTGACTTTATAATACGGATTAATGATTCACAAACCTTAGGTTTGTTTTGAAGAGAATTTGTCTGTTGAATTGGTGTCTAGTGTATATACACTCTTTGGTCATTAAACCAATAAGAAATTATAAAATCACTATGAAAAGGCATGAAAACAGACCAAAATAGACATGATAAGTTACCTGTATTTGTGGTAGGCCATACATACTGGTATCCAGCTGGTTTCACACAAGGTGCAGGAGGTTCGTCATCGCGTTTCCCAACGGGAACTTGACCATACAGTGGATTCTCGACCGGCAATGTTGGTTTCTGATACACATACAATGTGTTAATGTGTATTGAATATGTTGGCGATGTTTGATGTCTATTAGATCTACGCTGTCTATTGCCTAAAAGTAGCCTAGTAACATCAGGTACGATACCAAGATCTGAATCAGAGTCTGCTTTTGAAGACGGGGGTGTTGTTTCAGGTACTGCATGGAAACTTCTTCTGTTGGTATAATATTCAGCATTCTTAGTGCGTTCTTTTGGTGTCATTGGTTTAGAATAAGATAAAGGTTGTTCATCACGTTTAGATTTGTCTGTTTTACGACCTGGAGTTGAGAAAACTGGTTTCAGCAGTGTTTCCTCTTTATTGGCTTGGACTTCGGAGGACAACAGACCACTGTCGATACTACTTGATCGTTTTGCCGCCATTCTGAATATTGAATGTAATAAACAAGTATGACTTTATGATATAATTTATCCCTTTTATTGTTATGATTTTAAATAATTGGAATTATTGTCTCACAAAAATATTTAAATATTGAAGTTTGAGACGGATTTTTTTCATCCGATTGAAAGGATAAATAACCCCTTTCATAAAAGCAATGACAAGGGATAAAATCTATATCTTTACACACAAATATATTTGTACATATTTTTTTGTTTTTTACTTCAACGATGCTTACTAATGAAGAAAATAACATATCAAATGTAAAGTAATGTTTACGCATTTCGACCCTTTTATACGCTCCATTGTTTTATTGATAGGTATACCTGTAGTTATCGAAATGTTCCATATTTTATTTTATTGGCATGTATTTTTTTCCTTTAATAAAGGCAACAGTAGTACATAAGTCATAAAGTCATAAATCGATTGAGAGAAAACACATCCGTGTTACAAACAAAAACCGAGGGAAACAAATCAACTATAAGAGGAAGACAACGAAACAACAGAAACACTGACGTGCAATAACAAAAAAACAACAATGCAACAGACAGAGAAACGAAATATTAGATAACAACTGTCATATTACTGACTTGGTACAGGTCATTTTTAGAAGAAAAAAAAATGGTGGATTCAACCTGGTCTTAATTTGTGGCTAGCCAAACCTTGCACTTGATGACAATATTTAATATACCGCTAAAATGACATAACTAGACAGTTATACAGTACAAACAAATAAAGACAACACTAGTATACCGCTGTTCATTATTCGATTCATCGAATAATCCAGGTCACAAACCAAAACCAAGGGTAACATATCAATTATAAGAGGAAAACAACGGAACAACAGAAACACTGAGCTGCTACAAAAACAAATACCAACATACATAGAAACAGACTATCAAAAACTTAGAATACAAAAGCTTATAAAAATTGTCGAGCATATAATGACGTTAAGTGCATACGATACAGTTTTGATCCTGTATTTACAAGTTCATGAAACTTTGCATGTAGGCTATTTTTTACCTGATTAAATCAAATTTGTAAAAATATACCTTCATGTGCTACTTTTTGAGTAAAATGAGGTCGAAATTTTGTATATTTGCTCGAAATTCAGATTTGTGGCCGTAATTTCTTTTTCGAAAGAAAGACATAACTTTTTTGTTATAAAAGATAAACACAAATTGTTTTTTGTTAAATAATCGGTAATTTCTGTATTTTATAAACATATTAAAAAAATATGCATTTTTTTATTCAGAAATAACTCATATATATCAAATGTTCATGAATTGAGGAAAAAACGTCATTTTTTACTGCATGTTTATCAAAATAAAAAAAAATCCTTTATTTACAGTTTTATAAAATTTGGGTCACATAATCTCCCGGCAAAATGAAACAAAATGCCGTTTTGAAAAATAGGGGTCCATGAACTCGTTTTCAAATTAAATCAGTTTGAATGATAAAAATCAGTCGAAAAATGCATCTTTTCCCGATATGTCACCGTTTGACGTCGCGAAAATAACAAATTACGTTAGCAACGTCGTTACCTTCCCTGTAACTGTAAATGGGCTATGTCGCAGATTTTGCTAAAAATTTGTATACAACCTTGGCTCGCTGAACTACAACTGAAAATCGAAAAAATTATACATTTATCTCTTTTTTTATCTGAAAAATTGCAGATTGGTTTCTTTTAATATGGGTGAAAATTTGTATTGAAAGCACATAAAATCTGCGAAAACCCTTCTAAAATTTGTCTTAAAATCGCAAAATCTCTAATTCTACTCCATAGATTTTTCTTAAAAAACTATATATTGTTGACACATAAATTTCTATTTTAATGATATATAAATAATCATAGGGTGGCCGACTTTTATGTGCTTTCTATACAAATGTTCACCCATTTTGTGAGAATTCAATCAGTAATATTTCAAATGATGATTGAGATAAATGCAATATTTTTTCGATTTTCAGTTGAAGTTCTTTGAGTCAGAGTTGTATGCCAAATTTTACTGAAACCTGTGACATAGCCCATTTACTGTAACAAGTTTAGCAAACGACCAAAAGAGTATATCAAACAAGAGGCTCTCAAGAGCCTGAATCGCTCACCTTAATTTTTTTTGTTAAATCTCTCATCAATGATTTTTTTTGGCTTTTCAATTTATTTAAATGTTCTTTGAATCGTCCTATTTTCTTCAAAAGCAAAAAAAAAATCATTTTCTCCTATGTTCCATTTTAGCCATAGGAGCTATGTTTCTTGACATACAAAGAAATACAATATAAAATTTATACTAGATACTCTGAAACTCATTTAGCCTAAGTTTGGTTGAAATTGATACAGCAGTTTCAAAGGAGAAGATTTTTGAAAGTAAGTCAACATGATGAACAAATTGTGAAAAAAGTCTTTAAATGGCAACAACTCCTTAAGGGGTCAATTGACAATTTTGGTCAAATTGACTTATTTGTAGATCTTACTTTGCTTAACATGTTTGCTATTAACAGTTTATCTGTATCTATAATAATAATCAAGATAATAACCAAAAACTGCAAAATTTCTTTAAAATCATCAAATCAGGGGCATTATACCTGAAAACCCAGTTACCCAATTCTGCTGAAAATTTAAGGACAGGTAGGCCTTAATAAATTCTTTAACTCTTATTTGATCTAAATTCTTTTGTTTTTGAGATTTAAGCCAAAAACTGATTTTACCCCCATGTTCTATTTTTAGCCATGGCGGCCATGTTTTTTTCACAAAATGGAAAATAAAACACAATCTTTATTCTAGATACCCTAAGGATCATTCAGCTAAAGTTTGGTTGTAATTGGTTCAGTAGTTTCAGAGAAGAAGATCTTTGAAATAGTTTACGACGACGACGACGACGGACGGACGGACGACGACGACGATGACGACGGACGCCAAGTGATGGCAAAAGGAATGGAACAAGGAATCAGAGTTTTGCATGAGGGAGACATATTTCTGAATTTTGTAACAGACAATTTTTAAAAAAACAAAATTCGTAAAACTGAATCATTATTCTGATTGTTGATTCTATGATTTAGTTTTTACTAATTAACTAAGAATAAACATACAAGGAACTCTAATCTATTTATTAAATATAAAAAACCCAATCACCTGTAAATAGACGAGGAAGGTGTGAGCTCCATACGATACTTTTGTTTGTAACCTTTTAAAGAATTTGATATAGTTTATTGAAAAATGCCTTGATTTAAACTAACCATTCGTCATGTATAATAAGGATTAGCTTAGTTTAAAAAAATATAGATCATAAATAATTATAAAGCTTAAAGTTAAGGTGGGGAATAGTACTCAAGCTTAAGTTCCATTGCAGGTTAAAAAGTATGTCTGCTATCTATCTGGTTTCTTTTAATTATGTTTGTATAGTGATTCATTGTAATGTTTACCCCTTTGAATTTTATTTGCAATAAATAAATAAATCAGACAATCAGAATTGTTTGTTTTATATTCCTAGTTATATCCATCTTGGTTTATGAAAATAAAACTATATGTTTTCTATCTGGTAAAATAATGTATGTTCTCAAATTATATATGATCAAATTTGGGAAAACATACCAAGGGTACACATTAAAACACATAATCGAAAGAGAATGACAAACTCATGTCAAACAAGAATGTGTTCCCAGTACACGAATGCTCCACTATCATTTTCTAAGTTCAGTGGACCGTGAAATTGGGGTTAGAACTATATATTGGCATTGAAATTAGAAAGATCAAATCATAAGGAACATGTATACTATGTTTCTGGTTGATTGGACTTCAACTTCTTCAAAAACTACCTCGACCAAAAACTTTAAACTGAAGCGGGACAGACGAAAAAACGAACAGACAGACGGACGAACGATACGATGCACAGACCAGAAAACATAATACCCCTCTACTATCGTAGGTGGGGCATTGAATTGACGAAATGACAAACAACAGTCGACAAAATACTACATGAAAATCTTAAAATTTGTAACTACGAATCCTTTTTCTCAGAGTGACATTTTATGTCAAAAACTATTTTTGTTTTGAGCTAATATCTTTTTTTCTCAGAATGACAGATATAACGATTAAATAAAAAGGACTCAACGTTGAAAACAGTATATTTGTAATTTCACATCAAGAGATTAGGATGTTAATCCTTATCCAAGATGAGAATTTTTTTAAATACATTGACCGAAATTAAAAGATAATCAAACAAGAATGTGTCCTCAGTACACGGGTACCCCATCCGCACTATCAGTATCATTTTCTATGTTCAGTGGACCCTGAAAATGGGTTGGCATTAAACTTAGAAAGATCATACCATAAGAAACATGTATACTAAGTTTCAAGTTGATTGTTCTTCAACTTCATCAATCAAAGCGCTGTAAGCACTGTAGGCAGTTAACCAAAAACTATGATTTATGAAAATTATTATGAAAATTATGAAAACTGGCAATGTTGCTTCAACTTTTGTTTTAAAGATTTAAAAGAACAAACATTAAACATTCATATATAATTGTACAATTATGGTCTTTTTATGAATCAATCATTAAGGCAAATAATTCATATTTTATCAAGGTTGTAAATAGCAACGGTCATGAGTCTTTCATGAGTCAGCAGTGGTACAAATTTGCATATGTGTCGCCTATGAGATTGACCTTGTATGTCATTCAATCTTTTTTGAAATGACAAACTGGAATGAATATGGTTTAGGCGTTGGTATCTCAATCTTTTACAAGTTCTCAAAACACACACAAGAGGGTGTGGGGTGACCCTAGGGACTACCCCTATTTTTCATTTGATTTTTTATATTGTCCCATACATGAATATATATGGTTTATGGGTGGGGATCTCAACCGTTATCAAGTTTTCAAACAGGAGGGATGAGGGACCCAGTGACTTCCCCTATATTTCATTTCATTTGTTATATTGTCCAATACATGAATATATATGGTTGAGGGGTGGGGATCTAATATGTTTCTAAGTTTTCAAACAGGAGTGGGAAGGGTGACCCTAAGGACTCTCCCTATATTTCATTTGATTAGTTCTCATACAGGAATATATATATGGTTTAATTTAAAGGTGGGGATCTCGACTGTTTCCAATTTCTCAATCAGGTGACTGCAGGGACTCCCCCTATATTTCATTTAATTTAGAGTTGGGGATCCCAACTGTTTCAAATTTCTTAAACATGAGGGGTAGGGTGACCACAGGGACTTCCCCTATATTTCATTTGATTTGTTATATAGTCTTATACATGAGTGTATATGGTTAAGGGGTGATGATCTCGAATTTTTCCAAGTTCTCAAATAGGAGGGTGTACAGTGACCATAGGGACCCCCTTATAATTCATTTGATTTGTAATAATGTCCCATACATAAATATATATTGTTTAAGATTGTTGATCTCGACCGTTATAAATTCTCAAACAGAAAGGGGTAGTGTGGCCCCACGAACTCCACCTGTATTTCATATGATTTGTTATATTGTCCCATAAATGCATATATATGGTTTAGGGGTGGGGATCTTGGCCGTTACCAAGTTTTGGTCATTTTGGTCTCTTGTCTCATTGGCAATCATACCACATCTTTTTTTTTATATAAGAAACTTCCAGTTATTTTAACTGACCTATCAAAATTGAAAAGAAAAAAATACCCCTTGAAATTGCAGTAACATGTTGAAAAGCATTTAACATGCATTACCAACATTTATTACTGATAAAAAAAAATATATACTGTTACTAGGAACATTTATATTGTTAGATAAACTGTATCCCAGCTGTCTCATTGTATTGGATTTTGACATTAAAATGGTGTACAAAATATTTTCTGCTTTTTCTTTCTTTTACATATCTTTTGGTTTTCAATTCTAGTGTTTATATTTATTTACCATGCATAGATGTATTTTGTCACCTGTCTGGATTGTTTTAGCCAAAACCCGGGATTACCCTTATCCGCTTCCGGAATCGAATCCGATGTTGTAATCTCGCGGCAGCCATTTGGTTTTCAATGTTGTTTTTGACATAGTGAGATACGAATGTACTCGGATTTACACATTATTTATCAGCGATTTTCTGTATAAAACTAGCGGTTGAACAAATTGAACATCGCTGTCATGAATAGTAAATGATGAAAATAAGTATGAGATCATTTATTAGGAAACTTTGGTAAAAATGTTTGCAAAGTTATCTTTTTATTTTCTGTCGGACATGTCGGGCGAAGCAAGTAACCAAGTAGAAAGTCCTACTGCAAAAGTGGAAGGTCGCAGACCTCGGACCACCGGTAATTTGAACCCCTGTGTCCAAATTGAAAAGATACAAAAATTTCATCTTCTAATTCAAAATTGCCGCCAACAGCGACGCGTTATCAGTTGAACTTGTATTAATAGACTACTTATCATGACGTATATATGTGACTACGTATTGACGACAAACAATATTCCTACGACCTTTGCAATTTGGGAAATCTGAACTTCTTGTCTTTACCGATTTTCGGCGATTAAATATTTCATACATTTGTTCTTTGACATCTTAGCCAAAAGCTCCGGGGATAATAAACTATATAACGATTCCTAATGTGCTCTACTTCCTATGTGCAACTTCAAAACTTTTGGGAAAATCAACGATCATTTAAGGTTTTTCTGGTCATATTTTTTGTAATCCAGAATGAAAAGTATGAAAAAACTGTCCAATACGTTATAAATAATATAGTAGCCAGCTAGATGATAACAATGGCATGTATTTCATCATTTATTGGGTAGCACACAAAGCCAGGGTGCTCGCATAATGCAGCTTAAATGCCTTAAAACTATATCGACCAAAAACTTTAACCTGAAGCGGGACGGACGGACGAACAGGCGGAAGAACGAACAGACGGTACAACGGACGGACGAAGGAACGCACAGACCAGAAAACATAATGTCCATAAATGGGGCATACATATGCATTACTACCACGGATAAAAAAATGATTTGAAAATTGTTTACTGCATATATTTTTTTAAACATGGAAAATAAAATATCGTTAAAAAGGTAAGTAATTCAACTTTAAAAGTGCAAGGACTTGTATATTTGTTCACCTATTTTCAACAGAAATCATAAACTACTAGATCTATATCATTTATGATATATACCAAATTGGCTTCTGATTCTGGAGTACAACAGTCCTAAGAATTTGTCTGTTCTACTTATAGACTAATGATGAAATTAACACGGACAGAATAATAAGTGGTATTTACTCGTCTCGCCCCTGTGATCTGGATTTTAAATTTAAATAAAAATTTCGAGAACAATAACCTAAAGTCAAAAGTTATGGAATTTACAAAAAAATAGCAATTAGACCGTACAAGTACCCAAGATTCTCTAGTCATTAAATCCATACACCTTCATTTCTACAAAATAAAGAATTGAATAATAATACTCACATTTTATTTCGGTTTATTCTCCTTAGTTACTTTAATTGATATATGTGGTACGCAATAACATATTTTTTACCAGATAAAACTTCCTGCATCTACATAACCATGTAATGATAATATGACAGTTATGGGTAACTGCACACGTTAAAAACATTTAAATTTAAATACTCAAAAACTACAATTTAAAAGGTTTAATGCTGTACATGTTTTTCAATATAATAACATTTTGGCTATTATATCATAAATACGGTCAGTGATATTAATGTGCGTGTTGTAACAAAGATACTTCTTATAACACATTAATGATGATTAATTTGTTGATACATATATATTCGAATCATCCTAAAATCTGATAATTGTCTTTAATAAGGATGACTTTCATTTTTACAAGGTTTACTTTTAGAAAAACTTCATTTGTACCACATTTATTTTGAAAATAATCAAGGTTCGATGTGGCTAAAAGGGTAGATAATACACAGGGAATTGCAAAGCCTCTTCCAAGATACTTTGATGAACAGCAAAGATAAATTTGTTCTTGTTGGCTTAGCAAAATTCTGGAAAATTGTAATGTCAATTTACAAATGATATTTACCTTCCAATTTATTCATGCATTTGTAAATATGTTTGTTCATGCATTATCAGGGTTTTAGCTAGGATTTTGAGGGCTTTAGTCACTTTTGCGCGTGATAAAAATCAGCCTTAATTTTTTATAAAGCAAGGGATCTAGGATTTTTATCAAACTAGCTATACATATATGTCCAAGTCCTTCAAGGACTAGTCTAGGATCTTTGAAGACTTTAGGATTGCTAATGTAGGCAGTTATTGACAATATTGAATGAATTGACTGATGTGATGCTAAGATATGAAGATAAGAACAGGGATCTGGTAATATGGTCAAAACATCACTTCAGTTATTTTCAGGGCACACCCCTTATCAACAAAAGTTGGGTGCCTCTATTTTTTAACCACTGCACAAATGAACTTGTAACGACTTTTTCACTTTACAATCATGTATATCCTTGAAAATACGTTTTAATATCTATTTGGAATCAATTTCTTTAATATTGGATAGAAGGATCTGCATCCGTACTTAATGTGACGATTCTAATGACTGTAGACTGTAGATCATGTTTACTTTCGATTTTTAAACGAAAGAAATGAAAACGGGAAGTGACAATTGAATTATAATTTCAGAATAAAACCGGATTCATCTACGATCTTTTACGCATGCGCAATACATAGAACAGGAAGCACCTGTTTGCAAGTGAAAATATTTACGTTTTGAATAAAGTTCATTCTTTTTAATCGAAGTTGTCGAAAGTTCTTGATGAATTTTTATATAAAGTATGACGAAAATACGTTGAAATGACGAAACTACGACAAGCAAACTGCAAATTATGATCGTAAGGGAAATATTGAAATTAAAATAAAGTTGAAATGTCCGGGAAGTTTATCAATTTTGTTCAAATGACGAAAATACGACTGAACTGTGAGAAATGATTAAAATGAAATGCTGACTGGCTGATTTAACCTAAATAGATTATTATGATGGTCATTTATGAGGTTTTATAATGATAATTAAGGGATTAGCGACCCATCTGATTTGCGATAGGCGGATTACTTGTCATCACAACTTTTAACACCTTTGGTAAACGTTAATTACCTGAGGGTCATAAACTTATCAGAAACATAAAGACAGGTAGAATTCAAGTAATTTGATGTGTAAATATTTTTACACTTTCCAAATTTAAGTGACGAAATTGATATGAAATATTTTCGTCATTTCGAAAACCTTTTCGTAAAATACGAAAGTGACGAGCGCTAGCTAAATCACTGCATTATATCTTATTTGTTATATTGTTGTGCTATCATGCCTCATGTGAGGCCTTTAGTGAAATAAAATGTTTCAATGTTTCAAAAACTTTTTTGTTTAGAATTTTCAACATGTAAGAAAGTTATGACTGTAATGTGAAACGTTTTGCATTTTAACCTTTATAAATAATTGATTCAACATTCATTGTTTTGTTGAGACAAAAGATACCAAAAGTACATTCCAACTCACGAGGAGAGAATAAACTGTCACTCCATTGCAAATCAGAAAAGGACATACAACAGAACACAGCAACACTCTAGCTAGGAAATCAGGAATTACAAGCCCTAGAAATATACTCTGAATACAGACACTGGAAAGGATAATGCTAACTGATTTTCTTTCTTCCTATGAAGCTCCTATGTTGTCCACCTGATATAAATAATGGAAAAGTTGGCTAGAAGAAGGAACAGATGGTTCCAATGGGAATGCCGATTTTTGTTGTTGTAATCAATAAATCAACGACAAGCATCTTGATAATATTAGTTTCAAACAAATGCGTTGCTCAAATTAGAGGAAAATTCTTACAAAGTAAGAGTTGTCCCTCCCTGCTTGTATTAACTTTTCATTCTTTTTATGAAAGTAAGCATGAACAACTCTTGCAATTTGTCTTAAAGTTTGGGAAGGGGAATACTTGTGTAAAACAGTGAAATGGTTTAATTATATTGCAAGATGAAATCGTCTTAGAGTGTACTCTAAACGATCTTTTTTTACTTTTACTTTGTTCCTATTAATTCTTTGTGAAATTCAGAATACCACAGACAAAAAGGTCTGCATTTTTTGTTGTTGATAAATAACTGAAAATAATGAATGATAGGCAATGCTTCCAGCGCACCTGATTTTCAACTAATCATTCTCAGAGTTTAACTCTTTATAAGATTTTCTGTTGTGACTAATTAAGAGCTGCGTTGCACATAAGTAACCTGAACCCGTGATTAAGTTTGTCAGTATAATGTCCTTTTCCGTATGTTTGAAGATGTGTTTACAGACAGTGTTTCAATAGCTTACAAGATACACATGTATGTGAGACTGGTCTGTAATTTTCTGCTGCGTGGACTTCTCTTTTCTTAAATACAGGAGCTTTATCTGCACTCAGCCAATCTTCAGGAGAGGATGCAGGTGTCAATTGATTTTTGAAAGATGGCAGTGATACTAGGTGCGAGTTCTTCTGAACAGTTTTTTTATGACAATGTTTGGTATTCAGTCTGGTCCCATTGCTTCAGAAGGATATATATTTTTCAATAATTTGGGTACGCCTTCCGAAGTTCTGTCCAATTTTGAAATACTTGAAGTTGTTCTCTTTGTTAGCGGTGGTATTTGTGAATTTGGATCTACTTTTGTAAATACAGGTTTGAATTGGTTTTTTAACGTCTCTGCCTTTTCTTTGCTGGCGTTTGTAAGGCCTCCATTTGACTTGTTTCTTTGCTTTCATATAGTTCCAGAATGCTTTAGAAAAATACTTTTCAAATCCTGCATTTATTATGTCATTTTGTCTATTTGCATTCATTAAGGAGGGGCGAAAGATATCAAATGGACAGTCAAAGTCATAGATCGAAAACAAACTGACAACGCGACCCCCACCAAAAACTAGGGGTGATCGCAGGTGCTCCGGAACGGTAAGCAGATCCTGCTCCACATTTGGCACCCGTTGTGTTGCTTAAGTTATTACAAATCCGGTATATAGTCTAATTTGTTTCTTTGTTATCATATTAAAAAAAGAAGATGTGGTATGATTGCCAATGAGACAACTCTCCTCAAGATATCAAAATGACGAAGAAATTAACAACGAAGTATAATGTTTATGTCAGATGTTATCTGATCCCAATTTGCTCTTTCAAGATCTTTCAAGGGTGTATCGTTTTTCTTGGCGTTGCTTACAGTATGATGGTTTTATTTTCGATTCTGTAATGACGATGTCGTGGTCTGAAATTCCTGGTGCATTGCCTGCTGATTTAATAAGGGACGGGTTGTTTGTAAATGCCTATCAAATAGATTTCCCTCCGCTCTGGTTTGTTTGTCGTATATTTGGACAAGGCTATGTTCAATAGACAGGTTCATAGGTACTTGTTGTACTTCTTTGTCTGGAGCTCCTGTTTGTATTTCCGTATTTATCCACATGCCAAGAAATTGCCTCTGTTGAAATTCTGCAAATATCCCATAGAGCAAATTACATGCATGTTTAATATTGATCATTTGGTATATGACCGTGTTCTATAGCGACACATACAAAAAGGTCATACATTAATTTGTTAAATGAAATTAAATCTGCATCTACTTATGGGTGCCGTAGAAGGTCCACCGGAATTTTTAGCTAGAATTTCTTGGCATGTTTTTATTTTATTCAAACATCACACATAATGTTCTATGCATTCTAGGCGAAAAAGATGACAAATTGTCATAAGGTAAAACTAGAGGCTCTAAAGAGCCTGTGTCGCTCACCTTGGTCTTTTTGAATATTAAACAAGTGACATTTACTGAACATTCTTGCTGCTTGCAATTATCTCTATCTATAATGAACTTGGCCCAGTAGTTTCAGTGGAAAATTGTTAAAAATTGACTGTAAAGGACAATAACTCCTTAGGGGGTCAATTGACCATTTCGGTCATGTGACTTATTTGTAAATCTTACTTTGCTGAACATTATTGCTATTTACAGTTTATCTCTACCTATAATAATATTCAAGATAATAACCAAAAACAGCAAAATTTCCTTAAAATTACCAATTCAGGGGCAGCAGCCCAACAACAGGTTGTCCCATTCATCTGAAAATTTCAAGGCAGATAGATATTGACCCGATGAACAATTTTACCCTATCAGATTTGCTCTAAATACTTTGGTTTTAGAGTTATAAGCCAAAAACTGTATTTTACCCATATGTTCTATTTTAAGCCATGGCGGCCATCTTGGTTGGATGGCCGGGTCACCGGACACTTTTTTAAACTAAATACCCCAAAGATGATTGTGGCCAAGTTTGGATTAATTTGGCCCAGTAGTTTCAGAGGAGAAGATTTTTGTAAAAGATAACTAAGATTTACGAAAAATGGTAAAAAATTGACTATAAAGAGCAATAACTCCTTAAGGGATCAACTGACCATTTCGGTGATGTTGACTCATGTGTAAATCTTGTTTTGCTGAACATTATTGCTGTTTACAGTTTATCTCTATCTATAATAATATTCTTGATAATAACCAAAAACAGCACAATTTCCTCAAAATTACAAATTCAGGGGCAGCAACCCAACAACGGGTTGTCTGATTCATCTGAAAATTTCAGGGCAGATAGATCTTCACCTGATAAACAATTGTACTCATGTCAGATTTGCTCTAAATGCTTTGGTTTTTGAGTTATAAGCAAAAAACAGCATTTTACCCCTATGTTCTATTTTTAGCCATGGCGGCCATCTTGGTTGGATGGCCGGGTCACCGGACACTTTTTTAAACTAAATACCCCAAAGATGATTGTGGCCAAGTTTGGATTAATTTGGCCCAGTAGTTTCAGAGGAGAAGTTTTTTGTAAGAGATAACTAATATTTACGAAAAATGGTTAAAAGTTGACTATAAAGGGCAATAACTCCTAAAGTGGTCAACAGACCATTTCGGTCATGTTGACTTATTTGTAAATCTTACTTTGCTGAACATTATTGCTGTTTACAGTTTATCTCTATCAATAACAATGTGCAATCATCGATGAAATTTACCTAAAAGTGCGCGGATGAGTGCATCATCCATGTGACTTCAGTTTTCTATTTGCTTGGAAACTGTTTCTTATAAAATGATGCATAAGTTAATTTACATAACATAACGGTTTTTACAGTTCGCACTGCAAGCTGAAATGCAGAACCTTTTCAACGATCTAAAGACAAGAATACACACGCTGAAATCGGTCTCGCCTTCTTTACTAATCATACTACCAACATATCAATGATTAGTAAAGAAGGCAAGACCGATTTCAGCGTGTGCATTCTTAGAAAAAATTCGGATGATTATATAAGAAATCGCTGGACTGGACTCGTCCTAATTATAAAGCTTTACAACTATCACATAAACTTAATATGATCAAAGAAAATGAGGTCAATGTCATATATACGAAACAAGAAAAACATGTGCACTTTAAATATATTCAAAACACTAAATAGTCAGTGGCAGATCAAGAACTTTTCGTAAAAAAGGGGGGGGCCGCTCCATTTATGCTTCAGTGATTTCTAATATAATCATCAGATTTTTTCCACAAAAAGTATGGGGGCGCGAAACCAGGATCCGCCTATGATAGTTAACCTATTGCTTATAGTTTCTAAGAAATAGACTTCGCTTGTTTATGTGTTAGATATTTGTTTATCGTTCAGGTTTTTTTTTTATATAAATAAGGCCGTTAGTTTTCTCGTTTGAATTGTTTTACATTGTTATTTTGGGGCCGTTTGATATTAGACTATGTGGAATGGGCTTTGCTCATTGTTGAAGGCTGTACGGTGACCTATAGCTGTTAATTTTTGTGTCATTTTGGTCTCTTGTGGACTGTTGTCTAATTGGCAATCATAATTAACACATCTTTTTTATATTAACCAATTCAACTTAACATTGACCAATGAACCATGAAAATGAGGTCAAGGTCAGATGAACCATGTCAGGCAGACATGTACAGAAAAATAGACCAAAACACAAAAAGGTTACACTGAGCAATGAACCGTGAAAATGAGGTCAAGGTAAAATAAAACCTGCAACACTGACATCATAAAACTATTTCCATTCACCAAATATAGTTGACCCAAAAAACTTAACTTTGACCACTGAACCATGAAAATGAGGCCAAGGTCAGATGAAACCTACCACCTAGACATGCATAACTTGTAATCATTCCATATACCAAATATAGTAGACATATTACTTACAGTATTAGAAAAACAGACCAAAATACAAAAACTTAACTGTAAACACTGAACCTTGAAAATGAGGACAAGGTCAGATGACACCTGCCAGTTGGACATGTACACCTCGAGAAAAAACATTTTGCTTAGTTCTTTGATTTAAAAATCAGATATATTGAAGATTTCTTGTTTCTCTTTAACCCAATTGTCAGTCAATCAATACTTACATTTCACATACCCCAGTGAGCTTGTGATAAAGGATACTACAGAAACCATGAAGTTTGCTTGAAATTTTGACCTTTACTTTGATATTGACACAGATTGACGCCAACAAACCAAAATCTTTTTAAAAAGATGATTTTAACTTTTCAATTGTCAATTTTCCCATGTCTGAATAGAACTATCTATTTAGCACCATTGTATAATGTGCACATAGCTCAATTTATACCTTAAGGTGGCTAGGAAGCCTTAATTAGAAATGATAGAATTTTTTGATAACTTGTCAAAATGAATTTTTCTTAATGTTTTTATTAAAAATACATTAAAAAGTTTGGGTCACCGGACTTTTTTCACTCTACAGGTTGTGCAAAATTGTCAGATTTCGTATAGATTATGCAGTTTTTTGTGATAAAAAGAAAACGAACTATCAGAACCTTAAGATAAAATGTGAGAAGATTGCTCTTATAACATGCTTTCAAATAAGAAAAGTAAAATGGGGTCACCAAACTTGTTTTCTTTTAATAGGTAAAATCAAAAAAGGTAAATTCATATCACTTTCTATTATACAAATTACTTTATCTGAATTATCTCCCTTTATTTGGCAAAGTTTTAAAAGTTTTAAAACTGTGTCACTCACCTTGGTCTATGTGAACATTAAACAAAGGACGCAAATGGATTCAAAACAAAATTGTGTTTATGTGATGGTGATGTGTTTGTAGATCTTACTTTACTGAACATTCTTGCTGCTTACAATTATCTTTATCTATAATGAACTTGGCCCAGTAGTAACAGTGGAAAATGTTAGTAAAAATTAACAAATTTTATGAAAATTGTTAAAAATTGACTATAAAGGACAACTCCTTAGAGGTCAATTGATCATTTTGGTCATGGTGACTTATTTGTAGATCTTACTTTACTGAACATTATTGCTGTTTACAGTTTATCTCCATCTATAATAATATTCAAGATAATAACCAAAAACAGCAAAATTTCCTAAAAATTACCAATTCAGGGGCAGCAACCTAACAACGGGTTGTCCGATTCATCTGAAAATTTCAGGGTAGATAGATCTTGACCTTATGAACAATTTTACCCCTTGTCAGATTTGCTTTTAAAAATCTACATTTTACCCCTATGTTCTATTTTTAGCCATGGCGGCCATTTTGGTTGGTTGGCTTGGTCACCGTACACATTTTTTAAACAAGATACCCCAATGATGATTGTGGCCAAGTTTGGTTAAGTTTGGACCAGTAGTTTCAGAGGAGAAAATTTTTGTAAAACTAAACATGGCAAAAGTTGAAGGGTAACGTATGACAAACAAAATTCTACAAAACACTACATAGGAATCTAAAGATCAACATGAACCTTACTGAAAACCAGGGGTTATCTCAAGTGCCCTGGAATGTTTAGAAGATTCTGTTCCAATTGTGACACCTGAGTGTCCAACGTGGAAATTAAATTTTGGTGACATGTACTAAATTATGAGGAAGAACGGGCGACTGAAATAGACACAAAATTAGTGTTTATATCACCATATCAAGAATAATGTTACCTTTAAACTCTGTCGTGACCCAACTCATTAGCAATATCTTTTCGCAAACTACAAATGTATATTGCCATAACCCAGACAGCTAGTAGGGCACTGGATTTTAATAATTATTAAAACAATATACATTTTAAATACAACTCATAAGCATAAGCATAAATAAAATCATAACAATTATTAATAGGAAAATGTATTTGAGAGAGAAAGAAATGGCAAAATCGTTATCATCGACAATACCCCTTGTGGAAAAAAGTTGGAAACCTGTCTCAACCTATTAAATGCTTTGATAGTATTAAAAAAAGTCTGTTATTATTAAAAAAAAAATCCATATTTTAAGTAATAGTTAAACAAAAACTTAACACTTCTTAACAATTTTTCTTGCTGTTCCTTGAAATGAGGGAAACTTTTGCATCATAATTCAAAATGCATAAATGACACAACCTGCCTCCCTAATGTTTTTATGAAAAATACACACATGTTCATGCAGTCTGGTTGTTATAAAAAAAAAACCAAGAAAACTATTGTCTAGCTTACACATTTTTGTGTGAGGCATATACATACACTTTTAAATGGACACCAACAAAACAAGCAGTAGTCCGGAGAAATGTAAAGTTGTTACTATGAAGCAGAGGGGAGCATAAGTTAAGGATCAAAATAAGCTGAAGATATAAAATATAAAATTAATCCTAGCACTAAAAGAATATCTCTAACAAATACTATGTTTAATTCATCAAATTTGACACTGGAAAACTATTTGTAATAGCATATTGTATATATATATATATATATATACAAGTCTAAATTGAAAACTACGTTCAAACCTATGATTGCGTTTGATAAAAACCACAATTTTTATACGTGTGCATGTAAAACAAATTTTTTTGTAGAAGGGTCTAAATACAGCACAAACAACATTTTCCAAAAAACCAAAAGAATGAAAAAGTATCTATAAAACAAAATGCATTTGACTGACAGGTCGAACAGCAGATGTTCTTAAACCCTGCTGACTGCCATTGACGATTGTCAAAAAATTTGATCACAAGATGTAACAAAATGTATCTTAATATAAATTTAATACTAAACGGAAAACCGAATAAACTTGTGGTCAAGATGTTATGCCACGAATATATATATATGCATTTTGATTACAATCTCATCATGCTTTGATTTTTTAAACAAAAACTGTGCTTTAACTGTACTGGATTATTCCCCTTTTTTATCCTTACTTATCACATTATCACTAAGTATCATAAGCTTTAACAATGACAAAATAGAAAATGAATACTTTGTGTTAAAACAAAGGAAAATAGATATTTTTGTTCACAAATTATGATGTTGTAATTTGCATACAGATGAATTAACTAAATACAGTGAAAGCATGCAATAAGGTTGGTTGACAGATACAGAGCTCATGCATCAATGAAACAGATTTTTTTACATTATGCTTGTTATGATAAATGAACTATTTCATACTATTTGGTGCCATATACAGTACTTATGTTTCTATTCAAATCAAAATGGTGTTATATTAAGTACCTATGAATAGTAAAATATATCTGGTGTCATATTAAGTACTTAATGCTTTTGTTCAAATCTGTTTCGTGCCAAATTTTAAAAGTACTTTGTTTCTAGTAAATTCTATTAGGTGCCTTATAATTACTTTTATTTCAAGGATATTATGATTATTTATTATTACAAATGTTAATTAACAAACTGAAATAATTGCACATTTGGTCTTATGAATTCCTAAACCCAAGATGATTGATTGATTGGTGTTTAAAGCCACTATAAGCTCTGTTGCCTTCCTTATGGTAGATAAAAGGAGAGAAGACAGATGTATCGGTAGGAAGTTTGAGTTGAACGCACAATCCTATTAAAGTGTTAAATTGACATTAGCTAATGATACAGCTGTTGGAATATAATTAGACCACTCTGCCACTTATTTAAACCCGCAAAAGAACCAATGGTACTGCCCACACTTTCACAATAGAATTTAAGAAAGTACTTACTAGTATTGTATTTTACATTTAAAGTTACATTAAGTGAAATTCACAGTAAAATATTAAATAATCAGCAAAATGCATATTATGTTTCTTTTTTCATTTGAATGGTCTATAAAAGATTCATTTATGATAATTGTAAATCCTTATAACAGTATGTCAGGGATTGTTGGAGTATTTCATGATGTTAGCATGTTTTAATTTTTAGGACACCTTCATCAGAATAAGAACTACAGATTAGTACAAAATGGTGAAGTGATAATTTGCACTTCAAAGTGTCAACAGGGGGATTAATCATAAATGGAAAATGAAAGTAGGTATGAAAAAGTAAACTTTAAAAAGAATGTTAAATAAAACTTGTTTAAAAGAGTTTAATCAATTTCGCAGAGGTACATGCTTCCAATTGGCTTCGCTCAGAGTTACATACTTCTAATTGGGACCGCTCTGCCAGTGGTACATTACTTCAAATTAGTGTTAGCAGACAGAGATATATATGCACTGCTTCCAATTGGCTTCGCAAGGACAGAGGGTACACTCCCAATTAGCTTCACTAAGAGGTACATGCTTCCAATTGGCTTCGCTAAGACAACCGTACTTCTTAATGTTTTGAATTGGTACGGGACTGCAAATCTGTACTATTTCCAATGTAGGAAATGATACATAATTGAAAGTAAAATGTCGTCCAAATTTATAGAAAACATATTTTATTTAACATTCTTGATCCATGATCCAGTTGACTGTCACATCTACTTTCACTCCCTATCTATAATTTCTCCTGATGGTGACATTGTGAAATACAAATTTTCTCTTCAGGCTTTAGCATACCTTTGTAGTTTCAATTCTGATAAAGGTGCCATAGGAATCAAACTATGTCTATCTTATCAAATCACTGCACCAACCCCTAAAATCTTGTTCTTATAAATCATTTTATTCTGTGATTTATCAAAACCCACCCCTTCATACATGAATCACTTTCAGATTATATTGTATTAGATTTTTAGATGGATTGAATGTTGGTCTCAAATCGTCAAAAATGAATGTAAAATCTGCTGAGATTACAGTAATGGCCTTTTTTATGATCTATTGAAGAATTCTGAGTAAAGACATAAATTGTTTAATAGGGCATTTTTTATCCCCTGTATCAAAGGAAACCCTGCAGTAGGAACTCCTGACAACAATGTCTAATTCTGACTTGTCTACATCCTTTACTTTAAGGGCATACGATACAGTTTTGATCCTGTATTTACAAGTTCGTGAAAATTTGCATATAGGCTATTTTTTACCTGATTAAATCAAATATGTAATAAAAAAATATACCTTCATGTGCTACTTTTTGAGTAAAATGAGGTATAAATTTTGTATATTAGCTCAAAATTCAGATTTGTGGCCGTAATTTCTTCTTCTAAGGAAAGACATAACTTTTTTGTTATAAAAGATAAAAACAAATTGTTTTTGTTAAATAATCGGTAATTTCTGTATTTTATAAGTATCCTAAAAAATATGCATTTTTTATTCAGAAATAACTCATAATTATCAAATGTTCATGAATTGAGGAAAACACGTCATTTTTTGCTGCATGTTTATCAAAATTAAAAAAAATCCTCTATTTACAGTTTTATGAAATTTTGGTCAAATAATCTCCCTGCAAAATGAATCAAGTTGCTGTTTTGAAAAATAGGGGTCCATGAACTCGTTTTCAAATTAAATCAGTTTGAATGATAAAAATCAGTCGAAAAATACATCGTTTCCCGATATGTCACAGTTTGACGTCGCGAAAATAACATTTATACGTTAGCAACGTCATTACATCCCCTGTAACTGTATCGTATGCCCTTAAATGAAAAAAATAAATTATTACACAATATCTATAAAGGGCATTATCTAACAAAAAATACTCTAAGCTGTTTACACAACAAAAACTATTCTTATCAATTAACAAACTTAAATATATACTAGTATATGGCACATAAGATAAAATAAAAAGGATGAAACTTTAACACTATGTAAAATTTCATCAATGAATAATCATTACAACTGTATGAAAATACCTATATATGAATTCAGAGATTAATAAAATCCTGCTAGACAAGATTAGACAAGTTTTTACATTCTACTTAAAAGTTTCACACTTCTGTTCAATCAACAAATTACAAGGAAATGATACCATACTATACATAGTAATACAGGTATTATATGCTGGTATGTCTTATGTTGAATGATCGGTCTACCATCTTCATTTTGAATATGTTGCCACTAAGATATGACTGTATATTTCTTCCATATAGTAAGGTGTTCAGTTTGCTCTTGATTTAATAACTGTAAGCATATTTAATTTGAACTCATCTATGCAACTATATCTGTCAAACCGGCCTCTAGACTTTAGTTCACTCAGGATACACCTCATTATCTTCAGCATAGGAATATAAGTTCATATTGTGACTTCTGCGAATTTCATCAATGTGTATAAAAAAAAAACATACAGTACATTTACAATCCTAGTAGAGAGCCTTGTCGTACACCAAAATGTAGCTGCTTATCATCATTATCAATATTTAATAGAGATAAGTTATATTCTGTTGCTTCAGTAACATTTTGTCAATGGAAGGGTTTTATCAGATATTCTGTAGGAGTATTCAAGATGTTCAATCAGAATCAGCTGTTCAATAACTTCAAATGCAGCAGATAAGTCCAACATTACAAGAATAGCACAACAGTTAATTGTTATCAAGTACTAGCACAATGTTTTGATGAACTTAATTGAAAGAAGTGTCCTTTGAATGACAACATTCACAGTATGCTAACTGTATGCCATCATTAAGATAAGACAAAATGAATCCCAATTCTTTTATGCAGCTACATGCAGTAATCATGGTAATGGTAGACTAAAAAAGAATTAAGACCCTTTTAATTTTTCTGGCATATTACATAAACGAGAGGATTGGTTACTCACAACACCAGGTTCCACCCATAATTATTTCTTTAAATGTCCTCTACCTAGTCAGGAATATGGCAGTAGATATCAAATAGTCCGTTTCTATGTATATTTGTTTTTGTTGCACTTCATCGTTCTGTTGTTTTGCTGATATGCGTTTTTTGTAATCCTGATTCGTTTTCTCTCGATCAGATCAATTTCTGACTTTTAAACAGCGGTATTATACTAATGTTTTTATTTCAGAGATTTAAATTGGGAATTACAAAAAAAGATTTCATCAAATGCTCTTACATATTGAACAGCAGGTTTTTATAACCAAGAAAAAACTTTAACAACATCCCAAAAACACAAAAGTCATGACCTCTATCTACTTGATATTGACATGAATATCAATATTGCATTTGTCATTTACATAAATTTCCTGTTTACAAAACTTTGAATTTTTCGAAAAACTAAGGATTTTCTTATCCCAGGAATAGATTAACTTAGCCGTATTTGGCTCAACTTTTTGGAAATTTGGATCCTCAATACTCTCCATCTTTTTACTTGTTTGCCTTTATAGCATTTTTGATATGAGCGTCACTGATGAGTCTTATATAGACAAAACACACGGCTGGCTTACTTAATCATAATCCTGGTATCTTTGATAACTATCCACTTCAAATCTTGAAGAGCTTCAAAGTCATAATAATGTAAAAATATGAAATAAGAAAAAATGTTTCTCCCCTCTAACAACTTTGAAAACTAGAACACTTCCTTTAAATTATTTTATGCTGAAAGTAAAATGTGTTTTACTAGAAGAATTACATACTTTACATGTGTGATGTACAATCTTATAAATTAGCAGTATAAGACCAAGTCTTACTCCACAACCATGAAAACATTATTGTTGATATAACATACCGAAGAATTAAAATTAACACAAATACATATTTTACAAATCTATTGAATCAGCAGCCTAAAATTTAGTTTCCTAACAATTTAATTTTAATTTTCATTTTAACCTCAATTTTTTTTTACCCTATGCTCTTTCGGTCATCTTCCATTGAATTAAAACATCCCTTTGAAGATAAATCTTATCTCCAATTACTTTTCCTGATATAAAATTTTATTTCTGAAAAATGGTTAGAAAAAACTCAAAAATGTGAAACCAGAAAACAGTTGAATAAAAACCAGCTTAAATTGGAGGATTCACTTCTGCTAATGCTCATATGAGAAAGTCAACCTACTCTCTTAACAAAAATCTTCTTGCTAGATTTATTTTGATAGACATATCCAATGGAATTGAGGTTCTATGCCAAATTGGCTCAGCTAAACCAAAATTGTGAATTAGAAGAGGGTACGTAATATTTTACACTATCACTTCCATATGGAGGGTCCTAAACAATCTTCTAGTCAAAAGGACAGCTGAACTCAAATCTTTTGCTTAGCATGAAAGAAAACAAAAGTGGTGCAGTGGATGAGAGTAAAGCATCCCATTGTAAGAAGATTGATGTCTAAGACACTGATGGTGTGAGGATGGTTATATCTCACACTATCAGTCTATTGCTGTCCATATGAAGGATCATATACAATCCTCTAGTGAAGAGGACAGTCTGTGAAGCTTAATGTCCAGGATACTGATGGTGTGAAGATGATTATATCTCAAACTATCAGCCTCGTGCCTTCCATATGGAGGATCCTTGACAATCTCCTTGTCAAGAACAGTTAATGAAGATGAATGTCCAGGATACTAATGGTGTGAAGGTGGTTATATCTCACACTATCAGTCTAATGCCTTCCATGTGGAGGATCCTTGACAATATTCTAGTCAAGATAAAAACTGAACCCAAATCTGCTGCTTCATCACTTGTCAGAAAACCAATGTGGTGAAGTGGAAGAGAGTAGAGTATCCCAGTCTTTGAATGTTGATGTCCAGGATACTGATGGTGTAAGGAAAGTTATTTCACACACTATCAGTCTAATGCCTTCCATACGAAGGATCCTAGAAAATCTTCTAGTCAAGAGTAGTCTTTGAAGATTGATGTCCAGGATACTGATGGTGTGAAGATGGTTATATCTCACACTATCAGTCTCATCCCTTCCATATGGAGGATTCTTGACAATCTTCAAGTCAAGTGGACAGCTGAACCAAAATCTTCAGCTTCATCACATGACAGGGAACCAATCTGGTGAAATGGAAGAGAATATAGTTTCCAAGTCTTTGAAGGTTGATGTCCAGGATACTGATGGTGTAAGGAAAGTTATATATCACACTATCAGTCTAATGCCTTCCATATGAAGGATCCTAGAAAATCCTCTTGTCAAGGACAGTCTGTAAAGATTGATGTCAAAGATGGTTATATCTCACACTATCAGTCTAATGCCTTCCATGAAGAGGATCCTTGATAATATTCTAGTCAACAGGACTGCTGCACCCAAATATTCTGCTTCATCACTTGTCAGAAAACCAAAGTGGTGAAATGCAAGAGATTAAAGCATCCCAGTCTGTGAAGATTGATGTCTAAGACACTGATGGTGTGAGGATGGTTATATCTCACACTATCAGTACAATGCCTTCCATATGGAGGATCCTAGACAATCTTCTAGTCATGAGGACTGCTGCACCCAAATTTTCTGCTTCATCACATGGCAGAAAACCAAAGTGATAAGTGGAAGGGAGTAAAGCTCCCAGTCTGTGAAGATTGATGTCTAAGACACTGATGGTGTGAGGATGGTTATATCTCACACTATCAGTACAATGCCTTCCATATGGAGGATCCTAGACAATTTTCTAGTCATGAGGACTGCTGCACCCAAATCTTCTGCTTCATCACATGGCAGAAAACCAAAGTGATAAGTGGATGGGAGTAAAGCATCCCAGTCTGTGAAGATTGATGTCTAAGACACTGATGGTATGAGGATGGTTATATCTCACACTACTATCAGTCTAATGCCTTCCATATGGAGGATCCTAGACAATCTTCTAGTCATGAGGACTGCTGCACCCAAATCTTCTGCTTCATCACATTGCAGAAAACCAAAGTGATAAGTGGAAGGGAGTAAAGCATCCCAGTCTGTGAAGATTGATGTCTAAGACATTGGTGGTGTGAGGATGGTTAATCTCACACTATCAGTCTTATGCCTTCCATATGGAGGATCCTTGACAATCTTCTAGTCATGAGGACTGCTGCACCCAAATCTTCTGCTTCATCACATGGCAGAAAACCAAAGTGATAAGTGGAAGGGAGTAAAGCATCCCAGTCTGTGAAGATTGATGTCTAAGACATTGATGGTGTGAGGATGGTTAATCTCACACTAACAGTCTGATGCCTTCCATATGGAGGATCCTAGACAATCTTCTAGTCATGAGGACTGCTGCACCCAAATCTTCTGCTTCATCACATGGCAGAAAACCAAAGTGATAAGTGGAAGGGAGTAAAGCATCCCAGTCTGTGAAGATTGATGTCTAAGACACTGATGGTGAGAGCATGGTTAATCTCACACTATCAGTCTAATGCCTTCCAATGGAGGATCCTAGACAATCTTCTAGTCATGAAGACTGCTGCACCCAAATCTTCTGCTTCATCACATGGCAGAAAACCAAAGTGATAAGTGGAAGGGAGTAAAGCATCCCAGTCTGTGAAGATTGATGTCTAAGACATTGATGGTGTAAGGATGGTTAATCTCACACTATCAGTCTGATGCCTTCCATATGGAGGATCCTAGACAATCTTCTAGTCATGAGGACTGCTGCACCCAAATCTTTTGCTTCATCACATGGCAGAAAACCAAAGTGATAAGTGGAAGGGAGTAAAGCATCCCAGTCTGTGAAGATTGATGTCTAAGACACTGATGGTGTGAGGATGGTTATATCTCACACTATCAGTCTTATGCCTTCCATATGGAGGATCCTAGACAATCTTCTAGTCATGAGGACTGCTGCACCCAAATCTTCTGCTTCATCACATGGCAGAAAACCAAAGTGATAAGTGGATGGGAGTAAAGCATCCCAGTCTGTGAAGATTGATGTCTAAGACACTGATGGTGTGAGGATGGTTATATCTCACACTATCAGTCTAATGCCTTCCATATGGAGGATCCTAGACAATCTTCTAGTCATGAGGACTGCTGCACCCAAATCTTCTGCTTCATCACATGGCAAAAACCAAAGTGATAAGTGGAAGGGAGTAAAGCATCCCAGTCTGTGAAGATTGATGTCTAAGACATTGATGGTGTGAGGATGGTTAATCTCACACTATCAGTCTTATGCCTTCCATATGGATGATCCTTGACAATCTTCTAGTCATGAGGACTGCTGCACCCAAATCTTCTGCTTCATCACATGGCAGAAAACCAAAGTGATAAGTGGAAGGGAGTAAAGCATCCCAGTCTGTGATGATTGATGTCTAAGACATTGATGGTGTGAGGATGGTTATATCTCACACTATCAGTCTGATGCCTTCCAATGGAGGATTTTTGTGCTAATGCGGCGTAAAGCAACCAACAATCAATCAATCAATCCAATGGAGGATCCTAGACAATCTTCTAGTCATGAGGACTGCTGCACCAAAATCTTCTGCTTCATCACATGGCAGAAAACCAAAGTGATAAGTGGAAGGGAGTAAAGCATCTCTGTCTGTGAAGATTGATGTCTAAGACATTGATGGTGTGAGGATGGTTAATCTCACACTATCAGTCTAATGCCTTCCAATGGAGGATCCTAGACAATCTTCTAGTCATGAGGACTGCTGCACCCAAATCTTCTGCTTCATCACATGGCAGAAAACCAAAGTGATAAGTGGAAGGGTGTAAAGCATCTCAGTCTGTGAAGATTGATGTCTAAGACATTGATGGTGTGAGGATGGTTAATCTCAGACTATCAGTTTAATGCCTTCCATATGGAGGATCCTAGACAATCTTCTTCTAGTTTTGATGACTGCTGCACCCAAATCTTCTGCTTCATCACATGGCAGAAAACCAAAGTGATAAGTGGAAGGGAGTAAAGCATCCCAGTCTTTGAAGATTGATGTCTAAGACATTGATGGTGTGAGTATGGTTATATCTCACACTATCAGTCTAATGCCTTCCATATGGAGGATCCTAGACAATCTTCTAGTTTTGATGACTGCTGCACCCAAATCTTGTGCTTCATCACATGGCAGAAAACCAAAGAGATAAGTGGAAGGGAGTAAAGCATCCCAGTCTGTGAAGATTGATGTCTAAGACATTGATGGTGTGAGGATGGTTAATCTCACACTATCAGTCTAATGCCTTCCAAATGGAGGATCCTAGACAATCTTCTAGTCATGAGGACTGCTGCACCTAAATCGTCTGCTTCATCACATGGCAGAAAACCAAAGTGATAAGTGGAAGGGAGTAAAGCATCCCAGTCTGTGAAGATTGATGTCTAAGACATTGATGGTGTGAGGATGGTTAATCTCACACTATCAGTCTAATGCCTTCCAATGGAGGATCCTAGACAATCTTCTCGTCATGAGGACTGCTGCACCCAAATCTTCTGCTTCATCACATGGCAGAAAACCAAAGTGATAAGTGGAAGGGAGTAAAGCATCCCAGTCTGTGAAGAATGATGTCTAAGACATTGATGGTGTGAGGATGGTTGATCTCACACTACTATCAGTCTAATGCCTTCCATATGGAGGATCCTAGACAATCTTCTAGTCATGAGGACTGCTGCACCCAAATCTTCTGCTTCATCACATGGCAGAAAACCAAAGTGATAAGTGGAAGGGAGTAAAGCATCCCAGTCTGTGAAGATTGATGTCTAAGACATTGATGGTGTGAGGATGGTTATATCTCACACTATCAGTCTAATGCCTTCCATATGGAGGATCCTAGACAATCTTCTAGTCATGAGGACTGCTGCATCCAAATCTTCTGCTTCATCACATGGCAGAAAACCAAAGTGATAAGTGGAAGGGTGTAAAGCATCTCAGTCTGTGAAGATTGATGTCTAAGACACTGATGGTATGAGGATGGTTAATCTCACACTATCAGTCTAATGCCTTCCATATGGAGGATCAGACATATATACATAATCTAAGATTAAACATGATAAAAATGACCTTGAACTTTGACCTTGAAGGACAGACGCATACATAATTAAAAAAATGAATGACCTGGGACTTCGACTTTTAAGGATAAACGTATGACATTTAAAAAAATATATATGGCCTTGAACTATGACCTTGACGGACAGACGTATACATTATCTAAAATTAAACAGGCAAAACACGACCTTGAACCTTCACACGGAGAGACGTAAACAAAGTTTTATAAAAGGTAAGCAGCGACCTTTGACCTTGCAAGATAGACGTAGATACAATAGAATCATGACCTATGGCATCCTTCTATCGTCACACCTTTTAAAAATAAGGAGAGATCGAATCCGGACCTATGGTATCCTCTTACAGTCACACTTTATCACTTATTAAACATTAGTAGGGATGGAATTATGACCTCTGTTGTCATCCTACAGTCGCACCTATTTAACCTATTTAATCAAATCATGACTTTTAGTATCCTCCTATAGCCCCACCAATTAAACATCAGGAGGGGTCGTATCAGGGACTTTAGTATTACAGTTTTGCCTTATTATTAAAACATCAGCAGGGGTCGAATCAGGACCTATGTTATCCTACTACAGTTCAAACTATTTAACATAAGTAGGGATCAAATCATGATCTATGATATACTCCTACACATCAAGACCTTTAGTTTAGTATCATTTTGATTAAGTACCTTTCATTTAAAGTATATATAGTCTCTGATTGAGAGTTGACTTATTTTCAATTTTACCAACAGTTACACTTACTTATTTTAAACCTATTTCGAGTAACAGTATGGTATAAAAAAAATACTTAGGAATTTAATATGTCCTACATTTTAGTATTTCTTATTATTCAAGAAGAACAGGCTATATATCATTTGCTTTATAATTCCGAAAATGAAATTGACTAAGAAGAAGAATTCAAATCACTATCATTTAATAGATATACTTTATGTAAAGTCTCTTCTCTATTTTAGGAGGATACCATAGCTACTGATTCGATACTACGGATGAATAATAGGTGGGACTGTAGATCTTGAATCAATCATCCTATTAGTGTTGAATAGGTGGAATTGTAGGAGTATACCATAGGTTTCAGGGGCGGATCGAGGATTTTCAGTTAGGGGGGGGCGCAATTTCTATTTTTGCCGAGCGGAGCGAGGCGAAATTTTTTTGAGGTTTTTTTTTAGAGGTAAACTTATTGAAATATTCTTCTGAAGGGGTGAAATGTAGATATCTCGAGCTATTCTGTGTAAAATTAGCGAGGAATTAAAGTTATGGTGAAACCGCCTTAATCCACACCTGACAACAATCTACAGATAGACGGGCGGACAGACGGACGCAAAGTGAGACGAGACAGATCACAATTGCTCACAAGTTAATCAGTCAATCACTAATCTTGTTTGAAAGGTGGGACATCAGTATCCTTATACAATGATACAGTCCCACCTGTTAAATATAAGAAGGGATTGCTGAACCTATAGTATGATGAAATCAGAGACATATAATCCAAGAAATCTATCATCCGCGTCATATGTCTCTGATCGAATTGAGATAAATTAACATTTGAAGTTTCTTTTTTGAACTTTTCATAGATATAGGAAGATGTGGTGTGAGTGCCAATGAGACAACTCTCCATCCAAATAACAATTAAAAATTAAACCATTATAGGTTAAAGTACGGCCTTCAACACGGAGCCTTGGTTCACACCGAACAACAAGCTATAAAGGGCCCCAAATTTACTAGTGTAAAACCATTCAAACGGGAAAACCAACGGTCTAATCTATATAAACAAAACGAGAAACGAGAAACACGTATATATTACATAAACAAACGACAACTACTGTACATCAGATTCCTGACTTAGGACAGGTGCAAACATGCATTTTTCCTAAATGTAAATGTCATTTGAAAAAAAATCCCCCAAATCTCACATTTAAAAAAATAATTGTTTATCGATATAAATTTTTACAGGAAAAGTACATTTTAAAGGGAGGTAATACTGTTACCGAAGCTCTCCGTTATATTTTCATACGCTAATATCGCCCTTTCACATTTTGACCTTTTCGATAAAGCTGTAAATGTGTAAAGTTCTATCCAGAAATGAATTCTCTCATGTTTATTTTGTCTATAACTATCTATTTTTATCGATAAAGTATTAAAAACAAAGAAAAAATCGAAAGTTTCTAAAACCGGAAGTAGGAACTATTTTTGTTTAACTATGAAAATGGATGCCAAAATCTATCAACAAAAGCCGTGAAAAGAAGCGATTGGATGTGCGGGTTTCTATCGTCTACGTAAATGACGTATTTACACTGAAGAAACACAATTTTGCAGCCAACAATAATTTGTAGGTAATGCACCAAAACCTACATAAAATAAAGGACTAGGCAAATCAATACGTCCAGGACCGAGCTGGTGCGAAGACGTTGAAATTAATTTAAAATCCAATTATTATTTCAGTTCTTAAAAAAACCATGACTTGTTTATATACAGAAAGACAGATCTCAGATGAAAGTTGTGCATCCTTTTTTTTCAAAGAAGCTATGCCACTATACAGGGTTTAGTACATTCATAATCTGGGCTATAGACTATAGTTGATGTTATATTTGACACATTGAAGCTGGATTTTGAACTTAATAGTTACAATTATCCAACATCCTTTTGGACATAGGATATCAAAAGTTTTGGTCCACATTATATTTCGTTCATAAAAGTATGCAAGGTGCTTCCATTGAACAACTTTTCCCTACTCTATATTTGCAGGAAAGTAAACTATTAAAAGCAAATTTTACACATGACTTCAATGTAGAAAATAAACATAAAAAAATATGTGTATATTCTACAAACTTGTTTCTTTTTTTCTTCTTCAATTACTGAAAATCTGATGTGTCTTAGATGGATGGCTACCTTTGGACCCCAGGATATATAGTCATTTGCTACAATTACTCCGTTCCAGACATGTGACAGAGTTGTCAAGCCACAACTGGAGATTTGAAAATTTTCAGCTGGAGTTTGGGTCTCATAACTGGAGATTTATTATTGACCTTTTTATCGATGTACGCGATGTTTTTTTTGTGTTTTTAAACTGCATATCTTCCTCTTTTTTTGTTTGTTTAAAGGAACAACTATTCCATACCTTTCAACACCTGCATATCCATTTGTGCTTGTTTAGCTTTATATCTTTTTTGATATGAGCATCACTGATGAGTCTTATGTAGACGAAACGTGCATCTGGCATACTAAATTATAATCCTGGTACCTTTGATAACTATGATGACCCCAGAACAGGAAAACTTCCGTTTTTCTCGGACTTTTCCCATATCAATTTCGAGTTTCTTGGACATTTTCTCTGTCCCTACCAATTTCTAAACAAAAATGTGTATTGAAAATTTTATGAGGTTGACATTTTCAAAAGCGGAAAATTTCGAATTTTAACGGGAGGGACGGAAGAGGGTCTGAAAAGCGGGAGATTTTTACTCCCGCCGAAAGAATCATATGTATGCTGCTCATGTATTTAAATTGTTTAACATTTGTGCTTAAATATTTTACTACTTCGTTACGATATTGGTGTTTTATATTATTAAGCAGAGTTTTTTCATAGGAATTGAATATTGATAACATAGACTTATGATGAACATAATTACAAATTTTCCCTTTTTTTCCATTTGATATTTAATATGTTAAGAATGTCTTAAGAAATAACATCTTCGCTAGCCAAGGGATGTGATCCACTTCCCTCCAGTCTACCCTTGGTGGATTGAGATAGAATTTCAGAGACACATGGTAATGATTTTCATTGGTTGCAGTCAAAACTCGCTGCATCCAATCAAAAAGCACCTATAACATGATCTTGTGTAAATGTAAAGTGTAAGTAAACAATTGCCACATGCTTATTATGCATCAAGTCCTTACATCCCTAAACATATGACTATATTAAGTGGCAATTTGAATGTTTTTTATCGACTGATAGAAGTTCCGATGTATATTTCTTGCACAAATGTGTGTAGAATCTAGACGCTAGGCTTAAGTTAAAACATTGTTTGTTTACCCTTTACCGACCAACCCTAAAATTTGTTCCACCTGAAAATCTTATTTGTATTTACCATTGTTTACCAGTAAGATTTTATTTTATTTTATTTTTCCGTTCCTACAATAAATCTTATATTTGTATTTCCTGTTCAAAACTTTTTTACCGGAATCCTCTGGTATTATCTTTCCTAAACAAGGTCTAGTCCGTTTGGTATTACATGAGCGTTTGACTTGAACACTTGCATTCAGAGTTTCAAAGCATTTGTTTGAAATCGATGTTGAAAGCTATGAAATCATGATATGACAAACGTTACTCTGTGTCTTTATACTTTAAGAGTAGTATTCATTCAAAAAAAAGTTCGTCCAATACAAAGTTATCAACGTGTGTACAAAATATTTAGTAAACAATGGTAAATGGACGTTGTATCCTATGTAGGAATGGCCTTTGGTGATCCGTAGATCAGAGTGATTATATTCATGATGCCTTCGACCAGCATTGGCATATTATTTATATCTGACATGAACCAAAGGTCTGTAAACTGGAGAATATTTTGGAAGTAAAATTGCAAAGTTTTTCCATACAGATCATTTATAAATGCAATGTAAAATACGTGACAATTGAGTTTCAAGTCTTGTATCCTCTTTGGGATACGATTTAAGCAATCTGTAGACTTATACCTGTACGGTGTATTTACCTCTAAATTGAAGAGTTCAAGTGCTACCATTGGTCAAGAATATAAATGTATTCTGAATGGGCGTGACTTTAATAAACTACCAATAGAGTGCGCAACATTGTTATAAAAAATGTTGGCTTAATCTGCCAAGGGTGGAGAGGAGGGATTTGGATGGTAACCCTTGGCTAGCGAAAATTAAGAAATAATTGAAAAGGGACTTTTTCTTGAAAATAATGAAAATATAGATATATAAACAATTTTTTTTTTGCTGCTTCATTTTCTTATCTAGTGTTCTAGCTACAAATTTGAACAGGGTGCCACCCTTTTTTAATGCCTTTAAAATACCATTAAAATTGTTATTGTTCTATGAACTGGAAGTTCTGGACAGCTACCTGTGCAAGCTGTCAAATTAAGTGAACTATTAATAAGTGTATGGCTTTACCTGACTGCTTTGTTGTCAAACACATGGTTAACTAACTCCAATTACCTTAGTTTTAGGTCTTAAATAATTTGTGTATTTCAAAAATGTTTGACAAACAATTTGATTACTTCCCCTTATTTATTACCTGTTCACAATATATATATTACTTAAATTTATGTTTCTTTTCGTAAAAAGATTAAATATATATATATAAAAAATTGTAAAAGCAAATGCATATTAGAATATAAAATCAATTTTAATTATTTTCACATGAATACACTTCAAAAATAAATATTTTGAAAATTATATTTTTTTGCATCTTACATGTAACTTCCATTAATTTATCTATTAAGTGCAATCAAGAATTCCCAATATTGCGAAATGTATCTGGCCAGACTGGTATAGTGACAGTAACTACATGTTATTTTGATACACATTAAAACAGGTATAACGAAAAATTATCCCAAAGAGGGTCTCAGCATCATGACCACAGATTTATGAAGTCAACTATAAAAAATAATTGTGTCTAAAGAATTAAATTACATAACTCCACTTTAACTGAAACTTGATGTTTCCATAATGCATCATAAAAGTTATTCGCTTATTAATTATAATGAGGCTTAAATAACATGAATAATTGCCCTTTTTTAGCTCACCTGGCCTAAAGGGCCAAGTGAGCTTTTCCCATCACTTGGCGTCTGTTGTCCGGCCTCCGTCGTCGTTAGCTTTTACAAAAATCTTCTTCTCTGAAACTACTGGACCAAATTAATCCAAACTCGGCAACAATCATCTTTGGGGTATCTTGATTAAAAAATGTGTGGCATGACCCGGTCAACTAACCAAGATGGCCACTACGGCTAAAAATAGAACATAGGGATAAAATGCAGTTTTTGGCTTATAACTCAAAAACCAAAGCATTAAGAGCAAATCTGACATGGGTTAAAATTGTTTATCAGATCAATATCTATCTGCCCTGTTATTTTCAGATGAATCTGACAACCCGTTGTTGGGTTGCTGCCCGTGAATTGGTAATTTTAAGGAAATTTTGCTGTTTTTGGTTATTATCTTGAATATTATTATAGATAAAGATAAACTGTAAACAGCAATAATGTTCAACAAAGTAAGATTTACAAATAAGTCAACATGACCGAAATGGTCAATTGACCCCCTAAGGAGTTATTGTCCTGTATAGTCAATTTTTAACAATTTGCATAAATTTTAATAAACATTTCCATTGATACTACTGGGCCAAGTTCATTTTAGATAGAGATAATTGTAAGTAGCAAGACTGTTTAGTAAAGTAAGATTTACAAACACATCACCATCACCAAAACACAATTTTTTCATGAATCCATCTGCTTCCTTTGTTTAATATTCACATATACCAAGGTGAGCGACACCGGCTCTTTAGAGCCTCTAGTTTAATAATATAGATTTTCGCGTAAAATTGACCTTTTTTCAATGACAGTCTTACATAAAATTGCCCTATTAATTTCTGACTAGCACCTGGTCCGAGACCACCATTGTCGTCCCTTGATTTTCGTTGTTCACAAATATAGTCCCTAGTGTTGACAGTGGGTTACTTGCCATTAATTTTTATACCCCTTCCAAATTTATTTCTCCATGTTCACTGCCTCAAATTGCAAGAAGGGGGATGAAATTACACTGTAAAAAAATTTGGGTCCAGAATTTTAAAGGAAAGTAGTGATTTGGTCCAGCTGAAAAAGGTTGAAAATGAGCACTTCGGAAGCTGTCAAAAGATTTCAAGACGCCCTTAACATAAAATTGTCCATATTTTGAGTTAGAGACGATGAAGTTTTCTATAAATTTGATATAATTTGTCCCAAAAGTAGTACAACACACTGTCAAAGTTTCTTTGAGAAAGCGCAGGTGGGATTTTTTTTATTTTCATTTATGTTCTAAAAGAAATGCACTACGAATTAATTGTGTTCTCGGACCTAAGAGGTGAAATCTGTAAATATAGAATTTGTACTCTGGCAACTTCCCTAAATGATTTGATGGTGTCAACTTGTCAAATAGCATGAAACTAAAGGATTTAAACTTTTATTTTATAGAATTTCTGCAAAAATGACCAATTTTGGCATTTTATGGTCAAAATAGGCATTTTATAACTTTTTCAATATTGATGCATAAATGGCATCCTGACTTTCTATCCGACAGGTTTTTATGGGTCAATATTTGTGTTTCTATGCCTTTACCTGCTTCTTTTACTTATTTATGAACTCTGAATCTACAGAAAAGAAGTCTATCTCAGATAAAATGTGCAAAATTTGTTGTATAAATGACCCTTGTCTAACGCCTTGTTTGGATGAAGGCAATAGTGGGGAGCTTGGTATATAAAATTTGATGTCCATATTACAGACCTCACTAAATTTGTATCAAATGCACTTTACAATGTCTATTGTACCTGTTCCATTTCACATAATAAATTTCTTTTCTTCTGTAGGATAGCAAGTGGTTTAAATATAAGCCTGTTGAGAATAAATTGCATGCAAGTTTTTCCCTAAAAAGGCAAAAATCTTTGTTTCAGCCCATACTGCTTGTAAGAAAAGTTAATTGCAAGAGTCTTTTTGTGCTCAGATTTGTTGTATCATGTCACATGAGTATAGAAATGATAAAAAAGACACAAATTTTTATTTCTTATAGCCTCAATATGCATTTTTTAATGTAAATATGTAGCACGGCCTTAATTGACCCTAAATTTTTTCCAGTCTTACTTGGCCTAAGACCCTTTTAAACTAATATGATATGTTATTTGTAACTTTTCTTTCCATTTAAAGTACTTTAAATACATATGTAAGGATTATTTATAACTAAAAAGCTTCACAAATTAAAAATTGCTGGAAAATATTACATCTTCATGTAAGGCTCCCCTTCATTGAAAAACCTGAATTTTTAGGCACAGGCTCATATAAATTTGACTTTTGAATAATTATGCCAAGTCTGATAAATCAAATGAGTACTCTATTGCTTTTAGTACATGATAAGTTATATGTTAAGGCATTTAAAAAGTATTTTTTTGCAATATTTTAATTTTTAAAGCCCCAAATGTTGATAGTTGAAATTTTTCAATTTTAACGTCAAAATTTTACACGTAAAGATGAGTATAGAACTTAACTTAATGTCTATAATGTTCATCCTATTGTCATGAAACTTTGTAAGCAGTGTTATAATACATTAAGCTTTGTTCATACCAAGTTTTTTTAAGATTTGTCAACTCTTTCTACCCTATTAGGTCCGAGACCACCATTGTCGTCCCTTGATTTTCGTTGTTCACAAATATAGTCCCTAGTGTTGACAGTGGGTTACTTGCCATTAATTTTTATACCCCTTCCAAATTTATTTCTCCATGTTCACTGCCTCAAATTGCAAGAAGGGGGATGAAATTACACTGTAAAAAAATTTGGGTCCAGAATTTTAAAGGAAAGTAGTGATTTGGTCCAGCTGAAAAAGGTTGAAAATGAGCACTTCGGAAGCTGTCAAAAGATTTCAAGACGCCCTTAACATAAAATTGTCCATATTTTGAGTTAGAGACGATGAAGTTTTCTATAAATTTGATATAATTTGTCCCAAAAGTAGTACAACACACTGTCAAAGTTTCTTTGAGAAAGCGCAGGTGGGATTTTTTTTATTTTCATTTATGTTCTAAAAGAAATGCACTACGAATTAATTGTGTTCTCGGACCACCTTGTCCTTTTCAAATCCTGGCTAGAACACTGTTATCCATGTGTTTATTGAGAAGGAGTTTTGAAGTCTGAAACTTGATCTGGCAAAGCAAGGTTTGAAATTAGCAGGGACCCACTTGCCAATGGCCTCTAAAAGTTGGTGTGGGCTACTTCAATTTCTGCTTTTCTAGTATAGGACTATATATGTTGGCTACATAATTTAAGCTGTGGGCTACCATGCCAATATTTTAAGTTCAAACTCTGCAAAGGGTCCAAAACAAGCTCCTGCAGTTAAAGAAAGCACAGCATCATGAGACAAACCAGGCTTTCGTACTACATTATGTCATAGATATGTACATGTGATTCCTCTTAAGCATGTTAATTGCATTATAATATATAGTCCACATTTTAAATATGCAGTTAACATGAATATGGAGTGCAGAGAAAAAGAGGATACTATATATACATGTACATGTACATTAGGTTGACATGTAAACCTGTCAATGAATGACCATGATAGTAAAAATTTGTAACAAATTAAAACATGCACTTTTCAACCAAAAGTTATATTATATGTTGTAAAACTAAGTTTGCTTGAGGTAGAGGTTTTATTGATAGGGAAAAAAATATTGAAAAAAAGTCTTTTAAAGCTTCAACTTTAACTTTCACAAGAAATTTATTTGTCTGTGCTATTTTTATGGTATACAGTTTTTTAATCAGAAAATTTCAAGAACTTGTTCCTATTTCAATAAAACATCTGACTCCTGCTGTGGTGCTGTTAAAATGTTGTGTCTTTTATTTTACCATTACACATTTGGTTTTGTTGAACATTTATTTTTATTATAATTTCTGTTCCAAAAGCTGCCATTTTGCCACAGCAAGTTTTGGTCTACACAAGTTGAAAGGCACCTGAGCAATTTTCAATGTTGTCAAGCTGAAAATGTCAGGTTTGTATCTATTGATTTTTATGTTTGGTTTGCATGGATTAGAAAAGATTTTGTTTCATTTATGCATTTTATATTTATTTATTAATATCACTTATGATTATGAATTGAGTTTTGAATGAACACTTTGCTTACTTTGCAGTGTGAGAGATTTATTTCAGTAGATTATCAAGTTCAGGAGTTTGTGTCTGTTACAATTTCCATAATGGGCATAGGCATGTTATATGTACATGGGGACAAAAAATATGACACTGTCAATCAGTATTTTGGCCCACATGGTGGTGTCTGAACTCTTTAGACCAGAATGGTAATTGGACATGTCTTGATGGTAAACGTTAGATATTAACCTTGAACAAATAAAAAGATTTTAACCTTTTGAATTCTATACAATAGTTTTTTCACCAAGAAATATGAATGATGTCCAGGGGCCACCAGTGACTCACCACACTTCAGAATTAACAAACAGGGAGATGTGGACACCCAACATATTGCCTTGTACATGTAGCTATAGTTTGAATGAATAAATGGAGGAATTGATAAATAATACATTCAATAAATTTTGGTGCTTCTCAAATTTTTTTAAACAAAATTATGTTAAGCCTACAATTGTGTCTTATAACAGTAAATGAAGCAAGAACCTAGAACAGCCATCTTAAAAAAAATATTGAACCAATGCAATTGTAAAGTAATTTTAAATATCTTGAATACCGTTTCACCTTCTTTCATTACAAAAATTAAACTTAATAAATAGGATGTATTCTTTTTTTAATGGTAGTTCTGTGGGGGAAAAAACACATTTTGTCATTTGTTTATTAAAAAGTCTAGTGAAACTCTGATAATTTTACATTGTATGTTGGTGTTTGCTGTATATTCATTAAAAACATTTTCCATCATCACGAAGAAGTTTTAAAGGTAATCGTAAATGCTTCTAGAATACTTAGCAAATGTTAAAATATTCCAAATTCACAAAGAATAACATTGGAAAGGTTGTGTGTCTGTCATTAACCAGAAATAGAAGAAAAACGTGAAAATTGCAACAAAATAACCACCAAGAGTGGGTGGAAAATTGGTAACTAATAAATACAACAATAGCATACAAAATTCAGGTTAAGATAATACTGTTCTTTTTTATAACGTTTTGTAGTTTATACATTATGCATCATTACTATCCTGGTTCTAAGTTCTAATTAAGACTCAATTTTATTTATGTTGAATAAAAAGTATTTTTTTTATGAGGAATAGACGGGTGCTTTATTTACTATTTAATATGCATGCATGTAATTGTTTTCAGCAGATAGGACACTTAAATGATTTCATGCTTAATTAAACAAATGCAACTAATATTTATTATATTTTAACACTTTAAAAGGTAATAAAATTAAAAACCCAGTGATTTCCTGTCAATTTGTTAAGAGTAACTAATCCCAGAAATGAATCCATAATTACTTGTACATTTAGTATTGTTGCAATACTTCTGGTTTTAATTTCGTCTCAGAAACTGATATAAATGCTAGCGATGTCTAAGAAATTTCTATTTGAGTCATTAAAATCATTTCCATTTTTAACTGATGCCTTACCTGAAATGTTCTAGGAGGTTTTAAGTAGAATTATAAGAAAATTCATGAAATAAAAAGGATGAAACAGTCAATACAAGATCGTTGATGTTTTAAGAATCTTGTGTGAAATCTACTACTTGAAAAAAAGAGTATCAACTTTTTAGACATCTCAAAATGACAAAAATTGTGTGAAAATTTTTCTGAATCCTTGTTTAAAAGGGAACCAATAAGTAAATGTTATTTGATATGAAGATTTAAAGGCATCAGTTGGAATTTCACAATTCCATGTAGTTGATTCACATATCACACACTAGTATAACTGAATGATTTTCACAAATCTATATGTTATTGCTGGGAAAGATAATTGGAAGCTTGCTTTTTATTATTTTTTCTTGATACGACTGCAACCAAATTTTGTGGTGGTATATTGGTATCACGGCGTCGTTGTCGTCCAAAGACAGTTTGTTTCCAGACAAAATTTTAGTATAAGACAATAGAAATCTATGAAGTTTAAACACAAGTTTATAACCTCAAAAGGAAGGTTTGGATTGATTTTAAGGGGTTATGGTCCTAACAGCTTAGGAATTAGGGGTCAAAAAGAGGTCCAGAAAGGCATTTTTTTTAGTTTCCAGACAATAACTTGTGTTTAAGTGTATGGATCTCTGTGAAACTATACCACATTTTCTATACCTCAAAGGGATGGTTACGATTGGCTTTGTGGCATTATGGCTCAAACCGTATAGGAATTAGGGGAAAAACAAGGGTTTCCTGGTTAATGGACAATTTCAAAGCAGTGAAAGGGAGGTTATCCAAAAAAACTAAATTGTGCAAAGTTGTACAATGTTTGGATTACCTTCCTTACACTGCTTTTAAATTATTTATTTAAGACTTTTATGATGTATTTGAATGGGTAATTATGGCTGTAAAATCCATTGGAAATTTGAGTTGAGATTTTGACCATGTCTTGAGGGAAAGAATTTTGTTTTTGGAAATTAAAAAGGGGGGGGGGGGGCATTTTTTCTCATTTCAGATTTCAGAAATTAATCAAAATTTCCCACAAAAAAAGGGTGGGGGTGTTCAATACACAATAGCATAGAGTATTTCACCAAAGCAAAATTCAAATCATATAACCAATTCTAAGTTATTTGACTACAGTTATTTTATGTCATAAACCTATTATGTGTCAAATATTCAATTACAATCCAAATTCAGACCTGTATCAAGCGCAAATATTGTGTCCTTTTTTGCCCCAACCATTTAGGATTGGACCTCTGTGGTCGTATCCAGCTGCGGCTGGCAAAGCAATTATATATTTTCTGGATTGTTATTCCAGAGTTTTAGACTTTATTTGTAAGATTAAATTAATTTTTCACATGTTTTACCATATCCTGAATTTGCATGGATTAATTTACTGTGAAATTTACATAATTGTTGGAATTGGTAAATTTAACACACTGTAAAATTAGATAAAAAAATATGATGTGTTGTTTCAGAGTGATAGGACTTTGACCATCAGATAAATACATGGCATTTTGTTATATCGTGGTAGTTAATGTATGGTTGGATCAAATTCTGTTGATCCTGAGATAGGTGAATGTATTCTTGCTCTGATTAAGAATGGTTTGGTTTGCCACTCCAGAGTTCTGGGATTTTGATCATGAATTGTCATATTTGACACAACAGCATTACTTCCTATTGGATAGATCAATTGTTATTTACCTCATAGATTTGTAAAGATTATCTTAAATTAAATTGTAGACCCCGGAGACCAGGGCCTTAAGACCTTAGAGGCTGATTTGGCAGACACAACCACAACAGTGACAGACTCTGATAACAGTCAGTCTTCAACAGGCGCCCCTCCTGATATCACACAGATTGCATCATCTTTTGAAGATGAAAATGAGGCTTACTGCAGTGACCCACCTGATCTAAATCCAGAAGATTCAGACTTGGATAAAATTGACCATCTTCCTAAAACTGTTTCTGTCACTGATACTTTAGAAATCACTGATAGCAATGGTCCACCTGATTTAACAAACTCAGAAGATTTTGATTACGGTAGTAACCAGGAGGTATTGGGAATAGAAGAACCTGATTTCCCGGATGTTATTGAAGCAGAAGTATGCAATACAGACACTGGTGATTCAGTAAATATTGAAAGTGAGACATTTTTATCAGCTCACTCGCCACAAGACTCGTGTCCATTTATATCAGAATCTGGAACAGACATCTCTTTGGCTCAAGAAGTTTCAAAAACTTACCAGCTCAATAGATTTTCTGAGTCCCGTTATAGTGAAACTCTGTTAGCTGTTGCTCCTGATGATATTTTATCTGTACGTCCAGGAGATATTTTACCTGTACAGGGAGCTCAACAGATAAATGTTCATTTACAGCAGCAACAACTGCTACCAATTAAACGTGGACCAGGTAGACCAAGGAAAGATGGGATAGAGTTTCTGCCTAAAAAGAAAACGTGAGTTTGCAGTTAATATACACATTGGAAATTTGCCACTTCGCTTTAATAAAAGACTCTTATAAAATTTACTTAGAATCTGTCATCAGTCTATAAGAAAACTACCTTTTAAACATTTTATTAGTTGTTAATCTTTTTTGTTTTGTCTGAAACTTTAGCCAATGGATCTATTAAATCCAAACTGTGATTTAAAGACCTTTGAGTCATTTCTTTTTATGAAATATAATGAAACAAGCATGTAGCGAAAATCATTCAACACCGAACTCATATCTGCCTGTCTTACTTTCATATATATTCATTAAGATCACAAGTGGCCAACATTATCTCTATCAGAATAGAAAGATACAAATACTTTAATGCATGGCTCTGAAAATGGTCATATCCATTAGGTTGCATCCATGAGGGAACAAATGAAAAGGTATCATAGTGAATGATCTTGATTTTTCAATTTCACTTTTGACTGTGGCTACTGTTAGTTTCTTATCATACACATCATGCTGAAATAAATTCATTTCTTGCAGGAAAATAAAAAGTAGTATCAAGGGAATACACAGCATGTCACAGCATCCTAGCAGTAACTTCTCTCAGATGGAAGTCCTTGATAACAGTAGTCAAGGATCCTCCTCTCTAGGAGAAATATCTTCAGAAATCAATATGGAAAACTTTGGTATGTCAGAAGAAGAATCTAGTAAGTTAAATAATTGTTAAAATAAATGATAAAGTATGCCTTTTGAATATAAATAGACATGGTCTATGAGTTAATAGGTAGAAACTTCAAATTACAGGAAGTGTTGTGTTCTAGAAATTTAAGAATCAGTACTTTCTGTGGGGAAAAGGGCTGGAAATAACCTCATCATATATACCATGCTTAAATTTGTATGCCTGACACATGTTAGGTCGACTAAAGACTCATCACGTTAAAGACCAATGATGATCCAAATTACAAAAAGTTAAACTTTTTTGCTTTCCTAATGTTAAAGGTATACATAACTCTCACTTTCTCTGTGCACTCCGGCTTCCTTTACCAATAAAACTGTCCGCCAAGAAATAGCCCAAAAGTGGTGCTTAAAAGTGGCATAAAAACAAAAAAAATAAAATCTTTACATAACTCTGAAAAACAAGTTACTTTAGGAAACTGATATCTAGTTTTCCACTTATGTTAAAATGGACATGTATTTTTGTAAACTAAGTACGACATCTTTTTTCATGTTTATATATTGGAGTTTTTTATTAACATGTATATATATGATACATTTTTATTAACATGTATATATATGATACTTTTGCGATACAAATTTTGTTCTTGTAGATTGTATGTATCAGTTAGAGGAAGGTGTGGATATGTAAGTAGTATCTTTACAGTCAATTGTGAATAACTTCTTTAATCTCAAGTATAAAATGAGTTCACTAAAAAATAAATAATGCAAAATGTGTATTTATTTAAAGAAAAGATGTTTTAAAAGGACAACTTATTATTTTTCTTAATCTTGAACAAGGTTAGATAAGTAAGTTAAGATTTAGAATACGTACAATAGCATAAAAGTGGTTCTCTCAAACAATACATACATCACCACAAATACAGGACTACAACAGACCATATCAACCACCAACTAATGACTCCTGGTGAAAACAGACAAACTAAGGCAATGAAGAACAAACAATACATACATCACCACAAATACAGGACTACAACAGACCATATCAACCACCAACTAATGACTCCTGGCCAAAACAGACAAACTAAGGCAATGAAGAACAAACAATACATACATCACCACAAATACAGGACTACAACAGACCATATCAACCACCAACTAATGACTCCTGGTGAAAACAGACAAACTAAGGCAATGAAGAACAAACAATACATACATCACCACAAATACAGGACTACAACAGACCATATCAACCACCAACTAATGACTCCTGGTGAAAACAGACAAACTAAGGCAATGAAGAACAAACCATACATACATCACCACAAATACAGGACTACAACAGACCATATCAACCACCAACTAATGACTCCTGGTGAAAGCAGACAAACTAAGGCAATGAAGAACAAACCATACATACATCACCACAAATACAGGACTACAACAGACCATATCAACCACCAACTAATGACTCCTGGCCAAAACAGACAAACTAAGGCAATGAAGAACAAACAATACATACATCACCATAAATACAGGACTACAACAGACCATATCAACCACCAACTAATGACTCCTGGCCAAAACAGACAAACTAAGGCAATGAAGAACAAACAATACATTGCCCAGATTGTAGTTTTCCATCTATTTTATACTCTGTACATGATATCATGATTATGTTGACTTTTTGTTAGAGCACACATACCTGCCAACTTATATACATCATGATGAATCTAAAAACAATTAAATGTTACTGTTGGAACTTGATATTAAATTTTCCAGTTGTCACATTATGAGAAATACTAGGAATTTTAGATCACTGACATCTGTTCTTGCCACAGAAGTACTAACATATATTTTGATTTCATCTTTTTGATATTTTTGAAAAATTCTGGTGTTGATCCAGATGTCTAAGCTCATTGAACATGAAAATATGGGACACATATTCTTGATTTTTTCCCTAATCTAAATATCTGAAAAAGTTCTGAAAGATACATAGATATAGGAAGATGTGGCATGAGTGCCAATGAGACAACTCTCCATCCAAGTAAAAATTTATAAAAGTAAACAATTAAAGGTCAAGGTACAGTCTTCAACATGGACCCTTGGCTCACACCGAACAGCAAGCTATAAAGGGCCCCCAAAATTACTAGTGTAAAACCATTCAAATGGGAAAACCAACAGTCAAATCTATATAAAAATGAGAAATGTTTGTTTGTTTGTTTATAAACATGTATGTTTATAAAAGATATAATTTTTATTTCCAGTCCTTTAAGGATGTGCAGCTTATGTAATTTGGCTGAAAGAAGTTTATTAGGACAAGGTGATATTTGTCGATATGAGCCAACACCTGGTTTTGATCCATCCAAACAAACATTGTCAAAATTAGATAAAAAGTTTAGTCCAGAACCTGAAGAAAAAGATGGAGAAAAAGGTCCAAAGCCTTTGACGTGGAGAAGAAATAGAGGTCCTGTTAAAGGAATAAAGTATGTATAGAAATGAATTGTTTTCATAGTTTTGATTAACCATTGGTGAGACTATTCAACTACTATCCTCATTATAAGCTGTTTTTGTCTTGTAAAGTATGAAGAGGTTTTTGACAAAAAAAAGACAGGATCTTTATCATTATACCACAGCTCAAATAATAAGACATAATAACACATGAACCAAAAGTAAATGATATAATATAATACATACAAAATAATTATTGGATGTTTATTTTGAACAAAGACAAATGATTGTGGACTTTGAATATAACTTTCTCTTTAGATTCTCTTAACAGAAAAAGGTTTTCTAGAGTCCAGAAATAGAATAAGTTGTCATCTATTATTGTATATTGATTATTGTTAGTTAATTGTAGACCTTTTCTTGAAAATGTAAGAATTTTTTGTAAAAAAATAAAACCTTTAAATTTATTACAGGGAAAGAAGTAAATCTCCTAGAAGATATCCACATAATTGGGATGATGATTCTTGTTTTGTTGGAAATGAACTGTCATATGTTGGTTTTACAGAAGATTTTGATACTAGTCAGCTATTTGAACTTTCAGGTTTGTATGACAATATCTCATTTATATTTTGTTCTCCAGATATGTCCCTTTATAAATGGAAAAATGCTAAATTTGCTGATTCTGCACCCTAACTTAAGTTTGCCTCAACCAATGTTATGAAACTTTAACATAATGCTTATTACCACAAAATACTGATCAAGTTTAAATTTGAGTAGCGTCACAGTTATTTCCCTTTATAGATGGAAATATTAGCAAATTTACTTTAGTTTGCCTGAATCAAATGTTATGAAACTTATACACAATGCTTATAACCAGCAAGCACAGATCAAGCTTGAATTTGGGTTGTGCCACTTTCTCTCTGCTGGAGTTATTTCCTTTTATAGATTGAAAATTTATGAATTTGCCTTATATTTACAAGCGAGAGCATCTGTGTGTCAGAAACATTCTTCCTTTATTATGCTCTTCACCTTTTATGAACATAGATAAAAAAAAATTAAAAAATTGACATTTACCAAAAAATATTAGGATTTATAAAATATATGATAAATATGTGAATATTTTCAGGACATGTTTGGGCCCACCACTGTTGTGCTGCTTGGTCTGAAGGAGTGGTCCAGTCCTGTAATTTACTTTTGTTATATGTTGACAAAGCTGTTTTTGGTGGAATATCACAGGTATGAAAAATGGTTAAGGAAATAAATGTAACACTTATGTCATCTTCAGGTGTGAACATTAGCACAATGATTTTTGGATATCTGCTATTTTTGCAGGTTTTTAAATTCCTATGTGTCCTCTTAGAATTCCAAACATAAGTTTATTTTAAAAATTATATTTATAATTGAAGATTTAAAGGATCCTATTTTGCTTATGTTTATTATGCAGCAATTCAGGAAATTAATGTTGATGAAAATGAAATCCTATAAAATGTTCTGAACTTTACCTTATATGTTTTACCTCACTTCTTTTTCAGAAATGTAATTACTGCCATAGATTTGGGTCAACTATCAAATGTCGTATTCAGAAGTGTGATAATATGTATCATTATCCCTGTGCAGCTGCAAGGGGTTGCTTTCAGGATATCAAAACCCTGACATTGCTTTGTCCAGATCATACAGATCAGGCTCATGCCATAGGTGGGTAACTTTTCAAAGCTGAACTTAATATTGTTGTTTATTTACAAAATACCTCAAACATTTTTTTCATTTATTTTTGTTGATACCAATTTTCGTGGATTGCAGAAATCTTGCATTTTCGTGGATATCTGAATTCGTGGTTCTGCCAAAGTCCATATACATCTTTGTAGATATTTGTATTTTGTTGAACGTGGTTCACCTGTATCCATGAAACCCACAAAAAAATTGGTATCTTACGAAAATTAATGAATCCGCAGTATTTGAGACTGAGGAAATACTTTGTCTATGTTGCTGACCTTCATTGTTAGACAGGTCCTTGTGTTGACCTTGAATACTCTTGTTGGTGAACATTTCAGCTGCCAAAGCTAATCTGACATGAGCATATTAAAGTCAATAGTATGCTTAAATACCAAATGAGGAATATAGATTCCTTTCAACCTCTAGCTATTTCCAAGAGTTCTTGATTACTCCGATAAAATCTTATCAAAAATTGCTGAAGCTCTTTTAATTTTTTTAATTAGATAAGATTATATTAAGAGTAAGCCCTCCGGTGTTGATATGAATATCAATTATATGGTAATTTTATTAATTTCCTGTTTACAATATTTTGAATTTTGAAAAACTAAGGATTTCCCTTTCCCATGAGTAGATAACCTTAGCAGTTTTTTGCACAACTTTTTACTTGTTTGGCTTTTCAACTGTTTGAAAATGAGCGTCACTGATGAGTCTAATAGAGATGAAACGTGTGTCTGGCGTATTAAATTATAATCCTGGTACCTTTGATAAATATTCTTAGTTAAACAACACCTTACTGAAGTTTAACATATGATCATGATATGAATGTGTCATACTTTTCCCTTTTTTAAACTTTATTCTGTTTATTTTCCAGCTGCAGAGGAAGCATTATGTGTGATATGTGACACAGTAGGAAATGTATTAGAACAGCTGTTTTGTACCAGTTGTGGACACCACTACCATAGTAATTGTCTGAATCCTGTAGTATCTTTGACCCCAGAGGTTAGAGCGGGATGGCAATGTCCTGATTGTAAAGTCTGTCAAAAGTGCAGGTATAGTAATTAATGCTTGTCAACTAGCTGAAACCAAGTAACTTTTGCATATTTAGCAAGTCAGAGGCTGCTATTTTACGTGTCAAAGACTTTATAAAAAATGCTGATAGTCCTATATGTGCTTTTCTTGTCTCACTCGCTTGCAATAAATCAAACTGTAGATGAAATTACTTTCCTAATTTGCAGTTTTAACTTCAGTGTAAATAATTGCAGCTTTCTATAAAGATAAAATTGAAGTTTGTAGAAACTGGCAATATGAGCTATATTTTTTTAAGTGGCTTTTAAATCTGAATTGAGAATCAGTTTTAAGAAATTGCAATTAATCATTTTATTATTAATTGTAAGGATACATCTAGAAGAGTGGAATTATTTCCTAATAAAAGTTATAATAGATGTTACTCTAAATCAAGTTCTCAGATATAATTATAAACCTTGATATAGAAATAGATGCATAGTAGCATAACAACTTCTCATCAGAAGAATATTAATAAGACTTACATTTATGTGTTTCACTGACTAACTTAATATAAAATTTGAGTTTATTGCTCTAATAAGATTTCGTCGGCAATGAATGCCATGAATATCAAAGTTGAATTCTATGATTCATATCAGCATGAATTCCATTAAAAGCAGGCATTAGAACCAACATTTTATACCTTTTTCATTCCAGAGTACAAAATTACACACTTTTTGTATGTTAATATAAAAAGAAGATTTGGTATGATTGCCAATGAGACAACTCTCCACAAGAGATGAAATGATACAGAAGTATAGGTCACTGTACGTCCTTCAAAGTCTTTGAATCATTTACGTGAGTGTCTTCACAAATAATTTTACCTTTGCTTTTGGATAGAGGACTTAAAGTGACTTCCATCATTTTAAACTTAGTTTTCAAAGTCTTCCATTTTTTTTAAAAATCTTTATAATTTATGTTTATTCTTTTTTCCAGAAAAGCAGGAGATGACAATAAAATGTTGGTTTGTGACACCTGTGATAAAGGCTATCATACATACTGCCTCAAACCAGTTATGACAACTATCCCTAAAAATGGATGGAAATGTAAAGTAAGTTATTTGTTTAAAATTATTTGAAAGCTATGTAATGTGTTATTTCTATGTTAATTGCAATTACCATGTAACCTGTGTCTTAGTAGCCTTCAACGATGAAAACATACCTTATAGTAAGCTAGAAAATGTGAAACAATTCAAATGAAAATTCAACACCTGATCTAGTGCTAAAACCATTATGGCAGACTGCAATCAGTGAGAACCTTTAGATTACAGACTCCTCACTTTAACCATTTCAACAACTGCACATTCGCGACCGATATGATATCCAGAATAATAGAAATATAATTCCATTGATATATGATTTACTTTCATATACATCTACCTCATAGCCTTGTCCATATTTTACATACTATTTACAAAGAATTAAAATTGTCATTTTGGTGTAGTATAATATTAAAAATGATTTGTTGCTTTTTCTAGAACTGTCGTGTATGTACAGACTGTGAGTCACGTACTCCAGGAAGTGGTCCAAGTTCTCGATGGCACCATAATTATTCTGTCTGTGATAGCTGTTACCAACAAAGAAACAAGGGACTGTTTTGTCCTGTCTGTAGGAAAGCTTACAGACAGTTCACCAGTAATGCTATGTTGCTGTGCACTTCCTGCAAAAAGTAAGTTTGTTTATGTTTATAAGCTATTGTACATATTGTTTACATTGATTTTTAGTGTCTTTTACAGCAAAACTTGGACTAACCGTGTTTATAAATTCCGATTTTTATACAAATCCACAGTCAAAAGGGATATTATGAGTCACCATTGACCAGCCAGCCAGCCATGTTCACTCACTTGACAGAGTTCAAGACTTACCATACTAGAGTTAATCCCCTTTTAAATTGAAAGTTTTTTTCGTTTCTGCACTCTCACTTAAGTTTATCTCGTTCAAATTTTACGAGAGCTCATACACAATGCTAAGAACAAGAAGAAGTAGACAGAGTTTGAACTTGAGTCATGTCTTTTCTAACTTGGAAATTTGCACAGCATGAGCTAGGGCAGTAATGTCCACAGGCACATCCTTCTTTTATTTCAATATGAGGCTTAAACAGTTTTTGATTAGACTGAAAAAAGTTGACAGGGTTGTTTCTTTATATTTGCTGTTTTGTATTTCAAAGGGTTGTGAGTTTTGGATGAATTATTTATAACTACTATCCTTATTAATTAGATAAAGGAAAAAGAGAAGCATGTTTTCTGTCAAAAGCAAACTTTGATAATGCATTTTTTTGTAGACATGTGCACAGAGGATGTGATGAAAACATAGAGTTGTATATGGATCCTGTATTAAGAGAGCAGCAACCAGAATATGTTTGTATAACCTGTAAAAATGGACCTGTGGTAAATACTTAGCCTTAGATTTTGCATGAATAACAACCTTTTCTTTTGTTCAGACCTTATCAAAGGCATTTTCTTACAATTTCTTTTTCAATTTCTTTTCAAAATAAAAACAATATATACTTAGTAATAATGTATGAGTGTTTGGTATGTTGAAATCTTAAAGTTGTTTATATTTAATGTATATTTTATTTATACTTGATAGATGGACATAGATCTACCATCGTATTCTTTCCCAGGACCACCTGAAGAAAGCAATGATGAATTTATGAAAGTTCCTAGTGATGATTTTATTATGAAAGGTACAAATTTTAGTGACAAGATATAACTATGGATAATGATGATGGCATTGCTAATATTTCTTGAGGATAAATTACTTGTTGATCTTTTATTGTAAAAAAATATTATTTTCTGATCATATCAACTTTTCAAAAGGCGAGATTAATGTGATTCACTGGATTAAAAATCAAAATCTTTGTTTTATTGTGTTTAAAGTCTAATATTTAACAATGAGTGGGTAGGCTGGGTTCCTGCAATTTAAAAGCAGGATATAGTGTGTTAATTCATGACACAAAATCCCTACTGAGACTTAAAAAAAAAAGCAAGGAAATAGAGCTGTTTTTCGTCTTAAGGTAATAGTGTATGCGAGAACTTGGATATCAAATGGGGTATTCATTGACCCATTACCCAAAGATTAGAACTTTTATTTTTTGTCTGATTTTGAAAGTGTTGATGAAATTCTTTGGTTGTATACAAATTTGATATTGTTCTTACTGCTTATACAATAAAAACAGAGGTAGAAGTAATTCCTTTTTTTCATTCAAGTATTGATTTTATTTTTTCTCACACAGATCCAGATTATGACATTTCTTCAATAGGAGACAACTCTTCTCAGTTAGACAGTAACTTTTTCCTGAATGAGGACTCTGTTTGCAGTATGGACATTGACATCAGTGTTATAGAAAAGGTAGGAAAGGACCAAACTTATTAAAAAAATTCTAATCAAGGACATCTTCTTACTTTGGAAAAACATGAAGATGTTGAAGGCTAGCTCAAGTGGCTTGTTCATCTTCAATCTGTCCTGAGTTGACAAAATACAAATGCTGTTGAGTTACATGTTCAAACTCTAGACTTTATCTGAGTCAACAGGTGTGTCTTTTAATCTGAAAATGGAGAAATGTTATCAGTTTTCATCGTTAAGATTATCCATTTCTTATTATATGCTGTTCATTGAGCTTTATTTAAAGATTTTCACATTGAATTCTGTAAATTGTAACTTTTTAATATTCATTTGTATAAATGTATAGGTATGTTTTATTTCCATTCAGCGATTTTACGCCTTTTATAACAATATGATATATCGAAATTTTGTCATCAGTTGGTTGTAATCAGAAAAATTCAAAATATATGCCAATTTTATTTTAACAGATTCCGCATGACCTTGACACTACTTTCTTTTCCAACGATTAAAAAAATATCTTCAATATTAAAAATATTTTCTACACTACAATGACAGATTTTAAACACAGTAATAAGTCAAACAAGATATTTTGATTTAATAATTCTTCACAGGGGGCACAGCAATTAGGACAGTCAAGCTATCCCCATCCAGAACATAGCACAGGTGGAAAGGGTGGAAAGCTTAGTGTTATGAGCAGGAAGAAATTAGCTGTAGGAAAAACAAGGGTAAGTTAAAAAGGAAACTCAATACTGATTAAAAAATTGTGTACAGCAAAATTTGCTTTAGGTGGTATCCAACACCTTCACTAAAATTAATTTGTCTCTTTTAATTTTCATAAAATTTTGACAAAGTATTTACTTAAATCCTATGACAAAAATATGAAAGTTTAAAAAAATTTGAACCAACCATTTTATCAGAAAAATTACACTGGTTATATAGCAGTTTTACAAACACTAATTTTGATCATTGAGAAGCTTAGTATTCTCTTAACAACACAATATAATTAAAACGCTCAGCTGATTTTACAGAGTTATCTCCCTGTTGTGTTAGGAACCCCCTTAATCTGATTGTGCCAGTCACATGCATCAACATTAATAAAGGTCGAACACTCAGTACCTGATTTGGTAAAATATTCAATTTGGCAACACTAAACAAAAGTACATTTATGATGGATGTGCCAGCACCTTATAAAGATAATGAATAAGAGTAATGCAAAAAATCAAGGTCAGTGATACATAAACTCTTACTGGCTCTGAGGAAGTACCATCCTCTATGAAACAGCATGCTGCTCTGAATTCCCTGTAAGTAATTACATATGTAAATTTTATTAAAAGTCTGTTTATATGTACGCAGTAACAATGAAACTCAGCTCTGATGAACTCTTTAACTGACTATAATTAAAAGTTTTATTCTTTTTGTGTTTCATTTTTGTTGTAGAGAAAAATAAGTATTCCTTTGTGGCTTTTTTCAGGGGAGACCACCATTAGCAGAAAAAAAGAAAAGAACTTCATCTTTCAGTGAAAGAAAAAGAGGAGCCAAACCCAAACTTAAGACTGGATTGGGGTCAACAGGACCTGTAAGTTTGTATAGGAAATCTTTCTTAACAGGATCTTAAGTTTTTACTAAAAAATATTATTCAGCTCCCCTCTAGACCATAGACTTACAAACTATCATGACTTTCACAAAAGGATCTTGACTTGCGGTCAGTGAGAATTTTTGAGATAATTTTGGATAAATAAAGAAGTTTTATTTTAAGGGTTAGATTTTAGATAGGAGTGAAGTTTGGTGCCACAAATATGTTTTCTAAACTTAAAATGATCTTTTATAAGGGAAATGAATCAAACAGTTAACTTTTGCATTTGAAGGATACAATTCATTTGAAGCTTCATAAATTGAATGAATTGTATGGAATGTTTGTCTATTTTTTACTGCAGCTTGGAGTAGCAATAACAGTGGGTGAGGCCAAGGTCAAAGATGAAGATGATGAAGATGACCATCCTCAAACACTCATCATGGCTGATGCTGAGGATCACTTTGTTCTTAATCAGGTATAACAAAATTAGATATGGTTGCAGTTCTAAGTAGGTGTCTATAATGAATAAATGGAAATACTGTAGATTTATTATTATTTGTTGGATACCAAATCTCACTTATGAACCACTTATTTATATATCCTATGAATGGCAAATAATCTAAAAGGTTTTGTGTGAACTTAAGCAAATCCTGGAAATCAAATATCCACAAAAATGCAAGTTTCTTTAATTCATTAAAAAAAGGCTGAGTAAGTCCAAGGGTTGCAAATGACATTTGTCAACAAAGCAACTAAAATGTGACAAGACAATAAATGAGTATTCAATGGCCTTTTTTCAGGACATCGGGGTTCATGTGTTTTTATGCTGGGGATTTCGGGATTGATCCTTTCGGAAAGCCCGGGATTCTGGGATCAGGACTTTGACTAAATATTGGAAACATTTTTATCATTTTAGGATGTGTGTAAAAGTTGTGGAAGTTTTGGTAAAGGAGAAGAAGGAAAGTTAATTGTGTGTACCCAATGTGGACAATGCTATCATCCATATTGTGTGGGAGTCAAGGTAAAGTTAATTGTGTGTACCCAATGTGGACAATGCTATCATCCATATTGTGTGGGAATCAAGGTAAAGTTAATTGTGTGTACCCAATGTGGACAATGCTATCATCCATATTGTGTGGGAGTCATGGTAAAGTTAATTGTGTGTAACCTAATGTGGACAATGCTATCATCCATATTGTGTGGGAGTCGAGGTAAAGTTAATTGTGTGTACCCAATGTGAACAATGCTATCATCCATATTGTGTGGGAGTCAAGGTAAAGTTAATTATAGAACAATATAAAAAAAAAAAAACATTCTATGGATTGTAAAATGTCAAGATTTAGTTTAAGGACTTAACATTTTTGTTTATTTGATAATCTGATCAAGCTGCTAAGTTTTGACGTCACAATCAGGGATCTCCATGGCCTGTTTAACGATGGCGCCCCGCCATCGTTCAAATGTCTTGCGCCATCGTCAAATGACTCGCGCCATCGTACAATTGTCTTCCGCCATCGTTCAAAACTGTGATCGTTTTTGTAGCCTGATGCCATTTTTTAGCAATTATAATCAAATGCATGTAATTGCATAACCCTTAGGTTTTTTTATTAGTATAATCCAATACAGTTCTAATGCCTGAGAGATATCTGGATTAAGATCGCTAATCACGTGTACCTGAGCTTGTACAGGTAGATCAACAAACCAGACAGGAGAATATTATCTGAAGATAGACGATTCATTTGTCGAATTATTTAAATAAGTTTGCGCAAATGCTTATGATAATTCAGAATAAATAAATAAATTAATAATCCAGTTACACAGTTTAACAAAGCGAACACATGCTTTTATTTTGTACTTACGCAATCAGCATCCCCCATTTTAAGAAGTACAAACTAAGACGTAAAATAGTAATTATTATTTTATCGCAAATAACTCGAGTACAGCTTTATTGTAACGATAATATAGAATTTCTTAAAAGTTAAAAAGTAAAAACATTTAATATTTCCCATTAAGAAATATCGTATTATAATTCCGAATTCATTTTGTAGTTTACAATCAAATTTTACATCTGCGTTTCCGGTTTCTATTCAGACTCGAAAGATGCATGTTGCATAGCATCGATTTGCTAGATAAAGTCATTAAAAACCATTTCAAATGACAGCGTTTGTATTGCAAATCTTTTTAACCTTTTACATAACCCGTACGACTCGTTTTGTAGTTGCTGCAAACCAGCCATACCGGTAATGGGTTCATGACTTCTGTCCGTGAAAAATAAGCTCCACATGATTTTTAACCCCCATAACAATTACCAAAATAGCAAGAAAACTACATGGGGACCTTCGTGATAGCTATTGGCCATTGTCGACTAAGGGAAAGGGAGGGGCATGAGGGCTTGGCCTTTGAAGGGTTACAAACGGCAATTATTGAAAAAATATATACTTCTATATAGTAATTATAATGAAAATTAAAATAAATATGATTCAAATAAGCAATGAATTAGCATGTTCACCTATCCTCAGGTGGAGGGATGAAATACTTTCGATCGCGCTACACTGTACAGCGTAGATACGGTTTGTAATGGTTAAAGTTCCTCCATCGTTCAATTTTCATCCATGGAGATCCCTGACAATGTTAAAAGAGATTTGAATTGAGATAAGATATATGACCTAGTGTTGCAATAAGTGATGTGCTTTGGTATATTTAGTATAAATTAATATAATGAAGAAATGGGAAGTTTTCCTATAAATTCTGTAATTCTATTTATGGAAAAGGATTAAATAATAAAAAAATTAACACAACCAAAACAATTTGTTGCCTAGCAATCTCAGACTTTTGCTAATTTGAGGCATAATATAAATTCAACCCTATCCAAGTTATACCTTACTTTCTTTGGCAAAGATTTTAGAAAGATCAGTATATAGTTTTTAGTGTAAATATCTTTTGAAGTTGCCATTTTTGGAATTTCTAATTGAATAGTTGATATCCTCAGCCTAAAGAACAACTATTAGTTATAATAACATTAGATTTGATAGCATTACATTTAAGACTAATCTTAGTTATCACCAAACTTTACTGAATTTTTATTATGCCCCACTAAAATAGTAGAGGGGCATTATGTATCCTGGTCTGTGCCTCTATTTGTCTGTCTGTCTGTTAGTCCGTTCGTCTCTCTTGTCCCTCTTCAGGTTAAATCTTTGGTCAAGGTAGTTTTTGATGAAGTTGAATTCCTATCAACTTGAAACTTAGTACACATGTTCCCTATGATATTATCTTTCTAATTTAAATGCCAAGTTAGAGTTTTTGTCCCAATTTAACGGTCCACTGAACATAGATGATCGTGCAAGTGGGTCATCCGTGTACTATGGACACATTCTTGCTTATGTATCTTTTCTTATGTTATTTCAGGTGACTAAAGTTGTTCTCCAGAAAGGCTGGAGGTGTTTGGATTGTACAGTATGTGAAGGTTGTGGTAAACCTCATGATGAAGGACGCTTGATCTTATGTGACGAATGTGATATCAGCTATCATATATACTGTTTAGAACCACCGTTAGACCATGTACCTAAAGGCACATGGAAATGTAAATGGTGAGTGACTAAAATATATACTGTTAAGAACCACCGTTAGACCAAGTACCTAAAGGCACATGGAAATGTAAATGGTGAGTGACTATCATATATACTGTTTAGAACCACCGTTAGACCATGTACCTAAAGGCACATGGAAATGTAAATGGTGAGTGACTATCATATATACTGTTTAGAACCACCGTTAGACCATGTACCTAAAGGCACATGGAAATGTAAATGGTGAGTGACTATCATATATACTGTTTAGAACCACCGGTAGACTATGTACCTAAAGGCACATGGAAATGTAAATGGTGAGTGACTATCATATATACTGTTTAGAACCATCGTTAGACCAAGTACCTAAAGGCACATGGAAATGTAAATGGTGAGTGACTATCATATATACTGTTTAGAACCACCATTAGACCATGTACCTAAAGGCACATGGAAATGTAAATGGTGAGTGACTATCATATATACTGTTTAGAACCACCGTTAGACCAAGTACCTAAAGGCACATGGAAATGTAAATGGTGAGTGACTATCATATATACTGTTTAGAACCACCGTTAGACCAAGTACCTAAAGGCACATGGAAATGTAAATGGTGAGTGACTATCATATATACTGTTTAGAACCACCGGTAGACTATGTACCTAAAGGCACATGAAAATGTAAATGGTGAGTGACTATATCATATATACTGTTTAGAACCACCGTTAGACTATGTACCTAAAGGCACATGGAAATGTAAATGGTGAGTGACTATCATGTATACTGTTTAGAACCACCGTTAGACCATGTACCTAAAGGCACATGGAAATGTAAATGGTGAGTGACTATCATATATACTGTTTAGAACCACCGTTAGACCATGTACCTAAAGGAACATGGAAATGTAAATGGTGAGTGACTATCATATATACTGTTTAGAACCACCGTTAGACCATGTACCTAAAGGAACATGGAAATGTAAATGGTGAGTGACTATCATATATACTGTTTAGAACCACCGTTAGACCATGTACCTAAAGGCACATGGAAATGTAAATGGTGAGTGACTATCATATATACTGTTTAGAACCACCGTTAGACCATGTACCTAAAGGCACATGGAAATGTAAATGGTGAGTGACTATTTCATATATACTGTTTAGAACCACCGGTAGACTATGTACCTAAAGGCACATGGAAATGTAAATGGTGAGTGACTATCATATATACTGTTTAGAACCACCGTTAGACCATGTACCTAAAGGCACATGGAAATGTAAATGGTGAGTGACTATCATATATACTGTTTAGAACCACCGTTAGACCATGTACCTAAAGGCACATGGAAATGTAAATGGTGAGTGACTATCATATATACTGTTTAGAACCACCGTTAGACCATGTACCTAAAGGCACATGATAATGGAAATGGTGAGTAACTAGGAAGAAACAGTTTTAAAAAAAAAGAAAATTGGAGAGTTTTTATGCCTCACCTACAATAGTAGAGGAGCATTATGTTTTCTGGTCTGTGTGTCCATCTGTCGGTTCGGCCTGTTTCGGGTTTAAGTTTTTGGTCAAGGTGTTTTTGATGAAGTTGAAATCCAATCGACTTGAAACTTATTACACATGTTCCCTATGATATGATCTTTCTAAATTTAAATGGCAAATTAGATTTTTACCTCAATCTCGGTCCACTGAACATAAAAAATAGTGATAGTGCTAGTGGGACATCTGTGTACTGTGGACACATTCTTGTTATTGTGATATTCTGGACATGCGTCCTGTTAAGACTTTGTAAAATTATACATTTTTTTTCAAAATATGGTCAGAAATACTACAAAGCATGTGAATTAAATCATAGAGTATAATGTAAATCATATTTACTTGCAATTTTCTTTTCTTTAGCGTACTGTGGATTCATTTATTTTCGTGGGTACCAATTTTGGTAGATTAAGGCAAACTAACACTTTTGTGGATATTCAATTCTGTGGTTGTGCCAAAGTCAACATAAAGTCAATAGAACTTTTTTTGATTTTTAGTGAACATTTAAATTCCTAGTTCTCCTGTACCCATGAAATCTGCTAAAATTGGTATCCGGCAAAAAATAATGAATCAACAGTAATAGTTTAAAATCAGATCTTACAGAATTGTCTCCCCTTTACACGCAATGCGTTGTATACATATTAAATCAAAACCGGTAAACAAGTGCATATTTTGAATGTATGTTTATTTTCAAATTTACCACTGCTTAATTCCAAGGCAAGCTGTTTAAACTTCATATTGAAATATTAGTTCTCAAGACAACACATTAGCAGTATTTTATTTGAATAATTTGTAGGTGTGTAAAATGTGTATATTGTGGAACAACATCACCAGGGTTTGGATGTCAATGGCAGAACAATTATACCCAATGTGGACCTTGTAACAGTAAAATCTGTTGTCCATGTTGTCGTAGATCATACTGTGAAGAGGAACTTATTATTCAATGTCTTGCATGTGATCGCTGGCTTCATGCATTATGTGATGGATTAAAAAATGAAGATGAAACTGAGCGAGCTGCTGACTTTGGATACAATTGTAAATTCTGTCGACCAAGAACAGGACATCCAGGACCTTGTAAGTCTTTTTTTGGTATATTTGTTATGTTTATTTATAGATGTAAAAAGTTGTTTCTTGTAACTTAAAAAAATTCTTGAAAAATATGATTAATTAGAGATGAGAGCCGCCATTTGTTTATATTTGCATCTAAATAAAAAAAACTAACTTCTTATTATTTACAGCTCATTTTAGATTTTGAATTGAAATTTCAACAGACCTCACAATGGAGATTAAAAATTGTTTAAACTCCTCCAATAACCCTCCAGTTAGGAAACCTATCATTTAAAGTCATAACATCAAAGTGCTTGTTATTTTCACTACTTACTGCAGGATATATGTATCTTTATGTCACTAATTAATGACTTTGTCAATTTAATTTTCAGTGCCACCGCCACCACCACCTTCACCTCCTACACCAGAAGAATTAAGGTCACCAACACCACCATTATTGCCACTGTTGCCACCTCCTATACGAGAGCCAGGTAAGTTCATTACAGAATAATTTATCTTTAAAAAACCTGCCAAATATCTCTGTGTACTGCTTTTCATGATGAGTTGAATGAGTATGTCCCTTCATTTTAGATTTTTATTTAAAGTCAATTAAAATAATCATGAACCATTACTACCTTAAAAGCAATCACAATTGACCAATACTTATGATCATACATTGAATCTTACTTTGTATCAATTTAAAATCAAATTGCAGGGTTAACTTTCAATGTTTTTACCATTTACACAATTGCTTCTTAACATAGAAATGATGTTCTTTTACTGGATATATACAAAAAAGATTTTATATGGATAGACATATTTTTTTCATGTAGAAATTCCAAAGCGATTCTTAATGGATGGAGTGTACCTTAATCAACCTGGAATTAATTTAATACAGACGTTAATGGCACAGGTACCTAAGGTGAAACGTCTCCGTAAGAAGAAAGTTGTAGAACCAGAAATAGTAATGAAATCTCAGCTGGAAGGACAATTTAAAACACCATCTATTGCTAGAATGCTTTCAACTCAGTCATCAATAGATGGAGATGAAGGTAAGATCTCAATAACTTCATTTAAATGTAGGTTTGAGTGTTGGAAGGGACTTTCCAAGTTTTTATATAACCAAGAACCATTTTTAGATAATTTTGCATAATGCCAATGACCAACATTCAATAATTAAACTTCCGTTCCTACTCTCCCACATACATTTTAATGGAATAACCCTTACATGTTTATTGGAATTATGCAAGATTTTGGTAGCATAAATTAAAAATGATATCTATAATGGAAGAATAAATGTGTGCAAGATTTTGTCTTGATTTGTTGGCAGTCTCCTCATATGAGGTTTCCATGCTGTCTCGTCTGTTTTAGTAACCAAACTTTTTGAAACATTTTAGAATAATTTAGTATTTTTTTGAGACAGAGCAGGATTTGATTTTGGTGATTTGAGAAGGACCTTTTCCTTTCATTTATAAACAGAAAGTAAATGAGGCATGTTAATTGATTTCAAAATATTGACTTATAATCACATTGTCCAGTAAAAAAAATGTAAAATTATATGCATGCAGCTTATAAGAAGTAAACTGCTGACTGAAAATGTACATACTTATGTCAACAACAATAATAGTGTGTTTATAGTTTATAGATCTGAGGTCAAGACTTTTATAAGTTGCCTTTTCAGAAACTTTAAAGGTTTTCGTTCAAGTAGTATTGACCATACTGGTAAGACTTATATATAAGACAAATATTCAATAGTTTTTCTTGTTATTTAAGAACTAGATGAGCTGAGAATGTCAGTAGATAGTGAGTCAACTATGACCTTTGGAGATACAGATGACACTCTTCTTAGTCCCATAGGCATGCCTCCAGTCCCAATATTAGGTGGTGGAGAACCTGTGGCAGAAGAAAAGAAAAGAAGAAGGAGAAATGTTGTTGGACTAGGTAATTCAAGCAAAATGAGAACATAATTAATAAAATTTGTTGAAATTTTAACCCAATGTCATGGATCATAAATTACTGGAATGATTATTTTTTTTTAATCTGTAGAAATATTTTAGATTTTAACACATTTTTATGAAATATAAAATGCAGGGTCACATTCAATTGGAATTTTGGTTATGTCATTTCCTGTTTAACAGTTTTTCTGCAATCAGGTGTATCTGTGATTACTAGATCACTTTATTCTAGTTTTATCTTCTGTGACTTGAAAGTTTTACCTGGAACTTATGTATGTCTTAGTAACTTTGATTGTTTTCAAACTTCATCGTCTTAAATTGCTCAAATTTTATATTATTAGGTGTTGGTGGGTTTATAGCCAGGCAAAGACATCGTGCTCCTAACAAAAGTAAACAAGTTGAAGGAGGAGCTCCTGATGGGGAGGAAGGTTTGTACAGTAACAAAACAATTTGAAAGGTTCTTTTAAGAAATGTACCACTTTCCATTAGAACAAAAGGGAAGTCATAGTCTCTGCTATTAGTATGCCATTCAGGAACAGAGAACATTGTTGGAAAAATGTGATATGATTTTTTTTCTTCTGCTGTGTTGTTTGTGTCATGTATCTCTGTTTTTTCAAATCGAAGTGTTTGACATGCTTGAGATTGTTCTTAAATTTTCAAATCCTGAAAGTGTTAAAATACCTATCTTTTATTATAAAAAGGGTCAAAAAGTAAATATGGAAAATAAATATAAGTTAGTATGGATTTTTGTTTGCAGTTGGAGAGGATGGCATTGAAAAAGCAGCAATTGATCCTGACCAAAAACAAAGGCGAAAGAGGCAGGCCAGAAAAAAGAGCCAGTTAGAAAACAGCTTTCCTTCTTATCTTCAAGAGGCATTTTTTGGCAAGGAAATTCTAGATAAAAGTAAACTTGATGCCAAACAAGGACTTAAAATAGATGCCATGTCTGAGGAGGAACAAGAGGTCCCATTTTCACCAAAGATACCTGGATTAGGTGGTGAATCTGTATTGAATGACAGTGGACAAACACTAAAACAGATGTTACCACCGGTGTCAATATCTAAAGATCATAAACTAGCTGATAATGACGATATTATTGGTAATATTGGTAATGTACAATCTCTTATTCATAAAATATGGAAATATATGAGCTGCATGGGATAGAAATTATTGGCCTTATACAAATGAATATCAATATACATCTCTTTACTTATTTCTGGTTGAAAAAATATGTATTCTAAATTTTACAGTTTGAAAATTGAGTTGATATAATAACCCTACAATACAGACCAAAATTAATCTTTAATTTCGCTTTTGAATGTTCCAAAATCAATCAAAGTCTTAAACATGAATATGTGCACTTCCATCATGTTGAGTTTTTAGCCGACTAATCTCATATGTGTAAACAGGAACAGAAGCTCAAACACTTGTTAGGAGTGGAGATATTTTCTAATAGTTTCAGATTGAAAATCTATTTTACACATCTTATAATTCCAACCTCAGATAAGGATTTAAATTTATAACTAGTATTTTATTTAAGTTATTGTTAGGAATTTTTTTTGACTTTGTGGCCAGAGAATATATTTTTTAAATATTATGTCGTTACATTTCCACTTATTAATGGGGTCAGAAATGATTCTGACTTATTAATTTCTTTTAAAGGTGAAAAAAAAGCTTTGAAATATTATTCATCACAGGGAAAAAAATTTGTTATGAGTCCTTAATGAAGTGGTTATACCAATATGGTACTTGAAAAAACATAAAACAGTTTTACATCAGTAAATTCTTAAACTTTGTTTTTTGAAGAGAAGCAACTTATATTAACTACTGACTATGTAAATGAATTGATTGTATTTGTAAACTGCCTATAAACAAATTATTTTTTTCTTTTTAATAGAGGATAGTGATTTTAAAGATATTTTACCAGATGACTTATCAGAATTACATGTACCTGCTGACGAGGATTTATTCAGTATTATTGGTCCAGAATTAACCAAAGATGATGGTAGGTATTTTAATATATCCTGACCGAAAATGGCAACTTGCATTTCAATGTTTTTATGAAGATGTTCCAATATCTGTTTCAAATTGATGGAAGTGCATTAAAAAGAAAAGAATGTAGGCTTGATATATATAAATCCCAATCTTCTTAAATATTGGACATTAAGCAACCAAAAATAAATCAATCTTAATAACTTCTAAGGAACAGTTCTGTTATTGTTGTTCTAAATGTTGAAAGTTGGTCTTTAAAAATAAATTAAAAAGATCTAAACTTACAGCAGTGTGAGAACTTGAAACTTTTGTCAACTGAGAAGGATCTGTAAATTATTGAAAAGTTAAGGTTCTACTTAATAAACAAAGATTTAATATGGTATTTCAGAATCTTTTGAAGATGGTAGTGACCAAAACAAATCAGAATTACCAGGAAATTTGGAGAGCATGTTGAGCCCACATAATCTTGATGTTGAAAAGATGCTGTCTGAAGGTCTAGCTCATATTGATGGACAAACTGTGGAAGATATTTTTAAAGGGGTACTTCAAGATGGACAAGAGGGACATGCAAAACAACCTGCAGGTGAGTCAGGAATTGAGTTTGATAATTGTTATCACAGTCCTTTCATGGTTCATATGACCTAAAGTATAAGAGAGCTGCCTAAAACAAACTTTCAGACTTGTAGTTATGAAATTACAAAACAAAATCAGTACAGATCTTAATTTCTATATTTCCAGCACAAGATAGAAAGGTAAAAACTGCGCTGAAGACAGGATTTATAATTGAATATAAGAAAATTATTAGATATAAAAAAATTATTGAATTAATTGAATAAAAATGTGGTAAAAGTTCAAGTAAGCCCTTTTGAAAATAGAAATTATGACCTGGTACATTATCTTCCTTGACATTTTTGTCTTGCCATAATCTTTGCAATGAAATTAAAAACATTACAAAAATTTTGAATTAACTGTATACAGATGATCTTGTAGGTAAAATGTCCCTGTTATTGTGTTTTGATGGAAGCAGGATATTAGTTTTAGTATTAATTTTTATTATTGAATTAATAAATGATCACAAAGGTATATATCTTACATAAGAGTATTTTTTTTTTAAATTGTTGGATAAGAAACTTTTTTGAGGTATTGTTGACATGTGCAAGCCTAACTTTTTTTTTATCTAACATTGCAGAGGGCTTTAATGAAGGTGTTGCAGGATCTCAAGGTCCTTCATCAGGAAATTTCCCAGGGCACATCCCTTCATTTGCTGTTGATCCTTCAGGATTTGTTCCAAGCTTTAGGTATGTATGCCAGTTGATATAATGTCTTCCAACAGTCAGTGTAAGATATTGCTATTTGACATAAGTGTTATATGCTGCTGCCACTTTATCCAGGTACTTTTGTTTGACATTAAAAAATTAAAATTTCATCCTTTCTTAGAAATCATGTGAATATCTTAAACATATTTTTTTGAAATGATGTTTTTAGCAGTAAAATTTCTAGAAAAAAAATGTCTATATTTTAGTGGTAAACCAGGTCATCCCGGGTTTCAAGATCCTAGATTTCACCCAGAATTTCCTGACCCTTCTAATTGGCCACCTGGAGCAGACGGAGACGATGATGAATCAGACAGTGGCAATAGTCGTCGTAAAATCTTAAAATGGGAGTGTGATGAAGAGTTAGGTGCTAATGCTACAATATCAGCTATTCTGTATTGTAACATGAATCATATTGAGCTACGTACACAGTTCCCAGAATGGAATGAACGGGTGAAGAGAATTGCTAAATTATGGAGAGCTCTTAGTGCAGATGAAAAACAACCATACTTGGTAAGGTGTTGGTTCCTTGAGACTGGTATCATTGGATACTGTTTGATACATTATAATTTTGAGGACAGATGTTATTGCAGTTACTATTATAAATTTATTTTTGTAAGAAATAATTTGAGGACAGTTGTTAGTGTAGATGTGTTATAAGATATTTGTTCTGTTATTTTCATAGATTTTAATGCACCTTGACTTAAACACCTTTAGCTGTTGAAATTGTAGTCTATGCCTATGTACAAGTCCTAAATATTTATGACATTTTTTCAGCTGCAAGCCAGGAAGAACAGACAGAATACAAAAGTCACAAAGGTATAACAAAAGTTTGAAAATATCACAACTGCATGTTTATAAAACAGCTTGACATTTTGTAAAGTGTTAAAAAATAGATTTTGTTAGGTTTTATACATAAGGGAAATTGAAACAGTAAAAGAAATCATTTATAGGAGACTGATAAGTAAGAAAATATTTGTAAATGTGTGAATAGAGTAGTATATATGCAGAAGCAATTTCTGAGTTAATATCATTGAATGATTTTAGACAAGACTATTACTGGAACCTTAATTTTATATTCTATGATTTGGATTATGTTTTCCTTCTTACTACATGTTTTAATGCAGTTGTCAGTTTTGAAATTTGTAATAATAACATTTGACATAACTTTAAGAAAAGTGCAATGGTCCTTAACATTGACATTTGTTTCCTACTTACGAATAACTGTTTAAGAAACTGTCAACAAAAGGAATATATAACTATTTTATAGGGGGGAAGGGATAAAACATTTTCAATCATGGGCTGTCAAGTTATCAATTAATGACAGTTTTAGGCTGTTATTTGTCTGTCACTGTTTAGGACAGTTGTTCTCATTGTACGTTAGTGATATATAGGAATTTGCTTCTTTGCTTGTATAAAGATGTGAAATGCTATAGCTCTTACTTTTATTAGGCTTTTGATAATGATGTAAGTTTAAGGTTTTACCAGTTATGCATGATATGGTTTGGGCATCTTGTCAAGACATTTGGTCAAAATTGTCACAGTGACAGTCATTTTATAATGGGATTTTTTAATTTACCAGGTTTTCCAGATTTATGGGGTTGAAATAAAAACCCAGTTTTAATTTCAGAATAATTTCCAAAATCCAATATCATTTGTAAATGTCTATCATCAAATTTTTTTAAATGAATTTTTCTGATATTTGCAGTAGTGGTTTAAATCAATTTTGCCACAAATGGGCCATAAAATTTATCATTTCTTACCAAGTGTGGAAAACCTGGTCTTTGTCTGAAACATGAATATTTTTGATTTATGTTTTTTTTTATATAGAATAATACTATTACTAACTGAGCAAATTAATTTGAAAAGATGATAGTTGATCTAATTTGATTGAAACATATACATTTTTAAAATGATGTATAAGTGGCTTACATTACTTGATTGGTTCAACAATATATTTTGATTGATAAAAATTTGCCATCTTTTGAAATTCAAACCAAGTCAGTATTTCTATTGTTCATTTGCTATTGGTTAACTTTTCACATAAAGGAGTAGGGGCACCCCATTAAGGCCTGGTTTTGGCCCAAGAAAATAAAATGATTGATAACTTTTTCAAATTGGCACATAATGTTTAGAAATGGATAGGGTCAATGAAAAACATTACGATTTTTATGTGATGACGTCACAATTATGTCATAATGTGTATTGTTTTCACAAAAACGATGAAAAATACAGTATTTATGCAGTTTTCTATCTTTATTTCTGTTGTGGAAACATCGTGCACAGCCAAGAAACAACTTAATAATTTAACAGGAGTTTTATTATAACTATTGACAAAATCTCACCAAATAAAAAGTTGTTTCTTGGGTGCGCACATACTTTTTCAATCTAAAATATACTTAAAATTTGATGAAAAACAAAGAAAATCAAGAAATTTTACAAATTATGCAAATTAAGTCATGATTTTTTGCCATGGTAACTTGTTCAATGTCCAAAATTGTTTTGTTTTTCTGAATACCTTGTACCTTAGATAAAGTACAGCAATTTAAAAATATGTATGATAACTTTTAAATTTGCAGTCATTTTTGGGCCAAATAAGGGCCTTATTGTCCCTACTCCTTTGTCCAATCTAGCCACTTGACATATCTAAATATTTTTGCGCAGATAAATTATATAATAAAAAATCATTTTTATACAATGAATGCAGCTATTAAAAGCAAAATTTATCCTGAAGAATTCATCAGGCCTACTCTGGGTTTCAATTACAAAATGGGTCCATTGAACAAAGTCTGAAAAAGGGTTTTACGTATTGGTTATATGATTAAGTGTGTTTTAAACATCTATATCACATTGGTATGCAAAATATTCAGATGATCAGCAAAAAGTTAGTAATAGTATTGTGTACAGTAGCACTGTGACAATTTTACTGAGAAATTGTATATACTGACAATATCTGTTTTATAGTTATTTTAGAATGTCCAATGTTGGTTTTTAAGAGGAATTTTAATAACATTGCATGGAATATTTATTTACAACAAATTTCTGAATTGATTATACTTAAGATACACAAACATATTCCTAGTTTGCTTTGAATGACTTTTTATTCATCACTTGGTACCAATGTTTGCTAACTTTTTTTATACTTTTTTTTTAATTCTGAAACCACTGGGCCATGTTGAAAAAGACTTGACTGCAAATTAACATCATTGTGTTTCGTTTCTTTTCAAAAACTTTTTTTTATTCTGAAATCACTGGGCCATGTTGAAAAGTCTTGGCTCCAAACTGACATCAGGGTGTTTCAAAATCATATATGCTCTGCTATTTATCACCCAGAATGACTCCAGTGATTGAAAAAAGAAAAATATGGTAAGCAGAATCGAATGAAAAATAAACATTCCTTTGACAAATTCTGTCAGTTGTAAATTGTAATCAAACATTGGCATTAATGGTAAACTTATTAGCCTTTTAGAGTCATGGTTGGTGACCTGGAACAGGATTATTGCCATTGTCAAATTTAAAAGATGTAAATTAGATCAAATATTTTTTTTTTATAAATGTAACCCTCAGTACCCCTACTTTATAAAACTGAGGAAATTTTCATTTCCATTACCAAGTATACATCATAGTCCTAGACTATTGGACCATGGCTATTGCTGCTACTGAACAAAAGTTAACCTTTAATTCAGTAAAAAAAAGATGCTCAAAGTTCTATAAAAGAGGTGTTTGCTCCCTTACTTTGGTAAAAATTTGTATACTAGTTTGGTCTTGCAAAATAATATTTCAGACCCTAACCACCATTAAACATATGTACAAATGTCACTAGAAATAATAAAAAAAAAAATTGAAAAATCCTATCAATGATCAGTTGGTAATGGACATTGGTAAGAACATGCAGTGGTTATCCACTTTCAAAATTTTAGTCGATAAATCGATCCACTTCATTTGAAGTCTTGAGGATAGTTGTCATACAACATCTTCGATAAACTCAAGGCTGAGTGTTTTAAGAAGTCCATCTACAGCAATCACTAGCCTGTCAACACTAAGGATGTGAGTTTTTATCCAGCATACAGCAGGTCAGTGCACTCTGGCTTCCTCCCACCAATATAATTGGTCGCCATGACAGCTAATAGTGCTCAGAGTGGAGCACCATTCGATCAATCAATCACTTGATGTCTAAAAAAAAAACATCCAACATAGTCATTCAGTTACTGAAAAAAGAAAATTTTACCAATTTTTTTAATAAAAGAACTATTAGAATCATGCAATGAGTCTGCAGCTTCCAAAGTTTTTTTTAATTCCTATACATATACAAAAATTAAGGGTTGTCAACCCTCATTGACCTTCAACATGGCCTTAACCATTTTTAATGTAATAAGGACATAGTAAATAATAAATTAAAATAAATGAAACTTAAAAAGTTTTTGGGGTAATTATCATCTCTGCTTAAATTTTCCAACTTGCAGAGAATTGTATTAGTATGTTAATGTTTTTGACTTGTTGGGAAGATACCAGGTTAACAATGCAGACTACTCTGGGTCAGATTTAGATTGACACATTTTGGGCAGAGAGTATAAATATGTTATGAATATTTATAACAACAAATACTGGTCTTTGCATGATCAATTTTATTCTAAGTCTTTAAAAATTGGTGAACCCAAAAACCAAACAAAACTGTATCTTTCAATATTGTATCTATTTTCATTGCTATATTTCTTGAAGTTATAATTTCTTTTATTGCAAACTACAAATCAGAGCTTCCTGAAATTTGGTATCACGCTTCATGTGAGCATGCTATACCATTTGATGCATTGACCAATTGTTCATGAACTGTTTTCCAAATACTTGTAACAGGGTAACATTGTTGAACAATAGCTCACAGTACATTTGTTTTGTTTGTCAACAGTTAAATTGGGCACATAATTGGGTTATGCTTGGTATGTGGATAACTTGCCCAAAATGTTTTTTTATTATAAGGGATTCATGAGTTTTTTTTACCCTGCATTTGTAAGGACCCTTTTAAATTATTTACCAGAGATGCCCATTCAATAAACCGTTTTCAAATGAATTATAAAGAAACACCAGGCAGTATTATGCAAAAAATGCCACATGATGAAGACTTATTGGGAAAATACCAGGTGAACAAATACACTCCTTGGGCCGTTTCGATCTCAGAAAATAGTTAATTTTGTGCCTATATATCTTGTAATTAAAGTATTAAATGATGTTGTATTCCATATTGAATGACCTATATGTCATATTTGAGTGACCTTAATGTTTATAAATTTAATTCATATTTAAGATTTAAACTTAAATTAAGGTGCACTATGTTGAGTAAGTCATTATCCTGCTTGTTTGTCTGACTGTTCAAGTTAACATCAACAATGATATCTCATGTACTGAGTGTTCAAGTTAACATCAGCAATGATATCTCATGTACTGAGTGTTTAAGTTTTTATCAAGGTTTATAGTCGCGGGTTCTATAAAATATAGGATATTGTGAGACTTTTATGGATATCTACCTTATTGAATAAGTCATTATTCAGATACCAGAGGCTTTTCTTCATTCAGCACCATATAACCAAACAGCTGTTATATTGCTCTGAGATTATCTAGTGTGGTTTTAAATTATTACCCATATTTAATTTAATCAAGGGATAACAAAGCAAATTTTATATTTGTTGATTATCTATTCTCTGGGGAAGATTACTAAAAAAGTTGTTGGAAAACCATTCAGTAAGTTGGTGCACTTACAATGTAGGTCATTGTCAATCTCATTGTCTTAGCATTATCTTTTCATTGATGTGGAGCATTGCATATGTGAGCATGCTCACTAATTATGTTGCTTTTATTTGTAGAATAAACAACTCTTTTTACATATATGTGTTTTGAAATAATGAATGCTATATGTTTATCTGATAATAAGAATTAACATGTTCTTTTAAAAAATATCATTTGTGGGCTTATATAATGAAAAGCAGATTTTTCTTCCTTAGGAATGAATGCTTGCACATAACTTAAGACATTAAGACTATGCCATTTCTCTTGTCTCTCACTTAGGTCAGTAATGATCTTAAAAAACAGAAGCAGAAAGAAAAAGCTGCAGCAGCTGCTGCATCCATGGGTCCACCATTGCCACCAGGAATGCCACCAGGGCCACCACCATTCCCGCAGAGTTCAGAAGGTAAAAAATCAGATCAGTTGTACTATGGTTAATTCTTTCTTTACTCTTTGATCTCCATAGCCAGGATTCAGCAATGTGACTGACACGCTTTTATATATATATATGAACAATTACATTTAATATGGAATTATGTGTGAACAATGTAGATATTTAAAAGTTTTAAACTACAGACAAAGCCAGAAAGAGTTGTCTCACATTTATCATTTATCATTTTTGTCTAGCTTGTGTCCAAACTAGGAGTTGCTCACATTTATAATTTTTGTCTTGCTCATGATGAAGCCAGATCTTACATTTATAATTTTTATACGACCGCAAATTTTGAAAAAAATTTCGTCGTATATTGCTATCACGTTGGCGTCGTCGTCGTTGTCGTCGTCGTCCGAATACTTTTAGTTTTCGCACTCTAACTTTAGTAAAAGTGAATAGAAATCTATGAAATTTTAACACAAGGTTTATGACCATAAAAGGAAGGCTGGTATTGATTTTGGGAGTTTTAGTCCCAACATTTTAGGAATTAGGGGCCAAAAAGGGCCCAAATAAGCATTTTCTTGGTTTTCGCACTATAACTTTAGTTTAAGTTAATAGAAATCTATGAAATTTTGACACAAGGTTTATGACCACAAAAGAAAGGTTGGGATTGATTTTGGGAGTTTTGGTTTCAACAGTTTAGGAATTAGGGGCCAAAAAAGGGCCCAAATAAGCATTATTCTTGGTTTTCGCACAATAACTTTAGTTTAAGTGAATAGAAATCAATGAAATTTAAACACAATGTTTATGACCACAAAAGGAAGGTTGGTATTGATTTTGGGAGTTTCGGTCCCAACAGTTTAGGAATTAGGGGCCAAAAAGGGACCCAAATAAGCATTTTTCTTGGTTTTCGCACCATAGCGTTAGTATAAGTAAATAGAAATCTATGAAATTTAAACATAAGGTTTATGACTATAAAAGGAAGGTTGGTATTGATTTTGGGAGTTTTGGTCCCAACAGTTAAGGAAAAAGGGGCCCAAAGGGTCCAAAATTAAACTTTGTTTGATTTCATCAAAATTGAATAATTGGGGTTCTTTAATATGCCGAATCTAACTGTGTATGTAGATTCTTAATTTTTGGTCCCGTTTTCAAATTGGTCTACATTAAGGTCCAAAGGGTCCAAAATTAAACTTAGTTTGATTTTAACAAAAATTGAAACCTTGGGGTTCTTTGATATGCTGAATCAAAAAATGTACTTAGATTTTTGATTATTGGCCCAGTTTTCAAGTTGGCCCAAATCGAGGTCCAAAATTAAACATTGTTTGATTTCATCAAAAATTGAATAATTGGGGTTCTTTGATATGCCAAATCTAACTGTGTATGTAGATTCTTAATTTTTGGCCCAGTTTTAAAATTGATCTAAATTAAAGTGCAAAGGGTCCAAAATTAAACTAAGTTTGATTTTAACAAAAATTAAATTATTGGGCCTCTTTGATATGCTGAATCTAAACATGTACTTAGATTTTTGATTATGGGCCCAGTTTTCAAGTTGGTCCAAATCAGGATCTAAAATTATTATATTAAGTATTGTGCAATAGCAAGTCTTTTCAATTGCACAGTATTGTGCAATGGCAAGAAATATCTAATTTCACAATATTGTGAAATAGCAAATTTTTTTTTAATTAAGAGTTATCTTTCTTTGTCCAGTATAGTAAGCAAGAAATATCTGCAAGAATTTTTTTTAATTGGAGTTATCTTTCTTTGTCCAGAATCAACTTAAATCTTTGTTATATACAATATACAATGTATATTCACTTTTTACTACCAACTGGTAAATTTAAATAATCTTTACCATTCAGTGATAACAAGCAGTTTTTTTACATCTTAATATTTTATGATGTATTCAAATGAGTAGTAATTGTTGCAAACTCCATTAGAATATTTTAATTGAAATTAGTTTTGGAATAAGGGAAAGGGGGATGTGAATAAAAAATTGGGTTCAATTTTTCTCATTTGAAATTTCATAAATAAAAAGAAAATTTCTTTAAACATTTTTTTGAGAGGATTAATATTCAACAGCATAGTGAATTGCTCTAAGAGAAAACAAAAATTTTAAGTTCATTTGAATACATTCATTCTGTGTCAGAAACCTATGCTGTGTCAACTATTTAATCACAATCCAAATTTAGAGTGGAATCCAGCTTGAATGTTGTGTCCATACTTGCCCCAACCGTTCAGGGTTCAACCTCTGCGGTCGTATAAAGCTACGCCCTGCGGAGCATCTGGTTTTTGTCTTGCTAGCTGTAAATTACCTATTTATATAACAATTGGTTCAACCAGATATTTGACATTCCATGCATATTTAAAAATGTTTTTTGCAAAAAGTATTTAAGTCTTATTTCATCATTTAAAGACAATTTATGTTTTTCAGGTTCCCCATTGCAGGAGATGCGTAAAGCTGCTAGCAATCCACAGATAGCAGAAGGTAGGAAACTTAATAGTGATGAATGTCTATACAGATATCACTTTTCTTTTAAAATTTGATATATCATTGTAGAATTTGTGCAATCTGTAATTAAAAAGGGTATTAAATGTAAAGATACATACATAGGTGGGATTTGTTTCCCAATTAATTTTTTACCAGAGTTGAATTTTGAAAATTTTGACCCTTTTTTATCTACAATACCTGATTCCTGATGTAATGGAACAACTGTGTGCAATTTAGATTTTAAGATGCAGTTGTTAGAAGAATATATGTTTAACCTTAGAATAAAGATGACTTTGTTTAGGTACACTTAAAAGAGAGAATGGGAAATATTGCAGGGTTATAAGTGATCAAATACAGATTCCTACACTGCAACAAGTGTATTATGATATTTCTCCACTTGAGACAGTTAAATTTTATTATTTAAAGGTGTGAGGCTTGACAAGCTCTTTAAATAACTAAAATTCAACTGTTGAGAGTGGAGAAATATCGTAATACACGAGTTATAGTGTAGGAATCTGTTTCTTTAATGATTTTTATCCTTCTTTTTCAAAGATTTTCAGAAACTTGTGTTCTTTATATGCGACGTCATCAGGCATGGTCGCCTTTTTTCATTACGTCACTAGGAAAATTCAGAAGAAAACAAAACATTTAGACGTTATAATCAAATTTCGACTAATCATTTGCCAAGAACAGATTTTTCACTAGTGAGGAGAAATATTTTTCTCACACCGGTCAGGAAATGTGAAAATAGCACTAAAATTAGAGAAATACATATATACACTGAAAAATAACTCCCATGGAAGGATTTAAAGATAAGATTTAAAACTGATGTCAGCTGAATTGTAATGGCTAAGAGTCTTTTTTGGACCATCATGTGATATAGGTATTCTAAAATGAAATGTTTTGAATAGTATAAATCTCTATTCATATTTAACATCTACATATATTATCAGATGTTTGATTGTAGTGACTATACCAGTGTTAAAAAATGTCCAACTGTTTTTTTAGGGAATTCACCTGTAGGTCAGATTCCCCCAGCAGGTGTACCAAGTAGTCCAATACATAGAGTGTACCATGGTAATCAGACAGAACCAATTCAGAGACGTCCACAGGATCCTTATTCTCAACAGCCTTCAACACCAATGCCTATGGATCCAAGACCACCAGGAATGGACCCATATGCTCACCAACCAGCAACTCCTAGACCTTCAGAGCTTTTTGGACCACCAGGTGCTAATGTTAGACCCCAGTCAATTGGAACAGCTACAAGCCAAAGAGGAGATTCTTTTTCTGCAGTTGCTTCTGATCCATTTGATCAGTCCCCAACTGGACCAAGGTCTGGCACACACCCTGGCACACCACAGCAGTCCCCTTCTCACTGGCTAGGAGCAGCTCAGGAATCAGATCCATTTGCTCAATCTCCAATTAAACAAATACCAGAAGGTTTACAATCACCAACAGGAAGGCAAGTACCAAAATTACCTGAAGGATTTTCACAGCCAATGGTAAGACCTAATATGTCTAGACCAAACTTTGTTAGACAGACCTCTCAGGGTGATCATTTTGTTAAAATGGCTCCTACAAGTCAGTCAGATGATCAGTTTACATTCCAACCGTCTACACCTAGACCTGTCAGTGAAGCCTACAAACCACAGGGTTTACCACCTGGAATGCCACCACATGCTATGCTAAGACATCCAAGTATGTCCATGCCACCATCTCCAAGTGGAGATGTTCGTCCTCAGTTTTTGCAGCGATCTATGTCAGGTCCTGGAATGCCAACAATGCCCCCAGGTGTAGAGAATTTCCATATGCAGCGTCAGCCATTTAGACCACATATGCCACCCTCATCTCAGCCAATGGTACGTCCCCCAATTGGTTATGATCCATACAGTCAACAGCCTGGTACCCCTCATCCTGGAATAGATCCATCACGAGAACCTTCAGTGGTAAGTACTGGTGATAAAATACAGCATGGTGGTTAATACTATTTAGGCACTGCCAGAACTATATTATTTCATAGGAAAAGGAAGATAACATGGAGAGGTTGTATACAGAAATACCATGCACTTGTCATTCTGATTGGCAGGAATTGAACATATCATTGGACTTAAGATTTAATTCACTACCACTTAATGAAGATTGAAAATAAATGCTCAGGTTCTAAATTTTGAAAGTTATGGCCCTTCTAAAGTTTAATAAAAAAAAAAATCCAGCATTTTTATGTCAACCTACATGACCTACTTGACCCAAACTTAAACAATTAGTTTTAAAACTTTAACATGATTAAGGGAATGTCTCCAAATAAAGTTTTAACATGAACTCTGGCTGTAAAGGTTTTTAACAAAGTCGTGTTCTGTGAAAATTTCATAAATGACCCTCTTGGAACAAATTTGAAACCAATTTCGTCTTATCTCTCCCTCAAGTTGGAAAATTCAGGTCCAACTTCAAATTTTTGTTTTCTTGCAACTGTACGTAATGTAAAAGTTTTCATTAAAATTTAACATTTGGTATGATCATCAATAAGTAGATATAGGAAGATGTGGTGTGAGTGCCAATGAGACAACTCTCCATCCAAGTAACAATTTAAAAAGTAAACCATTATAGGTTAAAGTACGGCCTTCAAAACGGAGCCATACATTAATTAGAGATAAAAAAAAATTGCTCAAGGTTATAGTTTATGCATCTGCAGATTGTTTTTCGGTCTTTAACAATGAACTGGTAACCTGAAATAGGCCTTCAGTTTGTCCCTTCCTTGTGTTAATGGTGTTACAGCAAATTCGGCAACAATCTGCATAAAAAAATAAAATGATCTCAATTGATAAGTTCTTAGAATCAATTGGTAAATCGACATTCACATTGAGTCCTCAACATATTATTATTTGTAAAATAACTTGAGGTCATTTTTTCCTGGAATCAGTATAACCTTAGGTTGAATTACATTACAGGTTAAGTTTACTAGTTTGTTGTTATCCTGTCATGGTTATTAGGACCCATGGAAATCAGTGAAATTTTGTTGTGGTCGTTGTTAAAGTTATATTGCTGTTTACCCCACTTCTCTTTAAATTGACAGAGCAGACGATGGAGTGATGCAGGCCCTTATTATGTACATTCTCAGATAAAAATAAAGCAAAACAAACAAAAATGTGAAAATTGAACAAAAGATTTATAGAAGTAACTAATGAAACCATTTATTCTATAAAAAAAGCTTCATTAACCAAATATGTATATGAATATTACTGTATAATGCTTAATATAAAAACCCAATATGTAGAAAATTTACAATTAACGAATAAATAAAGGCTTGGTAATGGGTGGTGTGGTTTAACTTACATGTGGTATTCGATATAAGTATTCTATTTAATTCCATAATTAATATTTTATAATCTGTCACATACTGAATTGAAGTATGAAGAAACAAATTCTAAAACTGCACAATATTGTAAAACTTTAAAATTTCTTTGCTCATCATGTTTCTACACTGTGGGTGTCTTGTTCATAGATTTTTCACCAACAAATCAGTATTCTGCTGTCAATTTATGTTTCAATGGGAACCATTTTTCTTGGTTTCTTATGTACATTAAAATGATGAAATTAATATGTTGGAGTTGTGAAACTTATTCTGTTTAAAATATATGAAAATATGGGTAGATAAATAGGTTATCTTTTATCGAATACCACATGTTACACACTATATACACAATACACAATAGATGTGTTTAGTATTGTTGCCAGTATTTCCTTTTATTGATTTTGACTCAATGTAAGAATTTCCCAAATAATTTAGAATTTAGATGAAAAATTCAATAATAATTGGTATTTGTAAACAGTCAGTGTTTATTCAATTCTGTTCTCCTGGTTTTCAATTTTATGAATTATAATTTTAAATGTATAGTTACATGAACAAATTTGCAATTATTTTTATACAGAGGATTCAATTGAATAAAAACAACTCAAGAAAAGGAAATATTTATGGCAATATCGATGTAGTGAAGTGCAATAACATTTGGATTATTTTAACAAAAAACTGCAATTTGCATGAAATGGGTTGGTGTGGATTAAAAAAATGTATGGTGTGAGAATTTTCAAAAGGGTGATTAAAGAATGAACAGCATTCTCATTTGGTAAAAATAGTTTATAAATCTTACACATCTTAACAATTTTGTGTCACATATTCTGTGCACTTGGAAAGTATGACATTTAAAATTTGTGAATAGTTCATATAAAATATCAATAATACTTCAATTAAGTTAATGGTTGAGATATACAGAATTGATTTACTTTTCCAAAATGATTTTAATGTAAATTTAGAAGAAACATTAATTCAGTTATGACATGTTTAAGAAAATGATATAAATTTGCAAATTGCAGTTAGCTTTTAGTGTATTTAATTGTAGATATTATGTCTTTAGTTAACTCACCATTCTCTTTGAGTTTGATTTAGTTTATATGTTGCTGACCTTTGACCTTTGTTATCATAGTTACAGCAGATGTTTGCTGCTGCCAGTAGACGTCCCACACTTTTTCCTTTTTCCGGAATGTTCTCTTCTTTCATGCACCAAAACTATGTGGTAAGTGTTGTAGGGCTGCTTCAGTTTTTGAGTTCAAAGGTCACACTAACAAATCAGAAACTTGTCATTCAGTGATATATATTATCCAATATGATGTATAAAGCATTTCCCAACTACAAACAAAGATTAATTTCTCTTATAAAGAGTTCCATTATATTTTGTTTAATTTCAACTGGATATCATCCTATCATAAGATATTAACTATATTTGAATACAGGGTCCAAGCAAGCTCTTCATGTTTAACATACAGGGTTCACCTGACCTCATCCTAATTTATGGATTAGTGATCAAAGTTAAATTGTTGTTATCAAGTCTGTTTCTAGGATTTATAAGCAATAGATTAACTATGTTAGGTGTCTGGAATGATAGCAAGAGGTACATGTCAGAATGGCAGGTTTCATCTGTCAGTTACTTCATTTTAACATGATAAATTTGTAAACCTTTATGGATTGTTATGAAACTTGGACAGGAGCTAATCTTAATTTTTTTACTGTTAAATAGACTCCCTGTTTACATTCACCACTTTTACACTGACAGCAGCAATCAAAGGTGTGACACAGGGTTCCTTTACAATTTTTAAAAATATTGTTTTCATTTAAGTTGTTGTGTTAGATGAATTTATAATTTGCGAATTTATTTTATTTTTGTTGTGTTTCTTCTGTCAGAATAATGCTAATGTGTCTCTCAGATAAATTATCAAATCTTTTATGTTGTAACTCAATTTGTTCTATTTTTTTTGTCATCTTTTTTCTGAATTTTTTCAGAATTTATTATTCTAAAAGACATGAACTGTCTGATTTGGATTAAATATTTGCAGCTCTTCAAAGGATCCACTTTCACATTCTATATCTGTCTTCCAGTAACGATGGAACAGTAATTTACTCTTTTTTTGTGCCCTGTGTAACACATTGCAGGGGACATGAAAATAATGGGTGTCCATTTGTCCAGTCTTGTTAGCTTTCTCAAGTTCTAAAATGGTGAATGAGTGATTCCTTTTAAAAGGGTTATGCCCTTAGGAAATATGAATTAAGTGCAACACTGAGGACATTGGAACTTTTTGGAAATTCTTTGATTAAATTACAGAGCCTGTTTGGACCTAAAGTTGGAACTTTGCTTAATTTCAAAGTTGTCCCTGCTTGTTCCTTGTGCCAGTTTTAAAGTATGAAATATATTGTTTTTTTTATATAAAAAATAATGGATATTGTCTATGAGTTCCTGACACAAATCTCTACACACACTTGACCAAACCTTTATATGTGTAATTACTGTTCATCTAAACGTCAGAGTTTTAACACAAATATTAATAGCATAAAAGCATACTTTTGTATGATTTTAAAATTAAAATGGCAAAAAAACTGTATGTTAGCATACTTGATGCCTTAAGCCGAAATGTTTTCAATGTAACAGGCAGCTGATTTGTTGGTGTGACCATATTTCAAGACTTGCATGCAAAATTTAATCTGTTTAGAATTTGCTTTTAATTAGTATTTAAAATAAACATTGGTCAGCAGCTTGACATTTTAGCTTACTTGGTCAAAACGGCCAATATGAGCTTTTGCCATCACTTGTCGTCTGTGCCTAATTCATCAGTCTGTATACAAAGAAAGTATAAGGTCATTTTTATTAAACATCTGTTCTACTCTAAACCACAAACTATACCGCTATAGGGGAGATGATATTTTTTTCTAACATAAAATGTTGTTTTGTGTACTTACATTTATTATGATGTTGTAAGTCACTAGACTATCATCATTATTTTGGGGACAGACATGAGCATCCATCAAGTTTTAGCAATCATATCACAGATGATCTTAGTTTATTTGAGGAGAATATATTATAACTGTTATTAACAGGTCAGTGATTCAGGCTCCTTTAGTCTAAATTTATTAATTCCATAATGAATTTAACATGAGATCAAAAGTATTAAATTGACCCAATAAAATTTGAAATATATATTTTGCTTTCCTTATATTATGTTTTGAGTGTAAACTATTCAAAGTACTCTATTGCAGTGCTAATTATCTCAATTGGCTTTGCTTTGTTTTAAAAAACCCGCACTTTCTTTTCTTATATTTTGTTTCACCACTAGTATTTTTTTTGCATGTAAATTCCCCCCTAACTACTTTTTATCCCTAACAACTTAATGTATGAATAAAAAAAACAAGAAATATGTTTTTCAGCACAGCATAAGAAATGGCCTAGCAGTTAAAACAACCATAGATAGTTAAAATATCAATTATAAACTTATTTTTTTAATTTCAATTGTGAAGGCTATTGCTTTTTCAGCATACATCTTTGAGATTTACTGTCACTTATAAAGTAGTTAGATGCTAGGTATCATTACATTATTTCTTCTGCTAGCAAGTTCACAATTGACTCCCTGATGTTTGTGAGAATATCCAAGACATTGTCATTACCAGATCAAAAGCCTAGAACAAATTTCGTCAGTTTTGGAAAATGTATTTACAATGATTTATAGAATAACTAAATCAAAGAATTAGGATATAGAAATATATTTCACGAGTGGCCAAACAATATATTAATTGATAAACAATTATTATGTCAGTACTATTCGGTCACTAGATGAATATTTTTTCGACATTTTTTTAATCTTTTTCTATGCATTCATGATTTGCCTTAATGTGATGTCATTGACAACACCTATTCTTGTATGAAGTCAGAGGAGTGAAATAACTGAAATTATTTTACATATGAAATTTTTGGTTTTTATTTCACTGGGAAATCCAAGATGCCAAGGTTAAGAATTCATGGGTCCAGATGTAAGAACCTGACTTTAATGAACTGCATCAGACCTGGTATATGCTATCTATGATTCTAAACAAGAGCAAGCCCAACTTGATTTAAGTAATGGGTTGCCTTTGTGATGTATATGATATCAATAGTGAAAATTAGGCTACAATACATAAGTGAGGTAAGTGATACAGGTTCTTACAACCACAAAGTAGCTGCTCACCTGGCTAGAGTGGTCTGCTGCCTGACTCTCTCTAGTATACTGAATGGAACATACATTGATATTTCATTGGTCATAAATTCAAACATGCATGTCAATGAAAAAAATGGCAACAAGTTACAATGTGGTAAGAGAAATCAGTAAATTTAAGGGAGAGATAATTTTTTTTAGAAAAAAACAATTTTGTAATTTTCATTTGTATGGTCCTGCATATGGTGTCTATATGTTATAGCTTTTTGTATATTGAAATTATACTTTCTACCCTTATATGGTAATTATTGCCAAAGGTGATGAAAGTAGATGTAGAAGTGTTACCCTTATTTGATAGTTTTAAGTTTAAATCTTCTCATTGGTTGGATATAGGCTACTTCTTACTCTGTCATGGTAAAAAGGAAACTTGTTCATGCAAAGCATACCCATATTGTCTACAAACTGGCCTAATCTTGGTTTGACAAATACATACATGAAAACAATATTTCAGTTGAATCCCTCATATTATAAAATCCATTTAACTTTTTTCAACCTTTGTTTATTAAAATTTTGTTTTATAAAAAGTGTAATTAATATCTTTCTCTTTCATACAAAAGACAAGAATCTTTTAATTCAGGTACCTGATAAGCCACCTCAAGGGGACCAGAAGCAACAGTTGCGAGAAATTTTAGCCCAGAAAAGCAAAAGCAGACAGAAAAAGAAAGAACAGTGGCCTGATGGGACACCAGGTAGTACTACATTTTCTGTTGGTCATGAAGATTGTTTATAATATATGTTTAGATTTTACATATGTAGATATTCGTGGTGGTACCACCAAAAAATGAAATATGCATTCTTTTTAGCTGTTAATTATTACTAATTAACTCTCAGTGCATTATCTCCAATACAATGTCTTTTCCATTGGATATTTGGATGCTTGTGTAACTATCTCCATTAAGAATAATAATCACATGTCTTTTTAATTCTTAATTTATTATTTAAGGACCTGGACAATTTCACCCAGATGAAAGATTCCCTGTACCTCAGGTACCTGGAATGCCACCTTGGCAGGGTCCACCAGTGATGGGACCTCCACCACTTCATCCACAACATATGAAACCAGAGATGCAAATGAGAATGAGGGGACCATTTCCTGAGGGGATGCGACAAGGAGTTCCTATGCGACAACCAAGACCTGGTGGACCAATGCAAGGACCACCTGGACCTTTCTCCCCAAATAGACTACCTGGACAGGTATTACAACCAGGTCATCATCCTCAGGTAAACAAACTTAAAAACCATTTTAAAAGTAAGATATTGTTTGAATGCCAATAAGACAATTATCTGTCACTATATGGGTAATGATGTGAAAGAAAGAAACTATATTATAGGTTACTGTATAGCCTTCACCAATTAACAATTCAATCAATAAAACCTGATTTATGACTATCAATAAACAAAAGACAAATACATTGTCTGACAAACAGCAACCAATTCAACCACAGATTAACATGTTCTGGTGATGTGACATGCACATAAAGAATGTTATCATGACTGTTGTATATGTTGAATTTGTCATGTTATCTAGGGTTTACTGATTTTCATTTTAACAAAACCATAAAATCCATAATACACAAGTTTATGAAGTAACAATATACAATCTACTGTACAGCCACACACATAAGAGGGAAGGATTACCTGATTTCACTTAATCTAATTAACTACTTTCAGTTACTAAGCAGTATATGATACCTTATAGTTTATCATTGTTTTGATTGGACTTATGTTTTTGTTATATTTTGTTGAGTTATTTAGAGTTACTTTTATTCAAGTTCCCATTGTACATTACAGAATCAACTGGAAATGTACCATCAACAGATGCAACAGCAGCAGCAGTCCACACAACCACAAATACCAGGCCAGATACCCATGGGGTACAGACCACAAGACATGCCAATACACCCTGGACATCCGGGACATCCGGGACACCCAGGACACCAACAAAGAATGGCATTTGATCCAAGTAAAGTACAACAAATACCACCATCCTCTGTAGGCAGTGCTCCAGAAGCTTCTGGTTCTGAGCCCCAACAGAAAGGATTGGAGTCCAGAATAGCAACTGAATCACAAGTTGGTCAGATACCCAGAGGACCTAAAACAGAAATGACTAGACCAAAACTGTCCATGTCATCATCAGATGAGAAAACAGAGGAACATGATAATATTGATGATTTCCTAGGTAGGCATAACACATAATTGATATGGCTAGCTACTGTGATATTAGTGAACTTTATTACAATCCAGGTTACCACTACTGCAAAACATAAAATGATAAGGGGCTGATGGCAATTACAGATCATTCTTTAAAACAGACACATCATGGCTTTGTATGGAATTTTTGTAGGATTTTCTCAGAAACAAGGAATGATAACTTAATGAAATTAAGTATCAAGTTTTTTCTCAGGGAATTATTTTACATAGCACCCATTTATCTGCTATTTGCTTTCATTTGAGCATGTTATAAAATGTGATGCACTTTCACATCCCTTGCTCGTCAACTTCTTGTTAACAGGATTTCTAAAAGGGAATAATTATTATTGAGCTCAACCTGTTTACCCTAATTTACTCCAACTTAGAGATTATTTTTTTTGTCTGTAATGTTAAGTTGTTGAATTTTCAATAAATTATGTAGATAACAGAAGCTTTATGAGCCCAGGACAGGTAAGTCAATTTCTAATAGTTCAAGGTATTGATTATGCCTTCATTAATTTGTTACTGTTATTGTTAGCTTGTTTCTTTATTTGTCTTGTTCAAGCTTTTTATTATACCAAAAAGGTAGTTGGTCACAGGCTTTTCTGTCACCTGTACAAATAAAGTTTTTGGATGTATAGTATCATTTTGCCTGTTTCTCTATTTTTAATTTCCTGGTCAATTTGTGTGTATGGTTAAGATCCTAGCAACTACAAGTCATGTTATTTTTTAAAAGTAATTCTGTTATGGTTCAGATTTGAAGAAGGTCAATATAATAGTGAAATAATTTCAATATGTCTATAGGTCCAGTTTCAATGTTATTTAGTATTATTAAAATGGATAAGGGGTAAAATGGCATTTTGTAATGAAAGTTTTTTCTTATTAATTTATGTTAAAATTTCAATAATTCTTGAAATTCACTTTCTCAATTTTTTTTAGTATTTTAGTAGAAAATGCAACTTTGGTTGAATAAGGTTGATTTTGACACATAGTTTGAATGTTTTAGTTTGCAGGTAAGACATAATCTTTTTGTCAACCGTTTATGATACTTATGTATTATTTTATTCAGAATTAAGGCATAAAGTGAAGGACACCTTCAAATCTACAATTTTTTATATTTTTTTTGCAGATTTGGATGGATCATTTGATATTCTAAAGTATGCTGACCCAGAACTTGATTTAGATTTAGAAGGAAAAACAATATTTGATGACCTTGAGGATGAACCTGTTCCAGACTCTGAAGATAAAGGTCACGATGAAGGTGCCAGTAAACAAAATAAACCAAAAATAAATGAAAAAGGAGACAACATTAAAGTTGAAAATGTACAAAGCAAGCCAGAAAGTGATTTTCAGACCAAATTTTTAGAATTTAGTCAGAAGAAACCAGATGATCAAACTAGGGCTAGTAATTTAAGTGAAACTGAAAAAAGTAAGCAAGAGATAAATCATATTGCAGCATTATTACAAAAGACTGAACAGATGGGTCATAAACTAGAACGTAGAGATTCCCAGAAATCTGATGGAAGTGGAAAGGATCATACTGGTCCTAATACTCCATCAGGTATGATTGATCAAGTTGGAAATATTCCACCACAAGGAATGTCTGTAGGACGACAAGCTTATCAGACAAATTCACCAATGCACCCATCATTTCAAGCAGTGCCATCACCAGGATCTGCAAGTGGCAGTTTTCAACAAGGTCCAAGCACTCCTGGACTGGTATCACCTAAAATCCTGCCATCTCCTCGCAGTTCAGCTCCATCGCCGAAAACCCCTAATGCTTTATCGCCTTTCAGTCAACAACCATCAACTCCAAATGTATCTGGTCAGCAACAGTCACCATTTTCACAACCAACTAATTCTCCTTTTTCTCCATCTGTTACTTGTTCTCAGTCACCTTTTAATGCAGCAGCATCAACCTCTGCACCTCAGTCACCTTATGGGCCTACTGTGTCACAACCTCCATATGGGCTTCCTCCAGGAAGTCTACAGGCAGCCTTCGGTACACAGTCTTCACCCATGACCTCCTCCCAAAGTCCTGGTCAGAGGTCACCTAGAGGTACCATTACACCAACTAACCAGTTTATACAGGGAGGACCCTATGGAAAACCCTCTGTACAGGTCTCACAACAGGGTGCCAGTCTTGGGCCATCACCAAATAGCATGATGTATGGACAAGCCATGGCTGGTCAAAGGCTTCCTTACACAGGTGTTACAAGTGAAGGATATGCTACAGATGTTGATCCAAATATGCATGTTATACAGTCAGGACTAAGGATGCCAATATCAACAGTCCAAAGTACCATGCCTTACCAACCAGGTCCTGATGGAATGCCACGGTTCCCTGGACAACCACAGCTGAGAGGACAGGGAATGCCAACAGGATTCCCTGGTCCTCCAGGACAACCAGGTATGGCAGGATTTCCACCTGGAATGAGAATGAGACAGCCTTCACCAGGAATGGCATCTCCAGGGGTGACGATACCAACTTCAATGAATCCATCAGCTAGACCTGCATTATTACAGGAGCAACCATTACTTATTCAAGACTTACTGGAAAAGGTTTGTAAAATAGTTATTATCTGACCGCAAGAAAAATGTTGGTGTTGTATAATGGTATCATGTCGTCTGCATTGTCTTCCGAAGACGTATTTTGTTTCCGGACAATAACTTTTGTTTTAGTAAATGGATCTCTATAATTTTATACCAGAAGGTTCAATACCACTAAAAGAAGGTCGGGATTGATTTTGTGAGGTTATGGACTCAATAGTTTAGGAATAAGGGGCCCAAAATAAGCATGTTTGGAGTTTTCAAACAATAACTTGTGTTTAAGTGTAGGAATCTCTTTAAAATTATACCACAAGTTTCCATATCATAAAGCAGTTTTCCATTTTTTTTCCCCCAAAATTTCTCAAATTTCAATTTTGGAATAGTTTGAAGAAGAAATTTTAAATTGTACAATATTGCACAATAGATTTGTAAGATCTTGACATTTGTTTTGTGTCAGAACCTGTGTTGTGTCAAAAATTTGATCACAATCCAAATTCAGAGGTGTATCAAGCTTGAATGTTGTGTCTATACTTGCCCCAATTGTTCAGGGTTTGATTTCTTCAGTCATAAAATGCTGCACCCTGCGGCGCACCTGGTTCACATCATAAAAAAATATGGATTATTTTATCTTCTTAAATTTTGGTCAGAAGTTACATAATGATTAGAAGAGGAAGCTAACTATTTGTACATCACAATGTGGCTTAGATATAAAAAAAAAATATCTTTTTTCCACACATACAGACATACTATTAAAATATTGAGATGTGGTATAATTGGCAGTCAGACAACTATCCTGCAGAGATCTTAGGAATATGATGTCAATGATTACAAGTCACCATACATAATTTAATAATAAATAATAGTTTAAATTGTCTGAATTTGGTTAAATTCTTAAACCCACATTTAGAAACCATTTAAAGGCTAAGACTGATTCTATATTTAGTTATAAATGACATTGAACATTATGATTCTCAGTTGCTGATAAGTTAAGGATCACAAATGATAATCAATTTATCACAACCCAGAGCCACAGATCAGTAAACAGCAAATTAATACCACTATACACCAAATTAAACCTTGAGAAGAAATCTTTTAGTTACTGTGGATTCATTATTATTTTTTGGAAATCACAAATTCAAATGTTCAACGAATTACAAATGTGCTATAGGCTTTGTATGCAAAAACTGGCAAAACCATGAAATCAAATATCAAAGAAAATGCAAGCTTTCCTCAATCCATGAAAATTGATAACCATAAAAATAAATGTATCCACTGTAACATTAATATTTCAATTTTTACTGTAAGATTTTTATGGAACATTCATTCAATAAATGCTTCTTATCTTCTTAAATTTGTGTAGGAGAAACAAGAGCAGCAAAGACAGGCACAACAGCAGGCAATGATGCACCGAAGGGAGGGAGGTCCTCCGGAAGGCATGATAAGTACTGGACCACAACAAATGTCTGTCCCTGCAGGAATGGCTGCTTTTAGACCTAGAATGATAGAACAAAATGTGATGCAGAGGTAAATTTATTAAAATGAACACGGGTGGAATAATCTTTAAAAATGTCATTTTGTCAACACAAATTTATGCTGTAGAATATTGCAAATCCTTATAATTACATACAGATTTCAGATTTTAAGAATTATGGGTAAATGTATCATTGGTTTTCATATTCGTTCCAAATCTCTGGACAAAGTAATTTTCTGTCATTGTAGGCATCCAGTGGATCCTAACTGGATAGGCCCAAGGATGTTTGCACAGTCTCCAGATGGTCAGCCACAATTTCATGCTCGCATGCCAGGACAACAGATGGGTCAAGGACCAAGGCTTCCAGCACCATTCCCAGGTCAGGGAATAGGTCCTCAAGGGATACCACCCCCACCTCAGCCTCCTCTCCCACCAATGCAGGGTAAGTGCAATTAAAAAGAATGTTGATATATTTTTTCTACTTAATAGACAAAGAAAAGATTACTTCACTTTGACACATTGTGGATGGGTGACCCCTGTTTAAACCCAAGTTCTTGAAATTTAAATTTTAATTTATTGAATTTTAGATATAGATTAATTCATTTTAAGTAAGACATACACATGAATAAGAATATATGGGCCAGCTTAGTTAATTGTGATCAGATTAAGCCAGGATTATGCAAAGATGTAAGATAAAAGCAGCTCTAAAAGCCTCTAGTTTACAGTCCTGCAGTTCTCTACCCTTACCAGTGCATGTATATTATTTTTTTTGCAGGTGAGGTTAGCCCAGAGATAGAAAGACAGCATGTACAGTATGAAGACTGGCTTATGAAACATTCTCAGTATCTAGAGATGCAAATAAAAGCATTAGAGACACAAATAGCAAAATGTAAACGTACAAAGAAAGCTATCAATGCTAGAAATAGACAGGTAATAGTATACGATAGCCTTGGGCTGTTTTCTGCTCTTTGGTCAGGTTGTTGTCTCTTTGACACATTCCCCATTTTCATTCTCAATTTTGATATGAAGAAGTTATTCTTTACATAGCTAACAAACAAATAAAAAAACAACTAAAGGTTAACAACAATTATTGTTAAATATGACATTTATAGCTTTATCTGTAAGTTATTGAATGATAGTTGATTGTATCATACTGGCTGAAACTTCATATTTAATCAACAGCTCAACAATGATAAATTGTAATGTTTGTGTTTTATCAGAGCTGTCAAGACACCTACTTCTGATAAATATAATTGGTTGAATTAGGAGTGTGGTTAGGCTTAGCACAACAATCCATGCATTCTTGTCAATATTGTCATAAATCAACATAGAATTATCACACTATCTTTCAAAGTTTACAAATAATTTAATAACAGTATTTGCATGATATTTTCCCTGTTGTTCATTGTAGTTATGCTTTATGAAAGAAGTAATTTTTAAAAATTATCCTATAATAAAAGTTGATTATAAATATTAGGCTAAGAAGATTGGTAAAGAACTTCCACCAAATGATCAGATAGAACTAGAAAGAACTACACAGGAACAAACCATGTTACAGAAACAACTGGAAGGCATGAGGAAGCAGCTACGTCATCATCAAATGGTCACGCAGGATTACAGGTCAAAGAAAAGGGTTAGTACACAATTTTAAATAGAAATGTGTAATATGTATGTATTTTTGGGAGGCTTGGACAAAGTCCAATACAAGCTTGTATATAATTGGATGCATGCATTTATAACAGTGATGTTGAGTCGATGGGCCGCTGGGGAATAGTGTGCATATTATATAAGAAATTAACTACTACAGTTTTCAACAAGGGAAGATTGCACATATGTTGAAGTTGCTGCTATTATAGAATTGTTAGAGGATTTATCTCATTTTTCCAGTCTTTTTTATAAAAATATATGAAAGAGGCTACATTTATTGTGTAATCAATTCCTCCTGATAACAATGCACTGATTATCATATCTTTTCAGGAAAGGTTTGGTGAACCACAAGTCTCAATACAGCCACCAGAAAATCAGCCAACACACCTACAACCAAGAATTCCTCATAATGGTTCAAATAGACTACCACAGTCAGTACGGCAGGAGTATGATGCTTACATGATGAATAAATTGCGTCAACAGCAAATGACTGGACAACAGCCTCCAATGGCAGCAGCAGCACCACGCCCACCTGTTCATATTGTCGAGGTAAGTAACACTATCTGTATACCATAATATCAATTCACATTCATTGAAATAGATGTAAGTAATCCTTAACAAAAGATAAATCTTAAGAATATATTCATTACTCCAAACTTGATTACTCCATAGAAAAGTGTCTTCTTACATATTGATTCACATTTTCTTTTGATTGTACTAGTATTGCTTTAGTTCAATTTGTAGTCCTATATATATATCTTGTTTGACTCTTTACTTTTAATGAGGTTGAGGCTCTTTCTAAGAATTGATGAGGATTAATCACTCAAACCTAAATATGATCATAATTTGAGAGGATAAACTAATGTTTGTATATATGTAGTCTTGTTGGTCTTAATCCAATTAGTTCTGTTTAATCAATTAATTATCAATATTGATATGAGACATAGATTCCATGGTGCCGGTTTCTTTTTTGCACCCTAACAGCAAACAATTACAAGCTTCTGTGTTTTGATCTTCATACAATTATGTTAGAAAAAGATTTTTTTTGGTCTATTGAATGTTAATTTAAAAAGTAAGTTGCTAACATGGACTGCATTCTGTGATGATAGCCAGACATTTTTGTTTAGTGATTTTCAGATAGTTTTCCTAGGTTAAACTACCTTCAAATTTTGATGCATGAGCATTCTTCAAGGATTGTATTCGGAGTAAATATTTTGTAAATCAGTCTTTTTATGCTGCTGTATTATAGCAGTCATAATATTAGGTCAGTGCCAAAAAAGCTTTGGCCAGATAAAGGTTATATTAAATGGAACCCATGATCTGAAAAAAAATTGCTTAATTTATTATTATACACAAGTTTAAAAGAGGGAACAATATGTCTTTGCATGCCTTCAGTTGAAGATTCGTCTGACTACCAAGCAGTATTTATTGGTATTTGGCTAGATCAGTGGAGCAACAAGAACAACCAATACACATTATAGAAATTAGCAAATGTTATTTTTTTTTAATTTCAAAATTAGGTTTACTGAATTTATAAAACTAGATCACATGTGATTATATTATAAAGATGAATTAAGTCATTCTTTATTACAATGCAAAAAAAGGATGTATCATGCTACCTCAAGCTAGAGTCATCCATTTCTGGTTTTATCTGTAAGACTGCTTTCCTATATTCAATGGATACAGCCAAATCAAGATAAATAATGTTTGGAAGTCAAAGGAATCTGACTCCCTTAGTTAAATTTAAGATCATGGGATTATTATATTCCTTGGCCTGTTTGCTTACACATGCCCTCTTTGATTAAACAGTATGACCCAGAGAAATCACCCAAAAAGTCATCTAAAGTCCCTGTGGCAATTATACAGGTGAGAATTTCAATCTATATATATTATCCTAGTCAGTGCATGCACCGCTTTAATTAACATTGTCTTGATGTTTGCAGATCGCTTTTTATGAGGCTGAACCTACTGGTTTATGATAGGATGATGGTTTTACTCAATAATCTCACAGATACTAATGTAGTATTTTCTGTACTGGTCGTATAATTGATCTTTGTTCAGCTGTTATGGCTAAGGAATAACCTTGTGCAAATCAACTTTTCAAGGACAAAAAGAGCAATATAGAAAATGTCATATAACAATGTCTCTGTTCATTAATTATTTATTTAATGATAGAATTTTTATGCTCCACCTACGATAGTAGAGGGGCATTATGTTTTCTGGGGTGTGTGTCTGTTGGTCCGTCTGTTTGTTCGTCCATCCGTCTGTTTGTTCGTCCATCCGTCTGTCCTGTTTCAGGTTAAAGTTTTTGGTCACAGTAGTTTTTGATGACGTTTTGTCCAATCGAATTCAAACTTAGTACACATCTTCCCTATGATATGATCTTTCTAATTTTAATGCCAAATTAGAGTTTTTACCCCAATTTCACGGTCCATTGAACATAGAAAATGATAGTGTGAGTGGGGCATTCGTGTACTGGGGACACATTCATGTTTTAAATGTTTTCTTTAGTTTCAATTTCCCCTCATTTGTTAAAAATAACAATCTTTTGCATGGTCCTTGCTGGGATATTTCTGTAATTATTTTTTAGAGACTTTCTGAATTGAGAAAATCTATGTTTAATTTTCTGTTGTTCCCTATTCTGGGATTCTATCATAGCATTGTGACTTATAATTTTCCTCTTAAATTTTGTCAAGGGAGGTATTGCATGTGTTCTTTATAGTGTGCTTTTCGGGGGTAAAAAGGTTCAGAGTGGTATGATATAATGGTATATATGGTCAGTTATTGTCGTTTTTGTTTGTTTGCTGATTCCCAGTGCTTCTCCAATACCAATGGGTTAAATAGGAACCAATATTTTAAAATCTTTTTTGTTATTTTCAATGCCCTCACTGCTATTCAAAGGGGGCATTAAGATTAACCCTTGTCCATACATCCTAAATTGATTTCTTTTCTTTAACATTAATTTACCTCAACCATATGTTTTGATAGTAATACACACAATGCTTATTACCACCAAAAACAGATCCAGTTTGAATATAGGTGGCATCAATTTCACAGTTCTTAAATTGCCTCCCTTAATAGATTGGAAAATTGCTGAATTTACCTTTCCTTCTTCTTTAACTTTGACTCAACCAAAATATTTTGAAACTTGTACACAGTTCTTATTACCACAAAAGTGCATATCAGTTTGTATGTGATATTTATATAAGTGTATAAATGCTCTTAACATAATTTAAAACTGATATTGTCCATGTGAAACTTGGGTATTCCAAGGGGAAGTCCCCTGAAAGAGAAATGTTTCACATGAGTAATATTTGAAAGATATCTGTGTTATTGTTGAGTTATCCATAATTTTAATCGTACATAAACAGCAGAAGCACTATATAGTTTAATTGTGGTGAATGAAATAGGTTGTCAGTTTATAGCAGAATAAAACCAGTTAGATCTGTCTGTTTTAGGGAACATTGTTGGTGAGGAGGAGTTGGTATTATGCTTCTGAAATTATTTCACAATTTTGTATTGTAATGTTGCTTTGGTAAAACTTTTGTTTACATGTTAAAAGGAAAGTTCTAAGCAGTTGTCTTCTCTGATAATGGAACAAAATGACCCCTCCATCTAAGATAACAAATACTGTCCATAAATATTGGCTGACTGTAATGTAATCCATTTACCAAGGCTACTATAATTGGAAGATAATCGAAAGCACTCATTTTTTCTTCTAATTTTGATATATTGCAACCATGCTGAAAATATACGATTTTTTTACACCCCATTGTTTCATTGTTACACATTTCTGTATTTGGTATTCACCCTAAAAAAACTAAAATTTGATAATCTGGAATGAACAATTTTTTTATAACCAAATTTTGAAATTCTTCTCAGAAGTCCCCTCTCCTCATAACTCAGGTGATTGGGTGTTGTTACATGGTACAGGATGCTATGCAACTGACTGTTTTGCTTTTAAGAGAGTAATTCGCCATGGAAAGGATGATGTGCTTCTTAATTTGTAATGTACATATTGTTTGTGGAAGCACTGCCTTTGGTAAGTGAAATAAGGGATAACTGGCAAAAGACCAATTGTCAGATCTTTTTAAATAAAAAAACTTGAAATCCGCAGGTTTGTCTATTTTATTTTAATAACCAAGAAAACTGCATAAAATCTCATCTTTTTTTTAAATGTGTTTATGTTGTGCATTTGTCTTCTGAAAATAGCTCATCATCTGGAAATTGCTGTTCGTTGTTTTATCTTGTCTTTTATTATAAATGTTTGTCTTGTAATTTTTTTTATGTCTGTATATCATTTTTCATTAACTTGAAATTAGCTAGATATATGTTTACTAAACATTCAGCACATTGTACTTTCAGGGAGCTTTTAAATTCTATGTTTCTTCGATTTTATTGTAACTCCTTCAACATAAGTCAGATAAAACATAATCCACACCATTTTTATATCAGCAAGAGTGCATTAGAGGAATGATATTGTAGGTGATTTGAAAAAAACCATCTGTGGAATCATTTAAATTTTTGGGGGTACCAATTTTTGTGGATTCAGCAAAATTTGGATCTTTTTTTTTTCTTTATTTCATGGTTTTATCAATTTATTTTCAGTATGCAAACCTATAGGAAATTTGAATTTGAATTTAATGACCCACTTAAATCTAATAAATAACCAACTTTGATAATGAGTTTTGATTATTTCAGTATTTTTCAAGGAATTGTCTCCGGTCGTCAATTATGCACCCCCATCCCATGATGTTCTGCTTCATTATCTTAACAAATGACAGCATATGTACTATCTTTAGTATGGGTCAAAGAGATATCCATTGATTACATATTTTGTGAAGCAGAAATGTTAGCATATATTTGTTGACATTTTAATATTTGCAAGAGGAACATACTCAAAAACTTCAATATACATAAATTACATTGATTCGTAATACAACAGTTCCATCTTTTTTTCTCTTTTATATTTCTCCCTGCAAGGAGAAACATATTCTACCTCTTTAACTTTACACTTCTAATTTAGTATAGTTCCCTTTTTTGGGCAGGCATTTGCATTTAGCTTATTTATCAGTTTTAAGCATATTATTTGAATAAAAACAAAAAAAAACATCAATTTCCATAGTCTTAAAATGTATGCATATTTTATACTTTTATCTTTTTTCTCAGCTACAACATCTTAAAATACATGACATATGGATTACAATCTGGTGGCCGAGTCAGTCTTAACTATTGGTATAAAGCTTTATATTTCAGAAGGTAGAAGACTGATGCTACATCCCTTGTATACAGATGTCTTATGTTATTGCTTCATTCATCCACCCAGGCTACTGGGCTTGGCTGGGATGAATTATGTTTTAGGAAACTACTCCCTGAGATTTTCTTTCATTTAATGAAGTTTCAGAAGGGGTTTTGCTGTATTTTTATTCAAATGTTTTCTCTCGTGTTTTTATACGACCGCAAATTTTGAAAAAATTTTCGTCGTATATTGCTATCACGTTGGCGTCGTCGTCGTCGTCGTCGTCCGAATACTTTTAGTTTTCGCACTCTAACTTTAGTAAAAGTGAATAGAAATCTATGAAATTTTAACACAAGGTTTATGACCACAAAAGGAAGGTGGGGATTGATTTTGGGATTTTTGGTCCCATCATTTTAGGAATTAGGGGCCAAAAAGGGCCCAAATAAGCATTTTCTTGGTTTTCGCACTCTAACTTTAGTTTAAGTTAATAGAAATCTATGAAATTTTGACACATGGTTTATGACCACAAAAGAAAGGTTGGGATTGATTTTGGGAGTTTTGGTTCCTACAGTTTAGGAATTGGGGGCCAAAAAAGGGCCCAAATAAGCATTATTCTTGGTTTTCGCACACAATAACTTTAGTTTAAGTAAATAGAAATCAATGAAATTTAAACACAATGTTTATGACCACAAAAGGAATTTGGATATTGATTTTGGGAGTTTAGGTCCCAACAGTTTAGGAATTAGGGGCCAAAAAGGGACCCAAATAAGCATTTTTCTTGGTTTTCACACCATAACTTTAGTATAAGTAAATAGAAATCTATGAAATTTAAACACAAGGTTTATGACTATAAAAGGAAGGTTGGTATTGATTTTGGCAGTTTTGGTCCAAACAGTTTAGGAATAAAGGGCCCAAAGGGTCCAAAATTAAACTTTGTTTGATTTCATCAAAAATTGAATAATTTGGGTTATTTGATATGCCGAAGCTAACTGTGTATGTAGATTCTTAATTTTCGGTTCCGTTTTCAAATTGGTCTACATTAAGGTCCAAAGGGTCCAAAATTAAACTTAGTTTGATTTTAACAAAAATTGAATTCTTGGGGTTCTTTGATATGCTGAATCTAAAAATGTACTTAGATTTTTTATTATTGGCCCAGTTTTCAAGTTGGTTCAAATCGGGGTCCAAATTTAAACTTTGTTTGATTTCATCAAAAATTGAATAATTGGGGTTCTTTGATATGCCAAATCTAACTGTGTATGTAGATTCTTAATTTTTGGTCCCGTTTTACAATTGGTCTACATTAAAGTCCAAAGGGTCAAAAATTAAACTAAGTTTGATTTTAACAAAAATTGATTTCTTGGGCCTCTTTGATATGCTGAATCTAAACATGTACTTAGATTTTTGATTATGGGCCCAGTTTTCAAGTTGGTCCAAATCAGGATCCAAAATTATTATATTAAGTATTGTGCAATAGCAAGAAATTTTCAATTGCACAGTATTCATTAATAGCAAGAAATCTCCAATTGCACAGTATTGTGCAATAGCAAGAAATCTTCAATTGCACAGTATTGTGCAATAGCAAATATTTTCAATTGCACAGTATTGCACAATAGCAAGAAATATTTAATTGCATAATATTGTGCAATAGCAAGAAATTCCAATTGGATTTCAATTGGAGTTATCTTTCTTTGTCCAGAATAGTAGTTGAATCAACTTAAATCATTGTTTTATACAATATACAATGTATATTCACTTTTACTACCAACTGATAGATTAAAACAATCTTTACCATTCAGTGATAACATGTCAAGCACTTTTTTTACATTTTAATATTTTATGATGTATTTAATTGAGTGGTTATTGTTGCAAACTTCATTAGAAATTTGAATTGAGATCAGTTTTGAAATAAGGGAAAGGGGGATGTGAATTAAAAATTGGGGGGTAAATTTTTTTCATTTCAGATTTCAAAAATAAAAAGAAAAATTTCTTCAAACATTTTTTTGAGAGGATTTATATTCAACAGCATAGTGAATTGCTCAAAGGCCAAAAAAAATTTTTAAGTTCATTAGACCACATTCATTCTGTGTCAGAAACCTATGCTGTGTCAAGTATTTAATCACAATCCAAATTTAGAGCTGAATCCAGCTTGAATGTTGTGTCCATACTTGCCCCAACCGTTCAGGGTTCAACCTCTGCGGTCGTATAAAGCTGCGCCCTGCGGAGCATCTGGTTATTGGTTGTGTATATGATCATTTTATTTTTAGAAACTTTTATGTCCCTTCTAAACTTTTTGTATCTTATCATATCAATCTATAATACTAAAATTACGAGGTCCAATTTGTCAGCCGTCATCACGTAAAAACGACGAATCAAAAAAATCAACTTTATATATAACTAAGGTGTAGATTAAAAATTACACCACTCCAGGCCCTTTTGTTTTCCACGTAATTAATATTGCCAATAATTAAGAAGTTCCGGGTCGATTCCGATACCAATACCAATAGTATATTCACCTGTTACCTTTTATCTTATTTGTACGTTCCCCATCTGACAGGTGCACCGCCAAACGGTGTATTATACACGGGTCATAATCACAGGGTTGACACTACTAAATTGTCAAAGTGTTACCTATTGTAGTATTTTAATCAGTAAGACTTTCTAAGTACTAAAAATATGGACTAAAAATCAGGCGTATAGGTACTGTTTTCAATTTGTTATGACGTAAAACAGCGAATCAAAGAATTCAACTTTATTTATAACTAATATAGGACAATGTTGTTGATTAAAAAAAACTCCATTCCAGGACCTTCCGTTTTCCAAATAATTAATATTACCAATAATTTTGATAAGTCCCAGTTGGACGGGATCAAACAAAAAGATTTGAAAGCAGAAACAACTGTGTATCTTATAATCCAGTCATGACTTTATCGGATGACAATAATAAGGTTTGCGCATAGTTATATACTTTAATTCAGTCACGGACCCGCGATATCACGGGTGTGTTCTAGTAGGTTATAAATTTATCTGTGGTATATGTTTTTTCCAGAGCAGGCTGGAGGAGACATTAAGCTACATTGTAGAAATCTCATTTAACTGTACTTATTTTCTTAATTTACTAAGATTTATAGTCAGTATAAAAAAAGAAGCAAGAAAACTTTATCTGTTGAATTACTTTTTTTTCAAGGATAATAATCCATTTAGTGAAGGATATCAAGAACGTGAGAAATTGGTGAAGGTCCACCCAGAACCAAATCTTCCTCCTATGTCATCTGCAGAAACAGGTAAGGTCATCTGAAAACGTTGCACACAAGAAAATTGTTTCAATGTTTTTGCTGACACATATCTGATTAAAAAAATAAAAAATGTAGGACACAAATGATTCATTCAAGATACCAGAGATTCAGGTTTTCAAAAAACTGTTGGATATAGCCAGTTCCAAGATGAAACATTTTTAAATGCTTCAACCATATCATTGTTTATCATAACAAACAAAGAAGGCTAGTTTAAACAATTTTTTCTGCTATTTATGCTATTGCAGAAAGACACAGATCTGTATTATATTTGAAAAATATGGTTAATTGTATACACATTATTGTCTCACTTAACAGGGGACCAGTCTGATAGACCAGTTCCATTTTATGGTGAAAGAACTATGTCATATGATCAAAGTATACGTCTCCCAGCATCATCAAGTGGTGAACAACAAAGATACCATCGTAAGTCCTAATTAATTAAATCATTTAGGAAATTGAAATAAGAAATTACAAATTTTAAAAAGAAAAGTGTTGTAGTTACGGAAGGAAAATTATGATCAGGCCATTTAGCCTCTTTTATTAAGGGTCTATAATTGAATCAAATAACATAGTTAAATACATTAGTTCATTTCTTTTATGTTTGATTCACTTTGAGGAATCTTTGTGTTAAAAAAGGTTTTATAAGATATCTTTGGTAATTTTTTTTGTTGAATAAAGAGCAGTGATTTTAGTTGCTAATTGCATTAGTCTTTGTTAATAACTGACCATTTCTATGGGTTTTTTTTCAGTTCAAGGTCCAAGATTTCTAGATCCAAGTTTGATGGGAGAGCAAGGTGCAAGGCCACCAATGCCAACTGGTTTCCCTGGACCACCTATGGACCAGACAAGGATGGTCTACAGACAGGGGGCTCCTCCATCATATGGACCAGGTAAAACAGTTCAAACATGAAATGTGAATGGCTTGTTTGATAATACTTATTACTAACCTGTGCATCATCTATAGTTTGGTCAGTTATGCTTATTATACCCATGCAACAAAGCTGCCGATTAGAATATATTAGCTATGCAATGCCATTTGATAAGGGAGTTTCTGTTTTGAATTTTTCCTGGAGTTTGGTATTTTTGATATTGTACATTTTTATGCATTATGTTTGTATGCATTCATAAAAGGTATCTGGGAAATAAGGAAATTATAGATTTGTCCTGTCATTTTCTCACTATTTATGAGTAATAGTACAACTATATTTGGTATGTAGAATCATTGCAAGGTATACAAGTTTGTCAGACAGTGTTGTTCTTTTCTTGACCTCATTTCATGGGTCATTGATTAACATGTTTTTGTTATTAGGTGCTTTTCTTGGGTATTTTAGCGAAAAACTTAACTCAAATGAATAGATTGTAAGGTATACATGTCCTTCTGGCAGGGCTCATTTAACCTTGACAGAAACTTCAGTTTTCAACTATGATACTATATGCAATATTTCAACTATATTTGGTGTATTGAATGACAGTAAGGCAAAGATGTTGTCTGGCGGGGTTCCTTTGAGCTTGACCTCATTTTCATGGTTCATTTACCAATATTTGGTTTTTGTGGTTAATGTCTGTTTCCCAGGATACTTGAAACAATAGGCAAACTATCACATTTGGTGTATGGTATGATGTCATATGTACATGTCTGTGTGGCAGGGTTCAGCTGACCTTCACACCCTTTACATAGATCATTTTCAGAGTGCATTAGTAAATGTGACATTTTCCTGATCTGTTTCTCAAATATTATAAGTAATAAGCCACATTTATTTGAATTATGAAATGATTAATATGTTTCCTATTCATCTGACAGGATGTGTGACTTCACCTCATTTCATCAACATTTAGTTTTTGTGATTAGGTGTTTTTCAGTTCTATAAGCATTTGGTGGTAAGGAGAACATGTTCATCTGGCCTTGACCTCATTTTCATGGATCATTGACAATGTTAAGCTGTAGTAAATTCTTGAGCTTAAAAACTTTCCAACAACCTCACATTTAATAATGACCATTAAACTTGGTGACACATTTCAGCTAGTATGTACGCTAGTCATAACATGAATGAGCATAGTTCATTTGTTAAAAGGTTGATCCTACAATATTATTTTAGTTTTTTAAACTTGCATTAGGGGGGGGGGGGGGGGGATGGAATGCACATTTCCAACCAGTAAAATATTATAATTTTGCACATCATTATTTTCATTTTTTTATTCACAACTGAAATATACTAATACTGTAATAAGAAACTAATCAAGCATGAAAGAATAAAAGTATAGGCTGTAAAGTTTCCCTTGAAATGATTTTTACCTAATCTGTTTGTCCTTTCTGTCTAATCTGTTTGTTCTTTTTATACGCCCGTCAAAATTTTGACGTGACATATTATGGTACAGGTATACAAATGTCCTGTGTCCGTCTGTCTGTCCAGCGTAAACATGTTGCACCGTAACTTGAGAACGACTTATCCAAATTTCATTAAACTTTTTACAGCGGTTTCTTATGATGGTCAAATGATCTGTATACTTTTTGATAAAAATTAAATTAAGACTATTTGAGTTACGGCACTTTGTAACTAAAAAGGGGGGGGTGTTTTTTTTCACATGTCGCTCTGTATCTAAAAAACTATTTTTTATTATTGCTTAAAACGTTACACACTTCTTAGTTATATTAATCTTAAGATCTGTATACTTTTTGGTGATGATTCAAAATTTTATTTTTGAGTTATTGAGTATTTTGTAAAAAAAGGGGGAGGTTTTTTTTTACATGTCGTGCCGTCTAAAAATGACTTATGGTTATTGCTTTAAACTTTACACTCTTCTTTTTTTTTTAATCAATCTCAAGATCTGTTTACTTTTTGGTGATGTTTCAAAATTTTATTTTTGAACTACAAAAAAATGTATTGAGAATTTTGTAAAAGTGGGGGAGGTTTTTTTTAACATGTTGTGCTGTATCTCAAAAACAATTTATGATTATTGCTTTAAACTTTACACACTTCTTTGTTATATTAATCTAAAGATATGTATACCCTTTTGCATCATCTTCAAAATTTTATTTTAGTGATATTAAGTTTTTTGTAAAAACTTTACAAACTTTTTTGTTATTTTAATTTAAAGATCTGTTTACTTTTTGGTTTTGATTCAAAATTTTATTTTAGTGATATTTAGTTTTTTGTAAAAAAAAAAAGAAAAAAAGAGGGGGGGTTTCACATCTCCCGCAGTATCTCAAAAACACTATATGTTTTTTGCTTAAAATTTCTATTTATCATTGTTCCATTAAACTTCCACACCAGACGTCGGTCGTATCATGTGCTCAAGGTGTAGCTGTTTATTGAACAATGAAATATGGTTAAACTGAACTGTAACTATTTTAAATCTTGGTTTGGTGTAAGATAAAAAAAAAATGTCGATATTTTCACATTAAAATACCAGGGAAATGATTGTTAAATCTGTTTCTCTAGAAGGCATATACAATTAGATAGTGTTCTTAAAGATTTCATTATGGGATTATATAGTTAGAATAGTATGTAGAATGTCAGTATTTGTACTAACTGCTGTTTCTAGGCTATGGACAACCACCCATTGCTAACCAACCAGACCTCAGCATACCTCTTGAGGCAGAAAAGAAACCCAAGAAAAGGAAAAAGAAAAAGAAAGCCGAGAGTAATACTGGTTGTTGTGTGCTTTCTGCTGTAGACAAAGGCTCATTTATACTGTTTCTGTCTATATTTTGTTTGCTTTTGATTTGAAACTGTCCTTATACAGGTTCTTACAATTTTTTTCTTCACCATTTCAATTTAATTTATAGATTCACATAAACAAAAAAATGATTTAAATAGTGAAGCTGTGAGAGTTGATTGTAACTTTGCAATGATCAATTACGGAAGATCTAAGTTGACACTGAATTTTGAATAACTATTGCTCCCATTTTGGCACCCTTGTCCTTTATTATTTATCATTCTTTAGCAAAAATTAGGTTAAAAGAGAGATATTCATGGTTACCATTTGTACTTACTTTTCAACTCATTCAGTCTGAATTGCTTTTTTCAATCACCTTTCTTTATCTAAGTTGAAGAAATTACAATTCTGTTTTATTATAAAGGGAAAAGAATATAAAGTTTGAAATTTGAAAAATGCAAGACATTCCAAATAACTATAAAATTTTATTACGATGTAAACCTTGGAACAAATAAAAATTCAAAAATCTTGATTTTAACAGATACAGTCCAAAACTTATCATTCAGGAAATGACATGATCAGTAAACATAATCATTGTTTCATCTTTTAAATTATAAGTGGCAGGGGGAACTGTACAGAGAGAATTCTTATGAGAAGTTATTTATCAATTTTGATTTTTTCCCCCCCATTAATAATGAACAAATTTTCATAGATTAACAGTAAATTCATTAAGAAAACTGATTTTCATGTCCACTAGTGCTACATTAAATTTAATTTTTCTTAAGTTTTACTATTATTAACTGATACCAATATAGTGCTGAAACGTGTAATTGAGCCTTCAGATGTTGTGATGACTGAATGTTATATGTTGTTTATTGTTATTCTATTATTGAATATTCACATACACATTTTACATTAATTCATAGATATTTTTACATATGCTTTGATTAAACATTTCTTTGTATTTAGTCATTGATATGAAGTTATCATATATATATATATCTACTTTCTCTTTTCTCATGGTCTTTAATCATCCATGACTACTCATGTCTGAGGTCTTCCAGCAAATCATTTTTTTATTCAAAGACTATATTAAAAATATTAAGTTTTTGAATATTTTCACAGCTTTTTTTGACAGATGAAGGTTTGAAAAAAAATTGTATAACATATTGTTCAGTTCAAATGCTTTAATTTAAGACAACAGTTTTTTTTCTCTTGTTACTAAGGAAGGGACGGTTAAAGCGTTTACCTCTATTCATCTATCTTCCTCTAAAACATTTCTCTGGAATTTTTCTCAGCAATAACAGAGCTACTTGATATTTTGTACCAAACTTAAGTTTGTTAAGCTAAACTGTGTGACACATTTTCAAATCCTTCCTTTTTGCCACATTCATGTGTGTTCTTTACGTTTATGCACTTATACAAAGTTTTAGTTACATTTCCTCCCAGCAACTACTAGTCAAAGCATGTTGATACATGTATTTGGTAATAAGCTTCATATAAGTTATGGTCTGAGACATCTGCCCTCACGTATTTACTTTGTTAGCTACATACATATTTTTTCTTCACATTAATTAATTTTCTCAGGATTTGTGGCTTTGGTGATTGATGGTCTTAATAGAAGTTTATCTTCTGTATCAATTAATAGCCTTTTAACACTGAGGTTTTTAGTTTGACCCCTTTAAGCGGCAGGTACCATTATCTTCACTTTTAATTGAGTAGGACTGTCAGTTTTCCTGTCCAAAGTTTTGGTTGATGTTGTGTACATGGTCTACCTGACCGCCACAATATAGCTTATGTTGCTGATAGTGGCATTAAATATCAACACTCAATTAATCCTAGGAATTACAAATCATAAGTTCTTAGTGTTTGGTGCCAAGCTTGATTTTGGTATGATATAGAGAATGGCACATTCTCATATCCCTCTAACCTTTTTTTCACTCAAACTAGAACTGATTAACCTGGGGAGTGATTCAGACTCCTGTAAGCCTCTAGTTTACAAATTTGAACAATATGTATAGAAAAAAATTGGGTTGAAATCAATTTCAAAGGAATGGAAATATACAACAAAACATGATAAACAAAAGAGAACAACCTATAAGACCTTACTGGACATATTTTAAAGAAGTCTTCAGATACACACTAATATTCTTGCTTTTTTGTATTTAAATAGATGTTGTCTTTTTATGTAACTTGATCTAAATGAGCTACATGTTTTGCTATCTCTTTGCATCTCTTGTTGTACTCTCAAAATTGTACATGCTACAATCAGCCAACCAAGCTTTTTGCATTTTTCAAAATCATATATCATACCGCATGCGATGGGAAATTTTTTTTTTTTTTTTTTTTTCATCGGGCTTACCCACGGCTGAGAAGGTACGTGGTCGACCTCGATAGCGGGGCTACCGCATGCGATGGGAAAAAAAAAAAAAAAAAAAAAAAATCTATAACTAAAAGTAAAATCAACTGAGACATATCAGTTTGAATATTGTTTCAGAGAAACATTATTCTTTTAAATGCTGAAGTATGAAATAGAACATTTAATTAGTGTAGAATATTTTTTATGATAAATTTTATGTTTCTTTTTTAAATTTGTATTCAAAATGTTGGCTTCCTCCTGTCCCCAAAAATCAGTCATTAACCCAAATTTGTCACTATCTGAAATCCTAGGTTCAGTAGATATTTGTTGTCTTTTTCCTACATTTTATGTAAGATATTTATTAAAAAGTAAAAAAAAAAAAGATTTAGTCCATGGGCTGATATAAATTTTTGCAACACTTGAGACATTGGAACCCTGGTATTGTATAGATTATCCAGTATCTGTGTCTATATTTCATATTGAGCCCAACTAATACCACCTAAATAGTATGATGAAATAATTTATGAGAAATTATGATATAATTGTGATCCTTTGAATTTTTTGTTAGGGTTCCTTAATTGACATTTTTTTATTTGATAAAAGTTTACAACAGCTGTCTATATAAGTTTGCTATATTCTGTGTCTCCTTGTTTTCTAGCACAATTGTTTATATTAGAAAAACACGACTTTGTTTATATTTTTGTTTTCGCTCTGAAGTTGATGTTATGTTTTAGCATTTGGAAGTATTTCAATTTTTATATAGGATAGAAAAACAGAATATCTTTTTTTATGAATTGATTTGATTCTGTAATATTAAGATATATGTTTATTTACAACCAGATATCTATTATTTATTTTATAAGAGGCTGGTAAATAATTTATAATGTTTTTCATATTTTTCAGTTAAATAATTTGTTAATTGTAGTTTATAGGCTAAAACTGAAGATAATTGATTTCATTTATTCCAAGGGTAATCAAACAATTATTAATTTTAGGTACACTACAGATCTAGACGAGACAAAAAAACATAACACATTAATGTTTTTTTTAAAGGATATTCACTGCTGTTGTTATTGAATTGTTTGTCAGATATTCAAAACCCTCTAATTTTATCCATGTAGTGCCATGATCTTTTTTTTTTAAAGTTTTTAAAGAAAAAATGTGCCAACATTAAACTTGTGAAAAGCCTTGAGACCATCTTTTCCACTAATGGTTTTATTTCCCTTATTTATACACTATAATATATTAACTGTCATTTTTTAACAGAGCAACAAACATCCTTAATAGGAAATCTTAGTACTAACTCAACTTAAAAAACCTATTTAAAGAGACATTATTAAAGAAGAATTTTATTTCCAGGTCCTGCACATAATCAAGCTCCTTTGGAACCAAGGCCTCCTGTTCATTTCACACCACAGTCAGAAACAGAAAAACGTATCATGGAAATTCTTGAAAGTACAGCAGGACTACACCGTAGACAACAGGAAGAGAAACAAGAGACAGAGAAAGAATCGAGTAAGCCTGGAACCCCGGGTAAATCTGTAGCTCAAAAAGAGACAAAAATTGAGACAACACATAGGGCAGCAAACACAGCCACTACACCCTCCTCAACACCTGAACCATCAGCTTCATCAGCGGCTAGTTCTAAAAATAGTGATCAACCATTAGCATGTAAAGTTACTCAGGGTTCAGGTTCTAATTTGAATTTACCATCAAGTGCAGAACTGTCAAGAGAGTCAGAAGATTCACAAGATTCTGAACCTATTTTACCTATGAATGTCATGATACATCAGCAAAGCATGCCACACAGGGTAACAATGCCACAGATGTTTAATGCTGCTGGTGTGCCACATGCAGCTGTTTCAAAACCAGAAAGTCAACAGTTATCTGAAATGATTCAGACAGAGGAAACCTCTCGATCAAGTTCAAATAGCCCAAGAGTTTTACCCCAATCAAACAGTCCCAGAATTCCTACTCCACAGTCTTCAGACATGATGAGATCAACTTCGGGAAGTCCAAGAATTCTACCAACTCAGGATGGAGCAAGATCCACTTCCAGTAGTCCAAGAATTCCTCAGTCACCAAATCAGCGACCCCCTCCTGATTTGTATCGTCAAGGTGTACCTTATCGTCATCCTCCAGTTCCTGAAGGCTATAGGTCAGGGTCTACAAGTCCACGGGTTTTGGATGCTTCTTTACAGAAATCCGCCACAAGCCCAAGAGTTTCTAATGCACCATCTCCAAAAGATATTCAAAGAACTATCCCTAGTCCTCGAATGGACCCACAGAGACCAGGATCAGCAAATTCTGATAGTTCAAGAACAGGAAGTCCTAGAGTACCCCCAAGTATCTCACCAGCAGGACATATGCACTTCTCTGCTGATCCACAACATCAGGGTATGCCTGGAATTCAACAATCTCATTTTATGTCAAGAACTTTACCTCATCAGATACCACCTCGTGGGAAATCACCTGGAAGGGTTTCTCCAAGGCAGTCTCAGCCTTCACCTATTTCAGATACCCAAATGATGTCACAATCTCAAATGTTAACTCAGTATCCTGGTAGAAAGTCACCAGGACAAGGCTTTGCGCCTAATTCTATGGGAAGAGGTATGCCTCCATACCCACCGTCTACTCTGCCTGTAAGTTTTCATAATCAAGGTGCCAGTAATGCATTCAGACCGGGAATGATGCAACACTCTACTCCAAATAGATTTCAACAGCAACCTAATTTTCGACCTCAGTTTTCCTCAGAACAACAACAACAGAGACCAATGTCACAGAGGTATATGTATCCATACCCACAATCTGTGACTTCCTCATTAGCAGAATCCACTTTAGCTCAACTACCAAGGTTTACAGCCAAGGTAACATCAGCTGAGTCGGGTACTTCTCCGACAAGTCAGTCTGCACCAGTGTTATCTTCAGGAAATCAACCATCAGAGTCGGAGCAGACTGGTTTTAACCCATCTGAACCAGCAATTCCTGGATTAAGACAAGATAAAAATAGCTTAAATCCTACTGAATCTTCTATACCTAGATCATCTCATCATATACAACAGTCATATATTCCTCAAAGTACAACAAACATACCACCAAATTCCAATCAAAATGTGTTACCCACTTCTGTACAAATGTCACAGACTCCAATGGGTTCTTTACAGACAAGTACAACATACTCAGCTATGGGCACAATTTCACATGGACAAATCCCATCAACCAAAGTGTTTGTTTCATCTTCACAGTCCATTGTCTCCACATCACAACCAATAGAAGGGCAAAGCAATACAACTTCTAGTCATAGTATTAGTCAAACTACCACTTCATCAAGTAACGATAGCAGCTATAAAGAGATTACTTCAGGTACAGAGGAAGGTAAACAGTCGTCTGTTAGTAATACTCAGACAACTGTTAATGAGACTAGTCAAGCACCAATGACATCAGGGGTTTCAACAAGTTCATCCAATCAGACATTAGAATCTAAGGATGTGGTTAAGGAGGAAAACCCTTCTCAATAATACTCGGCTGAATGTGTTGTTCATCTGAAACTATTATGTGATTACGGTCTATTAAACAGTTTAAAAAAGAAATAATAGTATTAGGATTAGAAAAGACATTATCTCATATTTCAAATTTAAGATGGGATCTCATAGACTACACATTAAATGGCAACTATGTTTGTGAATAGGATGTAGTGAGTTATTTGGACATATTAAATGGTACAAATGTTTGTGAATAGGATGTAATATACTATTTGAATCAAAAGAAGGAGAACTTTAATGTTTATGTCATTTTATATATTTATTATTACAATGAATTGGAAAATATATACCATGTGTGTTGGATCTGATTGTTTACCACATTGCAAGGACCTTGGAGTGCATAACTCAGTGCTGGATGGTTACATAAGTGCTGCGTTGATCTAGGATATAATGATTTATAAATACATTTCAAGTGATGTGTTTGAATTAGACTATAAAAAGCTACAGTTGAAGAAGTCAATTTCAAAGAAATATTCTCGACAAGTTTAAATTCAAAGGACTAGTCAGTTCTGTGTATTTTCTTGATGACATGTCATATTAAACAGAAAATTCCTCGACTTCATATGGGATGTAGTTTTTTGTCTGCAGGTAAGACTTTATTAGTAGATGATCACCCCATATAGACATTAAATGATGTATCATACACACACATAGTCTAAAAAGTAAAGAACCCAATGAAAAAAAAAATACTTATGTAGCTGTAACAGTAGAGCAAGATTCCCACTAGAAATTCCTATTGTCACCTCCGGTACTCAAAACTGGGACCTCTGTGTTCAAAATTGATGTTCTAACCAATGGAGCTAAAGAAGTACTTCTTAGGGGCCTGTCACATCATTGACATTCCATCTGGAAATGAAGAGACTTTAGAATTCAAAAAAAGCACACAAAAAGTGATAATTTTTGTTAAGCATTGTAATCATGGTAATATAATAGTTTCACACTCACACACACACACTTCTTTTTTGTACAGAAAAATATATATTACTTACTGCATCCCAGATTTCTTTATTTGTTCATAAACAGTTTTTTAATATCTTTTTTTTCTGTCTTGTATATGACAATTTATTTTGAAAAATACATTTTTAGAATTTTAATAAGTATTATTCGTGTAGTTTTTATTTTATTTTTTAAATCTGTAATAAAGGCATTTAAAATCAATCAATTATGTTACCTTTTACAGTTCAAAAGTTTTGTAGTCCAGTCAAACTAAGATTTAACCTCAAACTAATTACAACAGAAAATGCCCTTTATATACAGAGAAAAAAGTCCCTTAAAATCTAATTTGAGGAAAACTCAAAATCAGCATTTTTTATTTCATACGGAAATTAACATTGGAAGGGGAGATAACTCTTGCAAAATGTGTCTTTTTTTGTCAATTTTTGGTTGTTTTTCTTGGATTTTTTATAAATTATGATACTTTGATGGGGCTATAAGTTTGTATTTGACTAAATTATATAATCTTCTGCTCATGAAATGTACAAAACCGAAGTGTTATGGGTAGTTTAATTTTTTTCATGCATTTTTCATTTAAGAAATTTCATATTTGAAGCTTTGTGACCATTTTGAAAAAGTAAATTGAAAAGTTGGTATTGTTTATATCTGCATATTATATTTTTTTCAGCAACTTACTTATCTAAAGAAACTTTAAACCACAAAATGAAGAATACATGCTTAATTATTTTTATTAAATTTGAGATTCTTTACCTTGACATGTTGAAAAATTCAATAAATGGTCAACTAATGAATTACAAAATCTAGATTATAGCTTGGTAAAAGATATGAAAACACCTTTAGAGTTGTTTGTCATACTCTAAAGACCCCTAAAATATCAAGAATCGATACATTCTGATGAATAGAAGTGGTAAAGTTATAATTTTGTATCAATTGTGCCTCTTTTTTTGCAGGAGTTATCTCCCTTTTCAATGCAAATCTCCATAGGAATTTTAAATGATTTTTTTAAGTCTTCTTCAAGTTAGATTTAATGGGACTTTTTTCTGTGTATATTTCCTGTATAATGCTAAAGATTAAAACTTTAAATCTTCTGTTGCAACTACTTTTGGGTTAGGGTCAAATTTATGCTAGATTGACAGGACTATTGGTCGATTTGAAAATTTGAAGAAATATAAATTCTTGTATTGTTTTATAAAATTGAAAACAGTCTTAAAAAAGATTTTGTTTGGCAATATCAGCAACTACATCACTGGTGTAAATCATGCATTATGGAGATCCCTGATCTGTAATGACTGTCACAGAAATATTTGATTTTAGTAAATGCTTTATTAAATTCCACTCTTCTAGGCGAAAGGGGGCAAAATATGATGCCCTCTCTCCTAGGGTCTATCCAAATACTGTTTCTACTCTCTAATTTAAGTTTAACTCCTGCAAAATTTATGAAACTGATAAGCAATGCTAAGAACCAAAATTTGAAAACAGAGTTCAAATTTGAGCAGTGAGTTAATTCTTTCAGTATTAAAAAACTTGTTACATAAGAAATAAAAACAAAACAGTGAAAATATGAACATGATGAAGAAAAAAAAACACATAAAAAAAATACAGACGACTAGAACAATAGAACAGTTTAAAAACTAACGGTTAAACATCAAATGCTATCAAAAAGTTTTTTCAGGTATGATTGATAAGCCAAGCAACGTATTACTAATATAAAAGTTCATTCCAAATGACATGAAATTAAAAAAAGAAATAATTGTTTCTCTTTTTCTTTCAGCGTGAAATAGAAACTGCTGCAGATTCTCATTAACCATTAGATGACAAAGAAATAGTTGTTTGATAGAAATGTTGTATATGTATTATTTATGTTTGAAAAAGAAATTTTTATATTGTGTTTAAAAATTTATGCAAGAAAGAGATGTTTAACTTTTTAGAAATATTTAATGTGATGGTAGATATTTTTTCTCAGAGATGCTATACATTTTGTTTGTACATGGCTTTGTTTGTGATGAAATATATGTTTTTTGAATAAGGAGATTATCATGCAAGGTAGTCTATTTGTGGTTATTTGTTTGTTATACATGTTTTTTTGTATGATTGTCCTAGTAAATTTTAGTGATATGCAAGTCTTTACATTTTATTAGACATTACCATGTAGAATAAAGATATGTAATTGCCAATGAGACAATTATCCAAACTATTTTGGCTTTTGCAAAATAAGGAATCTGTCCTTTCTTCATGGTAGAAAGTTTGTCAGTTCAAAATCTCTTCCAATTTTAAATGTGATAGAGCATTTCATGCCATATATTGTCACTAATTTAAATCTCTGCCATGCATTTTGGAGGAATATTGGTTTATGTCTATCCATCAGTCTAGCAGTTATTGTTGATTACATACCTTATATATTTAGATATAGGAATATGTGGTATGAGTGCCAATGAGACAACTCTCCATCCAAGTAACAATTTATAAAAGTAAACCATTATAGGTCAAGTTACGGCCTTCAACACAGAGCCTTGGCTCACACCACACAGCAAGCTATAAAGAGCCCTAAAAATTACTAGTGTAAAACCATTCATTTGTTCACTTCAATGATCTTCAATATTCTGTTCTCTCTTACATATTACATATTGATTTTTTGCAGTTTCTAAAAGCAACAAATGAATTTCTTTGTATGAGGAAGTGTGGCAATGCTAATACAAAATAGTACAGTTTACAAAGAGAAAAAAACCAAAGCATTTTTCACAAAAATATAGTAGGGGTTAAGTTTATGAATACTCAAAAAGAGAGACAATAGATACCAAACACATTCAAACCCATATAAATAAAACAAAAAAACAAACAACAACGTCATGGCAAGAGCAAATGATGAACAACCACAAATTAAAACACAAAAAAACAGACTGAGCAACATAAAGCCCCACCAAAAACCAGAGGTGATCCCAGGTGCTTTGGAAGGGTAAGCAGATACTACTCCAAATATAGCATGGTTTGTGTTGTTCATGTAAGAACATATCTGGTGGTTAGTCTTATATTGGTAGGTCATATTCAGAGAAAAAGGAGGGGATAGGGTGAAGACAAGCAGAACATATCTGGTGGTTAGTCTTATATTGGTAGGTCATATTCAGAGAAAAGAGGAGGGGATAGGGTGAAGACAAGCAGAACATATCTGGTGGTTAGTCTTATATTGGTAGGTCATATTCAGAGAAAAGAGGAGGGGATAGGGTGAAGACAAGCAGAACATATCTGGTGGTTAGTCTTATATTGGTAGGTCATATTCAGAGAAAAGAGGAGGGGATAGGGTGAAGACAAGCAGAACATATCTGGTGGTTAGTCTTATATTGGTAGGTCATATTCAGAGAAAAGAGGAGGGGATAGGGTGAAGACAAGCAGAACATATCTGATGGTTAGTCTTATATTTTTGGGTCATATTCAGAGAAAAGAGGAGGGGATAGGGTGAAGACAAGCAGAACATATCTGGTGGTTAGTCTTATATTGGTAGGTCATATTCAGAGAAAAGAGGAGGGGATAGGGTGAAGACAAGCAGAACATATCTGGTGGTTAGTCTTATATTGGTAGGTCATATTCAGAGAAAAGAGGAGAGGATAGGGTGAAGACAAGCAGAACATATCCGTTATCATCTGTGAAAATGGTTAACCAACTTGTGATGATGTCCATAAAATTCATAATGGAGAGCTTGCATTTCCTATCATGATTTTCTTGATAGAGGGTTGCTGCTCACAAGGAAGCTATTAAACCAAGAGTTCCAAATGGTGAAGTTGAAATCATCCCTTTGTAAATTTTACGGACGCCATCACGAGTTGGTGACCGTTATGGAATAACCGTTTCACAAATGACAGTGTATCATCAGTATGAGTGGCCGTTCATGTCATTTGCGCGATTATATACGCGTATATAATTTTCAACGCGTATATATACGCGTATATTGTGGTTTTCAACGCGTATATTGTGGTTTTCAACGCGTATATTATCGTTTTATACGCGTATATTGTTAAAATAAACACGTTTATACTTTATTCCAATTTATTTATCATATACGCGTTAATATACGCGTTATTTGCATAAATATACGCGTTAATATACGCGTTATTTGTGTTAATATACGCGTATGAAATCATTATATACGCGTTAATAAACATTCGTTTGTCTTATTGTTTTAACCAATGAAAGCTGCGTTCTTAAACTGGTTTGCATGTGACAATTGTATAACGGTCCGTGTAACACTTATCAAATCAAAGTTTTAAAAAGTTTTGAAATTTTAGATTTTTGGAATTTTGATCCAAGTTTTAAAATATAAAAATTTCAAATTGTGTTAAAGTTTTGAAATTTTGAAATTTTAACCAAATTATTAAAATATCAAAATTCTTAATATCGTTTATAAATTTGATAGTTTAGAAATTTGATCAAACTTCTAAAATACTAAATCTAACGCGCAATTTTAATTATTTCACTTTTTGAAAGTTTGATTTTTCAAATGTTTGCTTAAAATATCAAAATAGAAAAGGGGCAATAAGAGGGATACCTGTAAAAAGCGAAAGGAAATAAAAGCGGAACGATAAGAAACAATATAAATTAAAAACATACTGATACTTAAAAGTTTATGTATGAAATAAAACAGACAGTTGTAAGCGGTGAAAAAAGAATGACAAAATTAATATTTCTTCAAAGAAGATACCAGTCGTACGGCTCTGATATTGACCATTTTACCTGCTGGTTTTTCTAGCACCCATATTTTTGGAGAAACAGGAGTAACAGTAAAAACTGAACAACTCGCAGTAGTTCATATAGTATGGTTATGTTGAGCATGTATATATACATTTTCTACTAAACTCTTAAGCAACAAAAAAGCCCAATACACGATGTATTACTTCTTTTGATTTCATTTTTTTTTTCTGTTTTGCGTTACGACTTCTTACTTTCTGCAATCATGTTGGCTAAAGAATATGTCATTTCATGTACAGAATGAACGATCATCTTAAACGTTTTTATCTATTCTTTGTAAGTTGTTTGCCCTAAATATTCAGCTTTAAGCGTTCCGTAAGAAGGTTGGTCAAGAAAAGCGCTTTATGATACTGAATGCACGGTGTCCTAATTAAGGTTGTGCTAGTCCGCAACGTGGGAGGTTTTTAATATAATCTTATTTACGCTGAAATTAAGACGGTACTAAGATCCAATATCACAAAATTGGAGCCAAGATATTGTTACAAGGTATCTACAACAACTCATCATAGATTGATACCAGGTTATAAATTTTGCCGCTTTTTGCGCCAGACGCGCGTTTCGTCTACAAAAGACTTATTATTGACACTCGAACCAAATTAAGTTAAAAAGGCAAATAAAGTCAAATGAAATTGAAAAGGCCAAATAAAGTAAACTTTTAAATCCAACGTATAGCTCTGGTTTTGTAAAAGTTGAAACCTTTCATATCATATATAAATGTATACCATAAACATTATTTTCACGAGCATTTATATTTATGTAATAGTTACCGCTGTACTACATTTAGCACCCAACTTTCATTCATGTTTATGTAATATTTGCCGCTGTACTACATTAAGCACCCATCTATCCAGTTGTAGGTGTTGGCATTTTGAAAGTTGAAAATTGTTTTCAAAAGTTTATATCAGCGATAAATAGTAATCTTCTGGGAAACCAATATTTAGATAGTCACTATTTTTTTACTTGATACTACCACTAGGGGCTTCGATAATGGTACATTAAAATTATTATGATCCTCAATTTGATGATATAATATTCTGTGCCAGCAGAGGACAAAAGAAAAATTATCCATGCCTTTAATGTTAGATATGAACCAGATAAATTGATTAATAGCGATGAAAAACTTTAAAAAAAGTTAGCGCTTCGACAAAACAACCTCACCCCACTTTCAAATGGTTGCTCCCTTAAAGACAACGTTTGGACTGGTTATCACACACGTAGCTCCATTATAGGTTCTAAATCAACCACTGTTTTATAATGGTAAACAAAAGCAATAGATTTTTTTGTATTAAAGGATATTTTTGTCCCGTATTTGAATTTTGTTATTTGGGTATTTTTAAGTTATCGTACGACAATCGACTTTGAGCAAACTAAAAGTTCACATGTACACCCAGTCATAATGGAGTGTGCAAAGAGAAGCCGCACTGTCAGCTGCATGATGATTTTTTTTCCATTTTTGGCCGTACACCAATGTTGCTCTCGAAAAACCAGTCCAATGTAAAACGCTGAATTTTAAGTAAAGAATTCACCTACGGAACGCTGAAACTGAAATTTGAAATTCAAGAAAAATAAGAACGAAACGAGTTTTTGACCAAAGTGAAGTTAAAACATATCTACTAGTAGTTTAATTGAGGTATCGAGCTGGCGTAAGACAGTAACTGCTAGACTTATATATAGAAGTCCTTTGTTAGTTTATTATCATTGTCATATTGATTAGTTTCTTTTGTTTCCTATTCTGACACATTAAAGTGCGTTTTACTGTTCGTATTACTGTGTGTTTTTCATTCTTTATTGGCTAGAGGTATAGGGGGAGGGTTGTGATCTCACGAAACATATTAAACCCCGCTGCATTTGTGCGCCTGTCCCAATCCAGGAGCCTCTGTCCTTCTAAGTCTTGTATGATTTTGATTTTAGTTCATTGTTATATTTCGGAGTTTAGTATTACGTCTATAATCACTGAACCAGTACACTTTTTGTCTAGGGGCCAGCTGAAACACGCATAGCACAACTTTCATTGCGACGCTATATATTAAGTATTCCTTCCGTATCATTTCTGGGAACTGAAATAAATCTTAAAAGGCAATATATGTTCATCAGGCAATCGATAAACATGAAGGAAAACGTTTTAAGTTGTATATGCGACCGAAGCGCTTTTTCTGGATCTACCTTCACCAGGAACGTCAAAAAGGCGAATAATGCTATTTGGTTAACTGCATGTGAGTTGGTCATTTTACACTGGTACTTCTAAATGTTGGGCACTGGGAACACAAGATAGCTTTGAATTATTTATCTCAAACACTAACCTTATACATGTATAAGAGATTTAAATCAACGTAGTTGATTCCGGATTAAATAGGTTTAATTATATTTTTTTTTGATAGATGCACAACCTTAAAATTTCAGGATACTGTTATCCCATGTGATGTCTAATATGTTTCATAAAAAAAAACCGACTTCTTCTTTTCATTATTTATTTTGTTATTAAGAATGTTTTGATATATTTCATGCTATTTATTTATAACTAAGAATAGTTCTTATCAGAGCCGTGTTTACATCAGTGTTTACAGGTACCCCTCTTGTCGCCCCTTTATATTTTTGATATTTTAAGCAAACATTTAAAAAATCAAACTTTCAAAAAGTGAAATTATCAAAATTGCACGTTATGTTTAGTATTTTAAAAGTTTGATCACGTTTCTTAGCTATCAAATTTATAAACGATATTTAGAATTTTGATATTTTAATAATTTGGTTAAAATTTCAAAATTTCAAAACTTTAACACAATTTGAAATTTTGATATTTTAAAACTTGGATCAAAATTCCAAAAATCTGAAATTTCAAAACTTTTTAAAAAGTGTTACACGGACCGTTATACAATTGTCACATGCAAACCAGTTTAAGAACGCAGCTTTCATTGGTTAAAACAATAAGACAAACGAATGTTTATTAACGCGTATATAATGATTTCATACGCGTATATTAACACAAATAACGCGTATATTAACGCGTATATTAACGCGTATATTTATGCAAATAACGCGTATATTAACGCGTATATGATAAATAAATTGGAATAAAGTATAAACGTGTTTATTTTAACAATATACGCGTATAAAACGATAATATACGCGTTGAAACCCACAATATACGCGTTGAAAACCACAATATACGCGTTGAAAACCACAATATACGCGTATATATACGCGTTGAAAATTATATACGCGTATATAATCGCGCAAATGACATGAACGGCCACTCATACATCAGTACACCAGATATAGGTACTAACCAAGCGGGCGTCAGCGATTTTGACCTTACACGGTAGCAAAATCTTTGTTTTGCTTTATCAATATTCAATGTACATTTCTCAACATTTAAAATTCATGCTCCAAAATAATTTTTGCATCGATTTTTTCCTATTCATTAAACACCTTTGATATTTAAAGTCATAAGAAACGAGTGACCGGTGAAAAATAATGTTCTTCCAATTCTTGAACCAATGCATACAAACATCATAAACTTAGTCTTCTGTGCACGAATTTCTCATTTTTTTCGTGTAAATTTCGTATAATTGTCAATTTTTTTTTCAATCGGCCAGTGTTGGTGTGAAAATATGGCAGGTAATTAAAGTTCGTGTTTTGAATCCGAAGTTTAGCGATTGTCACCTGTTTGTCAACAATCGACATAAAATCAACAAAAAGCATGGAAATTGAGCACGTGTTTAACATGTAAATTCAGATAATAGTTTATTTTAAGAACATTCATGCGTATTGTGATCACCGGATTTTTACGAGGTGAGTCACACTGAGGTCACTTTGCATACGGAAAATATGTCGGGGGGAATTTCTTGCTGGCAGCAAGCAATTAAAATAAAGTAAACTTCTTCTAAATTTGAATGAATTAAAGAATTTTCTTCAGAAAAAAGTATATGTACATAAGTTTTATAATGAAAACTATCCATTGAGTTATAAAAAACTTATGCATTATTTTTTTTTGATTTGAGGTTTCTTATGACTTTAAATAAAAACAATTAACTTGTACATTTGCAAATAGTTGTGAATGTCAACATTAACTTTCAATTACGATACAACTGACGAACTGTAGAGACATTTACATGTTTTATCTGAAATAAAGCTTATACTGGGCAAAAGAAATAGTCATAAACCTATCTGATTATTAGTTCCTTGAAATTTTTTGGGTAATAAACGAGCATAAAAATAATGTTTTTATGTACGGTGTACAACCACTTAACTATGCACCGTACAGAATGATTTATGTTGTCTGCTAAGCACTGTACACAACTCTTCTTTTCAAAATAAAATATCGAAAAATAACATATTTATGAGAGATTTCAATGCCAATTATTGAAACAGCTATTCTTATTACACACACACAGTGACCTTCTATCTGAAAAAGAGTTGCAATGTATATAGAATCATATTGGATGAGACTAGCGTCAACTTCTTTCACAAGTATTTGCACATGTTTTTATACGCCCGTCGTCTTTTAGACGGGATGTATTATGGTATACCGTTGTCTGTCCGTCCGTCCGTCGTCCACACTTCGGCCAATAACTCAAAAACACTTTCAACAATTTCCATGAAACTTAAGTGAATTGTTTATATCTATTGACGTAAGCTCCCTTTCTTTTTTTTTTTAATTTCAGATTTGAAGTTTTGGAATTTATGGGGCTTTATTCATTAAAAAAAAAGGGAGGTCCGTCGTCCACACTTCGGACAATAACTCAAAAACACTTTCAACAATTTCCATGAAACTTAAGTGAATTGTTGATATCTATTGATGTAAGCTCCCTTTTGCTTTTTTTAATTTCAGATTTTAAGTTTTGGATTTATGGGGCTTTATTCATAAAAAAAGGGTGTCCGTCGTCCACACTTCGGACAATAACTCAAAAATACTTTCACCAATTTCCATGAAACTTAAGTGAATTGTTTATATCTATTGACGTAAGCTCCCTTTCGTTTTTTTTTTTAATTTTAGATTTTAAGTTTTGGATTTATGGGGCTTTATTCATAAAAAGGGGGGGGGGGGGTTTCAACACTTTGGACAATAACTCAAAAAGGCTTTCACCAATGTCCATGAAACTTTGGTGAATTGTTTATATCTATTGATGTAAGCTTCCTTTCCCTAGCCATGGCGTTGTCAGTTTGTTTTAGATTTATGAGTTTGACTGTCCCTTTGGTATCTTTCGTCCCGCTTAATAGACAAAATACTTGTATCGTTGGTCATTCTTTCTTTTATGAAACAAAGCAGAACCACTTCCAGGTTCTCTTTTAGTTTGAATCGTGAATACTGATTACTCGTTTAAAAAGAAGAAAAGTCAAATGTTTAAAAACTGTTGCACGATGCATGGAAGAGCAATAGATAGTATGTACACTAAAAGATCTTTGATAATTTTCAACCCTCACCCTAACTTAGGACTTCTGTAACAGTCTTAAACCACGGAGAACGGTCCACAATGAACATTCAGCTATATGGAAATGAAACCTGTAATAATTTGTTACAAAAAAAGTAATTAATTTCATAATGGGCAGAACACACCTTCAAAATGTATGCAAACTTGTGTATGTAAACTTTCAAAGTACTGGGTTGAAAAGTGTAGGATATGTGTGGTTACACAAAATAAATCAGGAGCGGATCCAGTCATTTTGAAAGAGGGGTTCCAAATACAAGTCCCCATTCAAATGCATTGATCATCCAAAAAAAGGGGGGTCCAACCCCGTAATGTGTGAAGATTCATTGGCTCTGGGTTGAAAACTAGCAGGAGTTGCTAACAGTTACACGAAATATTCACTCACTGTTACTCACTCAAATGCCTCATATCATCGTTCTATAAGCTGGTTTGGCACTTCTTGCTAAAGCAAAACATGAGATTCATATCCAGAAAAATGAATTTAGTGATATGTGCAGTGAAGAACATGACTGCACGAAGTGGTTGATAAAGTTTTTTAACAATGTGCAAGTTTTAGAACTTTTCTGCATGCGGAGATTGATAGTGGCTATTTAACCATATTGTGGCTAAGATAAGAATATTTAATGGCTTTTTAACCACTTATTGTATAAGTAATAGTTATCTATAATGTAGAACATTGCTGCATAAAGAGGTTGATAGTGTGACTTCTCATTCAGACGTAGCCTATAATTGCTAACATCCACTTTACTTGAACTTTGGTGGATAGTTGTCTCGTTGGCAATCGTACTTCATCTCCTAATTTGCATAATGGATAAGTATAAAGTCATATTTGCAGTGTAGAATAAAATTGAGGATGGATTAATGGGGAATGTGTCAAAGAGACAACAACCCGACCATAAAAAAAAGGCACTGGCTACGGTTACATGGAAATGTAACAATAATAAAAATATTATTGTTACAAGATTTCAAGATTCAAGACAAAAGGCGAGACATTTCAGCGTGTGCACTATTGTTGAATAAATGTGTCAGGTTAGTTCCGATGCAAAGGCCTTACAAGTGAATCAATGTTAACGCCAACATATGCAATCTTTAATGACCTGACAACAGTATCGTAACTATATCCCTTCTTAATAAGTCAATTTAAAGGTTTTGTTAGTTTCTGAGGTGAATACTGACATTTCTGTGCTTTATAAAGAATATTTCCTCAGAAAAATTGGATCTGAAATACCTGAACGTATAAGGGACTTATCATTTTTTACCTGGGAGGGGGGGCTTGTCATTTTGAAATCAAACATACAAAATTTCTTGACCCTCCCCCTATAATATTTCACTATTTTTATTTGATCCCCCCAGTAAAAACATTTAAAAAAAATCAATCCCCTCTCTATCAAACATGCCAGAATTTTAACATGCATGTTATTTCACGAAAAATATTGAAAATGATATATTCTCAGTGGAGTCAAAAACATATTTGAGGGAAAATTGTCTTGAAATAGGGCACTTCCATGAGGCCTCTTCCATGAATATAAGTAGGTAGCGCAAGCCAGTGTTTTGAGTATTTTTTTTTCTGACTTGTTTTTCTAATTTCCAGTATTGTCATGATTGTGCTATAAAAGAAAACTTGATTCTTAGTAACTCTGAAAAATAACTTTTTGAAACAGTAACAACACATTTTTTTACTAAGAGGAATCTATTATATGCATGTCCTCCTTCTCTTGAACACTGCTTACACTGAAGTTTTATGTAAGGCCTTATTGAAATGTCAATTAAGTCGCTTAACTTATATATCGAGCCGGATAGTTCATGCTTTCAGCTTGAACAATTAATTTACTCATTTATTGTCACAATTAATTCATGAATGTGTGATAGTACATGTAGCCTCAAAATTTTGATTTATTAGCCTAAAAGTAAAAAAAAAATGAGGGAGTATGAATGGTGCTAAAAATATATTTTGATTTGACTGTTGCAATGTTCTTCTTGACATGTTGTCTCTTGAAGTGTGTGAAATACTGATTTACATGTGTTAAAAATATTGATCCCCCCACTTTGAATTTATAAAAAACTTGAACTCCCTTTTCTACACACAGAAAAAAACTTGATCCCCCCTGTATTTTGACCAGCCCCCCCTCCCAGATAAATAATGATAAGTCCCTGAGAAGTCTGCACGTTGAGCTGTATTTACGAATGATGTCCTTATACCGATGATAAAATTTAGTAAATGTTTTGACTAGTTTGTGATATCGAAAACCCTGGTGTAATAATTTTTCAGTAATACATAAATTTCTCTCGTTAAGATCTCAAACATTTTTACATACACGAGCGAATTGTACAAGTTGAGATATATAAACACTAAGATGGTGACAAGGGAACGTCGCCATCTAAAAATGGATAATTAACGATAGGAAATGAAAAATCATCTCTTTTATCATAAATTGTAGTATTAAGCTTTCCGTTAGTGATATAGATATCAAGATCGAGGAAAGGGCAGTGGTAACATGTTAGTATTAGCTTTATTTAAAGTATGTTAGAAGATTACTTCTAAGAGGTTGTTAGTGTAATTTTTTTTAGTCAGATAATGGCGAAGTTGGTGATACCTGCATTGAAGAACATTGCTGCAAATGGAAGTTAATAGTGTAGCTAAGCTGCTTATTACCTAGATAATTGCTCAGTTGGGGGATATTTGAAGTGTAGGAGATGCACGAAGATGCACGAAGATGTTCATTGATAATTGTGATTTTTAATCAGAACACGAGTAGGTTAGGAAGACCGGACTATGTAGTCCATTTTTGTATATTCAAGCGGCAGACCGGTAGACAGTATGGCTTCTCATCCAGATAATGGCTAAGTTGGAAATATCTGCAGACCAGTGTCACGGTGGGTATGGTTGTCATGCGAGAGAACGTTCTGTGCTGGTGATTTGGTCCTGACGGGTGCTGGTGATCAATGAAAAAATGTAAACAAAGACGAAAATTATGATTTTTGACGTTAACACTCATAAAAAATGGAAGAAAACAGTTGAGATTTTTTAATTTTGTTTCTTATGGGTTCATATGTAAACCATTAAAAAGTTGACCCTCTAAACTGTTTCAGTAAGCGTAACACAAAAATGCTCATTTTCAGAAAATCTCGAACTAAAAAAATAAAACAAAAATGCTCTTGAATAGAGTCCGCTTTCTATACAGCAATCCACACGACAAAACTATTTTGTGAAAAAACATTGCAATTTATTAAAATTTAGCATTTTCTCAATTTATTCATGTCCTGATACTGTGCTGGTGGGTCCTGTCATTGTGCTGATGGGTCCTGATACGTGGTGGTGATTTTGGATAAGAAGTTGGTCATATTTGAAACAAATGTTACAAAATCAATAAAATTGGGCAGATAATTGTTGTCAATAGGATCTATGACTCCTATTTTAGCTCTTGTGCATCCATTTGGCTGTTTAATATGTGTTTTCAAATGATCGTAATTTGTATTACATAATTTCATAAAAGGCAAACATCTTTCGTCCAATATCAGATAAATAACAATATAGATCTCTATAGTATCTAAAATAAGAATAGTTTTATTAAGCTATTAAATGCCCCTTACATTGATGCTTCAACAATGATCAAAGCCCATGCCATGCACAAAGACATGTTTGTTAGCGCTCCGCATACCCTCCCCACTTCTACCCAACCAACCCTCCTCATTTCCTCCTTCATTGTTACAGTGGTGTACCAACACAACAATTTATCATATAAAATAATAACACAAAGACACACATTATTGAACAACGAATGCTCGCAGGTACTGAAAGCTAGTTCAAAGGCGCATTTTCAACTAATAGATAAACCATGTTCTCATATACAAAAATCCTAAATCGTGTCGATTAAAAAAGTCTCAAAACTTAGTTCACATTTTAGTTATAATTAAGGCCCTTTTGATTTTTATTCATAAAAATATTTAAACATAGAAAAGTAGGACACATTGTTCACTTCCTCCCCCGTAATTCTTTATCAAAAATGTTTATTTATTTTGGAATTTTGAAATGAAAAAGCTAAGAAATCTTAGTTTTGTTAGTGTTCTCTGTGTTATCTCGTCTTCATTCTCTGACATATTCTAGTCTGCCCTTTCATAAAATAGTGATTTTTTTTAGTGTTCTATTGACCTTTTGAAAAAAATACCTGATAACCGTTCAGTCAAAAAAATTATGTTGAAAAAATCTTACATATACAGCAAGTGATTCTAAAATAGCTATAAGATACATTTTTCTTTTAAAATACAACTTTTAAATCTTACGGGACACTATTCCAAGCTTAAAACTTTCCCTGTAACCTCGCTCTAACTTATCCCCCCCCCCCCCCAAAAAAAAAAAAAACAACCACCAAACAAACAAACCCGCAATACTATTGTCATTCTTATAGTCAGCACTCAATTGTTCATAAACAAATGTGTTTTAAGTTGCTAAAGACATATGATTCAAACGCTCAGAAAGTCCTTTGTTCTATATTTTTGCTCTCCATTTTTATGCAAAACCTTTTACATTTTTATTTTATCCGGGGTTATTGTTGAAGGTCGTACGATGACGTATGGTTGTAATACATACTTCCTTTGGTTTCTTATGGAAATTTGTCCATTGACAACAAACATACCACATCATCTACTTTATATAAATATTGTATAAACTACAACGTATTTTGGTGATCTTGCAAAATTATCGTCATCCCGAAAATCGTTATCATATTTTCTTATCTTAAAAGGGGTCAAGACGGGTTCCAATAACTAATGCCCAATTTGGATTTAGAGTTAATCATAGAACTGCAGACAGTGTATTTATCCTTAAAACTTTGATTAATAAATATATTCATAAAAATAAAAGAAAACTTTTTGTCTGTTTTGTAGATCTTAAAAAGGCTTTTGATTCCCTTTGGAGAATTGGAATGCTTTATAAATTAGCTAAAATGGGTGTAGGGAAACATATGTTTGAAATAATAAAACAACAGTTTATTCATACTGAAGCATCTTTAAAATATAATGATAAACATTCTAGATTCTTTCCCATTGACCGAGGAGTAAAACAAGGGGACAGTATTAGTCCCACACTCTTCAATTTATTTATTAATGATATAGTTGAAAATTTTGACCATAAAGGTTCAACACCCTTGAGAATATTAAATTCTGATATAGGAAGTCTTTTGTTCGCTGATGACCTTATAATTTTATCGGAAAGTAAAGAAGGTCTTCAAAATAGCCTAAATAACTTATCAAATTACTGTGAAAAATGGCAATTATGTCTAAATACTAAAAAAACAAAAACAATGATCATTGAACAAAGAACTACAAAACTGGAACCATACATTGTAAGGTTCAATAATGAAAAAATTGATAACGTTACAGAATATAAATTTCTGGGCACTCTGATAAAAAATAACGGAAATTTAAATGCAAGTTTAACAGATTTAGCCAAAAAAGCTAGGAAAGCTCTGTTTTCATTAAAAAAACATGCAGCCTTTTGGGGAAATTTCCCTGTTAATGTATCCTGTAATCTTTTTGATTCTCTTATAAAACCAATTTTAACATATAATGCTGAAATATCATACATGGATACATATCAATCTTATTATAGAGCAAAAGGCAGATTAAAATCTCAAAACAAAGATATAGATAATTTCCAATATTTGGATAAGACTCCCTTTGAAAAGGTTCATGTTAATTTCTGTAAATATATTCTATGTACTAAAAAAACATCTGCTAATTTAGGCGTTAAAGCTGAACTTGGTAGACAACCAATAGCAAAATATATAAAAACACAAGCAATTCTTTATTGGGCTAGATTAAATACTGAAAACATAAACCCGTTACTAAAAGAAAGTTATACATTAAGTAAACACCTTGATTCACAAGGAGTTTATACTTGGTTCACTTTTATAAAAGACTCAACACAAGAAATGAATATTGATACATAAAAAGTAATGTCCTGTCAAAACATGGAACAAGTTAACAAATTAAAGACTTGGATTAAGAATACTACAAGTAAATTTTATACAGAACTACTGGAAAATAAAATAAATAGTTTGAACGAAAATAACAAACTTTTTCTTTACAAAAATATTAAAGTCAAACCAGACCAAGAATTTTATCTTAAATATCAAAATTTTGAAACTAGACGTTTATTTACAAAAATCAGAATTAGTGACCATAATTTGCTCATTGAAAAGGGCAGATATCTAAAAATACCTCGAGACAATAGAACATGTCCAACATGTAAAATTTTAGAAGATGAAAATCACTTTCTCCTCCACTGTCAAATTAATAACATTTTACGTATAAAACTTTTTAATGACATGGCAATAGATCATCCTATGTTTCCAAATCTATCTGATACACAAAAACTAGTAATTCTACTAAATCCTTCTAATATAAACCAAGTGAAAAAAACAGGTTCCTTTATAAAACAGTTTTTATATGTTGTGATGTTATGCTATTGTTTCAGAAAAAGGGAGAAGGTTTGGGCCCATTAAAACGTTTAATCCCGCTGCAAATGTTTGCACCTGTCCTAAGTCAGGAATCTGATGTACAGTAGTTGTCGTTTGTTTATGTAATATATACGTGTTTCTCGTTTCTCGTTTTGTTTATATAGATTAGACCGTTGGTTTTCCCGTTTGAATGGTTTTACACTAGTAATTTTGGGGCCCTTTATAGCTTGTTGTTCGGTGTGAGCCAAGGCTCCGTGTTGAAGGCCGTACTTTAACCTATAATGGTTTAATTTTTAAATTGTTATTTGGATGGAGAGTTGTCTCATTGGCACTCACACCACATCTTCCTATATCTATTTAGAGCTGAGGACAGGGGACTCTTAGTTAGTTTTACTTGTATATATATAGATATGTTCAACTCAGTTATTTTATTGTTGTTGTTACTTTTGTTTATGTCACAAGTATAATGTTACTTATATGACAAATAAAGATTATTATTATAATAACAGGCCAATACATAATATTACAGTTGATTTAAAAAAAAAGTAAAAAATAGGGGTATTTTTTCTCTCTCACAATGACAGTAAACAGATTCACAACAATGTCAATTTCAAGAAAGCAGACAACAGTTAATTAGTCAATAACAGTACAACATCAATGATCTTGAATATATGCCACTTTTAACTAAAATATAAAGGCACAGAACCAGGACCGTTTTTATTATCACCAGCACAGCGTCAGGACAATTCCGTTTAACGAACTTGCACGATTTTTGCAATTTAATATTGTTGTAATATACTTTGCATGGTACTTCTGACGCACCAGAGAAAACAGTCGTTTTATTGCCGTTCTGATACAATGTCAACAAACCCACCAGCACAGAATCAGGACCAACCAGCACCTGACAGGACCAAATCACCAGCACAGAACGTTCTCTCGCAGGACAACCATACCCACCGTGAGTGTAGAACATTGATTCACGAAGAGGTTAATAATGTAACCTTTTAAATATGTAAGGGGTAAGTTAGGTATATCTGCAGAATTGACCATTGCTGCTAGAAGAGGTTGCTATGGGGTCCTTTACTCAGAAAACGAGGAAGATAAGAACAACGAATGTGTAGTCCATTGCTCAGTGTAAGAAGCTGTTGTAAGTGTGGCTTTTTATTCAGATAATGCGTAAGTTTTAACAAATGAAGGTAAAAGATAATACAGCTGCAGTTTCTGTATTTGTTCCCTAAAACACTCAATGGACTTTTCAAGAATCAACGCTCATTAATTGTACATGTATCTATATTACCACAGGCACTTGTCTCAGAAAGAAAAATATCCTACAAATTGATGAACGAACCAATTATTATGATATACAGTAACAAACGACAACCATTGGATTACTGTGAGGCTCATGAATTGGAACAGGCATGCACATACAGAATGCCTAAATTAGCCAAATGAATTTCCTACAGATAAATTGAACATACAAAAAAAAGGATATTTCAGTTTCACACGGGAAACTGCACATAAACATTTCCGACAAAAGGGACTATTTTTTTTTCCATATTTTATTTTCATTTTTCGATTGTGATGTTCCTTTGGTCTCATCTTACGATGTTTATTTCCCCCAAACTCGATTGCTTTCAATGTGTCGCTAGGGACTTTTTTGGAATTTTAAGCAAACGTAATTTACGTAATACTGGTAAACTACAGTTTCAATGATTTCGTTTCATCAAGTAACTTATAACCTTAACCAAATTCTTTCATGGATACAAAAGTTTGGTTAGAAAGTTAGACTTACTGTACCTGTATAATTTTCATTAATAAAAAAGATATGTCACATATAAATTTAGATAGAAAAGACCAAGACACTAGACAAAGTGTGTTTCGTTTACAGAAGACAATCAAATGTTTGCCGAATCAAATTATTTGGAAAGCCAAACGTTATATCAAATTTAAAAGAACTGTTAGAATATCAAAATATTTATATGACTAGGAAAGATACTTTACAAATGTCAAACTATTACTATTATCTATAGAACCACACAAATATGACACGACAGGATGGTAACTCCACCTGACATCATATAAGGTTCACAGTTCTACCTTGTTTGGTAGTGAGTTATTGTTTAGTGTAGTTTTAAAGCTTTTTCTGAAAAAAAGTTGAAAAAAATATTAATCAACCCATTTTTGACCGGGTTGCACAACGACTCAAATGTGTGCATCAATGAAATTGATGAGGAATTCCCTTTTTCAAGAATTGGCCGACTTTGGTAGCTTAGTATAATTCAATAAATTTAAAAAAGACGGTACCTATTTTGTGTATTTAATTCCTCTGAAAGTTTTCATCCAAGATCTTTGTAACTGCATAGGAAATGTGTTCATCTATCAAATTTGAGAATCTCCCATTACGGAGTTATTTAACATTTATTCTTCAGATATTTTCAAAATACATTATAAGACTATTAAATATTTCGATTGTTTGATAATTATTGTGTACTACCAGGCAATTTGAGTCTTTGACTTATCTTTATAATAAAGAAATCAAATACTAATCTGAGCTTACAGCAGCCAAACATCATTAACTAATAATATGCAATTGATAAAGAAGATAATATGTCTGCCAAAACAAGAAATGATGAAAAAAAAAATGTACAAAAGATAACGATAGACTAAAGAAGTTTCTAAGCCCCCACACACTGAGGCAAAATTTATCATTTTCTAAGTCTATTAAAATATACAATTTTAAGCTGTTTTTCTTTCAAAAGGAAAGTATATTTCTGATATAGTTTCAACTTCTGATAAGTCAGTATCGTGACTCCCTAAAATGAATGATCACTTGGTAAATTTCTTATAAAATCCATAAGAATTTCAGAGAGTTTAAAAACAAGACTAAAACTCTAAAAGATGTTTACAAATTTCTTGTAAAGTGGATTATATGTCTCTGGTGGTCGTTATAATTATTTGGTTATCCTCCTTTAGGATGTCCTGTTCTCAGTGCAATAATATATAGTTGACATGAATTGCATGTCCGGGGATACACGTACACATATTGTAATGCATACTAGTAACATAAAACGGAAAATTGATACAAAGAAACAATAGCATTTTTCCTACGAAGATAAGTATACATTTCAGCTGGATGCAAGTCTTGTCGGATACAGCATAAGGATATACATGTATCTGGAGATACCATAGTGCACTATTTTCTAATTTGATATACAGACAAAACAATAAGAAATAATGGTATACAGACGGAAACAGGTATGCACAGTGCAATTTTAATATCTGAGAATTTCTTTGTAAAAAATGACAGAAACAATGAGCCTGATAAAGAAAGGACAGAAGTTAACCGTGACAATTTAATTTCTGTAAAAAATAAAGATACAGGGGATATAAATACCGTTGTATACCGCCCGACAAGTAGAACAAACTATTATATATTCAAAATACAGTGACGTGTACATAAAAGGACTGGACACACAGTAATACAAATCTGACATGGGGTAAAATTGTTTATCAGGTCAACATTTTGAATATCTGCCCTGAAATTTCAGACAACCCTTTGTTGGGTTGCTGCCCCTGAATTGGTAATTTTAAGGAAATTTTGCCGTTTTTAGTTATTATCTTGAATATAATTATAGATAGAGATAAAACTGTAAACAGCAATAATTTTTAGCAAAGTATGGTCTACAAATTAGTCCTCATGACCAAAATAGTCTATTCGACCCCGTCAGTTATTAACAATTTTCATAAATTTTATAAATTTTTGTAAATGTTTACAAAATATTTTCCTCTGTAATTACTGAGCCAAGTTCATTATTCATTTTTTTGTAGATAGAGATAATTATAAGCAGCAAGAATGTTCAGTAAAGTAAGATCTATGAGCACATCATCATCACCAAAACACAATTTTGTCATGAATCCACTGATCTGTGTCTTTTTGTTTAAGGGCATACGATACAGTTTTGAATCTGTATTTACAAGTAGATGAAAATTTGCATATAGGCTATTTTTTACCTGATTAAATCAAGAATGTAATAAAAAGTGTACCTTCATGTGCTACTTTTTTTAGTAAAATGAGGTCGAAATTTTGTATATTTGCTCAAAATTCAGATTTGTGTCCGTATTTTCTTTTTCAAAAGAAAGACCTAACTTTTTTGTTTTAAAAGATAAACACAAATTGTTTTTTTGTTAAATAATCGGTAATTTCTGTATCTTATAAGTATCATTAAAAAGTATGCAATTTTTATTCTGAAATAACTCTATATTTATCAAATGAGCATGAATAGAGGAAAAAACGTCATTTTTTGCTGCATGTTTGTCAAAATAAAAAAAAATGCGCTATTTACAGTTTTATAAAATTTGGGTCACATAATCTCCTTGCAAAATGAAACAAATTGCTGTTTTAAAAAATAGGGGTCCATGCACTTGTTTTCAAATTAAATATTATATGTCTCTGGTTTGAATGATAAAAATCAGTCGAAAAATGCATCCTTTCCCGATATGTCATCGTTTGACCAAGGTACGCGACACATGCAGGCTGATCAGAGCCTCTAGTAGTTTTTTTTGTGTTGCTTTATGACTTCTTACTCTTAAGTATCTGCAATCATGTCGGCAGGTGAAATCATTGGATTTTTATCATATATTGTCTTTAATTTCAGTAATTTATTGAAACGGACAATACTAATAAAAAAGAAACGATTATTCAGTGTAAATTTAACAAACGCATATGGTGGATATGTCTCTTTTAAAAGTTTATATATATTACAATAAAAATTTGACTTTGTTAAAAAATTGACATTTAATAAAAACGTCAATTTTAGCACGGAAAACAGACTTTTGGAACCTCTCGGTAATGTTCACTGCTTTACAATGCTTTGGGTTTAAGTCAAACCTTTTCGGTTTATGTTTACATCTGTTTGTGTCAGAAAAGTCCAGAAAACCCTGGCAAAGTTTCCAAAAAATAATGGTCAACTTAAATGTGAGCTAAACACGGTCTTTATATCAATCTGATTATATTTTTTTCTGTATATAGTATTTTTTTTATAGCAGATGTATGATTTATCATTGACATGTTATCGTTTTTTTCCAGGATGATGTTTTTAAAATCAAATCGCCGGCTGCAGCACTTTCGAAAATCTTGCCAGTCCGAGTTCAACATGTCCAATGTGACATGAAAAGCAAAAAGGTGATTTTCTATATTTTATTTCGTAATTTACACATCTAACTCTGTTTTTTGCTTATATATATTTTGCATGAACGATTTGAAACGTTGACTTTCAAAAAGTATTGCCAAGGACATTGAGTTATCTCCCCTTCTGCACTATTTTTCATTCATGAACATGCATCTATTTCATGTACAATGAAATTTGAATAAATCTTGTTGTCCAAAGCATTGCCATTTTGGTAAATATTTTGTTTTATTCATCAATATTATTATTAAACAATATTTGAAAGGACGCAGGAAGTCTGTTATTTTCTCATTTGCAAAAAGAAATTCTCCAACATCCCAAGTAAAAATGTACACCAGTGGGGTGATACATTGAACCTTAGGAAGATTTGCCTTTAGTGATCAAAAAAATGTATTTCAGTTTTGCACAATAGTAACATGTACATTTATTTCACATGCAATGAGTTGATTAGCTATAGCAGCACCTCTAAAGGGTAGATTTTGTGAAAAAAAAAGCAAACAAAATTGTGACAAAATATTGTTCATTAGGTATGACTTGATATTTTTCTGTCTATGAAGAAATAACTTTAAAAAAAGTAGTGCACAATGAATATACATGTAGAGAACTATTTAAAAATGAACACATTTTGAGGTTAGTTCCTAATGACTTAAAAAAGCATTACATTCATTCCAATTTGATTAAATTCTAATTCCATTTTTACAGAGTAAATCATAAATAAGTATTGATGACATGAACAGAGTATCGAGTAAAATAACAAGCCAATTACCAAAATTGCCAACTCAAAAAAGCGTATCAAATAAACAGGTTATGTTTCAGATTAATTTGTTAGTCACTTGTTACTTTTTCAGGATCAAGGATGAAAGTTTTTGTCATAACAGTGCAGTCAGAGTTGTCACTAGACAACTTAATACTTCTGTACATGTTTAAAGGATGTTAAAAATTAGTGTTGGTTGACAAATGTGTGGTATTGCATGATTCTACTATTGTATTTTTAGGTTGAGATGCTGAAAAGGTCAGAACATGAACATCTGCGAGAAATTTTTGCAAAGGTATTTATCATTTAAGTAATTGTAAACAGCTGACGATTCAATTCTTATTGCTTGCACATTGATCATGTGTTAGGCTTGAGTGGTCATACACAAAACTTTGTGAAGTAAAAGTATTAATGCTATAATTTTTGTAAATGTCAATGTTGTAAACCCACAAAAACAAATTTTGGTTCACTTTTGTTTTCTTAAATTATTTGGCTAAATTATCTGTTTACAATATATAATATTGCTGATTTTATGGATTAAAAAAAAGAAAGAAACTGTATACAGACCACTGAAAAAAATATCAACAAGACATGATCAACTTGAAGGTTGACAAAGCCATATTTGTCAGTCAGATTAGTTGTAACTAGGTATTGGAAGATGTGGTGTAAGTGACAATGAGACAACTCTCCATCCAAATAACAATTTATAAAAGTAAACCATTATAGGTCAATGTACGGCCTTCAACGCAGAGCCTTTGCTCACACCGAACGAAAAGCTTTAAAGGGCCCAAAAATTACAAGTGTAAAACTGTTCAAACGAAAAAAATACAACGGTCTAATCTATATAAAAAACGAGAAACGAGAAATACATATAAATTGCATATGGCAGATTTTACAGTATTGTGTTCTGTCTCCTACTTTCATGTTGCTAACGTGACGGAGACAAAAATAAGTAACGTTAGCGACATTTGGACATGTAACATGAGCAACAACATCTTTAAAAGTTCAAATGTATGCACACAGTGATGTTTAATATATGCCTGAAGTAATAAAATTGTACAGTCTGGTTTAGAATTTCTAAATATACAGAATGTCATTTGCAGGTGTACTTTATATCAAATGAATACACATGAAACCAATTCGTAATAGTAACATTAGCAACATCTACTATCATGACATTACGTTTTGTTGCGAACGTCTTTTTGATGGACGGAATACATTTAAGGTCCTCTTGTAACGATATTACATACAACTAACCTTCTTTGCTACCCCATCATGTGAAGGAACTGACTCCGAATCTAATTCTGCAAAGGGCGATATCGTAACTCCTATACAGGAGAGTTACAGATCTAAATATATGTTGCTCACGTGACACTGATTTGGACGGAAACCTCAAGTAGTAACGTTCGCAAAAAATAAAACAGCCAATGATATTGATTCCTCAAGTCCTTTGACCCCCTTACGTCATCCAAATTTAATATGATTGCCATTTTCAATTATTTATAAAACCCGGGATAAAAATAACTACAATTGCCTGTCTGAGAACCAACAAGAAAATTGCGATCGTGACATACCACAATGGACGGAAAAGACGTGACGTTAGCAACAATATTATTAAATTACCTTTTTTAGCCTTTACCAATAAAAATCTGCCTTAAAGTTATGATTAAAACACAAAAGAAGACTTTTTATTAAAATATAAGTCCATGTGATAAGGCTCAACTTATAAATAATACTTCAAAATTCCACTCCAAATAAGCTGGATGTCAGTAAAGTAGGTCATGATGTCTATTCCATGTCCAATATTTTGAAATTGAAAACCCTCTAATTCTAACAAAAAACACAAGCACAGAGTAATTTTTATTTTTATTTACTCAGAAAGACACATTTTATTCAATAACATAATGCATTACTCCATTACACAGTCTGTTTCACAGTTTCAGCAATTGCTTTTTTGATGTAAAAAAAAAACAATAATTCCTTCTTATTGTAAAATCTGCCATAAACAAGCGTTAACAAAAACAACAAAAAAAGATTTTAGTAATTTCTACTACATGTATAGTCTAAAATAAGAATGAATATTGTTGAGTGACACAGACATTCAGAGTCTCCAGATAATAAACCAAAGAGTTAAACTGTAAGCAGTAAAATAATTAATAATACAAGACCAACAGAAAATAGATTTTGTTCATGAATTATCAAAGTCTACAATGTTTGAGTGTGTCCAATTTTGACAATGCAAATAGCTCTAGGTAAGAGGTTGAGTCTTTTTTAGAGGCTGTAGTTAATTATTGATATTTTTAATTTCTGGTATGCAGCCACAGGTATGAACAAGTTATTTTTTTGTAGCCTTTGATATTGGTATTTGTATTTTTCAGTATGCAAGTGGTACAACCAGCAGTGGAGAAAAATTTATGACATACTCAGACTTAATACAGAAATATCTACAGCTTCTTGAAATTGATAATTATGATGAATACACATTATCGTTGTTTGGTTCCAGTGTTGATACCAGTAGGGATAAGTATGTGTTCAGATATGACATTGTTGATATGCATATTATTTCTATTGGATTCTGTTTATGACAATTCAAGATTTTTATATACTTTGTGTGTCTCAAAAGTCTGTGCGACTCTGATGACATCTTATTAGAGTTATTGCCCCTCAATGACGATTTTTGACATTTAATGTCGGGAGAAGGGTCTTAAGGAAACACATATGGAACATTTGAAAAGCTTACATTATTTACATTTATCCTGCAATTGGGTGTCCTACTATACAGATACAGCCCTATATCGCTATGCTGTATCTGTATACTATACAGATATCGCTTTAAAGCTCCGCCCACTGCCGGACTGAGTATTGTTTGAACCTGTGTGACCTCAGAATGTGTATTCCCGTTGCATTCCAATGACGATGACAATTGTCGATTTCAAAACTTGTGTGTATGATTGTGTTACAAAATCAACCATGTCAATTTCAGCATGCATGTTTAGTGAATGTCAAGTCTGAAGCGTAGGACAACTCGTACATTTCTGTTTCAAGTTGGACAATGTTTTGTTATTTGTTTTTACTGTTGAAATTAGTTGTTATGTTAACATAGATAATTATTCACCTTGAGCGATGTATTATTGTTAACCATTCGAGATTCTTTTTTTGCGAACCCGTCTTCAGCGTAATGTTTGATTTTGATATTACTACGCGGGCCTCAAGAGTTCACAAATTGAAAATAAATGCTAAATATGTTTATTTTTGAGTTTTTCAAAACACAAACAATATACATAATTAATTGCAGGATAAAGACAATAACTTTTTAGTGTCTTTAAATATCAGCTGTATGTGTACTCGGCTCGAAACAGGTGTAGTAGCTCGCTAAAAGCTCGCATACACCTTGTTTCCTAGCCTCGTACAAATACAGCTGATATTTAAAGACACTAAACAGTTATTGTCTATATATATTACTTGTAAATGAAAAGTTTTTAACTTGTTGAAAGAGTTCATACCATTGTGTTTTTGATCAATAACATAGTATTTTAAGAATAATTATTCATGTGCATAGTTTAGAGGTTGCCTCTTTTAATTATTATATTGTCAATTTTTGAGAGGTAGTTTCATTGCGAGTTCTTTATGCTTTCCTTTTGTGACTTACTGACATTTTACGATAGTAAAATGATTTTTATATTTTTTTTAAGGTTGTATATTGGTATCACGTCACTGTCATCCGAAGATGTTGGTTTCCAAACAATAACTTTAGTATATGTAAATTAAAATCTATGAAATTTAAACACAAGTTTTATATCCACAAATGGGAGGTTGGGATTGATTTTGGGGGTTAAGAAATTAGGGGCCAAAAAGAGGCTCAAATATCTCCAAATTTAAGTCCTTAGATTTTTCACTAGAAATTATATGTGGTTGATACATAAATTACGGTTTTGATGATGTAAAATAATTTAAACATGGCTTTTTAAATTTTCCATTTGCATCTTTTTAGCATGATCTCGTATACTGAGTTCCAGGCGTTTGAAGCACTGCTCTGTTTACCTGATGCCATGTATGCTCTAGCCTTCCAGATCTTTGACAGGAATGGTAATGGCTATATAACTGGAGGTAGGTATCGCTGTGTTAGGTTTTAGTATTGTAGCACTACTACACTTGAGAAAGAACTTGTTGGTTATTTTCTGAATATTAATAATTACAGTGCCTGCAGTGAGATTTTAGATTTCAGTGAACCTAATTCCTGTATAAATGGTAAATTTTTAAGCCAGGGATTTTGCTCTTCAAATTACTAATATCTTCATAAAATTGTTTTCATGGAACCAAAAATTGTGTTTATAAGTTTGGCTGTTGTTGTAGAAATCTTTTAACAACCTGGATATCCAAACCGCTGTATCTAAATTTTTATTGTGATATTGTTTATAAAGCCCATAAATTAGATACATGGGAGAGATTGTGTGGTATTGGTGCCAATGAAACATTGCTCCATCCAGTAAAGTATATTTCACCACTTCTTTAACAGATTAATTCAAAGAAAAGCTTAAATATGTAATCTTCAAGTTATAAAGGGAGATAAGATCAATATTTCAATTTCAAAAGACCAATAATTTTAGATTATCTCCCATGGAAACTAATTATAGTTACACATATGTTTAAAGAATATATTTTAAGATGTGAATGCTCATACTTGTTATTGTTACCATTACCGATAATTAAGTTTAGAATTAATATTTTTCAGATGAATTTCAAGATATTATTAACCACACAACCTTGAATCGTGAAATTCCTTTTGATTTTAATTGTGATTTTATAAAGCTACACTTTGGAAAAGATAAGGACAGGAAAGTAACTTACAGTGAATTTACACAGTTAATACATGTAAGTTGATTTGGTATGTTGATATGAATTGCCTCCAATTGCATGTATAACAGACTTCAATTTTTGTCTCTCCTTGATGATTTTGAAATTTGCTAGACAGCAACAGTTTCTGTAGTGATGCCAACAATGTGCACAGGTTTAATATCACCAAATCAAAGTAAGTAAAATCTAGTTGCATACGAAAAAAGGTTGAAAATAAATATTTCTTTGAAATTGACAGTTGAAGAAAATTAATCCTACATTTCATTGCAGTAAACAAAATCTGTGTCATAGACATATATCTTGGCTGTTTCAAAGCACAATTTTTTTTTTATTCGTGTTTCGAATATTTTGGAAATTTGAGGTTAAATGGTTTCTAAAGCTTGTACTGAGGAAGAAAAAGGGTGAACATTTGATTGTTTAACTTCCAGTGATGGTAACTTTCTTATATGCAATGAAACAGTATGTGAAATTTTGTCTATAGTACTGGACAGGAGAAAATTTTACTCATGCCAAGTATTTCTTTATTTGAATCAAGGATGAATTCTGCACATTTTTTTGAAAAGGGCAAATTAACAAAGACTAGAAGGAGAAAATCAATGGTGGTATTACACCTACATCAACCATATGTGTTACAGTTTTATTAACATTTGCACCAAAAAAAATGTTGATGTGGAAAAAATATCTTTTTTTTGGATGAGGACTTTTCTTGTATCTTAATTTTGCCAAGCAAAAAAATATTATAGAAAATTGCCATTTCAAGTCAAATAAGTCAATTTGAAGATGTTTTTTAATGACTCAGTGCCATTAAAATAGACATATTGAATTGTTTTACATTGTCATATCAGGGCCTTTTATAGCTGACTATGCAGTATGGGCTTTGCTCATTGTTAAAGCCATACTGTGACCTATAGTTGTTAATGTCTGTGTCATTTGGGTCTATTGTGGACAGTTGTCTCATTGGCAATCATACCACATCTTCTTTTTTTATATATATGTTTTAAAGTGCACATCAGGGATCTACATGGATGAAAATTGAACGATGGAGGAACTTTCACCATGATAAACCGTATCTACGCCGTACAGTGTAGCGCGATCGAAAGTATTTCATCCCTCCACATTAACTTGCTAATTCTCTGCTTTTTTAAATTATATTTATTTGAATTTTCATTATAAATACTCTATTATATATATAGAAGTATATATATTTTCAATAATTGCCGTTTGTAACCCTTCAAAGGCCAAGCCCTCATGCCCCCTCCCTTTACCTAAGTCGAGAATGACCAATAGCTATCACGAAGGTCTCTATGTAGTTTTTTTGCCATTTTTAGTAATTGTTATGGGGGTTTGGAGCTTATTTTTCAAGGACGCTGTCAAATTCAAAAGTCATGAACCCATTACCAGTATGGCTGGTTTGCAGCAACGTTTGTCGTACGGGTTATGTAAAAGGTTAAAAAGATTTGTAAAGCAAATGTCAATTGAAAAGGTTTTTAATGACTTTATCTAGCAAATCGATGCTATGCAACATGCATCTTTGGATTCTGAAAAGAAACCGGAAACGCGGATGTATCAATTTGATTGTAAACTACGAAATGAATTCGGAGTTACGATTCAATATTTCTTTGCAGAAAATATTAAATGTTTTTACTTTACAATACAGCAGTACTTGAGTTATTTGCGATGAAATAATATTACTGTTTTACGTCTTATTTTGTACTTCTGAAAAAGGGGGATGCTCATTGCGGAAGTCAAAATAAAAGCATGTGTTCGACTTGTTAAACTTTGTAACTGGATTATTAATTTATTTATTTAATCTGAATTATCATAAGCATTTGCGGAAACTTTGTTAAATAATTCGACAAATGAATCGTCTATCTTCAGATAATATTCTCCTGTCTGGTTTGTTGATCTACCTGTACAAGCTCAGGTACAAGTGATTAGCGATCTTAATCCAGATATCCCTCAGGCGTTATAACTGCATTGGATTATACTATAAAAAAAGCCTGAGGGTTATGCAATTATATGCATTTGGTTATAATTGCAAAAAAATGGCGTCAGGCTATAAATACGATTACAGTTTTGAACGATGGCGGAAGACAATTGAACGATGGTGCGAGTCATTTGACGATGGCGCAAGACATCGTTAAACAGGCCATGGAGATCCTTGCATATGTTAAATTATTTTCATTTATTTATATATGTTTATAATAGAAGAACTCATTTTCTTGATTTCAGGATTTCCACGAAGAACATGCACTCCAGGCATTTCGAAAATTTGACAAAAAAAATACTGGTAGCATTAGTGCCAAAGATTTTGAATATTTGATGGTTTCATTGAAGAGTTTTTTGTTGTCTGAATTTGTGAAAGACAACCTTGTTACAGTAAGTTTTAAATTGACTCATTTAAGAAAGTCACTGTGTATTATTTTTATGCCCAAACCATAGCAAAGGGGGCATATAGTTTTACCCTTGTCTGTCTGTATATCTGTACGTCCCAAAGTTGGGTTTCCCTATTCTAATTTTAGTTTGCCTCAACCAATCGTTTTGGAAAATAAACACAATACTTATTTCCACAAATCTCAGATCAAGTACAAATTTGTGTAGGGTCACTTTTACAGTTCTTTAGTTGTGTCCCTTTATAACATTAAATACAAAATGCCAGTGTGTGCATCATCTGTGTCCTATGAAGACATAGGCAAATTTTCTTTCTTTACCTCACATTAAGTTATCTTATGGGGCAATTTGTATGTTCATCAATATACCATTCCTTAATTGTTTTCTTAAAGATCTAGTTATAAGGCTTATTATGATACATGTTTTGTCTATACTGTGACAGGTTTTTTAAATTATTGTCAATACTGACCTCAAATGCTATATAAACATTCAAAAAAGATTCTTGTCAAAAAAGATGTCTTGCTGACCATTTGCACACAAAAATAAATGCTTGAGTGGGTTGGGTAAAATCATATGTCATGTATGTCTCAGAAAAAAATATTTCACTGCTGCAGACTTCTTTTAAAGTACGAAACTGTTTAGCAGCAGTTAGTCATAACTATCCACATTTTATACTTGGTTGTCTTGTTTAATTTTGACAACTGGATTTTTTTCTCTCAAATCTCTTCTACTTTTGTTTAGAGCATATTGATATAGATATTAATCGATTTTTATTATATATGATTAATTATTTGTCTTTTATAATTATTAATAGGTAACTGTTGGAGGGGGTGGACACCGACACGTCAGCTATGCCTATTTTTCAGCTTTTGTCTCATTGCTAAATAATATGGAATTGGTAAAGAAGTTATACCTTGCCATAACTAGAGGGAACAGAAATGTTGAGGTCACAAAAGGTATTATTGTATAAGCTAGATTGGTCATCAAGCCACTTTTTCATTAATACATTACAGCAAAATGCCTCCAATGTGTGGGTAAAGGATATAAGTTTGGTTAGCTTGCTTGATAGATAACTGTGCAGTCATTATTTAATAAGGTATACTACTCTCCTTCAAAAGTAGACAAGCCCGATAGATAACCAATCTATCTGTCTGTAGGACTAGACTACTCCGAATGGAGGGTAGTATACCTAGCCTAATAATGAGTACGGAACTAACAAGCAAGCTAACCAAGACTGTATATTACCTTTACCTACACACTCGAGGCATTATTCTATAGAATGAAAATATAGATAGGTTTATATATTAATGGGACACAATCCATTCAACATAGACCTTCAACAGCAAAAATTATCAGCAAAGTAAGACCTAAAAATAGGTCTATACAACTGAAATTGTCAATTGATAGTTAATTTTACCAATTATTTAGTTTTTCAAAACAGCCAAAAAGTTTAGCAAAGACAGACTTACAATTAGGTCAATTTGATTGAAATTTTTTAATAGATGGAGAGAATTTTAAATGACATGTTTAATAAAATTAACGGTACCAATTTTCTTGCACCAGATACGCATTTCGACAATACATGTCTCTTCAGTGATGCTCGTGGCCAAAATATTTGAAATCCAAAGCTTATATAAAAGATGAAGAAGAGCAATAATCCAAAAGGTCCAAAAAGTATAGCCAATGGGATGTTGATTTTGCTCATTGTTGAGAGCTGTACATTGACCTATCTATTAGTATGCACCTCATTTGATCTCTGGTTGATTTTTGTCTCATTGTCAATCATACCACTTCTCCTTATTATTTTATTATAACGGCATTTGAACTGTCAGATTAGAGGCAATTTCAATATGCTTGGGGACATCCTCAAGAATTTTTTTTCTGCAGGATCATTTTACTGACTTCTTCTCATACCTTCTAATTTCCATCTTATTCATTTATCAATTTCAGTATGTAAACAAGGGGAGCCTGGTGCAGCTGTTTATTCATGACAAATTTGAATAGAATTGAAGGTTAAAAAAGATAACAAATTGGAATAATTCCCGACTTGTATCTGCCTTTTATTTTTTCAGAGGAAATGTTGTACCAAGCTCAAGAATTTGCACAGATTACGCCATTAGAAATAGATATTTTATGTCAACTTGTTGGTATACAACACCAAACTGGGTATGTTTCCACTTTTTTTTGGGGCATTTTCTAATAATGTTTAAATAAACTGAACATCTATAAACATAAGTTTGATACAAAACTTGTATATCTCAAACCCATTAAAGCTGAAATGGGAAGAAATATTTCAAACGTCACTTATTTATTTTTATATTTGGAAATAAATTTATTTTTAAAACTAAAACATTTTTTATTGAAGGTCCTTTATAACCCAAATTATTGTCATATCAAAAATGTTTTCTGTCATCTCAATGTTATTGGGGCATTTTATTGTTGTGAAGTCATCCAAAAATGATCAGTTTAAATGTGCCTTAAATAAAGAGAGTCTAACCACCACTCCCCAGGTGTGCAACAAACAAGGTTGGATTTTCCAGACACTAACTTGTTAAGGTTGCAGATCTTTGGCTTGATTACAATTTTTTTGAAGAAATAAATCAGATGTAGGGTATATGTCAAAAGAGAAAGAGAGAAACCCAACAACACAAAAAAAGACTATATCTTTACTACTGCATAGAATTAAATTATTATCCTTTGTATGACTTTTCACTAACACTAGCATAAAATCAGGTCATTGGTTTTCCCTTTTGAAATATTTCATATTTAGTCATACCACAGTTTACTATACCGTATGATTTTTGTTCATTGTTGAAGTCCATACAGTGCCCTATAGCATGTATAGTTATTAATATATATAGGAAGATTTGGTATGAGTGCCAATGAGACAACTCTCCATCCAAGTAACAATTTATAAAAGTAAACCATTATAGGTCAAGGTATTGCCATCAACATGGAGCCTTGGCTCTCATCGAACAGCAAGCTCTAAAGGGCCCCAAAAATTACTAGAGTAAAACATCCTTGTTTTTTTGGTCTCTTGTGGGTAGTTGTGACATTGACATTCATATCACATATAATTATTTTTATATGCAAATAAAGTGTAGCTCTTATATGATCATTGGAATAGCTATAAATGGCCAAATGATTATTTAATTATACAGGAAGAAAACTGTGCACTACAACTGAAAATAGTTCCTGGGTCTTCTGCAGTTAAGGACTACTACTAATCATTAAGATTTTAATAATGCAATTCCAGAAGGAAATCTTCAATACTAATTAGGTAGTGCATAGTTTCAACTTGTTTAATATGACTGTGTTACTTTGTAAGGATACAGGTAAAATCTATATTTTTTAACATATCTCACTGGTAATTTCACTTCTTGAATTCATTTGACTGTAAACATGTGCAGGCGTTTTCATTTATTACTGCATGCACATAGCTCTTGCACCAGTTTTGTAAGAAGTTTGATAAATATGCCCCACCTACATTAGTAGAGAAGGATTATGTTTTTTTCTGTTTGTACATCCATTCCTATGTACATCCATTCGGTTGTCAATCTGTCCTGCTTCAGGTTATTTTTTTTTTTAGTCAAGGTAGTTTTTGATGAAGTTGAAGTCCAATAAACTTGAAACTTAGTACACATGCTCCCTATGATATGATCTTTTATAATTTTGAGGGCAGTTAGAGTTTTTACTCCAATTTCACTGTCCTCTGAACATAGAAAATGATAGTGCAGGTTGGGCATCTGTGTACTATGGACACATTGTTGTTCCGGTGTGTGATGTATAAATACAAAATGAAGTTTGATATTTTTCTTGATTTACTGTGGATTCATTTATTTTCGTGGGTACCAATTTTCGTGGATTGCGGGAAACTTGCCTTTTCGTAGATATGTTATTTCGTGGTTTTACCAAAGTCTGCATACAACCTAATTGTAAATTTGTAATTCGTTGAACATTTAAATTTGTGGTTTACCTGTACACATGAAAACCATGAAAATTGGTATCAAACTTATAAAAATGAATCAAAAGTACAGCCACACCCTATTGAGGACATTGAATCCAAGAATTGAAATGGAATAAAGAGAAGAGGAATATTGACACTTCAACTTGACACACTATAAAATGAGGTTTAACTGCCGCTTTAATTCAAAAGTAGCAAGTCAGAACAGTCAATATCTAATTGTTCTGATGAGGATTGTTTATAAGAAGTCGCCCAAAACTATGTAAACAATTATTCAGAATATCGTTTGGAGTTCTAAACATTACATCTTTCCCTATTGCTGTCTATATCTAAATAGGTTGATTAGATTGACCTGGGCAAACCTTCATAAAACTAATTTATAACTAAAAGTAAAAAAAAGTTTGCTCAAAACACGAAATCCTAATTTACACGACCACAAGGCCCAACTCCTATCATCTCCCAAGTCAAACGAGGTTAATGATTGCTAAATAGAGATCGATCTGCTACAGTAATTGATTATAAATTTCTTATTTGGATATTTTGTTTGTTCTACCAAATCTCTCTCAAAAGCATGCTTGTATTTTTTGGCAATGGAGATGATGGTGCTTTGAATCATTAGTCCTTACAGGGGCTCAAAAGGGACTAAATTTTAAAATGTGGGATTGAGACCAAACTCTTTGTATGTATATTTGTATATAAGTTTTATCCATTCCAATGCTAAAAAATGATGTTTTATCTTTTGTAGTCGAATAAATTTTGAAGATTTAGAGGTAATATCACCAATTGAAGGACGAGAGACACCATTTACTCTTCAGATGCAGATTGCTGAGGTAGGTTGCAAATTACAGTTCATTATAAGGTCTTTCACTATTTTGTGGAAAGACCTATTGTATTTGTTCCCGATTATTTTTAGCTCACCTGTCCCGAAGGGACAAGTTAGCCTATGACATCACTTGGCGTCCGTCGTCTGTCGTCGTAAACTATTTCAAGAATCTTCTCCTCTGAAACTACTGGGCCAAATACTTTCAAACTTTAACTGAATGTTCCTTAGGGTATCTAATTTATAAAGTGTATCCGAAGTTTTGATCTATCATCAAACATGGTCGCCATTGCTAAAAATAGAATATGGGGGTCAAATGCAGTTTTTGGCTTATAACTCAAAAACCAAAGCATTTAGAGCAAATCTGACATGGGTAATATTGTTTATCAGGTCAAGATCTATCTGCCCTGAAATTTTCAGATGAATCAGACAACCCGTTGTTGGGTTGCTGCCCCTGAATTGGTAATTTTAAGGAAATTTTGCTGTTTTTGGTTATTATTTTGAATATTATTATAGATAGAGATAAACTGTAAACAGCAATAATGTTCAGCAAAGTAAGATTTACAAATAAGTCAACATGACGGAAATGGTCAGTTGACCCCTTTAGGAGTTATTGCCCTTTATAGTCAATTTTTAACCATTTTTCGTAAATCTTAGAAATCTTTTACAAAAATCTTCTCCTCTGAAACTACTGGGCCAAATACTTCCAAACTTTAACTGAATGTTCCTTAGGGTATCTAGTTTATAAATTGTATCCGAAGTTTTGATCTATCATCAAACATGGTCGCCATTGCTAAAAATAGAACATAGGGGTCAAATGCAGTTTTTGGCTTATAACTCAAAAACCAAAGCATTTGGAGCAAATCTGACATGAGTAATATTGTTTATCAGGTCAAGATCTATCTGCCCTGAAATTTTCAGATGAATCAGACAACCCGTTGTTGGGTTGCTGCCCCTGAATTGGTAATTTTAAGGAAATTTTGCTGTTTTTGGTTATTATCTTGAATATTATTATAGATAGAGATAAACTGTAAACAGGAATAATGTTCAGCAAAGTAAGATTTACAAATAAGTCAACATGACAGAAATGGTCAGTTGACCCCTTTAGGAGTTATTGCCCTTTATAGTCAATTTTTAACCATTTTTCGTAAATCTTAGTAATCTTTTACAAAAATCTTCTCCTCTGAAACTACTGGGCAAAATACTTCCAAACTTTAACTGAATGTTCCTTAGGGTATCTAGTTTGGAAATTGTATCCGAAGTTATGATCAATCAACAAACATGGTCGCCATTGCTAAAAATAGAACATAAGGGTCAAATGCAGTTTTTAGCTTATAACTCAAAAACCAAAGCATTTAGAGCAAATCTGACCTAGGGTTATTTTGTTTATCAGGTCAAGATCTATCTGCCCTGAAATTTTCAGATGAATCAGACAACCTGTTGTTGGGTTGCTGCCCCTGAATTGATAATTTTAAGGAAATTTTGCTGTTTTTGGTTATTATCTTGAATATTATTATAGATAGAGATAAACTGTAAACAGCAATAATGTTCAGCAAAGTAAGATTTACAAATAAGTCAACATGACGGAAATGGTCAGTTGACCCCTTTAGGAGTTATTGCCCTTTATAGTCAATTTTTAACCATTTTTCGTAAATCTTAGAAATCTTTTACAAAAATCTTCTCCTCTGAAACTACTGGGCCAAATACTTCCAAACTTTAACTGAATGTTCCTTAGGGTATCTAGTTTATAAATTGTATCCGAAGTTTTGATCTATCATCAAACATGGTCGCCATTGCTAAAAATAGAACATAGGGGTCAAATGCAGTTTTTGGCTTATAACTCAAAAACCAAAGCATTTGGAGCAAATCTGACATGAGTAATATTGTTTATCAGGTCAAGATCTATCTGCCCTGAAATTTTCAGATGAATCAGACAACCCGTTGTTGGGTTGCTGCCCCTGAATTGGTAATTTTAAGGAAATTTTGCTGTTTTTGGTTATTATCATGAATATTATTATAGATAGAGATAAACTGTAAACAGGAATAATGTTCAGCAAAGTAAGATTTACAAATAAGTCAACATGACAGAAATGGTCAGTTGACCCCTTTAGGAGTTATTGCCCTTTATAGTCAATTTTTAACCATTTTTCGTAAATCTTAGTAATCTTTTACAAAAATCTTCTCCTCTGAAACTACTGGGCAAAATACTTCCAAACTTTAACTGAATGTTCCTTAGGGTATCTAGTTTGGAAATTGTATCCGAAGTTATGATCAATCAACAAACATGGTCGCCATTGCTAAAAATAGAACATAGGGGTCAAATGCAGTTTTTGGCTTATAACTCAAAAACCAAAGCATTTAGAGCAAATCTGACCTGGGGTTATTTTGTTTATCAGGTCAAGATCTATCTGCCCTGAAATTTTCAGATGAATCAGACAACCTGTTGTTGGGTTGCTGCCCCTGAATTGGTATATTGCTATCACGTTGTCGTCGTCGTCGTCGTCGTCGTCGTCCGAATACTTTTAGTTTTCGCACTCTAACTTTAGTAAAAGTGAATAGAAATCTATGAAATTTTAACACAAGGTTTATGACCATAAAAGGAAGGTTGGTATTGATTTTGGGAGTTTTGGTCCCAACATTTTAGGAATTAGGGGCCAAAAAGGGCCCAAATAAGCCTTTTTCTTGGTTTTCGCACTATAACTTTAGTTTAAGTTAATAGAAATCTATGAAATTTTGACACAAGGTTGATGACCACAAAAGAAAGGTTGGGATTGATTTTGGGAGTTTTGATTTCAACAGTTTAGGAATTAGGGGCCAAAAAAGGGCCCAAATAAGCATTATTCTTGGTTTTCGCACAATAACTTTAGTTTAAGGGAATAGAAATCAATGAAATTTTAATATAATGTTTATGACCACAAACGGAAGATTGGTATTGATTTTGGGAGTTAAGGTCCCAACAGTTTAGGAATTAGGGGCCAAAAAGGGACCCAAATATGCATTTTTCTTGGTTTTCGCACCATAACGTTAGTATGAGTAAATAGAAATCTATGAAATTTAAACACAAGGTTAATGACCATAAAAGGAAGATTGGTATTGATTTTGGGAGTTTTGGTCCCAACAGTTTAGGAAAAAGGGGCCCAAAGGGTCCAAAATTAAACTTTGTTTGATTTCATCAAAATTGAATAATTGGGGTTCTTTGGTATGCCGAATCTAAATGTGTATGTAGATTCTTCAATTTTGGTCCCGTTATCAAATTGGTCTACATTAAGGTCCAAAGGGTCCAAAATTAAACTTAGTTTGATTTTGACAAAAAATGAATCGGTTGGGTTCTTTGATATGTTGAATCTAAAAATGTACTTAGATTCTTGATTATTGGCCCAGTTTTCAAGTTGGTCCAAATCTGGGTCCAAAATTAAACTTTGTTTGATTTCATCAAAATTGAATAAATGGAGTTCTTTGTTATGCCAAATCTAACTGTGTATGTAGATTCTTCATTTTTGGTCCCGTTTTCAAATTGGCCTACATTAAGGTCCAAAGGGTCCAAAATTAAACTAAGTTTGAAAATTAAATTCTTGGGCCTCTTTGATATGCTGAATCTAAACATGTACTTAGATTTTTGATTATGGGCCCAGTTTTCAAGTTGGTCTAAATCAGGATCTAAAATTATTATATTAAGTATTGTGCAATAGCAAGTCTTTTCAATTGCACAGTATTGTGCAAAGGCAAGAAATATCTAATTTCACAATATTGTGAAATAGCAAATTCTTTTTTAATTAGAGTTATCTTTCTTTGTCCAAAATAGTAAGCAAGAAATATCTTATTGCAAGATTTTTTTTTAATTGGAGTTATCTTTCTTTGTCCAGAATCAACTTAAATCTTTGTTATATACAATATACAATGTATATTCACTTTTTACTACCAACTGACAAATTTAAATAATCTTTACCATTCAGTGATAACAAGCAGTTTTTTTACATCTTAATATTTTATGATGTATTTAAATGAGTAGTTATTGTTGCAAACTCCATTAGAATATTTTAATAGAGATTAGTTTTGGAATAAGGGAAAGGGGGATGTGATTAAAAAATTGGGTTCAATTTTTCTCATTTGAAATTTTATAAATAAAAAGAAAATTTCTTCAAACATTTTTTTGAGAGGATTAATATTGAACAGCATAGTGAATTGCTCTAAGAGAAAACAAAAATTTTAAGTTCATTAGAACACATTCATTCTGTGTCAGAAACCTATGCTGTGTCAACTATTTAATCACAATCCAAATTTAGAGCTGAATCCAGCTTGAATGTTGTGTCCATACTTGCCCCAACCGTTCAGGGTTCAACCTCTGTGGTCGTATAAAGCTATGCCCTGCGAAGCATCTGGTTAACAAAACTTTTTATTTTATTCAAGATGCAATTTTTCAGTAATTTCTCCCTACTTTTTATATGTTAAAAAGTTCTTTTCCATTTCTGGATGTACCATACGTCTACATAAAGTTTTTGATTGGTTGGCCACCAAAATCCTTTAATCAGTCTATTAAATTCTGTTTGGATTTCCCCCACACTACTATACCTTGAAACGGCTTATTTATCACTACAGCAGCTTGTCCTTCAACCGAGACAGGTAGGAATTATAAAGAAGATAGAAACTTTTGAAATTTTATAATTTCTAAATCTTAATTAAGGGCATCCGATTGCAGTTTCTCGATATAATGTCATTTTTATAATTTTGAAATATGCTGTTGGTCTTGGCGAGTTATAAAATAAAACACAAAATAAAACATTGGTCATAGTGCTTGTTTTCGAGAAAATAGAGGCTGGAAAGTGCGGATTTGTGCAATTTTGTATAAAAGATAGACAATGTTATTAAATTTTTGGGGGCAAATATTCTTCGTCGTGAATTACTAAGATCCGGTTCAATCTAAAGCTGTGATAAGTGACAATAAGGAAAAAAATAAATCCCTACACCAATGACTATATAATTATTCATGCCCTGCTTGACATTGCGGATCAGATGCTCAAAGTGGTATTTTTTTAAACCTAAAAATATGGAAATAAAGTGTTTCTGAAAATGTCATTTTTATCAATTTTCTGCATAAACTGCATTTTGTCATGCTTTCTCTAAATCTGAAATGTAAAATATATGTCACCGTAATGGATTCTATAATAAACACGATTTATCCTAAGTTGCATCCCCCTTTGTAACCTCAACGTTAGCGCTAAAGTGCACAACGTTGCTGGCAGACTTTTTCAACGTTATCTTTGCAAATTACCCGTGACATTATTCAAATGCATAAATATTGCTTGTAAAGAGCTTCTTTCAAAATTGGTAATATTGTTTTCGGAAATAAAATCATGTGAATCATAAATACAGCTCTTTGTCGGTGGTCTAAGTGAGAAAAATCTCAAGAAAAGTTATTACGTACTGTTTCTCTTTTTACGGCTTTTAAAATTAAAGACTCAGCAATAGTTAAAACTTGACATACAGGTAAATGTTATGTACACACTAGTTTATTAATTGATACTATATGTTGACCTCTAGATGTTGTATTTTGTTTTGTTTTGTTTTGTGGGCTCCTGTTTTATTACAATACTCCTTACAATCCCTTTATTCACATTTTAATCACTTTTTAGAATTTAACATTTATTTATAAAATTAGACTTTTATTCTGGTCAATGATTATAATTAAATAAAATTGGGAGACTCCTACAACAGTTGCTCCTCCAGACATTTGTATATCATAATACGTCCCATCAAAATGTTTACCGGCGTATACAAATATTTATGGCTATTGCCTTTTGTCAGATAAAATATGTGCTACATGGAGGAGATAGGAACTTTGTTCTTTTATTAAAGTTGTCAGTATCATTGTTAATAAAAGCAGCATAACATTATATATTTAACATAAATAAATTGAATAAATTGTTCAGTTTGGAAGCTTACTTCTTCATGTACCGAAATTTTCGGTAATAGTTTTAAAATATCATTGGTTTTTTGTGCTGTTATAAAATGACAGAAAATCAGATCTGGACAAAATGATGGATGATGAATGATACTAAAATTTATTAAAGACATGCATTATATTAGTAACACCAAAAGGGTCAGTCGACTTAAGGGCATACGATACAGTTTTGATCCTGTATTTACAAGTTCATAAAAATTTGCATATAGGCTATTTTTTACCTGATTAAATCAAATATGTAATAAAAAATATACCTTCATGTGCTACTTTTTGAGAAAAATGAGGTCGAAATTTTGTATATTTGCTTAAAATTCAGATTTGTGGCTGTAATTTCTTTTTCTAAAGAAAGACATAACTTTTTTGTTATTAAAGATAAACACAAATTGTTTTATGTCAAATAATCGATAATTTCTGTATTTTATAAATATTCTAAAAAAATATGCAATTGTTTAGTCAGAAATAACTCATATTTATCAAATGTTCATGAATTGAGGAAAAAACGTCATTTTTTACTGTATGTTTATCGAAATTAAAAAAAATCCTCTATTTACAGTATTATAAAATTTGGGTCACATAAAACCTGCAAAACGAAACAAAATGCCGTTTTGAAAAATAGGGGTCCATGAACTTGTTTTCAAATTAAATCAGTTTGAATGATAAAAATCAGTCGAAAAATGCATCTTTTCCCGATATGTAACAGTTTGACGTCGCGAAAATAACAAATTACGTTAGCAACGTCATTACCTTCCCTGTAACTGTATCGTATGCCCTTAAGATTGCTTACTATACGATATTTTGTTTCACAGAAACAATAATTTGTTTTATTTCTTGTGATTTTATTAGACTGTTATCCAATTAGAATCAAATACACTTATAGTAATGGTTTAGAAGTGAGCATGCAGGAGAAACAGAATTTAGAGCACTGAAAAATCCAAATTGTGTTTCTTATTACTGAAAATTACACTCATGACGTCCAGCAAAAAGTGACATTTTGCAGGAATTCAAACATTTAACGTCGCACCAAAAGTTAACTCCCTTGAAACTGTATTTGATGGCCTTAAGTTATGGCTGCATACCTTCTGTTCTTGAATTTCTTTTTTTTTCTACAGGAAAAACTACGGTTTGAACAAGGAGCAGAAAGAACTCCACTACTGAGTGTTTTGGAATCTGGGTACAGATTTTTTCTTGGCTCTATAGCTGGAGGTTAGTTTTCTGTATATTAATATATGATATGGTTATTACACTCAGTAATAGATCACTCTGACCCTTATTAGTTGCCTGTTGGTGTTATATTTTTTCTACATTGGCTAGAGGTATAGGGGAAGGGTTGAGATCTTAAAAACATGTTTAACCCAGCTTCATTTTTGCGCCTGTCCCAAGTCAGGAGCCTCTTGGCCTTTCCTAGTCTTGCATGTTTGTTTATTTTAATTCATTTATATCTCAGAGTTAAGTATGATCATTAGGCCAGATTTTTTAATTTGTTGGTTTACGGATCCGCCGACCCAATTTTGCTGATTTCCAGAATAAAATAAAATTAACTTTTCATGCTTTTTTATTCCCGCCGACCCTAACAAATGCATTATCACTGAAAAATAATTAAAATATTCTTTTTTTTTATGAAATGAAATGCATTAATCACCAACAGAATTGATAATACTTTCTGATGTTAAAAAACACAACTTCCAGTTTACGTTTCTAAGAATAGACAAATCAATTATAACTGACCTTGAAATGTTGTTTGCGCAAATAATTTTGCGGAACGAAACCTGTGTTTAAAACCAATAACCTAACAAGTTCGTTTCTCTTATTTGCCATCAGTTCGTAAGATGCATCATTTCATAGAAATAGACTTGTCCAAAGATGGACAGGTGGAAGTTCAAGACATTAAGTTAAAAGTACTGAATATTAACAAATCATTTGAAATTTTCTTGTTTCATAGATAATAAAAAAATATTGTCCAATTGGATAAAAAAAAAACGGGAATGCATGACAACAGATTAATCCGATATTCTCGTTTTTTTCAGTGGACGAGTCTACTACGCTTTTGACAGGTGTTTTGAAACTTATTTTCGTACGATGTTTTTACATTTTTTTCTTTAAGCTTGAAGATCATTATTTAACAAGTTTTTCTGAAATTGATTAAGAGCTACACGAATCTGTTATGCTTGGTTGTGAAATGACGATTTAATTTCCTCTTTGTCCGTGCACCCCCCCTATTTTACGGAAAATTATTAGACAATGTCGTGCGATGTTTATGACAGCTGAGCAATAATATTTCAACTAAAATGTAAGAGATGATATCAAAATAGCATAACAAACATATTATTAGAAAGGTGAAATATATATTTATTTTGCATAATCTCTCGAGATTTTTCTGGGGTTATTTTTCCTTTTTTTTTCGACCGACCTCACTTTTTCATGCCGTAAACCAACAAATTAAAAAACCAAGGCCTTATCAATGAACTAGTACAAACATCTTGTTAATGGGACAGCTGAAGCTTGCATTTGGGTGTAGGATTTTCTTGCAGTATTGAAGACCCATTAGTGGCCTTCGATTGGGTGGTTGTCTCTTTTACACATTCCCCATTTCCATTCTCAATTTGAGTGTATGAAATCATATGCATTTTTTATCTTCAGCTACCGGTGCTACTACTGTGTATCCAATTGATCTTGTCAAAACCAGACTTCAGAATCAGAGATCAGCAATGGTGGGAGAATTGATGTACAAAAATAGCTGGGATTGTTTTAATAAAGTGTTACGACATGAAGGTGCTAGAGGTCTTTACCGTGGCCTGGGACCACAACTAGTAGGAGTATGTCCTGAAAAGGCTATTAAATTGACTGTAAGTAAATATATATTGATTACACAATGGATTGATTAATATGGGAATTATTTTTTTTTTAAAGTAAAAAGTAACTGTCTTGATGGTACTCAATGTTAAGGTATATTCATTTGCTCTATCAAAGAAATTATAAATTTACTGAAAAGTGAAACTACTGGAAGAATATACTGCTAATGTTATTATTATCACTTTTTTGTAATCAGTAGGGCAACTCTTATTCCTCATATTTCTTACACAAAAACCATGTGTTCTGGTAGTTAGAAACATCAATCTTTTCATTGTTTTGTAAGTGAATTATTTATTGTTATTTTATATTTTTTAAATATTTTGAGACTAGTAAAGAATGATTGTACATTTTGATTTGATTTTAGATGAATGATTTTATGAGAGACCAGTTGATGAATAAGGATGGCTCTCTGCCTCTTTGGGCTGAAATGGTTGCTGGTGGAACGGTTAGTATATTTCTTTTTTTCTGTCCTCAATTAGCTGTGCATTGTAGATCTTACATCTATAAACAAATGTGTAGTCCATCAACCATATATCTCTTTGCCAAATGACTATAGCTTGAAAATTGAGACTACCAAAATTGTCATTTGAATCCTTAATAAATAAATTTGGTGTATTAACTGTCTTCTGATTGGTTAAAATTATTAGTTTTATTTTCAATGTTGTCAATTTTTAAAGCGACACGCCCACTCTGACATTTTGTATTCATACGCCAACATGTGTGTACGTAGTTATTGTTAATGTCAATAATATAAACAGTTCTTTGAGCCTTATTTTTTATAAAAATTTATTTATAATGAATGGCAATAATTTATTTTGATTTTATTGAACCATAAAACTAATTTTTGACTCTTCACATTTTACATAATCCGCTTCGCGGATTATTCAATGTAAAGAGTCAAAAATTAGTTTTATGGTTCAATAAATTCAAAATAGATAATAGCCATTCATTAAATGGAGTTAATGTCTTAAAGATGATTTGTTTCCGTTTTTCCAGAAACCATAATATGTAGAGAGAAATTGTTTAACTAGCAAAGGTTAAGCTTAATAAGAATCTACAATTAACATGGCCATGGGCCCTCACAGTAGTTATTTGACAACAATGTTTGAATTGAAAGATGGTTTTTATTAATTTTTGCTGTTTTTAGCAGGTACAAAAAATTAAGAAAATATTTTGAAAAAAAAAATTCATTACAAATTTTATTTAATACTTTTAGTTGTTCATTTTTGATATGGTACAAAAATCAACCCCCAAAAAAATCAATTTGTTTTGGCCCCTAATGACTTAAAATGTTTGTAGCATTGAAAAAGCTCCAAATTATCTCCCTTTGGTGAAAAAATGTAATTTTTTTGCATTAAAATTGAAATATCTTTTTTAGCTCATTGGTGACCTATATTTTTTAATTATTTTTTTTAAAAAGGCTGTACATTGTTTTTGTACTGACACTAAACTATTGTAAAATTTAAGGGATTTCTGTAATTTAGTTCTTTTTTTATTTCGACATTACCTTTTTTCTCCTATAAGTTCAACAAAAAAATTTACCTAAACAAAAATGCATGCTTCTTTTGAAGGCAGATTGTGAGCCTACATAAATGGTGACCCCATTTTTTTATTTATTTTTCTATTAGGTATAGGATACAGTTTATTCATAGAAAAAAATAAAATCCTATATAAGAAAAAAAAAAGATTTATACCCGTGAACCTCCTTAAAACAAAAAAAATCTCAGCAAAATAAGATTACATATAAGTCAACATGACGGTAATTGTCAACTGGCTTCTTACATTAAATATTTCCTAGAGCACTGATTTTTGTCGAGCCTGCAACTTTTGTTGCAGAAAGCTCGACATAGGGATAGTGATCCGGCGGCGGCGGCGGCGGTGTTAGCTCACTTCTTAAAAGCTTTATATTTTAGAAGGTGAAAGACCTGGATGCTTCATACTTTGTATATAGATGCCTCATGTTACGAAGTTTCCGTCAGTCAGATGTCAAATGTCCTTGACCTCATTTTCATGGTTCAGTGACCACTTGAAAAAAAAGTTCAGAATTTTTGTAATGTTGAATTCTCTCTTATTATAAGTAATAGGATAACTATATTTGGTATGTGCGTACCTTGCAAGGTCCTCATGCCCGTCAGACAGTTTTCACTTGACCTCGACCTCAATTCATGGATCAGTGAACAAGGTTAAGTTTTGGTGGTCAAGTCCATATCTCAGATACTATAAGCAATAGGGCTAGGATATTTGGTGTATGGAAGGACTGTATGGTGTACATGTCCAACTGGCAGGTGTCACCTGACCTTGACCTCATTTTCATGGTTCAATGGTTATAGTTAAGTTTTTGGGTTTTGGTCTGTTTTTCTCATACTTTATGCAATAGGTCTACTAAATTTGTTGTATGAAATGATTGTAAGGTGTACATGTCTAGCGGGTAGATGTCATCTGACCTTGACCTCATTTTCGTGGTTCAGTGGTCAAAAGTTAATTTTTGAAGTTTTGGTCTTTTTATCTAATATTATATGCCAAAAGTCAACTATATTTGGTGTACTGAAATATATTATGATCTTAATGTCAATCCTGCAGGTTTTATTTGACCATGACCTCAATTTCACGGTTCATTGCACAGTGTTAAGTTTTTGTGTTTTGGTCTATTTTTCTTAAACTTTAAGTAACAGGTCAACTATATTTGTTGTATGGAAGCATTGTTAGCTGTACATGTCTGCCTGGCATGGTTCATCTGACCTTGACCTCATTTGCATGGTTCATTGGTCTTTGTTTAGCTATCTTGGTTAATGTTAAGTTTATGTGACAGTTGTAATAAAGCTTTATATTTAGGACTCAACATAATATCAATGATTAGTAAAGAAGGCGAGACATTTCAGTGTGTGCACTCTTGTTACCCATTAACTTTGGTAAAAACTGTAGTGAAAATAGAGGAAGTTTAAAAGCCAAAAAATGTCAGTAAAATAAGATAAAAATTATTTATTGCCCATTTAACAGTGATCTTTTTTCACAAACCCAATAATTTTCAAAAAATTGAAACTTACTGGTTAGATATATACAAAAATGTCTCTAAATAAGAAAACAGAAGTGATTGCAATATGATTGAAATAAATATCAAAATGTCATATTTTCACCAAGTGAGCAAATCTGCCTCTTGGGAACCTGGTGTAAATTCATTTGCAAAAAAATGGCCTTTAAATACATGTACCATATCTTTTCCTTTATTTTTTTTTTTTTATGAAAGTATTATCATATTAACGTAACTTTTTATTTGTTTGTTTTCAGGCAGGTGCTTCACAAGTTATGTTTACAAATCCTTTAGAAATTGTTAAGATTCGTCTGCAAGTTGCAGGAGAAATAGTGGGAGGTGCTAGAGTTAGTGCTTTTACAGTAATAAAAGAGCTTGGACTAATGGGACTTTACAAGGTATGTATAATATATCATAGTCTCTCTACTGTTATAGTAATAAAAGAGTTGGACTAATGGGACTTTACATGGTATGTATAATATATCATAGTCTCTCTACTGTTACAGTAATAAAAGAGTTGGACTAATGGGACTTTACATGGTATGTATAATATATCATAGTCTCTCTACTGATACAGTAATAAAAGAGTTGGACTAATGGGACTTTACATGGTATGTATATAAATATATCATAGTCTCTCTACTGTTACAGTAATAAAAGAGCTTGGACTAATGGGACTTTACATGGTATGTATAATATATCATAGTCTCTCTACTGTTACAGTAATAAAAGAGTTGGACTAATGGGACTTTACATGGTATGTATAATATATCATAGTGAGGTCTCTCTACTGTTATACATGTCTTACATGATGGATATGGATTTTTGTTGAGCCTGCAACTTTTGTTGCAGAAAGCTTGACATAGAGATAGTGATCCGGCGGCTACTGCGTCAGCGGTGTTAGCTCACTTCTTTAAAGCTTTATCTTTTAGAAGATGGAAGACCCGGATGCTTCATACTTTGTATATGGATGCCTCATGTTACGAAGTTTCCGTCAGTTAAATGGCCAATGTCCTCATTTTCATGGTTCAGTGACTACTTGAAAAAAAAGTTAAGATTTTTTGTAATGTTAAATTCTCTCTTATTATAAGTAAATAGTAATTTTTGGTATGTGCATACCTTCCTCATGCCTGTCAGACAGTTTTCACTTGACCTCGACCTCATTTCATGGATCAGTGACCAAGGTTAAGTTTTGTTGGTCAAGTCCATATCTCAGATACTATAAGCAATAAGTCTTGTATATTCGATGTATAGAAGGACTGTATGGTGTACATGTCCAACTGGCAGGTGTCATCTGACCTTGACCTCATTTTCATGGTTCAGTGGTTATAGTTTAGTTTGTGTGTTTTGGACTGTTTTTCTTATACTGTATGTAATAGGTCTACTATATTTGGTGTATGGAATAATTGTAAGGTGTACATGATTAGCTGGTAGGTGTCATCTGACCTTGACCTCATTTTCATGGTTCAGTGGTCAAAGTTAAATTTTTGAGTTTTTTTCTAATACTATATGCAATAGGTCAACAATATTTGGTGTATGGAAATATTTTATGATTTATATGTCAGTAGCTCAGGTTTTATTTGACCTTGACCTCATTTTTAAGGTTCATTGCTCAGTGTTAATTTTTGGGTTTGGTCTGTTTTAATTAAACTTTAAGCAAAAGGTCAACTATATTTGTTGTATGGAAGAATGACTAGCTGTACATATCTACCTGACATTATTCATCTGACCTTGACCTCATTTTCATAGTTCATTGGTCAATGACATGAAATTCAAAATTTTTGAAGATTTAAAAAAAAAATTGCTTTAAATTTATGGTAACAAATACACTCTCAAACATCCACTCTTTTCCAACAAAAAAAAGTATTTTTCATGGTCAAAAGATTGAATTTGAAAATTAATTGTGTAGGCATTTAACATAGATGTTCAGTCTTCTGAAAGGACATTTCAAAATTGACTTGCAAAGCATAATTATATAGATACATACCATGAACTTTAACTACATGTAATTTATGTTAATCTTTATTTGAGGAATGACTGTAATATTTTTTCTGTCTATGAAGAAATAACATAACAAATTTGGAGCACACTGAATAACGTGTGTAGGGGGTTATTTAACAGTGTGCACCACATTTTTTATGTTATTTAAAATAGACAGAATAAATATTAGTCATTTCTTATAATTTAATTCTTAACACATGAATAAATGATGTTGACGTCACAGTCACATGACTATTATGTCTATGAGCTGATAACAAAATAACGTCAGCCAATCAGAAGACGTGTTACATCCAAAATAAAATTATTGATATTTGGTAGAAAGCTTTAGTTGTTATGTAATGTGGTTTGACATGTTTTAAGATTTCAAGCCTTTTAGCCTCTGTTAGCTGAAAACATGTATGTCCTTTGTTAATATGTTGCATATTTCTCAGCAATTATTAGTCAGAACTTCTACCTTTGTGTAAAGCTCCATCTTAACAAACCATATACCTGAAGACAATCCAAACATATAAAATTTTGTCTCATTTTTCTAAACATGTGTGCAATGGACTTCAAATGATTTCGTTATCCAATGTAAGAATGTAAAAGCATAGCCATTTCATGTCATTCTAAAACATTTTATTATTCAATATCATATTTTTTTAACAAAAATGTCTGATAAAGGAATAAAAGGGATACTTTAAAAAAAATAACAGTGAAAAAAAAATTAGAACTTGACAAACAAATAATGTTAATTCCAAAGATTATGTTTTTATGGAAATATGTTTGTGTTCTTTTGCTTTGTTTACCTTAAGATCAAGATTCCTTCTCTAGTATGTTTATTTAAAAAAAAAATTATGCCCCACCTACGATAGTAGAGGGGCATTATGTTTTCTAGTCTGTGCGTCCGTTCGTCTGTCTGTTTGTTCGTCCGTCCGTCCATCTGTCTGTCCCGCTTCAGGTTAAAGTTTTTGGTCAAGGTAGTTTTTGATGAAGTTGAAGTCCAATCAACTTGAAACTTAGTACACATGTTCCCTATGATATTATCTTTCTAATTTTAATGCCTAATTATATTTTTTATCCTATTTCATGGTCTATTGAACATGGAAAATGATAGTGCGAGTGGGGCATCCGTGTACTTTGGACAAATTCTTGTTTTTGCATGTCTCTTGTTTACTGCAGAATTTTCTCTGGAAATTTGATTATGCAATTTAGAGAGATCCACTGTCTTGATATATTCTTTTTTCTTTCAATAGTGAGACCAATTGTTACCCTTGCAGTCACTATTATTTACAGCTATCTATATTGAGTACTATCTAGTTAAAATATTTTATTTTGTAGGGTTCCAGAGCATGTTTCCTTAGGGACATACCCTTTTCAGCTATTTATTTCCCTGCTTATGCTCATGTCAAGAAAATGTTGGCTGATGAAAATGGTTATAATCATCCTGGAACTCTTTTACTGGCAGCTACTATTGCAGGTAACTATACAAGATCACATTGAATTTTTAAGTTTGTAAAAATTTGGATGAAAATATTTTTTCATTACATTCATATATACCATTCACTTTAAAAATCTGTTAGACAGACTACAATTTTGGGGGCATTAAAATGAAAATATACTTATTTAATAAGTATTAAACACTTTTGTTATTTGATGAATTTGTTTGGTAAATTTCAGCCCTAAAATTTTCTAAAAGGAAGTTACTATGACCTATAGCTACCATTCATGTTTTTCTCTCACACAGATGCAAAATTTACATCATTAATTGTTTTAATTTGGTTTATAGAGTCATTTGTGGGTATAATGTAAATTTGCAGACCTAAGTGTTTAAAATATGTTTCTGTACAGAACACTTTTCAAGATACTTTTTTGTTTGTACTGACAATTCATTAAAAGAAATTTCAATAGGATAAATAAGCTAGTTGATGTGTTTTCATGGCAAAATATCTTTTATAATTCAGGTATGCCAGCAGCAGCTATTCCAACCCCAGCTGATGTTATTAAAACCAGGTTACAGGTAGCATCTAGAAAAGGTCAAACAACATACAGAGGCTTAATGCACTGTGCTCAAACTATACTTAGGGAGGAAGGATTCTCAGCTTTCTGGAAAGGAACACCAGGTATATACAATATCACTTTTGTCTTGTATGCATAAGTTCTGGAAATCAAAGACATAATTTTCATTCTCAGACAAGATAGAGATAATATAAAGGCTTGTTAAAGCTTAAGTATAGTTTTAACAGCAATCATTATTAAAACTATAAAAAGACAACAACATCCTATACTACTGCTTGAAAATGCTTTATATTGGTCTACATGTATTGTTTCACCACTTGTGGTGATGTCTTCAAGAATTCAATGCTGAAGTATATAAAATGAGGCTTTTATGGTGTTATAAAAAGGTTACCAATGATATAATCAGTACATCTAAATTCTAATTAGGTTCTATAGCCCCATCAATGCCAATCACTATTAAAATCAATAGGGGGCTTACACTAGTTCAGAATCAGGAGAAGAAATGACATCCCTTTTAGAAACTGACATGGAAAAGTGGTGAAACTTTCAACAGAACTCCGGAATTTTGGCTTAGGAAAATAAGTTTCAGGACAATTTTACATTTGCATATAAGGGAAATTTTTCTCTTAAGATCACCAATTTTTTTTTTCCACAATGGACTTGAAATTTATGGTAAGTATGTATAATAGTCTTAGCTTCACCAGTATACAGGGTTCCACTTAAAGGTCATACTGTACATCTGTTGAAGGCTTTTATATGAATGTTACTGTCAAGTTTGGAGAGCCAGAGTATTCAACAATGTATTATTTAGGTATTTCGCACTCCAAATGTAAATTAAAGATAACTTGATGCTTCATTGTAACTCATAGATCTCTTTGGTTGGACGTGGGGATGTTTTATACACTGTAGTGCTACACACCTGAGACATGTCTCTTTAACCACACATGAAAATAAAGGTTAAGTGATATATTGGTATCAATTTTATTCTATTTCAGCTCGAGTGTTACGGTCGTCGCCTCAATTTGGTGTGACATTGCTAACATATGAATTATTACAGAGAACATTTAGAATTGATTTTGGAGGAAGGTAAGAATTTTGTAAATTTATTAGATTAAGGCATAATTTCTCAAAAGTTTTTGGGGAAAGATTGCATGTAATGCAATTAAAACCCTATGTTACTGACTTGATATCTAAATCTTCCAAGGCTTTGCCTTTTTGATACACAAAATATAGTGCATTGATCATAAAATTCTATACATCCTATCCATGAACATTTCAAGAAATTTGTCAATGCAATATACACTGATATTCAAGTACCAAAAAGATGTAACACTTTTCAAAAAAATTACATAGCTTTTGCAAGGTGTATAAATCTATTATATGTTCTTAAAACTATAAATGATGTCATTGTTTAAGACTTCTGAAGAAAAAAATGGAGTTATCTCCCATTGTCTAGAAATAACCAATGCTTTATTGGCAATACAATTTTTGATTTTACTTCCCATTGATAAATTAATGGAATCTTAACCTTTCAGTGCCCACAAGCACTTTGATTATATATCTTTTGTTGACATACTGTTACATAATATGAGGCAGACATTACCTGTAAATGGGAATGAAGTCTATGAATTTTTTCTTCTTCTTAAAACATGATAAAAACGGAAATACCGTAAGGTTTCAGATTTTGGCTCCTTTTTGTCATTATTTAAGTTATGACGTCATATTCAATGTAAACAAAGAAATGCTTTCATCAGGTAACGTTTTATTCACATCAAACAGTTATTAAAAATCAATTGGTATTGAGTGCCAATCTCATATTTTACTAGACTGATAAATATATGTTTTATTCAAACTCTCATCCAAACAAGACCAGGAAAGGAATTTCCCTTTTTTTTTTCTTTTTAAATTTTTCTACCCTAATAGGGGACTTGGTCCCCATAATTTGATATACCATCTGTCTATCTATCAGTCTGTCTGTCCTGGTGGTTGACCCTGTGGCATCCCATGGACCTTTTTGAATTTTTACATGATGTTTGGTTATATGAAGAGAAACTCCTTTTATTTTTGGTGATTTTGAGATTGATTGTTTCTGGAGTCCAACTGTTTGTAGTATGTATTTGGAATTTGTTTGTGTTAGAGAGAGAAAAAAATATGATTGTGAAAAAGATTAGAAAAAATATCAAATTGACATGTTTTACTACATGAACAATTCAAGCTTATATGATAAAATTGAGAATGGAAATGGGGAATATGTCAAAGAGACAACAACCTGACCAAAAAGCAAACAACAGCCGAAGGTGTCTTCAACGCAGCTAGAATATCCTGCATTTGGAGGAGATCGCCAGTTGTTCCCTAATTAAAGTTATGTACTAGTTCAGTGAAAATGGATGCCACACTAATCTCCAAAACATATAAATGAGTCTTTAAGTTATATTAGTTTGTTTCGTTTGTGTTTGATGCCACTTTTAATGTAGAATATTATATATTTATATGAATGTTGTCTCAAAAAAAATAATATTTAGTATGTGATAATTTGATTACTTTAGTTTCTCAGCATATTTGATGTACATTATATGTGCTTATTTGCAGGAGACCTGAAGGATCTGAAGCTAGTGCAACGAAAATTGAAGAACAATTATCTCGAAATCCAGATCATATAGGTGGTTATAGACTTGCAAAGGCAACTTTTGCAGGAATGGAGGCCAAGTTTGGACTTATGTTGCCAAAGTTTAACAAGAGTGTGGGTTAATATTCCTGAAACCTAGTTTTGTTATAAAGAATTTTTAAATTATAGACAGTTGGCGATTTGTTATATATTTATTGTTTTGTTTTTTTAAACTGGACAATAATTTCATCAATGTTAATGGCTGTGCCAATATCATGATGAATTCAGACATAATTGTTCACATTTGTAAGAAATGGCTGTTATAGTGGAAGACAAAATAGTCAGCTATGGTGAAAAATAAAGACGTGTTTTTAACTTTGAATTTATAAAGTTGATTTTAGCTGGCCAACAGGAATTTAACCTATTACCATCACTTAGAAAGTGCCTGTTGAACACTAACTGTTTTGAAATCTATGTTTTAAGCCTTCTGGACAGTTTTTTAGGTTGTTTAGAATGACCCTTTAGTCATTTTTATTGTAGTTAGATTCAAAGGTACGAAAGAGTTAAATAAGAGATTGTACTTCTTTGCTGTATAAGAATCTAGAATTTTTAAAATACTCAAGATCTCAAATGAAGGATTTTTTTAAAATGATAAGATGAACCTGTTGACAATAAATAGGGATAAACTACTGCAAGTTATTTAGATCCTAAATAATTATACTTAGAAAGGTTTTGATTATAATTAGCAAATTGATAATACCTCATTTTAAAATTAATCTTTCATGCAAAACAATAATTTGACCTCATTTAGGTATGTATGCATGCAACCTTTAGTTTGACCCTTAGTTGGAAGGATTTTTACACATGTGCTTAGCATGTCTAGTGATTGAAACAAATATCAGCTGTGAAAGTAAAACTAGGGAACGGAAGCAACTGGAAAACTAATATCTTTGATTGATTCAACCCTAAAAAATAAGTCTTATTCAGGTTATAAGTAAATGGTTTAATTTTTGTATATTTGAAATCAGAATAAATGGGACTGAGAAAGTAACAACTTTTTGAATTTACAGTTTAATTTCAGAGTTTGTTGAGTTTTATTAATGTGTTTACCTGTCTATAAGTATTTTATGTTTACCTGCCTAATTCTATTTGTAATTATAAAATGGTCATAGGCCAGATAACAGATTAAATCAAAGGTACTGTGTCTCAAGCAATCTGAGAACTAAATTTTTCAGACTTGTTTCCAAAGCCTCAGGTTTATATATTCAAGTTTTCATATTTTTTCAGTTTCCTAAACTTCTTTGCCTTTTACTGTTACTGTGAAAGTACTTTAATTCCTGGGTATCAATTTTCGTGGTTTGAGCAACATTTACATGTTTGTGGGTTTTTAAATTCATGGATTTTAGTTTTTATAAAAAAAATTACAAAATATAAGCCATGAGAAACAAAGGTTACAAAATGGCTTGATTGAAGGAAATTACAAAGTAAACATTGACCTGTGTAAATTGTAGTGACCATATATATTGAAGTGATCACACTAATTAACCCTAGTTAGACATGTTAGAGTGCTCAATAGATTAAATACCATCAAAGGTGTTAATTAGGCCATACACATGTCACCTAACGAAAACAGTAACATGAACAAATGCTTTAAACGTATTTTGAATTGAAAAATCATTCTTATCAAAAGCAGCCCAGCATGAAATTTTTATTTCCCATACGTACGCGAATTATGAGGATATAAAATGAACACTTTATCATAGCATATCAAAACCGGAAATCTGACTTCCATTGATCAAATTGTTTTTCCATTACGAGAATCTGGGACTATTATACTAACTATTTAGTATAATAGTCCCAGTGAGAATTAAAAAACAAAAATTGTACAGTTTGGGTTTTTAAAGATTAAATGGGTATAATTCTGCCTGCAGTTGTAGTTCATAGTGCGTCTTTCCTGTAACTACTATTATAGTATTCTGCGATTTGGTAATATTCATTGTATTCTCTAGTTCTTATCAATTCTGCATGGAGATCTTTCCATGTCTTGACTTTAACAACGGTTGTTTTATTTCGTTGGACACTTAAATTCTTGGATACAGGAATCACGAAAACCATGAAAATTGGTTCCCCACGAATAAAAGTAATTTCACAGTATCATAAGAAATGGTGGTCTGAAGGTCTGTAGAAAAGTCCGTCCATAATGCCATCTCTTACATGTATATCTAACCAGTGTTGTTATGCAGGAATTAATTATAGGCCGTTTGGTACAAGGACAGTTATTGTACTTTGATTTTTGTTGTCAACAAATTTAGTCCCTAGTGTGGACTCTGTATAACTTGCAAATTTTATCAAACACTTTCCAGATTATTTCTTTATATTTTATGCATGAAATATTATTAAAGAAAGGGGATGAAATAACATGTAAACAAATTTTTTTGTGATGAACTTTTATGAAAAGTATTGAAGTAGGGGTCCAGTTAAAAAGATAAAAAAAAAATAGTATGTCGGTAGATATCAACCTGAATTATAGACCCCCTTAAGATAGAATTATTCATATGTTGAGTTAGAGCTAGTATACTTTTCTATAATGTGTCTTATTATTTGTCCCAAAAGTGGTACCTAAGCTGTAAGAATCTTTTTTTGAGAAAGAGCATGTGCAATTTTTTTAATTTATTTTTTTTTGTCCAAAAGAAATGCACTTTGAAATGCCATTTTTTCTTCAAATATAATTTAATTTTATCCTTAAAAAAGAGGTTAAACATAGAGAAATTTATTTATGAAATAATTGTTAAATCTAGGGTATTACAGATATCAGTTTATTAAGTTTATCAGTGAAATTTATTTTTGTTTTGATTGTTGCCTTATTGTTTATACCTCCACTTTTAGTACGGGCTTGTACTTACAGTATTATGGGCTATATTGCAATTCATCTATTTTTTTGTCACAGTTTTCCAGAATAATTGTATATTTGGTCAGCAGGTTAACAGTGATGACTTGTTACTTGTGTAAACCTGTTGTATCTGTCATTAGACTTACCTCCTGTTCCCCAATACTTTGAATTTTTGGATGTTGAATAAAAACAATATTTTTACATAGTTGGAAGTTTGATGGTGATGAGCTGTAAAGTGTGATTGCTTTTCTGATTTGTCAGTCAACTTAGAACTACTTACTTTTTTCTGATACTTTTATTACCAGTAAGGCAAATTGTGTGCAACTTCTTGTTTTGTTTTAAAGAATTTTCCGAAATTTTTTGTTGTTATTATCTCTTTGTCAAATCACATACTACAACAATGTGTGCAAGTTCTTGTTTTATTTTAAAGAATTCTTTATCAATTGTTTTGTTGTTTTTATCTATTTGTCAAAACACATACTAATGGTTTCTTAATAAAAACAAAAACCTAATTAAACACTTAGTTCTTGTATTTTAAACAAGAAAACCTGTAGGATATTGCTTGATTTCTTTTCTTTGTATCACAAAATCACTATTTTTATCGGATACTTATGGGTAATCATGAACCACAAATTCAAATGTTCAACAATGTATGAGTATTTTTAAGGATTGTATGCCGACTTTGGCAAAACCATGAAATCAAATATCCAGGATTAATAACAATATACCTCAATCCCCCAAAACATATATAAAGGAATCCACAGTACTTTGCATTTAGAATACATACTTAAGGTTAAAGCATCTTTTACCATTGTGATACTTGTGATCAAGTTAATTATGATGACTCATTTATAATATGTTGATTTCCAATTGTCTTGAATTTTAGCCTTTGCTGTTTGTCTTTGTCTTTGTTGTTGTTTATGCTTTCTAATAATCTGATGAGTTTAGTGGAGATCGTTGGTTTTCCCGTTTGAATGGTTTTACACTAGTAATTTTGGGGCCCTTTATAGCTTGTTGTTTGGTGTGAGCCAAGGCTCCGTGTTGAAGACCGTACTTGAACCTATAATGGTTTACTTTTTAAATTGTTATTTAGATGGAGAGTTGTCTCATTGGCACTCACACCACATCTTCCTATATCTATGTAATATATCACATTGCATCTGTTGTCTATCCATCAATTGTCCGTCAACTTTTCATTTATAATTTAACATGAAAATAATCGATTGAAACCAAAGTTTGTCTGCTTTATCTGAAGGATGCCATTTATAGAAAATGTTCTGTCCTGTTGTTTGTTAGGTTAAAAGTGTAAATTGCAGTTATAATTAACTTGACAATTTATTTGAAAATTTGAGAAAAATCCAACTCCTCATTTTGGAGTTATTGGCCAAATGACCAGAGAGTGTGTCAAAAGTCAAGGTCAAAAACTTTGGTTCTAGTTGAAAACCCCATGTCCTATGGACAATATACATTTTTTACCCCTGCTGTAGTGATGTGGGCAATAAGTTTTACCCTTGTCCATCTGTACGTCCGTCTATCCTTCCATACATCTCAAAAAATGGTTTCATTCTTCTTTAGTTTGCATCAACCAAATATTATGAAACTTATCAGGGGCAAATTCAGCCATTTTAAAAGGAGGGGGGGGGGGTCCTAACCCAGGACAAAGGGGGTTCCAATTACATGTCCCCATTCAAATGCATTGATCATCCAAAAAGAAGGGGGGGTTCCAACCTTTGGATCCGCGCCTGCTTATACACAATGGTTATTACCTCAAAACACAGGTTCAATTTGAATTTTGGTGGTTTCACTTTTACAGTTCAAGAGTCGTGCCCTTTTACAAAAGGAAAAATTGCTGTTCTAAAAATATAGATTATGTCATTTTTAAAATCTTCTTTGCAATTTGGAGTTATCTTTCTTTAACAAGAATAGTAGTTGAATTAACTACAACCAATGCTTTATGCAATGCAATATTCAACTTTACTTCACACTGATAAATTAAAGCAATCTTTACCATTCATTACAAGCACTTTGATAACCATTCTAGGCTTATGTTCCTTTACAAATGGAAAAATTGATGATTTATTTTGTTTCCGTTCTCTAACTTAAATTTGTCTTAACTAAATTTAATAAAATGTATATATATATAATGCTTATAACCACTAAACTCAGTTTAAGTTCAAATTTTGGCAGCTTCACTTTTACAGTTCTTGAGTTATGCCCTTTATAACATTATATGTCTACCATGTAGTTGAGAAGAAACTGAAGAAGGACAGTGGCCGAAACGTCTTGAAAATACTACAATAATGTAATATTTGTTCCCTATTGGAATTTTTGAAACAAGGATATAGGAACTAGGTTAAAAGTATAAATTGCTAAAGAATCAGCTGGATAAAATACACATTCTCTGAAAATTGGAGATAAAAAAACAAAATACTAATGTTGATGTTATTGCACCTGTAATATCTAGTTGGTCCCATTTTTAGAAGTTGTTCACTGTTGCCTTGTAAACTGTAGGAGCTAGCTTACAAGCGTTAATTGCAAAAGGGTCAGCTGGATGAGATGTATCCACCCTGAAAATTGTAGACTTGTTTCCCCTGGAATAATTTTTTGGATTTTTTTAATGTAATAAAAACTGAAAATTACTTAAATGATAAGAACAATTGAATCAAATAAACCTGAAAAATTCTGAAAAATCTGTCATCACTCTTGATACTGTTTGTTCTTGTGTTGTGCTGTTTAATCTGATTTACCCAATTATGTAGCGCTGAAAGATTTGCCTCTTTGTACTGTTCTTATGTTTTGCTGTTTCATTGTCCCAATTTATGTAGGGCTCACAGACATGCCTGTTGGTACTGTTTGTATTTATGTTTTGCTGTTTCATTGTCCTAATTTATGTAGCGTTCACAGACATGCCTGTTGGTACTGTTTGTATTTATGGTTTGCTGTTTCATTGTCCTAATTTATGTAGTGCTCAAAGACATGCCTCTTGGTACCGTTTGTTCTTATGTTTTGCTGTTTCATTGTCCTAATTTATGTAGTGCTCACAAGACATGCCTCTTGGTACCGTTTGTTCTTATGTATTGCTGTTTCATTGTCCCAATTTATGTAGCGCTCACATCCATGCCTCTTAGTACCGTTTTTACACCCCACTATAAAAAAGGGGGGGTTTACTGTTTTTCCTCTATCTGTCAGTCCGTCTGTCCGTCCATCAGTCCGTCAGTCAGTCTGTCCAATGAAACTTTTGTCACATTTTTCTCAGGAACAACACATCCACCCGTTCTGTAATTTGGTATCAACATTAATATATGTCAGCCATACCGTGTGATGCGTTTTCAGATTCATCACTTGACAACTTCCTGTTTACCGAACACTTGTAGGATTTTACACATGATAGCCAAGATGAAAGTTTTCGTCACATTTTTCTTGGGAACTACAATACAAGGATTTCTAAAATTTGGTTTCAGGATTTATATAAGTCAGCTTTACTGTGTGATGCGTTTTCAGATTCATCACTCGACAACTATCTGTTTACCGAAAACACTTGTATGATTTTACACATGATAGCCAAGTTGAAAATTTTCGTCACATTTTTCTCAGGAACTACAATACAAGGATTTCTGAAATTTGGTTTCAGGATTTATATAAGTCAGCTATACCGTGTGATGCTTTTTCAGATTTATCACTCGACAACTTCCTGTTTACCGAACACTTGCATATTTTTACACTATTAATATTATCCACTTGCGGCGGGGGTATCATCAGTGAGCAGTAGCTCGCAGTTTCACTTGTTTCTTATGTTTTGCTGTTTCATTGTCCCAATTTATGTCGCGCTCACAGACATGCCTGTTGGTACTGTTTGTATTTCTGTTTTGCTGTTTCATTGTCCTAATTGATGTAGCGTTCACAGACATGCCTGTTGGTACTGTTTGTATTTATGGTTTGCTGTTTCATTGTCCTAATTTATGTATTGCTCAAAGACATGCCTCTTGGTACCGTTTGTTCTTATGTTTTGCTGTTTCATTGTCCTAATTTATGTAGTGCTCACAAGACATGCCTCTTAGTACCGTTTTTATACAACCGCAAAATTTGAAAAAAATTTCGTTGTATATTGCTATCACGTTGGCGTCGTCGTCTGCGTTGTCGTCATCGTCGTCGTCGTCCGAATACTTATAGTTTTCGCACTCTAACTTTAGTAAAAACGAATAGAAATCTATGAAATTTTAACACAAGGTTTATGACGACAAAAGGAAGGCTGGGATTGATTTTGGGAGTTTTGATCCCTACATTTTAGGAATTAAGGGCCAAAAAGGGCCCAAATAAGCATTTTCTTGTTTTTCGCACTGTAACTTTAGTTTAAGTAAATAGAAATCTATGAAATTTTGACACAAGGTTAATGACCTCAAAAGGAAGGTTGGGATTGGTTTTGGGAGTTTTGGTCTTAACAGTTTAGGAATTAGGGGCCAAAAAGAGGTTCAAATAAGCATTTTTCTTGTTTTTCGCACCATAACTTTAGTAAAAGTAAATAGAAATCTATGAAATTTAAACACAAGGTTTATGACCCCAAAAGGAAGGTTGGTATTGATTCTGGGAGGTTTGGTCCCAACAACAGTTTTGGAATAAGGGGCCCAAAGGGTCCAAAATTAAACTTTGTTTGATTTCATCAAAAATTGAATTATTGGGGTTCTTTGATATGCCAAGTCTAACTGTGTACTTATATTCTTAATTTTTGGTCCCGTTTTCAAATTGGTCTACATTAAGGTCCAAAGGGTCCAAAATTAAACTTAGTTTGATTTTGACAAAAATTGAATCCTTGGGGTTCTTTGATATGCTGAATCTAAAAATGTACTGAGATTTTTTTATTATTGCCCAGTTTTCAAGTTGGTCCAAATCGGGGTCCAAAATTAAACTTTGTTTTTCATCAAAAATTGAATAAAAGGGGTTCTTTGATATGCCAAATCTAACTGTATGTAGATTCTTAATTTTTGGTCCTGTTTTCAAATTGGTCTACATTAAAGTCCAAAGGGTCCAAAATTAAACTTTGTTTGATTTTAACAAAAGTTGAATTCTTGGGGTTCTTTGATATGTTGAATCCAAACATGTACTTAGATTTTTGATTATTGGCCCAGTCTTCAAGTTGGTCCAAATCAGGATCTAAAATTATTATATTAAGTATTGTGCAATAGCAAGAAATTTTCAATTGCACAGTACTCAGCAATAACAAGAAATCTTCAATTGCACAGTATTGTGCAATAGCAAGAGATTTTCAATTGCAGTGTATTGCGCAACAGCAAGAAATTTTCAAGTACACAGTATTGTGCAATAGCAAGTATTTTCAAATGCACAGTATTGCACAATATCAAGAAATATCTTATTTCACAATATTGTGCAATAGCAAGATTTTCAATTGGAGTTATCTTTCTTTGTCCAGAATAGGTAGTTGAATAAACTTAAATCATTGTTTTATTCAATAAACAATGTATATTCACTTTTACTACCAACTGATAAATTAAAACAATCTTTACCATTCAGTGATAACAAGCACTATTTTTTACATTAAAATATTTTATGATGTATTCAAATGAGTAACTGTTGTTGCAAACTCCATTAGAAATTTGAATTGAGATCAGTTTTGGAATAAAGGATAGGGGAATGTGAGGAAAAAAAATTGTGGGGGGAGGGGGGTTTAATTTTTCTCATTGGAGATTTCATAAATAAAAAGAAATTTCTTCAAACATTTTTTTGAGAGGATAAATATTCAACAGCATAGTGAATTGCTCAAAGGCAAAACAAAAATTTTAAGTTCATTAGACCACATTCATTCTGTGTCAGAAACCTATGCTGTGTCAACTATTTAATCACAATCCAAATGTAGAGCTGAATCCAGCTTGAATGTTGTGTCCATACTTGCCCCAACCGTTCAGGGTTCAACCTCTGCGGTCGTATAAAGCTGCGCCCTGCGGAGCATCTGGTTAAAATCTATGCCAGCTTACGAAAGGGATTTTGGTTACATGATGAATCCTAACGTAATATTTTGAGTGTTTTTAAAATCACCGAGTTAGCTGTGTAGTATATCTTTTTTATGTATCCTTCCTGAATTAATAATGTTGTAGAGCTGCTCAGACTAATCGTATCATCACTATCGTTATTCGTTACTTCGGTGTGGTAACATCTTTAAATTTTATTTTATTAAAACAAATAACATAATACATACAAGCACACTTCACTGACAGATCCATAGTCAGATATGTTATCCTCACTAATGAATTCAGAAAGTAATGACTTTGGGGAAAGTGGTTCATTGTGTGTTTAATCTTAAATGTTAAGTTAAAACAATATAAAAACGGTAATGCATAGCAATTCTACAAGTCTGCCATCGCCTTTGATCTTCTAGGACACCAATAACTTCACTCAAAAGAAAATAGCTTCTTTACTTTTCCCCAAAGTTAGTACTTAAAAGTTTTCATTTCCCATGTGATCGCATGTTAAAGCGGTAAACAATAATAAAAATGATAAGAAACAAAAATAAAACTTATTTGGTTGTCAAAAAAAAATCATTGTTGACAAGTTGTCTTCCCTTTAGTGTCTTCGATCACACTTTGTGTTGTTCATCTGTGAGAATTCTGTTAAATGCTGCCGCTGTATATGACCACATATATGGATTATACAGTGAATACATGTTGTTTGATTGCGTCTCTTTCGTATTGGGTATAGTGGAATTCCTGCAATAAAAAGTGAATTTCATATTTTATAGTGACGAAAACTAAGTGTAGACAAGAATTTGAATAGTAAAATACTATACAAAATACTATACAAATCCTTGATTTAGACACAATGACGCGAGTATTTCAGAAATAGGTGTAAAACGAAAAAGTCAAAACGAAAAAGTCAGAACGAAAAAAAAACCATCATGAATTATTATTAAATTTGCAATAACTAGCTGTTGAAGGATATGACAGAATTAACCGATTCAATTTATTTGCTTTAAATGCTTATTGATTTAAAAAGTCACCTAAAATAGAAGTTAAACTGTTACTTTGTTCAAAATGACCTACGTCTTTTATCAAAACTTAAAAGAGGCGGAAACTATCAAAGCCAAAGGGATATTTAAACTTAAAGTAGATGACAAACTGGCAAGCCGTAGTAAAAAACTGAAAAGTGATCTAGAGACAAAATATGAATCTGCAAAACACAACATAAAATACTAAACACAGAACAACAAAAATAGAGGTGTCAGAGTTCGGAAAATGCAAGCTTACGACTATCAAATCCATGGAGATGTACACACCATATGCAGGTGTTTCTAAATGTTACATATTCACAACTGGGAAACATCTCTTTTTTCTTTTTGTTCTCAACCTACTCTTTTATCAATTTCCAGAAGTAAGTCAAGATTTTATGTAGATTTATTTGAATCGGGCGTATCCTTGTTTTAAAGTACGATGAGATCGTTTCGTTCAACATACTCACCAAACTGAATTATTTAGTGAGAAGACACCATCTTTAAAGCGGACCTTGAAGTGAAAGGACAAAGCTAGCGTCTCTCTATTCTTCTAAACGTACCACTCTGACCTTGAAGTGAAAGGACAAAGCTAGCGTCTCTCTATTCTTCTAAACGTACCACTCTGACCTTGAAGTGAAAGGACAAAGCTAGCGTCCCTCTATTCTTCTAAACGTACCACTCTGACCTTGAAGTGAAGGGACAAAGCTAGCGTCCCTCTATTCTTCTAAACGTACCACTCTGACCTTGAAGTGAAGGGACAAAGCTAGCGTCCCTCTATTCTTCTAAACGTACCACTCTGACCTTGAAGTGAAGGGACAAAGCTAGCGTCTCTCTATTCTTCTAAACGTACCACTCTGACTTTTTCGAAATTTTGCATTAGATCTAATCTTCTGCCAAAGTTTCATATGGTTCTACTGAGACTACTATAACACATGTGTTATAGTAGTCTCAGGATTCTATGACATTTTGACAAAGTAATTGATAAACTTTAGACTTTATCTGAATGAATACTGCAACTAAATATCTTCTTTCAACAGTAAAATACGGGAAAATGAAAATAAAAAAATAAACAATTGTATGTTGTCTTTTTGATTATAGGTTTAGACACCCATTACTTACTAACTTACCGTATTTGTTGATCTATGTGGGCTTTTTCTATTCTTTTTTCTTTTGCTCTCCGATTTTGGAACCATATTTTGATTTGATTCTCTGACAAGTTTAGCAGTTTCGCGACTTCATATCTCCGAGGTCTGGAAATATATTCAGTCCTATTGTATTCGATTTCAAGTTTTAATGTCTGTTCACTTGTGAATGTTGTTCTTTGTCGCCTCGGTCGACTTTCACGTCGTTTTCTTCGCTGCACTGAAAACAAAAGAGGTGAAATTAAAAGAAGTGAATGCTTCTATTCATAATTGTATTTCCCCTCTTCAATATAATTTTATTATGTTATAAAAGCGTTGACCGCAAGCACATTTTTGCGCTTTAAACAAAATGTGCTTCGGTCAAATATTTTAGACCCAAATAAAAGAATAAAAAAAGCCCAATAAAAGGCAGGTTAGCAATCGATTCTCTAATAATTCCGTAAATTTGATTTGCAGACACATATAAAATTGTATTTCTATTTTCAAATAATTACATTAGATGTATGTTTCATTATAATACGTTATTCTGATTGGCTAATAGCACATCACATGTTATTCCGTAAGCAATTGCATGAGACAATAACATTTCATTCATGATGACACTAGGTCCCACAATAAAGTGCACTGGGTGACAGGTGAATTTAAAAATCAAACTTCATGAAAATCGTGTTTTTATAATCCTATAGCTAAAAAATGTAATTATAAGTATTGAATGCTTCTTTTTGTAACTTTATAGGGTTGTAAAAGCGTTGACCGTGTGTACATTTTTAGAATGAAGCGCTTCCGCGCTTCATACAAAATGTACTTCGGTCAATGCTTTTACACCCCAATAAATTTACAAAAAGAAGCATTCAATTCTTAAATAAAAATTCAACATCGGTGGCTGTCACACGTTCTCCTTGGCAACGTAAAAAAATATGTGCATAAAGGCTTAATTTGACTCATAATTTTATGGTTTGAGCATAAAAATGTAATTATAAAAATTGATCGGTGTTTCTGTAATTATCTAAATCTTATTGGATTTTAAAAGTTATGAGCGTGCGCACATTAAATATGCTTATTTATAGATTTCCTTTCAGAATCAGATTGTAAATAAAATTAAAAATTAAAAAAAAAAAAAAATGAAATATAGGGAATAAATAATTTTGACTGGCCTGCGCGGCGACGAAAGTCCCAGTATGCGGGACATGTTACTATAATATTCTGCAGCGTGAACTATTTGGGAAAAGCTTTACATTTTACAAGAAAGAAGACTTCTTACGGTATTCCTTGTATGTAGATACCTTAATTTACAAATTGTACAAATTGTCTGTCTGTTATTTTTCTCGTCATGTAAATTGCTCACTTATTATGAGACAGAGAGAGACATAGTCAGTGATCATGGTTATAAAGTATCTTGATTTGGTCCGTTGCTCAGCTAGTATAAGCTGTAGCAGTAGGTCTACAACATGTGAAGTATGGAATGATTGTAAGAGGTACATGACTACATGTCAGTCTGAAAATTCTCAAATGATAGCACCAAAGCAATTCTTACTTCGATACAAAAATTACAAACACATCAATCTACTAGAGAATAGACTATAAAAGGAGTGTGGTATGTGGGGAAGAGCAAAGAAAAGGAAAAAGATGTCGTATGAGGTGAAGAGCAAAGAAAAATAAGAAGATGTGGTATGAGGTGAAGAGCAAAGAAACGTAAGAAGATGTGGTATGTGATGAAGAGCAAAGAAAAGTAAGAAGATGTGGTATGTGGGGAAGAGCAAATAAAAGGAAGAAGATGTGGTATGTGGTAAAGAGCAAAGAAAAGTAAGAAGATGTGGTATGTGGGGAAGAGCAAATAAAAGTAAGAAGATGTGGTATGAGGTGAAGAGCAAAGAAAAGTAAGAAGATGTGGTATGAGGTGAAGAGCAAAGAAAAGTAAGAAGATGTGGTATGAGGTGAAGAGCAAAGAAAAGTAAGAAGATGTGGTATGTGGGGAAGAGCAAATAAAAGGAAGAAGATGTGGTATGTGGTAAAGAGCAAAGAAAAGTAAGAAGATGTGGTATGTGGGGAAGAGCAAATAAAAGTAAGAAGATGAGGTGAAGAGCATAGACAAGTAAGAAGATGTGGTATGGGGTGAAGAGCATAGACAAGTAAGAAGATGTGGTATGGGGTGAAGAGCATAGACAAGTAAGAAGATGTGGTATGGGGTGAAGAGCATAGACAAGTAAGAAGATGTGGTATGGGGTGAAGAGCATAGACAAGTAAGAAGATGTGGTATGGGGTGAAGAGCATAGACAAGTAAGAAGATGTGGTATGGGGTGAAGAGCATAGACAAGTAAGAAGATGTGGTATGAGGTGAAAAGCAAAGAAAAGTAAGAAGATGTGGTATGTGGTAAAGAGCAAATAAAAGTAAGAAGATGAGGTAAAGAGCATAGACAAGTAAAAAGATGTGGTATGAAGTGAAGAGCATAGACAAGTAAGAAGATGTGGTATGAGGTGAAAAGCATAGACAAGTAAGAAGATGTGGTATGTGGGGAAGAGCAAATAAAAGTAAGAAGATGAGGTGAAGAGCATAGACAAGTAAGAAGATGTGAAATGGGGTGAAGAGCATAGACAAGTAAGAAGATGTGGTATGGGGTGAAGAGCATAGACAAGTAAGAAGATGTGGTATGGGGTGAAGAGCATAGACAAGTAAGAAGATGTGGTATGGGGTGAAGAGCATAGACAAGTAAGAAGATGTGGTATGGGGTGAAGAGCATAGACAAGTAAGAAGATGTGATATGAGGTGAAAAGCAAAGAAAAGTAAGAAGATGTGGTATGTGGTAAAGAGCAAATAAAAGTAAGAAGATGAGGTGAAGAGCATAGACAAGTAAGAAGATGTGGTATGAAGTGAAGAGCATAGACAAGTAAGAAGATGTGGTATGAGGTGAAAAGCATAGACAAGTAAGAAGATGTGGTATGTGGTAAAGAGCATAGACAAGTAAGAAGATGTGGTATGAGGTGAAGATTATAGAAAAGTAAGAAGATGTGGTATGAGTGCCCTTGATATTTAGTAAGAAGATTTGTTTTGAGTGCCATTGATATTTAGTAAGAAAATGTGGTATGAGTGCCATTGATATTTTAAACTAAATTTTAAAATACAAGGCTATATTTTGTGTGATGCAAAGATTAAAAACACATGCAATAGACGTATATATTTATTTTGTGTGGCATTAAAAAAAAGTAAAATTTAGAATGGAAACGGGGAATGTGTCAAAGACACCGCAACCCAACCAAAGAGAAAACAACATAAGACCGTCAACGCAGCGAGAATATCGAACCCCAAAGATGGACAACATATTTTTTCATAAACTGTACAAATGCTTATTCATTAATATCTATTTACAATTATATATTGTGTATATATTATTATAATATTGTATTATATATATAGGTTATAATTATCCATATTTTGAGGGCTCTCAGGAAGATATCTAATGGGATTATCCTATTGAAATAAAGATTGTTTATTTATTTACATCGGATGGTTCCTACAACACAATGTATACTATGCGGTATGGTTTTGCTCATTGATGAAGTCCGTACGAAGTCCCATAGTTGTTTACTTCTATGCCATTTGGACTCTTCTTGAGAGTTGTCTCATTGGAAATCACACAACATCTTCTTATAGTAATATGTATAGTAAGCGAAATGGACGCGATACAAAATACTTCGAAAATATAAATGACCCCCCCCCCCCAAAAAAAAAAAAAAACCCACACAAGACTATTAGGCAAGAGGTTCTTGAATTTGGAAACGCGGGGTTAAAAATATTTAATGATGAAAGTAATTAAGATAGATGACGGTGTGATTGTTAGCTTTTCATTTGGTGATGTTGAAGTTCTAGTGCCACAAGTTCAGCTATAACATGTATATTTGCCAACATATCTAAACAAATGTTAACAGCCCCTTCCAACCAAATATAACATGGTAATTAAAAATGTAAGTTATATAGGATACAATGCTCTGTTCAATGTTTCCAGGCGCTAAGTTTTTTTTAAACATTTCTTTGTATCCTAATGATGTCAGACATTTGGAAATTGACTAATTTTTTAAGGCATTGTGTTAAAAAGCCAGATTTTTTTAAGATATAGATAATGCCTAAAATTTTTAGGCATTTTACAACTAATGGGATGCATTATTTTAGTTAATGCCTGTAACATATACATACAAGAGCTACTTTAAACAAATTTTGATTACGACTAAAAATGTCCTTCTGATTTACATTTTGAATGAAACCCCAAAAAAAAAAACCAGGATAACAAAATCAAACTTTATCAAAATTTGGCATTCCCACATTATTGATACCTACAAATAATTATCAACATTCCCCAAAAAGGTTATTTGTACACTCTGTGAATATTGTACGATCTGTATGGTAAAACATAAATTACAAAAGGAAATTTCGGCATCTGTGTTATTGTCTGTTTTTTTTAAACTGTCTTAGTTTCGAAGCTTTATGCATGATAGCTCATACTTACTCAGACCCATGAAAACTGATGTGACTGGGGAACCACTGTCCATTATATCCATGAATGAATACGGTTTTCGTGCGGCCTCGGGTTGTATTCTGGAAGCATTTAGTGGTAAACAGCCAGGATCGTATTGAGGTGTTACTGGTGACCAATTCATAAACGCAGAGGAAGGCTCAGCTACTGGCGCAAAACTATTACTTCGGACAATGTTTGGTATGCTTAGCATTTTTTCCATTTTGTTCCCCAATGATGCTTTCCTTAAACAAAACTTAAATCAATGATAAATCCTCTGATGATTTTTTACATACTGTTTATTTCAACTGCAAAATTGTTGTCATTCTCATTATAATTATTCCTGTTTACAGAAAATCCCCCAGGTTAATAAAACGCGTGCCCTGTTTTTATAGTGTCTATTCGAAGTAAAAGTGGAGAAAATTGTGAGAATTGTAAAGATGTCTCTCTGCACGAAAATGTTTAAACAAAGTAATTTGTAACTTAATTGGAATACTCGTTTGATAAAATTAAAAGATCCTTAACTTGACATATCCAGAAGCTATTAACTCTATCGTATTTTGGTTAAAAAAAATCTTCACGACAACCAATTAACTCGAATAACAACATAACATTGATACAAGATCGTTTTTGTTTAGGTTAATTATCAAGTGATTATACTTAAGATATTTTCATCATCTTTACAATTTAGATATTAAATATTTATGAACAATCGAAGCTAATTGAGCCATTTCTATTATTTAATTCATTCAAATTTCCGATCTTAACGTGTGTGTTTTAGAAAACTGCAATTAGACATTATCAATAATAGATTAATTCGAATTGGAATTTTTAGGAGAATTTTGCCCATTAAAACATCCTGTTTATATTACTGTTTATAGCCTTTTAGCTAAGATGTGATATTGTTCTCACGAATGTTATTGCTCTCCTGGCAAGATAATTATAACTTTCGTTTGTCGTAGGTCTTCAAGTTTAAATAGTGTAATAGTATATTCATTTCAGTTATTTTCTGACTGCGTTTTTCTGCGCTTTCTTTTGTATTTCAATTCATTAGAAGTATGCCATCCTTGGTTGAATTTTGCAGATCAAATGATATTATGTTCAATCTTTAGTGAAATGGAATTCAATAATATGTTTAGGATTCAAATAGATGCAATAATTGTAAATGGATTGACGTTTAAAAAAAGTGACTCAGTGTGGAGAACTGTGCATAAAAAACGACAGATGAATAGTGATTGTAATGATGAAAAAGGTAGTCGATCATTTCTGCCCCCCCCCCCCCCCCCCCAAAAAAAAAAAAAAAAAAAAAAGAAAAACCCAATGCAAACTCCCGGATATTAAAATAGCAAATAGAGTTGCAGCTTCCTTTGGTTTAATAATCCCTAGTATACTTGAACCAAGTCTGTAGGTTTTTTTTTAACTATTCATATTTTGACAGGAAACTATTTTTTGTACATCAATATTCATTTCTTGTGTATAGTCTTTGATTTTAAAAAATGGACATATTTAGTAACTTATCAAGATCTATTGTGCAAATCAAAATTACCATCTTTAAAAATATGAAGATAGAGATCATTTGCTATTGAAATTATTAAAAGAGAACGTCTTGTTTATCTTCATATTTATATAATAAATACTCCTAACGGAAAACTCTTACTCTTTTAGAAACCAGAACACATCAGACCTACCACACACGCGAGAACAAACTGCAATATGATCTACAATTTTAAACGTTTGTGGATGCTGAATAAGTTACCATATGCGTTGCATTAGAAATCATTTTCTTGATAACTTCTTGGTATGGCAGCTTATGCACATGTTTCGCGTCATAACTATTACAATTCTGTTCATTGTTTTTGGTACCTGGTGTTCAGTGGTCGTCGTTTGTTGATGTAATTCGAATCATAAGTCTTTCTAGTTTACCGTTTTTGGAATAGAATTAACTGTTGGTTTTCTTGTTTGAATAGTTTTACAGTAGCCATTTGTGGATCCTTTATAGCTTGATGTTCGGTGTGAGCCAATGCTCCGTGTAGAAGGCCGTACTTTGATTAGGTTACTTTTACAAATTGAATGTCTTGGATGTCTCACCTTGGACAAAGTTAATGTAAATGACACAGTAAATGATGCAATGTATTGTTTATCAGTAATACCCGGTATAGTGCAGGGGACAAAGAACAGTTAAAGTAATACCCGGTATAGTGCAGGGGGCAAAGAACAGTTAAAGTAATACCCGGTATAGTGCAGGGGGCAAAGAACAGTTAAAGTAATACCCGGTATAGTGCAGGGGACAAAGAACAGTTAAAGTAATACCCGGTATAGTGCAGGGGGCAACTAATAGTTAAAGTAATACCCGGTGTAGTGCAGGGGGCAAAGAACAGTTAGTGTAATACCCGGTATAGTGCAGGGGGCAAAGAACAGGGTAGTCCAAAAATCAGGTATAGTACAGGGGGCAAAGAACAGTTAAAGTTATTTATTTGCTCTATGTATTTGATTTTGAAATTTTTCTTTTGATACGACAATTAGGATTTGAGTGGAGATATTTTTGATTCAGGAAATCGTGTGAAAACTAATTGCATTTTAATTCATAGTTGAACCAGATGCTCCACAGGGCGCAGCTTTATACGACCGCAGAGGTCGAACCCTGAACAAGTATGGACACAACATTTAAGCTTGATACAGCTCTGAATTTGGATTGTGATTAAATAGTTGACACAATATAGGTTTCTGACACAGAATGATTGTGGTATAAGAACTTAAACTTAAAAACTTAAAAATTTTAAATTGGACAATTACCTATAATGGTCCAATATCCAAAATCTAAATACATGGTTAGATTCAGCATATCATAGAACCCCAAGAATTCAATTTTTGATGAAATCAAATAATGTTCAATTCTAGACCCTTAATACCTCAATGTAGACCAATTTTATAACCGGGCCCAAATATTAAAAATCTGAATACATGGTTTGATTCAGCATATTGAAAATTCAATTTTTGTTGAAATCAAACAAAGTTTTATTTTTGTACCCTTTGGATGTTAATGTAGACCAAATTGAAAACGGGACAATACTGTGCAATTGAATATTTCCTGCTATTGCGCAAAACTGTGCAATTGAAGATTTCTTGCTATTGCACAATACTGTGCAAATGAATATTTCTTGCTATTGCGCAATATTGTGCAATTAGATATTTCTTGCTATTGCGCAATACTGTGCAATTGAAGATTTCTTGCTATTGCACAATACTGTGCAATTGAAGATTTCTTGTTATTGCACAATACTGTGCAATTGAAGATTTATTGCTATTGCAGAATACTATGTAATTGAAAATTTCTTGCTATTGCACAATACTTAATATAATAATTTTGGACCCCGATTTGAACCAACTTGAAAACTGGACCCATAATCAAAAATCAAAGTACATGTTTAGATTCAGCATATCAAAGAACCCCAAGAATTCAACTTTTGTTAAAAAGCTAAGTTTAATTTTGGACCCTTTGGACCTTAATGTAGACCAATTTGGTAATAGGACCAAAAATTAAGTATCTGAATACACGGTTAGATTTGGCATATCAAAGAACCCCAATTATTCATTTTTTGATGACATCAAACAAAGTTTACGTTTGGCCCCTTTTGGCCCCTAATTCGTTGGGACCAAACCTCCCAAAATCAATCCAAACCTTCCTTTTGTGGTTATAAACCTTGTGTTAAAATTTCATAGATTTCTATTAACTTATACTAAAGTTATTGTGCAAAAAACCCGAAAAAATGTTTATTTGGGACCTATTTTTGGCCCCTAATTCCTAAACTGTAGAGACTAAAACTCCCAAAATCAATCCTTCCCTTCCTTTTGTGGTCATAGACCTTATGTTAAAATTTCTTAGATTTCTGTTAATTTATACTTAAGTTAATGTGCGAAAACCAAGAAAAATGCTTATTTGGGCCCTTTTTGACCCCTAATTCCTAAACTGTTGGGACTAAAACACCCAAAATCAATCCCAACATTTCTTTTATGGTCATAAACCTTGTGTTTAAATTTCATAGTTTTCTTTTTACTTTTACTAAAGATAGAGTGCGAAAACCAGATGTCTTCGGACGACGACGACGACGACAACGTGATACCAATATACGACCAAATTTTTTTTCGGTCGTATAAAAACTGAAGGAGAACGACATTTGAAAGCAAAAGAATCTTGCTTCTTAAGATACAGACTAATAAAAAAATATACTGGTTATTTTAAATAATCTGCAATTAAGTGGAATTAGCTTTTTTATTGTAAAGTAAGACCAGAAGCCATTTACTAAAAAAAGTATCTATATCTATAAGAGCAGACCAACTTGCAAAGAGATCAAATAATCATATCTTACCACACCTTCTAATTTACACTCTTTAACTTTTACAGATAAATCATGCTTTAAAAAATCCCCTTTGTCTTTCTGTTAGAGTAATATTGGATCAGGCAAATCATCATCAGTGAGAACAGAACTTGGAAGGTATAAGAGAAAGAGATGCACATAAAAGTTCATAATTAACTATACTTATTTGCTTTGACCTTTTAAATTCTGATGTTAATCCATCATTATGTTAATTTTGTTAATTTAAAAAAATAAAAATTCTACCGTATAGTTAACTTTCATTATTTTACGACATAATAGTTATCAAAAGTACCAGGATTATAATTTTATACGCCAGACGCGCGTTTCGTCTACATAAGACTCATCAGTGACGCTCAGATCAAAATAGTTAAAAAGCCAAATAAATAAGAGAGGATTTCAGCTTCTCAATTATGAATTTTTCATTTCTATGTAGCAATATTTCGACACACACAATTCTTGGGCTTGTTTTGCTTATCATGATAACATTGATAGAAGGTTGCTGCTCAGAAGGAAGCTACTTAAAAAAGAGTTCCAATTGGTGAAGTAGAAATCAACCCTTAATAGTTTTTACGGAAGAAATTTGGAGATGGTCGACCGTTATGGAGTATCTGTTTCACAGATGACAACACATATGCTACCATTGTCGTAACTACAATCCAGAACCCTTTTTCCCTATTTCCCGAATTTGACGTACTGAATAAGACAACACCGCATTTGTACTAAAACGAGGAACACGACGAGTGCTACATATGGAGTTGGATCTGCCTATTCTTCCGTAGTATATTATATCGCTGCCAGGCTTTGGTAGGGTTCGCCTTATCCAGCCTTAAATTTTCTATTTTGTGTTTTGTGTCCTGTTGTTTGTCCTTTTTAGAAATGGCGTTATTAGTTATTTTCGTCTTATGAGTTTGAATGTCCCTTTGAAATCTTTTGCTTCTCTTAAGCAAATTGGAAATTACCCTATACAACACTTCAAGTATAATATAAACTCATTTTCTGATATATTCTTATATTTGTGCATGCCAAGTGTTGACTGTTTATAGACAAACACTGTGAAAAGTCATGAATGACCTATTGATCTGATCTTTATTAAAGTAACGTGTGATAAATTTGATAAAGATTTCTTTCAGAATTCGTATGAATGATACATAAAATTAACGCCAGTCATTGTGGACAAACATATTTTGTACTGAACGAATATCGTATATACCTTTGCAAAATATATTTTTTAAAGTAAAATATTGCAGGGGAATTGAAGAGTCGTTAAAAATACCAGTATTGGATTTCGATATGAATTATCCTTCTTTGTACGATAAAAAGGAAATAGTAAAGATTTGAATACAGCTCTTTATTATTGAAAGTAAACATAATCAAAACGACATACAATTCAATAATAATAGATTGTGTACTTCATGACAGAAAATGTCTTCTACACTACTACTGTAATTTTCAATTTATAAAAAGTTCACCTTTTTTAGAATACTTAGGCGACTGTAGTTTACCGATGTTTATAAAGAGACAAACCAAGACAACAACGGACACTGAAAGTTGTTCAGACAGGATAAGCGGCCCCGGTATACATGCATCAATAACCATGCGATTTAACACTCATTTGAACAGTTGTTATTGGAAATAAGACACATTCAGCAAAATTACAAATTAGACGATAATGTTCACCGATTATGTAGCAAAAGGTTTGGTGTATGTGTATATGAAATGACAGGTGTAGTAAAACAAGAATAAAGTAAAAGGTGTACAGGACTTAGTTTTTTAGAATACTTCGTTATAAGCCACGTTGCCAATAGTTATCAAAGGTACCAGGTTTATTTAATGAATGGTTATTATTTATTTTGAATTTATTGAACCATAAAACTAATTTTTGACTGTTCGCATTGGAAAATCCGCGAAGCGGATTATGTTAAATGTGAAGAGTCAAAAAATAGCTTTATGGTTCAATAAAATCAGAATAAATTATTGCCATTCATTATAAAAAAATTCTATAAAAAATAAGGTTCAATGAACTTTATATATTATTTATCTTGACAATAACAACGTACACACATGTTGGCGTATGAATACACAACGTCAGAGTGGGCGTGTCGCCATCAAAATTTACAATATTGAAAATAAAACTAATAAGTTTAAGCAATCAGAAGACAATAAATACACAAAATTTATTTATAATTAAATACACCAGACGCGTGGTTCGTCTACATAAGACTAATCAGTGAGGCTCAGATAAAAAAAAATGGAAAGCCAGACAAGTAAAAAGTGACAGTCGAAGAGCATCGTTAAGGACCTGTTGTGCCAAATACGACTAATTTAATCTATGCTTTGGATAAGAAATTGCTAAGTATATTGAATAATTCATACATGTACCAAATCATTCGTTGTTTCACTTTTTGTTTTTAAAATTAACTCTTTAAAGTATCATAACATGTACGTATTACAGACTAGGGGAATAGCTCTGGTAGCATGGATGGAGGCGATTACATAGGGACACACAAAAACACATCAGCTTCCATTTCTACATTTTAATCAGACAAAGATGACGTCACAAACATAAATACAAAATACTGACAAAAGGGGAACAACTCTCTTTCGCATACAGAAACATAATCTGACCATATATACTGATATATAACATCCCGCCCCCAAAACAAAAAATTACTAAATTTTAACAATGGTCAATATGTTTATGTGTTATGAAAAAAAATACAATATAAAATAATTTCCAAAATTAACAGTTTACATGAATAAAGTTAATCTCTCACTCTCTAGTAACCATTGTAAAACAAACGTATCAACGCTGCAAAACCGAAAGTCTGGCATCTCGAACTCCTCCCTCGCGGATGACCTTATGCACGCATTACTCTCACACAAACAAAAACATAATCTGACCATACATACTGATATATAACATACGTTAAGACGGCACTAAAACTTCTTTTTTTTTTTTATGAAATACAACAAATGAATCTGAAGTTTGACTTATATTAGACAATAACGTCTAGAAAAAAACACAAAAAAGTGTCAGGAATAATTATCAATAGTTTTGTTAAGTAGGATCCTATTGTCGAAATTTTATGACCCGCCTATAGAGGATATTTGTTGTTACAATTTATGTCTGTTCGTCCGTGCGTCCCGAATCATATTACAAACTTTTGAAATCATTATTTGTTTGAGTTTTTGATTTTGCATTTCATAAAGGACTTTTTGTTTTTCATTTTGAAATTCCATTGGAATTCGGTATTTTTGTTATTTTACTTTTTACTAAATTTTAGTTGAATGGTTCACTGAACATGGCAATATGATACTTTAAACCGGGATACGGTGCTTCATGGACAAATATACTTGCATTAAATGTTTTGTAAAAATATGTATGCGTTTTCTTTTATCTTTCTAGGAACTAACAACGTCTTATGCATAAGTTGCAAGCAACTGATGTATACTATATATTATAACTTAACTTGGAAGTAGTTATCAAAGGTACCAGGATTATAATTTAGTACATCAGACGCGCGTTTTGTCTACATAAGACCACAAAATATTTATAAAGTCAAACAAGTACAAACTTGAAGAGCATTGCGGATCCAAAATTCCAAAAAATTGTGCCAAATACGGCTAATGAAGCATTATCAAATATTTGTCAGTTTACTTGATATATTTTCCAAAAACTGTGAGCACATGAACCCTAGTAATTTTTGTCAGTAACTGTTGTATATGATGCTAAGTGTCGGTCTGTTATCAAGTCATAACTAACTTGTTTTTAAAGTATGTTCTTATGTTGGACCATTACTCCACTGTCGAATGTTGTGGGGTAAGTGGAGCACTCGCAAACATGTTTAAACCCATCAGACAGCAGTATGTATTTCAGTGGTTGTCGTTTATTGCAGTTGTCATTTTGTTGTATGTAATTATGAATCAGGCCGTTTCTTTCTTGATATGTTTTGTTTTACATTTCGGACAGCCATAATCTTTTATAACTTACTATAATGTATGGTGTTTTCTCATTAAAATAGATTATACAGAGATCCATACTTGTTAACATCCACTTCATTCTTGTCTTTCGTAGATAGTTGTCTCATTCCCTTATAACATCTTCGTATGTTGATATATCCTATAATTAGTTATGCGGGAGGCCAAAACAAATTAAGATTTAGGGTTCGACTCGTTGATTTTCGGAAAGGAAAGGAGAGGGAGGGGTTGAATGCCGGACGAATGTCTCCTCATTACACGTTAGGCTTGAGAATTCAATAGAAATATGTTCTTTTGTTGTTTAAGTGATGTAGTATCTTTTGTTATTTTGTTTGAGCAAGGCAAATTTAATTATATTTTGGCAAGTAATCCTAATGATAATTGAACTGTATGAATAGCAGTAAGAAGCGATATGTATGATACGGACATTCATTTAAAGCAAATATAACATTGTTTAGAACTATTGTAAATCGTATTCCAATAACTACCTTGTAAGCTACAAGAAAAGATTTTTTTTTCAAATATTATTTTTTGTTCAATCAATAATAATTTAATTTTGGATGTAACGCGTCTCCTGATTGGCTGACGTTATTTTGTTATGAGCCCATAGACATAATTCAGTCATGTGACCGTGACGTCATCAACGTTTTTCCATGGTTATCTACGGTTTAAAATGGAATTTAGAATTACATTATAAGAAATGACAGTAATATTTTTTCTGTCTATTCGAAATAAATAAAAAATGTGGTGCACACTGTTAAATAACCCGCTATGCGCGTTATTCAGTGTGTACCAAAATTTTTATGTTATTTCTTCATATACAGAAAAAATATTACAGTTATTCCTTAAATGAAAATGAAAAAGCTAAATGATAATTCGCTATTGGTTTAATTTTGTCAAAATATGCTGAGAAACATCGCTGATAAATTATTCACTTATTGCAAATATATGATTCGACCTCATTGGATCAGTATTCATGTGAACTTAAATCTGTCCTTCTTAGATTGAGATGGATTACGCATGAGTTATGCGTGTTCCGTTATTAAAAGGAAAACAATGTAAACATTGACAGTGAAACAAGGGTAAGCAAATTGATTAACTGAAAAACTCTTCCTAAAACATATAAAAACGATGATTAACATATGTTTAACCTACAATATGAAATGAAACAGACGTAGAAAAATCATATTGCACACGTTCGCTTTCTATTTGTATCTATATTTACGTTCAAATCGGGTTAATGACAGTAGGCTGTCTTCAGAGGCCACCTTGCTGGTAAATTAGATGGCGTCTGGACAAAAATGCAAACGATATGATGAACATTTCTATTCAGTTCATGCGTTGTAAATTGTATATTTTAGACTTTTTATAATTTGATTATACTTTTAAGTATGTTATAAATCTAATATGATAATTTAAGTCGAATCGCTGAACAAATATTTTTACAGCTGATACCCTTTAGTCCGAATATCATCTCCAGGCAATGTTGATATAACATGTTTGTTTCTCATCATTGAGAATTAATTTTTTTCTGTATAATTGTTATTGTTTATTGTTGTATTTATATTTTCTAATGTCAGCTTGTATTTATAATGTATTGAATTTAACACTAATAAAATTATTTGATTCATTTGATTCATACCTGATCAAAGAATACTTTGCCTTTATCGGGTTGGATTTCTATTTAATGGGACGTCAACTTCATATTGATACATATATTCAGGCAATTAATTGTTATTAATTGGTGATTTTGAATTGTATTATCAGTTGGAAGCTACTTACTCACCTTTAAAGCTTTATATCTGATAACTTCCATTCAAGAATGGTTAACACTGTGAAAGGTTTTTATTCCAATTTGGGATTTCAAGTTCAACCTTGGATAACAACAATCGGTATTGTTTAGAACAATTGAAACCCGCCAATAAAATATCATATTATTATTTATCTTTATTTACCTGTTTTTTTCTGAAATAACTCTTATTTTTATTTCAATTGTTTTATTTTATTATCATTAAAGTCATAAGAAACCTCAAATAAAAAAAATTAATGCATATGATTTTTATAACTCAATGGATAGTTTTCATTATAAAACTTATGTACATATACTTTTTTCTGAAGAACATTCTTTAATCTATTCTTATTTAGAAGAAGTTTACTTTATTTGAATAGCTTCCTTCCAGCAAGCAATTCCCCCGACATATTTTCCGTATGCAAGGTGACCTCAGTGTGACCCATCTCGTAAAAATCCGGTGACCATGCACAATACGAATGGATGTCCTTAAAATAAACTATTATCTGAATTTACATGTTAAACACGTGCTCTATTTCCATGATTTTTTGTTTATTTTTCGTCAATTGTTGACAAACAGGTGACAATCGTTAAACTTAAGCTTCAAAACACGAACTTACCTGCCATATTTTCACAACAACACTGACCGATTGAAAAAAAAATGACAATTATACGAAATTTACACGAAAAAAAATGATAAATTCGAGCACAGAAGACTAAGTTTATGATGTTTGTATGCATTGGTTCAAGAATTGGAAGAACATTATTTTTCACCGGTCACTCGTTTCTTATGACTTTAAACTATTGTGGTGTGTGATTCCATATCAGAAGCTTGAATGCAATATTTTTTATATAAATTTTTCATGTGTTCGAAAGTAATTAGGTCTTGTTACTAGGAACCAGGAGATTTTCATCTGTACTATGAATGCCCTTTTTCTGTGTTATGAGAATTCATTTATTTTACGGTAAAAACAATTTTAGCAAAGTGGAAATCTGTCAATAAAACGTTTCGAGTATGTAATAAAATCATTTTCAGATATATTCTTATATGTTGTTCTTAATATTAGGGTGAGCTATTTATAACCGTTCACTCATGGAAAGATATAGTGGATGACCTTATGATCTTTTTCTATAGATCTGTGAAATTTTCCTTGTTATGTAATAGAGCAATAACTGATAGAAATTGACCAACGGTTGTTATTGCATTCGACGGGTTCGACCGGTAAATGCATCGCCTCTAAGACTTTCAGGAATGACATTATGAACTAATTTACAGATATGGAATATTATGTCATAGATGATAAAATGATACGTTCCATTTATCATAACCACAATCTTCGTTCAGTTGATTTCTTGTTATAATATACGTCTGTTTACCGAGTAAGACCAATCAGTGGATTTATAATTGTTAAATGCAACACGATGCATGGAGATGCACCCCAGGGAAACTTCTGTTTAAGGTCTCTGAAATGTTCTGTGAACAAGTATTTGTCTTTTTGATTTGGCTCTAATTTTGTTAAGACAATGGTATTTTCTGATTTTTTTCGGCTTAAGACTTTAATTGTCTCTTGCACCTGTATCTTCTTTTGTATACTTTATATTCTGTGGCGGACCGAGGACTTTCAAAGAGGATTCCTTCACGCGTAGAAAGCGAAGTACTCGAGTTATTTGGTTATTTAAGCCCATAAGTTCTATAGGTGACGGTTTCTTTGTACGAATATACAGAGGAAAAGTTTTGAAAGTCAGTATACATCATGTGTTATCTGATTCATATTGGTTCTCACTCTCCAAAATCACACACCTGGCAAATTCGGAAAAAAAACTGCGAGGTTCGAACTAGCAATCTCAGTGTGGATAGGCTAACGATAAAGTAGTTGAAGTACTTAGATCACTCGTTTAACGAGGTCCCTTCAATTGTGTGCTTATTATCAACAAGGAAAAGCTTAAAATGATATAAAACACACATGGATTTGCAGGCGAAATGATTGAACATTTCAAAAATTACAACGAGGAAAGAAATTATATTATTTATGTAGGGTTGATATTATGAACTTAAATGAAATTATTTTCTTCTGAATTGCATGTCCGAGATATCGTTTAGGTTATGCATCTGTATATATATGTCTGTGTGTTACGGAAAATAAGTATAACCAAGGAATCCATGTCATTCCTTAAAATTAGAGATAAAATTTATTATCCAAACAGTGACTAATTTCATTTAATCGCTTTATATCGCTAGGGAATTCATGCAATCCCTGGAGTTTTCCAAACAATTACACACATTCCCTTAATCTTATCATAATCGTTTTAATCATTTTAAATTGGACATTGTGTGAAATAAAATGGGTATAAAAAAATTTAAATACACTTGCTTTTATTGATATTTAATATACACATACATTGTGATAAATAATAACGGTTACTATCTTCATGTACATGTAGGTAGTGTTCAAGGAACATACTGATTAACTTACAACTAGATAGTTATTCCCAATGAATGTGTCTGATTCATATGAAAACTGATTGAATTTTAAACTAGTCATCGTTCATGACAGACTTACACATCTTCAATCCCAAGGAAGCAGTGAGACGTCGAATGCTGATATACATAACATGCATGTGATATAGATGCTCGACTATGACAAGTTGGCCTACTGGATTAAAGTAAAAATTGTAGACAACTTGAAAGTATTTAAAAGCAATGTCTAGAGTACTACAAAAAATTGACCTTCCACGTCACCTCTGCCTTATGGTGTTATCTAAGAAAGAAAGAAAAAAACCACTCTGATATATGTATTTCTACCTTTATGACCAGAACTTATTAAGATTCTGGCTTTGTTCATACAACTGATTTTTAAACGCTATTGATGAAATCACATCCACAAATGTTCCTATTACATGTATGATATTGAAGAAAACAGAAGTTCGTTGTAAAGAGTTGAATGCTTATTCAACTACAACAATTATAATAACTGTTAAATAACTATGTACCAAAAGTACTGCATTTCATTTAGATCCTGTTGACAGAGTTCTTGGTGTTCCATGCAACCTATTCTGTTCCGTATTGATGAAGGCCATTACAAACTTGGTTCGTCCCCGAGGGAATCACCAGCCCAGTAGTCAACACTTCGGTGTTGACATGAATATCAATAATGTGGTCATTTTTATAAATTTCCTGTTTTACAAAAGTTATAATTTTTCGAAAAACTAAGGATTTTCTTATCCCAGGCATAGATTACCTTAGCCGTATTTGGCACAACTTTTTGGAATTTTGGGTCCTCAATGCTCTTCAATTTTGTACTTGTTTGGCTTTATAAATATTTTGATTTGAGCGTCACTGATGAGTCTTATGTAGACGAAACGCGCGTCTGGCGTACTAAATTATAATCCTGGTACCTCTGATAACTATTGGAACAACAATAACCATCGTTGCTAAATATCCAAGAAACCAGTTGACCCATACATTGTATCCTGAAGACAATGACATTAAGATTGACACATTTGTAAGCTTTCGAGATGCAAGGCGTGCTTAAACGATATGAAATAATCATGGACGTACTATTAAAACAACCCACGGCACTGTCATATGGTATTGCACTTTACTATTTCTTGTTATGTACCATATGCTTAAATATGAGTATAAACATGTGGTTGTTAAATATGGATTTTAAAGGAAGCACTTCAAGAAATTAAAAATTTAATAGCCTCGGTTCAAAAATTTTAAGTTGTGTTTATATCGAAATTGCTGTTTTAATATAAAACTCGTATACAAAGTTGTTAAACACATATTAAATTGTACAATAAAAGAATAAATTAGGAACTAAGATCTTTCATGCAATGTTAACTTTAAATGAATCAACCTTTAACGTTAACATTTGATGCAAATCCAGAAAAACAGGTAAAACGAATAAAATTAATAAAGAGTTATTTTCGTCCAAAAGTTAAAATGATTTACCTTAGCTGTACTTGGCAAAACTTTTAGGAATTTTGGTCCTAAATGCTCTTCAACTTAGTAATTTATTATTTCTTTTAAACATTTTTTTATTCGAGCGTCACTGATGAGTCTTTTGTAGACGAAACGCGCGTCAAGCGTAAAAATTTTGTAATCCTGGTATCTATGATGAGGTTATTTATAACTCAAATGATTTACCTTTGTTTCACTTTCAATGTTGATATTCTCTTCTTATAATAACTGAACACGCATTAATAATGCGTAATCTATATCTAGGTAATGGGCTTAATTGAATTCACATGGACACGAAGTCAATGAGGTAGAACTATTCACTTGCAAGTGAATAATTCATTATCTTAGCTTATTTTGACAAAATTGAACCATATACTGGCTGCATAAAGCAAATTATTATTTCACCATTTCACGTTTATTAATGACTGAACAAACATTTGTTTTATATATCTCGTAGCAAGTACCCCTTGATTCATTAATCATTTTATCCAAATAGTTATAAAAGAATAAGAAAGAAAAAAATACAAGGTAGCTCATCTCTACTTTTCCTACCTGTCTTGCCACTAATCCAGATATGAAATGATAAATGATTTTTAAAAGAGAAAAGAATTATCAAAAGGACTTTTGCAGTCCGAAATCAAAGTACAAATCAAAGAACAACTTTACATAAAGCATATAGATGATCCCATTTTCAGCAAAAGGAGACATGTATAAAACCACAAAAAAATTTATTTGAATTTTTCAATTAACACAATCATGACATTGCTTTTGGGTGTAATACTCAATCTGTTGTCGAATTAGCGGTAGAAAACGTAAAATATTAACGTTTTAAGGCTTGCATCAGGCTGACGTTTTGTTTGTTTGCACCTACGTTGAATGACATTTAGCGCACAGCAAAGTCTGTAGTACTATGGTCATTTCACATCGTCAACATGGCAATTTTAAGAAAATCTTTGTATTGACAATTGCAGATTTGAAGATTCTAAGATAAGGGTTAAATCATGAACTGTTTTCCCAAATTTTATGTGCTCTCTAAACAAATGTACATCTTTTTTGAAACAATTCATTCAACGATCATTTATTTTTTTCTACTTTTGCTTAAATTTCAACGAACAAAAGTTGTATGTATAATCAATGATATAGTCCATTTACTGTACCTTGGATTCAATTTTTATGAAACTCCAAAGTACTTATATCAGCGAATTATATGTGTACATTTTAGTCAATGTAAATAAGTGTCAGAGAGTTCCACTTCATAGACAATATTAATAGTAATATGATTCATATCTCTGAGAATCGTTGATGAGATTACTTTAAATTGGCTTTTCAAAGTTAACGTCTAATTTAAGAATTTCTATGGCGTAAAATTATGCAGAAAACCTGACCAGAACTTTTATTGATCAGATGGACGTCAATTTACCATCAGAAACACAACTTTCGCCCAGGACGTACTTAATAAACGGCATTTGGTATTAACAAAACAGCAATTTAGCTAAGATGAAATAGACTAAGCGCTTTAAGATAATCATATTTCTGATCTTTCCGTTTTCCGAGGCAACTTAATATAAACTATTCTTGTAAATGGAACTCAGAGAAAATATTTTTTTTCCGACTTAAAAGAAGTAATTGTTACGGAGCTAAACATTTAATATGATTAGTTCTTGTAATATATAAGCGAGAATTTTATGGAAAATGAAATATAACAACATAGATGTAATCCACTGTCAATTTCCGGTTGTCATAATGTAAAATCTAGTGAATTCTTTCCTTAATTGTATTTCATTCATATTTTGAAATTAAATAAAATAAGACGTTCATTAAAGACAAACACACTTACACAAGCACTTACATACTAGGGATTGGTCCGTTTGTTTTCTGAAACGGATTTTATTTTTTAATATTTAAACTTCATGGCCTATATACTGATAGTAAGTCGAAATGATAAACGTTTTCGTGTATGGCTGTCGTAACCATATCAGGAAGAAAATTGAAAAATTCAAATTTTACGTGCTGTTCATGTATCGGCGCAGTACAAGTTCAAAATAATAAGATTTTTCACGAAAACACGTGTCGAATATTTTAACGAATGAAAAATAATTCCATGTGCTTTAATTTGAGATGCAAGCATTTGAAAAATTGGAATTGGATTTTTGGTGGAAATAAAAGGTATTAGAGTGTATAACTGTTAGGTGATGTAAAACCATACTTAGAATTCGAAATTGCATAATTATTTACCAGGTAGAAATATGAGATTCGTAAAAGAATTTTTGGGATTATATAATAGTTTTATGGTTTCAAAACATTACCGAACAGATGAAAACTAAGTAATGAACATCATTTAAATAGAAACACAAATGGCCAGGTCTGAAACCTTAATATAATGTATTGGTAAAAAGCGCAAGTAAAATATATGTACACTTTATAAATTCTTTCAAACTCTCAAATTTGTTTAACTTTTTAAAAACTCTTTATTTTGTACTACAAAAGTAAGACAGAAAATAATACACGATATACCTGCACGGAATCGTTATAAAGTATCAATATTTAGTGTGTATTCGTGATTGAATTTACCATTGACATTACTCACGAAAATTGTCAATGGTCATTTTAACGCCGTTATATTTATAAATATAAGCAGACCTGTAAATATATATAAAAGTAAGAGCAACAGTAGAATTATTTCATACTTCTGTTTGAAATTATTTCAACGAAAAACATACAATATAAGTTATTCAATAATACACGATGGTGTAGATTCTGGGTACTGACGTTGTTTATCCTCTTTTTAATGTTGTAAGTATTCTTTTGTTTGTCTTATGTATATAATACTTCTTTTACTGTTTAGTTTGACTTTTGTCATATGCCATGAATCAGTACTTATATACCCATTATTGTGTTATTGTTCTATGATGATTTTTGTATTCTTTTCTTTCAATTTTGCAAATGTGATTTGTCTACAAGTCGTTTAGTGTTCCTTAGATACATGCGGCACTTAACTTATACATCCCGTCACTGTGTTATTGTTCTATGATAATTTTTGTATTTTTGTTTTTCAATTTTGCAACTGTGAATTGTCAAAAAGCCTTTTGGTGTTTCTTAGATACGTGGCCCTGCACTTATACATCCTGTCATTGTTCTATAATAATTTTTGTATTCTTGTCTTTCAATTTTGCTAATGTGATTGGTCTATACGCATTTTTGTGTTTCTTAGATACGTGGCCCTTTTCTTATACATCCAGTCATTGTGTTATTGTTCTATGATTTTTTTTGTAAACTTAACTTCCGATTTTGCTTGTGTGCTTTGACTATCCTTTTTTGTGTTCTTTGATACAAAAGACGTGACTCTACACTTATACCTACCGTCATTGTGTTATTGTGCTTTTTAAAATTTGTGTATTCGTGTCTTTTATTTTTGGTTATGTTCTTTGTCTATATGCCTGTTTGTGCTTCTTTGTTACATACTTGTTTGTTTTTATTGTGATTTAGATTGTTAGACACACAATATTGACTGCTGTACCTATTTTTGACGTTTTTAGCTATTATATCTGTTTGTTTTGTTCACGCATCGTTTTCAATATAATGGAATTTGATTCGACGTCATACAAGTGAGAGGTTAGCTAGGTATAAAACCAGGTTTAATCCATCATTTTCTAAATAAGAAAATGTCTGTTCCAATCAGGAATATGACAGTTGTTATCCATTCGTATGAAGTGTTTGAGCTTTTGATTTTGTTATATGATAAGGGGATTTCAGTTTGGAATTTTCGTCGGTGTTCATAACTTTAGTGATTTTACTTTTCCCATATGAATTCTAAAAGACTTATTGGCTAGAGAGTCATATCAAAATTTACGTATTCAGTCTTCCTGCTGATGCCTTCTCTAGGTTGACCTTTTCAGCTGACATTCGTTTCAATCACTGGACATGCTGAACACATGCTGAGTTCATGCCTAACCCATCTTAAACCACGGGTTAAATTAAAGGTTGCTTGTTCGCACCAAAAATAATGCGATGTATAGTTCCGAGATAGCTGTTGTTTCAAAGTAGATATTTGAAAAGTGGTATCATGTGTATTTTTTTTTGGCACATATCTAGAATATTTATTAAACCGAATATTTTAAAAAGTAATGAAATAAATACATTTCCACTTAAAAATGTTGACCGCGCTGTTCTCGTTGACCATATCACCTATATAAAAACCTACCGTATGATGACATTGCCAATATATTGACGTATTCGGTTAAACAGACAAAGTATATGCTTGCAATTCAATTATAAATCAGCGATAGTTTTGAGTCCATTGTCATAAATTTTAACCAGGATGGCTGCTTACTGCGATTTATTATATCAATTTTACGCTTTTATTAATGTTTATAACAAAACAAATTGACATATTACTTTTGTCTAAATCTTAGCTAATTTTCCTTTAAAGACATTTAATACTGGATCGCTGCATCAGAGATGATACGGCAAATACATATCTGAACTGTAAAATATTGATCAATATTTATATATCTGTCGCTAAATTATCTAGCTTCAACAGAGTGTTGATGTTAATAACTATTATACTGAAAAGACGCTTGGTTATAACATAGACAATTCATGTACATCGTCTACTGATCATCAAAAATAAGACTTTTACTCTTGGCTTTCTAACTGACAGTTAATCATATGAAGGAATGAAATCCTTGATATATCATGATGCACTCTGTTTTAAGTAATACTTTAATTCCATACACATGTAAACATAGTGTAATTTTGACCACGATCCCTTTTCAATATTTAGTTTTGGATAAATTCTCCTATATTGGTTTCACATATAAGGTCCAAATATAAAACTTGTCAAATCCTTTCGACTATAAAGAGTCAATAGCATATACCTGGAACATTTTTTAGCAGTTATACATATTTCCATTACATTCAAATGTTTTACGTCATTACACGTGGCTTTAAAATGCATTATTTGCTTATCTCACATGTAATAGTTTCGCTCACAGGGTCAATATCTAAAAATTGACAAATCTTACTGGAAATTAAATATAAGAGAGTCTTTGAAATGTGCTAAAACAATGTTTCCAAATTTAATATTTTCCGTACAATTAAAAAAATAGAATTAAAGTTTCTCAACTCTGCGTGTTGCTGTTGAGGACATTTTATTACAAAATAGTTTAACATGTTTCAAATTCATCAGCTAATTAGAATGATGTAAATTGTATAATGACAAAAATGACGCTTTACATCTAAAACAATTTTGTTTTTATTCCTTCTTGTACATTCATGTATCAAAAGTCATAAATTTCAAAAATCTTTAAAAATAAATTTTAAAAAGATTTAGTGCTCTCTTTAGGATGAAGACATTTTGAAACCTGCCATAGTGTGAAATAAATCAATGGGAAATTGGTCCTTACTTTTTTTCCAATTTGATATACTGGAATCCACTCCATTACATATTGAGACATAGCTCTAAAACCGACATTTTGGTACTGAAATGAATTCTTGACTCAGCTTTGTTAGCTTTGTATTTTGTCTATATACCTGATAAGATTGGATTTTGAGTTCTGAAGCTGTGACTCTTTGAAATTTTCACTATTTCCTGTTTACACTAACTCTGAACACTAAAATACTCTTAACTAAAATATACAAAATATTAGTCTTAGAAATTTTGGGTGATATGTTTACAATTATTACATACATATAATCAGAGGCTGTTGAGGAGAAATGTTTTACTAATGATAAGCACATATTGATTTTTTCTCCATAGAAAATCATGTAAGCAAACTAAACTAAAAGCATCAGCCATGAACTGAGTTTTTTCTTCATTTTTTAAAACATTTTGCGTCTACACATAAACAATACTGAATTCGACAAAGGTATACTATTCATTTACAGCGATAAGATAACTTACTTACACGACACATTAGCATCAACTTTATAGGGATTGGAATGCAGATGTTTTAGTTTTGACAGTTGTGGGTTATGATCGACACGACCAAAACCTTCGACAGTTATTTATGCATCATCCCATAACAGACGAAATTGGCATTTATATGAGGGACTGATATCTTGCAATTGTCTCGATCGGAAGGGTGACTTTTATTTGGTAGATTTAGAATATTTTGTACTTTGCAACCAAAAAGACTAAATATATAGCTATATCTTACACAAGTGTTTCCTTTCATTGCACAAAATTTCAGTATACTTAAAAGACCGCCAATTTTATTCGTATATATCAATTTCCAAATCCGTTTTTGTTTTTGCGTCAGTAACTGCCATGCATGTTTAAAAGTTGTTCAACAATAAAAATCAGGAATTGATCAGTAAAAGTGAAAGGTTGACATTAGCTTTCGATTTTGAATGGGAACATTATGATATAATAGCCAACCGAGTATAAGTATTATTACATCTTTGAGATACCAAATCAATGTGATGTAAAATAAATTATACACAAATGCTTATAAAGACACGCACTAGCTCAGATATAATTTACTATAAAATTGCAATAATCTATACACTAAAGCGATAATCTACAAAGAGATATGCAAAACGTAGAATAAGATTCTTGTGTTCAATCATTCATTTAAGTGAAATAATAGAATAATTATATGTACCAGAACAAGCAAACAAACATCGCCGATGTATTTATTACTTGCAAGTGAACAAGAAGAGCCCACTGAATCCGTTAAAATTGAGAATTGAAATAAGGAATGTGTCAACAACCCGACCAAAGAAAAAACAACAGCAGAAGGTCACCAACAGGTCTTCAATGTAGCGAGAAATTCCCGCACCCGGAGGCGTCCTTCAATTGGCCTGTAAACAAATATATACTAGTTCAGTGATAATGAACGCCATGCTAATTTTCAAATTGTACACAAGAAACTAAAATTAAAATAATACAAGACTAACAAAGGCCAGATGCTCCTGACTTGGGACAGGCGCAAAAATGTGTCGGGGTTAAACATGTTTGTGAGATATCACCCCCCCCCCTAATACCTCTAGCCAATATAGAAAAGTAAACGCACAACAATACGCACATTAAAATTCAGTTCAAGATAAGTCCGAGTCTGATGTCAGATGATGTAACCAAAGAAAATAAACAAAATGACAATAATACATAAATGACAACAGACTACTAACCCCACCACATTATTTATGTATGTGCCTGTCCCAAGTCAGGAGCCTGTAATTCAGTGGTTGTCGTTTGTTTATGTGTTACATATTTGGTTTTCGTTGATTTTTTTTTACATAAATAAGGCCGTTTGTTTTCCCGTTTGAATTGTTTTACGTTGTCTTATCGGAGCCTTTTATAGCTGACTATGCGGTATGGGCTTTGCTCATTGTTGAAGGCCGTACGGTGACATATAGTTGTTAATGTTTGTGTCATTTTGGTCTTTTGTGGATAGTTGTCTCCTTGGCAATCATACCACATCTTCTTTTTTTTATATACTAGCAGTTAACTTACATGCCAGCTTCAGACTTCAATTAAACTGACTGAAAGATTATGATTTCATCATATGAACATCAGTCACAATCCTTCCCGTTAGGGGTTTAGTATCATACCATCATAACATATATGAGAAGAACGTAACCCGTTTCATGCCAACAACTGGTTTTTGAATAAATGTGTTTAGTTCCGATGGAGAGACCCTATAAGTGAATCAATATGAACGCCAACATATGCAATCTTTAATGACCTGACAACAGTATCGTAACTATATCCCTTCTTAATATGTCTATTCAAAGGTTTTGTTAGTTTCTGAGGAGAATACTGACACCTTTGTGCTTTATAAAGAATATTTCCATAAAAAAAATTGGATGTGAAATACCTGAACGTATAAGAAGTCTGAATGTTGAGCTATATTTTCGAATGATGTCCTAATACCGAATTGTTTGTTTCTAGAAAGTTAAACTTGAATATACACTGAGTACTTATCAATGGATGAACATAAACATAATATGATAAATAAAAACCGAGTAACCCTATTGTGAAGATCACTACAAACAATGGAACACAACGGCTTTATTTAAACAAAAACGCAGAAATAATTTAGTGATTCATTTGTGAATACGCCTTTTTCTAGACTCTCAAATTTAGACATCAAAACTAATATTGAAACAAATTAGTATGAAATCGTTTTATCTAAACCACCTTTCTATTCACAAGTTATGTTCGTAAAATTAATTTTCATTTGTTCTTAGGGAAAGTAAGGGGAAAATCAATAACATAGCAAATTAATTCTATGACTTAAAAATTCCACCATTGAAATGTTAATAACTTAATGATTTGAGAATGTCCCATGATGCCTGTCATTAGGAAAACTAACAAGTTTTCAAATGTGCATTAAAGAAAGCATATTCGCTTCATCTGCATCAGAATTAATCCAGCCGAATACTATAACATGCTTACTTATCAAATTAAATACACTCAAATACCAAATCTTGTTCAGTCTAATAAGATTAGTACTTAGCGAGAGAATTCCGATAGCCCGCATTATCAAGAAATGATGTGATATATTCTTGCGAACGCACGTCTAAATAATTAGTTGATCACATTCAATTCGGGATTATCGTTTTATAACGTAGTTTTGTCTGTCAGTAATGATAAAGAGAAAATGTCACTGAAAAACAAATACAACAATTGTTCATCAACCGATTAATGCATCATACATCCTTTTCATTCGCCCTGTCAATGAAAGGATTTCGTTTCTTATTTAAACAGATATAATTTCATTTGACAAAAGAAAATGCTTAAACTTCTTCTCTAAAAGGGCTTTGAAATGTGATTTTGTCTCCTTTAACGAAGTTTTCCATTAGGTTATAATTTCTTTGACATGATATACCGAACAATATTTTTCTTGAATTATCAGACCTGAACTTGCAATTTACAGATCTATAATGATTAGAATAAATTTTGCAACAACCAATATGTATACATTAAGGTGTTAGCCAGGTAAAAACAACGGTTATTCGATAAAGGAAGTAAGTTCTGAGACAAATAGGTTTATTTTTGCCTATATGCAGCTTGCCATGTGGAAAAGAGTGTTATTTTCGTATTGAACGAAAAAAAGGTTTTGAAGAATTAGGATAATTTATGACCGAATGTTTGAAACAGTGGATACCATTGACTGTTCCTCTGGTATCTTTCGTCCCTCTTTAAAGATAATAGAATTTGTAATCGCGGAATTGGGATTGAATTTCATTTTGTATTCAAGACTGTTCACCAACTAAAAAAATAAGAACCACCGATATGTACCTTTAAAAAATCTCAAAGCTTTTTTACTATAAACGCATGAACTGTACTTCACGCTATGAACTGTATGTAAGAAGGGCTTTATAAAAGACTCACTTTTTCATTAGTTTCGTTTTTATAATTGTAGCATGCTATTACATATTCGTATTCTATCTGTTTTATTTGTTTATATTGCCAGGTTTGGCTAAAAGAGGGACGAAAGATACCAAAGGGACAGTCAAACTCATAAATCTAAAACAAACTGCCAACGCCATGGCTAAAAATGAAAAAGACAAACAGAAAAACAGAAAAACAATAGTACATATGTCACAACATAGAAAACTAAAGAATAAACAACACGAACCCCCCAAAAAACTAGGGGTGATCTCAGGTGCTCCGGAAGGGTAAGCAGATCCTGCTCCACATGTGGCACCCGTCGTGTTGCTTATGTGATTACAAATCCGGTAAATAGTCTAATTTGGTAGGTCACATTCATGAAAAGGAAGGGGATTGTAGTTACGAGGTAAGGAACATATCCGATATCATTTGTGAAACGGTTATTCCATAACGGTTTACCGACTCATGATGGCGTCCGTAAAATTTACGAAGGAATGATTTCAACTTCACCATTTGGAATTCTTGGTTTAATAGCTTCCTTGTGAGCAGCAACCATCTATCAAGAAAATTATGATAGGAAATGCAAGCACGGGAATATCGTATCAATTAGGAGATATATATCCCGTATGCAGGTTCTGCTGGAATGTTGCTACTTAGAAATGGAAAGTTCACAATTGGAAAGCTGAAATCATCTCTTTTGTCGTAAAGTTTTGTTTTGTCAATTTCTAGATGTAAGTCAAGATATGAAGCCGACTTAACTGTATCTGTAGTATCCTTTATCTCTAGATCGATGGGATAGATGCGTTCCACATAGTCACCATGTATTGAATTGTTTAGTGAAAGAACATCATCTATATAGCGGAAAGTACAGTTAAAGTATATTGCTAACTTCTTATCTTTCTTTCTAAGAAGTTCCTGCATGAAGTCAGCCTCATAATAATAAAGAAACAAGTCGGCAAACAGAGGGGCACAGTTTGTTCCCATTGGAATGTCGATAGTCTGTTGAAAAACACGTCCTCCGAACGTAACAAATATGTTGTCAATCATGAAATCAAGCATCTTGATTCTATCAGTTTCAGAGAATTTTTTGTTTGAATCAGAGTGATTCTTTACAAAGTAGGATTTATCCCTCCCTAAGACAAGATACTTGTATCTACGTTGGCCATTCTTTTTTATGAAGCAAAGTAATACCAACTCTTTCAATAGTTATCAAAGGTACCATGATTATAATTTAGTACGCCAGACGCGCGTTTCGTCTGCATAAGACTCATCAGTGACACTCATATCAAAATATGTATAAAGCCAAACAATTACAAAGTTGAAGAGCATTGAGGATTCAAAATTCCAAAATTTCAATTTGTCTTTTAGTTTGGAATGTGGAATACTTGTGTAAAGAGTAGAAAGTCAAATGTTTTAATACTGTTACAAGATGAACGAGAGTTAGATTGTATGTACTCTTAAAGGTCTTTATAATTTTTAAGTATCCACATCTGATTAACGCCACCTCTAGAATAGGTAGTTTCACAATAACTTTGAAGCCCGTCTTTGATTGCTGATAAAATAGATGTTAATACTTTAGAAAGAGGTTTCGTGGAGCACTTGGAAGACCCAGTAATATACCGTTGTTTGTAAGGACACTTATGTAGTTTAGGTATCCAATAAAGTGATGGAAGATCCAGTTCTTCATCTTTGGTTGAAATTCCAAAGGAACAAAGAACAGACCTATGATTATCCAGGATTTCCTCTTTGGTAAGTGTCGTGAGGGTATAAGTTGAGTTTCCAAGTGAATTCATTATTGTCAATACCTTATTCGTTTATCAAGCAGTTAATGTAATGATGTTACACGCAAAAACGATGTTATTTTGGGCTTTGTCTGCGGGGACAACAACATATTTATCATGGAGGTCGGATAGGTATTTAGCAACATTTGGGTCTTTAAAGATTGACGTAGCATGGGCATTGATGGACCCATTCAGTTTCTTAATTATGATTCATCGTTCATGAATATAATGTTAGTGTATTGTCCTTTTGTATACTAATTGTATCTGAGGTTTATTAGATACTTTGTTTTGTCTCGGTTCTTGTTTAGAACTATTGTACCAAGTTAGATTGCACCAATAGTAATTGAAGTGCTTTGTATCCTCTTCATAAACATATGTGGTAACTAAATACAAAATTGTAAACTACAAGACTATACAGCAAATACTAAATTGTATAAATAACATAAGGGTCAACTGAAACATGCCTAAACAAACAACAACATACATTTGTTTATTGTGTTTCCCGAACGATTTGCTTTCCTTTGACATGCGTCTTGTGATCATTGTGTGTTGAGTCTGCCTCGGTGGCTCGTAGTACATTGTAAAGTCACTGATAACTTCTCATTGTAACGTCGCTGACATGTCACTGATATTGTCTGCTCTCGTATTAAAGCCGTTCTACGAGGATAAAGAATCGACTGAGCGGGGTGATGTTTGCGATGTGGATGACGATAAAGGCAAATGCTTAAGCTCCATTAAAAGGAAAATGGGTAAAGTGCCAAAATCGTCAAAGTATAATTACAAATTTTATAAATCTAAAAGTAGATTTACTAGATTAACATGTATTTTTTTAATAACGCTTATTTCGACGTACTGTACGACTGATTGGCTGCTTGCATCTGTAAGGACCGACGATTCATAATCTAAAGTAATAAGTAAATGGTAGTATTTGAAACAAATAATACTGTTTCAGTGTGCATGATACACGTTTTTGTTTTAACTTCCACTAGTTACCCTCGAAACATTTGTAAAACAAGAACATTACGAAACAACAAAAAAATGACACATATAGGAAATGGTCGAACGGTTTTTAGCAGAACAACACTTGTTGGACAGATGAGATGTAGTGGTTACAATGCAGAAGAATGACACGTGTTTCTAAAACAAAAATAAATATAATTTCTTGATATACAGGTCTCACATGTTATGCAATTTCAGTCTTATGTAATATCAAGTGGTGTGAAGAAGGTAATAATAAAAACAGGTGATGATAAAAGACGATAATTGTAGCTGTTACAATACTTATTGTTTCCTGATGTTATTGTAAACAAAACTTTATTCAGAAACAAATATATAAATACGCACATAAAGTTCCTGAAGTTGAGAAACTGCATCATAAATACGATCTTTCTACGCACGATGACAACCGTAAAACCTGTGAAGTACTTTTTCCGTAGTTCAACCTCATAACGCTGTTTGATTTATTCCGGAATTACACTAGTAAATGCATTTTAGTCTTAATAGTCATTTTGGTCTGGACATCATTTGAAAAATCTGAAACTAAAATTGTTTACACTTGCTAAGGGTTAGAGTAAATTTGTAGATGTTTTTTTGTTGTAAATTCAATACTCTGGCATTTAGCTTGCGGTTAATTCAGACCTGTTTCATGCAATTCAGTATATCTTCTACTGGTAAATACCAAATACTGAACATTTTGAAGGTCTTGGCTGATATCGAATTGTCTAAACATTATTACATTTACTGCAGATAATATGTTAATTGACTGATAGACTGAACATGTCTTGTTAATATACACCAACGGGAAATGTACGGTAACAAACCTGAAATTGTGTTCCCCTTCCATTTAACAAACATGTTTTATCCTTGAAATATATTTTAAGTAGTAGTGGTCATTATTTTAAAGATTCATGATCATGAGGAATAATTGTGAAAGTTGTTGCATGCAGACAAAGTTTGATTCAAAAATTTCTTCTCTTACTTTATCAATCAACGGGACAAATGAAAAAAACTGCCAGATTCCAGAATTGGTACAAGCGACAGACGCTATTTGTTCTTGCGGGTCAATATATTCTTTCTCTCTCATTTGCTTCGACAACAACGATAAAAAAAAATACATGTTCTGTTCCAATTCCTTTTTAAAAACAAAAATGTATTCCCTTCTTCGAAATGTGTGTCTTGTTGTAATCTAGGTAAAATTCTTCCTTGAAATTCAATTCTTTATTGTGAAAATGTATACCCAAATTAGAGAGAAAAAAAATAGATAAACATGTGAGCGATCCTTTTCTCAAAGGACAATCTATATCTAAACTACTTATCTTTTTATCTATAACGAGGATCGTTATAAATTAATTGGAAACACAAGAACAAAATAAGAAATAAAATTGTTGGCTTATACATTATTTTATTGCTGTTTAACATTTAACAGTTTGTAGGGGAATTTCTCACGGTCATACTTGATTTTCTGTTGCGAATTTACGGTAGAAATTGTTTAAAATTTTCTTAAACCTACGTTTAGTTCAGTGCCCAGCTAATCTTGGATACTTTGACAGTCTACATGGTATAATTCACAGAGACGTCTCCAGTTGCGTAACTAACGAATGACTCTAAACAATGAAAATGAAAATCAAGGCTCAAGTTTAAACTAGGCCCAACTTTTAACTAGCTGCAAATTGTGATCAATTGAGTTGTCAATTGAATGCCATTCTGCAAGGTTAAAGATAAAGAGTAGCAGTTAAAACCCTTTCTTTTTATACTTGTCTTCGTTCGCAGCTATCCAAAATCCACACGTTCGAATATTCTACCTAAGAAGTGAATTTGGCTGTCCAGTAACATTCAACAATTTATAAGGTCAAATAAACCTCCCGCCAGAGGTTGAAATTTCTGTATGTTTTTGTCATTTTTTCCATAAACGTACATGTTCATTCCGAATAGTTCAATTTTTCCAACATATATTTGTATACGGTGTTCTCGATCAAAAGGTAAATATCTTTATTTTTCTCATTTATCCATTGTTTTCAGTATTTGTAACTCGTTAATTTAACCACCAAAGTACAACAGAAGCTTATAATTAAATCGATAGCTATTTGTTTAGAACTCTTTTAATATTCAATCAGCTAAATTGATTCCAGTCAATTATCTCACTTACATATTCAATTATTAACCTACAACATTTGACATTTATTGTTTTTTATGATGTTTCCTGATCAAGTATCTTTGTCTTTTTTGCAATTGTTATTCTAATAATGACTATGTCACTTAACGACATCATTGATAACATATCAAACATACATGTAGAGACATTGTTACAATGCAGGAAGTGTAAAATATCAGAAATATCACCATCAGCATATTTTAAGTAAATTAATAAAGAATTTGGACTCAAACAATCTGATACTAATTATAAATAAAAGATTTTGTTAAATTCTTTGTGAGTGAGGATGACTTTTTTTCAAACATAAATGCCGTTTTTGTAAAGACTTTCAGACTCAAATATTTAGTATCCAATCAGAATTGGAAAATTTATGATAAAAAAATCATAAAATTATATTGTATCAGATCGCAATTAATGACGATGCTACACAAACAAAAAACAGTGTGCAAGTCTGAAAGTTGTGAACAACACTACTGATAAAAATATAAACGAAAATTCATTACTAGTATATCGTAAGGAAAGACATATTTCGGCACAACATATGACGTTCGTAAGATCAACATTACAAAATCAGTATTTTTTTCAAAGACATATCAACATGAATGGGTATACAGCATAAATATATATATTGAGTTCTTCAACTCTGGACTACGATAACGATAAACTTAAAACAAGGTATTACAACTTGATCACTTATAAAATTTTAAATGTCGAGTGACAGAATGTTTCATTTAAATTATTCCAAAACATCAAGTTAAACATCCGCCATTACTTTATACCACTCATAATTAGTCCAACTAAAATCACGTGGTGTGATAGAGAGTGTAGATTTCACTTATAACCCACATTGAAACTTAACAGTTAATTTATTTTTGTTGCTTTAAGATTTGAGCAAAAAATCGTGATTTATAAGTAAGGAGAACTTAAAGAAAAGTTCAGGAACATTCGATTTTGTTGACCTTTTGGTGAACGAAAGGTTTCAAACTTTTACAATGTGTTGTAAGCATCTATTAATATTTGTTCTATGTTTCCAATGGATTATTTGAAATGGTCCTTGTTTTGCATCTGTCGTTATCGTAGGTATAATGATTTGGGATAAAATCTTTAATAATCAATCATTGTTTTTGAGTAATTCTAATATATTAAGAATCCGGTCAGATTAATGAGACTGTATTAAATTGAACATGTTACTTCAATCGAAATATAGCAGAAATGATTCTTTAAACCTAGTATTCTTACGTCTGATCCAATTTCAAGCTGTTGCACATTATAATCAATTCAATGTTATATTCAATGTGAAGTTCGTCTGAAGAATTTATATTAATTCCTCCTCACGACCAAATCGAAAAGGAGTATGAGGAGCCTTCTCGGCACTTCTTCCATATCGAAATAATGCTGCTTTTTTGCCGAATCGTAAAATAGAGTTCCTCTTTAAATCTTCATCTAAGTATGTTTGCCATGCTCCTGTATCGTCCTGGTGTCCAAAACGTTTTCCAAACCTAAGAAGTGAGCTTCGTTTTCCAAAGCGTAGGATTGATCCACGTTTTCCAAATCTAAGAAGGCTTCCTCTTTTACCAAATCGTAACAAACTTCCTCTTTTCATCAATTGAACTAAATCCTCGTCGGTAAAATCGTAAGAATCAACGGCGTCTTGTGATGGATCAAGTCTTTTCTGCATAGAAAGTTCATTGTCCAAACTTAAATCTACAATTTAAAGATACAAGGCTCATTGTAATCAATTGATGTCTGGAGATTTAATTTCGAAATACAAATATCACATTAATATATATTTGTACCACTTTTTTCACTGAAATATTTAACCAGTAATATTTTGTTCTTCTGTTTTAAAGTTTCTACAGGCATCCTTATTGTCTGTTATTCTTCTTCTTATTATTATATGTGATTGTCCCCAGGGCAATAAAAGGTAATTGCCAAAACTACTTTTAAATTAAAAAAAAAAGATAACATGGTGTGATAAATACTGTTATTTAAAAAAAATCAAAGAAAATTCTTTTTATTATCTTTTGTACTTTCCTTGTGATACAATTAAACGAGTTCAACCTCAAAATTGTATTTTCGATTAACACTCAAAATCTGAATATCTATCTTGTTGACATAAATATTCATATATCTGAATATGCATGGTAAATATGTGGTTTCCATGGAAATAAACACCACAATTGTTTTGTATTTTTCAGTTTTTTAACTTTTGATTTATATTTTACTGTTTGCAAAGGTATGAATTATTCTATATGATAAGAATGTTCTTATCCTAGGCAGAAAATCCTAGCCGTATAAGGCACAACTTTTCGGAACTTTTAGTCCTTAATGCTCTTCAAATTTGTTCTTGTTTTGGCTTTCGAACTTTTTTCATCTGAGCGTCACTGGTTAATCTTGTGTTGACGAAACACTCGTCTAGCGTATTAAATTTTAAACCCGGTACCTTTTGTTAGCTATTTGTTGTGTGTTTTTCTGTCCTATATGTTCTCCCATTTATTTGTATTGTAATCCTGTCATGTAAAGTTGTCATTTGATTTTTTCAACATTGCCATAAAAGCAGGGTTTGACATGCCACAAGACCAGGTTCAAACCACCATTTGTTCTTTTTAATTGTCCTGTACCAAATCCGGAAAATGGCCATTGTTATATTTATCGACTCCTAGGAGTCGATATTAAGAATTGACCGATGACCTAGTAAATGTCCTTCAATCCCGTAGAGTATCGGATTTGTCCTCTCTATTTTAGCAATTAAATTTTACACAGGTAACTTTTATCTATAAATAGTCGAATCTGGAGTAAACAACAACGTTAAACGATGTATATACTACTTTATAACTTGTGACCTCACGTGTGTGGTAAAATTTGTTGATTGATGCACGTGGCTATTCCAGTAAAAGAATTAATCTACAAAGCGAGAGCACTTTCCATTTTCATCAGCTAAGAGTCAACTATAGCCCTTTTTGAAAGGCTAATGCTTGTATATACTTATTACCACAAAACTGAGTACTAATTTGGGTTGTGTCACTATTATAGTTTTTTATGTATGTTCTATTATAAATACGTTATAACTTATATGCACACGGGGGCATCATCTGTGTCCAATTGAAACTCGACCCATTTATTTTTGATTTGCTTTGGAATTTATTTGTGTGTTTTAAGTGCTCAAGTTTTAATGGATTAATTGTGCAATCATTTCATTCTTTGGAAACAAGAATCCACATCTGATTCATGCAATCACGGTTTTTGAGTGCTGATTTATCAGATTAAAATAATGGTAATAAGGATTGTGTATATGTTTCATAACATATAATTGAGGTAAACTTAAGTTAGAAAACGGATATGAAAAATTCAGCAATTTGTGAAAGAGGGACGAAAGATACCAGAGGGACAGTCAAACTCATAGATCGAAAATGAAATGACAACGCCATGGCTAAAAATGAATAAGATAAACATAAAAACAATAGTACACATGACACAACACAGAAAATTGAAGAATAAACAACACGAGCCCACCATAAACTAGGAGTGATCCCAGGTGATCCGGAAGGGTAAGTAGATCCTGCTCCACATATGGCACCCGTCTTGTTGCTTATGTGATAACAAATCCGGTAAATAGTCTTATTCGATAGGTTATATTCATGAAGTGGAAGGGGATTGTAGTTACGACGTAAGGAACATATATGATATCATTTTTGAAACGGTAATTCCATAACGGTCAACCAACTCGACCGTAAAATTTACGAAGTGATGATTTCAACTTCACCATTTGGAACTCTTGATTTGATAGCTTCATTGTGAGCAACAACCATCTATCAAGAAAATCATGATAGGAAATGCAAGTATGGGAATATCGTATGCAGGAACTGCTTGAATTTTGCCACTTAGAAATGGAAAGTTCCTAATTGGAATTCCTCTTTTGTCGTAAGGTTTTGATTTCAACCGACCCTCATTGTCAATTTCTAGATATAAGTTAAGATATGAAGCAGACTTAACTGTATCTGTTGTATGCTTTATCTTTAGTTCAATGAGATAGATGCGTTCAACAAAGTCATCAAATTTTTAATTATTTAGTGAAAGAACATCATCTTTATAGAGGAAAGTAGAGTTAATGGGGCATAACTTTAGAACGATAAAAGTGACACCAACAACATTCAATCTTGATCGGTGTTTCATGATAATAAGAATTGTTAGAGAACGGAAACTAATTTTGGAAAGTGTGTACGTATAGACGGACAATTGTTAAACTTAATGCCCCTTCCACCATGGCGGATGCATAATAAACACACGATGTTGACATGACCGCATACTACGTAATAATCAAGGTTTTAAAAATAAATTCATGGCGTTTTTTTTTACTATCATCTATATTAAATATACTTTTTCTCAAACTCAGAAACAATGGCTCTCATCTGGCTGGTACTCAGCTATATTTGAAAAAATATTTTTTTAAATCATCCCTCATCGTACATAGATGTCATGGTTATGTATAAATGCATTTAAAAAAGCCAAGCTCTTTAAGGAAAGCTGTACATGTACACTTTATTATGACTCCATTAAAAATTTATGAATCCAAAATAGCCTTGCACCTTCTAAATGACAGTAATTTCATCGGTGGAATCATGAATATAGAATGCCATTCCTTTCGAGGCACTTGGTATTTTTCTACCAAGTTATGGTAGCAATCAAAATCAGTGTGACTGATAAGATTATAAGTTTTCTTAAAGCAATTGGTTCATTAATTTCATGAATTTTTTTCGGAATGGGTATTAGAGTCTGAATAGTTATCAAAGGAACCAGGATTATAATTTTGTACCCCAGAAGCGCGTTTCGTCTACATAAGACTCATCAGTGACACTCATATCAAAATATTAATAAAGCCAGACAAGTACAAAGTTGAAGAACATTAATGATAAACAATTCCCAAAACTTATGAAAAATTAATCAGCTGTTAAACATAAACGCTAAAGATATGCTTAACGCAGTTAGGATTCAAAATTATTTCTCTATTTCCCCACCAATTTTTATAATCTCAAAAATGGAAGCCATGTAAGGACGACGCACTGTCAATTCAGCTTGTAAAAACCGATAATTTTATCCACATAGCATCATTATCTCTCTTTCATGACAGTTGTATTTTAAAAGACAAATGTATTTACAAGCTATAAAGCATCATGTAGTGTACTTTTACGCCTTTTGTCAACATAAAACTATTGTCTGATCGGGTTTGTCTGGTTGAATTTTCGAAAGTTCAAAAACATTAAACGAATCCCTTATAAATATTTCATTGAAAGGCAGTCTAGATATGTGAAGAGTTTGAAACCGAATAACTATAGATAAAACACACCAAAAATGAGATTTTTTTATAATATGCATTTATAGGATTCACTTGTAAAGTCTGACGCTAAGGGCTTTTGTTATTCTATATGCAAAAAAAAAATATCATTCAAAAGAATCTACTCTGTTGTTATAACTCATTAGAAAGGTTTAACGCTTGATCCATATACTTTCTTTTTTTAGAACTGTGAATTCTCAACGTTTTTTTTTTTTATCAAAACGTAGCCTCAATATTTCCAACATAATATAAATTGAGGCAAGTTGGTGTCTGAAATATGGTTGCATTCTACGTTTTTCAAAACAAAACGATCAACTCAAAAAAGACTGGACATAAATATGTGTTCCCGATTTCTCTTTTCGATGGGATTATGTCCTATGTTTAGGATTTTTTTGTTCAAAACACCTATTGCCGAGGGCACATATGCAAATTAATGTTTTAAACAGATCGATCTTTTATCTTTCTGTGCATTTTATTTAGATAGAATTAAAGATTATTCACAAAAAGAAAACTTTTTGCACCTTACATTATCGACTTTTTAGCCAAAATCTTCATTTAGTTTAGAAGGTTACAAAAAAAGGGCGAAAGATACTAGAGGTACAGTCAAACTTATAGATTGAAAAAAAAACTGACAACGTTATGGCTAAAAAAAGACAAACAGTCAAATAATAGTACACAAGACGCAACATAGAAAACTAAAGACTCAGCAACACGAACCCGACCAATAACACGGTGGGTATGGTTGTCCTGCGAGAGAACGTACTGTGCTGGTGATTCGGTCCTGACGGGTGCTGGTGATTCGGTCCTGACGGGTGCTGGTGGGTCCTGATTCTGTGCTGGTGGGTTTGTTTACACTGTATCAGAACGGCAATAAAACGACTGTTTTGTTGCTTAATTTTTCTCTGATGCGTCACAAGTACCATGCAAAGTATATTACAACAATATTATATTGCAAAAGTCGTGCAAGTTCGTTTAACGGAATTGTCCTGACGCGGTGCTGGTGATAAGAAAAACGGTCCTGGTTCTGTGCTCCGATGTCCTGGTTCTGTGCCTTTATATTTTAGTTAAAAGTGGCATATATTAAAGATCATTGATGCTGTACTGTTATTGACTAATTAACTGTTGCCTGCTTTCTTGAAATTGACATTGTTTTGAATCCGTTTACTGTTATTTTGCAAGAAAAAATACCCCTATTTTTTTTTATTTTTTTTAAATTAACTGTAATCTTATTTATTGGCCTGTTAATGGAACCCTTCTTGTCCCCTTTTAAGATAAGAAAATATGTTTACGATTTTCGGGATTACGATCATTTTGCAAGATCACCAAAATACGTTGTAATTTATACAATACTTATATAAAGTAGACGATGTGGTATGTTTGTTGTCAATGGACAAGTTTCATTAAGAAACCAAAAGAAGTATGTGTTAATAACCATACGTCATCGTAATACCTTCAACAATAACCCATTAAATAAAAATGTAAAAGGTTACCGTTTTGCATAAAAATAGAGAGAAAAAATATAGAACAAAGAACTTTCTGAGCGTTTGAATCATATGTCTTTAGCAGCTTAAATCAAATTTTTATGTGAACAATTGAGTGCTGACTATAAGAATGACGATAGTATTGCGGGTTTGTTTGTTTGGTGTTGTTTGGTTTTTTTTTGGGGGGGGGGGGGATAAGTAAGAGCGAGGTTGCAGTAAAAGTTTTAAGCTTGGAATAGTTTCCCGTTAGATTAAAAAATTGTATTTTAAAAGAAAAATGTATCTTATAGCCATTTAGAATCACTTGCTGTATCTGTAAGATTTTTTCAACATAACTTTTTTGTCTGAACGGTTATCAGTTTGTTTTTTTCGAAAGTTCGAGAGAACACTAAAACAAATCACTATTTTAAGAAAGGGCAGACTAGAATTAATCAGAGAATGAAGACGAAATAACCTAGAGACCACTATAAACAAAACTAAGATTTCTTAGCTTTTTCATTTCAAAATTCCAAAATAAATAAATATTTTTGATAAAGAATTACGGGGGAGGAAGTGAACAATGTGTCCTACTTTACTATATTTAAATATTTTTATGAATACAAATCAAATGTGCCTTAATTATAATTGAAAATGAGTAAATGGAAAAAATACCTAACTAAAATACACTTTTATTTTAATATTGGTAATATCACTAAGCTTTTAAGTTTTGTGTGTCAAACACACCATCTCTGTAGTAATGACTCCATACTATTTTTTTCACTTCATCCATTTTTTTCTGCATTTCTTTATATTGTGAATTCTTAGTATTATTATGTTTAAATGTAGCCTTAATTTATATTTAAAAAAAAACGAATCTAAAGCCAGATATATCAAACATTTTTGTTTCCATCTATCCGTTTTCAGGACAGTAACAATCAACGCCTGGAAAGTAAAATGCGTACTCGGCTGTCTGAAATCGATCATTTTTAGACACCCTCCTAAAACAAACCGGGGTGGGGGTTCAGAGATGCAAATTAAGTACTCAGATCGATATTTTATCTTTTCGTTTATGGTTTATGACCCCTTCTGTGGCTTGTCAATTACGAAATGTGCAAACTGCAAAAGTATCAAAACAGCACAGACAATATATAACAGAGACATTATTTTGTACATATATCAAGGGGAAACTTCTTGCAAAGCATTATTATTTATAGTTTATTACTGTTTTAAGCAGAAAAAGAGAATTTGGTGAAAAGAAAATCACTATTTTTGTAGAAAATTCACAGACGTTTGTAAAGAGATTTTTGTTATGTTTAGCATTGGATCAACGCAAGGGTACATTATCCTTTAAAATCTATTTAAATGTATTTGAAACTAACGTTTGCTTTGATAATTGTGCATTTCAAAATTCCCCAAGGGTAACTGGGAAATAGAAATATGGTCACTTGGTCTTCTCCTGACCGGCAGTAAAACGCTTGTTGAAGTGGGGCGTCCGTTTGGCAGTGCGGGATGTATCAAGTTCGCAGTCGCGTCCGGTCAGAATGGGGACGTTAAATCCGATGTCTCGTGTAAAGAGAGTGCCACGCTCTTTGCACGTTAATAACCCTTGCAGCAACTCTTTGAGGGGTCCGTAGGTGGCCTGCTGAAAGGCAAAATTTCTGTTCCTATCCAATACATCCTCATTTTCCAGTGGCAGTCCAAAATTCCACGACTATTGGCCTCTTTTATGACAAGACCTACCTATTGTATTTATTGTGAACTTGTTCTCGTCCTGAATATGCATGAAATATTTGCCACTGAACGTTAAGCAACCAACAATCAATCAATCAATAGCTTCATACTTCCAATTGAGTTTACAAAAGAAATTCTTAGATTAAACACCTACATTTAACTTTAAAAGGTCATAACAGTTTAAAACAATACAAATCTACACACACACACAAACTGGCTTAATTTCAAATGGTTATCAACCTGAATCGCTATAAGATCATATATAAGCTCACATGTGTCGAGGGATCGTATGAGGTTCATGTATTGTCTTGGCGTCCGCAATTACAAAAAGATCTTTTTTGAAATTACTTGACCAAATGTTACCAAATAATTTTTCAAGAGTGAATCTAGGAAAAACAATATTCATCAACAAACATGACCACTGTCTGTTTAAATGTATTCGAGGTTTTAGTTACAGCCGATTCCATCGAGTATATAGGCAAATATAATAACTTTGGTTAGCTTGCTTGTAAGCTAGACCGTACCCTCCTTGCGAAGTAGCCTGGTCCTACAGACAGAAAGATGTGTCATTTGTCGGACTAGTATACTCTTAAAGTAGGGTAGTTTACATAACCTAACAATAACTTTTCTGTTCATCAAGCAATATAACCAAAGATATTCCCTTTGTCTTCACACTCATTGAAATCGGCTTTAATATTGCAAAAGTTTAAGCAATTAGGGCAAAACTTTCCGAGTAAAAAAAATCAAAATGTCTTTCCACCTTGCACATTTCAGAACGTTCAGATCAGATAACGAAACTGGGTCCAGCAAAATTTATAAGCAATTTAAGAGTTTGACCCTCACAGTTTCCATTCACCTTCCATTCATGATAATTAAATTGAACTGTAAAACATTTATTGGTACCTTCTTAATTCCTTTATAAGTCTTATGTAAACATAATTATGACAATAACTGTTGTGAGCACAAGATTCACTGCACACTTTTAAAGTTCTGCTCCATCAAACATTAAAATGTGAACTTAAGTTTTGAGACTTTTAAGGTGGTATGGGTGTCTTTCGCCATCTTGGATTGTAAAAAACAGAGAATCTAAGGTCAATATTTTCTATCAAGTTAGCAAAATTTGATGCAGGAATGCAGAATTTAATGTGAATTTTCATCTAAAAGAACCACTTTATAAGAATATAACTTAGAAATATTAATATTTTTTACAAGTGTAGATTAATTTTGGTTGTTTTTGAGTATTTTTCAAATTGGCATTTTAAGGGGAGGTAACTCTATAACAGTGCATTTTCTGAAGGACTCTACATGAAATTTTCCTATTTTGTCTTTTAGATGGAAAAAACGTACGGTGACCCTATCTTTTCTTTTGATATTCTCAAAGCATTGTCTGAAAGCAATCTTTTCCTAATTTATTTTACAATTCTATCATTTTGTTTAGTTTTTATTCACAAAATGGTGTTTTTTCCTGTATAATCCATACAAAATTTGTCATTTTGTCACAACCTGTAGCTTGAGAAAATGCACGGTGACCTATCATTTTTTTAATATTTTTGATCATGTATCAATAGATACTACATTTTGACAAAGTATGAACAAATTCTATCATTTTTATTTTAGACTCCCATACCACCTTAATCGACACGATTGAGATTTTTGTATTTGAGAACATGATTTATCTATTAGTTGAAAATGCGGCTTTGAATTAGCTTTCAGTACCTGCGAGCATTCGTTGTTCAATAATGTGTGTCTTTGTGTAATTATTTAATGTGATAAATTGTTGTGTTGGTACACCACTGTAACAATGAAGGAAGAAATGAGGAGGGTTGGTTAGGTGGAAGTGGGGAAGGGTATGCGGAGCGCTGACAAACATGTATATGGGGCATGGGCTTTGATCATTGTTGAGGCATCAATGTAAGGGGCATTTAATATCTTAATAAAACTATTCTTATTTTAGATACTATATATTGTTCTCTGATATTGGACGAAAGATGTTGCCCTTTTCTGTAATTATGTCATACAAGTTACAATAGTTTGAAAACACATATTAAACAGCCAAATGGATGCACAAGAGCTAAATAGGAGTAATAGATCCTATTGACGACGATTAGCTGCCCAATTTTATTGATTTTGTAACATTTGTTTCAAATATGACCAACTTCTAATAAAAAATCACCAGCACCGTATCAGGACCCACCAGCACAATGACAGGACCCACCAGCACAGTATCAGGACATGAATAAATTGAGAAAATGCTAAATTTTTATAAATTGCAATGTTTTTTTACAAAATAGTTTTGTCGTGTGGATTGCAGTATATAAAGCGGACTCTATGAGCATTTTTGTTTTATTTTTTCAGTTCGAGATTTTCTGAAAATGAGCATTTTTGTGTTACGCTTACTGAAACAGTTTAGGGGGTCAACTTTTCAATGGTTTATATATGAACCCATAAGAAACAAAATTGAAAAATCTCAACTGTTTTCTTCCATTTTTTATTAGTGAAAACGTCAAAAATCATCATTTTCGTCTTTGTTTACATTTTTTCATTGATCACCAGCACCCGTCAGGACCGAATCACCAGCACAGTACGTTCTCTCGCAGGACAACCATACCCACCGTGAATAACCTGGGCTGATCACACAAATAACATAACTCCATACTATAAACTATCAAAAAATTAAGCAGCTACTTTACACTTGTAAAGCGCACAGGAACAGATGTAAAAAGTAAAATCACAAAAATACTGAACTTAAAATCAATTCGGAAAGTCCATAATCACATGGCAAAATCAAATAACAAAACGCATAAAAAAAAGAATGGACAAGAACTGTCATATTCGTGACTTGGTACAGGCATTTTCAAATGTAGAAAATGGTGGATTAAACCTGGTTTTATAGCGCTACCCCTCTCACTTTGATAACAGTCTCATCAAATTTCGTTATATTTACATTGATGCCTTAACTAAAGAAACACAATAAATAAAGTAGTCAAAATATGGATACATCAATCATCATCGTATAACAGTTTTACAAGGGACATTTTAACAGAACACAAAAACATCTATCTACAAACAGATTCATTGATTTGTGTGTCTGACGTCAGAAAATTTTATACGTCACATAGATTTGTCGTTCAATGTGCATACAAACAATTTTAAAATAACATAGGCAATATAGGCATACAGGGTTAAAAAATCAAAAGTATGTTAGAATACATTTCAGAAATGGACCGAGATTTTAACTTGTCCAAAAGATATCTTAGAATTTATAAGAATCCACAAATAGTTAATTCTACTTCGCGATTGAATGATATTGATGTTTGTGGTTCAACGTTTATTGTAATTCATAATAGAAATATATCATATTGACTTAAAATAGAACACTTTCATACTGACGGGATCTTTTAAAGTACGAAGTCACGTTATAAAAACCAAAGAAATACAAAACGTTGCATATACAAAACACACCATCAAAAATGAAAGACAATACAAACACATTGACGTAAACCATTCAAATATATTAACTTGTCCATTTTTGCCTTCTCTAACAAAGAGTTCCATTTCTTTTGTTTAACTTAGACTAAATATTAGCCTAAACGACGTTACTGACCAAATTAATTTTCTTCAAAATTATAAACATCAGAAACATGATTTTTTTATAGAGAGACATCGTCAGTCTGAATATATGTGAGGCTGAACTGTCTTGCTTCTTTGAAAAAAAACTTATCAGTAATTAATTACTTAATTACTTCTATTATAAGAGTGAATAGAGTCAGGATTCTACTTTGTCAAAATTATCCCACCACCTTTTTTGTTTGATCGTAAAAATGGAAGTCATAGTAGTTATGACGTGCTGTCAATTAAGCTCTTGAAAACCGCTAAATTTATCCACATATCATCATTACAACCCTTTCATGACAGTTGTATGTTTAGTTGTAAATGTATATACTGGCTATTAAGCATCCTTGTTGTATTGTTATTAATGCCTTTTGTTGAAAATTTGTAACTATTACCTGACTGGTTGTCAGGAGGAATTTTCGAACAGTTCATAAAACACTAAAAAATCTAAATAAATATTTCGTGGAATTAAATGATACAGTTTGAATGGAAAAAAACAAGATAACAAGCACACGAAAATGCCATTGAAAAAAAAAAGATATGCATAAAAAAGATCGACAAGAAAAGTGAACGAAAATTAAATACTATTCCAAGTAGGAAATACGAACTTGAGTTATGTTGGTTAAACACGGCTTACATGTTGTTATGACTCATTAGAAAGGTAATTCAATTGATAACAACTTCAGTTTTGGTCCTGTGAATTTTTAATGTTATTATAGCAACACTAGATAAAAATAATTGAATTTGAAGCTAGATTATGTAACACCTATTTTCAGTTTTTTAGACAAAATAAAAAACGCCTGAACATAAAAAGGTATACCCGACTGTCACAGTTCGATAACAAGTTCCCTTTTGTCGGAATTGTTGTAATTAAGAACGGTGTGTTCTGCTTCCTGATTTTTTCAATTGGCTTGAATTAAAATGAATTTATTTTTAAATATGATCTATCTTAATATCATTTTTACAGAAAAAGTTTTTCGTTTCGTGTTATTCCAGTAGTCTCAAGAACTTTCTCACAGTTTCATTGTAGATCTTTTTTTTACTCTTGTTATATTATAGATAATGTCATTGAAAACATGCCAATTGTTTATTGAACAAAAGGATCATTTTTGTTATAGGTTGCGAACAATTGTTGTTTTACTGTTATTTTTGTAATTCTAGATACAGGTACACACATGTTATGGTGATTGTTGATCATGGGAACATTCTACGAGGTTAAATATGATTTACGAGTAGCTAAAACCACAGTTAAGGGTTACTCCTTTGTTGGTTTGTTCGTTCACCAATTTTCAATTAATCTAATATGTGTTTATAGCACATGACATACAATTGATAACACTTGACTGCGGGAAAAATATGTACTTATCATGAAGATAGGATCAGCATTCTTTGCATCGTTGTTATAAATGATTAATTGAAGTCTAGGGGTTATGCAATTGTAAAGATGTCACTTTGCAGTTGTACTTCGAGATTTAACCCTTTCAGATGAAGAATCTAGTTTGGCAATGTCTTTTATGTTCAGGAATATTCCTCAACGTAATAAATATATTTAAAATTTTTATTTCATTAATTATATATTGAGGGTTTCTTAATAAAGGTTTATGATATTTTAATTTTTTCATTTAATTTATCACTTGGATTTAATCTTGTCATCTATGATGAATTTATTGGCAAGCTGTAAGAAAGGACAGTAAAAAGTTGGGAACCATACTATTTTCTTATCAACAAGTATTCCACCGGATCAGGCTGATATCTTGTTTGAAATTGAATAAAAGAAATGGAACAATTTATTAGAGAAGAAAAAAATGGCCAAGTTGGTATTTTTGAATTATTTACATTGTATCTATGGGCTTTTAAAATTTAAAGCAGGTGAGTTATTTAAGATTGTTAAAACAAATGTTTTAGTTAACCATTCGATTATGGTTTGCACAAATAATTGTGTATCTTTTTTGTGCATAAGGTAAAATTGCGACAAAAAAATTCAACTGAAAGAAAAAAAAGAAAAAATTGTAGCATTAAATATCATCTCCGCCTCGATAACAGTTTTGCGGGAAAACAGAAAACAATCTTATATCATAGAGAAAGACGTGTACGCTGTTATATGTACAGGCGTGTTTGTGTGACTGTTTTGTCTCGTAAACATATAAAGCAACAATATTTCATACACAATCTCGCTTCCATTCTTTTTTTCATACATATTTAGGTTATATTTACAATATTATTAAAAAATTAACATAACTAAAAAATAAAATATATGTTACTAGCAAAACAACTTTCTATTGAGTTATAGTAACACATTTGGTGTGTTTGAGTGACAAATTTTGATACAAAATAACAAAAAAGCACTTGACATCAGCCTCTTTACGAGAATCTTAAAAATATAATATCTTTAAAAAGAAGCGTCATTTTTTGTCTATATTATCAAGGTTAAATCGACTTCAACCTCTGTAAATTTTTGGCTGCCCTCCGATATAATATTAAATTATTTATTTGAATTTTCGAAAATTTACCCTTACAACCAATCAGACTATAGATTGAAATTGAGAAAAGGAATACAAGTAAACTTCATGGTACTTTATAACTAGTTGATACGCTTGTCTATTAAAATCAAAGTACATGTATGTAAGAAGGATATAACAGGTAGACAAAAAAATCATGAGCTAAATTGAGAGCGTGTCATCCCTACAATAGCTTCCATTTTCGCGATTGAAAAAAAGTACAAGGAGGAGAAAATTTTGAGGAGTATAACCCTTGCTGAGATAAAGTATTTACAGGTTACATGATATTACTCTCATTAAAGGGGCATAATTCTCCGAAATAAGTGACCAACTACGAATTTTAAACTTAATTAACGTCGATGAGAACTATAGCCGTGCGGGTGCTTACTTATTTTTCATAGTTTACACATTCAATTGACATAAGTCCCCAACCAAAACAATAATAAATAGGCTCTGCGTTTCGAACTCATTCAATATAGTATTGGTGTAATAACATTAACGGTTCGAATAATCTGCACCAGATGCGCTTTTTACAACTATTTGGACATACTTCATTAAACTCCAATGGTAAATGTTGATACGAAAGCGTTTGCAATGTTGATTTTCCATATTATAAACTTCTCATTATGACCCTAAAAATTATTCAGATAATGCTGTTTTTATATGGTTCGAAACATTGCTGATTTTAACTTTTGTCATAGATTTCATTTAATTCAAACAAAGACTTTAGTTGTCAGAGAAATCTTCGAATTCCCTCTAAAATTCCTGATGTTAACTCTAGTTTGTACTACGTTTTGATCTCAAATAGGAAGATAGGTGCAGCAAAGTAAATAAAACTGATTGTAATTTTCTCCAATATAAAAAAGCCACTAACTTTACCAAATATTTTCTCGTAAGTTTTTAAAATTTATCCTCATCTTTCACATTTTTATTTGGACATTTAAACGATGTCATTTGAAGCAAAATCTAACCAATACATGTAAAGTTTGATATATTCAATTCTTTATTACATTGAGCAAATGATGCTCATCAGTACAAATTATATATATTGAAACAGACGTGTGTATAATAAAGATTATAAACGCCGAATAACATTAAATCATAAGATTATCGATTAACGTGTATTAGTACTTGTCCTCGATTGTATCACCACCGACTGAAAATTGTCACGGAATTCGATTGACCCTGAGCAACACGACGGGTGCCCGTACTGAAACTGGATCTGCTTACCTTTCAGATACACCTGCGATTACTCCCATTTTGTTTGCGGTGTTCTATATTCCCAATCTTTAGTTATCTTTGTAGTCTTTTGTGACACCGATGTCTGAAGGCTTTAAAAAATCTTTCAGATTTTGAACCTGTGAGTGAAACCGAGTTCAGGAGAGATTACTCATTATTCCTTCATAAAAAGACCAAAGAAGTGTACGTCTTTGAGTTGTAACAGGTCCTAAAGGTCTAAACTTGACAATTTAAAAGGTATCAAATCTTATCCACTTTTTATTTCTCCTAAGACTTGGGGAATAGTATTTCACTTTTGAATAGACTTATAATATTCTCTTCAATATTTGTAACAAATTAAGGGAATGAGAAAAAACGAATGTTTGTTTGCGGTACTGAAAATTTAGACAAGACCACTGGCTTGGGTAAGAAATTGTTAAAGACTAACTGACCTCAACATATTTAACAGACAGAAATATTTCTGACTGAAGACTTGTAACGGTTTAATAATACGCAAATGAATAAAAGGAGTTGTGGGTTAAGTCAACGAAACGGCACTCCAAGAACGTACAAAAAAAATTTGATCTTAAGGTCAACATGCTCTTCAACTTTGTATTTGTTTGGCTTTTTAACTATTTTATTTTGATCTGAGCGTCACTGATGAGTCTAATTTAGACGAAACGCGCGTCTGGCGTATAAAATTATTATCCTGGTACTTTTGATAACTATATACAGTCTTCAAAATAGACGGAATAATGTCTTTACAATACGTCACGCTATAAATTCAGAGTATAGAAAAAGAGTGAATAAATTAAGTAGGAGACCAACAAGCTACGTCATCAACCCTAATACTGTGGAACGACTGCATGCTATTAAGTGCTCCACTTCATAAAAATTCACGACCGGATTATTTACATTTTGTTATGCTAAGGTCTTTTATTGCTTACTTTACGATATGAATTTTACTAAAGGTTGAGGACCAAATTTTGACCTGTAGTTTACTTCCTAATATTTTGATCTCTGATGGATATAAGTCTTATTTGTCAACCATACCACATCATCTCATTTTCATATTAAAAAATCAGATGGTGTAACTATGATACATTTCCGTCTTATTCTATCTGGTTTAGATCATTTTCCACATTTAACTGTTGAAAGATAATAATCTATGAATAAAGTATGATTTTTGGCTATTTATGGAGACTTAAAAATTAAAAAAAGAGTCTTAACTCAGTTTTCAATAAGATTTGAATAGATTATTGGAAAGTATATGTAAGGAATCAACATATCAACGTATTTGTGTATCATCGCCATTTAATTCCAGATTAACCATTTTTTTAACAATGATATTTGCTAAGCTGCGTATTAAACTCTGTGAATACGTGGCTTGTAAATATTCATTTTTGGTATTATTCGTAAATCTTCAAAAACAAATTGCTTGAGATCTTTAAAATTACGCTGGTCTTTTTAATTTATTTTTACAGTATATATAAATTTTCGTATTGTGCGAACCCTGATGATTGATTTCGGATTTAGTAATAAATATGAAGTAATGAAATGTAAACTCAACTGGACTATGCAATCTAGTGTTTGTGAATTGTAAAAGCGTATAATGCCTGCATAATCTTTTTTTAAACAGATTAAAGCTACTTTCGTTGGTCATATGAATCGTGAGAATATGAAATACGGAGATGCAGTTATGATAACCAATCAGGCAACAGCCAGTGATAGATCAAATGAGGTATACTAAAGCAACTATACGTCATTATACCGGCCATCAGCAAATTGCAAAACACATACAGTATTGCAGATTATAACATACTCAGAGATGTATAATAGCAAACAATTTAACAGAGAAAAATTAACGACCTGAGTTATGTACAAAAGTGCAAACTAAAAACAAATGTTATATACATCAACGATTTATAAGCACAGAATTACAGGCTGTTGACTTGGGACAGACACATATATAATGTAGCAGGCTTAAACATTATTGTTCAATTTCTATGTTTCAGTCAACTGGATATTTTATTTAATAGTTTCACATTCTACATTAGGAGAAGGATCTGCTTATCTTTCTGTAGAACCTAATGTCATCCCAGTTTTTGTGCGGGTTCGTGTTACTTAGTCTTTAGTTTTTTGTGTTGTGTTTTGTGTACTGTTATATGTCGGTTTGTCTTTTTATTTTTTAGCCATGGCTTTGTCAGGTTTTTTTTTCAACTAATGAGCCTGAATGTCCCTTAGATATCTATCGCCTCTCTTTTACATATAATTTTCTCTTATATATTTTTTTCTTTTGAATTGAAACGTCACTGTATGACGATAAGGTTGCAAATGCCATTATTCAATGTATTAACCTAAAATATTCAATATGAAAACATTGATGGAACATTTTGAAGGTTTACGAACGTTATGTCAACTGAGTTATAACACAGAGTGTGGTATGGTAGCTTCAAGTGCAAACTGTCAGTAAGAGTGTATAGATTGCAAAATATTACTTGCCTTATTGAATATACCGGATATCATAGACAGTATATCGTTCACATCGAACCAATAATTTAAGAAATTATGCAAAAGTACCGTGTGAACTTTACACAAAAAAATGCAAATCACAACTCAAAGAAAAACAAAAAACAAATGACAGACCTCATGTGAAGCATCGATTGGCAGGCGATATATACAATTACTCATGATAAGTCCGGGAACAATAATCAAAACAAGAAAACATACAAAGAAATGAACAGTTATGGTTATGCTAAAAATCACTTACCGACTTTACTTTCTGCCGTTAAAGCAATTTTTATAATTGCAAAAAAAACTGCAAATCCATAAATTAATATTGTTTTTGTGTCCATTGTCTGAAAAGAGAAAAACATAATATCATAAAAGTACAAAATTATTCATTTACAGTGTACACACAAAAGACAATGAAAAAACTCTGTAACTAACTGTAAAGGACTGATTGTATAAATAATTCAAATAATGCACCATACTATCCGAAATATTGCATATTTTATCATAGTATTGAATGCTGATTTGTTTTTTTAATATGGTAAGTCTAAGAATTGAATGTTTTGTTTAAAAAAACTAAATAAGTAAGTTTGGTATTGTACCCCTAGAAAAACTAAGATGGTTACTTCCTTTCATTTTTGTACAAATATCACAAAAACACAATATTGATTTCTTAAATTTGCAATTTAATGATGTAAAAAAGATTTCTTACATATATTTTAAATCTAAAAGTAAAACTTCGGCAAAGTTGAACTAAATAACATTCTACGTGGAATGAATTATATGTCATAACTGGAATTCACATGATGAAGATGTCGGATTTCAAAATAGACTGCTCGTAAAATATGTATCAAATTTCAAGCATTATTATACATGTTTGTCAAATGATTATATGTTCAATACTGCAGCTAGCACCCTTCCTGTTGTCTTTACTTACCAAAGTTAGTAACATATTGATATATCGTGCAATGTCGTTTTCATGTCATGTCACTTTTCTTCACACCAAGGGGAATGGGAATTTCGTTTTCTTTACGCGTTAAATTTCTTGAAAACTTATAATTGTATCCTTTTTTTCAGCTGCAGAACAAAAAACCTCCTTGTTTTTTAATCGGCACAAAACAGTTGAAGAAATCAAGAAACCTCCTTCTTTCTCATTTTCTTTGAAAGTTGATATTTTTCTGACGTAACCTAATTTGATGTTTTCAAAATTTTCTAATAAACAACCTTTGAGAAGATTGTTTCAAAAACATGTCTATGCGTTCGAAGTGTTTTACTGGATGCATATCTTTATCTCCTTTATAGGTCTTTCTTTATTTGTCTTTGTGCTTTAATGTTTCTTTTGGTTTATGACTTTCGAAGTGACTTGTTATTCATCCACCCCGCTGTCGGGGCTTTGACTGTGGGTGGTATTGTTGAGGGTATGTCCTAGCGTTTAATTCTAACGCACAGGATTTATACACTGATGTTTCCATTTTGTTTTACCTATTTACATTTTAGCTGTTTTATTTTACATTGTATACAATATGTACTATCAACTGCATGAATATTTTTGATGAAAATTCTTCGGATCTTTTTCTATTATTGTTTTCATTTTTTAGTCAGTAGTGTTGAATGTCTGTGATGTATAATTATACAATTCTTTGTTGCTAAATCCTAATTATGGTAACATTAAACTATTATGCCTGCTTGAATTGCCATCTCAAGTTTGTCGATAAATTAGAATTATAAAAAATCGCCGTACACGTGGAAAAAAGTAAAACTACAAAAATACTGAACTCCGAGGAAAATTAAAAACGGAAATTCCCTAATGAAGGTTCAGCTAGCTGCATGCACCAAATCTGGAATATGTCAGTTGTTTTCTGGCATTCCGTTGGTTGATATTTTATGGACTCCCTCACTTTTAATTTAACTTGAAGTTTGGTATTTTTGTAATACTTTTCAGAAAAGAACACACCTTACCCATCTAAGTAACAAAAGAACAAATCTGTGCACTTGAATGCAGGTTTGGACATGGAATACATTTGATAAACAGTAAAAATAGGACAGTTGTCACTTTTCATTTCACTAGATTTTAACATGGAATACATTTGATGAATAATAAAAAGAGGACAGTTATCATTTGCTACTTAATGCAGCTTTAGACATGAAATAAATTTGATAAATAATCAAAAGAGGACAGTTGTAATTTTTATATTTAATTAACGTTTAATGTCGTTATAGATTAATCTCAACCAATATATGTCCATTAACAAAGTTTTATCCTGATAAAGTTTCAGCTTTTGATTTACTTTTATAAAACTCGTGATATTGATGACGTCTAAAGAAGCTAAATCTGATCTAGTATGTAATAAATTACTCATTGTGTAAATTCTCCAGGAAATTTACTCCCCAAATTAATGATTCTTGTCGAAGAGAGGTGAACGATGGATACTTTTCATTTCCGAAACCACAGCTTAATTTGAAATTCAATATCAATATCTCAAACATTAGTCATATCTCTAGAAAGCACTGTCATCTCCTACTTCCCTTAATGGACTATGTTGTTCTTTATTTCTCTAAAATTACTCAATCTGTAATGAAACTCTTCAAAAACACATCTAAGCTAATGCTAAGAGAATAGGTCATAGCAGCCTCTTTAAGTTATGGATAAATTTTTTTAAGATTTATTTTTTCTTTGCATGTTTTAAAATGATTTCCTTTTTCTTTAAAATGGAAAGGCAACAAAACCTGTTATAGATGAACTATACTACGACATCAAATATATATATACAAAACAAAAAATGAAATTGGAATAACCGTAGATTTGTTCTTTGTGAATCATATAAGATGAATAACTGGTGATTAAAATGTTAAAGTCAAATAGTATATATGAAATTATAATGTCATCAGGACTGAGGCAATTAAAATTCTTGAAATTTAAAAAAAATAATCTTTCATATTATGTTGTTTTGATATTGGATATATTTTAAAAGTATTTTGTATCTAGTTTAAAAAAATCTATAGTCGTATAATTAAAAGCATCAAACAAACCATGGGTAAATGCAAAATAAACAGCAACAAAACATCACTTGTGCAACAAACATGTGTCTTAATCTAAAATGTATATCGATTTTAATGATGATCAGGCGTCAAAGAAAAAAAATGTCAATATGAGTAAGGTCCAATTTATTGCTAAAGTGGTTATATGGAAGACATCTAAAATTGGCGTCCGCTGTCCCTCCATAGTTTTAAAGCGTCATATGGCTTTATTAGAAAAAAATATATAGGGACAAGTAGACGGACATGAAAATAAAATATAGCATTATCATTTTCATTTGTCAAACAAGAATGAAATATATAAGTATTTCATGAATATGGATTGAATATTGTAAAATGAGGAGGAATTTAGAAAAAGGGATGGACTAGATCGCAAAAAGGGACCAAATTTTGCGTACTGTTGTAACTATATAAATAGCTAGAAAACTGAAAGCGATGCTATCAAGAATGTGTATTTCGTGGCACTCTCTATACATGGTCCCTTGTCAGGCTATCCGTATTATGACCTTCCTATTTAACTTACGTGTATTTGAAACCCGGATCCAATGTATACAATAAAATCAACGGTATCAATTTTGTTGCACCAGATGCGCATCTCGACAATACATGTCTCTTCAGTGATGCTCGTGTCCAAAATATTTGAAATCCAAAGCATATATAAAAGATGAAGAGCTATAATCCAAAAGGTCCAAAAAGTATAGCCAAATTCGTGAAAGGAATCAGAGCTTTGCATGAGGGAGATACATTCCTTAATTTATAATAATTTCTAATATTTTGTAACAGCAAATTTTAATAACACAAAAAATCCGTATTTTCATGCCAGTACCGAAGTACTGGCTACTGGGCTGGTGATACCCTCGGGGACTATTAGTCCACCAGCAGAGGCATCGACCCAGTGGTAGTAATAAAATCGTATAAATATATGTTTCTTCGTATAACATAAAAGTACATGAATTGATATAATAGAAATACACTTTATGGAAGTTTGTAGTACTAAACTTGAAATGTTAGTAGCAATGGTTTGAAGTATTTGTTGGTCATAAAGTTTAGACTTATCTAAAAACATGTGTCCTGAATATTTTGGCATGCGTTTCAAATTGAAGGAGGCGGGCAAACATATATAGATCACATCATAGAAGTATATAAATGGTTAGTAATGCTACTCCTTGAATCTTTCCATTATATTTCGTAATTTTATAAATGCTTTTGCAGAATCACTTAAGTCTTCCGATGTAAACGACTTAATATGAGTGCGAAATCTGTAAATGACTTTTATCAGGGAGAACAGATTTTCATAATGCAATTTGATAGAAGATTACATATTTGATAACTATTTCCTGAAGATACCTTATAAGTGCACATGATCATAGAATAGCCATTCAAAACCCATATTAATGTTGATGTCAGGTCTTTTCACATAGAGAGCATGACCGTCTCGACATGATCAGATGGCAAATAAGGCAATCCCTTAAACTGCTTAAATAATTAATCATTATTGCCTTTTGTTTGACTGTATATTCTTCATGGAATCTCGTAAACACACATGCATTTGAAAATACAACTATCTTATTTGTACTCGTAGGTGGTCAATGAAAAATACATACAGTCACTGATGGTTTCTTATTTTATAGATTTGATGAAATTCTAGAGATCAATGATGATCTACTGGATAGTTCTTTACATATTTATTTTTACGTAAAACAGATTGTAGTCCAAAAAAATAAGTATATGGTATTTACAAACTTGGAATATATGTTTTTGCAACCTAAATCGATAGTCAAAATAACGATTCCAAAAACATTTGTCAGAAACGTTCGAAACAAAAATATTTGAGAAGTAAATAACGCAGACATTTACGTCCATCAAAACCGAAATAGGTACAAAAAAGACCTCCAAGATTTTAGGACAAGATATGTATTCACACTTGCATACATAATGTGAGTTATATCAGAATATTCGCAACAAATTATAAATTGGATGCATGCAGATAATTATTAAATAAAGGCAGACAATTTCTGTTTCTGAATAAAAGCAGACAAATTAAAGATCAATGAAACATCTTCTGCATGTTCAGCCTGTGAACAAAAAAATGATGTGACGGTACGGCAATTCAGTATCCTTTTTTTTTTTTATCTCATTCAATACATCATTTTAAATGACTGTATTATATATTGCACCTTTCATTATATGATATGGTCTGCTAACGCACTCAGTATGGTATGACCTTTTTTCTTGATTGTATTTTTTTTATCTTGTGTCATGAAAATAGACTACATATATTTTCATTGTCATATCAATTGAATTACTTAATTCTAACAAACTAGTCTGAAAATAAAGTCATGATTATCATTTCGAACAATTTATTTGTCTAGCCGTTATATTTTTAGAAAATTGAAAATAGTAAATGTAAAGCGCATCTCTTGACTAGTTTTACAGCATATAATGGTGTAGATAAAACCTCTAATTGAAAAATTTAAGCACCAATTTTGGAACGTCATGGTGTAACAAATACCTGTGTAGTAAAAAAGTTAGTTTGTAAATATAGGTGTAAATTAAAACAATTTACGCAATTGATCACGACTAATTGATAATAAGACATATGCTATTCTTGGACACATCAGTACTTATATCAACCCTTTGGAAGTAAATCACGTAAATCTACATTTGTGTAGTGTTTGGTAAAATCATTGTTATTTTACAAATTGGTTATGTCATCAGTATTTCATCGGATTTTTGTCTTTCATACATCCTCCTTGTTCTTTTCGCATCTTTAAGTAAATCAATGTCATCAAAATACATTGCTATTATTTACATTTGTCATGCAAAAGATATCAAGCTCTTCAATACCTTAAATGCAAAAGAAAAGAAGTCTTGGTCGGAAATTAAAATAAATCCGAAATGCCAATAAATTCCAAAAAAAGTGATCAGATCCTGACGCTCAAGGTGTCAACAAACAACTTTAATGCCGATATCGCAAGACAGATTCTTTTTCAGGACTAAAGATGAAAAATTAAAAAAAACTTATGTATAAAAAAGTCAAGTTATATGCTCTTTCTAATTGAAGGTTGTAGACAGCAAGATTAAAAGTTCGGTTAAATATAATCTAGCTACTCTGAAAAGAACGAGCTGTAACAGTGCAACGGAATCACTGAGTTATTTTTCAGGTTTTTCATCTTTCAATAATATGGTCGTTCTCTCGTACTTCAGGTGTCTCGTATTTTATTTGTTTCTTGCAACATTTGACTTTATAATTAGTTTTGATATGAGGCAGGCATTACCTGTGAATGGGGACGAAGTCTGTATGAATTTTTTGTTTTGTAACTTACATATTTGTAATTTGATATACCGTAAGGTTTCCGATTTTGGTTCTGTTGTTAGGGATTTACTTGTAACTTTATTTAAGTTATGCCGTCATGTTCTGTCAACAAAGAAACGCATATCCACCAGGTAACGTTAATTCATATCAAAGACAAAGAATTATTAAAAATGAAATATTGGTATTGTGTTCCTTGAGTTCATGTATTTTACAAGACTACTCAAATTCTCACGACCACGAGACCGGAAAAGGAAGTAGATTTCTGCGTTCTGTTTAAACCGGAAATTAAAAAAAACGACAGAAAATTTTTTGAACGATTTTGAGTTCTATCATAAATCAATTGAAACGGATATTAAATATATATATACCTCATCACAACGAAAAAACTTAACTTGGATCATTGAATCATTTAGCCATAGCTTTCAGTTCGTATTCAGTTGCATACACAGGCGAGAAATTTTGTTGCATATACTAACGAGGATTCTTGTTTAACTAAAATCTCCTTAATTTGAAAAATACACAGGATGTTCTCCTTCCAAAACAGTCTTTGGTAGAGTGCTGCCTTTCAAGGCAATGCTTGTTGATAGACAGTCTTCACATTTATATAACCACAATAGATACAACAACCATGCACCACTCATTAACCATTATTTTACGCAGCGATATAATGTATTAATTGCGTATGTCCAATGTTAAATTTTCTAAAGAAACAATTATTTTTAGTTAATTTGATGCATGTGGACATCTGAAATAAAGTGAATTAAATTTAAGTTTTTTTTTATTTTCATGTTAAAAAATTCGAATCTTGTTTTATAATTTTATCCCCACAAATTCGAACAGTTATTTTTAGAAAATTTCATTCTTTATTTAATAAGTCCTCTATGATGTCCAACTGTCTATTATGGGAGTTTCAAAATGTATCATTTCCAGTGGAATTAAGCAACAACACACACTATGTGATATCCATACGGTTGTGTATTGTAAATTTCGTAATATGGATCAAAGGTAAATTTTTCAAAATAATATAACCAATGTCCAGTTTGTGTACGGTTTGGTTATGTTCTTTTTATATTCAATTTGGGTATCAACATGGTCCATTAAAGTTGGTGTCTGATTTTCTTGGGTAGTTAACGTTCTATTACATTCCACTGGAGAAAACAGACAGGTTAAATTCAACACTAACACTCGATTGTAAACTTATTTAAACACATGAACATATTTGTCAGAGTTTTCATAGACGTAAGAACAAGATAAAATGGTCGTAATTGTATACTGATTTTTTTATAACTTTTGAGTGATATTGGTGGTAGGACTTTGTTTGTAAAACGTAGGCCTAATTTGAATATTTTTGTGCGTTTTAACTGAGACATCACAGAGATTGGATTTATCTTCTTAGACCTAAAATATTTTATATCCTGTGTCTACTACAAATATTTTAACATCATTAATTTGTTATTTTGCGACTAGTGTTGCAAATTAAACAATACGAGAAGTCAATTACTATAATTTTTACTTTTACTTCTGACAATACTAATTTCGGTAAAACTAATCTGTTTAGCAAGTTAAATATGTTTGACAAACTCGCTAATTATACAGCAAATATTTTTCGTAAGCAGTTGTAAATGTACGTAAAAACTTTATTGTTTGAATACAACACCATTTTAATTATTTTAAATTGATTAAGTGCGTAAAATTCAATATTTAGACGGTTTTTGTCCTAATATTTCTCCAATTTCAATCAACAAAAGATATAACAAATGTTTACATTGTACCCCTCAGTCGGTAATTTCATCGCAATTTACAAAAGGGTCTTTAATCTAACTAAATAATGTGTATCTTCGTGTTAAAAAGCATTATTGATAAACTGACTCCCACTAAAACTACGATCAATATTTAATTAGTAATTAGTCGCCTTACACAGTCCTTCCAATAAATTCAACATAAAAATCAAAGTTTTAATACCGTTCATTACTTGTATGCAAATTTGTGTTTAACACTTAGTCGAAGATATCGATTTATGAACTATTTATTATGCTTTGCTTACTAATCCTCTTTTAAATCCATTCAGTAATACTTCATAAAGCACAAAATCGTCTTGATAGCTAATTATTATTATACAATATTTATACAAAACCGATCATATCTTCTTCAATTACTTTAATCTGAAATCTGACAAAGTCTGACTTTAAGTCACCAAATATAGTTAAAACCGAAAACCAAACTCGTTGTGTGTTCATGAGACTAAATCATGAAATGTCAACCAAAAATTGTTGATGGTAAGACATTGAATCAGGTGGGGCAAGTATGATAGCATTGACTATTTGAGTTATACTCAACTTTATTTTTAAATGTCGTGGGATGGAAGTATCGGAAGCAATTATTGTCTGCCAAAATCTCACCCTTCCATATGATATTATATATCATATTTTTTAATTTGATGTTTTATTTTTTAGTAACACTTTTTTTTATTATATATTTTTAGAAAAGTTAGTATTACATGAAATAACAAAAATACCAGACACCAAGGAAAATTAAAATTGTAAAGTCCCTTATCAAATGCCGGAATAAACAGCAAAAAGTATGTTAGTTAGGTATTAAATAAACTCATCATAGATACCAGGACTAAATTTTGTATATACGCCAGACGCGCGTTTTGTCTACAAAAGACTCATCAGTGACGCTCGAATCCAAAAAAGTGAAAAAGGCCAAATAAAGTACGAAGTTGAAAAGCATTGAGGACCAAAATTCCTTAAAGTTTTGCCAAATACAGCTAAGGTTATCTATGCCTGAGGTAGAAAAGCCTTAGTATTTCAAAAATTCAATATTTTGTGAACAGGTAATTCATAAATATAACCATATCAATGATAATTCATGTCAGCATGTTTCACCCTTGATTGAGCCAACAACAGTTATCAAATCATCTGAATCGCATTCATTGTTAACGTTACGAACAAGGCTACTATTTATGTTTTGAATGAATTGTTAAACACTTATTTATGTTTTAAATCATATCAATTATTGAACACTTATTTATATTTTGAATCAAATCGATTATTGAACACTTATTAATATTTTGAATCAAACCAACTGCTTATCACTTAAGGTATAAAACCACTAATTCAGGCCCGGTCAGAAAGAACATACAAGAAAGCAGTATATATTTTAAACAAAATAGTTCCTACGCATAGCTGTATCTTTGTCAATACTGGGAATATTTGGGTATTTTTTTTTATATATCTAATGAAAGTTTGGGGAGTTGTGATCACTGCAGAACCCTTGTTGAAAGTTTGACTTGAATAATAAAGAAGTCTATGAAACTTTAATAGGAGGGCACATTTGGGCTGTTGTTTAGATCAGAAGTTCCGGTTTTTGTACTATCCAACTTTGGAAAGCCAGTACGCTCTAATAAACAATAATAGGTATGTTGATTCTTTCAGAACAAGTCAGAAAAAGGTACAGTTTTGACGTGAAATAACTGTCACTTTATTTGAACTTAAGACAAAGTAGCCATAAATGCTTGAAATTGCAGAATTTAACATAGAAAGCAATGGGGCTATGAATTAGTGGTTTTATACCTTAAAGTCATATGAATAAACTCATCATAGATACCAGGACGACTAAATTTCATATATACGCCAGACGCGCGTTTCGTCTACAAAAGACTCATCTGTGACGCTTGAATCCAAAAAAGTTTAAAAAAGCCGAATAAAGTACGAAGTTGAAGCGCATTGAGATCCAAATTTCCTAAAAGTGTTGCCAAATACAGCTAAGGTAATCTATGCCTGAGGAAGAAAAACCTTAGTACTAAAATAATTCAAAATTTAGAAACGAGTTACTGGTAAAATATAGTTTTTGTAAAAATTCTCGAACAAATGCATGTATTTATCTTAAACTTAGTCTTCTAACCACGAATTTATAATTTGTTCGCAAAAAAATGTTATGGTTTGCCTTAAATTAAGCCGTTGGCTTCGTCGTTTGAACTGTTTCGTATTTTGTCATGTAGGGGACTTTTAAAGCTGGGTTAGAGTATGGGTTTTGCTCAGTGTTGATAGCCGTATGGTGACCATTTATGTTTAAATCCATGTCATTTGAACTTGATACTGTTTGTGTTTGTTTTATATTGACTCCCACATTTGTGTGCCTGTCCCTAGTGTTTTGTAATAGGATATTTTTTATGCAATTAATCTTTCAATTGAACCAAGGCAATTGATTTCTATATTGAATTGTTTTTCATTTTGTCATATCAGGACCTTTTACGACTATCTGTACGTTGTATGTTTTGCTCATTGATGAAGGTCAATAGGTGAACAGAAGTTGTTCACTTATTTGTTTGTCATTTAGTCCTTGGTGGATATTTGTCTTGTCTCTTTAATATCAAATTAAGAAACATCTTTTGTTCTGAGATTGGGTCGCGTTCAATTGTATCATATATCAATCAATGTAAGTTATGAATAGATATTGGCATATTTACTGTATGTCTTTGGACGAGCTGATGTGTAAATAAAAAGTACAAATGTATTTATAACACTATATTTAGAAAATAATTGGATTATATGTGCTGTTGTTGTGAGGTGTTAATTTACGTTGTAAGAATCATATTTACTATAAGGTAATATAAATGCTTGTTGAGGTTATTAGTACTTTTCGTCACGGGTATAAAACAAGCAACAATTGTGGCAAATGTATCTTGTTTATTGGATTCTCTTTAATGTACCGCCGTATAGCGCTCTGACAATAACGGAATGAAATCTTCTGGATACATCGACAATTGTAATCAATAATGTGGTCATCTTTATAAATTTCCTGTATACAAAACTTTGAGCTTTTTGAAAAACTAAGGATTTTCTTATCCCAGGCATAGATTACCTTAGCCGTATTCGGCACAACTTTTTTGGAATTTTGGATTCTCAATGCTCTTCAACTTTGTATTTGTTTGGCTTTATAACTATTTTGATATGAGCGTCACTGATGAGTTTTATGTAGACGAAACGCGCGTCTGGCGTACTAAATTATAATCCTGGTACCTTTTGATAACTATAAGTAAAACAGTATGTAAAGCAATAAAGGAATATAAAACAAGACTAACTAAACAGTACCATTATTTGATAATCCTCGGAACTTGTCTTGATAGCTTAAGGTATCTATGGCCATTGTTATAATATTGTTCGTTTCTGTTTTCTCTTATTTTTGAGATAAGACGTGGCACGGTACTTGTCTATCCCATATTCATGTATTTGGTTTTGATATTATATTTGTTATTCTCGTGGTGTATTGTCTGTTGCTTGGTCCGTTTCTGTGTGCTGTTGCGTTTCGGTGTTGTGTCGTTGTTCTCCTCTTATATTTAATGCGTTTCCCTCAGTTTTGGTTTGTTGCCCCGATTTTGTTTTTTGTCCATGGATTTATGAGTTTTGAACAGCGGTATACTACTGTTGCCTTTATTCATAACCGATTTGACTAAAAATTGGATACCATTTGTTCATTTTTGTGATTTTACTTTTTCCTTATTCTAATATGTATTGATTTTTGTATGACTTTTATATGATTTACATATAAAAAAAATATCTGACTTGTAATGGTTCGTTAGAACTTTCCTTGGTTTACCATTTGACAGCCTATGTTTGTCGAAAGTTCTTAATTGAAATATTGAAAAAAACACAACAGAACTATTATTTCTCTTCTATTGCATAACTAAAAAAAATAATGGCCCGTACAGCTTGAAAAAATGTATTCAATAATAAGAAATTAAAATTCCGTTTGGGTTAGTAATTATAAGGATTAAACACATTTCTGTCTATAGGTTATCGATGTGTGAACTAGGCCACTGACTCACAAAATGTACAAAAAAGTCTATCGTTTTATCCAGATTATGAGTTTAGCACCATTAATAACCTCTAGAGAAATGTTTTAAATCCAATAATGTTTACTTCGTTCAAACTGAGCATTGAACCTTATTCTTTATTAAAAATTCTAAGCAGAAAATAAAAATTAAATGTGGTACATTTAACTCAAATATATGTTAGTAAGACTTCGTTCACATTAATAAAGTTGTGCAGTCCATACTCAATGCCTTTCATTTATAAAATATATAAAATTCTTCCGCAATTTTTTGCCCAAAAAGATTCTTTTATAAATGAATTGAGGTGACAAAAGAACAACTAAACAAACCATAAATGTAAATGGTCCGAGACCACAATTGTCGTCCCTTGATTCTCGTTCTCCACAAATATAATCCTACAGTGTTGACAGTGGGTTACTTGCCAATAATTTGCATACCCCTTCCAAATTTATTTCTCCATGTGTAATGCCTCAAATTGCAAGAAGGGGGTGCAATTACACTGTAAAAAAATTGGGGTCCAGAATTTTAAAGGAAAGTAGTGATTTGGTTCAGCTGAAAAAGGTTAAAAAATTAGCACTTCGGAAGCTTTCAACAGATTTCAAGACACCCTAAACATAAAATTGTCCATATTTTGAGTTAGAGCCGATGAAGTTTTCTATAATTTTGATATAATTTGTCCCAAAAGTAGTACAACACACTGTAAACATTTCATTGAGAAAGCGCAGGTGGCATTTTTTTGAAATTTTCATTTATGTTCTAAAAGGAAAGCACTACGAAATAATTGTGGTTTCGTACCAAATGTGTGGTTCTGAATGATAAATACTATAATCGTTTAATCGAATTGGATTTGTTTTTTACTTGTATACTTATATAATTGTATACGTGTTAAATTCAGATTTCTTAATTAACTGTCCCATTACCAGCTAGGAGATACAGGAATGTATTGGCAGTGAGTTCTAGTCAGTGGCAGCTACAAAACCAACCACTAAGTATAGTATTGCACTTTTATGTATTAATTACGAAGACGCAATGTATGTCATAACCAAATGGAAAATTGTGCAGATAACAAAAACGCTATGACTAGTAGCTGCAGAGAGAAATTTAGCATTTCTCATACTATTACATGCCATATATCTTATTTGTTTGAATTTTTGTTTTTCATTGATTTTTTGTTTATAATTTCATTACACAGGCAAATTTTGTTCACGTAAATATCACGTGAAATTCACGTGAATTTCACGTGAAATTTTTCACGTGAGATTCACCTCAAACGAGCTTATACATGAAACTCACGTGAAATTTTTCACGTGAATTTCACGTGAATCTGATGTGAAATTCACGTGAATTGAGATTAACGTGAAATTCACGTGAAATTTTACATGTGAAATTCACGTGAATTGAGCCTTCACGTGAAATTAACGTAAATCGAGCTTCTTTTAAAAAAAAATGAAATTAAAGTGAATTCACCCTCAATCACACAAATTTCACAGGATTTGAGCTAATTTAACATTCTTCTTAGTCTTGACCATGTGTTCATACTTCCATCCTATTTCTACTTTCTTTGTTTCCAAATGTTTTTGGTCTTAAACGAAGAAAGCAATAAAATCATCACAGGTTATAAATAATATCCAGGGCACCTTAGTTCACTCCTAGAACTATTTTGGTTGTGTTGGAGTCTCAATCCTTATTTGTAAATGATTTATGGACTTTATAGGAGATGTTTACACTGATGTATATTTCATTTCAGTTGATTTTTATTATGTATGTATGAATAAGTCATATTGTGTGGTCATCAGTTTTGATACAAACCAATCACATAATATGGAAAAGTACCTGCACAAGATGCCAATTCTTTTTAAGAAGGTTTTAAAGAAGAAAAAACAGTTCACCTCACAACATATGCATGTACCCATTTCAAGCCAGAAAGCGTTTCAGTGGTTGTATTAAATTTCATCTTAACTAAAAGAAAATATTCAAAGAATTTGATGTTGATGGCTATTCTCAATTCATAGATCGTGGCATATCTTTAAGACACCGGTCTTTTGTTGAGGACTGCCTGTTAGAACCTAAATGCATTCAGGTGTTTTTGTTGTAGTATTCATTGCTGTCTGATTGATGTTTACCTCATATCTATTGTACTAATAAACTAAAATAGAAAGTTCTGTGAAATATAGCTGATATACAAATGTACCATATTGAAAGTCTCTCTGTAATTTACAATCATTTACTTCTTATTTCATATATGCAAAAATAGTTTGTTTTTCTCATTTTAACCCTGATCTTAAGGTTAATGCATAATGTTGATCTCAAAGCTTGGCTGCACAATAAGCTAAAAAAAAATGTTATTTCATTTTTTTATATAAAATTCATTTTAAAACATTTTCATTTTTTACTGTAACATGTATGTTGACACAATAATTTGAATTGTATTATAATTCTGAAAGTACTTGAGGTTGAAAAAATATACACAATAGTTAATTCCAGTTGGTTTACACTTCTTGAATACACCACTACTTTGACTCTGTTAATAATGTTTAAGACTCCTCTTCTGCATATAATTGCGTTTTGTTCCCAAGGATTCCTTTATACATTTGCACTTATCATCCTAAGATGTTGCTCCAATAATAAAATCCTGTAATGCATACTTAGCAATCAGACTCTTGGAATACTTCCTACAGTTCCTGTAATATAACAAAATCAGCATGTTTGTATTTGTAGTCAAGCAAAAAAGATTACATCAATTTAACATGTTTAATCTCCAATGATTTATCAAACTTATAAAAGGAGATAACTGTAATTTATTTTAAGCTTTGACATGATCAATTGGTGATTTGATGGTGATTATTATTTACCCAGTTAACATAACCAATCATGACTGTTGTGAACGTTAAATATCGCGGCAGTACCTTTTTGTAAATGTTACGTCGTTACTGGCAAATTTGACAGTTGCCGATTTAACGTTACGAAATTCCGCCAACATGTGGCGTTCGAATAGCATCTTTGTTTTCTAGCTTGTTATGAACCTTACATTTCTTTAGTTACTTGTATTTACATGCTTTATATTGTTAAATCGATGTCGAGACGTACGAAATCATGCTTGCTTTCTTTATAATTCATATTTATGTACGTACTGACAGTTATTTACATGATAAACCTTGACCGGTAAGGAACTATATTCTTACACGCAAGGATAAGGCGTGCTAAGAACTATAACCAGATGCTCCGCAGGGCGTAGCTTTATATGACCGCAGAGGTTGAACCCTGAACGGTTGGGGCAAGTATGGACACAACATTCAAGCTGGATTCAGCTCTAAATTTGGATTGTGATTAAATAGTTGACACAGCGTTAGGTTTCTGACACAGAATGAATGTGTTCTAATGAACTTAAAATTTTTATTTTCTCTTAGAGCAATTCACTATGCTGTTGAATATTAATCCTCTCAAAAAAATGTTTGAAGAAATTTTCTTTTTATTTATGAAATTTCAAATGAGAAAAATTGAACCCAATTTTTTTAATCACATCCCCCTTTCCCTTATTCCAAAACTAATCTCAATTAAAATTTCTAATGGAGTTTGCAACAATAACTACTCATTTAAATACATCATAAAATATTAAGATGTAAAAAAACTGCTTGTTATCACTGAATGGTAAAGATTATTTCAATTTATCAGTTGGTAGTAAAAAGTGAATATACATTGTATATTGTATATAACAAAGATTTAAGTTGATTCTGAACAAAGAAAGATAACTCCAATTAAAAAAAAATCTTGCTATTGCACAATATTGTGCATTTAGATATTTCTTGCTTACTATTCTGGACAAAGAAAGATAACTCTAATTAAAAAAAAAATTAGCTATTTCACAATATTGTGCAATTAGATATTTCTTGACATTGCGCAATACTGTGCAATTGAAAAGACTTGCTATTGCACAATACTTAATATAATAATTTTAGATCCTGATTTGGACCAACTTGAAAACTGGGCCCATAATCAAAAATCTAAGTACATGTTTGGATTCAGCATATCAAAGAACCCCAAGATTTCAATTTTTGTTAAAATCAAACTAAGTTTAATTTTGGACCCTTTGGACTTTAATGTAGACCAATTTGAAAACAGGACCAAAAATGAAGAATCTACATACACAGTTAGATTTGGCATATCAAAGAACCCCATTTATTCAATTTTTGATGAAATCAAACAAAGTTTAATTTTGGACCCCGATTTGGACCAACTTGAAAACTGGGCCAATAATCAAGAATCTAAGTACATTTTTAGATTCAGCATATCAAAGAACCCAACCCATTCATTTTTTGTCAAAATCAAACTAAGTTTAATTTTGGACCCTTTGGACCTTAATGTAGACCAATTTGAAAACGGGACCAAAAGTTAAGAATCTACATACACAGTTAGATTCGGCATATCAAAGAACCCCAATTATTCAATTTTGATGAAATCAAACAAAGTTTAATTTTGGACCCTTTGGGCCCCTTATTCTGTTGGGACCAAAACTCCCAAAATCAATACCAACCTTCCTTTTATGGTCATAAACCTTGTGTTTAAATTTCATAGATTTCTATTTACTTAAACTAAAGTTATTGTGCAAAAACCAAGAATAATGCTTATTTGGCCCCTAATTCCTAAACTGATGAAAATAAAACTCCCAAAATCAATCCCAACCTTTCTTTTGTGGTCATAAACCTTGTGTCAAAATTTCATAGATTTCTATTAACTTAAACTAAAGTTATAGTGCGAAAACCAAGAAAATGCTCATTTGGGCCCTTTTTGGCCCCTAATTCCTAAAATGTTGGGACCAACACTCCCAAAATCAATACCAACCTTCATTTTGTGGTCATAAACCTTGTGTTAAAATTTCAAAGATTTCTATTCACTTTTACTAAAGTTAGAGTGCGAAAACTAAAAGTATTCGGACGACGACGACGACGCAGACGACGCCAACGTGATAGCAATATACGACGAAATTTTTTTCAAATTTTGCGGTCGTATAAAACCGGACTTTTCTTATAACGAAACCAATTTGAACCGAGCTTGAAAGAATACAAGAGGTAATAACGCATACACGAAAAACACATTCAAATGTTTTAACATATTGTATTTCATTTACCTGTATTTATTATTATTGATAATAATAATCTCTGATACTTTTAAAAGTTGTTTAGTCATTATTTAATATCCAGAAACCAAAGATATTGTTTTAAATTAAAGATTGGCAACAATCTTTACAATGACCCATAAAACAAATACTGTCAAGCAAATAATACCAAGTCTAAGGTCAGAAAAACCAAGGCAGACAGACATGTGCACCTTGCAATCATTACCTACACCAAATATAGTTGATCTCTTAATTAATTATAGCTTGTATATAGTCTACAACAAACAGACCAAAATATGAAACTTATTATTGACCAATGAACCATGAATATCAGGTCATGGTAAGATGAACCCTGCCCAGACAGACATGTACACTATACAATCAGTTGCAGACAAGACAAAAATGGCATGATTCATGATACCAGTAATTGTTTAATCTTGGTCAAGCTCTTTTGATAATTTTCCTCAAACAACAAGCATAACATGGGAATATCAATATGAAATAAGAATTGAAATCCTAGGAAATACAGATAATAAAATTATATTCTCATAAATTTATATGGACTGAAAAATGGTAACTAAATGCCTAATTCCATACATGTATATAGCAGATTAACTTTACCATTGATCTGTTGATTGATAGTATTTTTTTTATTTTGTCAGTTTGTGTAGACTCCTTTTTAAATTTGCACAGGCATGACAGGATTCTGCATCTTTGTTATATACCATTTTGACTACAAATACTGTAACAAATACATACCAGTTTAAGTTACATGTACTGTTGATCTAGAGTCTCCTCTACATGTATATCTAATCAATTCATTCATTTATTGTATAGCTTCACTTCCACTTACATCTTGGGAGCTACAAATATGTAATTGTTAAAATTTAAATTCCATTAACATGATTAATTATTATAAATATATAAGCCCTGAACCTGATAAATGTTTTCCAAATAAAAAAATAGGAATACAACTGGAAATTCATTTACCTTAGATATATATGTCAAATTCACACAACCAACTGTTGTAAAAAATATTTGCCAAGAGCAGTGAATCGGATAATTCTGGAAATTCATTTACCTTAAATATATATGTCAAATTCACACAACCAACTGTTGTAAAAAATATTTGCCAAGAGCAGTGAATCGGATAATTAGGTCAGACACTCACAGACATTTTTAGATTTTTTGGTTGACATACAGACATAATAGAGGGAAAAAAATCAAATTTCTCTTTCGGTCAGACAAACCCTAGTCAGTTTGGCACAGACTGCAACGTTAACAGAGAAAACAATGGATTTTTTTTTACAACCAATAAGTGAACATCACTAGCAAAATGACTAGTACTAGTTTTCTAGATTGAACTGTTGCACATTTTGTCAGGATCATTAACAGCTGTATTGTTCTGTTCATTGTTGAAGGTCATAATAAAAGTGGCCTAAAAGTGCTTGCATCCCCTTCATGTTGAACATGGCTGATCATGATCATTTTTTTATTGGCAATCCTACCACATCTCCTTATTTTTAATTTACTAAAAATTTTCAATCTTCAAGAATTAAATTCTATTCATATACAAAAAAAATGTACACCTCTTCTTTTGCATAGACTTCTAGGTACTATTTCTGAGACTGTACCAAAAATATGTATTACTGGAAATCCACTTTTAATATTCAGTACTATTTTGTAACTTTAAAATTATTGTAGTTTTAGGTACTGTATTTTTGTACTAAAATAATTGGTATAGAAATAATAAAATTTGGTATAGAAATAATACCCACAGTGATCACAATATTCCATGTTGGAAAATCATAACTTTAAGAAATTTGAAATAGACAAGTACTGTAAAATACATGTACAGAATGTCCAGTACTATAATTTTTTAGAACAGAAATAGTACCTGCAAAAGTAGCAGTGAACATGTACATGTACATTGTATATACCTGTAATCAATTAAAGGTAATCTGATCAGCACTATGAAGCAATGTCATTAATATTCAAAACACTCTGCCATTATCAGAAATCAAATTAATCTAAACTCCAATGACATTCTATATATACATGATATATGTGCTAAACACTCAAAACTTTTTTAATACCACAATCTGACAGAATTCATAGATATACATGTACACAATCATCATTAAGTATAAAAAAGAAGATGTGGTATGATTGCCAATGAGACAACTGTCCACAAGAGACCAAAATGACACAGACATTAACAACTATAGGTCACCGTACAGCCTTCACAAATGTGCAAAGCCCATACTTAATAGTCAGCATACAAGGTAACTAGAGGCTCTTAAGAGCCTGTGTCGCTCACCTTGGTCTATGTGCATATTAAACAAAAGACACAGATGGATTGATGACAAAATTGTGTTTTGGTGATTGTAATGTGTTTGTAGATCTTACTTTACTGAACATTCTTGCTACTTACAATTTTCTCTAAAATAAACTTGGACCTTTAGCAATGTTTAGTTACAAAGGAAAATATTTTTAAAAAATTTACACAAGTAAGTTTACCAAATTAATGTAAATTGTTCAAAATTGACTATAAAGGGCAATAACTCCTTAAGGAGTCAATTGATGGTCATTTTTGTCATGTTGACTTATTTGTATATCTTACTTTGCTGAACATTATTGCTGTTTACAGTTTATCACTATATACTAGATATCAGCCAAAATCTACATTTTACCCCCATGTTCTATTTTTAGCCATGGTGGCCATCTTGGTTGGTTGGCTGGGTCATTGGGCACATTTTTTAAACTAGATACCCCAATAATAATTGTGGCCAAGTTTGGTTAAATTTGGCCCAGTAGTTTCAGAGGAGAAGATTTTTGTAAAAGTTTACAGACGACGGACGCCAAGTGATGAGAAAAGCTCACTTTTTGTTGGATGCTGCATCATAATTATTACAAGTTAAATGAATGCAAGTCATTAAGTACATATATGTAGTTACTACACAGCTACTTTTGCATCTATAGGTACTAATTAAAGTAAATTTCCAGTACTGCATATTTTAGTACAGAAATAGTACCTATGCAAAAGTAGGTGTGTAGTACATAATATTTGAAGATAAAATAAAGGATTTAATCTAATTATTATCAGTCTCTGGTCAGAAATGAAGCCACACAACAGCGAAATGTAAGTCTCAGAGATGCACATACAATCATTGTATATACATTTGTACATGTATGGTGAAGATTAATACTTACCATTGGCTGTCAACATACATTTTATGTACATATAAAAATGGACTGTCAGGCATTGAATCATTTGACCCTGCATATAGGTTCCTTCATTCCAGTATCAGTCATTATCCATAGTCAACTCCTCTGTCCATTCCTTGTTATATTGCTGAAAGGGAGAAAACAGTATTTAGCATGTGGACACAATACTATTCAAAGAGTTTTGCAAACAATTAGCTTATAATATCCATGAATTTCTTTCTATTTGTATTAGACTTGGAATTGTACTAATTATCTACATGTATCAAATATCATGAGCCTGTGTCGAGCCTGTGTCGAGCCTGTGTCGCTCACCTGTCTTCACTGTTGTTTTAAAAATCACAATTAATAGCATTAGATACCCTTTAAATGATTGAGGCAAAGTTTGATTAAATTTGGCACAATAACTAAAAGCAGGTCATCCCATTCATTGTCATGATTGTAGTCTTACAAAAGTAACTGAAGACCCTCCCCCTTTTTGTCATTATTAAATTAGTTTTCAAATTGTTACCATTTGAAATTGATTTTTATACAATTTTCCCTTACACTTCAATAATAAACCCCTTTGATCTTATATTTTTACCACTTTGGTATCGAACCCTGAGGCTCAATTTCATAGAGATCCATAGAAAGGTACACTGTATGGGATTTGCTCATTGTTGAAGGATGTACTGTGACCTGTAGTTTTATAATATGTTAACTTCTATGTCATTTAATCTTGGGTGATGGGAAATAATACCATATCTTTTATATCTACTGTATATATTCGTTCAGATGTATGAACATATACAAATGATGCACAATGTACATGTATATTATTCAAGGGTTTAACCCTTTCCTCCATTGAATTTTTTTTATTGCATACTTGATTCGCATAGGATTATTTTCATAAAATGCTGAACATATGCTTTAAAGTATCAAGGCATTGCAAAAATCAACTATTTCATCAAATAAATTTAAGTCAAATATTCCTATGATATATATTCCTTTTCATATTGGATACAAACTTTATTAAGTCAACTGCAGACACTTTGTAGTCAAAGTGTTTCAACTGAGGTACTACACAGGCGTCAAAAGGAGTCATTATGGAGTAAGGGGGGTGGCGTCAAAAGGCGTCATTATGGAGGAAAGGGTTAATTAATGTTTGGATACCAGAAATCCTTGTTTTTTACCCATAATTATAAAAAGGTATAGTCCATTACCCCAAAAAGTAATCCAAATCTTCCTTTTGAGGTATGGAACTTACAATGCTACATGTACAAAGTGGTACAATTTTATAGAGATCCTACACATACACAATTCATTGCCATGAAACATAAAAAAATGCTTGTTTTGGACCATAATTCCATATCAGTTTCTGCTAAAATAAAATAGTCTGAACTGAAACAAATGTTACACTTGATATGCAACTTGTCATGGAAATACTATACAATAATCATGATAAATCATAATAATCAGATCAATATCTTCAAGCATATAAACATGTAACCCAAAAAAAAAAATAAACTGATTATTTGCATGAACTTAGTACATAGCTCTGCAAAAATAAAACATCTGAAGTTATTTTTTCTGAACAGAATATTTAGAGCTTCATTTGTAAACTTGTTACTGCTTGTCATAATCTAAAATAAAAATATCTATAATAAGGGTGATGTTTAACCCTCCCCCCTCCCACTTTCTGTATATGTATGTGCCAGTCCCAGGTCAGGAGCCTGTAATTCAGTGGTTCTTCTTTGTTGCTTTGTTTGTTACATAATGATATTTGTTTTTTGTTCATTTTTTTGTTTATTAATTCTGCCATTAGTTTTCTTGTTTTAATTTTTTACATGCACATTTGTGATTTTGGGACCTCCCATCAGGGTTGGCAAAAACCCGGGTTTTATGAGTATTGCCCAGCCCAGTGGGAAATACTGGGAAAACCCGGGTTTTACTGGGTTTTACTGAGTAATACTGGGCAATACTTGGTAATATAGAATACTGGCCTGAATTTTAAAGAGAATTCATTTATAAAACACAAATGCATATATATAAACCTATTTTTATTTATAACGATGTTCCAGAACATACGAGTATTTGGACCGTACGCGTACGGTCCGGACCGTATACGTATACACATACGGTCAGACCGTATGAGTGTACGCGTACAATCCAGCTGATCATACGTTTTGGGATCATATTGGTTAAATTTAAACAAACATTTATCAAAATCTTAATTTTTAGTTATACAAATTGTTATTATTACAAAATAGAAGGCCGATGATAAAGTGAATAAGCGAACAATTGAAATTAAATATTTGCTTAATTGTATATCCGTGAATTCTATTTTTTTACTCTCGCCGAAGGTGACACTTGATTCTAATAAGAACGTCGTATTTTTTCACATTTACATGTTTTGTTAATGCATGTTCCTTTGCGTATGCATTTCTTTTGTAAAGTTCATAAATATTCTAAAACAGTTGTCCTCCCACATTATGTTTACTTCCGATAACTTCAATTTCAATGAGCATACTGAGCTGCAATTAATGAATTACCGGCCTGCAAAATACAGGAGATTAACAGATTAAATAAGCTTGATCTTTTTAAATAGTTAATATATTAATTAAGTTTCTATGTCAAATGCTGTTGAACTTTTTATATCAATTGGAGATATAAGTCAAGCTGATCTGTTATATACATTTGTATCTAATAAGCTTGACCAACTTCTTAATATCAGTCAGACCGTACGCGTACGGTCCGACCGTATGCGTATTTTGAAAAAGTACGCATACGGTCCAGACCGTACGCGAACGGTCCAAATACTCATACGGTCTGGAACAACTACATGTACATTTTGTACGTTTACTTGTTTGAGAGTCCTATAAGACATACATGTACAAGTGTATACTATACATTTGAGAAAGAATTATTCTAATAACTCTGAGATTTTTGTTTTCAACTATATATAGCTAATATAAAGAATTGACCAATTACATGTAATAATAAAGGGCTGCGCTTTAGCGCATGATACGCCCGTTGCTCTTTTAACTTGTCTTTTATGCTTTAAATGAATTTATATGATCAACTAGAAATATATATACAAATCAAAAGGGATGTTACATTAATATAATATATTCACCAAAGTTTCATAAAATCCCCCTTTTTTAAGTATAAAAATTCATTACTTAAGAAAACGTAAAATCTAAAATTTATAAAAATGGAAAGGGAGCTTATGTCAATTGATATAAACAATTTATCAAAGTTGCATAAAATTTTGTGAAAGTGTTAGTTATTGTCCCAAAATTGGAAAATCCCCCCTTTTTTAAGCATAAAAATTCATAACACGGAAATGTTAAATCTGAAATTTATAAAAATTGAAAGGGAGCTTACATCAATAGATATAAACAATTCACCAAAGTTTCATGGACATTGGTGAAAGCCTTTTTGAGTAATTGTCTGAAGTGTTGAAAATCCCCCTTTTTTTTATGAATAAAGCCCCATAAATCCAAAACTTAAAATCTGAAATTTATAAAAATTAAAAGGGAGCTTACATCAATAGATATAAATAATTCACCAAAGTTTCATGGACATTGGTGAAAGCCTTTTTGAGTTATTGTCCGAAGTGTTGAAAATCACCCTTTTTTTATGAATAAAGCCCCATAAATCCAAAACTTAAAATCTGAAATTAAAAAAAGACGAAAGGGAGCTTATGTCAATAGATATAAACAATTCACTTAAGTTTCATGGAAATTGGTGAAAGTGTTTTTGAGTTATTGTCCGAAGTGTGGACGACGGACAGACGGACGGACAGACAACGGTATACCATAATACGTCCCGTCTAAAAGACGACGGGCGTATAAAAATTACTTTGAAATAATTTATATGTACAAATGTACATAACTAATTAATACATTGTAATAAGACAAGTAATTATTCAGATAAGAACAAAGATATGTTTATATAACAATAATCAGCCTTTTCATTTCTATACGAGTTAATGACAAGACCCTGTAGGGTGTTTATTTAGCAATCATGATTGCATATACATGTATACTAGCAATTTAATTTACAATCCACATAAACACTGCAATAAAATGTTTAGATTATTGAAACAATGGTTGGAAATCAAATTAACAAAGAATCCTAAAATGTGTAAGTCTTGTGTTTTGCCTACATGAAAGTTAAGTAGAGAAGAGAATGAAATTAAATTTTTTAAATGACTCTCAATGGTTATCTGTATAAAATGTATATATTTAGCTATAATACTATGAAACTACAACAAGTCTTTACTATTTATTGTTGAAAAAGCTTGAAAAATCATATTGCCCAGTATTACCCATTTTTGGGAGTATTGCCCTGCCCGGGAATACCCGGGTTTTCCCGTCCCAGTAAAACCCAGGCGGGTTATACTTTGCCAACCCTGCCTCCCATACATGTAAATGTAGCTGAGTATGTGATATTGGCTTTGCTTATTGTTGAAGGCTGTACAGTAACCTTAAGCTGTTACTTTCTGTGTCATTTGGTGTCTTGTGGAGAGTTGTCTCATTGACAATCAATTCCACATCTTTTTAATATTGTATCATCTTGTTGTAGTTATCATGGTTATTGATTCATACCATTTTGCCAGTTCAAGACTTACAAAAATGTATGGGAACATTTCCTCCCCTAACTGGAAATCCCCTGGCCCTTGTGGTAGTTTTCTATAAATTGTTATCCAAATATGTTTGATTAAGAGAAATCAACACAATTGTTTTCCTTATGATATGACGTTAAATGGTATCTAATGTAAAAAGTGAGGTACAGCCACCTGCAGAATAAGAGTGTACACCAGATTAGGTATTTGTGCTGGATTTCAGTTACTGCTAGCAAGTCGAAGATGAAAACATTCAGTCATTGCAGATTTCTGTTTATTCCTGCACTATTAAATCATTTGTTTGAGTTACCTGTAGTATATTCTCGAGTATTTATTACTATTCATAGCTCCTTGATATTGGTTGTCTTGTTAAATTATCCAAAACAAATACTATTGTTGTTGACAATCGGCTGCGTCCTTCTCTTCAAAACGCGTCAAAATCTGTATCTTTCAAGCGTTTTAAAAAATCCGAATCCGGACTAGAGATTGGCGGATATTATGCTGATGGTCAAAGCATTTCTCCATATAAAAAAAAGGTATCCCCCTTCTTTTAATATATACTATACAAATTCTTGGAACATGTAAATAATTATTTTGTTTATAAGCATCCTTTACAAAGGAGCACCTCCACATGGACAACCCTTAACACCCTTTAATTTATAAAATATAATAACTTATTTAACTATAATTTCAATTAATGACTAAGGGACTGTTATATTAGTGATCATTAGTTAGCATAATTACAGATTATGACTGTGATTTCATTATGTAAAATAATATATATATAAAGATAAATGTTTAACTTTAATTCAATGAGAAATAACCCAGCCTTGTCCAATTAGCAATTCATTTACCATACATAGCTTTCACATACAAGGGCAGATCCAGAAATTTTCATAAGTGGGGGACCACTGACTGCCTAAGAGGGGGCCCGCCCAAGCCACGCTTCATTAATTCCCTATATAAGCAACCAATTTTTTTTCCCAAAAAGGTCCCCCCCTAAATCCGCCTCTGAAATAACATTTTACTGTCAGTCAATTAGTTTTCATAACATGCACAAAACTTAGAATGGAAAACAATTGTCAAAGAGACAACAACCTGTCCAAATAGAAGACAATAAACAGCCTACTAATCCATCTAAGACACTGTATATTAAAGACCATAAATTTATTCATTATAAATAAAGTTAAAAAGATAATTAAAAATTTTAAATCAGTTCTAAAGCAGATTTTATGGGGAAAAGGGGGTGGGGGGGATTTACCACATTCCCACGGTACCTTTTCTTTTTACAAGTCTTCTCACACTTTTTCAATATCCTGGACCCATATCTGTCAATAATTGCAACTTTATTTACTTTGCCTTTTTTTCTGAAACTATTTTCCTACATTGATTGGAAAACAATTCCCATAAGAAATTCAAATAAAAGATACACATGTATACAAAATTCCAATTTAATGACTCTACTAGATATATATATATATAAACAGTGATAGAAAATATAATTCAAAACCAACATGTTTTTGTAGTTGCATCTAACCCATTATCAAGGGAGGTAATTCATGCTTAAGAAAGGATAAATATTAATCATTTACATTGATGTACTTCTTGAGACACAAAGAATAACAGCTTTGAAATGATTCAATTTTGCAAAAAGGAAATTGGAATGAATAATAGTATGTGTAAAATTCAGGTGAATTTGTTTCTCATAATTGCATAAATTTAACTCAATAAATTTAAATTTGTCTTATTAACTCATGGTTTAATTCAGATAAAATGAAACATAACTTTCACAGCCTGTGACAGGGGTTTTGATTCATGTTAATTTCATGTGAAATTTTTCACGTAAATTTAACGTGAAATTTTTCACGTGAATATAACATTAATATTTTCACATGAATTTCACGTGAAATATTCACATGAATTTCACGTGAAATGAGAATTTTTAAAATTAAATAGATTCCCAGGGAATATATGATACATATAATACAAGGTATGAGATGTTGAGAAAATTTTTGATTTTCAGTTAATTTTTTATAACTAAGACACCATTCTTATTTTTTCACGTGAAATTCATGTGAAATAATTTCACGTGAAAATTTAATGTGAATTTCACGTGAAATCTCTTCACGTGAAATTCACGTAAAAAGTTAACGTGAATTTCACGTGAAATCACTTCACATGAAATTCATGTAAAATTCACGTGAAATTAACGTGAAATTTATGTGAAATTCACGTGAAATGAGATTCACGTGAAATTCACGTGAGCAAAATTTGCCTGTGTAGTGAGGGCCTCCGGGATTATTAGTTATAAAGCGTCACTGTAAAACCTTTATAATAAAATGTTGTTGTTCTTATCTAAGTTTCAACTTTAAAACTTAAGTTAAGTTAAAGTATCAAATGCTTTTAGAGCTTGTTTCTAAATTTGATTTGACCAGGGCACTGGATTTCAAAGGTATCTTAAGACTAAGGCTTGTCCTTAGATGACATAAGGACATAACTTAAAATAAAGTACTGATATCATTATTGTTAGTCCTTAAACCAATCAGATAAGTACTATCTTATAGGCATTTTGATCTAAAGTCTATGACTAACTACACATAGGATAGTTATGTAATTGTCCTTAATAAAGTTTGTGATAAGCTTTGCCATTTGCGATGTCTTAGAAAACTTAAAAATACCTAATATTTTATACATTTTGTCTTTATTCATCAACATTTATTTTCACATATGATAAGATAATATTTGATTAACAATTGACGTGCTAAAATGACTGAAAAATTAATTGTTTATGTTGGACGCTATTATATAGCTTTCTAGGCTAGGTCATTGCTGTCAGTTGTCATTAATGGCGGAAGCCGACGTATCCGAAGACATCAGTTAAATGGGACTAGTCATCGATTGCCTGGTTTCGCAAATCCACTAGTTCATTCATCTCGGATTCTGACACGTGAAATTTGCGGTCACAAATTGGTTTGTTTAGGTTTAGGAACAGTTTATAAACTTTGAAATTGTCAATATTTTAGTTCTATAAATGTCATTTCAACCGAATTGGTAGGTTCAGAAATACGACCTTATATTAAGTTTTCACAAGAACATATTAAAAAATAAAGTCTGTTATACTTTTTCTAAGTATTCAAAAGTCAGTAGTATTTGTTTATTTATTTGTATCTGTTTTGATGCGTACATATTCACTTTTTTGTTCAGTTTATACATATTTGAATATTCAATACCTTGACATATAAATATGAATAAATAAATCGTACTTAAATCATTTACAGTTTGAGTTATTGTTAAACGTCACAAACAATTTTAGAACGTCGACGAAACTCTTTTATCAACGTCGAACAGTTGTATATAAAGAATTGATTAGGAAAATGTCACAAACTATTATCTATGATAGCAAGTATCAGTAACCATTTATCATGACAGAAAACAATTGTCTTTCCATTATCACATTTTCTACATTCTAAGTCATTAATGCTTTGTTTGAATAAACTGAGTTTAGCAAGGATATTATCAGTTCTACATCAGTAGTCTGTCTCAGGCTAAGCAATTTATAAACAAGACTTGTTTATTTGTCCACTTTATTGAAATTGTTAATACTTAAGGTCAACTGACAGTAATGAATGACACAGTAAGGAACTAGTTTAAAACTTTGTAGCAGTTATTAAATTATCATTCAATCTACCCGAAACATGCCCAATTCGTATATTGTTAATGTGAATTTTCGTATATTGGATTAAACTCTTTGAAGTCATTATTTTTATTTCGTTATTTTTCCTTTTTATGTAAATGCTTTAAATGATATGCTTGATACCAGTTGAGACTTTCACCATCTCTCGTAAAGACAACCCTGCACTTCATTTTTTTGCTATGAAATAGAACACACATACAAAGCTAACAAGAGAACAAGCAAACATTATATCTATATTCACTAAATTTGTTATGTCTTTATGACAAACCCCTCACAAAAAACAATTATTCAATCTCTCCGCATTTCAATTACTATGACAAAATGAATCTTTGAATTGCGTTTACCTCCTCATTAGTGAATTACTCAATTAATATGTTCTGACTACTTGACTGGAGTTATACCCATTTACTGATGTCATCCACATCGAAGTCAATCAGCAATTCAAAAATTCTTTACCAGTGGATAAGGTGGTTATGTTATGTCTCATGTATTTGACTAATAGTTGACACTTACATTTGATATAAATATCCTGATAACATGCAACCCATGTCATTTACTAAATGAGAGCGGTCAAGCACTTCTACCTTTCAATTGTCTATTCTCCGGTTATCATTTATCTTGAATGCTATACTTTTGCACTTTAAAAATATGGCAACCCTATTTTTTTGTGTCAGATATTCGGAATCCTCTAGTTGTATCCATGTAGTGACTGCACTATTTTCTCCTGCTTATCCGTACCTTTCGTTTCTTTTTTTCACAAATGATTAAAACCCTGTTTTTGTATATCTAATAAATTTCTTGTTTCGTGTTGATAGTGTTAGACTGAAAAAATTGTGATGTTAAATGTATGTAAAATCTAGAAAGAATCATTTCTCGCCTGCTAGATTATATTTCATACTTTTTATATTTACATATTTTGATTAGAAGATTCCAATAAGGGTAATAGTATCGAAGCTAAACCAAGCTTATTTTGTTCAAGACATCAATATGCTATGTCAAAATAATTCCACGAAAGATTTAAAGATATTCATTTATTAGATTAGAAAGAGTTGCGGAAACAAGATTGCTACCACTCTTGTCAATATGAAAAATTCTAACAGTCGTGATGAACACAAAAAGAATCAGGTTTATAAAAAAAACTTCAGGTTAAGGAGGTGTCAGGGAAACAAAACCGAAATAACGATCGCTATTTAGCGCCACCTCCACAACACTTGTTGGTAATATACTGTATCTGAAAGATTTTTGGGTGTTTTCATTGCAGCTAACATTCTGTTTTGATACACATTAACTAAACAATATTAAATATGAATCAAGATTTTTTTTCTATGTTAAAGGGGGAAAATAGTCAAAACAGTGCTTGTTTACTAAGCAAGTTTTAGTAGTCTCATCTATTTAGCGATTTGGTCGAAATTTCATAATTTCTTTATACATTTTTTTTATAACCTAGTTGTTTATACCTTTAAATTTCCTTCACTACCTATAACAGAGTTACATACATTTCGCGGGGAATGATATTCTGGTCAAATATACTGCAAATATTCTATTTAAATCGAGCAGTTCTGTTATATTTTGGGAAGTAGTATTTTTGTTTGATTTTGTCATTTAAGAAATTTTAAATTTTGCTAGGAAATAAGTATTAAACATAAATAACAGGAGATGTCAACTAAAAACAAACCAACAACAAGAATTACCAATAAAATATACAATGATATAGCCGTTTATTGTTGACGACTGTATCTTGACCTTGACAATTATTTTGGTTATTCGTGTCGTGAAGTTGCTGTCTGAACGGTTTATACCCGACATCTTTGTTTTCCAAACTTTACATTGAGTTCAAAGCAAAAAAAACAGTTTAAAAATAACTTTCACTTAAATAATGTGAGGATAATAGGAAATCTCAATTTCATTACGCATTTTCCATTTGAATAGAAATTGAAAAACAAATGTTTTGCTTTTAAACACTAAAAAAAACAATTCATAAAAAAACACAAATTAGAAGATGCATAGGGACATTGATTACTTAATATCTGTGATTTTTTTGTGATTTCCTGTTAGTAATTTAAGAAATAAAGCGGAAATATCATGTCAATCCACCATAACTTTATCAAAAAGTCTATGTTTAACTATAGCGAGCCGAAAAATTAATCGGATAAAAGTGGATTATGATGTGTATGAAAAGTACTGAACATTATATGGAAGTTTGATTAATATCCGGTCAGTCTTTTCCAGATATATATAGTTCTTCTACGAGAAACGTCTTCGGTCATCGGCTGTAAGAATTAGTTGCTCAATTATTAAGATGTATTAAGACGGACTATGAGAGATATAAAATATGTTTTATCTCTTTAGCACTCATACCACATTTCCTATATCTATTTGTTCAAATATGTTCTTGATGGTTTCGATGTAGGTATGAAAAATAATCCTTCCCAAAGATTAAATAAAATCAAAAAAAATCACTGCAAATTGAGATTATTAGGAGTCAAAATTGTAAGTATGTAAAAGAATATACTTCCAAAAGATTTCAACAACAAAAAAAAACCACTGCCATGGGGATTATTAGAGGCCAAACTTTAATGGCTTACATTTTGTTGAAAATTATTATAATGATCTGAAATTCCTGTTTTAAAATTGTGTTGAATTGGTTGAAGAAGAAAAATTATAAGATATGAATAATAAGTTGTTTAAAACATTGCTCATGCCAAGCTTTCTTATTATTTTTTGTAAGAGGAATGTAAGTTTTGTGTTAATACGTAATTAATTATGGCATCATATTCACCAGTCTTTTAGTTAGTGTTTTTAATTTGTTTTCGGTCAGATGTTGCCCTGCTAATTTATTTAAGTAGTATATATTCAATAAAATTGAGTACTATATATATGTATATATGTTGGTATATATAAACCTAGTAGTTTGTTTTCATTAGGGTTTGCTCTAAATCAAGACAACACTAGTTTACCGATGATAAAATCACATATATCAATTACGCAGACAAAACAAGATAATTATCACAAACTGAAGGAATCACATTTACTCAAAAAGGAGTAACTTTCCTGATATTTAACGCATATATAATTAAAACAAACTGGTTTTACTTATCCATCTACTGTTTTTGATTTCAAACACACGCTATGAGTTGTTCAGACGTTAATATAAATTAAATGAATTTGGAGGAATTCTACATCCAGTGTAGACTTAACAATATTTTCGGACATTACTAGATAACAAATTGACACAAATTAATTACAGTTTATGTTACCTGTTTTTTTATATAATTCATCACAATATCAAATTTTCAATATAAGCTGAGTGTTTTAATTTGAAATCCCACTGTGATCCCCATGTAAGAAACCGTAAATGGACACAGTGTGGTATTCATTCACTCTCTATACAAAAGTCATTCAGCTATAAGTGATCTATTAGAAATTCGTTGAAGTGTTTAACATACTATGATCGAAGCCATTTAAGGTTTCTCCCATCATTGTCTCTACACCATGACAGAGACATTTCCAATATTGAAAAAAGAGGTTCATCTGTTGTATGAATTTAATCTAGATTAGTGTTAATAAATAAAATGTCTATTGATAATTATTTTGACATGGCGATGAACAAGTGAATCTATTTAATGATACACACAAATGACTGCTACATTACACGACAAGTCCAAATTCTACCATCAGATTCTGTAACGACTTAAGTAAAACTGCAATTTTCATTTCAATAGGAATTGAAAGAAACTAATAGCGTCTCTAAATTTACAATTCAAATGATAATCAAATTTGTTTCAGCGTAAATTACCGAACACGAAAAAATCCGTCAAAGCAACTATGAACAATTACTATGTAATTTAAATTTCAGATTGTAATCAAAATTTATCAGAAAGTGCAAAAACTTTGATAAATTGTTATAAATGAATAACTCAATCACTGAATCAGGATTGCCATAAATGCAAAATTTGCACATGATGGAGTCTGGTGACTTACAGATAAGTATTCTACGGGTGCGACACGATTTTTCTACTTTAAAAAGATGTTAGTAAAATGCATATGAAAGACGATCAAACAGCAAATTGGCACCAAATCACACATACAAACCATAAGGAGAGTTCCATGGGACATACGTGTGTGGAAGTTTTGCACTGATTAAAGGCATTAGATAGGCACAAGGCAATGATCAAAACATATATTTATTGATAGAAGGAAGTCAAAATGAAAAACGGAAAACGAATATATAATTAAAACAATTGAAATCACTTGAAACAGCCATAGCAATGTGGATTTTTATCTTGGCATTATGATCCTTTTTTTTTTAATTTTTAACCTCCAAAAATTGAAAAATACTTATGATTGCTATTTAGAAATAATAATTGAGTTGACTAAAACAAAAATTTCTCTTCAGTTCCAAGTTTTTATCAATTATTGTTTGATTATGTCCAGTAGAGTAATATGAGTTATTTTATGGGCAGAGTGTGCCATTCTGCCAACACGGACCTTAGGATTGATATGGATATGGTTATTCATTCCGCCAAACGTACATCCACTTGGCATAGACCTTTCTTTACACATAATTTTCGTGTTTTTGTGATGGTGCTGTCTTTTGTTGCCATTCGAGTTTGAATATCCATTTGGTACCTTCCGTCTTCTTTTAAGAATAGTAATCAATCTTAGATTGAAGGTTTTTGAACACCAGTATACTACTGTTGCTTTTATGAACGTTACAGTTAGAGAAAGATGTAAGGAAAGCTTTGATGAGACAGAAGAAGAGGGACTAAAGATACCAAAGGGATAGTATGTTAGACGAACAAAATACTTTTAGAAAAATGACTCTTACCAGTTAACCTATTGACTTAGAGGATAGTCAAGTGACTAAATCAGTCTTTTATAGGCAAAAGATCATATGGCTGTTGGCATGACACATAGTAAAAGAAATTATTAGCTTGGTATTTTTGTCAGTTTTTTTGCTACTACTGGATGACTTTAACTGCTAATAGTATCCCCCCCCCCCCCCCGAGATTATAAGAAATTCAGTTGAATAACAATGAGTTGAATGTATACGAAAATGTACGCCTTATGTAAACATCATAAGCTAAGTTTTTTAAAAGAGTTTTAACCATCCCTGAGTCGATGTCATTGTCGATGGACATCTTGATCCCGATATATCAAAAGCCCAGTAGTCGACACTTTGCTTGTTGATATGACAAATCCTTGATATTGTATATGTCGTTCATTGAATTTAAGATAACTCGAAACACTTGAGATGGACCTCATACATTTACGACATTAGCCGTGTTACCACAACTTTTAAAAAATTTTGCTTTATGTAGAGGAAATGTACAACTGGCGTAACAAATCTTCATTCTGGTATCTTTGAAGAACGTTGCATAGAAATTGAAATACAACTGTCCGTGCGTCATGCAACTCCATGTCTCTAATGTTTCATAAATATTTCTTGGTTGAGTTATCACTCTCAACTGATGATGGGCTTCACTTTATCATTAGTCAATTTATACCGCTGAACAAGTTAGCAAAATACGTACCATGTTTGATATGATCGTTTTTACAATGTTATTTTGTATATGTCTAGTTTTTTCCAATGACCTCGTTCATCCCGTAAAGTCTATTATATCCGCTGTCTAAAGCGTTTATTTTGTGGTGAAAACAAATTTCAGAAAAATATTCATAGGACCAGCGTAGTGTTACACTACCTTGGCTGTTGATAAGAGTTTTGCATGATTGGAAAATTGATATCGCAAATTTGGGTGGTCTTAATTTGTTTTCGACATGTTTCCACTTTCCTGTAAATCATCTGTTTTGACATTAGCAAACAAGGTTGAACTCAATTGTAATAAAATAATTAAAAAAAATATGCATTTGTGATATAAATATCCTAATTCAAAGCTTTTGTGCTGAAATTAACATTGTGAATTATTTTGATATGAACACGCTCAAATGAAGTATAATATAACTAGAACTACTTGCCTATACACCTTGAAGAATATTTAAGCAGTAGGCATACAAGAAGTAAGGAAACCAATGCAAAACGTTTGGATAGACATAACAACCATATAGATTGGCAACACTGACGTACTTGTATTACTTGTGTTAGAAGCGATGAAAACCCAGAAAACAAGTTGGAAGCTAAATTATACATGCGTTCTACCTTTTTCACGAATATGACCAATTGAATTAGACTAACAACCGGGTTTTTTTCTAACACGATCAAATGACGGGTGTCACAACTGGAAAAGGATCTGATTACCCTTCCAAAGAACCTAAGATCACCTGCGGTTGTTTTTTTGGGGTTTCGGGTTGCTCAATCTTTAATTTTCTCTGTTGTGGTCTGTATATTGTTGTTGTCTTGTTTTGCCCTAGAGTTGTCAATTTAATTTCGACTTATAATGCGTTTGAAGGTCACTTCGATATACTTTGTCTCTCTTCCTCTGTATCCTTTTATAGTTGATTATAAAAATAAAATTGAGAATGGAAATGGGGAATGTGTCGAAGCGACAACAACCCGACCATAGAGCAGACAACAGCATGCATGGCAATAGTAGCAAAAGTCACAAAGAACAGTATTCAAAACACATCACAGAAAACTAAAGCAACATGAACCCAAACAAAAAGCAAAGGGTGATGTTATGTTCTCCGGAAGAGTAAACATATCCTATTTCACATTCTCATGGGGAATACCGCGAAGTTAAGAAGATTAATTATCTTTATGTACCTTATTTATTTACTGTCAAACTTTTATGACGAAGATGAGCGTGAAATATGAAAACAGCACATTCTTAATTTCATTCGTCCGAAGCGCCTTTATTCTTCACCAGGAACATTAAATACCGAATATTTAAAAGCCCAGAATTTGTAATAACCTAAATAGTCGAAGCGCAATATGGTAAAAAAAGACCCTAACAATTTAGCCAAATTTATCTAAGGTAAAATTTGCCTGAGGGAGTTATCCTCATTTCTTTTTTAATCTAAAATTTATCAACGGACAATTTTAGAACGCTTTGTTTTAAATCATATCAGTACCGAAGTTCTAATTACTGAGCTGATGACACCATCAGGGACGAGTAGTCTACCTGCATATTTGTTTATTTGAGGTTAAGCGACTACTTTTAATTTTACTAGTAAGTCTCTATTTCTTTTACATTACATCTCTCCCCACCCTATTTTTGTTTTCTCGAATTATTTACATCTTAGGAATTAAATTTAGAAAGTCGCCATATAATCAAATGTTAGTTGAAATTCATAATTAAGTTTGTATCTTTGATAAGTGTTCATAACATTTGTAGTATTTACTACACAAAGCGGATCCTTAAATGGATTTTTTTCCTATTTGTAACGTTCTAATTTTGATCATGAACACGAAGATTGATACATTTTACAAAATGGTAGAGGTACACATACAGTTATGATGAGGACAAAGTACCATACTACTTTTCGTTTAGTTTACAAATAGTTTATTTGTATCTTTAATGTTAGATAGTAAAAATGGTACATCTTAATTGGTTGTTTATTACGCATAATAAACTTTTCACCTCTACTCTACTCCAAAAGTTTCAGACAACAAATAATCCGATCTAACACTAAGATAATAACTATTAAATGTTGTTGGAACTCCATCTCATATGTATTATGTGTAGTTATAGTTTATCAGACCAGACAGCTAATTGTTTGTCGTCTAATTAATATTATAAATCATCAAATAAGTTGCAATTATTAAGAAAATCCGTAAGAAAATCAGAGTTTTCAAACGGAATGACAAAATGACTATTACCTCAACTCTTAAATAGAGAGTTACTTAGTTCACGTAGATAACAATCATACAGGTATATATAACTTCGTTTTCTTTTCGGTAGTTATTTAATAACGTGCTGCATACGATAAAACTTATTTAAGGCTATCAATGATTTTTTTTTTTAAAGATAAGACTTTTTATTGTAAGTTTTACCTTCAAGGAAAAACGTAGATTTCAGTGATGTAATGTAAGTTGGCTGTAGTTAAAAAAAAATCAAAAGATAACAAGTTATCCAACAGTATGCTTTGTAAATACAAAAACACATTTTTATTAAGTTTGAAAGTTATGAAAAAAGAAGAAGCCTACATTTTGTTTCGGCTTTTTTTACAAAGTTATGAAAAAACCTTGATCACGAAAAATTGAAAAATTAAAACTTGTCATGAGGGATATGTATTTATTTAACAAATCTCCCTTAAACAATCAAAGGAACATTAGTTCTAAAATGGGGGATGTAAAACAATTTGTCTTCACTTAACCGAAGACAGACACAATTACTCGATAAAAATTATCTGTCAGATTCCATTAGGGAAAAGAAAAATATGCCATAACGGATGAGATACCAAACACTTAAAACTGTAAAAACCATCAGAAGCGCAATTAACTTACAGCAGAAATTGTCATTTGTAACACTTTTTTAACGCCTTTTTTCATTAGACGGCACTATCGTTTTATTTCCGTTGAATAATGTTATAGATACCAATGACTCTCTTTAAAAAAAATAACAACCGATTAACAATATTACAAAATAATAATAAATATTTGCATTTTATAATTAAACGAATAGAAATTTCATTGTTTTTAAAACATTTTTTCAAGAAAGTTATAAAAACAGTCTTACCTGAAGTTATACCCGAACCGTTCAATTCCCAACGAGGCAGCAGAATGGACGACATCCACACACGTGACTCTTTAAATATGCCATTTCAAAAGGTCATTGGACGGCACTGATTTAAAATGTTGTCTGCCCACGATTGTTTTCTGTCAATCACATTAAGACAGCTTTTTTTTTATATTTCATCTAAGTTTGTATCAATAAATAAGAAATTACGTGAAAAGAAATAAATTTAAAATTGTTATATTCACACAGAAAGAATCAATTGAGTTTTCAATGCAAAAAATGAATCGCTAGGAATAAACTACCATATGAACAATTAGATGTTGTGATGAATAAAATAATCTTCTTCCGTTTGGAGTATATAACTATCAGTCAATACAATATTTCAGGGCTTGTGTTTCTAATTAAGGTTTGTTTAAGATAATGATGTTGCGTATAAGTATAACGTATACGGCACTTAAGCCATGGTTCTTTTGTTATGGTATTGTTATGTTGCCGTCATCTCTTGGATAGGAATGGTTATATTAAAGTCTTCTCGTTGAACTGATCTTTGATAGGAATTGTTATATTAAAGTCTTCTCGTTGAACTGATCTTGGATAGGAATGGTTATATTAAAGTCTTCTCGTTCAATTGAACATCACTGGCCCTTCTGGAAAATCAGAATTCAACTCGGTTGTATTTGGGTTTGTTATGGTCAATCTATAGTTTTATATGTAACTCCAAAGAAATGTTTACTAATAAAAGAGAAGATGTGGTAGGATTGTAAATGAGACAACTCTAAAAAAGAGAAAAATGTCACAGAAATTAACAACTATGGGTCACCGTACGACTTTCAACAATGAGGAAAGCCCAAATTACTTGTATTTTGTTTTTTGCCATTAGGTTATTATTGTGATAAGAGTTATGGTTTTATTGGCTCCATTAGTATCTTCTTATTTTTGAAAGCAGCTTTGTTAATGTGATAATTTAGTGTTTTATTCTTAGAACACTTCTGTTGCCTAAAAAGGGACCTCTAAAAGTAGCTTGTCACTGTAGACCAAACGTCAATGGTACCACCATTTTCAATTGTTTACGTATTCCATAAATTGGTTTTAAAAATTGATATCATAAATTGGTATGATGTTTTTAAAACGTTCAATCAATGAGACAAAACTAACTTAAACTAGTGATACATATAATGGGGCACAAAGTGAGGATAAAAAGAATTTTTTTTTTTAACAAAGTGATAATGGAGATTTTGAGGATCCATCAAGAACTGAACTTGAACTGAAATTCATTGTTAAAAATAATAATTACTTTTTCTCTCAGAGAAACATAATGGTTGCGGATTGATTTTTTTCTGCATGTCTGAACAAAACGAGAAATGTCTGGTTGGTTCGTTGTCAGAGAAACATGTTCCAGACTTGTGACATGCCTAGTTGTATAATGTTGTATCTTTAGCTAGAATTTAAAAAAAGTGGATAATGTGTCGGTCTTTTGCAAAGCAGAACTTTTACTCCTACCACGATAACATGACAATGTGCTGTATTAGAGATCATTCGTAAGAAGTGAAACATTATTGCATATAATCATGTGAAAGTATTATTTGTTTCAAATACTCAATTGAAAACGATCTCTTACAATTTATTTACCCTAATGAATTTCAGAAAAGAATATAAACAGTGAAGTAGGATCATCCTGCATGTTTCCAGTATAAAATTTAATAAAGTAAGTGTCCATATAATTGGGTCGTAAACGAACTATATATAGTTTCATGCATTTAGTCTGTGTCCATTCTAGACGGTCGTAAACTAGTTTCCAGTATTTAGTCTGTGTCCATTTAAGTGAGTCGTAAGCTAGTTACTAGTATTTAATCTGCGTTCATTAAAGTGTGTCAAACTTGTTTCCTGTATTTAGTCTGTGCCTATTTGAGTGGGTCGTAAACTGCTTTCCTATACTTGTAATGCGTCCATCAAAGTGGGTCAAACATGTTTCCTGTATTTAGTATGTGCCTATTTAAGTGGGTTGTAAACCAATTGAACCAAACTGAATGCAAATAGCGAAATAATATTTCTATAATCCGGCTTTTATAATGAATGTGTGAAATAAACTTGAAAATTTTCATTTCTCTCTGATGCATGGCTATTGCCCCTGTCTGTGATGAAACATCGCCTTTGAAAAATATTGTTTCAATGGTAATTTTTGGAATTTTTAAATCAAATATCTGCATCAACTGTTCCCAATTTAACTTTTTTTTCTTTTTTTGGAGTATGAAACATCATCCCATGATGAAAATACCAAATACAGATTAGACTTCAATGTCAAAGAAAAACAATAAAACACTTTGGTAAATAATCCACAACACATCAAACATAAATCCAACGATTAAGCGTTATGAAACTTACTAGAATCCAGCTTTACCTATGTGCTCTGCTAAGGTTCTGAGTAACTGTAGAGTTGGACATCGGCTGTCATGAACAGATATGAAAAGAAACCTGTAAAATAAAACCTCTACATCGGCTGTCATGAATAGATATGAAAAGAAAACCTGTTATCTTTTTACATACATTTTAGATGCATTCCGCCGTTATATCGCTTAACATAGTTTACATGACTAATATCTGTTTATTCTTGGGTAAGGAGAATTGCGTCTGATGCATCGAACATTTTATTTTTAAGTTTGGTTAAATAGTTCATCTGTTTCCGTAAGCCTTTTCTAACGTTTCCTGGTATTACTTTTCGCATCGTACTGTTCTTTTTAACTTCCTTTTATACAAACTTCTATGACATAATAACCAAAATGCAGTAGCTCGGTAGATGTTCCTAATGATCATATCTGTTAATGATGTTCTTTTGACAAATGCACAACTAATTTGTTGCACATTAGTAAACTATTTTTTAAACCACAATTGATTTACAAAGCGTTTTCAAATGTAGTTGTTAAACATATTATGACACCTAGTTAAAGACAAGAATTCATTTTAGATACATGCGTTCAACCAATATAGGAAGATGACCTGGAAAGGTTATTGTACTTTGCCAAATCGACCCTAGATTAATTTTCCTTATTGTTTATATGGATCCAAACACTGCAGCGATTTTTGCATCCACTACTTTAAAATTTTTGGGTTCAATCGTTCCTGATGAAGTTCAATTCAGTGCATCGGACACACAATTTTATGAAGTGTTTATTGTATGTATAAGCATTCTCAAGGAATTTGTTTTTGTCCCGGCCGATAAAGCTGCTAATAATATTATTATTGTTTGACGTAAATTTTACATTGAGGTTCTCAAAAAAGAAATCACAATTCCCCAAGATTCCAATTGACTCCATTTTCAGAAAACGACATTTGTAACAAACATAAACTTTTAGATACCGCTTTACAAGCAGAACCAAATACAGTGAAAGTCACTACTATTTATTGGCTTCCAAAGCTACACAAAACACCTTACAACTATAGATTTATTTCGTCTTCAAGCCATTGTTCCACTACTAAATTGTCTATTCTTTTTAACAGCACACTTGGTACAATCAAAAACCTGATAATAAATTGTTCAAATAAGCCCTTCGAAAATAGTGGAATTAATTACTTTTGGAGTGTCAAGAACTCGTTGGAAGTACTTGATAAATTGCATGCTGATATTGGTGATTTTGAATCTGTTCAAAGTTTTGATTTTTCTACCCTGTATACCACATTGCCTCACATTCTCATTAAGAAAAAATTCACACACCTAATTAAATGGGCATTTAAAAAGTCAGAATGTGAATATATATGTTCAAACTCTTTTAGGTCATTTTTTAATAGCAATAAACAAAAAAACTATGTCAATTGGACATGCTTTGATACTACATATGCCCTTGAATTTTTACTAGATAGCATTTTTGTTCGCTTTGGGGATTCCGTTTATCGACAGGTTATTGGAATTCCAAAGGGGACAAACTGTGCACCACTTATTGCGGACCTGTTTTTGTATTGCTATGAGTAACAATTTATAACAAAAATAAGCATAGACCCATCGAAACAACATCTGATAAACAAATTTAATAATACTTTTTGATATTTGGATGATATTTTGGCTCTCAATAATGACGACTTCAGTATGTATACTAAAGAAATTTATCCTGTTGAAATTACTTTGAATATTCACCTAAAAAATAACAAAACCTTTGAATAGACTTATTAATAAGGGATATAGTTACGATACTGTTGTCAGGTCATTAAAGATTGCATATTTTGGCGTTAATATTGATTCACTTAGAGGGTCTCTGCATCGGAACTAAACACATTTATTTAAAAACCAGTTGTTGGTATGACACGGGTTATGTTCTTCTCATATATGTTATGATGGTATGATACTGAACCCCTAACGGGAAGGATTGTGCTTGATGTTTATATGATAAAATCATAATATTTCAGTCAGTTAAATTGAAGTCTGGAGCTGGCATGTCAGTTAACTGCTAGTAGTCTGTTGTTATTTATGTATTATTGTCATTTGGTTTATTTTCTTTGGTTACATCTTCTGACTTCAAACTCGGACTTGAAACTTGAACTGAATTTTAATGTGCGTATTGTTATGCGTTTACTTTTCTACATCGGCCAGATGTATAGGGAGAGGGTTGAGATCTCACAAACATGTTTAACCCCGCCGCATTTTTACGCCTGTCCCAAGTCAGGAGCCTCTGGCCTTTGTTAGTGTTGTATTATTTTAATTTTAGTTTCTTGTGTACAATTTGGAAATTAGTATGGCGTTCATTATCACTGAACTAGTATATATTTGTTTGGGGGCCTGTTCAGCTGATGGACGTCTCCGGGTGCGGGAACTTCTCGCTACATTGAAGACCTGTTGGTGACCTTCTGCTGTTGTTGTTTTCTGTGGTCGGGTTGTTGTCTCGTTGACACATTCCCCATTTTCATTCTCAAATTTACTTGTTGATACTACTGCTTGGAGGGGGGATGCTAGTCCACAAAGATATCATTACCTCAGAATTCAGTGTTTCAAATCTTACATGGTTTCCTTTTCCCTATTTAAATTCAGTGTTTATGAATTAATAAATGTTTAAGAAAGAAAGGTTCCAACTCAGGCAAATTCATGCCCCTTTTGGTTACATAGCGGCAATATATATTTGGCGTGACTCGATACTTATACATCCCGTCATTGAGCTATTGTCCGATGGTAAATTTCTGTATGTTTGTCTGTAGGTTTTGCAAATGTGCTTTGTAAATATGCATTCTTGCTAATCTTCGTTGACATATTTGCTTGTTTTAATAGTGATTAAAATTATAACACAATGTTGGCTACTGTACCCCATTTTATGACAATATACCTATAATTTCAGTTTGTTTTGCTCACACATCATCTTCAATATAATTAAATGTATGCAACCTTAATACAAGTGAGAGGTTTATCTAGCTATACAACTAGGGTCAATCCATCATTTCTTATATAGGAAAATTCAAGTTCCAAGTCAGGAATGTGACAGTTGTTACTGAATTGTTTGATGTGTTTGCCCTTTGGATTTTGTTATTTGCTTTGGTACTTTCCTTTCAGAATTTCCCTCTGAATTCGGTATTTTCATTATTTTACTTTTTCCTACCGTTGCAGCGTATTTACGCATCACAGCCTTTCAATGCTAAGGTTTGTGTGGAAGTTAAATACAAATCAGCGATTAAGACGCACGACATCAATAAAGCATTTATTTCATTTTCTAACATAATTATTCAAAGTTTTGTAACAGTATGGATCCCATTTATCACCTTTACTTGAATCAAAAGATATCACAGTTAGGTGTTTTCTATTGTAAGCTTTCTGTTTTTTAATGTATGTATGACATAGTTGATACAAATACCTACCTCATATAGTCAGCTGCAAACAGGCCCGAATAGACATTATGAAACTAATCAATTAATAAAACTAGCCGCCTAATTTAAACAAACAATTTACGAAAACAAAACTACAGAAATGAACCAACGACAACTACTGATCTATAATCCTAAATTTAGACAAGCATAATAATTTGGCGGGGTAACACATGTTCGAAGGCGCCACACTCTCCTAATCTTGGACAATTGCGCAACGGTACAACACCAGAACACTCAATGCAATACAAAACGACATTTATTTTAAATTTGCATTTAAATTGTTTTTTCAGTTGTTTTTTTGAAGAAAAAACCACACTAAGTTTATATTTTGGCGTTCTTACAATTGTTTCATTTTTCAATTGTATTATCTTAAATAAACAGAAATTACGTATTACATACACATTGTATTGCACATCGTATTTCTAGATGAAGGGGTATCACTAAAAGATTGGGAGGTCAAACAGGTTTGGTAGCTTCGAAATAAATAGGTATCAACAGAACAGGCAACTAATCAACTAGATAATTTTGCGGCAAACATTTGTTGCAGATACATAGACGTCATAGAAACCCTTTGAAAAAACATTTTTTATCATCAATTTTAAAAACTACTGCACCAATAAGATCTCCGTTTGAAGCGAGACTGAATATAAATATCTCTTACTACGTCCCAATCGAATGAAAAACATGGCCGTCAGTGGAAATCTTGATTCTGATTGGCTATTTTTTAAAGTCATATATTTTCCCTAGACTTTAAAACTATAAGGATATCATCAGCTCAGAATTCAGTGTTTCAGATCCTACATGGTTATATATATAAAATTCCGTGTTTATAAATTAAATAATGTTTAGGAAAGAAAAATGTCAACTCCCTCAGTCAATTTCGTTATCAGCAAGTGATGAAACTGAAACCCAATAAGGGATTCAAAATTTGTAGTAGAATAATTCTTCCGTCTAGAGCACATGGCTGGTGTTAATAGCAGTAAAGCGTATTGTTTACATGGACATGTATGTGTGCTAAATCTAAGGTCTTATGTTTGTCTTTATAAAAAAGAAGATGTGGTATGATTGCCAATGAGACAACTATCCACAAGAGACCAAAATGACACAGAAATTTTGTATTGATAAAATTTTGATGTTCGTCTTTTTGAATCTCCCTCTGCTTCATGTTGTTAATTTGCCGTTTGCTTTAGTTCTCTTCCATCTCAACAAAATACATTCAATGCGACAGTTTGTAGAAAGGTGACTGGAATAACACGACTCAAAGCTTTGTTCGGAAACTTCCAATCGTTAATTATTCGCCTTGCAGTCTTTTAAATACAATGAGAAATTGTGCATATGAAAAATACTGCTATATAAATCATGGTTTAAGACACAATATACTCTTCCGTAACGGAAATGAAACTCGAACAATGTTCAGCATTAAACGAATGCGACAAATATGTCATAGTAAATAATGATCGTCAATCTAAGCGAAAAATTACAAATGATGTGTTTACACGATGGTACATGACATTTTTATTAATATAAGATAATCGACAAGAAGGTTTTCTATATAACTCTAATCATTGGTCTTGTTCACTTATTTTCATATTCAAAGAGAAAAAGGAAAAATCATGTCAGTAGAAGAATAGGGTCTGGTTGTAGTATTGAAAAGAACAATAGCTCATAAGAAGAAGAAGAATGTGGGTATATTGACAATTAAAACTATTGTCGTATGGGACTGTCACGGTGTTAACATTGATGGTATTTCCAGATGAAAATAAAAGATGTTTCCATACCTTACTCTTTTTATTTTGCCATTCTAGATATTAAATCATGCCGCTATTTGTAAAATTGTTTTGTTTAAAGTAAGAAATGGAGGGATACCAAATGAAACCAACCACTGATATTATTTTGGGAATAACTTTAAAAGGGTTGATTTGTTCAATTTAAATATTCCATTAAATTTTAACAAACTAATCTTGAATAATAACATTAGATGTATGTTTCATTATAATCGTTATTCTGATTAACTCCATTGCAATCTCGCGTCTTTACTCAATCAATTGCATTACACAATAAAATGTATCACTCATGATGACACGAGGTCCCACAATAAAGTGCACAGTAAATTATAAATCGTGTCCATGATCCTAACTAAAAAAAATGTAATCATAAGTATTGAATGCTTCTTTTTGTAACTTCATAGGGTTGTAAAAGCGTTGTCCGTGTGCACATTTTTAAGATGTATACAAAATGTACTTCGGTCAAAACTTTTACACCCCAATGAAGTTACAAAAAGTAGCATTCAATTCTTAAAAAACCTTGCATTAAAGTTGGTTTCTCAATTCCAATTATTTGTCAAAATATTTCATCTTCTATCCGAAAGCACTGGCGTCTAATCGAAAATGACTCTTCCCTAAAAGAAATTTTTCCATCACCTCCTGTTATTGCCTATCGCAGACCCAAGAATCTCAAAGACATACTTGTGACATCTAAAGAAAAGAAACACGAACTTCTAAATTTGGGTGTTACAAACAATGCGGTAGACGCAACTGTAAGTGCTGTAAAGCCGCCAACACTGACCACTCTTTCAGCAGCACAGTAACAAAGCAGCGATACAACATCTATGTTATATCTAATTGCAAAACGGAAAATAGTATTTACATTCTTACTTGTGGAACTTGCAAGCTGCAGTATGTTGGTGAAACAGAAACCACATTCAACATCAGACCAAACAACCACCGGTCGTTCTATACAAAAGGAAGAAACTGTCCAATTACGAGACACCTCTTAAGAACAGGACATACTTTTGAAAATATCACCTTTCAAATAATTGAGGTTAACCAAAATTGGGACTCCGAAATGAGAAAAAAAGAGAGAAAGGTTCTGGATGCATCAGCTACGTACTCTTGAACCTGATGGACTTAATGAGAGGGATGAAAAACAGTTCTACCCGAAACCAAAGGAATAAATCATCAATTTTACTTCTATTTAACTAAAACAACTATTTGTTTTAATTTAAAAAAAAAAAAAAAAAAAAAAAAAAAAAAAATATTTATGTACAATAAACGGCAAAACTTTTTTTATACAGATCATCAATCAATATGTTAAACTTTTGTGTAGCTCAAGCTACAAAGATATTTTTTGTCATGCATCCGATTTCACCTAGATAGATGCACACGCCCGATGAAGCTAATTTGTTTAGCGAAATATTGCGTGAATAATATATAAAATATAACACCTAATTTTATAACACTCATTAGTGTGTTAAAGTTACATTTTTAGACACTGATATAGATATATATATATATATATATATATTAAATGACTGAATAAATAGTCAACGATAAATCTTACGGGATCATAAAAACATGATACAGTACACTACATAATATAATATATAACAAGTCTAAAAGAATACAACATCACCAAAAACACAATAAAACGAACAATATGTTAGATATTTCGGATAACAGATATCCTTCTTCGGTAATTGCACGATGAAAAATGAATCATGTCAATTCAAATTAAGACTCTATCAAAATCTTGATTTATACAATTTAAGCGAACGCTGGAACAATTTAAAAAAAAAATGTTTTGTATCTTAAAAAGAATGTTCAACGTAGATAAGTATCTTGTCTTATGGATTGATATATCCTACTTCGAAAGAATCACTCTGATTCAAACAAAACATTCTTTGACTCTGACATTATCAAGATGCTTGATTTCTTGATTGACAACATATTTGTTACGTTTGGAGGACGTGTTTTTCAACGGACTGTCGGCATTCCAATGGGAACCAATTGTGTCCCTCTTAATGCCGGCTTGTTTATGTATTATTATGAGGCCGACTTCATACAGGAACCTCTTAGGATGAAAGATAAGAAGTTAGCAATATCCTTTTAATTTACTCTCCGCTATATAGATGATGTTCTCTTACTAAATAATTCACAATTTGGTGACTATGCTGAACATCCCGTCGAGCTAGAGATAAAGAATAAATATAGGATATACCAGATATACTCCGCCGCATAACTCGACTTACATCTAGAAATTGAAAACTTTACGAAAAAGAGATGAGTTCAGCTTCCCGCTTGTGAACTTTCCATTTCTATGTAGTACATACCAGCAGCGCCTGCATTCGGAGTATATATCTCCCAATTGATATTGGATATGTTCCTTATTGATATCTCCCAATTGATATAACTCCCGGGCTAGTATGTCCTATAAAGATTTCTTGGATAGTGGATTGCTACTGACAAGTAAGCTTTTAAACCAAGAGTTTAAAATGGTGAAGTTGACATTATTCCTTCTTAAATTTTACGGACGCCATCACGAGTTGGTTGACTGTTATAGAATAGCCGTTTTACAGATGATATCGGATATGTACCGTATGTCTTCACTACAAACCCCTTCCCTTTTCACGAATATGACCTACCGAATTAGACTATTTACCGGTTTTGTAATAACATGAGCAACACTGTCAGCCCCTATATATTTTTGTTAAATTTTACCATTGAATAGCTGTCTCCTTGTCGTATGCCCAAATTTTTTTCATTCTTAAATATTCTACTACTAATTGTTTATCCGTTAAATATAATAAATTGAAGGATAAACAAAATAATTACTATCTGCCAAGACTGACTCTTCCCTACTTTACTTATTTAGACCCGATGATGGATAATGTAAATCATGTCAATGCATGATGGACTGATCCAGCTGTAGGAAAAACGTACGAAACTGAATGTCGTGTATTCTAGAAAAGTTAATTTAATACGAGACTTGTATTTCAATATTATCGTATACTTACGTTGATACCATGTATGCCAAACTACATATCTATAAATAATCATACTGTAAAGTTGCTTTATAATTTAATCATCTAGTTATTATATAAATATATGCTCATTACATAGTAAAAAGTAAATCATTTTACAGCATCCGACGTGCATTTCTTGGTCTACCTTCTTCAAGATCCATCAAATTTAAAATTTGCCGGGCAGACAGACAGACAAACAAAAAGGAACAGAAAGACAAAAACAAATAGACAGACACTGTGTTAACTATCGTGCCCCACAAAGTTCTCAGCTAGGCCATAGTAAAAGTATATAACAAATCCTACAACGAAGTTATGCAATATTCTGTCCAATGGTTATATAAATAAAAATCAATGATTTATTGTAGAATTAAGGCACTCAAAATCTTAGAATAAAAAAACATAAAAAGACAACAAACAAATAAATAATTTATTATTATGAAATAAATAGTGAATGAATTATTTTGATTTGTGATAATAACAATCATATACATAAGTTTTAGAAAAATAAGACTTTCACTTTATAATGTTCCAATACAGACAAATTTGATAGCAAATATTATTATACAGAAATGGAAAATAAATAAAGTCATTTACCGATTTAAGGTTTTATAGCAACTTAAAAATCACAAAAAGTCATTACATATTATTTTATATATACTATTCGATGTGTAACTTTGCTATTTTTAATATTATGATAAAACATGTTGTTGATTTTCAATGTAAAGATAATCAAATAGCAAAGTATCGATAAATGTTGCGTACGATGAAGTTACCAGAATCTAAAACTAATTTTTAAATATTTTTGTGTTAATTGCATTTTCGCTTTTTATGCAATAATTATGACACTTACGTGTTCGAGAAATACCCTCTTAGACTATGCAGAGGAAATATTTCCTGCCAAATTTAACGAAACAAGACTAAGAATAACTCGTGTATTAGTCATTTTGTGCTTTTTAATGCTGAATATTTTGCGTTATGTTTATATCAATGTCCTATTTTTGAAGACTTCATAAGCAGTGTATATAAGAAACGTATGTAAAACGAGTCTATTCACCATACGCTCTTTTTTGGGAGGAAGGGAGGAGTTCTTTCTTTTTGAGGGATATTTTATTCATTGTTTATGTTTCTGAAATGGTTTCAAAAATAAACACAGCCACATATGATTTTCATGACGCCACTCTATTGATCCGTGAACAAATGCTAAATAAGTAAATAGTTATCAAAAGTACCAGGATTATAATTTTATACGCCAGACGCGCGTAAAATATTTCTATGAAAACATAACATTTCTAAAAGGTTACAAATCCCTCAGGTATAGATGACCTTAGTTGAGTTTGCATAATCTTTTGGCTATATAGCTCCTCGACTATTTGCAGTATTCATACATCATTCACTTTCAAGTGTGTGGGTTTGGTCGCTCTAGGTAAAAAAAAATAAAAAGGTGTGCTGGAATCATCAAATTCATTAAGTAAATTGTCAATGGTTCATTGCTTGTATGTCAATTAGTAGTTTGATCCGAAACTTAAATTCCATGCCAAGAAGTCAAATTAAAATTAAATTCACATTTGTCCTTCAGTTTAACAAGGTCTCAATTGACGAATTTTAAAGTCAATTTACAAGACATATATACAATTGGTGATTACTATTTTTCATATATAAAGGTCAACCAACTATGTAAAATACAATACCAAAATATTATGTTACAAATGTATATCTACCTAAATTAGACAACAATATTCTATTTATTTATTTATCGTTTTCATTATGTATAGTTTACTGATTAAATATATTACAGTGACTAGCTTCCTATCATGGTGCCAATTTATATAACGAAAGAAGGCTAAATATAACAGGAAAAATTATATAAGATATCACAAAAACCTGAGTCTTTATTCAACTAAAGCATATTGTGAATTGGAAAAAAAATTATTCATGCCATATAAAATCCAATTATAATTTAACATAATATACAATTTGTTAAGCCATTAACCTATTTTAGACTAAAGTGCAATACACTGAGGGTAAACATAACTCAATGAAAATGAACAGTCGGACTCCTGACTTTGCACAAGAACAATCCTAATGTCTTTGTGAGCCCATGTCAGTTTTGATTTAAAGAGAATATAATTCAAGCTTCATTTAATCATTTCTTTCAATCATTAGAGTTCATACAAAAATAAATATGTATGTTACTTATCTGCTAAACACATTTGACAGAACTTTAAGCAATCATATTAGGACGAAAATGAGAACATTAACAAAGTCCAACATGTAGACAGCATTAAATATTTAAACAATAAACTTTCACGTTGAGTGTCAAATTACTGTACTTGGTTGTTATTTTTACAAAAATAAAATAGAAAGTCTTGAATGATGTTCTCCGGATGACCTTAATTAACTGAGTGGGTTAACTTGTAAACCTGATCGTAATTTATAAATCTATATAATAGTACGTGAAATTCAGACTTATTGTTCGTAGTCTTATTAACCGGGTTGTATGATCAATAGATCAGCTAAGCATACAAGATGATTAACAAATCTTCGGACTTTTGAGCATTATCCCAAACTATATATACAAAGGAGACGAAATGAAAAATTGTAAAAAAAAACCTGTAAAATTTAAGTTTACAGGTTTTTAGAAGACTTCATCAATATAAAAGGATAACTCAACGTACAGCAACAAAACAAACATTTAACTTGGCAGGAAAATAGATGAATGAATAGGGCAAGTAATATGGGTTGTCTGCAAATCAATGTTGATAAAGCAACTGACAGAAACAGCATGCATCAAAACAACTGAAATTGCAAAATACAGGACTAATACGCCGACTTAGAAAACCACGAGTCACTTCGAGGTATATGAAAAATAGCTTGAAAATAAAATAATGCATGGACATGGTAGTAGTTGACAATATCCAAAAAACACACTGGCTTAAGGAGTTTAAGAAAATAAACTTAGTAGTACCAATAATAGTTATGCCAAAGTGCTTACACCATAACAGTGGACGAAGTAAAAACTAATATACACAGCACTGCTTGCCCACTTTCTAACCAATGTATAATACATGTGATATTTTAATTTATATGGACACAAAAAGAGTTTCTCCTTTGTAATAGATAAGCATTCAATATAAAAAAAAGAATTAAAAAAATATATATATACACCTGGAAAAAAGTATTGCATCACTTCCATAGAAAACAATGTAAAATTACATGATTGTAGAATGTGATTTATTTGGGTTTACCAAATAAATCTAATCTATTTATGTTTTAAAATTGAATTCATGGTATTACTTTTCTTTTCATTTTCTGCATCAGATGTTTAGTTTGCTGTAAAATTTACTTTTATAAAATGTCGGTAAAGAAGACAAGACAAAGCTTGAATAATTTTTTTCTGTACATCTCTAAAAAGTGAAATCACAAAAATACTGAACTTAGAGGAAAATCATTTCGAAAAGTCCATAATCACATGGCAAAATCAAATAACAAAACGCATCAAAAACTAATGGACAAGAACTGTCATATTCCTGTCTTGGTACAGGTATTTTAAAATGTAGAAAATAGTGGATTAAACCTGGTTCTATTGCGCTAACTCTCTCATTTTAATGACAGTCTCATCAAATTCCGTTATATTTACATTGATGCGTTAAATAAACAGACACAATAAATAAAATAGTCAAAATATGGGTGCATCATTCATCATCGTATAACTAACAATGATGCGTATAATGATGCGTCTCTTTGGTCTTAATTTTGCCTGAAAGCTAAGTTGATAACACAAATTCGACGTTTAACAATAAAGGGATTAAAAGTATTTGTAAAAAGCAAAATGTACTCAATTTACAATCATGTGATTTTACATTGTTTTCAATAGAAGTGTTGTAATACTTTTTTCCAGGTGTTTAGTATAGGTTCAATTAAGGAATTACTTTTATTTTGTGTTATGTGTGTTCATTTTTTAGTTTTCATAGTATACGATATACTGATTAGATACGTTACAGTGACTAGCTTCTTATCATGGCATCAATTTATATAACCAAAGAGGGCTAAATATATAAAGAAAAATGGTTATAATTCACACAAAAAACCTGAGTCTTTATTCAACTAAAGTATATGATAAATTGGAATGAAATCTTCAAGTATTAATTTCATTAAAATTCAATAGTATTTTAACATTATTGACTTTTCCTTTAAGCCACATGAGCCGGTCAAAATTTGACATAAACAGCCTTAGTAATATTAGTATTAAAATTTTGTTAAGTAAAAGAAAATAACAAATTGTAAGTGTTATACGTCTGAGTATAAACTCATCATAGATACCAGGATTAAAGTATTTTGAACAAGATTCGCGTTTCATCTACAAAAGACTAATCAGTGTCGCTAATCCAAAAAGTTTAAAAGACAAAAATAGAGTGAAAAATTGAGAAAAAATGTGGACCAAAATTTCGAAATATTACCAAATACAGCTAAGGTAATATATTCCTGGGAAGTATTTTTCTTGAGTTTTCTTTATAAAAGCAGCAAAAAGCCAAACATGTATAATAAATATAGAAACGTTTGAAGGCTTATAATTGATAACCATATGCATATCATAATGTGTATTTCTCGTCAGGGGTGCTCGTAATTAAATATCTTAAGTTAATATAAAGAAACCGGCATTAAACATTATAAAAGATATAAATGGACGTAAAATATTCTACAACCCGGTAAAACAAGTGCATAATACCGGTATTGTAAAGTACAAATCTATTAAAATTTAGTATGGAAGATCAATTAATTAATTAATCATATTGCTATCTTGTTTTATAACAATGGTGGTAATAATTGTGGCGAATGTAATACGCTACGATGAAAAAAATCTATAAGATAGATTGAGAGATGTTTGGTAAAATTTAATGTTAAATCTCAATATAATTATCCGAGAAATGACATTTGATAATTCTTGAAATATTTATCCATTAGATCCTATCGTGCGTTTTAAAAAAAAATGAAAGCGTGGAATTAGGATGAATAAAGAAAGATAAAACTTATAATAAATCAATAAAACTCTGAATTCATATAAATGTTATTGAATCGGTTTATATCAATTTAATTTTAAAAATTACTTCCTGAATATGTCAGACATGTTTTCTATACAATATTGCAAATGAAAACGATTAAACAGTTTATGTGTTCATTTGTGATTATTAAATACAAGAAACATGTTTAATGTTTTTTTCATTGGTCAACTGTCTTTAACGAAGATTGTTACAATGTGGTTTTCTCTTTAATAGAATTCAAAACAATTGAAATCTTTCAAGTATGCACAAAAGGAGTAGCTTGGTAACCAAGAATATTTTTTTATCGAACTGGTTCATAGCAAGATTACAACAAATCACATAATAACCAGACCAAAAATTGCAAACAGCAAAGGACAGGAGATGGTATTTTTACCATAAATGGCAAATTGAGTAAAAAATTTAGGTAATTGTCTTAATTTGCGACACATAGCACTATCCTTAAAATATACAACTTGTAAAATTGACCATTCAAAAGCTATCGTCATACTAGTTTGGCACTGGTGCCGCCCGCAATCTTTTCATATATTCCTGGCCCCACTCTCTAAGTAAACCCTGGAAAGACAAAAGCAGCATATTATACTTTTACATTGGAGAGCTTATAACATATTATCTTATCTTATCTTATTATCTAGTTCATTCAAACAATCTGAATATAAATTCAAATACTTTGAGTATAAAAGCTAAAATAAAACTCAAAGTTAACAAAGCAATCTTGGAAACTAATGTACATCAAATTTATTTCGGTATCTTTTAGTTAGCATCACCACATACCGGATCTTTTCTTAACGAAGCAATACACGAAACACGCCAGAAATTTTCATTGATAAAGGTTGAAAACAGTGGTTCGCCATGCATTTTATACTACCGTATCCGTTCTCTTTCTATTTGAAATACATGTCATTGCAATGGGTTTTTATTTATTTCAATTTTAATATAAAAGATATTTACAAGTTTTGATAAATTGGATGTTGTTAGCCTAGTGGCAAATAGTTTTCAAAAGTACCAGGATTACAATTTAATAAGCCACACGCGCGTTTCGTCTACATAAGAGTCATCAGTTTTTCGAAAAATTCTAAGTTTTGTAACAGGAAATTTATATAAATGACCATATAATTTATATTCGTGTCAACACCAAGGTACTTACTACTGGGCTGTTAATAGCCTCGATTTATGAATATTTGTTTCTTGTGTTGCTTCTAACTTGTATTGGACGACAAAATATGTTAACAAATATAGGAATATAATTTAATACTATGAAAGACAAATTCGAAAATCAGAAGTAGTATTAGAAACCACAATACACTAGATAATCGAAAAACAAAAAATAAGTAGAACGAGCATCAAGATAAATATTTTACGTTAAGCCATTTTGGAAGAAAAAAATGTATAAAAAAAGTAAGGACGTTGAATATTTGAAGAATTATCTAAACAAATCTTTTATCGTATTCCATTACATGTTGTATAACAAATTAACAAATGAACACATTTTGAGATAAGACAAATGAACACATATTGAGATAAGACAAATGAACACATATTGAGATAAGACAAATGAACACATATTGAGATAAGACAAATGAACACATATTGAGATAAGACGTGGCACTGTTCTTGTCTATCCCAAATTTATGTATTTGGTTTTGATGTTATATTTGTTATTCTCGTGGTGTTTTTTCTGTTGCTTGGTCCGTTTCTGTGTGTGTTGCGTTTCGGTGTTGTGTCGTTGTTCTCCTCTTATATTTAATGCGTTTCCCTTGGTTTTAGTTTGAAATCCCGATTTTGTTTTTTTCCATGGATTTATGAGTTTTGAACAGCGGTATACTACTGTTGCCTTTATTTAAACAGAATTAGCGCCTTCTTTTTTGTCTTTCATTTATTTAACTTTAAACCGACTTTTGATAAAATTAAACGGATTAAAGTATTAGTTTTCATATAAAATTTAGATAAATTATGAACTAAACTCATCATAGATAAAAGGATAGACCATTTGTATTTTCGCCAGACGCGCGTTTCGTCTACAAAAGACGCCCGATTCAAGAAGTTAATAAGGCCAAATAAAATACAAAGTTAAACACATTCCTAAATCTTTGACTTCAAAGCTGTAACGGCTCTATAGATTAAGCCGTATGCATGCTGGATCGTATTAATTAGATGATATTATCCGTTGATTTTTGTCCTGCTAATTTCACAGCCTGAATACGTACCTCCGCATAATTGAACGATTTCGCCATTTTACCATAGACAGGTCGCATTTCTTCGTCAGTATATAAGTATTTTGATATTTCCGAGGGCATTGGCTATAAAATAAAATATAAAGCGATGGTACTTGTAATGCATTCAAAATTTGCATTTGCTTAAACTATTTGATAATAGGTCACATAAAATTTGTAAGATTTCGCCTTCTCCTTTGAGAACTATAAACAGGAGGCTAAAAGATGAGGTATACACAATAGAATATAGAACGCGTGTGTTATAACAAAAAGTATGCGCACGCTATTATAACACAAATGAACATCATTTATTGGTGTCATTGTGACGTAATGGAATTCATATATGTTAAGAATAATGATAGATTGTGTGTGCATGGTGTAGTATTTGCAGTTCTTAATTATCTCTATAATTATAGACAATTTATAAATATTAACAGTGTAGGGATGGATGGGTATACAAATGTTTGTTCTGTAACTGTTTAACTGTCTAGAAACTGAGAACATCATTTTCAAAAAGGCAGGGGTGAAAAAAAGCATGAATATATATAAGAAGATGTGGTATGAGTGCAAATGAGAATGTTCTGGAATGAACTCATCATAGATGCCAGACTGATGTTGTCTTACCATCATTGCTCTTCCTCTTGAACCCGAGACACGTCTAACTAAATACAACAAAGTTGTGGCAAGAATTTTCAGATTTCTTTCTGCTATATCTGACAGTTGTTGAGATGACAGTCCATAGTCCACTGGTTTCATTAACAACTTAAAGAATTAATAAAAGCAATCTTTCATTTAAACAGAATTTCACACACAAACATAATTCACAAATAAATGTAAGTATAAAAAATATACAAAACAAAAAATTCCTAAAAATTTTTGTAATAAATAAATAACTATCACGGATTACATCAGCTTTAACTCCCCTTGCCTTTACCCCTGACATATTCTAAAAATAAGTATATGTATACAAAATATGTGTTCATTTTACTCCCCTTGCCTTTACAACTGACATATTCCAAAAATAAGTATATGTATACAAAACATATGTTCATTTTACTCCCCTTGCCTTTACCACTGACATATTCCAAAAATAAGTATATGTATACAAAACATATGTTCATTTTACTCCCCTAGCCTTTACCCCTGACATATTCCAAAAAAAAGTATATGTATACAAAACATATGTTCATTTTACTCCCCTTGCCTTTACCACTGACATATTCTAAAAATAAGTAATAATTTACAAAATATATGTTCATTTTGTAAATTGGTGTAATTTGTAATTGTCTAAGTCAGCCTACTCTAAAACATAAAAAAAATACTCACTGTTGTGATGAGACTTCTAGATATATAAATTCCGACAATTAATAAGAAACCCTCTGCATCTCCTACTCCTGCTGTCCTCCCATTTTCTGTAAACTGCAGTCTGTCCTGTAATATGAAGATTGAAATTTATAAAGACCATACATTCTTTATTAACATGGTTTGAACTTAAATGATGTCCTCTTATGTATAGGTTTTCATTTTCAAAGCTAACCTTTTTTCATATTGTTCGCCAATTCCATTGTTTATACGCTATTAGAAAGTCAAAGCTGGTATGATAATTTGTATAAATAAAGAAAAATGGAGTATCTCACTGAGTCACCGAGTGAAAGGGCCAAACAAAAATTAAATTACAACAATTATCTTAATGCTTAATTATATCAGTAAAAAACGACAAAAGGAATAATCATGAATGATAAAGCACTAGCAATACTATAGTAAAGCAATTTTTGAAACATGGAGTGATTGAGAAGCGGTAGATAAAAAGTACAAATAAAACGCTTTAGTCGGAGAGCAACAGACAAGATCATGGAAAACGACGAACAAATAAAAACAATCTACACAACATAAAACTAAGGATTGAGCACGAATGAAAAGGAAGGGTATATAACCAAACTTACCAGTTCTACTTGCCAAAAATAACCATCAGGAAACCGTTTCCCATCTTTGATCAGTTCATATACTGCAGACTTTCTATGGGTTCCTAAAACACCAGTGCTTGGCTGTAAAAAACATACATAGATAATAGTATATCATTCAGTGATTTCTCATTCATTCATGATACATCACTTAGTGTGTGCATCTTCTCTTTTGGGCCAGAGTAAACCGCGAACAAAAAAATGCAAGTATTTTATTTCACGAATTTAAAAAATATTCAATAAAACCTCCTTTAACTATTTGGCAGTTTTTCACTGTCTTATTCAATATTATTCAAAACAAGCATTTGCATTAAAAGATGCTCGTGTATGTCCTTATCAATTTTAAGGATTTGCAGATCGGAAAGCTTCTGTAACCTTACTTTGCTGAGTTGAAAACTATATACCAATAATACAAGTCAGGAAGTGTTTGAGCTGTTGATTTTTTCATTTGATTATGGATTTTTCGTTTAAATTTTCCTCTGACACGGCTGGTAATCTACACACGCAGAACAGTTGGTTCTGCAATGAAAACCGTGAGAAGATTTTCCGGTTGTGCTTGAGTGGAGCAATTGTCACCGCTAAAAAGGTATGTACATTTCCAAATCGCAATTTTCTTATTCGACAGATCAAAATATTGAAAATCGGAGAATGCTATGCTGTGATCAATACTTTAACGAAGAGATACATATATTATTTACTGTTGTACATGGAGTGGAACTCCTACAAAATCAGTTGTCCCACGATAATTTGCCTAAAAAAGTGACATTTAGATTTTGTTATGGTTCTATTAACAGACCTACAAGTTTAAATTTACTTTTTATTCGGTCAATGGGTATGAATGTCGTTTTGGGCGGCGTGTACGCTGTCCGGTGTTGATAGACATCTAAATAAATCTAAAATCCTAATATTTTCAATGTGTCATGCGTGAGGGGATCGGTTCTGATTGAGGACATTGTGAATGCGTGAGGGGACTTGAAATCATATCTTTATATACAGGCTATCAGTCGTTGAAAGTTGCTTTATTATGGTTAGATTGTTTATGAAAAAAAAAATTGGTGTGCATAAATAAAAATTATGAGATAGAATTTTGAAATAACAATAAAAGACCATGTTTTCTTTTTATGAATAAATAAAGTCTAACCAATACATTTTAAATATGTGTCCAAATTCGTGAATTTGGGCAAATAATCGGTATAGTTTATTACCACAATTTGATATTAATTATTGATAAATGTTATACTAGTATCAGTATTGCAAATCTAATCCTGGATTCCGTCTATCCTTTTTTTGGGATATTGTTTAAGAAATTCATATGTTACGTCACTTTGTGCGATTATGGTTTTGGCTAATTCGGCTGTGAATTTTTATTTGCTGGTTAAGGTACTTTTATGTATCCGTTTTTATTGTGTAGTTTGTCACCACTTCGGTTTTATCATGTATATCTATTATAAAGTTATTTTATAAAACATCACTGGTTGCAAAATTATGAATTATTCCAAATAACAAGGATGTTCTTATTCCCGGAAGAAACCCTAGCCGTATTAGGCACAACTTTTTGGAACTTTTGGTCCTCAATGTACTTGTCTTGGCTTTAGAATTTTTTTATCTGAGCGTCACTGGTAAGCCTTGTTTGGACGAAAGACGCGTCTGACGTACAAGTGTTTTTAAACCTGGTACCTTTTGTTAGCTATAACTGGAGTGTTTCTCTGTCCTGTATGTTCTATTATTTATTTGTATTGTAGTCCTGTCATGTAATGTTGTCTTTAAATGATATATTTACCATTGCCGTAGTAGCGGGAGGTTTTGCATGCCACAAAACCGGGTTCATCCCACCATTTTTTTCTTAAAGTGTCCTGTGCCAAGTCAGGAAAATGGCCATTGTTAAATTGTTATTCGTTTCTGTGTGTGTTAAAGTTCAATTTTGTTTTGCAGTTGTGTCGTAGTTTTCCTCTTATATTTGATGTGTTTCCCTCAGTTTTAGTTTATAGTCCGAATTTGTTTTTTTCTCAATCAATTTATGAATTTCGACAACGGTTTACTACTGTTGCCTTTATTGGAGACATATTTGCAATTAATTGGTTAGACTGTTTATTCATATACAGAAAACTTTGTGATGTATTGTATAAATCAAAATATTCCAACAAATATCAAAATTTGTGTTTTCGCGATCCATTTAAAAAAAAATACCTAATACAAGAGGAGTTAATTCTTTTCGTAAAAATATATACTGGGCTGCTATAAAAAATTTCAACTTTTATTTGTAGCTAGAAACAAATCGTTGACAAAATATTTCCTTTTTATTGTTCGTAAAACCTATCTTCCTACAATGTTTTTCAAAATTCTATCTCGTTAATTTTGTTCATGCACACAAATGTGTTTTTTCATGAACAATCTGTCCACATTTAGGCAACTTTGAAAGACTCATAGTTTGGATATAATATTAATATGATTTCACTTCCCCTCACGCATTCACGATGTCCTCAATCAGAACCGATCCCCTCACGCATGTCATAATGAAAAAATGAGGTTTTTAGATTTATTAAGATGTCGATCAACCCCGGATAGCGTACACGCCGCCCAAAACGACATTCATACCCATTGACCGAATAAAAAGTAAATTTGAACTTGAGAGTCTGTAAATTAAAACCATTTTAAAATTTAAATGTCACTTTTTTAGGCAAATTATCGTGCGGCAACTGATAATGTAGGAGTTCAACTCCACGTACAACAGTAAATAATACATGTATCTCTTCGTTAGAGTATTCACCACAGCATAGCATTCTCCGATTTTCAATATTTTGATCTGTCGAATAAGAAAATTGCGATTTAGAAATGTATATACCTTTCGAAGCGGTGACAATTGATCCACTCAAGCACAACCGGAAAATCCTCTCACGGTTTTCATTGCAGAACCAAATGTTCTGCGTGTGTAGATTACCAGCCGTGTCTGAGTTCTGTATTTTTTGTGATTTTAATTTTTAAAGGATAAGAATAAATTGGTTAGCCTAGGTGTCGTAGTTGGGGGGGGGGGATAGATTGGTCATGAGTTTTGACTTCAGTAATAAACAACGAAAACTTTCCCTTAAGTATAATGTCATACCATAATTTCTGTCATGTGATAAACAAGATTTTCCACTACATATTGCAGTTCCTGAATCATGACCTGAGTTTCTCGTTCGTTTGTTCTTCCTCTTAACAAATTTGTTAAATCATAAGCTTTTGGGCTTATGATATCAGCTAAGACTGGATAAATATTGCCACTTGGCTGTAAAGAAAATAATTGTTACAGATACTCGTTGAAATGACATAATCAATCTATTCTTTTTAGTATACGATATCACGCATTTGGAGGTCTATCTTTATGTCAATTTTTCAACGTTATAGAGCTTGGAGACGAGATTTTTTCAATCTTCACATGGAAACAAAGGGAATGAAAATATCAAAAGAAAATATAATTCCTCTACTTAAGATATCTATATTTTCAATTGCTTCTTTCGTTAGTGTGCTTAAGTGTTTTATTAAATTTTGTCTTAAGCATGATACTTTAATTTGTATTCATATAACCGTACACATTGTTATCATATTTCAAATAGTGCATTTTGGGTTCTATAAGACTTTCTGAATATCGGTCTATTGCTGTAAATTATTCTTACATACTTTTGATTTTTTAACTCTGTATGCGTACATTGCCTATGTAAATTTAAAAATTGTTTGTATGCAAATTGAACGACAAATTTATGTGACGTGTATAATTTTTCTGACGTCAGACACTCAAATCAATCCATGTGTTCGTAGATAGTAGATGTTTTTGTGTCCTGTTAAATTGTTCCTTTTAAAATTATTATACGATGATGACTGATGTACCCATATTTTGACTATTTTATTAATTGTGACTGTTTATTTAACGCATCATGTAAATGTAGCGGAATTTGATGAGACTGTTATTAAAGTGAGAGGGTTAGCGCTATAGAACCAGGTTTAATCCACCATTTTCTACATTTGAAAATGCCTGTACCAAGTCAGGAATATGACAGTTCTTGTCCATTCATTTTTGATGCGTTTTGTTTTTTGTTTTTTGATTTTGCCATGTGACCATGGACTTTCCAAATTGATTTTCCTCTGAGTTCAGTATTTTTGTGATTTTACTTTTTATTACTCCAATTGCTCATATGTTTGTAAAACCCAGAGATAAAACTTTTTTTTTGCTTTAATAAAAATCGACGATCAGAAACGAGTTTAGACACAAAGGAACATGCCTGTACCAAGTCACGAATATGACAGTTGTTAAATATTCGTTTGATGTGTTTGAGCTTGTGATTTTCCATTTGATGAGGGACTTTCCGTTTAGAATTTTTCTCGAAGTTCGATATTTTCGTAATTGTACTTTTACGCAAACTTATAAAATCTTGCCCCATTTCTCTGTTAATTCAGAGATACAAAAGATAAAAAAAAATAACAAAAGCCTAGAATATTTCTCGTTTTAAAGCGTAAACACACAAAGGGACAGGAAAGCAAATCAAATAAGTTTTACTTACATTTAAATAAATTCTATGTAAAGCTGCCACAATTTCTTTCAGAATAATACCAAATAAAAATACACTACTTGGTCTGTTTCCTTGATTCTAAAATTCATAATTAAAGACATTATTACCGAAGGTATTGCAATTAATAAAATACAAGGTTTGTATAACAAAAAATAAATCTTAATTAAGTTCACTGTTGCAAGTTCAAAGTTATACAAAACATATACTACTATAAGATTATTGTAACAATTGCATTAATTATGATAAAACCATGAAAATGAAGAGGGAACCAAATGCATCAGACTATACGTTCTAACAAAAACTGACAGAAAGAGCTTATGGTGAGCAAAATTAAATTATGTTATGTATGCAGTCAGCAAATTCAAGATGAGGGTAAATGTAAATATAAATTGATTTTTGTTCGAAACTTTAGGTTTACTTACATGAATATCATATTTTCATATCCCATAGACAAACACTATAAACATCATTTATATTTGAAATATAAAGATTGGAACCTTGAGTTACAACTCAGCTTAAGGATTATATTTTTGAAAAAGGAGTCACCTAATAGTTTTCTCTAGTCAATAATGTGTCTAGAATACTTTGCTCAATGCAGCTTATTGTTGAGGAAGGAAATATCTATGGATGTTTATAATATTACTGTCTCGGCTTAAGTTTACATGAGATGTATATGAAGTAAATGTGACTATGTCTATCTTTATCGTATAATTCATCTTGTATCATGTGTATATAATTTACCAGCTACAACTTTTTCGTCCGATCGTTTCCTGATGAAGTAGAACTTAAACATATTTGACAATAGAAAAATTGGTTTCAACTTTAGATTTTATTTCCCAAACCCGTGAGTTTAGGCGTATTGTGAAATTAATTTGATTATTGTTTACAATCCTCCCCATATAATCGTGGAGCTTACCACATACAAAGCTTTGATTAAATGAAATACTAATACTCTTTATTTCATAAGTTTAAGTAAAAGTAAGATCATTTTGGAAGGTATAATGCAGATTGTCTTCTATATATTGTTTTGAAAGATGACTTATTAAGACTATTAAGACTACTTGCTCAACTGTTTGTTAGAATTATGGTTAAGCCAAGTGCACATTACCAATTTTATTAAAACTGTTCTAGGAAATATCTAGATAATTAAGGTAATGTTAGATAACACGAAAGTGTTAAAAATGTAAGAACTTTATAATAAGTATTGCTAGATTAACATGTATTAGTATGTATGATAAGTAATACTATTAGTACTAGATTAATTGTCAACACACATTTGTTAGTATTAAAATCAAATGCAGATGGTGAGTACATAGTGAGTACATATAATTTGTTCTGTGCGAAATAAAACCACAAAAGACACATAACTAACCTCTAGTCGACTGTAAATAACATATATTAAAACAAAGGATGAATTTGTAAGTTTGAAAATAGTTTGATATAAATTTTCGGTAAAATTTTCCCCATGAGTTTCAAAATTCATAATGTTCTGATGTATAGAATAAAATGTTAGATAATGGTCTGTATAGAAGTTATTTTATTCGATTTATTGGGTGCTCTCTTCTAAATGACCCCTCACATAAAAGGGACCATGATTTCATTTATATTCATAATTCTATAACACAATTTCAACAGATTTTCTTCTTAAAATATTGTTTTAAAGGAGTTTCTAAATCAGATTGCCTCGACATTCGATTTCCCACGCTGTTTTAAATCGTCTTCGGAAATGGGAAGGCTGTTTAAAGATATCAGATAACTATATTAACTATTCATATTTCTTAGATAGGATATCACATATGTATCCAAAGTAGGACATACGTTTATATTTGTTTTTAATTTTTAGGTTAATCAAAAAGTTTTTGTTCCCATATGGTATTTGCCAAGAGGACGGACGACATTTTAACACGGCGTGATAATATAGGGTTATTGCATTTATATTGGGAATATTGTCCCGAGTAGAATTTTATATTGCACAAGCTTGCGAGTGCAATATATGTTCTACGGAGGACAATATTCCCCAATTTTCATTCAATAACCCTTTTATTGTATAGCAATATAATATTTGAAAGTAAAACTTGGTTTGATCTAAGATTAATTCGTTGATGACATCATGAATTTTGAATATTTATTGCACTAGTGCAATGTTAGAATTTATCACACATTTTGTACTGATATGTACGATTTTGCATGGCCAATAATAGCCGGAAGTCAAGGTTGTTTATCCGCCCTCGGGGCCGATATCGATATCAGCCCTCCAAATCCATATCAAGCCCCCGAGTTTAACTTCCGGTAAACTGTCAATCAAAGACTATTTGTAAACACAATGAACATGATGAAAAGAAATTTAGAAAGTTACGAATCTGCTGTAGAAGAAAAAAGTAGAAATCAACTATTTGCAATTCTTAGAATTAATATATTTATTGTTTATTATTTCTGAAACTTTTCACAAAACGTTGTTTACCTACTGTGATACGAACTTTTTTTTTTAACTCACAGTGATACATTTTTATTTTATTTTCGTTAAATATCTTTTTGATTTTTGATAAAATATCAAACATAATTTGATGTAAGCTATTTGTTTTTTCTTGCTTATAAATATGTGATAAATAGATTATTACATGTCATTTTTCATATGGTCCCTGGTATCAGCCCTCTGGCTTGATATGGGAGTCTAGGGCTGATACCATGGCCATATGGAAAATGCCATGTAATAATCTATAATTATTGCATGCTAACTTTTGGTTAATTTCTGTGGGAAATATTATATTGCTATGCAATACTATGTCTTACATTATCGATCGTTATTGATAGTTTGTCATTCATTACATCTACAATGTATGTAAATTGTCGAAAAAAAGTAGATTGTATTTATACGATTTGACTTATAATTCACCCGTCAGGATGACCAATATAAATTATATCATAAGTCAATCATAGTAATGGACTTCAAATCAAACGTATGTTCCTTTCAGTTTCTGAGACAGCTATCGTCAAAACAAACTCTTTGACTAGGTATTTCTTTTCAAAGAAAATGTAAATATTGCAGACGAAAAAAATGTCGCATTACCATATCTAATAATTTGCAATTATCTACAATGGGGAAGCATCCAAAAAATAAGATTTCAAGACGTTAGAAGTATATTTCCATGTCTTAAAGTAGTAATGTAGTTGTATGCGCATTTTTTTCTTCAAAAAGTTACTTTTCTGAATGTGGTTTAGAGTAACATTGTTAATTCATACAACTGGATGATTAATAATAAATATTATTTACCAAATCTATTGTATGTTTATCCTGAATATACGCAAAATAAAATATAGTTATCATGTTTATGCTTTTTGCTATAAATGTTTTGTTTTAAACAAATATAAAGGTTTTTATTCGTTAAATGTTGGATCAGTTTTAATTTAATTATTTAATTTATCGAATGTGATGGTAACATTTAATGTTGCTATGAATTTACGCGTGATCTGAAAACGCTTTTAACTTTTAATTACATGATTGAAATTCATTTTTAACAGAATGTGTCCTTTTGTGGGTGTTAGTAGGTTCTACCTTTTCTGCTAATTTTTTTAGTGAAGCTATAAACCAAGCAGCATAACCAATGTGACGAAACTTCCGAAGTCTTTCTGAAAATAAAAAGAATATATAATAAAATTAAGGCTACAATAAACATCAATTGCGAATATGATTACTCAGAATATATTAAAATCAAATCACTATTTATAAAATTCATGAAGAAGCTATAGGAAGATGTGGTATGAGTGCCAATGAGACAACTCTACATCCAAGTAACAAATTATAAAAGTAAACCATTATAGGTCAAGGTACGGCATTAGGTGAAGGAACACATAAAGTTATGATTATAATTCGGTTTTCTTAGACAAGATTGTATTTCTTACAAAGATTGATATGTATAAACTTGCTGCAGATAATATCTTAACATAATAGTAAAACAAAAATTTACTTTACAAATAATATGCAAAATATACTTACTTGGACCAGGAAATGGATGCTTCTTTCTTACCGATCTTTTTGCTGCTGCTCGAGAAAAAAAACCATATTTACTGTAAGTGATTAAAGTCATCTATGTTTTATGGAATTGCATAAAAATATTTTGACTTTGTTCCTAAAATTTTATACATGTGCATTTTACTGGCGTTCGACCATGATGCTCGGGCCCCCTACTTTGAAATTGAGTGAAATTTTCTTGAATTTTAATTCAAAGTTTTAAATACGATTTTGGACTCTTGATTCAACTTGAACAACTTTACAAGACTTGCAGATTGTTACAAAAAAACTTAATGCGACTTATCACTATGTTTGAACTTGTCTTGTTTACCATTCCACAGCACGATTTTTATCCCAATTTTCTATGAGGTTATTTTTACTGTTCATTGTCAGTTGTATGTATGTTTGTTATAAAATAAGGCGATAGAAGTAACAAACAGAAACATGGAGATTCAAATGGCCTTCAAAATATGCGTTCGAGTCTCCTGCTATGCTTGTATCATGCGCCATTAATGCGAATTCAACCAATATAAATGTCACAATTGGGGATGGGACACAATCGATAAAAATATAGATCCGATGACTTAACTGGAATCTTTACTATTTAAGACCGCGAAACATGTCATTACTGAGTTGATTCACCTCGTGTATTTGTCAACCGATTTATGAGGATGACCGTAAAACTTATGAAAATGTCTACCTCATATACCTGTTTGATCAGTATTTGTGTAAGAAGCAGAGTCCTATTAATCAAGTACATATAATGAGAAAATACGATATATACAGCAATGCAATGTTTTTCATTTCTTGGAATGACTAAACCTATTTTTTTCTGGATGAATTTAGATTTCGAAAGATGCCCTCTGAATTGCTTATGTTTTATCATACCAAGTGTCACTTCATATTTAAGCAGATAGTCACTATGTTATCATTCGAAAACATGTATTTTAAGCAAATTTCCTCGATTTTTTTTGTTTAAGTTTAATATGTGAGAAGTTGATACAGAATGATATAAAAAATTGAAAAATCACTAGTGATGATATAGGTATCAGTGACAGTTACAAGGGCTTCATCAAATCCCTAATATATGTTTAATGTCATGTCACGTGAAAAAAAACCAGCTAATTTAGTTGTTTTGGAGGTACATGTATATCATAAATAAAGGCAAGAGTAGTGTACCGCTGTTCAAAACTCGTAAATCGATGGAAAAAAAACTTAATCGGGGTAACAAACTAAAACTGAGGGAAACGCATAAAATATAAGAGGAGAACAACGACACAATTAAAATGTACAACACACAGAAACGGACTAAGCATTAGACAACATCCGATGAGAATAACAGATATAACATCAAAACCAAATACATGAATTTGGGATAGAAAAGTACCGTGACATGTCTTATAGTAATGTGAATTCACAAAGTGTATATGATATGGCTTTTTCAATATCACATCTGTGTATCAACCCGAGACACCAATATGATCCTAACTCAACCACAATCTGTATAAATTCTTTACCAATATCCCTCCAGCAGAGCTCTTATGGTTATATTGATAACTCGGGTTGATACGGGTGTGTGATATTGAAAAAAGCCATATGATATTCTCTTTATAGCAAATCTTTAAATGAAATAACACTTGATAAACATGTTGAGTCAGATCCTAGTTTATAGATTTATCTTTTTCAAAAAAAAAATCAAACCGGAAATATGTTATATCCAGAACAAACGCATTAAATTAATAAAATGTTGTTTTCATCTTTTCATCAATTGTCTGAGACCTTTATCACGTATTACTAATAGGCTTACATGTTACTAGTAACATAACTAATTTATTATAAACTTATGTCACCATGTCGCCACATAAGGAATTTATTGTTGCGAGCAAACTTTTAATCAAGGCAAAAATTACATTGTCCATGAAGTACCGATATGAACGCATTTGTAATTTTGATGTGTCAGTTACTATGAATGTTGGCCGTAACTAGGCATCTTATTTTAGTGAGGCAAAATAATTGAGCCGAGCGAAGGGAGGCGAAATGTTAATGGTTTGAATATAGACAATTTTTATATAAATTTTTCATATTTTAAGACTTTTACAAACATCAAATTTTTAACAACTTTATTTAAACGTATATGTAAGATAATGATCCAAATGTCACTGTTTTGAGTCTGCTGTCAGAACATAGAGCAAACATCGATTCAGTAGAGTTTGCCAAATTTTACTATGGCCGGTTCAGTCAAATCGTTTCAGAATCATTATTGGTCTGCTGATATCCTTATCGCGATGAACATAGAGCTCTCGCCACTCATGCATGCTCAAATCAAAGTTTTCAGTCGTTTCAGGGCAATCTGTGTTTCTAAAGGTAGCACATTATCATCAACATAATGAGCATTGTCTTCTTCCAATTCCTTCTCCATCAGCAATTCGGTAGCAGCATCGGTAGTAACAGTTTTGTTCGCAAAGGGGAACTAAGCTTTCCTGCATGTAATCACCATCATACAGTCGCAGTAACAAAATATTAAACTCGCTTTTATGCTGACAAAAAGTAGACAAACTAGGGATATAATAAGATAATATACATGTATATGATTCTATCTATAGAAATAAAATTAAAAATGGAAATGGGGAATGTGTCAAAGAGACAACAACCCAACCATAGAAAAAACAACAACAGAAGGTCACCAACAGGTCTTCAATGTAGCGAGAAATTCCCGCACCGGAGGCGTCCTTCAGCTGGTCCCTAAACAAATATATACTAGTTCAGTGATAATGAACGCCATACTAATTTCCAAATTGTACACAAGGATCTAAAATTAAAATAATACAAGACTAACAAAGGCCAGAGGCTCCTAACTTGGGACAGGCGCAAAAATGCGGGTTTAACATGTTTATGAGATCTCAATCTCCCCCCTATACCTCTAGCCAATGTAGAAAAGTAAACGCATAACAACACGCACATTTAAAATTCAGTCCAAGAGAAGTCCGAGTCTGATGTCGATGAAGTAACCAAAGAAAATAAACGAAATGACAATAATACATAAATAACAACAGACTACTAGCAGTTAACTGACATGCCAGCTCCAGACTTCAATTAAACTGATTGAAAGATTATGATTTCATCATATGAATATCAGGCATAATCCTTCCCGTTAGGGGTTTAGTATCATACTATCATAACATATATGAGAAGAACATAACCCGTGTCATGTCAACAACTGGTTTTTTAATAAATGTGTTTAGTTCCGATGCAAATACCCTATAAGTGAATCAATATTTACGCCAAAATACGTAATCTTTAATGACCTGACAACAGTATCGTAACTATATCCCTTCCTAATAAGTCTATTTAAAGGTTTTGTTAGTTTGAGTACAGGGGAATTGGAATGGAGTTTTTGACGTTTACATGTAGGTCCGTAATTTCAAATTATTTCTGGTGGTATTTTAGTTCCAGAATCTGTAAATTTAGGGGTTAGGGATTGGGGTGTCAGATTCCGAAAACCCCAATATAAAAAAACGAAATTCCGTAGTCCAGAATATCAAGTAAAGATAAAATTCTGCGTTAAAGGTTCTACCATTCCTTATAATATTGGAATATGGGTTTTTCTTTCATTTTTTTAAGGTTAAACAAAACATGAATAAAAACTAATCCATGCATGTTTCATATTATTTATATTTTATTTATCTGTAAAGAGAAACATTTAAGTTCGTGAAATGAATACGCAGACAGGACTGTCCCCTCGCGATGCCCAGTACTTGATTTTTCAAAAGTTGGTGAAACGAAGAAATGAATTCGCAGACGGGACTGCCCCCTTCCGAAGACCATTACTTGATTTGGCAGTTTACTTATCGTTTTTGGATTGTTCTAATGAAGTTATATGCAATATTCAGACTGTTCACAAAAAAAAACTAGTTTATTAGAATTACTCCTTCTTTACCGTCAGTGTCGCTTTTCCTTTTTCTGCAAGGGCCAGTTTTTAACTATAGAGATCCCTGATGATGATTATTGTTTCTATGTTAATATCACCCGTTGAGATGCTGAGTTATATCCAAGAAGAATAGTTTAAAAGGAATGATGACAAGTTATAGAAATTAAGGTTGAGACAGAACAACAAATGACTAGTATATTAATATATATATGTATAAAAAAATAATAGTGTCGAAATTTTAGTGAGGCAATTGCCTCACTTGCCTCAAGGGTAGATACGGCCTTGCGCGGCCGGCGGCGGGCGGGCGACGGCGGTGTGAGTAAATCTAAAACCAGAAGAACTGCGAGGAAATGTCATGAAATGTTATCATGCCCCAACAAAAATAAATTAATTAAAAAACTCAATAGACTTACACTTACACTTTTGTTTGGGGGCTTGACAATTTTCATAACATTAAAAAACACTTTTTAATTAAGAAATAATTCCTTCATGTCATGCTCTATGCTCATTTTAACATGGGTAGGCATTATATTTGTCGATATTTTACACTGAGCGTTAGCGTTAGCGTTAATAAGACAAATCCAGTATGTTTAAAAGGTCGAAGCGTACGAAGATACATCAAAAATATTTAGCTGTTCCGGTTTCCACCCCGTGGAGTCTGTACATCACATTTCATATTTGATAAGTTTAAAAAATACGAGAAGGGTAAATATATGTTGTTCGATATAACATTTATTATAAAAGTTTATGTAAGCTACTTGAATATATATCTTTTATAGAATAACGATGGAAACAACTTTGATAGAAACAGTAAATGTGTGCGCATGTGTCAAACATATTTTGTGCTCATTAGTACACGGCTTTGTTTACAAAGCGTAATAAGGACGTCATATTAGACTCTAGGACAGTTTTCCGGTAAAATAAATACACGTAATTCAATAAAGATCTATCAGTTCGAAGATAATTTAAAACTTATCTTTCTTTGTACGTTCAGTATAACTTACCCACTGGTGGAGGTGATAATGACCTTGCCCTTGGTTCTGCTATGCGTGTTTGTGCAGGTGCCATTCGTCTCTCTGTTATAGCTTTACAAATGAAGTCAAATTTAAACATTATCATTATAGTTCAATAATAAAAATAATGCACCATTTGGAAATTTGATATTAAGATCATAGTCACTTTTCGTATGCTAGTATTTGAGAAATTGTTATAATTTTATCCTTAATGTTTTGCAAGTAAATTTTTTATCATCTGGAATTTGAGTGTTTTCAATATGAAGGATTATATGCTAATCTTCATTTCGAATATCTGTCTGTTTTGTATTACGGGATTAAACATTCATTTAAACATGTAATTTATGGAGAATTTACTTTCTTTTCTTTAATGATCAGAAAGCAGTAAACACTTTTTTTTAAATATAAAAAAAAAACCATAAACAGTTTAAAGGAAAATAAACGCAAATGAAATTATACACAACAAAGCAAAGCAATTGAATTAATTTTAAATACGAAAAATACAGATTATGGTTACTTGATAATCATAAGAAAAGAAAGTATACCAACGACACCGTCCATAATAACAGCAATTGTTAAACAATGATGAGTTTGATACTAGTTGAATGTTTAATAGTTTAAGATAAATAAAAATATATTTATATTTCATAACGAGTTAGCTTAATATTACCTGAAATTAGCAAATTTCAATCAAAATAGAAAATGCTTCTTCCCGAGCATCTCTGTTGTCAGTACTTCGGTACTGACATGATTTATAACTTACCTTTCTTTAATACTATGTTCATAAATTGAAATATATTAGGGAATTTAGGTTTCGAACTCGTTCAGGTAAGACTGTCTTGAGATTAATTTTGTTATTCCTGTTAGCTCCTTGAGTCTTCATGTATCTATACTTTTTTGCTGTATGTCTTGTGTTTCACTGTTTCTGATGGAGGTAAATCCAGAAAGGCGGTTCTGGCACATAATAATTATGAAGTGTTTATTTTGGGACTGAATTAATTTTGTTGATGATTTTTAAACGATATTCAATTCTAATGAGTTGTAAAACTAAGTTCCTGAATTGAAAAATGTTTATCTGGACCATTTTTCTGTTCAATTTTTGTAATTGAGCGGACTGATACGAACATCATTTTTGAGAATTTAGCAAAAATAAGAATGTGTACCTAGTACAAGAATGCCCCATCCGCACTATCATGTTCAGTGGACCGTGAAAATGGGATAAAATCTCTAATTTGGCATTACAATTAAAAAGATCATCATATTATAGGGAACATGTGTTCTAAGTTTCAAGTTGATGGAACTTCAACTTCATCAAAAAACTACCTCGACCAAAAACTTTAACCTGAAGCGAGACAGACGAACGGACGAATGGACGAACGGACACACAGACCAGAAAACATAATGCCCATAAATGGGGCATAAAAATAAATTTAGTAAATGATCCTCGGTGCAAACAAGTTGTAGTCGCGGAGAAAAGTAGTGAATGATAATATGTGAAAGCAATCATTAAGATACATCTTACGGAAATTTCGCGATAGGATATACCAATGGCAAACAACGTACCGGAATTTCGCATTATGATATATCATTGACGAACAGGCTACGGATGTTTTGAATAATGATACCTCATTGCAGGACAGGCCAATCAAATAAAGTTTTGTGTTATCACTTGTTGATATCAGTCTCCGTTCAGTGTGACGAGAGAATTATTTTCAATGCGGAAAATAGGTAACAGTACGTAACATAATGACAATGCATATTGACAGGGTTTTTAATGTTTTAGCTGTCATTAATTAGTAATGGCAGTAGAATATGCAAAGCAGTATTTATACATATTTGATTACATTACATTAGATTTGTTTTCCACTACAAACCAAGTACGTGTTCATCCTTTCATTACACTAAACTCCAATTGAAAATTTTAGGGTGCCATATATGCAATGAAAAAATACGCGGTTAACGTATACGAGTCAGCATCTAATACGATTCGTGGTCGAATTATAAATTTGCTGATTAGTTTTGAACTGTAGGATTTTCATGTGTATTCATGTCCAATTTACTGAGTTCTCATTTGAAAGTTGTGTGTGCATGTGATAGTTTTACATTTTTAATCGGACATACATTTTAATTTCATGAAAGTGCGTCCTTTGTTGAGGAGTAGATGATAACGAAATTCTCATGAAAGTGAATGCAGCTAAATTCATGAACATAAAAATAGGAAAACATAATTATACATCAAAAGTAAAAAACAATGGTAACCTTTACTAATCACTTGAATGCATCAACCACTTTATTGAAGAATATATGTTTCAGATTTTTAAATATCATTGCATTAATAGTATCAATTCACAATTTTCCAAATAAGAATGCAGGACAACAAAATGTTCGATATTTGTTAAACCTTTAGTCTGTAAGATCCACATCACTGTAATAACTTATATAGTAATCTTGTAAAATCAAGCAACAATTTGGGTGTAGGACAAGGTTGTTTGGGCTGTTTGCATTTTTATCAATACAGCATCAAAAACTAAGTGTTTTGTAAATTATCAAAATACAAAAAAAATGAACTTAAGAACAGTGAATTAAGGCAACGCAAGGAAACAAAATCTAACGAAAAAATAAACCATTTTTTTTTAAATGTTACTCTTTTCTTATATAAACTATTCCGGGATGGCAGCACACTCACTGGTTGCACGCCCAGTTAAATATAAAACATAGCAAACTGTAATTGTAGACAAAAAATAGAATAGAAAATCTTCGGATGTGGTTCCTCGGGAAAAGAATATATAAAGGATAACAAGCTTACAATGAATGATCTGATTGACATAATTATCGGACTATAAGGTTGTTATTCAACAACGTAAAAAGTAAAATCACAAAATACTGAATTCCGCAGAAAATTCAAAATTTAAATTTACTGTATTTATATGTTAACGGAAATGATAACAAAATTATATTATATGTATTATGAGTTAGAGTCTGTTGAAAAATGTGTGTTGCAACACATCTTTAAATGGATTATATATCGGTAACTATTCATAAGTTTACTCTTCTTCGAATATGTAACCGAGTGTAACTCATTGGAAAGTTATTGAACGAAGAGTTCCTAATATTAAATTTAAAATACATCTCCTTGAAAATTTAACAAACGTTTGGATCTACGTTAAGGAATATTCATTGTATATGTCTTATATAATCACGGAAATATTTTCCAAAAGGTTTGCCACAGGTTTTTTTTCTTGTTTCTTAACAACAACAAAAATGTGATCCTGTCGTTGGTAACCCTATGATTGTTCCTAGTTGAATTGGAAATGCATTCCTTATGGTTAGACATGTTTATATGGGCTTTGTGCTGTTAAATTCTTTATTTCATGTAACAAAATCAATTAAAGGAAACTGTTTCTTTATGGCAGTCAGACAGTTACCCGACGACACAAAAATACCAATTTCCTTTCAAAGATTCTGTAGACTTTCGTCTTTTTTTTTATTTAGTCACGATATTGTTCGACTTACTTCCTTTCTATATTTTTTTGGTAGTGCCTTTGTTATCGTATTACTTTCATACTGTAATTCGAACTAACCTGCACAGAATAAGTATTGCCGTAAACAACTCATCTACATAAAATATAATTTTGTTTCTTTAAATAACCTTTTTAAGAGTTTTCCCATCTAGAATTTTTCGGTACCTATTTCCCGATGTTTTACTGGTCGTCATTTGTAAAGTTAACACAGTGTCTTCGCCCACACCAAATAGCAAGATATAAAGGGCAAAAAAAAACTAGTGTTAAACAGTTCAAACAGGACAACCAACGGTCTAATCTATATAAGAAACGACAAACACTTATATTCCACATAAACACACGACAACCACTGAACAACAAACACCTGATTAAGGACATGTACAAACAAATACAGCGGTGGTAGAACGTCTTAACAGACACAAAAGTTCACCCAAAACATTAGCATAACATTACAACATAGATAGAAACACATTAAAATATCAATTGAAAGGCTTAACTCGATCCAAGAGACATTTTAACAAAATCAAGTAAATATACAGTGTTATTTGTTGAATGAGGAGAATAAGACTGGATTATGGCTTGTTTTGTCAGTTGAAACATAGGCAGATGTCTCTGCCGCTGTTCAAGTGAGGGATTTATGTGTGTTATAATACATCATTTTGAAACGAAATTGTGATAGCTTGCTGTACCGAATATTCAGAGATGTGTTCACTAGTTGACATTGTTTTGATTAAAAAAAAATCAAAAACCCATAACTTCCTTTGACTTTAACGAATCAAACGTACGATATAATAAAGTAAAGAAAATATGGCGAGTAATCCTACCAATTATAAAAGCCTTCCTTCATACTGTCTTTGAGTATCGATTAGACAGACAGATGGTACTGAGAAACTTACACGCGGCACAATGGGACATAAAAAAAACCCTTCTATCTCATGTATCTGTTTACTTTCGCAAATCCAAGGAAAATCTGATGCGGTGAAATCATCAGGGAAGATTTAAATAATCAACGCAATATGATGTCATCGACAACAAAAGTTGACGATTGATCCAGTACAAAAGTGTTTATGAGGTCAATTGTATTTAGGGATAATAATGTTTTGTTTGGTAATTAAGTTGGAGCTTGTTATATCGAAAACGAATAAGTAACATGAAACAAGTATTATTTATCTTGGGAAAAACAGTCGTATTTATTATATCTGGTTTTGCTGTCTTTGAAAGGGAACAAAATATTTCGTAACTTCAATGATTATAAAACTATAATATGAACATAACGGGTCGAGTTATGATTCATCCTAAAACGTCTATGGGTTAGAACTAAGCATACGTATTCCCTGAGATTTGCCAGACATTGTAGATTTGTAGGCTTTCTGAAGATCATAAAGATATTTTGGAAAGACAGCAAAACAACTCTTAAACATTTACCCATATTTTATAAAAGAAGCAAATAGACAAACTATTTTTTCTTGGGTTTTTATTCAATAATAATTGTATAAAATGTAAAAATATACAAATATATAAATATTAACAAAACTAAATGGAGAAATATTATCTTGTTTGCTACTCGAAATAAGCAGTTTAACTAAAACTCATATTAATTAAAAATGTCTTGAGCAAGGTTCATTATCAATTGTCAGCAATGGGATTAATTTTATAAATTGAACTAATTAGTTAATGAAATTATCATTTAACCAAAAACAAAAAAAGTAGCTGTAACCAGCTCTCTTTGAGGAGGACATCACTCCATTGAGAACCCCTTGAGTTACAGTTGAATGCCAAAACCCTAACGAAACAACATAGACAAATATCCAAACTGGTTCTAAACAGATAAAAACCGGTGCAGCTAAGTTTGCCTGATTAGTGTGAATGTTATACTTAATGAAAATTCCCCCAAAACACGTTTATTAGGTTTGATTCATATATCCTAGATGGTCATTTACGGAAAGTTAATCAATTAAGAGTATTTTTTTTTAAATAACCAATTATCAGTTTCGGCCAATGAAATCATTGCATTCTGATTTGTTTTTCTGAGTATTTTAACAAGTAAAAAAGGATTAACAAAAATCAATTAAATTTATTCACTTATTCTTTCTATTACAAAAATTGAAAAGTGAGTTTATGAGATTTCTCAATGAAACATATTATGCATATTACCATTATTATTTTCAAAATATTGACAACGTATTGACAATGAAAATAAATATTGAATTAATCAAATATCACAGATTTCGGATCACATATTCTAAATTTTAAATATCTACTTTTACAAATCTCAAGGTAAAAAGTCTAAACATTACGTTACACATTATGATATCTGCAAATGCAAAATAAATAAAGGAGCCTTAGTTTTATGATCACATTGCATACAAATATGTGCCAACAGTCATACCACTTTGGAAATCTTTTACCCTTTACAACACAATAGCACCAAAAGTAATCTACACAATGACCTATAATGATTACACTTTACCCACAAATTAACTTCTTTTCGAAAGTTTGATATTAAAGAGCTGTTCAGCTGTCTTCATATAATAAATATCTTTTTTACAAATCTAAATTTCTGTTAAAGTATGTTCTTCTGTGGCTGACACATCTCAGGAAATACATTTCAAAGTTCAAAGTTGACGTCAATGGTATACATAGTAATTAGACCCTGATGCACCATTGGTAAAATAGTTTCCTGGAGTGGTATGGGCTGAAAAGATAAGAAACACAGTTTTAGTGTTGGAAACTTTTATTCGAATTTCCTTTTTGAAAAGTCAAAATATCACGGGAGATATTTTGAAGTAGTGTACCCACTTTCAATATTCCACCTTTTAAACACTGCTTTGACTATATGCCAATAAAACACTTTACATTTTTTTTCATTTTTTGTAAACAATCATGAGATCTCCTTAAAATGAATGATTTGAATAATTTAAACACTTGATACGAAAGCTTATTGAATATATTTGATTTCTAAAAGTGTTTTGGCTCAAAGATATCTTTACATTCACATATTTGCATTGCAAAAAAATTTAGACACCAGAATAACAAAATCAATAGAAAAATAAAATTAAGACACCAGATGAAAGAAATCAATAAGCCACCTGAACAGAGATGACAAATCAGAGCATGTCAACTGAGACATTATGTGATCTAAAATAAAAACAAAATCCAAGGAAAATTCAAAACAGAAAGTCCTTCATCAAACGGCAAAATCAAACATATAAAAATATAAACGGACGTATCAAAAAATTATATGATTGTGATTTCTTTGGGAATGCTTGAAAGATGTGAAAAAAGTTTTTAAAATATTTTGGTATTTGATTACAGAATAGAGGAGACAAAGAATTATAATTTTAAAAATTACATTTTTAATCCTAGTGATAAAGTGAATGTTTTTGCATTTATAATTGAACCCCGTAATATGTATAAAGAAAACATCATAAATATGGGTACACGTTGTGACTCTTATAGTATATGTGTTTAGTATGAATAGTTACTAAAATGTAACACATGTTTATATTCCGTTTGCATTTATGTGTCGTTAATGAAGATAAAAACCTTGGATAAAATTTTTTTTAATTCCATTAAAATTTCTTTAATACAGAGTTAGAAGTGTTTTCATTTTGGTCTTAAGTAGACGAAACGAGCGACTGGCAAAGGTTAAGCCTTGGATCTTTGACGCGTTTTTATAAAGCCTTACTTGGTATCCCGTTGTCTCAATTGACATTTAATCATTTCATATGTATAATGATAAAGTTATGCATTTATGCATGCTAAACATGTCAATAGTGACTACATTATGTGCAAAATGAAACATCAAGTGTCATATTAGTAGCACGTGTAATAAGTCACAAAATTTCTCAGTAATAACTTACTAGTAGAAACAAAAGTGATTTACAATTAAAGAGTTGTAACGTTCAACAACAACATATGCATCTATTTTACCTAAATGGTAAAAATTAAGTCAACCGTAGTTTACCATTGTTCAAAAGAATTGATAATGTAAGTGGTTAATATGTCAGAGAGACAACAACAGTTCTCATACATCGATCAAAAAGACAAATCAAGGGACAAAGAAATCGGCCGTTTTAGCGTCTCTAGCTAGAAAATGTACAACAAAATTCTTAATTTATGAAAGTAAAGAGTATCGGGAAGCACCTTTTCAATTGAGTTTTATAACAGTCATATCCGACTGGAGTGTATACAGATAAATGTATAAATGGATTCATTAAACTTATTAGACCTTAATTAAATGAAAGTGTCAAAATGTAGGATAAAAATCCAAAGAAATTTTTGCAATCAATGATAACTCTTTTTCCAGAAAGGACGGGAAGAGTTTGATCTCTTGTTTATGCCTTTGACTATTGTACTTAAAGAAAAAAATTCATCTTCAATTATACTTGTGCTGGATTGCTGCAAAACTGCAAAACAATACAGTTGCATGATAACTTTAAAACTGTAAATCTAACGTTTGTGTCCTTGAATTTTTCAATATTTTTCACTCTTGTCTTGACATTTGAGACTTGAAAATCTTTGAAACACAACAACTTCTTACCGCTTTTCAAATACTGTTTAACGTTTGATTCACACGAATAATGGTTCGATATTGAATTGAACGCTTTTGTTTTTTCTTATTCAAATATTTCAAACCACATGATTCCCGTGTAGGTTGAGTTGCCATTCATTAAAATATTATTGATATATCACATTTGACTTTGCGATCGACCAGACAAATGAAGCTATTGCTATTTTCAAGTCATAGTTGTTAATCGTTCATACTCTTTGTGTTCAGAGAAAAGCAAACTTTAACCGTGAACCAAGTCTTGTACTCAATCAGTTTAAACAATTTTCGCAGGTAAAATAGATACATAAGTATATTTTCAAATTTCCATTTTTGTTTCCAATTTTTGAGTTTTTGTAAAGAAGACAACTCTTCAGGTTGAACAAACTGTGTTCCTTTCATTTTCAATGCAAACATTATAAGAAGCTCATGTGTTGGTGTACGTTAGCTGTTAAGAATTTTCATTTCGTAACATTTCACTTGCTGAATACAGTTTGTTCTACCCTTCGCCATTATTCTTTAATGGAAACTATGTGTTTGATTGCAAAATAGACAATTAAGACTTCATTCAGGATGTGCTTTATGCAAAGGGAACTGCCCAATAAATGCCTAAACAAAACAAAACAGCTATTTGCTGCTATTAAATTTCTGATTCATCAGAGAGGTATTAGCCAAGTTGCGACAATAGCTTTGTTTTAATAAATTTGGACTATAGATGGAAGTTATATAGTTATAGTTATGGTTGAATATAAAGTTCAAATACTAGTATAATATTTCAATCCTGATATCTTTGCTGAGTTTCTACACATACTGTTGAAGGAAAACATATATTGTTGATGTGTTGACGTTATTTGGAACTATTAAAACCTTATCACAACTCTGCTAATAATAGGAATACCGTTTATCGCATAAAGATTTACTCTTGAAGTCCTTTGAACTCCAATATTCCCTTTAAGGTTAAAACAAATAATTTTCCATTTAGTTAAAAAAAAAATACAACGTGTTATGGGTTAATAAAAAATGGCACAATCATCCAAAAAAAGTCATCGGGAAAGTAAATTGGCATTTAAAAATCATTGGGTAAGACTTTTTGACAGTATAAGAACAATACTGCTATACGCGATTTTATTGACTTTCTTACTTCCAATCTGTTTACTATTAAAGTAGATGCCAAACAAAATCAGTTATGAAAATTTGGTTGAATCACAGCCAGTTTTATATATATTTTTGGATTTTCTCTTTAATTGCATTCTTAATTGGGCAAATTCCTTAGTTTAAAGAATTCAATACTCTACCAAGGTGGTTGATGCAAACAGTATAGGTGATCATTGGTAATACATAGGCTCATAGAACTCACCCCTGGCTGGGGACATCATTCGTCTGAAATTATAAAAAAAACCATTATAAGAGACTGGGGAAAAAATAATGAAGCACTTTCAGAAATAAATATTTTCGCTTTTATTTTTTTTGAAAGCTTCATCATGTACTACCTTACAAAAGAATTGGCAATGTTGAACAAACACTTATTTTGGCTGTTATTGTATTTTTTTCATTCAGAGTTTGTTCAAGTCTGATCTACCAATCCATGTAAACAGTGTGGTACGTAGTACAGGCTTGGACAATAATGTTGACAATTCTGACAATGGTGAGATTATTATGATTTTACTTGTTAGTTTAAGATCTTTAAATCTTCAAAAATAGATTATAAAAAAAATCAAATGTAATCGTATCTTCTATAAATGTTTATATGAACTCAAGACTTTAAGTACAAATGTATTTTAAAAGAGTTCCTATAGTAAATACTATTTCACAATCCATCATATGCAAAGTATTACAGCTTATGAACACAACAGCCAATTATTGGGACTTGTGGTTCTATTAACTCAAATACAAATGTAAGAAGATATCCCTTCCTATTTAAATCATATTGGTAATAATTTAAATAGAACAAATGACCAGTCAATCGTATGGTCAACTCATTCAACCAATTACCTTTCATTTACTTTTTATTTTAGAAATAATAGACAAATTTATCAATTCACGGTACATCTAAAACATTATGATAATAACGGAAATGCACTCGCGAATGAAAAGCACTCTTAATTGATTTCGTATGTAAGAATCGATTTTCATGATTTACTTCATGGGTAACTCTCAAACTCAAGGCCAAGGACGCATAAGACCTAAAGCATAAAAAAAACCGACCTAAAAATAGTAAAATTCATCTAAGGTCAACTTAACTTCAGGGAGTTAGAACTTTAGGTTCATAATTTATCAACGAATATCAACGGGTATTAAATTGATAATGTTATGATAATTTTTGGTCACAAGTGCCACTAGGTCAATATTCCGAAGTGCCAATAGATCAATGTTAGTTCGATGTTGCTTCATAGAAAACATATGAACCGAAGACCGACAGTGATAGCTATAAGTTCAATAGTCCTTTATATAAGAGTGTCTATCGAATATTTATAGCTAAACTAGTCTGTTATGCAAGATTGGTTAAAGCAAATACGTGTTTGAATAAATACACTAGCAGTAAAACAAAAAAATACAAAAAATTATATGATTCAATGCATTTTTTTTTATTCGGTTACATTTACAAAGTTGCTGGTAGTAATAAATAGTATATGAGAAGGTCTTTACAAACATTATTGCAGTAAAATCATTCAAGACTGGATGTTTGTGTTACATATGTTACTAGGTATTTGTAAACTCTTACAATACCGATGATACTCACCCATCTAAAGGCGGTAAAGGTTGGTAATGATGGACTACAGGTTGCTGCATTGGGGCAGCCATTGGCTGTGGGGTCATTGAGTAATGGTGGTGATGTACTTGTCCACCTCCAGGACGGGCCATCTAAAACAAAGCAAATGACATTGTGTCACCCAATACTAAACTGACGTTGGTGTTTTCGTTTTTATTTGAAACAGATCAATTAAAAATGCCGTAAAAGGTCACATTGTCTAGGAAATAAGAAATTCATTCCCAAAAATAGCTTTCAAAGCTTGAGTTGGAAACGTTGTCTTGGACATACTCATTAAAGACATAAGTCAAAGACATTTCGAAGCTTACTTTAAACAAGGTGTGTACAAAACGCATAGTACAATAAAAAAAATCGAGAATCAAAGTACATATATGCAACTTAGATAAATCAAGTGAAATTTGTTAATTGTTTTTGGATTGCACTTTAGAAATAATTTTCATCAGCACCGAAACTTTACATAGTAGCTTCAATCAACAATGGTCAATTATTTAAACTCATAATTTAATCATTTATTAGTTATGTATTATTTCCGTTGAGATTACTTTTCAATATTTTGCACATGTTCTGGAAATTTACTTCGGAAAATTGTTATTAATAAGTACCATAACAGGTGCTGCGGGTTCTGACATTATTGCTGTAGGGTATGAGTTACCCCGGTTACCACCCGGAAGTTGACTAATCATCATTTGTTGCATCACCATTTGATGCATTTGTTGATGCTGTATCATCATCATTTCCATAAAATCTGTAAAAGAGGTCAAGAAAAAAAATAAAAACGTCGAAAACGTACCAAAACAGGCTGTGCTGGTTCTGCATAATAATAAGAAGGGTAGCATGGATAAGATTGTCTGTTTTGACCACCAAATTGTTGCATCATCATTTGTTGCATGACTAATTGGTTAACTTGTTGATGTTGAATCATCATCATGTCCATAAAATCTGAAAAACGTACTTAAGTTGTACATTATGGCATATATATTCCATAAAATCTTACCAACTGCATTGTTTTATGTTTTATTGAAAACTTCCTTTATGCAAATATGATATATTATCTCATATTTTGAAAAATTTCAATGTTCAAATGTTTTAGTTATGAAAAAAACAATAATCTAAAGTTCCGTCTCTCTCAGAATCCATGGATGTATTTTTCTTTTCTATTTTTGTTCGTTCTCAAGAGTGTTTGATCAAGTTATAAACAATAAAAAGAAAGATGTTATATTATTGTCAATGAGACAATACATAGTATTAAAAAGTATAAAAAGAAACCTTTGTTTCAATCTTGATATAGATAATTAGATGGCAAAACGTTGCAAGAGAAAATAGAAAATGCTTACTTTGTAATTCTGGTGACATCGGAGATGAATTTCATTATATTTTTATGTGTTCTGTATTCAATGATGATCGTAAACAGTTTTTGAGAAAAAAAATATAGAAATCAACCAAATGCATTGAAATTTAATGAACTGATGAATAGTAAAAATCTTTCTGATCTTAATAACTTGTGCAAATATATAAGAATTGTAAATATTCATTTAGGCTCTCCGGGGTAATTCATGTACTTGATTTCATTTAGTTTAATATGTATATCGTAATATATGATATGTACCTCCTCTTGCTTTCGTATAATTTTTGTATGTCTGTACATATACACTATGTAATAATTGTGTGTATCTCTATACCATTGTAATTTGGTTTGTTGAGAAATAAAGATATATATATTGACAACAATTGGACATATTTCTATACTTACTGGTCTAAATGTTAACTATTATAACAGAAAATTATCTAGAACCTTTACACCTGACGTTAATATTTGATAGTTGTATTCTTGCTCTGTTTATGAAAAAATGAGTGTGACCAGGTTCATGAAAGGAGCACACAAGAGGCAAGTGTTCTAGTATCGAAAAAGATTTCACAGAAAGGAGTAAACTGAACATTATTTAAATAGCCTTACCTCTTTATCTTTGCACACCATTTTAACAACGTTAGTTATTTGTTCGTGTAAAGCTTTTGTATGTGACACATTGAGACCTTGATACTTAAAATGGTGCATCTTCTTGTCCCTCATGAAAAGTTAATTAACAAAGTTTTGAAGTAAATACATGAATGTAATTGTTAACCTTCATTGTACCCATTTTGAAAAAGACAAAGACTCTGCTCATTTAATGATTTTAGTATCAATATTTACTGTTGAAGTAAACCGACAAAAAATACCATTTGTTATAGGATATTGAAAGTTGACTATGACAATCATGATTTATATAAATTCAATATCAGTGAAGAAAAAAACAGCAACTGAACAGCACATGGACAATCCAGAGAAACCGCTAGGATTCCCATGTTAATATTTTCAAAAAAGCCTAGTACTTACATCATATATATATATAAGTAATCATAAATATCAGAATATGAGGCATAATTGGCAATTAGAAAATTCCCCACCTGATACCAAATAACAAAGAAAGTAACACATAACTATAAAAAGTCACAGTACAGCCTTCAACAATAATCAAAACCCATAGTAATCATAAAATGTAGATCACTCTGCCTCATATAACATTGTCTGTATATGAATTGCAAACTGGAAATGTCAGGGAGAAATATATATTAGAAAAAAAATCATTTTCGGTTCTCAAAATTCAAAAATAACTCTTTTTTCTTCTTCAATAAACCCACATTTCTTTCTTTTTAACAATGATCTCTACATATGAAAAAATATATATTTCCAATACAGTTTACGAATATGTGTAACCGTACGACCTTCAACAATAGATCAAACCCATGCGACATAGACAGCTATAACAGACTCCGCAATGACAAATGTAAAACAATTCAAGCGAGAAAATTCAAGGCGTCATTTATGTACAAAACAATGAAAGAAAAAAAGATATGATATACTATATACATATATCTATAACTGTTTTAATCTTATATAAAACAATAGAAATATTAGTTATTAAAACTATACACTCGATTTATTTCCTCTAAATGGTTATTTATGTACTTATTGACATGTGATATGACAAATGAGTAACTGACCTTTCAATCCTTAAAGAAAAACCAATGTCATAGTAAAACACACTGTTTGTACCGCTGTCTCAATATTAAAAAGGCATGATATTCATTTAATTAAAGTTAACTATATGTGCAGGTCGCAAACTGTTCAAGTTCACACAAAAACCGCGTTTAGGTTGCATTTCTGTTAATATAGACAATGTCGTTTCCCAAAGGAACTCCCTTTGGACTAAAACTGTGATACTTTTACTATGAAGTTTCATGAAAAATTATATCCTAGAATAGAAAGTTGATATGCACTACTATTTTTTTAAAGGTCAAAACATAGGGTTGTGCGGCATATTTTCAACATTTATATGCCATGAACTTGTTACAGTTAAAACTTATACTAACATTGTGTGCTACTCCAACCTTTATTGTTTGCCTACTTCAGAATTCATTTTTCACCGCAATAGTTTGTTTTTTATACTGGTATTTCTCTATGAGACGAAACATAGAGATCATATCTTGGACCCAAATCAAATTATCTATGAATATTATATATATATCTCCCCAAAAGAGGCAGGCGGGGTTTGAGAAACAGCTGTATTTACAAAGTGCAACCTCTAACGTTCTACAACATAACGAAGTAAAAGAGACTGCATACCAAGGTTGCATTCAAAATTACAAGTCCGATAAACACATATACATTTTTCACCGATATAGGCAGTTTGAGTAAAACATTGAATTGTAGAACAAAACTTCTTTAAAACTTTAAAAGTAATAAGGACATTTGTTGTTAAAACTAAAGTTGTATGTCACAATTTGTGTTTATCAATTAACGTTAATATAGTCCATTGAATTGGTAAATAAATCAGCGATTTTACTCAGTGAAGTACAGAAATTGTTCCAAGCGGTGTTACTGCTAATCGTGTGTACAGATTTGTTTTCATTTTTATCATTATTTACTTGTTTCACAAAATTAAGCACTTATATAAAATAATATTGTTACATACCTCCTTTATTAAACATTGATGACGACTTCTGTTGGTTGTTATCTGGTACTAGGTTCTGGTACGTCACTTGCGGAACAGGTACTTGTTGTATAATGTGTTGTAAGGGTGAGGGTTGTTGTTGTATCATTGGCTGCTGTGGTGCATTCATTATTGGAGGTAAATGGTATTGCCGAGGTGTGGCAATTGTGTGTTTAATTACGTGTTTCACTTGTGACATTTCTGAAACAAAACGTAAATCAATATATAAAAAAAATAGTTGTCCCAGCGTTCGGGATTTTTTGTTTTGGTTGTCTTCAATTGATTTAGCAAGACAAGAGTTTTGATTCGAGCTTCAGTGATAGTCCTATGTGCAGTTACATCTACTCACGACAAACAAAACCATAACCTTAACAGTTTAAACAGAAAGGCGATAAATAGTGATTATTTGTTTTAAATGAGGGTTCGTGTTTACACTTTGAACTACCCCTGGCCACATGTATGAACAGATATGAAATAAACTGGGTTGCGTTTAATATCATAGCGGCTACACAGGGCTATGTAGATTTATTATTATTGAAGGCGTATCTAGCCTAGCTGCTGTTAATATCTATGTAGCAGCTAGGCTAGCTACACGTTCAATAGTCATAAATCTACGTAACCCTATGTAGCCGCTACGATATTAAACGTAACCCAGTTAACACATATATACTGTTCAGGAAACTATCAGAATCTTCACCTTATTTTGACACTGGGATCTACTTTGATATAAACAATGTTCGAAATACGTCTTTCTTGTATGTTCACATTTTCAAAAGCGGGCGGTTACTCAACTCCAAACGTATATTCTTGATGATGGTTTATGTTTTGTGTTTTAGATGTGTCTGGCTTAGAAATACTTAAAATAGTCTGCAACGTAGTAAGCGCTTGGTAAAAATGCATGAATGAGAAGCAAATAAATACAGGTACCTTAATATTTTACAGAAATATAACGATAGTGTAAAATTTTCTTGTAGACTTGGTAGGTACAGAATTTTCTTACAGTGTGTTTATAAATTATAATGATATGTTTATTCATATGAGGGAATAGTTGTTACTCAATTCTCGGATTCGAACAATCTGATTGAATACATGTCACGTGTTCTACAATCGAAATGTGGACACATAATCTGTATTTCAACCAAATTGGGATTTAGACAAAAACACTCTGAAACTGACATCATCCAAATTTGTTTATTATAGTCATGAAACATTTACGATGTTTTATTGGAGATGTTTTGGGCAGACCGTAGACCTTGATATATGCACCATTTGGTAGTGTTTACCTCATACCTTCTTTTTATTACTCCTTATGACAACCAATGTGTCAAGTTATCTACCTAATATTATGTTATTTTACTGGATTTGTTGTTGTTCTTATTTGATTTGTTTATTTTGTTGTTGTTTTAAAATTGGGGTCTTAAATTGTTGCAAATTACTTGTTTGTTATGTATTTATTTTTTTAAGGGAATTAAGTATTTGAATAAGTAATGTCATTAATAGTTATGCATGTCTTGTGAATCGTATTGTTTATTTTGAGTCCACACACACAATCACATTACGATAAACAGATAGTTCAACGAATCATCATATTGACTGAAATGGAAACAGGTTGAAGCAACAAAATATCACCATATAGCAACAGATGTTCCTGCACTGAACAACTTTAACGAGAACCTTTTTCAGTGGAGCAAACATTTAGAAAGGAACAAACAAATGTATTCATTGTAAGTTATACAACCAAAAAGAGATCGAAACACTGTCAAATTTGTTTTTCCAAAGATGAAATCATAAAGGGATAAAAAAAAATCAATAAGGGGTTAAAAAAAATCGTTTTTAAAAAGAAATTTTAATTTTTCATCCCTGTAACGCGACAAGTCCTACCTTAAAAAGGGAGAAAATGTCAGGCGTTTCCAGTTGCGATTGGACGACGGGCTATACATACAAATCCCCAATTGCGTTCCAATAGACAAAAATCAACTAGCTGCATGATATGGCCAGAATATTCAGATCGGTTCATTCTTAAAAAATTGTTCTTAGAACTCCATGACTAATGAGAAATACCCCTTACAATAAATAATTTCTCATTTCAAACTAATTAGATGGAGTAAAAGTAAAGTAAAAGTGCATACATAGAGTTCCTATCAGTGTTGTGTGTTACTAAGAAAATGATGTTGAAAGCATGAATATTACTATCATTATTATATATATTATTGAACAAAACATTTATTGTTATTAACACTCCCCCTCCCAAAACCACCACCATTAAAAATTAAGTCAGGAATGCTGTATGCCCCTTCAAATCTGAAATTAATTAAAAATTTAGAACGATGTAAAACTATATCAAAATAGAAAAGAAACAACTCACAGAGCCAACCAGATCAGAACTACGTTGTATTTATTGGTATAGATAAAGTGTTACCTTGAGGCTCATTTCGGGCCCAGTCCTCGATGACGGCGTTCCCTGAATCGATTAACCATTGTTCCATTTCATTGTTAATATATATTTTTTGACACAATTACTAATGAAAATGTCCGTTATAGAATAGCCTACTATTCTATTGTTTTGTAACTTCTGCAACTACTTAAATAATTTACATCTCACTCCGACCAGAATGCAACGTCTTGTAAGTGTATAAAGCACATCACCATAGCAAAATCATATTAAATAAATAATTTCCGGTACAATAGTTTCCTATATGTTAAATCTCATTTGAGAAATTGAAAACGAAAAAAGATCTTTTCACATGAATTTCAATACGTATACATGAATTTCAATACGTATACAAGAATTTCAATACATATATAGATGTTTATGTACTGTAAAGGGAAATACAAAAGGGTTGTCTTTCACAATGACAATTCAAATGTTTCACACTATAACAGATCAAATTATATAAACAGTTCTAAACATCATATCAATAGATTTCTTTTGGTCTACATACTTTTCTGATAAGTATACATAATTTTCATATGAATATTTAATACAGAATTCAAACAGCAAATATAATAGTCTACTCAAATTCAGTTCACATTAATAATAACTTTTCAAATTTTCTTTAGAATTTTCTCATTTTATTGAAGAATCGTACTTTTGTGGTGTTTAAATACCAAAGCAAAGGTGAAAAATATTTAAAAGGAGGGTTATTCTACTGCATATTGCCAAGGGATACCTATTTTATATGTTCATAGGATGTAATTAATATACCTATTTACTAACTCTCGAAAAGTAAGCTATCGGAAATATCAAAGGAATTACGTTGTAGTTCGAAAAAAAGTTATTACGACGTTTTAAATATTCATAATAACTTTCATTCTAAATTACAATACTTTTCGGATTTTTTGCAAATATTTTTTTTTAAACAAAATCGAATTCCATCCTCAACCTATATAAAAATTAAGAAGATGATATATGGTTCCCAAGGAGACAACTATCCACAAGAAACGTAGATGATAACAACTATCGCGATATTGCCTTTTTGTGATAATGTGGCGTAAATAAAGGCAACAGTAGTATACCGCTGTTCAAAACTCATAAATTCATGGACAAAAAACAAAATCGGGGTAACAAACTAAAACCGAGGGAAACGCATTAAATATAAGAGGAGAACAACTACACAACACCGAAACGCAACACACACAGAAACGGACCAAGCATCAAAATCCCACGAGAATAACAAATATAACATCTAAACCAAATACATGAATTTGGGATAAACAAGTGCCGTGCCACGTCTTATCTAAAGCAAACAACAATAAATCAATCAATGATAACAACTATAGGTCAACGTGCGACATTCAACAAAAAGCAGAACGCATCCGACATTTTAGCGATCTATAAAAGATAAGACATGACAACTGTAATAGGTCAAACGCGAAAAAAAAACTATAGGCCTTATTTATATACAAAAGATTAAACGAAAAAAAAATTTATCATCATATAGCAACAAACGGCAACCACTGAATAACAGGCTCCTGACTTTGAACAGACACATTTATAATACGTTTGTATAAATTATATATGTTTGCAGCCACCTGCACATACCTGGGACAGTGGTGCAACAGAACAACATAAGAAGTAACTATAAGGATCTGATTAAAACAAATATGTACCATCTAGCAACAGGTCAATAACAACTAATAAAAAAAATCAATGAATAAGGCAATGTATTTACTCATGATATAAATCAACGAAGAAATTTTTTGGACCATATGAATGAATTTTGATTTTCTTCTAAACTGGTACCTTCTTCTTCTGGTAGATCACGAGGGTAAAATTTGCCTGACTTACAGTTACTATCACTGGATGATATAACAGTTGGATCTTTTCGACTCCTTCAACTCCCGCAAGACATCCACCCGAAGCCAGTAATTCAACTACTACATTTCTTATCGGAGAGCGCTTGATATCTCGCGAAGTCTTATTCAAGAATTATATAATCCGATTTTCTGAAGGAAACAGTCATTCCCGTATGTATTCACCATTTTTTATATCACCTATATATTTGAGTATATATACAACTCGTCTAAACATCAACCCAACAATGTTAGATCTGTAAATTTGCTTTCGCAAATTTTTGGTTCTTCCCTCGCCGGGATTCGAACCCATGCTACTGTGATATCGTGACACCAAATCGCCTGCACTGCAGCCGTCCCGCTAGACCACACGACCACCTGGGCTCTCAAAAAAAGAGCTTTCGGTGGGCATATGTTACCTTTCCACGTCAGTTTTAATCTAGCGGCGTACTACAGTACATGATATATAAGGCATGAAGATGTTATTGTTTACAGATCAGCTAAATTATCTATAGTAAAGGATCCTACAAATTAATGTAATGATATATAAGGCATGAAGATGTATATATATATATATATATATAAAATGACTGAATAAATAGTTAACGATTAATCTTACAGGGCGATAGATCATGTAATATGATTCTGTACACTACAAAATATAATATATAACAAGTCAAAAAGGGTACAACATCACCATTAAATAACTATAAAATGAACAAATATTAGATATTTCGGATAACAGATAACCTTCTTTGGTAATAGCACGATGTCAAATGCATCATGTCAATATATTCAAATTTAGACACTATCAAAATCTTAAACGTTTATACAATTTAAGCAGATACCACAGACGCTGGTACAATTTTAAAATTTCCAAACACGGCGCAAAGATTACAAAGGTATGCCAAATAAAAATAGTCATTTGAAATGTGAACTGGCATAACTCTAAATTTCCAAAGGTTGTGACAGTTTAGAAATTATAACTGCATGGAAGGCAGTCCTCAAACAAAAAAATAAAAAATGCCCTAACCGGTCCAAGTTGGTATAATATTTCAAATTTGACAACGGTGGGGCAATTGCAACAGAAACTACATATTTAAGTCTCCCAAACGAAAAACAGTTAAATAATGATTAGAAAAATAGGTTTTATCTAATAAGGTAAAATAATTGAACGTGGCTACATACTTATACATCTATCCCAAATGAATGGAGCCCTGTAATTTAAACTGGTAATTAAAAAAAATCTTCAAACTGTAAAGCCAGTATGGAAGCCGGCGTTACTGGAAACAAGTGATGACAGGAAAATGAGTGACTCGTTCTATGTTTTTTTTTCATTTATGCCCTCTGGGGAAACTGTTCTTAACTTTCGTATCCGAAGTCTTTCCCGAGCCTAATATTGACACCTTGTGTTTGTGGCATTACATCTTGTCCAAAAGTTTATCGTTTTCTGTTTAGTATTAAATTTATATTAAGATCCATTTTGTTACATCTCGTGATCAATTTTATTTGGCAATCGCCAATGGCAGTCAGCACGGTTTAAGAACATCAGTTGTTCGACCTGTTAGTCCAATGCGTTTTGTTTAAATATACTTTTTCACTTTTTTGGTCTTTTTGAAAATGCTGTTTGTGCTGTATTTAGACCCTTCTACAAGTAAATTTGTTTTACATGCACACGTATAAAAATTGTGGTTTTTATCCAACGCAATCATAGGTTTGAACGTAGTTTTTAATTTAGACTCGTTTATATATAAATAAATATATAATTACATAATTATATAAACAAGTATTAATGGAAAACAATGTTTAAACCTATGATCGCGTTGGATAAAGCCGCAATTTTTTCACGTGAGCTTGAAAACAAATGTCTTGGAAGAGGGGTCTCAATACAGCACAAACATCACTTCCAAAAGACCAAATAAGTGAAACAGTATATTTCAACAAAACACTTTTCACTAGCAGGTCGAACAACGGATTTTCTTAAACACTGCTGATTGTCATTCGTGATTGCCAAATATACGGATCACCAGATGCAACAAAATTAATCTTAATTATTAGTTTAATACCAAACAGAAAAAAATAAACTTGCGGAAAAGATGGTATGCCGTAAACAAAAAGTACATAATTAGTACACCATATTTGGATTTCGACAATTAACTTCTATACCGTGATGTTAAGAATCGAAACGGTATTTGGAAGGCCATATAATTTACCTCAATTTAGGATAGACTCTTTGAATTTTGAAGAGTCGAAATAAGATGAACGATTCATATACACACGAAGGCAAATATAATATAAGCCTAAGCGAAAAAAATATAAACAAGTATAGTTGAAAACAACGTTCAAACTTATGATTGCGTTGGATAAAAACCTCAATTTGTATACGTGTGCATGCAAAACAAATTTGTTGGTAGAGGGGTCGCAATAAAGCAAAAAAAAAAGCATTTTCCAAAAGAAAAGAAAAAAAAAGTTTTTACAAAAGGCATTTACATGTTATGTCACTTTTTAGTTTTTCCCTGTTACGATCATTTTAAAATTGGCATTTTGATAAATTCTTAAATGATACATTTTGAGTTAAGTAAATCTTATTTCGATTTTATTAAGTCTCTCAAATGGAGACCTCTGATTGCTGTTCAGTCATTTCTTCATATGCTCTCTTTATACGATGACCTTTTGGTACTGGTGTTGACCAGATATAACAGTAGTTGCATAAAATATGTGACTTTCAATCCTAATTGTTTGTCAGTCAACTAATTCAGCAATAGTGATCGACAACCAGATAATAAAATGTTTATAGGAAATATTTTATCTTGGGGATTATTTCTACTAATCAACTAGAGGTTAGTGGCGTTAAACGAGTTTGTTTAATTATTCATACAAATCCATGTTACGTTTGGGCTGTTTAAAAATACTTTTTAATTTATTTCACAGCTTTATTTTTAATCTTTTTTTTTGAAAAACAGAAAACGCATCAAACTCCTAATTAAGGTGTGTCAATTCCTTTACATATTCATTTCAAAACTATTTCATAATACATAATTCTAGGCGAGAGATCGATCTGTTTTGTTAAAAACCACATGTTCGATTATAATTTCATTTACTTCAATGCACTAGTTATCACAGTAACTATCAAACATGTTGTGGCCTATGAGATGTTGCGCAGGAAAAAAGATGATGTCAACTGCGTAAACAGGTTACAGTAGGAAAATTTATAATAATGGCGTAATACAAATAACATGCTAATTCATTGACGAGGACCTTTAAGATTGGAAAGTAAAGGTCACCTCCTACATACATAGTGTTTCTCCTTATAAACATAGAAAGATGTGATATGATTGCTAATGAGATGACTATACATCAGAAACAAAATGACGTAGATAACGGTAGGTATCTGTCAACAATTAGCAAAGCTAATACCGTATAGTATAAAAATAGATGTAATATGATTGCTGCCAATAAGACAACTATCCACAAAAGACAAAAGGACGAGGTTGTAAGCATAAGTAGGTAACTATCAACTTTGAGTAAAGCCAATACCGTATAGTATACATATAAAAAGATGTAATATGAGTGTCAATGCGACAGCTATCCACCATAGTTCAAATGAAGTGGATGTAGGCAATTATAGGCAACCGTACGGCCTTCAACAATGAGAAAAAACAATACCGTATGCTCGGCTTTAAAAGACTCCGACATTAAAATATGAAACAATTCAAACGAGAAAACTAACAGGCTAGTTTATAACAAAATAGTTTAAGAAAAATAAATATGGCAAAAATGAACCGGCAGCAACCTCTGAACTACAGACTCCTGGCTTGAGACAGGCACTTAAAGAAGTAAGCTATAAAAGGCCCTGACATAACAAAAAAAAATTAAAAAATTTCATAACAACAACTGATGACCAGATTTAAAACAATAAACAAAACAAAAAAGATGACGACCAAAACACGGGGAAAATCATGTTAGCGACTGTTTAACAGCACAACAAAAGTAGTCCTGTTAAAATCAGTTTACAAATGCTAACCCCACAAGAACGACACAAAGCACAAAATCAAATAACAAATAAACTTAAGACAGAACGTACAGATATATAACAGTTTTCGGAGTAACAGAAAGCTAGTTCAAAACTTATAATAGCTAATAAATATATCATGTTTTCCATGCATAAATATCATACTATCAGTACACATCCAAAACGATCCATGGAATATTGTGTACTTGTAAACTGGGCAGATACGGCCGTTCTTAGAAATGGAAAGTTCACAACTGAAAAGTTTTGTTCTGAAACGATTCTCATTGTCAATTCGTATATGAATATCAATAACTTAACTAAATTCGATGTATTCAGTATCCTTTATTTCAAATTCGATAAGCGTAAATGGTTCTAAATATTGATTTTTTTTACCGAAAAGATACCTTACCATCTATATAGCGGAACGTCAATTTTAAGGATTATGCTAGATTTCTTTTCATTCTTTACGAGAAGATATTGATTGGAGTATATCTCCTCTGAAAAAAGGAACAAGTCTGCAAAATGAGCTCAATTGGAGTACCGATTTTTTTCCCCTCTAAAATACGTCCTCCAAATATACTGTCAATTTAAAAAATCAAGCTTTCCGATGTTGTCATTTTCAAAGAATGTTCTTGTATCAGCAAGGATTTTGAAAAGAATGACCTATTCCTTCAAACAATGTACATTGGCTATTTTTTTTATGAGGCTACTTTTTCAAATTATCATTAAGTTTAGAATGTGATATACTGGTGTCAAATACTATCACAATAGGTTAGAGACTTATCTAAAAAATAATAAGATTTGGTATGATTGCCAATGAGACAACCCTCCACAAGAGACCAATGACACAGGAATTAACACATATAGGTCACCGTACGGCATACATGAATGAGCAAAGACCATACCGCATAGTCAGCTATAAAAGGCCCCGTAATAACAAATGTAAACAATTCGAACGAGAAAACTAACGGCCTAATTTATGTACAAAATAATTAAGAAAAAAATGTAAAAAAGGACAACCACCTACAGGTTCCGAAATTGAGACAGGCACTTACAGAATGTTGCGAGGATTATTTTGAAGGCGCTAAACACACCCTAAACTGGGACGGAGGTGTAACGGCACAACACAAGACAAATTATGCATTTTACGTACTATAACAACAGATCTTTCGGTATCTACATCTTAATAAAAACCTCCCCTAAAGGAAAAGGTATATGTTTTTAAAGAAAACTTTTTTTACAAAGTCAACTTTTTATGCAAACGTTATCGATCATGCGAGTCCAAACTTAGTCAAAATATTACATAGGGAACCGAATATATCGTAAAAAAGTTGCAGATTAGACGACTTTTCTGGTATTTGAAGATCTAAGATCGTGCGTAACGTATCAGTCGATAAATAGAAATAAAAGGCATAAAAACGATTTGATAGAGGGTATGTTGCTTTTGTGAAACAGGATATTGCCAATAAGTCAAAACTGAAATCGTCACGTTTGTAATAGATCATAGTTTGAAATCGTCCGTCTGTGCCCGAGAAAGATTATAATCATATTTCGAACATACTTTTTTAATTTTGAGACAATTCTTGAAAAATTGATTGTTGATTGTTGAGTTGTTGTGATGTGCCTATAAAACTATCTATACATGTCATTCATATTGAAGACGAAACTTAAATGAGGACACATTTAAGATAGTATATTATCTCTTTAAACTTATACATTGTATATCATCTAACCAGACACTTTGGTTGAATTGCACACATAATGAATTTTTTATTCAATTTTTTTTATGGCATTTTTCAAACCTGATCTTACAATGATTCTTTGATCTGCTTTACATAATTTGTTTAGACGAATCATTGTGTCGAATAGTTTAATGACCCTTTCTATTTAAATATGCATAGTTAACTGTACCTTCATTGTTCCCATAGTGAGGTTGTTGGTAGTTAACCTCACCTTTATTATCACCATAGAAAGGTTGTTGGTAGTTATCTCGTTCTCGGTATGTGTAATCTCCATTGTTTCTGTTAAAGTCTGGAAGTGAGCGTCGTGAGGGGGGAGGTTGTACGGGGGACGGAGTATACCGCCGTCTAGCACTATATGATCTCGGTCGACGGTTATCCGCTACAGAGGTGTGATTCACTATTTGCTCACGCTACAAAAGAAATGAATAGAAATAAACTCATCATATATAGATACCAGGATCAGAATTTTATATTTACGCCAGACGCGCGTTTTGTCTAAGAAAAGACTCATCAGTGACGCTCGAATCAAACATATTTAAAAGGCTAAATAGAGAACAAAATTGAAGAAGTTATTTTGTTTTTGTAAATATATATATATTTCACTAGATATGTAATCTTCAAGAAGTAATAGAATCAACTTAATAACTGAATTTCAAACAGCTGCACTTAAGTCATATGTGTTGCATTCATTAAAAAATCAAAACACATTCAGGCGGTTGAAAACACTGCCGTTTTGTTAGATACTTATCATAATGTTTTATCATTAGAGACTTCGTGCATTCTGCAATATACCAAAGGGAAAATAAAACGGTTTTTTTTTAGAAAAAGGTTAACATATCTGTAATCTTGAAACATTTAAAATGATGCAAATTTAGTGTCCTTGGATACAGGGCACAGGCACTTGTCTCTTAAAAACATATTTACTTAATTTAACACTCCTAGAAAATATAACCAGTGATATAGCTTATATTTGACGTAAAAAAACAAAGGTACTTCGGAAAAAAAAAACCCGAGACAGGTGACTTTGAGGTATTCTAATCCCTGACAGTGCTGAATTTCTCAATGTATTATTATATTATGATATCACAAATTGGCATGATATGTGTTTCATAAACACAAAATAGTTATCGTGAAAAAAACAATTGAGTCTAAGTTGTAAATTCATGTTTTTAAAACTTTACATTTAACAAGGCTTGAAAAAGAATAGTTTTATTCAGTCTTTTGAAGTTTCTATACAAACATGTATACATTTTTTTATTAAACATAAAAAAGCATCAGTTTGTAATCAGTTAAGCTAAAGCATCAAATTCGAGTATTAAAAAAAATCGAGTTTTCTTACCCTTATTTTGTCTAACAGTTCTTGTCTTCTTAACATAGCCTGCTGAAGACGTAATTGTTCATCGACATCATTTGCACCTATAACATATTAGGTATACATCAAATAAATGTAATGTTATGTTTACACAATGTTTCGATAAATAATGGATAGATTTCTATAAATCAAAATTCAAAAAAAGTAAATATACGTGTATGTATACTTTTCTAGGATGCTTGAGTAATAAACTAGAGGTTCTAAAGGCGGCCTTGTGTCGCTCACTGAGTCTATGTGCATCTTTGACCATGGACCCATCAAACATTGAAGACAAGAATGACATTTATGACAAATATCTTCTTTATTTATGATCTGGTATTACTTGTCATTTTCTGTTTACAGTTTCTGCCTACCATTATTATTTTTCCCCAAAAAACAAAAAAGGATAAAAAGGCAATCACTCCTATGAAGGGTTTATTAACGATTTCAAGGAAATTTGGCTCACTTATAGATCTTGTTCTTATTGTCATGTTTCTCTTCTAAATGTGTATCTATTTATTTTGATTTTAAAAATAACAGGCAAAGACGGAAAATATTGGTGTTATCGACATTAAAGAGCGGTAACTTCTATAACTGACGATTTTGACCGTGTGACTCATTTGTAGATTTAATATTGCTGGTCATCTTTGCTTATGTAAGTTTTCATCTATCTATTATAATTTTTCTGTTATGAGGCAAAAAACAATAAGTAGTAAAAATCTATATCAAAGGGCAATAACTCGATTCAGAGAAGATTTTTGTAACAATTTACAACGACGGGCACCAAGAAATGAGAAAAGTTCAATTGGCTCTTGGTCCAAATGAGTTATAAAAAAGGAGGCAGGTTCCAAAAAATAATTTAAACGCCGTGCTGATTTGACTTTTCGATATTAGTAATATCGACAGTGATCGTTTGTAATGATATTTTAGTTGTTTGTCCTTCGAAAATGTTGTCTTGATGGCAGAGCACTATAACATTTTGCCTTTAGTTGACGACTTCACGCTTCCTATTTTATTTGTTTACGGTTACCATTGTATGTGTGTGTGTAGTTGCTTCGCTGTCTCATGATCATAGAAGAATACATGTTCGAGTTCTTTATGATTATAAGATATTCTGATTACATAAAACATATTTAATGATTTTTTTTATTAAGGCATCAAACGATGTTATTAGTTACTAGTACATGTATCTGTCATTCTTAAGTAAAATAGAATGACATTCTATTGTTTAATAGCTCTGGCATCAACATTACTACGGAGTAGACAGAGAGCAGAGTACTGGAATTTTCTTATTACATAAAACACTTGATCAATTTTGATTTTCCACAGCGTCTGATATACTATGTTTCGTTATTATTTAGATCTCAAAGGGACATAAGGCACATAAATATGATCTACTTTCGAACTAATCAAATATATTTTAGATGTAAACTTTGAAATGTTTTATCCCATTCAACTTCAACTATGCTGGCACGAGAGCTTACAATTTCTATTTTCAAGCTATCCACTTTTCCAGTGGGTTTTGCATATTGCCATATTTCCCTCATTTTCGTGGAGGGAACATAAATTATTTTGATTACAAAAAACTTCCACGAGAGCTTTAACATTTAAAAAATTAACTATGGTGTAACTATGTTAACAAAATGTAACTTACTTTCTGTCGAGCTAGGTCTATTCAACTTTTCTCTTTCATTTGCGATTTTCTGTATAAAAGAAATTAATCTTCAAGTAATCATATGATAATAGAAACAAAACAATATTTCGGGAAATTATTCATTTAACAAAAAAGAAATCATTACATAACAAGAGTGTGTCCCTAGTACACGGATGTCCCATGCGAATTATCATTTTCTATGTTCAGTGCCCCGTGAAAATGGGATAAAAACTCTAATTTGACATTAAAATGAGAAAGATCATATTAATTATAGGTGTACTAAGTTTTAAGTTTTTTGAAGTTCAACTTCATCAAAAACTACCTCGACCATAAATGTAAGCATAAAGCGTGACAGACAGACGAACGAACGAACGGACGGACGAACGAACAAACGAACGGAGACACAGACCAGAAAACATAATGCCCATAAATGGGGCATGAAAATCAAGTTCGTGGACTGTCGTTGTTGACACTATTTCCTTCCTTTTTTTTTGTAGCTGTATCACTGGCAATGGCACAACTTTCAGTTTTAAAAGTTAACAAGGAACGTTATTCATAAACATAACTTGTCTATGGCGATTTGATAACTTTTAGTGGTATGAACGAATTCAATTACTATTTTATAATTTTACTGCAATGTAAAGGTCTATACCAATTGTTCACCCAGGGATGGCTGGAGATCGAAATATCTCTAAAATAACGTGAAGTTGTGAGAGAAAATAACAGTGTGGACGTGAGTATTTTTCGGCGGGCTCAAGTCTCTTAATTCTCTCTAATTCTTTCACAGTGACGTTGAAATTCAAATTCGTGATATTTAGCTTTTTACAATCCGCTCTTATCATCTCCTTCTTAATTTTTCTAGATTTCTCGTCGCCTTTACCAATCTGATTTTCTTACTTCATTTAAATTGTATACTAACTACCTTTCGTTGTGTTTTGAATGACTTCAGGCCTTTATTAAATCAATTATGTAAATTGTTTAAAAAAAATATAGCAGCATCCAAACCAAAAGAATGATGTAATTGTGTAATTAAATTCGAAATGCAAAAGCCTAGTTGATAAAAACATATATATATATATGAAATAGAGAATAACACAATCTAATGGACTTTGATACGTTTAATAACTCTTTTAATAAATTAATGTTCATTGCATAACTTATCATTAAACAGATAAAATACTTGGTCTTTATCGATGTAAACAATATTTAAAGAAATAAAAAAAATATATGTACTGAATACGACGCATTAAAATAAAAATCAATGTAATGTTAAAATTAAAATGATTTTTTGTTCATCTCCTGCAGAGCATTCTGGGGTTAACAAACAGAATATTATAATGCACCAAATCATTATAATCTCTTTCAACAAAAGTTAGGCACTACTGAATATAATTACTTAGCAATAGATTCCCCCTAGTACAAATCGGAAATCCAATATCAACTGTACAAATATGAATTCTTACTTCTTCTTATTTAATCCAGTTCAGATCAGGATTATAATACCTATTCAATAGAAATTTGTATATCCAGATGTGTATTCGGTGAATTTTAGTCAGTATGATTCTGTAATCTACTGGATTTAAAAAAATATATTAAACAGTTTAGATAGGAAAATAAATAAATCATTAATGAAATTTCACTTATTTATAATACATTTCAAAGAAGGTATCTAATAAAAAAACATTTTTTTAAATGGTTTAAAGAAAACCTTTCCAAGACTTTTGGTACAATGAGATTATGTGTGTGATGGTGTGTGTGAGGGTTGTCAATTTAATGGAATTGTATGCGACTGTCGTACAAGTGGGAGGTTTATCTAGTCAGTATACAACCAGGTTTAATCCACCATTTTTTCAGCCTGTACGAAGTCAGGAATATGACATTTTTGATCAATTCATTTGAAGTGTTTTATAGCATTTGATTTTGCGATTTGTTCAGGGACTTTCAGTTTTGAATTTCCATAATCCAGCTGACTATTTGACATTCCAACCATCATGACCATAGCTTTAAACATGGCATTTGGGTGAACTTTGAGTTATAACATTTTATGTCCTAACTACGGTATGGTTATAGATAGTAGCTCGTGTACTACTTATGAGATGATTTTCATGTCTCTTACATCCAAAGAAAATAATCTGAAAAATTCTAAAATGATCTATGATCAAATTAAAGTTGGTCCTCAATACAAAACGAATTCTTACCTATCATAGATTGAATGACCGAAAGGCACCATATGATAATCACCAATATCAATTGGATTTACTTTTCAAGTTAACACTAATATATAAAGGATATTCTATATAAAAAAATGTTCACTGCATGTCATATAAACTTCATATACCAGGTTTCTACTAGGTATACAAAATATATTTAAAATTCACATCCACAACAACTTCAGTCTTGTAAATATTTCAAATCAAATGAAATCAAATATTTTATAGTCATATAAACTTTACAGTTTGTGACCAACATATATTCCCACAATAAACACAATAAACATATATACATACATATTAAACATACACAATAACAACAGCATCAAAATTTATAACAACAAACAAGTTGTAAAGAGTCCCCTGACCTCAGTTCTAATGACTTTTTCAAGAAGGATCCTAACTTATTTGTTTTTAAAGGCGATGAGGGATTTAGTAAATAATGATTTTTTTCTTCTTCATTTGAATTATTAAAATTATTATTTTCAGTACATATGTGATGAAAAAAGTCATTTCTTAGAGTTTTATTATACTCACAAAAGAGTATAAAATAATGTTTCTCATCCTCTAGTATTTTACATTTATGGCAAAGTCGTTCCTCTCTTGGGATTTTAAAATATCTTCCCTTTCCAATCAAGAGGGAGTGATCACTTATTCTAAATTAAGTGATTAATCTCCTTATCTGAAATTAGATGTATTTAGATAAGATTCTAGTTTGTAATCTTTTTTAATGTTTTTATAAAGAAAAAAAATACTTTTATCATCAATGTTTTGAAATTTCGTTTGAATTAAATCTTCATATCTATTTTTCATTTTAACTTTATATAGTTTTTTTTAAATTTTATTTACATCTTTTATGTCCTTACAAGTAGGAAGAATATTAAGGTCAACATTAGTCTCTTTAACAATATTTTTTGCATATGTATACCATGAGTAAGTTCCTGTCAAATCTAGAGACTGTGCTAGAGAAAACGCTTCCTTTATCAATGGATTAATATTTTATAGTCTAGCTAAATATAAAAGGGTTTGTGTTTTAATAAAACATTCTGTTATGTTATCTCCCTAATTCAACTCTTGCTCCTAAATTGGATGCATTTTTTCTTATTCCTATAATGTTTAGTTCTTGTTTCCGTTTATTTACAAAGGATTTATAATATGCATGAGGCTGGTGTACCCTGATCCTGAAAATGTTTTATGATTTTATTTTCATTCATTAAAATTTCAGGAATATCTTCTTCAATATATGGTTTCTTTTTTATTGCCTTTAGAACATTCCAGTATTCTTTTGGATTATTTTTAAAATAGCTGAAAGAGATTTATAAAGTTTTTGATGATATTCAATTTTTTTCTGTTTAATCAATTTTTTTTTATAGTTTTTTTTACATAATTCAAAATATTTAGGTTTTAAACTTTTGTCATTTAAGTTATTCTTGATTTTATTTACTAAATAGTTTATTTGTCTTTTTGTTTCATATACTACATATCTGTCCATACTTGTTTAATTTTTTTCTTTTTCTTTTTTGTTGGTTTAGATATGACTTTAGGTGTACTTTCTGCTATAGTTTGTAAAATTTTGGTAAGTTTTTCAGTTGCACCATCAACGCCTAGTTTATTGCTATCAAAATGTTGCATCTCTAAATCTAAAATTTCCTTTTTAACATTTTCTGTTGATAAAACATCAATAAATATTGTTAAAGTGTTCTTGTCCCTAGAATTAATGATTATTTAACATAGGACCCTAATCTATTTACTTGAGGTGGTATTTTTTTTATCCCTATTTAAATCCCAATAAAAAAACGCCTTTCATGTTCTAATAGATTATAGCGAAGCCATGTTTTCTGATATCCAGGAATATTTGAGCATGCCAACCATATTTCTCCAAATTCCTCGTCCATTGTTTTGAAGAGAAGAGTAACTATGTTCGAACGATGTTCAACTGAATGTTCTTACGAGTCATTCAGTTCATATCTTCGTTCAAAATAGACTGAAGAGACTGGGTGACTTCTGTTCGAAAGAGAGCTATTGCTTTTGGAGATTGTTGTAATAACAGTAATGATAGCAGAAGTAATAAATCAAAAATGATGCATATCATATATCAGGACCAAATAGGTAACCGCTAAAAAAAAGGTATCACCGCTATAAGTTTCTGGCCTCAGAAGCGCTTTTCTGGATTTCACCTTCATCAGGAACGGAGAGAGCCAACTATTTGAAAGCCAAGAATGTATAAGAACCGAAACAGTTGAAGAGATATATGGCCATAATCGGCGCTAAATCAAAATCGATATTCACGTTTTCAGTCAAATTATATATTTCTCAAACTGTCAAATGTAACATTGGTTGCTGGGTTATGTTCATATTAATTTTGTATTAAGCCATAAACTGTTAATACTTCAAGTTGGTCAGTATTTCCCTTGGACCTTCATGTTCTGTTTTAACTTGTTATGGGTACGCAATACTAAATTAAATTCCATCAGTAATATTATTTGTATATACTTCTAAAGTCAACCATTATTTGCGGGCTATACCCTCGAATTTAATCCTTTGCTCGATTAAATATCTTCTCATGTCACCCGCCATGTGATTAAAGACCTTTGGATTAAACAATATGAGATATCAGGCTCACTTTGTATGTACGAGCTCAGAATATACATTGCAAACCTAATCTAATGGTTGGGGACAACATTATTATTCCACAGTCTAGGTATTATGATTAAAAAACTAAAATTCATGTGGGTGCTAAACATATGGCATGCTGATATGTTGCTTTTTGACAACTTCAATTTATTGCCAAACTCCGATGCGATAAAATCTTTAAGGCGTATATGGTTAATGATTTCGACGTGGTTTTTATTTAAAACTTAAAGCTTGTCTCTCGAGCTTATTTTAAGAGAATTCTCAATTATGCAACGAAATGAAAATAGAAAGGCATTCAAGTGACTTCTATATTCAAATTTGATTTTTTTGTATCTTTAAAAAGAGAAAGAGTAGTAACAATAGATTAATTTTTCTTATCAAAGTGTTGATGAGTACTTAAAGCTTCAGTCATCCTTATTTTTCATAATCTATTTTCAAATGACATTTTTGACAAGTATCCCTCTTCCCACTTTTTATGTCTATTGCTGCGCCCCATGCAGACTGTATTACTCTAATATTTTCTTTTCTAGTCTGTTTCTTTATCGTCTGAACATTTATTCATATTAACCAAATTTAAGTTTATTTATATATGTTAAAACTTCAAAGGAGTCGCTCATTGTTCAATACTTTCTTCTCACTTATTTACTTTACAAACTATTCTTGTATGTATTTTATAATATTCACCATGACATGCATTCAACAAATGTACACATAATACCGTCATATTTCAAATAATGATGAATTCTCTTTCTTAAGATACAAAGATACGTATTGCTATATACTACGCATTAAAATTCAATTTCATTCAAAAGTTCATTTAAACCGATAAAGGGTTCTAAAAAGAGGCTCAAACAAGGTTGTTTTAATGATGTGTTGTTTTGTTATTATCGTAGTTATTGTTATCATGGTTAAAACATATAAAGTCAAATGTCCATATCTTATTTCTTATGTTGATAAAAGAATAATAATCTACGTATGAATTGTTCTTTAACTCACAAATAAAGGCAATGTGTGTACTACTGTGGACTGACATGCATACAGCTTCGCTCTTATTTAACAGACAATAAAGTTCTGCTAAACCATAAAAGAACAGGAAAATTCACTCTTGGGCGATTCACAAATCTTTATAAACGTTAAGCTACAAATATTTCAAAAAATTAAAATGAAATGTATGTCCCTTATTGTCATTTCACTAAATCCAATGAAGTATTCCTTTCTATCAGACTCAATTTTTCAATTTCTCGAGGTTATCTTTATGCCACACATCACACATGAAGACAAATGACACTCCCTTCTCCTTTCTTATTTTCCAAACTCTTTGTCTTTTATTAAGTCAGTAAAGACTAGTAAACATGTAATTTGTATTTTAAATCAAGATGTTAACTACAGAAAAAGATCATTCCATTTATAGTGGAAGGTTTCAGGAACAAAGCAAGTACAATGTAAGGCCGTAATAATCGTATACTATCCAATGTTATTGCTTAGTTTTCTTTTTTTTTTTTTTAAAGAGGATCGCATTTACTTGATATATATGCAAAAACAATTTCTGAGATTATATTTTTAAATTACGGATATATATGTAACTTCTACTTCATTTGGTATCCGATTGAGAGTGCTTCGTTGGAAATCATACCACAACGCTTCATATATTTATAACGGAGATAATTTTACAGCAATCTTTCTTTTGGGACTTATTACAATAGATTAATAAACATTGAAAAATTCTAGAATATTTTATTTTTACAAACTGAGTTTTTAACCCGAGTGCCCTATACTCAGATGTTTTATTTTTCTAGTGGACGATCGTTTGGGTTTCCTAAATGGACGACCATTTTATTTTCCTATGTGAACGACCATTTGATTTTCCTATTTTTGACGACCACCTGTGGGGAAGCCCATTTTATTTTCCTAAAAGGACACCCAGTTGAGTTCCTAAAAGGACACCCAGTTGACTCGTTTTCCTAAAAGGACACCCAGTTAATTTTCCTAAAAGGACAACTAGTTGATTTCCTAAATGGACACCCAGTTAATTTTCCTAAAAGGACAACACGTGGATTTTCCTAAATGGGCAACCAGTGGATTTTCCAAAGAGGACGAACGATGATTTGATTTTCTGTGACCCAGGACGATTTTGAACATGAGTATCCAGGTCTGGTTAGACAGGAAAATAAAATCACAAACGACAAATCTTGTAGAAAATTTTAAGTTGTTATGGTTAAAAGTCGAAACAAATGTCATATCCCGTTACGTTATTCTCCATATAGGTCTCTATTAATATAGTAAGTGGTCGTTTTCAAAAGTTCTTTTTTTTACCAATGAAATATATAAAACAGATTTGCCATTGCAAGCAATAGCGGATGTCACCTTGGTCTGCCAATTGACTGGAAACAGCATCTAGATTTAAACTTTAAAACGATGATTTTACATATAAATAAAGTGTCTGAAAGTCAAGTTGAATTTTTCACATTGTAACGGCAGCCATTTTGAAAATTCCGAAGTCGAATGGCTCTTCTACACATGCCAGTTGACATTATAAAGTTTCATTAAGTTAGGAGCATTTTGAAATGTTTTACACATTTGTTTCCATGGTTACGGTGACTGTTTTGCCAAAGACAGAATCCAAACAATACTGTCTACACATTTAGATATAAACGTAATATTTCTATAAAGATTCAAATGGTTAGTAAAATAATGATAAAAGATTTAGAATTTTCAAAAAAGGTGTCCCCCGACATAATCTTAATCAATTAATATTAAATACTTACGCAACAAGAATGTTTCAAATAAAATCAACTGAAATAAAGAGTTTAAAACTCTGATTTCGTGATCAAGTTACATTGAAACTTATTTATACTCATCAGAAATGACGATTTTTTATACCAACCATCACATATATGCTTAAATTTACATTTCAAGCATCTTTATAACTTGACAATTGTATAACGAATGTCATAAAATTGACACACTGGATCCCTTTCTGCTTACATAATATTAAAAATGAAAATATACGTAAATCAAATTTCAGTTTTCGTAAACTATGCACGAAGATTGTTTTGATGTTCAACAATTACAGTCTCGTAGGAAATTAGAAAAACAAAAAATGCAAATCTTTAAACTTAAGTGGTTTTTATTTTTAGATAATTTTTCAAAAATTCGTAAAGATCGATATAATCAAACTTGAATTATAACTAGCAGTTTCTTAAGGTATCAAATAACTAAAGATTGAATTCCACAATTGTTGGGAAGAAAATCTGAAAATCGTAAAAATCGAAAGGAAGCTCGTTTTTAAGGAACCACTGAATATGTTGTACAAATTTCCAAACAGACTTGAAATGAACTTTGATGGACGAGGCCAATTCATTACTGTACACAACAAGCTAATCAATCATGTATTCGTATTCAAAATATAACGTTCAATCTTTTTTCAAATCAACACTAAATGACTATAAAACGCTTTAAAGCACTTCTATATTACACAATCTTTTTTCAAAAGGCAAACTTTATAAATGCATTATCATTTAGTCAATAAGTTTGTTATTCCATGTCAACATCTATACATATTAACTGTTTTTAGTTACAGTTTATCTTTTCTAAAGATGACTTACAGATTTTACATCTTTTATTTACGTAAAATCTTATTAAGTATTTTGTACTTTTGTTTATTGTGCAGCAAATGTCCTTTTGTTTAAAGTTTTCAAAGTTTGTAAATATTTTCCTGTTGCTTGAAAATGAAAGGGTCATTTAGGAGTTTAAAGTTATTTTTTAATTTCCTCTCCGCCTATTTGATGATTGCAGGTTTTTATTAAATGTGTATTCGATAAACACAATCATAATCACACTTCTAAAGGATATGGTTTTCTCAGTTTTATTGGTAGGGCGCATTTAAACTGAACTCTTTTTTTCTGAGTTAAGCCTTTTTCAACTGATCTTTATAGTTCGTTCTTATGTTGTACTGTTATACCACTGTCCCAGGTTAGGGAGAGGGTTGGGATCCCGCTAACATGTTTAACCCCGCCACATTATGTATGTGCCTGTCCCAAGTCAGGAGCCTGTAATTCAGTGGTTGTCGTTTGTTTATGTGTTACATATTTGTTTTTCGTTAATTTTTTTACATAAATAAGGCCGTTAGTTTTCTCGCTTGAATTGTTTTATATTGTCTTATCGGGGCTTTTTATAGCTGACTATATGCGGTATGGACTTTGTTAATTGTTGAAGGCCGTACGGTGACCTATTATTGTTAATGTTTGTGTCATTTTGGTCTTTTGTGAATAGTTGTCTCATTGGCAATCATACCACATCTTCTTTTTTATATCTTAGTATGGTGCATTTATCCATGTTAAAACGTATTTATAAATAAGGCCGTTAGTTTTCTCCTTTGAATTGTTTTACATTGTCTTATCGGGGCCTTTTATAGCTGACTATATGCGGTATGAGTTTTGCTCATTGTTGAAGGCCGTACGGTGACCTATAATTGTTAATGTTTGTGTCATTTTGGTCTTTTGTGGATAGTGGATAGTTGTCTCATTGGCAATCATATCACATCTTCTTTTTTATATATTACTTACTTACTTACTATTATGTCGATGATTTTGTTGTGACCCCCGGGTTGTGACCCTTGTTACTTGAAGTTTCAAGGTCCTTCATATCATGTCAGGATTGTTTCGATCATCAGCACAGCTGTTTTATATAACAATATAAAGCCGAAACAAAGTAAAAAAAAAATACCAGTCTTCGAAAGACGGGCAACTTTATGGCCAAAAGAAAAGCTACAAAAAAAACCATACAAAATACTAACACTTGAGCAAACGGGTAACTCTGAAAGAAACAAAAGTCCCCCCCCCCTTTTATAGTCCTGTAAAAATCCGTTGATGAGTTACCCAACATGATAGAGTTATATCCAAAACAATGAACATCAGTACATGTAAATCCTGAACCCTAATGAGAATTAGTCAGTTTAGTTAAGTTAATGATTGCACTAAAAATTAGAGACATGACAATTCATATCTTATATATTTCTCTGAAAATCGATGAAAATCCAGCCATTTAAGTTAAAAAGGGGGTACCCAACCATATGAATAAATGGGGGGGTCTAATTATATGTTTCCATTCAAATGCATTTATCGTCCAAAAAGGGTGTTCCAACCCCGGCCCCCTTTTGGATCCGCCACTGATTCAATGATTAATATGCATTTATACAAAGATTAATTGAAAGTCGGATATCATCTAAGCCTAATAATACGACATATATGCTCTATAGAGTGTTTAATCGACACATACATGTCACTAACACAAGACATCAAACATAGGACTATTAGAAAACTGCATGGTTCTGTGTAAGTAATCTGCGAGAGACTGAAATTAGAACTTTACAAGTCAGGTTCTTCAATGTATCTAGTAGTTATAAGTCCCAGATAAAACGTACAAAAAAACATCATTCATATAGAATAATTGTTTAAGAAAGGGTCTCATTAAAACTTTTCACAACAGTTTTAAAAAAGGGATTAAAAAATAAAATACATCACTTACTTGATTGACCATTTTCATCCGCAGTCTGGTCATGTGATCGTGGACACTGTCCGTATCCGTAGTCGCCATTTTTTCCAACGTAACCAAGGTTACTTGACGCTTTTTTTCAGTCTTCCGTCGTCATATTTATAGTTACCTTATAAGAAAGTTAATCGAAATAGTTCAGTTGTAAAGATCCCTTGGCCACTGTTCAACATAGAAGATCGATCGTTCCATTACTGAGATAAGGGGTGATCTTTTTGATTTACTGTTAAATTTTATCAGTTTTATGTCAATATTTGAAGCCCTTGTTATTAATTTTTACATTCACTTGTAATGCGGTAATATCTTGGATATACAGAATTGTAGATTTTATCAGAGACATTATTTGATCTTCGATTTGAATCATATGCAGATTAATACACAAGCGATCATGGTGGAAATTATATTTCAAAAGCCGGGCAACTACAAAAATGTCTTTGCCAGATTCTTTAATGTTCAATAACAGAAACAATAAACATGTTATATCATCTCCGTAAATCAATTGTGTTATTAAAATAATACCAGTTGATTTTATTGAAAGAAAATGGATATATGACCATATATGTAAATAGTAAAAGTCTTTACAATTTTCATTTGTTTTCTTTGTTAAACATTCAGTAGTTTGCAGTTCATTTCATTTGAAATAACAAAGTAAGAATATTTCTATGCTTTATTCATAAACTGTACAAAAGCTTTTCTTTGCCGTCTTTCGGGCTTGAAGATACCCGCTTTGACAGGTGCCTGTCACATGATCATGACGTCATAATTTCCAAAATGGCGAATTCATGTGATGTTTTGTTTAGATGTATGGTCTCCCTTGCGATCGATTTTGCAATGCCTAGTTATCACAGTTGATATTTAATTATACAAGTAAACAAACTGAAAGACATAATCATGTAAGAACGGGGGAAAATTATTTATTGTTACAGTAGCAATTGCACATTTAGTCGATAAGTTAAAAATTGTTATATGAGAGCTTGAGCCTTGACTTTTGTCTTTTCCCAAAAAAATATCACGATTTTAGGTTGGTAGAACCTGGACCTTATGGCATATGAACCCATTTCTCTACCTCCTTATGAGTTTTCCATAAATACTAATGAATGGCGTTTATATTAAAATCTACTAGCGAAAGAGGCAATGCACTTGTCACCCCTATTCTTAATAGTCCCTCAACATCAAGGATTTTAGTATTGAATAATAAATTTAATTTCTGCTGTAGTCTCAGGCTGTAACAAGGAATGCATTTGACAGTTATTAATATCAACAGCACTGCCATGAAACTAAACAGTTTTTATACGACCACCACTCCTATAATGCTATCAAGTTATTGTAGTCGTCATCCAAAGATGAATTTAGTTTCGGGACAATAACTTTAGTTTTAGTGAATTGATCTTTAAAAAATTTTGCCAGAAGGTTCAATACCACTGAAGAAAGGTTGGAAATGATTTTGGGGGTTATGGTCCTAAAAAGTTTAGGAATTAGGGGCCAAAAAGTGGGACCTAAATAAGCATTTTTGTAGCTTTCAAATGTAGCGGGGTTGCTTCCCCTTAAAACAGGTAGAACATATATAGCCATTATAAATCAACTGAGCTAGAGAAGCGATTCTTTGTCTCAGTGGGTTAACACACTGACTGTCACCCTGACAACCAGGGTTCAAATCCCGGTGGTGACGATATGAATTTGTAGAGTAGATACATGCTCTCCAGTTACACAAACAATAACTCTGAAATAATAACACAAGTTATCATTTTTTGAATAAGCAGCAAAAAGGGGAAAAAAACAGGTTTTTCTAGTCAATGGACAATTAAGACAATTTGTAAGGGAGGTAACTCAAAAACATTTGACATACAATGTTGCATATGATCAGACTTATCTACCTTACACTACTGGTAAATAATGTATAAAGAAATGTCAGGTTTTGGAATAATTGTAAAAAAGGGTGTGATAGTAATTTTTATTTTTTTCCCCACTAAATTTCTTAAATTTCAAATTTTTGAAAAGTTTGAAAAAGAAATCTTTAATTGCACAATATTGCGAAATAAATTTGTAAGATCTTGACATTTGTTTTGTGTTATGTCAAAAATGTGATTACTATCCAAATTCAGAGCTGTATCAAGCTTGAATGTTGTGTCCATACTTGCCCCAACTGTTCAGGGTTTGACCTCTGTGGTCGTCAGGGGTCGAAATTAAGCTTTTTTGTGTACTGGACTGCTGGACCAGTGGACTGAAAACTCTACTGGTCAGGCTCCAAATCTACTGGTCCTGTAAAAATAACATTCATTTGACAAACACTAATATAATGATAGATGTTTAATTTTATTTTGATGCTTTTGTTTACATTAGTTAGACAGGAACAAAGGGATAGTCTTGATTCTGATTTTGATAAAGGCTTTGATAATCTCAATGATTTTCTTTATCAAAATCAGGATCAAGGACAGAAAAATTTTCAACATTGTCTTCCAAGTCATTGCAATCCTCACGACAACCATAGGTTGCCTGACTGGGTCGTCTGGAGCACTGTCCAGAAATATTCCACATTTCAATAGCTGGGACTGGATCAAATGATGCTATATCTTCAGTGTGAAACATAATGAATAAAAGATCTGATAAAACAGTTTGACGCAATTTTGATCGCCAATCATTCTTTACAAGTTTCATTTCAGAAAACACCCTTTCTGCATCTTCCTTTTGATTTTCACTTATTTTAATTTTTTTGTCTGGCGGTTTAACTCCTTCCAAAAATTTCCACATGTTATATTGTTGTGAAGGACACTCACCCGAGATATTAATCAACTTGATCAATTGTAATATCCCCAGCACCGTGTAATTGATTTCACAGGTAAATTGTTTTGTAAACAAACGGAGATTGCGATGCAAACAGTGATTTTATCGACAAATTTCTACTGGTATGATGCACATTCTACTGGTCCCTGACCACAGGACCAGCGCTAATTTCGACATCTGGTGGTTGTATTAAGCTGCGTTCTGCGGAGCACCTGGTTTTATTTTTCATCAGTGAACACTAACGCCATAAATTATTTACAAATACCTTAAAAATACTACCAAACACACCTGAATGTTACTAGTTACTGTAAATTCAGAAATTATTGCGTGCATTTATTATTGCGATTTTGTCATTTTACACTTGAATGCGATTTTAATTTTTACGATTTTGAGAAAAGTCATGCTTAATTCAGTTAGAATATTACAAAATGCGAGTTTTAATTATTGCGTTTACAACTCAGTCGCATTATTCGCAATAATAAAAACCTCGCAATAATTTCTGAATTTACAGTATGTATTTATTATATAATATTACATTTATATTTTTGAAATTCAAAACAAATTTACATGTTTGACTTTAACATTTGAACATGGAATTTATATTCTGCTAAGCAATTCCTTTAATTGAAATAATAGTTTAATAATAATAACAAATTTTGAACAATTCTTTTCTAATAATTGAAAAGTACATGTTCATATGTATAGGAAATTTGGAAGAATAGAAACAAAATTAATGTCATTATTGGTTTTTGTACATGTATGTCTCAAACCTGTAGTAATTTAATCAGGGAACAATATATCAATACTGTAGAAACATTAATTTTCATGGGGTTAAAATTTCATGGTTTTGTCTCTACAAAGATTTCATGGATATTTTATTTCGTGGTATTCATTAAAAGGCAGTGATATCAAATGATAAGTTTTTCATATGAGGGAGTTTTTCAAATGGATTTAAAGATTTTTTTTCACTATTCAGCTAGATTAAAATTCCTGTTATACATGTAGGTTGTTATACAATCATTAGCTACATGTGTATATTTATGAGTAAAGCAATGGCAAAATTTGTAATGTCTAATTGTCTGTTAGAGTTAAAGTCAGCTGTCAACTGGATCTAAATGCCTTGCAACTTACTGTACCAAATGTTTCCAAAATTAAGGGCAATTTGATTGCAAGTATTGCCAGCAAATTGATATTTATTCAAACATGGCCACTGTTGATGAAAAATTGAACAGAGAGGTCACAATGACTGTGAATGACTTGACAATGTATCTGGTAATAGACTATTTGCATATTCCTGTAATTGAGCCTGTATTTAGAGATCCCTTTTTTTGTTATTTTTATTTACAATGGAGAGCAAGCAGATAGAGAAAAATTTACCTGTGCGTATTGTGAGTAACCTTTAAGTTTTTCAAATCTTATAATTACATTAATTTGTTGTTGAGATAAATTCTATCGACATCAGAAATTAGTTTTCATGAAAAAACTGTAAAAACCACTGATACATCACTTTCTATTCATCATGCTTTGCATTGGCAAAAGCCAATTTTGTCCAGTTTAGAACCAGTCTACAATTGACAAAGGGAAATAATTTGTATAAAAAGTGTAGTATCAGAATCAAAAATTGGCAAATGGACTATTAACCGAAATATTTAAAGATTTTTATTATCTTTATATAAATAAGCTATCTACATTTTTTTTCCAGAAATGTTTGATGATGTCAAACAAGCTTGTGACAAGCTTGTATCACACAATAGGAGCTCATTCATCAGATGTAAACTGTGTGGCATTCTCTAATGGGGATTTACTAGCCACTGCATCAGCCGATAAAACAGCACGATTATGGAACACAGATGATTTCACAGAACATAAACATTCACCCTTGTGTGGACATCAGTATTATGTACATTGCTGCACATTTTCTCCCTTTGGAACCACCCTTGCTACATGTTCAACTGATGGCAAATTGATTTTATGGGATGTAAAGACTGGTAATAAGAGTGCTGTGTTACATCATGAGAGTCAGAATAGTATACGAGTCTGCCGGTTTTCTCCAAACTCAAATTACATTTTAACTGGATCAGATGATGAATTATTATGTATGTGGGAAGTGTCAAGCAAAAAGTTAATCAGGTATGGAAAAAAGATCATCAAAGAACCTTAGATACCAGGGTTATAATTTTGCATACCAGACAAATTTGAAAATATCTTGATTTTTAAAAATGTATAAAGGTTTTATACATGTACTTACCAATAAGTTTTTTCTTTTTACCATTGGGAACCCCAAACTGTATTTCTTTGGATTAATATAAATATTTAATATTTTTTTTAAATTGTAGGTACTGTTCACAATCTTCAAAAAAAATACAGAATTAAGGGACAAAAAGATCATCAGTAGCAAGTACATTTGTATCAGGCAACATTTACTATTTAGGATCAACCTGGGCAGATAAATATTTTCTATTTAAATTATAGAGTAATTGCTATAAAGATCAAAAACCTTATTATGGGTTTATATAATTAACACAAAACCATTACATGTAGAGGAAACTAAAGGGTGAAAAATGTTTCCAGGCACATGGAGCCAAGATACTTGTCAGTATTTTTATGAAAATACATTGTATTACAACCAATCAACATCATAAATGATTACAGGATAAACTCAGAAATAGTAAAAGTTAGAGAAAAAGTAAAAGGCAGAAATGTTTGGTGAGATCATGTTGCAACTATGATATGTTTTAACTTAAAAATCTATGACTTATCCAAGGAATTTTATTGGTTATTAAGCAGCCACTGTATGATTATTCACTGAGGCCTCCAAGTTTAGATGTACATTTTCATGGTTCATTGGTCAATGTAAAGATATACTAGTTCAGTCTGTATCTAAGTAACCATAAGCAATTATTCAATTATTTGGAGTATGGAATGATGCATGTACTACACTAAGTCACATAGGTTGTACATTTCTGTCTGGTAAAAAGGTACATGTACAACAAATGTACTTATCATCTGACCTTGACCTTGTTTTCATGGTTCAGTGGTGAATGTAAAGATATCCTGATTCCTGATTCAGTGTTTCTTAGAGATACAATAAGCAATACTGGTAGTTCAACTATAGTTTGATAATGAAATGATATTAATAAGGTTTACACGTCTGTCTGTCATGTGTCATCTTACCTTGACCTTGTTTTCATTTGCCATTTGCCTGGTTAATGTTAATTTCATATGGTTATAAGATCTCTTTCTTTGATATAAAAGCAATTGGTCAACTATATTAAGTGTATGAAATGATTGTGAGGTGTAAGTTTATGTGATTTTTGTAGCAAAACCTTCATTGTTACAACTTAAATCAATCATGGTAAGGGAAGCAGGCAACAAGAGCAAGACATTTCATTGTGTGCAAGCTTGTTTAGTTGAAGAGCCTGTAAAACACTAATAATTGCCTTCAATTTTCTACATGTATGAACCTGTTCCTTTTAATGAATTAATGATTTTTTTTATATAGAACCTTCACAGGACATGAAGCATCAGTTGTAGGATGTGATTTTTCACCAGACAGTAACTTCATAGTATCAGGCAGCTGCAATGGTGACCTTCAGGTCTGGGATGCTAAATTTGGTCATGGGAAATGTCTGAAATATATTGATGAAGGTCATGACCTTGGAGTCAGCTGCTGCCAGTTTTCTCCTACTTATGGGTCTGCAAAATGTAAGTATAGAAACATCAGATATTATGTCCCATGATACAAAGTGTCAATTGGAAGTTTGGGTTACATTTTTTTTTCTAGATAGTCATCTTCTTGTTTCAGTGAACATCTTATCTGAAATTAATTGAAAAAAACCTTGGCATGAATAACCCAAATTGTGCATGATACTTTTATTTGTGAAATATATTGTTGTCTATTAAGCCACATACATGACACCATCATAACTGTAATTTTAGCCTTAGATACATGTACATGATGTTTTTATTAGTTGTTATTTTCTTTGAACTCTATCTGTTCTTGTCGTCTTAAGTACTTATTTTTATTTGTGTATCAATCTGATTAGTAATACTGATTAGTAATACTGTTTATTTATGTTGAATCATTCCACCACCCACAAACATGTATAACCCTGCCACATTCTGTACTTTAAGTTCTGCTCATCATTTTGAATTTTGAACTAGTGAAGACTTTAAAAATTGATAGAATTTGAATTAAGCTCTCTCTATTATATTGAAACTGTACATGTGTGTCAAATTAATACAAAAAAACAATTCTGTGCTCTTATTTCAGCAGTTTCATCTGACAATGGAACAGTTACATTTATGTTTGCCAGTGGAGGACAAGATGATCTCATCAAGTTGTGGGATTTCCAGGCAGTTCTGGGTTCTGCTGGTAAGATTACATTCAAGGGTGGCTTTCTTACTGCCATCATTTAAATATATGACCACACTTGTGATGTCAATTACAATTACAAATATATGACCACACTTGTGATGTCAATTACAATTACAAATATATGACCACACTTGAAATTACAATTACAAATATATGACCACACTTGTGATGTCAATTACAATTACAAATATATGACCACACTTGTGATGTCAATTACAATTACAAATATATGACCACACTTGAAATTACAATTACAAATATATGACCACACTTGTGATGTCAATTACAAATACAAATATATGACCACACTTGTGATGTCAATCACAATTACAAATATATGACCACACTTGTGATGTCGATTACAACTACAAATAAATGACCACCCATGTGATGTTGATTACAATTACAAATATATGACCACACTTGTGATGTCAATTACAATTACAAATATATGATCACACTTGTGATGTCATTTACAATTACAAAGTCTAAAATTACAAAATCTGGCATGCCCAGAGTGATAATTCAATCTACAGAAATCTGGGCATACTCCATTCTAATATTGCATAATGATGATAATTTTTTTAGCTTTTCAGGAAAATTATTTAAAGTTTAAACTAGATATTAGAGTATGAGCTAAATACTTACTGTTGTGGTAAAACACTTATCAAAGAATTAAAAATCATTAATACAAATAAAACTTATGACTTCTGAACTATTTGTAATTTCTGATTCATATATATTTCTGATTTAGTCCTTTACCAGAGTTTCTGCTGGCTGTCATCATTTTCTCATTTTGCAAAAAAAAAAATTGTGGCTCTTTACAAAACTGAATATGTTAAAGAGATCTTGCTCTTAAACACTACCTGCAAAATTTTGTCTGGAATCCTGACATGCTAACTATATGAAAGTTTCTTCCTTAGTTACAGATATAATGGTCAATGATAAATTTACTAATATTTTACATGTATATAAAGTTTTATATTCATTTGCACACATTTTTTTATTCTAGCTGTTTCAGTTAACCTCAAATTGACATTGAAAGGTCATTCAGGACCAGTAACATGTTGTTCTTATTCACATGATGGAAGTCTTTTGGCCTCAGGGTAAGTTCAGTTTTGTAGAGACAGACTTAGTGCGACATTCTGATGTCTTGGTCAAGGCTGAATATGTTAACAAAATAGATAACCAGTCTATATAAGAGTAAATAATTTTAACACATCAGTAATATATTGAAGTAAAAGTATATGGTTGCATTGTAAACATATAATTCAGTAAAAGTTCAAAAGATTACTTACATATCATAGCAGATATAAACTAGAAAAGGACTATTGCAAAGACAGTAAAGTCAGCTGCAGTTTAAAAATATGGTAGAACATATATACAACCTAATATAGGGTTTTTTTTCTTATAAGAAAATATTATACTACTAAAAATTACATATTTTTTAATTTCAGATCAATAGACAAAACTGTGAGACTATGGGATGCAGTAAGTAAGACTTGGTACACGCTAATAATATAAAAGTCAAATGCAATAAATTTGGTAATCAACTGCTTACATTTCTACAATGTGGCATTTTGATTTGTATATTTTTTTATCTTGATTTTTTTTATTGTTTATATTTTACTACAATGTAATATCACATTGAAATACTAGATCAGAAATGAACTTTGTGTTAAAGTCTGTTTTTATTCGACCTAAAAAATTGAAAACATTTTGGTTGTATATTGGTATGACGTTGGCTTCGTCGTTGTCGTCTGAAGACATTTGGTTTTCGCACTATAACTTTAGTATAAGTAAATAGAAATCTATGAAATTTTAACAAAAGGTTTGTGACCATAAAAGAAAGGTTTGGATTGATTTTGGGAGTTTTGGTCCTAAAAGTTTAGGAATTTAGGGCCAAAAAGGGCCCAAATAAGCATTTTTCTTGGTTTTCCCACAATAACATAGTATAAGTAAACAGAATCTATGAAATTTTAACATAAGGTTTATGACCACAAAAGGAAGGTTTGGATTGATTTTGGGAGTTTTGGTCCCAACAGTTTAGGAATTAGGGGCCAAAACAAAAAAAATTAAACTTTGTTTGATTTCATCAAAAAATTAATTAATAGGATTCTTTGATATGCCAAACTGTTTATTTAGATTCTTAATTTTTGGTCCTGTTTTCAAATGGTTTCACATTAAGGTCCAAAGTGTCCAAAATTAAACTTAGTTTGATTTTAACTTAAATTGATTTCTTGGAGTTCTTTGATATGCTGAATCTAAACATGTAATTAGATTTTTAATATTTGGACCTGGTTATCAAATTGGTCCACATTGAGGTCTAAAGGGTCTAAAATTGAACATTATTTGATTTCATTAAAAATTGAATTCTTGGAGTTCTATGATATTCTGAATCTAACCATGTATTTAGATTTGTGGGTATTGGACCAAAAGAGGTAAATGTCCAATTTAAAATTTTAAAGTTTTTAAGTTCAAGTTCTTAGACCACATTCATTCTGTGTCAGAAACCTATGTTGTGTCAACTATTTAATCACAATCCAAATCCAGAGCTGTATCAAGTTTAAATCTTGTGTCCATACTTGCCCCAACTGTTCAGGGTTCGACCTCTGCGGTTGTATAAAGCTGTGCCCTGTGGAGCATCTGGTTATATGACGGCAAAAAAAATTTGCGTTGTATAATGGTATAATGGTATCATGTCGTCTGTGTTGTCTGAAGACACATTTAGTTTCCGGACAATAACTTTAGATTTAGTGAATGGCATTTTGGATATCTATAAATTTTTACCAGAAGGTTTAATACCACTAAAGCAAGGTTGGAAACTATTTTGGGGGTTATGGTCCCAATAGTTTAGGAATTAGGGGCCCAAAAGGGGGCCCAGAATATGCATTTTTGTAGTTTTCAAACAATTACTTGTGTTAAAGTGGATGAATCTCTCTGAAATTATACCACATACCATAAAGGGAAGGTTAGTTATGACTTTGTGGGGTTATTGATCAAAATGTTTTGGAATAAGGGTCAAAAAAAGGGAGAAACAAGGTTTTTCTGGTCGATGGTCAATGAATATAATTTAAAAGCAGTGTAAGGGAGGTTATTACAAAACAGTTAACATACAATGTTTGGTATGTTCAGATTTACCTCCCTTACACTAATTGTAAATAAGGTATAAAGGAAAACCAGGTTTTGGACTTATTGCAAAAAAAAAGGGGGGGGGGTAGTAGTTTTCAATTTTTTTTCCAAGTTTCTCAAATTCCAAATTTTTGAAAAGTTTGAAGAAGAAATCTTTCATTGCACAATATTGCATAATAGATTTGTAAGATCTTGACATTTTTTTTAAGTCATAAAAACTCATATTATGTCAATTTGATCACAATCCAGATTCTGAGCTGTATCAAGCTTGAATGTTATGTCCATACTTGCCCCAACTGTTTAGGGTTCAACCTCTGTGGTCGTATAAAGCTGTGTCCTGCATGTGAGGTCCTTAAGGAAATTTGTTTTGTTGTTGTAACTAAATGTTTTCAACCTCTTCAAATAAAGAATTCAATATTATCATATAATAATTATATGTCTATTCAGGTAGTTATGTTGGCATACAAATGCATTCAATTGTTGAAAAAAACTGACAATGCAATGGGGAAAAGAAAAGCAGCAGTATACAATACACAAGATAGCAAACCAAAGACAGAATAAACACAAACCTCACCAAAAGCTTGGGTGATCTCATATCTCCAAAAGATCCTTCTCCACATGTAACTGTCTGTAGGAAAAGTTAAAATTTGCTCCTCATATGATCATATCTTGTTTTACCAATTGGAAATTGTGTTGATAAAAATATTAGAGCTTGAATTCTACACGTCATTGAAAGTTCATTTATGATAGTATCTATTTTCTTTTACAGATACACGGAAATTCATTACATGTAATAGAAGGTCATGTGAGATATGTTACAAGTTGTTCTTTTTCATATGATGGACTGTTTCTAGTATCAGGTTCCAATGACAGAACTGCTGTAATATGGAAAATCACCAATGAAGATGAATTATTCAGTATGTTTTGTGAATGGTATAAGATAATAATTGAGTAGAGTTTTTAGTATATAATTTTACATAATAAAATTAAGATTACTTGATCTCATAAATATATTCAATTTTTATACCACCGCAAAAAAAAAATTGAGTCTTATAATGGTATCATGTTGTCTGCGTCGTCTTCAAAAGACGCATTTTGTTTACAGACAATAACTTTTGTTTTAGTGAATGGATCTCTACAATTTTTAAGCAGAAGGTTCAATACCACTAAAGGAAGATTGGGATTGATTTTGGGGATTATGGTCCCAATAGTCTTGGTAAAAGGGGCCAAAAAGGGGGCCCAAAATAAGCATTTTTGTAGTTTTCAAACAATAACTTGTGTTTAAGTGTATGAATCTCTTTGCAATTATACCACAAGTTTCTATATCATGGGGGGCAGCAGTTTTCAATTTTTTTTCTCCAAAATTTCTCAAATTCCAAATTTTTGAAAAGTTTGAAGAAGAAATCTTCAAATGCATAATATTGCGCTATAGATTTGTAAGACATTTCTTTTCTGTCCAAAATTATTTTATGAAATTTGATCACAATCGAAATTCAGAGCTGTTTCAAGCTTGAATGTTGTTTCCATACTTGCCCCAGTTGTTCAGGGCTTGACCTCTGCAGTTGTATAATGCTGTGCCCTATGGAGCACCTGGTTATGATATAAAATGAACTGTGACCTCAAAGATTTTAATCATATCCCTCAGCCAAAATCAGTCAAGCAGGAGAGATAATTCAGTTCTTGTTTATCAATGCAGTCAGGATTCTATTTCATCAAAATACAATCGAAGAAATTGAAGCCATTATTTGTAAGGATGAAACTACTGGGAAATTAAAAAGACGAAATCCACCCCTGACAACAATCTACAATCACCATAATAAACCAAAAATCTATGAGCTTCTATTCATTGCATGAGACTACCACATATATTTCCCAGATAACGGGACAGAAGACAATCCTTATACTTTTAGTAAAAATTAGCTATTCGAACACACCTACTCAGTTTTTGTTATTCATAATTAAAAAGTAATTTCACTTGACCCATATATTTCATCTTTTGGTACTATGAATTTTTGATGTTATAAAGTCAACCTGTAGCCTTGATATATAAAAACTGATAGAATCTGAAGCGAGATGATGTATCAAATACTCATGCTTTATATGTTTTCAAGACAAAATATTCAACTTAAACACTCCCTAACATAAAAAATGGCACTTTTTATCATATTATCATCAGATGATTTATCGTATTAAACCATGTTTTAACAAAAGTAATGTATCGTAGCAACATAATTGCGTTGAATTTAACGAGTTAATGTGATTCATTATGACACATGGCCAGTGTGACGGGTATTTTATTGCGATAAACATCTTTTTTCACCTACAGGTTAAATCCCAAACTTTACAATTGCAAAGTTTAACACGTTAAATATATTGATTTCTTAAGGTGTTTTTAAAATCTTGTTTTAACACGTTAAAACTGTATTTATCGTGTTAAATGTTAACGTGTTACTTTATCAGGTTTTTGACATGATCGCCTTTCATAGATACCCATGTCGTCGACTTGATACCTAATTGTTCTGCTTTACTATAAATTGAAAACTTATGCGAATGGTGTTTTTTAAAATAAAATACTTCATAATTGAGCAGAAAATTGTCATTTTATTTGTTTCTATTAAGTTTTAAAATTAATGTTTCTATAGTAAACATTACAGTTAGCATTTATCTTCTTCTCTAACAAAGAACATCAATTCTTTTGTTCTATTTCAACTGAGTTTCCACCTGAACAACAATCAATAAATCTAGAATTTTATAAATCATTTTAAGGTACTGAAAATTCATTGTTCTTATTTGGTCACCAATTTTGTGAGTACAGGTGAATATATTTTTCTATGAGGTTGTATGCAATGTACATACTTTAAACTATAAATGTATTTATGGCAAGATTACAACTAAACCTTACATAACTTTTTATCAGAAAATATAGAAAGAAATCAGTCACAATGTGACACTGAAGAGGTCAAACCGGTCAATAAATGGTCAGTGGAGGAAGTTTGTAAATGGTTGGAAGAGATTGGACTAGAGCAATATAAATCTTCATTTGAACAGAATGCTATTGATGGTACAGAGTTAGAAGTTATAACAGATAGTATGTTACAACAGATTGGATTAGGTATGTTACATGCTTTTTGCCCTGAAAATACTTACATGTAGCTAACAAATTTTCCACAAAAATTATTGCAATACATGTACAGCATGAGAGTGATGCTAGTAAACTCTAAATAGATACCAGGATTAAGAGTGTATACACCATTGTGCATTTCGTTTACAAAAGACTCATTGGTGATGCTTTTTTTTTTTTAAAGTAAAAAGGCACAAATAAAGTACAAAGAAGTAGGTCCAGTAAGACCCCTTTTTGGCCCCAAATATAGCAGTTTTACAAAATTGTTAAAATGTAAACTTTAAGTTATTTATTGGACAGTAGAAGGCTTCTGCTACATAAAAATGGGCTGTTTTTGACAATACAATGCACATATATCGAGTACTAGCACCTATAAGTCATGCCAAATTACTGAAATCTTCACAATTCTAGCATTTTAGTTAAATTTTAGACGGTTTTCAAGTAAAACAGAAGTGGCTGCATTATTGTTCATCCTTAATATTGAAATGCAAGTTGTATTTTATGATAATTCATAACTTATACAAAAAGTGACATTTTTTAGCATATTTGAGCTTGAATCGGATCGTTTTTAATGACTAAATCAGTTAAAATCTTTCACATTAACTAATTGAACCAAATGAAATAGACACTTACTGTGAATTAAAAATAAAATGATTACTTTTTAAAGGTAGCAGGAAAAGTTTTGCCATTTAAATGTGTTTTGTATATGCAGTATTCCTGAAATTGCATTGATAAGTCTTTTTTTTTTTTAGTGCCCACTGATCAATAATCTCAAATGCAACAGACCTTATAAATAATTATGTATAACATGAGATTTTTAAAATTTTCAACTATTTATTGAACTAACATCTTAAAGACAATACTACATACCTATAATAAGTAGTACATTTTTATGCCCCACCTAAGATAGTAGAGGGGCATTATGTTTTCTGGTCTGTGTGTCTGTTGGTCCTTCCTTTCATTCATTATTCCTTCCGTGTGTTCGTTCGTCTGTCCCGCTTCAGGTTAAAGTTTTTGGTCAAGGTAGTTTATGATGAAGCTCCAGTCACTTAGGCCTACAACAATGAGCAAAGTCAATACTGCTTAGTCAGCTATAAAAGGTTCTGAAATCACTAAAAAATGTAAAACAATTCAAATGAGAAAACTATTAACTGCCTAATGTACAAAAAAATGAATGAAAAATATATATGTTAGACAGCAACAAATGAATGTGGCAGGGTTAAACATGTTAGGGTGATCTTGTTTAGCTAGACAGGAGAGGTAACCAAATATCTACTTTTAATACAAAATTAACATCAAAGCTCAACTCTGCTTCTGTTTACAGGACTTTTTTCATATCTGTAATCATTTCATTAAATGTAGAGAGTCTTATAACAACACTTTAGGGACTGCTGCAGAAATTTATTGATTGACATGTTTCGGTGCCTAGGGCTTCGTCATCAGGATAAAAACAATACATAAAATCATGCTGAAGTACAAAATTGGGTTGTTAAAATTTAAATGTCACAATGTTACAATGGTAAGTAACATTATTAATAGCAACTGAATAATTTTAACAAACATTTTCACAACAAAAACATTTTATTTTAATTTCTTTATTCACATACTTACAATGAACTTTCACTTTCGCTTTCAGTTGATATTGTTTTTATCCTGATGATGGTGCCCTAGGCACTGAAACATGTCGATCAATAAATTTCTGCAGCAGTCCTTTAAGTGTTGTTGTTATAAGACTCTCTACATTTTATGTTTTTTATCATAACAACCCTGCATACCCTCGGGTATCCACTTTATGGACTCTACCATACTGCAGACTCACCAGGCATTGGTTCACTTTCGTTTGTAATTCATTTCATTAAATGATTATGATATATTTGTGTGATATGATTTATATTTTTCTTGTCTTTTAGAGGCAATGGGGCATAGAAATAAAATTTTACGTGCCAGGAAAATTTTGCAACAAGGTGGACCAGTGAAATTTGTGAAAGATACTAATATGATGGGTAAGTGTGATAGTAAATGTTTTAATATGTTCTTGAATTGTATATATTGTGCATTTAATTTTTCTAAGTAGAATATGGTTGAACGCATATACAAACATCAACACAATAATATTATTTGATACATCTGTGTGTCTGGTTTATATTCAGACTCGAGAAAGATGCTTGTTGCATAGCATCAACTTGCTAAATAAAGTCATTAAAAAACTTTTGATTTGTCAACGTTTGCTTTACAAATCTCTCCAACCTTTTTCATAACCCGTACGAATCGTTTTGTTGTTGCTTCAAATCAGCCATACCGGTAATGGGTTCCATGACTTCTGAATTTGACAGTGTCTGTGAAAAATAAGCTCCACATGATTTTTTTACCCCCATATCAATTACCAAAAATAGCCAGAAAACTACATGGGGACCTTCATGACAGCTTTTTGTCATTCTTGACTAAAGGGGGACCATGAAGGCTTGGTATTTGAATGCTTACAAACATCAATTAAAATATTGACACATGTACTTCTATAATGAAAATTTAAATAAATATAATTTAAATAAGCAATGAATTTGCATGTTCACCATTCCTTACTTGAAGGGATGAAATACTTTCAATCATGCTACACTGTACCGCATAGAAATGATTTGTGATGGTGAAAATTCCTCCATCGTTCAATTTTCCTCCATGTAGATCCCTGCAGAGTTTGACTTTCCACCAGACGTATTATTCCTAATATTTGTATTTGATAGATGTTGGTGTACCTGATGAGTTTTTGTGTCCCATTACTAGGGAGGTGATGAAAGACCCTGTTATAGCTGAAGGTATGTACCTAGCTTTCTTATTTCTTCACATAAGATTAGTAGGACCAGTCCATTTACAACTTAACAACTGCAATATATTTGTTAAACATACTATTGTTTACATTTTACACTTTAATATGGATTTTATAGACGTAAAATTAAAGCATTTCATGTTATTTTACACTTTACCCTATTCCCTTATGGGGTATACTTGTTGCATTTCTGATATTCATTGAATCTCCAAATGAAAAACAAGGGGGTAAAATTTCATTTTTTTTATATCCAGCATAATCTCCCTCAATATAAAACCAAATGTTAATACATTTTAGGTGTTTATCTGTAATTGTTAATTTTCAAATAAAATGTTATAATATAGGGTTGTTTTACAATGTCAAAAGATTGGATTTACTTTTTAACAAAATTTCCTAAAGCCATTAAGTATGTTATTGTAAGTAATTTAATCTCAGTATAAATATTCTGCTGATATAAGATATTTTGATGAAAATTGGACATCTAATCAGTAAATAAGAGTTGTCACCCTTTGCCCATTTTTTTTTGCACATTATTTATAAAATAAAGTCCATTTATTGACACATTGTTTTTATTGTTTTTCAGTAGAAAATATTCTTATAATAGAATCAAGTTTAGAAACCAGTATTGTTTAGCCAATTATTTCTTTTCTGATTGTTTATGATATAACATGTCATAAAAAAAATATTCAAAAGTACATCTCATCAAATACCTCCAATTCCCAAACTTTTTGTTTCCTGCTACATGCAGACGTATTCTGGTTATATGATGATACCCTAATTCAGGTTCCTGTCTAATTAATGTTTACCCCACATTTTATACATCATTAGTTTTTAGCTCACCTGGCCCGAAGGGCCAAGTGAGCTTTTCTCATCACTTGGCGTCCGTCGTCCGTCGTCGTCGTTAACTTTTACAAAAATCTTCTCCTCTGAAACTACTGGGCCAAATCAAACCAAACTTGGCCACAATCATCATTGGGGTATCTAGTTTGAAAAATGTGTGGCGTGACCCGGTCAACCAACCAAGATGGCCACCACGGCTAAAAATAGAACATAGGGGTAAAATTCAGTTTTTGGCTTATAACTCAAAAACCAAAGCATTTTGAGCAAATCTGACATGGGATAAAAATGTTTATCAGGTCAAGAACTATCTGCCCTGAAATTTTCAGATGAATCGGTCAATCGGTTGTTGGGTTGCTGCCCCTGAATTGGTAATTTTGAGGAAATTTTGCTGTTTTTGGTTATTATCTTGAATATTATTATAGATAGAGATAAATTGTAAACAGCAATAATGTTCAGCAAAGTAAGATCTACAAATAAGTCAACATGACCAAAATGGTCAGTTGACCCCTTTAGGAGTTATTGCCCTTTATAGTCAATCTTTAACCATTTTTCATAAATCTAAGTAATCTTTTACAAAATCTCCACTGAAACTACTAGGCCACAATCATCTTTGGGGTATCTAGTTTGAAAAATGTGTCCGATGACCTGGCCATTCAACCAAGATGGCCGCCACGGCTGAAAATAGAACATAGGGGTAAAATGCAGTTTTTTGCTTATAACTATGAAACCAAAGCATCTAGAGCAAATCTGACAAGAAGTTAAATTGTTAATCAAGTCAATATCTATCTGCCCTGAATTTTTCAGATGAATTGGACAACTGGTTGTTGGGTTGCTGCCCTCCAATTGGTAATTTTTAAAGAAATTTTGCCGTTTTTGGTTATCTTGAATACTATTATAGATAGCAATAAACTGTAAACAGCAATAATGTTCAGCAAAGTAAGATCTACAAATAAGTCAACATGACCTAAATGGTCAATTGACCCCTTAAGGAGTTATTGCCCTTTATAGTCAATTTTTAACAATTTTCATTAATTTGGTAAATTTATGTAAATTTTTACTAAATATAGTTCTCTGTTACTAATGGGCAAAGTTCATGATAGATATAATTGTAAGAAGCAAAATCGTTCAGTAAAGTAAGAACTTCAAACACATCACCATCACCAAAATACAATTTTGTCATGAATCCATTTGTGTCCTTTGTTTAATATGCACATAGACCAAGGTGAGCGACACAGGCTCTTTAGAGCCTCTAGTTATGTTTTTACTTTTACACAGTGTGTTATCAAATTTATATTGTGGCTTCTATTTTTTTAGCAGTATTCAGTTTCTGCTTCTTCTAGGCCATTTATAGATAAAATCTGAAACCCTCATAAATCAATGTATCTGGCACTCTGCCTGGTTCTTATAAAGAGCTGAACTTAGGTAATGTAATGTAAATAAAATAGCTTGTACGCTTGTTTAATTTCAGATGGTTATACATATGAAAGATCTGCTATTGCTGGATGGATGGAGAAGGGGAAAACTACAAGTCCAATGACAAATGGAACTCTTAATACAAAACAACTAACACCAAATAGAAGTCTTAAAATGTTAATACAACGATATCTGCAGGGTCAATGACTCCTTTTAGTTCATGTACAGGATTTTATAAACAGTCAAGTTGGATTTAGTCCTGCAATTTGGCTGAGTCTGTTAGTTTTCTTGACATGATGTCAAATGAATAGAGCATCTAGCTGAACAGTAGCATCTTAATGTTTTGCTGTTTTGAGAATCTGCAATCTGAATTGATTTGTTATATCTTGTATTGTTCTTATTTTAGTATCCTCATATATGATGTGTATTGTAGTTGTTTAACATGGAATTACATTCCCTTCTTCCTCATTCCCAGTGGAGGGTCTTTTTTATGCAACTGCAATATGTAAAGTATAGTAGAAGATACTCATTTTTGGAAAAGAAGCTAGCTATTAAGACTTGTCAAAAAAAGCAGAAATTTTTTTTTTTTGGAATTTTGAATTAAATTATAAGAAATGACTGTAATATTTTTTTTTATTCGAAATAACATAAAAAAATTTGTCACACTGAATAACGCCCGTAGCGGGTTATTTAACAGTGTGCAACACATCTTTTATGTTATTTCGAATAGACAGAAAAAATATTACAGTCATTTCTTATAATTTAATTCAAAATTCCATTTTAAACCGTAGAAAACCATGAAAAAACGTTGATGACGTCACGGTCATATGACTAAATTATATCAGCCAATCAGGAGACGTGTTACATCCTAAATTAAATTATATCATCATAATAAGTAAAGAACATAAGACGGTGTTACTCACATTGCTTAATTACTTAACCAATTGAACATGCATTGATGTTTTGGTAACTTTGATTTGAATTATAAGAAAAATGTACCATAAATACTGAAATTCAGCACGAAAAAGTTTGTATGCATTATGACCTAAGATTTGATTCTTCAATGCTGGTATAACCTGCATTTTCATCATCACAGGTTGACAGGTATGAACTATGTTTGTGTTAAGTTTCATCTTTTCTTTCATGCATAATCAAACATAATGAGTTTTGTAATTCTATGCATATTTTTTAAGCACGGGATTCTTCCCTTTAGATAACCACTGTTCTACAGGGCTTTCATAAATAGAATATATTGTACTTCATAAAAATATATGCTGTGTTTCAATGGACAAATATTAATTTTCTTATTTCAGAGTAAAATGAGCTTTTATGATAAAGAAATATTTCAGTGCTTTTAGTTGTGATCATTTGTGAAAAATAATCCTTATTGTACTTCACTGAAAGTAAAAATAAAGCAGAATCCCCCCAATAAACAAATTTCAAACTTAATATGTCCACAATAACTCCACATAGGTAGTCTTCATTATTCTCTTTGTGTTCTAACATTTTTTTAATTTTTTTTTATAGTTTATTGAAAGAAAAAGTTTGATATTAAGTTGATTAAATTTATGACTATAATTTATATTGTTGTATCCAGAGACATATAATACATTATATGTCTCTGTTGTATCTAATCAAGTATTCATCGAATAATTTACAGTTGTATATAGATATATTATTATGTTTTTATATTATTGTTAAATGTTTGTGACAAATTAAAAGATTAGAATTATTTTTGGCTCTGTAGAAGACTTCTGACATTACATAACATTCAAATGTCTTCCTTAATTTATTTACCCCTTGAACATGCACAGAATGCAAATACTTGTTGTTTATAGAATAAGATGGTGACTAGTATCCTATGACAAATGGCATGAATATTCAAATAAGGTCAAGAAACAGCAAATTGGTAATGTCACATATTTTTTGTAAGATTCTAAATACCAGTTCGATATGTAACATTGTATGGAAGATAGAAGAAATATGATAATTAAGATATCGTATTTGCTTTATTATGATTGAAAGAAATCTTAAAATAGAGTCATCTTTTTAAAGAATGCAAAAATAACCTAGAGAAGTATGTCTTTCAGATCCCAGGAAATGGCTTGGTAGACTTATTTAATAAGGAAAAAAATAAATTGCTGTTGGTCATTTGATATTGGGATGCTCTGTCAATAAAAAAATCAAGGTTAAATAATATTAATATGCATTGTCAGTCCATCTGACTGTCCACATGTAGAGTATATGATTCGTGTGTTGAACTTCTTTTTTTACACTATTTTTGAAACCCTGCTACAATAGTTTTCAAAGGTACCAGGGTTATAATTTAAATAAAACCTAGCAAAGGATATATTGGTTTTGACCCATATGTCAGTTATTTTTGGTTCTGGATGTTAACTTGAACATTTTATATCTGAATGCCACCTTACATGACTATATGTTTACATATATTAGAGGAAAATTGATAAACATTTTGAGGTCAACTGGTCAAAGGTCATAGTAACTATACATGCATGTAGACCAAAAGAAGTGCAGAAAAGAGTTTTCTGGATGCTTAATGAAATATAGTACTACATCGGCATTGTAATCTTACTAGGTCACACATACTGAATGGCAAATTCCTATTGATATTGACCTCAATATCTCCAAGGTTAAGATCAAAGTTACTATAAATAGATTGTAATGTGTGCCAACAAGTATTTCCAGAATAAAATGCCCATAAATGTGGTTTGTAGATGCTTTATAAAGTACTGCATTGCAATCTTACTTGGATAAATGGTAATATATAAGGAGAGATTAATTCATTTTTATTTTCAGGGTCAAGGTCAAAGATGATGAAAAATGACTGCAATTTGTGCCAAAAAGTATTTCCAGATTGGTAATATATTACCACATATCAGAATGCAACTTCAGTTGGATATATTGGGGGTTAGATCTGTTTTACCTTAGAAATCACCAGGTCAAAGGTCAAGGTCAATGTTGCTAAAAGTAGGGGGAAAATGAGAAATATAGAGGTTTCTGGATGTTAAACTGAATATAACATTTTGAATTGCAACCTTACTTGAGTATATGATCACAATGTCAACAATAAATATAGGAAGATGTGGTATGAGTGCCAATGAGAAACCTCTCGATACAAGTCACAATTTCTAAAAGTAAACCATTATAGGTCAATGTACAGCATTCAATGTATGTTTGTGATTAGGTCTAGTTCATGGTGAACCACAAGTGGTAGGTTAATGATATTTGATATGCAGTTGCATTAGCATTGACACATCTCATTTCCATGCAGATTATTTGGCCCTCCCCCATCAAAAAATAATTTTGGCTTACCATTAATGGTTCCCCTTGAACCGACCTTATCACAAACTAATACATGTTAACTAAGCAAAATGTTCACGGTCAATAAACCATGACTAAGGGGGCGGAGCCAAACAATCTCATTGAAATGAGATACTTAAAATGCCAATGTGTACAGTGGCGGATCCAGAAGGTTCGGGGGGTTCCCCATTAAGTGACCTTATCACACAAACTAATACATGTAAAATAAGCAATATTTTCAAAGTCAGCAGAACATGACTTTTTTTGGTTGATTTTTGTACCAAATAATCTGTATGGATTTTTTCAGTAAACGGATATGGATAGTGTAAAACAAATTGCTAGAAAACAAACAAATAAATATTGATGCTAACAAACGTTTTAAATAAGGTAATACAAATAGACAGGAAATACGAAAAAACAGATTTTAAAATCATAGAAAAACAAATTTATAAGCTGCTAACCAAGTCCCTGTTGGCTAAACGCAATAAATTTGAGCATGGTAAACTATTTTTCTTTTTTATTTGGACAGTAAGTTCATTTTGGGTTCATCTTACGGGTTTGGGGTAAAGATCGATCGCATTAAATGCAATCAAAAGCTTATAATACTTTTTGCTCATCCTGCCTTTTCGCTCAAAACTACTGTCCTGATTTTATTTCAAATTTCATCCTAGCTCCGCCCCCCTCTCCCCTCCTCAATAGGTAGTTCCATAACTGAATCCAATACATAAGACTACATACATAATATAATGATATAATGTTATGAAAGTCTCAGCCAAAACAAACGATGTCATTGTAATCTTTAAAAATTTGAGTTATCTTCCTTTGTATACAATTGTAGTTGAATCAGGAACATAATATATTACTGTTCCCAGGTCGAATCAAGGATTTGTATAGTAAAATCTTACTACCTTAGTTGAGTCAACTACAACCAAATCTTTTAATGTAACTTTTCACTGATAACTTTAAGCAGTCTTTACTGTTTACAAGCACTCTAAATATTGGTTTTATCATTAACATTGTTTTGTCTCCCCTATGTCCTGCATTCTGCAAATGATCAAACTACTATCCGGCGTTTTTTCTCAGCCTTTTGATATACAGTTTTCCATCGACATCCGATGATTTATACTTATGCCCTACTGTTCTCATACGTGGACTATTTATAAATTTGTTATCCCAATTTAAACAAAATGTAATTAAAGTGCAATGAAAATATCAAATTTGTGATTAAACTATGTACAATTTAAATGAAGGCTATTAATTAATACATTTAGAACATTACACAGCCGAAGTGAGCTGTTCCCTGAAGCTATCAATGGATGGTGCCTGAACTAGTACAGGGAGCTGGTTCTAGACAATAACTATCAAAACCAAGGAGTAAACAAAGACTAAAAAAACAAAGGACATTTACAACACCAGTAAGAAAAAATAAATAAGAAACAACACGAACTCCACTAAAAACCGGGAGTGAAATCAGGTGCTCCGGAATGGTAAGCATTTCATGTACCGTTTACGACACCCGTCGTGTTATTTCTTTGTTCAGTTCGGTAATGATGGAAGGTTGTTATGACTGAGGAAGAATATCATTTATGATTTCTGACACACATAATGACCAATCAGCTCATGATGGCGACCGTAAAATTTCGATGACTTTAATTTGATTGATTCATCGCCTTATCTTAGCAACTTTTGAGAAAACAGTTCTCCTCGTTCAACAAAATCAACGTACTTTGGGCTAGCTCTAGAGTAACGTATCAAGTGAGACACATATACTCCATATGCTGGTGCCGCTGGGATGTTGCTACACAGAAATGGAAAGTTGACTGTACTAAAATAAAAATCATTGAGTTTGTCATAAATTTTGGTATTCAACCTACCATCAGTAGTCATTTCGGGAAAAAGGTCTAAATATGAAGCAGGTGTGTCTGTGTCGGTAGTATCTTTAACGTCAAGTTCACTTGGATATATTAAATGTAAGTGATCACTGAATTTATTATTATTAAGAGACAGTACATAATCAATATACTAGTTCTGAAAGGTGAAATAAAAAGACTGGGCTAATTTCTTTTCTCCTTTCTGTACAAGCCATTCAATGTGGTTTAGTGTACGGAGTATGGATATCTGTATGTCTTTTGATGTCTGAATATGCCTATATGATATCCTATATCTATATGAGAGTGGATGGTTTTTTTTCTAGTTCTTGAGTCTGCTTTTATGAGTATGACTGATGGAATATCAACAAGATGGTATGATATTTTGTACATCATTACCAATTTTGTGCGTAGCGTACGTTCTGCTAGTCATGGTAAATTTAATGTGGTAAGCATGTTTGTAACACTACTAGTATTATGGTATTCATTGCAGACATACCGAGCAGCTCGTCGTTGTACCATCTCAAGTTTGGATACCAATTCGGTTGTGTGAGGGTCTCAAACAGAACAGGTGTATTCAAGTTTGGGTCTGACGAATGCTTGGTAAACATGGTATTTTATGTATGAGATTGTTTTTAAATTTCGTTTTAGAAAACCCAGTGATTTTTTACCTTTGGATGTAATGTCATTTATATGTTTGTCCCATTTGAAGGTTGGTTGTATTGTGATACCAAGGTACTTAGCTGATGTTACTGATTCAAGTGACTGTATGACCATTCAAGTTGTAAAATGTAGTTGTGCTGTATAAGTTGTTTCTTTTTGGTGACAGATAGCACAGTACATTTATCAGGGTGGAAAGTCATCAACCAGTCCCTCTCCGACCTAGCTACCGCGTCAATATCTACTTGGAGTTTATCACGGTCACTATAGGATCTGATCGGTCTGGTTATAATGCTATCATCTGCGAATAGCCCGAGCTTGCTGTGGGTCAAGTAGTCTGGTACCGTTAATGACTCCATAAGCTATTTGTATATTAAAACTTTATATTTCAGAAGGTAGAATACCTTGATGGTTCATACAATGTATGCATAACATAATGTTAAAAAGTTTCCCTCTGTGTAAAATGTACATTGTCTTTCATCTCATGTTTATGGTTCTTCGACCACTTGAAAAATGTATAGTTTTTGTCATGTGAAATGCCTCATCTATTATGCAGTACAATGATCACTATATTTAGTATATGGGATCCTTGCACGGTCAAGATTCATGGTTCAGCTGAAATACTACGGGGTACAAGACTCAAAGTATTTAGTGTACCGGGAATGAGTGTAAGATTCACATGTTTGTCTAGCAGGATTTAACTGACTTTAACCTAATATTCTTGGTTCTTTTGTTGCTGTTAAGATTGTCTGTTTCTTAGATACTCCCTCGTAGATGATTAAAGCAAGAGATTAACTATATTCGGGTATGGTTGTAAGGGAGCTACCATTTGATTTTTATGGGGGGAGGGGGCTAGGATGAAATTTGAAAAAAATAGGCAGGACAGGAGTTTTGGGTAAAAAAAAAGGCAAGATGACCCACTTGCAAAAAAAAAAGGTAGGACGACAATTTAGGTAAAACAAAGTCAGGATAAACTGGAAAAAAAGGCAGGACCGAACAGAGTGAAAAATAAAAAGGCAGGACAGAGATTACAGCTAAAAAAATGCAGGACAAAATTTTTCATCCTAGCCCCCATAACAATCAAATGGTAGCTCCCTAAGATTAACATGTCTGACTGACCGTGATGCAGTGGCTTGTGCATCGGACTACAAACAAAGGTTACTGGTTTGATACATATTTCGGCCACTGAATTTTCGGTCTTCCCTAGACACCATTTACGAGTATGGTCTTGAGAAACGATGATAGTCCGTCGGATGGGGACGATAAATGGCTGACATGTGTCCAGAATGAGTAATATCTCCTGTTCGTAAAAAACACCCTTGTAGATTTCGAAAAAATAGCTTTCTAATGCCGCTACAAGGCAGCATCGCACCAGCAAAGTTGAAAGGGATTAATATAAGTAGAAAAAGTTGCTTCACAATCCAGTATAAACAAATATGTTTAAACTAAGAAAATATCACTTATATTGTCATATTTATAAATTAACTGTTTACAAGACTGAAATGTTCGAAATACTAAGGATTTTCTTACCCAAGAATAAATTACTTTTGCTGTACTTGTCCAAATCTTTCGGAATTCTGGGGTCTTAAAAGCTCTTCATCTTTACACTTGCTTTTTTTCTCAGCGAGCGTCACTGTATCTATATATATGAATATAATTATTTTCTGTGACTGTAACCTACATTTATTTGTAGGATCCTTTATTTTAGATAATTTAGCTGATCTGTAACAATAATATCTTCATGCCTTATATATCATGTACTGTAGTACGCCGCTAGATTAAAACTGACGAGGAAAGGTAACACACGGCCAGCGATAGCTCCATTATTGTAGAGCCCAGGTGGTCGTGTGGTCTAGCGGGACGGCTGCAGTGTAGGCGATTTTGAGTCACGATATCACAGTAGCATGGGTTCGAATCCCGGCGAGGGAAGAACCAAAAATTTGCGAAAGCAAATTTACAGATCTAACATTGTTGGGTTGATGTTTAGACGAGTTGTATATATATATATATATATATAGTGTGGACGAAACGCGCGTCTAGCGTACAGAATCATTAGCCTGTTGTGGTATTTTAAAACTATATTTTTATGGCATGTAACTCATTTGAAAATGTTGTGCTGTTGGTAGACTTTTAGTACTCTGATATTCACTATAGTTAAACTGATGTCCGTTACTTCAGAGATCGGGACCGCAAGATGGCAATCGGAAAAAATATCGGGCGTCCAATCGTCTTTTTGGAAATCTATGTCATACTACGGATTTACATCAGCAATGTGTTGGACGAGTTCGATAATCAGTGTCGATCAAATATTTTTCAAAGAGTTATGCCCCCTTTGAAAAATTTATAATATGGAAAAATTGCATCGTTAGCGTTCTCGTCTGAACAAGAAAACAGAAATTTAATAAAATTTATATTATAGTTATAAAAGAGAAGATGTAGTAACATTCACTGCCAATAAGACAATTCTTCATAAGAGACCGAATTACAAAAAAATAACAACTGTTGGTCACAGTACTTCAACAATGAGGAACGACTATACCTCATAGTCAGTTATAAAAGTCTCCGAAATGAAGAACGTAAAACAATCGAAATAAGAAAAACTAACGGCCTAATTACTGTACAAGAAAATCAAATATTTAACTCATCAACAAACGACAACCACAGGCTACCGTTAACTGGGACAGGCAGTCAGGCACATACATACAGATGTGGCAGGGTTGACATGTCAATGCCACCTAACCTGGTGTAACAGTACAACATAAGAACGAACAAAAAAAATAGTTGAAAAAGGCTTAACTAATCAGATAGATACAAATAGATATACATCTAATAAAAACACGGGGTGGATATGACCGCGTTCTTGTACATCCTTACAACAAAAAGACACTAAGTACAGATCTGACAGTAATCTTACTGCATGACAGTTAGTTCAAAGTCTATAACAACTAATAAAAACAATAATGCATCTATAATAAGACAAAACGATCAATCATTACACATCCAACATCCAATGGATTTAATGTAAAGACGTACGTCACAGACAGTCAGAGAAAACAATGACCTTGTGCAGGTCATTGCAGTAATGCACAAGGTCAAAATGTTTGAATGTCCAAAATCTATATACAAACGCTGAAGAACTGATAAATTCACAAAAAAAAAGAACCAACTGTATAGCCAAACTCGGACAAGGAATCAGAGATATGCACGAGGAATATACATTCCTTAATTTTTAAAATGTTACTACTTCAAATTTTTAATAAAACAAAAATATGTATTTTCATGGCAGTACCGAAGAACATGGCTACTAGGATAGTAATACGCTCAGAGACAACGGAATTAATTATAAGGGACTTGAAATAAACGGTACTAATTTATTAGCTTTTCTCATCGCTTTGCGTCCAGCGTCCGTCGTCGTCCGTAGTCGTTAACTTTTACAAAAATCTTCTCCTCTGAAACTACTGGGCCAAATTTAACCAAACTTAGCCACATTCATCATTGGGGTATCTAGTTAAAAAAATGTTTACGGTGACCCGACCAACCAACCAAGATGGCCGCCATGTTGTTGGGTTGCTGCCCTGAATTGGTAATTTTAAGGAAATATTGCTGTTTTTGGTTATTATCTTGAATATTATTATAGATGGATATAAACTGTAAACAGCAATAATGTTCAGCAAAGTAAGATCTACAAATAATTCATCATGACCGAAATGGTCAGTTGACCCCTTTAGGAGTTATTGCCCTTTATCGTCAATTTCTAACCATTTTTCGTAAATCTTAGTAATCTTTTACAAATTTTCTTCTCTGAAACTACTGGGCCAAATTAATCCAAACTTGGCTACAATTATCTTTGGGGTATCTAGTTTAAAAAATGTGTCCGGTGACCCGACAATCCAACCAAGATGGCTAAAAATAGAACATACGGGTAAAATGCAGTTTTTGGCTTATAACACAAAAAACCAAAGCATTTAGAGCAAATCTGACTAGGTTAAATTGTTTATCAGGTGAAGATCTCAGTATCTGCCCTGAAATTTTCATATGGATCGGACAACCCGTTGTTGGGTTGCTGCCCCTGAATTGGTAATTTTAAGGAAATTTTGTCGTTTTTTTGTTATTATCTTGAATATAATTATAGATAGAGATAAACTGTAAACAGCAATAATGTACAGCAACGTAAGACCTTAAAAAAAAGTCAACATGACCAAAATGGTCAATTAACCCCCTAAGGAGTTTTTGTCCTATATAGTCAATTTTCAACTACTGGGCCAAGTTTATTATAGATAAAGATAATTGTAAGCAGCAAAATGTCAGCAAAGTTAGATGTACAAACACATCACCATCACCAAAACACAATTTTGTCATGAATTCATCAGCTTCCTTCGTTTAATATTCACATAGACCACTTCTTGGTGAGCGACACAGGCTCTTTAGAGCCTCTAGTTTTACTACTACATATGCGTAATGTTCAAGATTTGGACATTTTACTGAAGGATATGAGTATAAGCGTATAATTGAGAGAGAGATTTTTTTTTAGATAAAACACATAACATTTATGTGATTTTGTTTAAAAATCATATTTTTCGGCGCATTTACAGAAGTATGCCGTTTGAGAGTAAGGATTCTTTACAAGACCATGTGTTCAGACCGTCAAACAAATGGACCGTACTTTTAACCTCTATATTCAATGTTCCCATCTAACTCTAGAATCATTCTAGGGGACGAGCGCCGGATGCGCCTCGTCTAAGTATATACAATTAATTGTGTATTTATATATATATGGTTGATTGTTCATATGCCTAGATGTAGCTTCATTTATCATAGATAGGACTTATACCTCGGTTTTGCCAAAAATGAGTCAGACAGTCCAGTTTTTACCACCCTTCTGGCTATTCAAAGGCGAGATAAAAAAAACAATCGTCTGTTTAATTATAGACTTTATATATATATAACAACATTTTTTTTAATTCAAGGTCTCCGCTATATTTGCAATTTTAAATGTAGAATTGATTGTTAATTTTTTTTACAGAAAGACGTTATATTTTTTTTTATCAAATTATTCCCATCCCATTAAATGATACCATTTTTCTCAGTAAGAAAACTAGTTATACAATAAAATGTATTTATCGACATCGTGTATAAATCTCAGGTATTCTGTAGATTAATTCTTATACATGTATCTATTTTTATTACTTTCTAAAAATAGGTGCAAACAAAATGTGTCGTCTGTTCATATCTCGTTCATATTAATGTGGAGAAGTAAAGTTAATGAAAAATAGGACCTTATAAAAAATATATCATTATCTTCAAATACCTTGCTCGTGTCAAATGTTTGCAAATATGCAAATATTTATGACGTCACCAAATTTTAGTCGATTTACATGCGTTCAACCTATAAACAATCAAGAAATCATCCATTACTTTGAAAAAGAAGAAGCTTCAAATTAACTGGTATTCCTACTTTCTTAATTAGGTATTTTTTAAAGCAAGATTAAAAAAAAATGGTCCAACAAACTAATAATTTTACCAGTTGTAAGAAAGATCACAAACATTTGTTTTCGATGTAGTTTTCGTTTATTGATAAATATGTATCAAAACATGTCAGTTTTCACTGATACAGTAGTGAGTAGATTTTAGTCAATTGTTGAAAAAAGATTGCTACAATTAAAATTCTGATTGCATAACATTATAGAAGAGGTTTATAGCTTTCCAATGATACCCAACAAGTGATATTTTTGTTTATTTACATGTGAGAAAAGCGCGTGCAAATTAGCGAAAATTTGTCAGGGTTTTGAGTTGGAATATTATTGACGATTAATTCTCCCTGCCCGATCCATTATCATTTACAACAAACCACCATATTTAAAACTCGCACTGTTTGTTTGCCGACAATCCTTTGTCTAGTTTTGTCGTGAATTAGGGTGAAAATTAACAAAATTAAGGTAGGTAGCATTACAAAATTATCTTTGTGGACAATTTTATGCAAATTAGGAAGGTTATTTACATGACTTTTGGTGTAAATTAGGGATAAAGTAAATTTTCTTCAGATGATAAATATAACATCTCATTTCTAAGTCTATCGAGTGTGTAAGTTGTATGGAAGCCATTTTTGATGAATTAAATTGTTAGGGTTGTGAATTTTCACTGACTTTGAAACATTTGATGCATATTTTTTTAAATGATGCATTTGCAAGATTTCTGAAGCAGATTTTATAAGATTTACAGAGATGAAAACATTGATTTTTATATGAATTAGAGATGGTCTTTTCTTTTTCTTTGACAGTAAAAGAAATATCTGGAATAGTATTTTCTTAATGAATTTTTAATAATCCAAAAACATTTATTGGGAAATGAATGCTGTGCATATACTAGCTGGTATGTAATATATTCTTTAGAACAGATCTTGGGTAAATTCAGTTATATTTCTATATCAAAGTTGATGTATCTCTGTGTGAGTTCGGCGATTCAAAAACTGGTATAAGTTAATTCTGGATGAAACATAAATGAAATAATATTATATATACGACCATTCATGTTTAGTGCATGGTAAAGTACAGTCTTGAAAATTTAATGTCTTCTAGTATTTCTTTGTAAACTTCATTTCCCATTGACATGTATACATGTATGTGTATGTCTCTAGATGTTGTTACAAAATCTAAATGAAAAATTGACCGCTATATTGTAAAAACTAATTTACTTCATTACAATAATACAATGTAGAAAGCGGCACATAGGACCAAGTATTATTTTTCCTTTCTAACATTAGCATGTCTATTTTTATGTTTACAAACGTTCAGTTTTCTTCTCTTATTGAATTATTCTTAAACCTACAATAATTGAAGTTTATACGTGCTACCCCTCTATTCTTTTGATACAGAGGATGACGATGGAAGTTTTTATTGACCTTGACTAGCTTTACAGCCCTTGCACGGTCAGATGATATAGAGGGGCTGAGCACAAGCATTTATCCTGTTTATTTACTACAGTTATTGTCCTTTCCCAATGCACCCGTGATCAACAGTGCTAACGAATATGAGGGGACACATTTCAATGTTGCATTTCATTTAACAAGTTACTGTGCATTCATTAATTTTTCGTGGGTTCCAATTTTTGTGGAATGCGGAAAAATTGTATTTCATTGAATGTTAGATTTTATGATTTTTCAAATTTATGATGAGATTTGGATTCAGGTGTCCCGTAATGATTTATTTTGGAAGAAAATGTTAACCAGTATATATTTAACTTGTGTGAAAAGAACATGAAAACGTTAAGCCTTATTAAACCTTGTAATAGTAACTGATACTGTTTGTATCACCATTCATCATTACTTTAAAATTAATGATGGTCTTGTAACAGTCCAAAAGAAAAGATAATGACCATGATGTCAAACTGACCTTGTGTGTTGAGTAACAGTATGGTCAGTTTGGTCAGTCAGCACATGGTCAAACGGTTTAATATCATGGTTGTATTCTGGTATTTATTCATTAAAATCTTGCAGTCAATATTGTGAAAATGCTCCCTAAAAAATATAATATCTGTTCTGTCTGTTTTCCTGCACAATTTCAGTCTCATTAATAATTACTGGCAAGAACTGAAGATTATTCATTATTTTTTCTTACACTGATGATCATGCTAATTTTTGTGTATCTTATACATTTATTGATGACTGGTAATGTATTAGTCTGTAATCAATAGAATCTCAGGAGGAAGCTAAGTTGGTTGGTTTTATAGTTATATGATCTTACTTGAATATTGTGATTTGAATTGATACACAGTTTGAACATATATATAGTATCAATTCATGACAGAGACTTGAAAAGTGTGTGTGTATGAAAATTTTGATTTAATTTGGATTGATTTTTCTTTCTATACTAAGTTACTTTAGATAGGTTTACTTAAAGATTAATACTTGATGATCAAATATACAATATATTTGCCCTTGAGCTCTTTACCAGTATTACATGTACTAGAATATAAAGAACTTCTCTCACTACTTGATTATTACTGTTGATGAATGCCATGGATATTCATTGGGTAAATGTAGACAGATGTGAAAATAAATCTGAAACCTCATTAGTGTTATACATTTTAAGAACTATATATTTTTAGAAAATTTCTAACTAATAACAAAATGACTTTATGCAAAGAATATATCACTTCATCTCCCGCTATCTTTAAGATCTAAAAGAACAGAAATTTATGTTATAAGGAATAAGAGAATACATGTATTATTAATATTTAGAAAAAAAGATCACAATTTAGGTGATAGTGAAGATTAAGGTTAATTTTCACCTTTGAAAAAAGCAAAAAAATACATAAAAGTCTTTTAATCTGATGACAATGCAGTCTGCACCAAAATCGTTTCAAACTACTAGTTTTAAGACCAATACTGTAAATTCAAAAATTATTGCATGCATTTATTATTGCGATTTTGCCATTTTAGTAAAAAATACAATTTAAAATTTTGAGATATTGAGAAAGAGTGCGTGTTTAAATACTGTGATTTATTTAACCCTGTTGCATTTTTTGCAATAATAAATACATTGCAATAATTTCTGAATTTACAGCATTCCAATATTTTCCTTATGTGTCTAAACAAAAAATGAAATGTATTTTGGCCAAAAAAATTTGCAAAGAAACAATAGTCATGATAGTTGATCACAGTACATAAAAAAATGACTCACTTACTTCCAAATTAAGCAACATAAACCTTGAATGAACTCAGATGCCCTCGATGGGTTATTACTGAGAATTATATGATGAACACAACAATATATGGACTATTTAAATCTTTGTAAAAAGAAGAATATGACCTTGATTAAACAGTTGAATGATTATGAGAAAGGCTTAGTGTAAAAGAAGAATATTAAGGTGATCATTGTTTATGTTTGGATTTAAGATACACAATTAATTTGAAAGGATCATAAAGTCCTCCCTCCTTGAGTAAGTAACTTCATCTTGCTTGCATTTCAAGCTATAATGAGTATTGAATGAGTCTGAGGTCAAGTCTTCAAAACTTTATTGTTGAGTACATATAAGAGAGGGGCGAAAGACACCAGAAGGACAGTCAAACTCATAAATCAGAAATAAACTGACAACACCATGGCTAAAAATGAAAAAGACAAACAGACAAACAACAGTACACATGACACAACGTAGAAAACCAAGGAATAAGCAAAACAAACCCCACCAAAAACTAGGGGTGATCTTGGGTGCTCCGGAAGGGAAAGCAGATCCTGCTCCACTAATGGCACCTGTCGTGTTGCTTATATGATAACAAATCCAGTAAATAGTCTAATTTGGTAGGTCACATTAATGAAAGGGAAGGGGATTGTAGTTAAGACGTAAGGAAGCTTTTGGAGTACAGGGCTAAGTTAGCCTGAAGGCACAGCTTCAAGGCTTGTTTTGGTTAAATACATTTGGGTTTATTTGCATGATACTTTTTGACCTAAGAATATTTTTTTTATTGAATATTAAGGTGCATTTTCTAATTCTCTTGGCTGATATCATCTTAGTTAATTGGATCAATAATCAGGACTATTCAGGAGACATTTCTTAATATTAAGGTTCAATTTTTTTTTTCATGATTGTTTAATATTTGGTTTATGAGGCCAAAAGAGCAAATAATTGAATCTTTCAATCATAAATTACCTTTGTTTATAACTTAAACTGCTCCCATATTGTGTCATCAAAGTTTTGATTTAAAAAAATCTAAACTTTAAACTGGATTCTTAGATAATCAATCATGATATTCAAGCTTTTATTCAATTCTTAACAGTAATATTCGTTTTAAATTTATAAATTTTTCATAAAAATGTTTTTACATTGAATAAACCTTCAAAATCAATAAATCTACATAGCTTCATTGAAGAAAGGCTATATTTGACATGTAAGTTATCAAAGGTACTTGTTCATGATGTACAAACTATATAAAATTTAAATGTTAATTTATAACACAGGTAAAAACACATCTTTGTAAGTAATCTTGATAACCTGTAAACTTTTATATACATAATCATGAAAACAAGTGTTCATATGCTGGAACAGGATTTTACACATAATTATTCTTGACAGTATAAAGGACAGTTAAGAAGAATTTAAATAAGTTGTTATAATAATGATAAGCTAAATTTAATAGGGGAGAATGTGGAGTTATCTCCCTTTCTAACCACAGTCAAACTAAATATAGTTTTTCATTGATGACTGAAGAAAGTCCTTTTGGATTAATTAACAACGGTACATTGCATATTTAGGTCTTATATAAGTGAAACAAAAATCTGCTAAACAAATTGCAAATTTGATATCAAGTTAGAAATATGTAAATGTTTTTCACAAGTTTATCATTGTAACTTTTTTCATGTGATTTTTCAGATTTTTTTTGTTTTATTATTTCAAGTGATAATTTTTTGTGGTTTCACATCTATATGTATATTTTGAATTAGATATTTCAATTTGTTTCCTTCTATCCACCAATTCAGATTTAGCATTTTCAATTACTCTGTTAGTCAGTGATACAAATATTTAAAATTGTATACAAGTGCATAGAAATTTTTAAAACTACACAAAAGAAAACATATCTTTAAGTATAAAATTTAAGAGTGACCTGATTTAATGTTTAACACATGACTCAGATAAATTCTTTTGATTTTCATATGTAAAGATTTAAGTTTAGTTTTTACACAGGTAAAAATTGGGAAAAATTATTTGCTTATAACCCTTAAAGGTATATGATTTGACAAGAGAATATAGTGATATATTACACAGAATTTTTATGTTACATACAAACAAGTCCAGTTAAACATGGAAGATTTTAGTATTCCAGAATAAAACTGTCATAACAAACCCTTGTGTTTATGTAAGATTTCTTAAAACCATGTGACTTGGTCCGTTTTGGTATACTAATTATAAAATTACTCTAATTAATTGAAATAATTTGTATAATAACATGGAAATACTAAATATTTGTCACATGATTGCAATGTCTGAAAGGTAGTAAGATGTGAAAGATTTCCTATAGATATAGATATAGGAAGATGTGGTGTGAGTGCCAATGAGACAACTCTCCATCCAAATAACAATTTAAAAATTAAACCATTATAGGTTAAAGTACGGCCTTCAACACGGAGCCTTGGCTCACACCGAACAACAAGCTATAAAGGGCCCCAAAATTACTAGTGTAAAACCATTCAAACGGGAAAGCCAACGGTCTAATCTATATAAACAAAACGAGAAACGAGAAACACGTATATATTACATAAACAAACGACAACTACTGTACATCAGATTCCTGACTTAGGACAGGTGCAAACATTTGCAGCGGGATTAAACGTTTTAATGGGCCCAAACCTTCTCCCTTTTTCTGAAACAATAGCATAACATCACAACATATAAAAACATACGATAAAATATCAATTAGCAGACTTAACTCAATCAAAAAACGTATGATTACACTTATACACATTTGAAAGAAGTTTTAATAACAAATGACGATTTAAATAAATAAAAAAAATGGTATTCCTTTACAGGAAGAAAATCAGGGGCGGGTCCAGGTAAGGGCGTAATGGGCGTACGCCCCCCCCCCCTTTAAAAAAAAAAAAAAAAAAAAAAAAAGCCTATCGTTATAATCTGCTAGTATTGTATAGAATAAAAGCAATTTATCATATTCATTAATTAAACACATACTCTGATTTCTTTTTATACTGATTCCCCAATCTGATGGGTCATCATCAACCGTAAAATTTCATTTCTCGGAGTCCAGCTGATGTAAGGGCATGCTCGACTTTATTTCCAAACATCATGAAAGTTCTCTTCTTACTTGCTTTGACGAGCGTCACGTCAAGCTCCACCGAAAGAGCTAACTCATCCCTTAAGTTGATCAAGAATGATTTGAGAAGCACCATGAAGGAGGATCGCCTAAATGCTCTGCTTCTTTTATATGTTCACAGAGACATTAAACTTGATTTTGATAAAATTATTGACGATTACGCCATGAGAAATCCACGTAAAATGGTTCTAATGAATCCACTCTAGTAATTGAAAATGAGAGTCCGTCAGTATTTTCATGTATTCATTTTAGGTTTTGCGTCAAGGTACATGTATACTAGAAATATGTATATTTCCACATTAAAGCAATACTCAGAACGAAAGAACTTTATTCTTCAGTGTTTATTTGTCTTGTATCATGTGTGTCGTTCAACGAAACCCGAACTTAATAAAAAATAGAGGGATTACTTCATAATTTGATGCTAAATTGTTGAAATTCAGGAGCTTCTGAGCTTCCCCATGGACCCTCAACCGTAATCACGCCTCTCGTTAATAAAATCCTGGCCTAGGAATTGAAATGTTAAGTAACTCCTATATACCCTTGAGTTTGGAATTTCTCGTTATTGGTCTACTCCTATTAAGATCCATCCAATCATTTTAATATACCATAGACAATTAATGGAGAGAACTCGGCATAAAAAATGTCACATCCTGACACTTTAACTTTAAAATATACATGCTCCAAGTCAGGAACCGTTGCATTAGTGCAATTCTCTATTATTTTATGTTTTTAAGCAAAAAAAAGGTCCCACAAATTTTTCGCATCGCTTCGCTCGGCGAAATATTTTATTCTACGCCCCCCTTTCAAATATCCTGGACACGCCCCTGAAAATATCAAATGAACTATGTTCAAAGAGGAATCACTATTCAAAATATAGGGAACAATACACAAATTAGATACAATATCAATAGCAAAATAATGAACAATGAATACAAAAATACATATAAAGGTCCAAATTAACTTCATTTTGAATATATTTATTAGAGTGTATAACTTTAAACTTGCATAGCTTTAAGCCATGCTAGTAATTTTATTATTTTGCATTTGTTTTGCATTTGTGTGTTGCTTTTATTGATAGAATCACAAATTTATGCCGAGCATTTCTACCTGTTTCAAGCCGAGTACAAATTACATTGATATTTCGAGACAACATATGGTTATTCTTTATATACTGCAACTCTTAAAACTGTTCTAAATGAAGTATTTTGGGTAAAAAACATCATTTCTTAATTTGGAGCGGACAACGTTAAATTGTATGTTTTATTGATGTCATAAATAAAACTCTACGGAAATGCATTGTCAACGTCATAAACAAGGTGTTATACGGTCAGTGACTGTATATCACATGTGAATATACAGTCAATGCAATTTGACTGCTCAAATAGCGCATATGTAGTATATATAAGTATATATGGAATGATTGCAATTGAGGCAACTATCCACCAAATACCAAATGACCATGATGTAAGCAACTGCTATTCACAGTGCAGCATAATTTTTTTATCTCCTCTGAAACCATTTAACCAACTGGACCAGAATGATTATTATGGTTATATATAGTTATTTCTCCACCAAACTATCCTAAATTGAACAGAAAGAGTGTAACATTTTCTGTTAGGTTTCTGATAATGAAGAGCATACCCATTTTCATTTCCCTTTTTTACAGGCAGAAGGAAGTTAAAGACTTACAGTATGGTGCAGTAAAGGAGTTCTGTTTTGCTCAGGTAATTTTTGAATGCATGCACATTTCTATATATAATATTTCATATTGGGGAAATAACAACTTTTGCTAACCTTTCACAAGGGTTTATTTAGTGTGAGCTTTTGGCTTCAGTTTGTATCCAATTTAGCCTTTCTTATTATCTATTTCACCATGAGTTTTATTTACTTGAAGAAACAAGGCAGTCAGTGGGCCCCACTTATGAAAATTTTTGGAAACACCACTGGATCCAGCAGCTGGTTCGAATCCATGACCTCCCCATTGGAGGCAAGCATAGAAACATGAGACTACCAAAAAGGTCTATAAAACTTGAAGCATGATAGAATAATTCAAAAAAATGAAAACCAATGTCTTGTTAACATCTAGAAGATATTATTTGAATAAGATTTATGTGTTTTGATTATCAAAATTAAAGGACCAAAAGAGTGTTTTTTTTGTCACATCTTCCTCTCCAAAAAGCAAGATGACTATATAAAGCTGACTATATAAAGCTACATTTCATGTGTTGCCTAAACAGATTTGATGAAGTAAGACTGATAGGTCAATGATATTTGGTATGCAGTTGAAGTAGCATTTGGACATTTCATTTCCATGAAGATTAATTGACAATGTCCCCCTCAAATTTATTGACTATGAACATTATGAAATGAGCTTAGTTTGAATGTTAAAGTTTGTTAATAGGTCAGTTTTTTGCACTTCTGTTCTGTTTGTATTTAGCAATAGGAAGTTTTACCTAAAACATTTACCTTCTTACAACAAGTACAAATAATTTAAGATAATTCATTATATATATTTTCATAACTATAATCACAGATTGTAACATATAATGAATCATGCATGCAGTACACAAGATACATACTTTGAACAGCTTTGTGTTTTGATCTACTTACATCAAAATTTACCAAGATTAATGCTTAATACATCCTTGTGAAAGTGTGTGTAGTATATATTGTCGAATGTATGAATAAAAGAAGATGTGGTGTAATTTACTGATATTTTTTTATGTCTTAATGATCAAGTTTGTCAATTTCCAGAATTGGAAATTTTAATAGTCATATCTCATGAAGAATACACAATGATTTTAGTATTTTTTCCTAACTTTGATTTTCATCTCCATTTGGTTGTCTTTGCAAGCAATTGTCTATTGTGTAAATTAGTCCTTAGGGTAAAATTGTAGTATTCATGCACAAATTGAATAAAAAATTGAAGAGAAGTTATAATATGATATAGATTTGGTATTTGCTGCTTCTGCTCTAAATAGTAAGTTCTGTTAGGGTTTGCACATTATTAATCAGATATATGTGTCTATGTGTAGTGATGTGCCGTAACCTATACCTTAAACATTTTCTTCAGTGTTGTCTATTGAACACAAAGAAGAGTTTTTATTTATGTCAGGTCAAGGAAAGTTTATTTGGAAAGTCTAAATAAATCTGTTTTTGTCATGAATATTAACATTTTTTGTCCTGAATGTTGTTTAATGTTTGCCCACTAAACATTAAATACCACCATTCAGTCTTTCTATTTCCTTCTATGTTGTATGAAGGAAAAGTCATTTTAAAAAAAAAGAGTAAAAAAAATGAAGAAAAAAAAAGAGAATTGAAATATCTATATATTTTACATATTACTTCATTGGTAGAGTCAGTATGTCATTGTATGTATGTATGTAACAACAAAAGAAATAAGGTTCAGTAATCCTAAGTTGTCAATGAAATTAACATGATAACAAACTAACATGTAAAACACCAGGTTATCTTTTGAATGTATTGACCACCTGTCACAGGTAAATCTCTTTCACCTGCAATCATAGAAATAGGTGATAATATAAATAAGTGTGGCCACTTATACTAAGATACATGAAAACAGGAATTGTGTGGAATTTCTGTCTAGAATTCAGTTTATGAAGAAAGTTTATTTATTCAGTAATACCAGAATCTTGGTGAAAAATAACTGGTAAAAATGGAATATCTGGCCATATTTTTCATTCTACATGCTGTGATTTTTCACAGTTATATTACTTTTCTGGATTGAAATGAGGAAAAGAAAATCTATGGGTATTCTACCCCAGGGAAAAGAATTAACATTTTGAACCTTGAATTTATGCAATTGAACATAAACATGTAGGCCAAATTTACTTGTAGAAAAGATGTTTTATTCAAATCATTTATATTGAAATAACTTTGGTACCCTTAGGGGTTTGTTGTAGAACAATATCTACTGATCATGTCATGTAGAATACATTTAACTTATTTGTAAATCACTATTCACTGCATATTAATTTTAAAAACATTATAAACTTGGTTCTGCTACATCTTATCCAGACAATTGTTGAAAAGCAACACTGCCATTGATTTATTTGTCATAGGGAGATATATCAGATATTCTTGTTCCATGAAAAGTATAATTGATCACACTTTTTTCTTCCATTTTTCGTTACTAAGCTTAAAGATGAGCTGGTCTTGAGTGAGAAAATTGATCAAGTTGTAACTATGATGTCGTTCATTTACTATCATATTGGATTGTTAGATGTTTGGAAAATAATAAGCTTAGAAAATCACAAACAAATTTAAGTACTATGTATTAGGCAAATGGACACAAAGCAATGGTTTTTCAGTTATATCAAAATCATTCTATACAAATCTATATTTTGATGTAATTTTTATATGCTTTTAAAAAAAAATCATCTTTAAATGCAGAATTGTTTTTAGATGTCAACATAAATTGCTTGAAATTTCGGATTTTATATCAAGTAATAGCTAAAAGTAATGACCTTAATCCACATATACAGATCATATTATGTATAAAATGTTAGAACTGCTAGTTGTTGATTCAGGCACCTGATAGATATGCCCTAAAAAATGGGATAATAGCATTGTTTGCATAAATCACTTATCTTTGGGGCTCATGCTCTTGTTAAGCACAAACCCTAGATTCTGAAACAGCAAATTTATATGTCAGCAATTAAGAAATAACAGTACTGAAGTTAAATAGTTGCCACTGTCAAATCCCCAATTGACAACAACAAATCTTCAACTACAGCACTGTTATTCCTATTCTAAAACATTATAAAAGAAATAATGCACAAGTGTCAGTAAGCTTGTAAAAATGTATAAATTTAAAATATTACAAAATTCTGCAAAACTGTGAATGATTTTGGCACACAATTATAAAGGCAAAACATGTCATTCTAATGAAAGCTTTCAAATTGAAGGTTATTCTATAATTGGCACTAATCTAATTTGGATAATATCTTAATAAAACATCATTTTTATACGACCTCAAAATTTGAAAAATTTTCGTCGTGAATTGCGTTGGCGGCGTCGTTGTCGTCGTCCGAATACTTTTAGTTTTCGCACTCTAACTTTAGTAAAAGTGAATAGAAATCTATGAAATTTTAACACAAGGTTTATGACCACAAAAGAAAGGTTGGGATTGATTTTGGGAATTTTTGGTCCCAATATTATATGAATTAGGGGCCAAAAAGGGCCCAAATAAGCATTTTCTTGGTTTTCGCACTATAACTTTAGTTTAAGTAAATAGAAATCTATGAAATTTTGACACAAGGTTTATGACCACAAAAGAAAGGTTGGGATTGATTTTGGGAGTTTTGTTTCCTACAGTTTAGGAATTAGGGGCCAAAAAGGGACCCAAATAAGCATTTTCAGCTCACCTGGCCCGAAGGGCCAAGTGAGCTTTTCTCATCACTTGGCGTCCGGCGTCCATCGTCGTCGTCCGTCGTCGTTAACTTTTAGAAAAATCTTCTTCTCTGAAACTACTGGGCCAAATGAAACCAAACTTGGCCACAATCATCATTGGGGTATTTAGTTTAAAAAATGTGTGGCGTGACCTGCCAAACCAAACAAGATGGCTAAAAATAGAACATAGGGGTAAAATGCAGTTTTTGGCTTATAACTCAAAAACCAAAGCATTTAGAGCAAATCTGACATGGGGTAAAATTGTTTATCAGGTCAAGATCTATCTGCCCTGGAATTTTCAGATGAATCAGACAACAGGTTGTTGGGTTGCTGCCCGTGAATTGGTAATTTTAGGGAAATTTTGCCATTTTTGGTTATTATCTTGAATATTATTATAGATAGAGATAAACTGTAAACAGCAATAATGTTCAGCAAAGTCAGATTTACAAATAAGTCAACAGGACCAAAATGGTCAGTTGACCCCTTTTGAAGTTATTGCCCTTTAAAGTCAATTTTTAACCATTTTTCGTAAATTTTATATATCTTTTACAAAAATCTTCTCCTCTGAAACTGCTGGGCCAAATTAATCCAAACTTGCCCATAATCATCATTGGGGTATCTATTTAAAAAAATGTGTGGCGTGACCCGCCAAACCAAACAAGATGGCCGCCATGGCTAAAAATAGAACATAGGGGTGAAACGCAGTTTTTGGCTTATAACTCAAAAACCAAAGCATTTAGAGCAAATTTGACTCGGGGTTAATTTGTTCATCAGGTCTAGTCCTATCTGCCTTAAAATTTTCAGATGAATCAGAGAACCCGTTGTTGGGTTGCTGTCCCTGAATTTGTAATTTTACGAAAATTTTGCTGTTTTTGGTTATTATCTTGAATATTATTATAGAGAGAGTTAAACTGTAAACAGCAAAAATGTTCATCAAAGTAAGATTTACAAATAAGTCAATATGACTAAAATGATCAATTGACCCCCTAAGGAGTTATTGTCCTTTATAGTCAATTTTTAACAATTTTCATAAAATTTGTAAATTTTTACTACCGTTAACATTTTCCACAGGAACTACTGGGCCAAGTTCATTATAGATAGTGATAATTGTAAACTGCAAGAATGTTCAGTAAAGTAAGATGTACAAACATATCACCATCACCAAAACACAATTTTGTCATGAATCCATCTGCTTCCTTTGTTTAATATTGACATAGACCAAGGTGAGCGACACAGGCTCTTTAGAGCCTTTAGTTCTTGGTTTTCGCACCATAACTTAAGTATAAGTTAATAGAAATCAATGAAATTTAAACACAAGGTTTATGACCATAAAAGGAAGGTTGGTATTGATTTTGGGAGTTTTGGTCCCAACAGTTTAGGAATAAAGGGTCCAAAGGGTCCAAAATTAAACTTTGTTTGATTTCATCAAAAATTGAATAATTGGGGTTCTTTGATATGCCGAAATCATTTTGATGTAGATTCTTAATTTTTGGTCCGTATTCAAATTGGTCTACATTAAGGTCCAAAGGGTCCAAAATTAAACTTAGTTTGATTTTAACAAAAATTGAATCCTTGGGGTTCTTGATATGCTGAATCTAAAAATGTACTTAGATTTTTATCATTGGCCCAGTTTTCAAGTTGGTCCAAATCGGGGTCCAAAATAAAACTTTGTTTGATTTCATCAAAAATTTAATAATTGGGGTTCTTTGATATGCCAAATCTAACTGTGTATGTAGATTCTTAATTTTTGGTCCTGTTTTAAAATTGGTCTACATTAAAGTCCAAAGGGTCCAAAATTAAACTAAGTTTGATTTTAACAAAAATTGAATTCTTGGGCTTCTTTGATATGCTGAATCTAAACATGTACTTAGATTTTTAATTATGGGCCCAGTTTTCAAGTTGGTCCAAATCAGGATCCAAAATTATTATAAGTATTGTGCAATAGCAAGAAATTTTCAATTGCACAGTATTCAGCAATAGCAAGAAATCTTCAATTGCACAGTATTGTGCAATAGCAAATATTGTCAATTGCACAGTATAAATATCTTATTGCACAATATTGTGCAATAGCAAGAAATTCCAATTGGATTTCAATTGGAGTTATCTTTCTTTGTCCAGAATAGTAGTTGAATCAACTTAAATCATTGTTTTATACAATATATATTCACTTTTACTACCAACTGATAGATTAAAACAATCTTTACCATTCAGTGATAACAAGCACTTTTTTTACATTTTAATATTTTATGATGTATTTAAATGAGTAGTTATTGTTGCAAACTTCATTAGAAATTTGAATTGAGATCAGTTTTGAAATAAGGGAAAGGGGGATGTGAACAAAAAATTGGGGGGTCAATTTTTTTCATTTCAGATTTCATAAACATTTTTTTGAGAGGATTAATATTCAACAGAATAGTGAATTGCTCAAAGGCAAATTTTTTTTTAAGTTCATTAGACCACATTCATTCTGTGTCAGAAACCTATGCTGTGTCAACTATTTAATCATAATCCAAATTTAGAGCTGAATCCAGCTTGAATGTTGTGTCCATACTTGCCCCAACCGTTCAGGGTTCAACCTCTGCGCCCTGCGGAGCATCTGGTTGAGGTAGGTGTTATTTTATTTCATCTGGGATCCAGTTAGTGAATGTTACAGTCCCAGACATCTTTAAATTGTTGATTTGACCCTAGATTTTACCTTAAAATCAAATTGTACCATAAATATTTCGTTAGAATACATGGTATTGCTACATGTAAAAGTAATGAGATGTGGTATTTAAAATTCCAATGAGACAACTACCCACCAGAGTTCAGAGAACAAGAACTTTTCCATGATCCATTATATTCAGGTTTCCGTACATGTTCCTAGATAAACCAGCAGTTAATTAATGAAGATTTCTGATTTTATATCAAATAATAGCTAAAAGTAATGACCTTAATCCATATATACAGATCATATTATGTATATGTTAGAACGGGTAGTTGTTGATTCAGGCACCTAATAGATATGCCCTAAAAAAGGTGCTAGCTGGTCTATAACTTTGGACTGCCTGAAGAGCAGGATGGAACTACAGAATTTGAATTGGTTGTTTATTCACATAAACCACATATCCCTATAAACTATATATCTCTACACACATGCATTAAAGTGGTTTTACTAAATAATCTATACAATGTGAACTTTTTTTTAGTTTTCATCAAGAATGTGATTAACTGGAATTTTACCTTTATTATTGACAAAGAATAAAATAGATCAATTGTTTGAATTTAAAGAGAAAATGTGGATACACCTGAGTGAGAGAGGCCATCATATTATTCTGTTATGTAGAAAATCATTTTATCTCTGTAAAAATAATTGATTTTGTACATTGTACATTGTATAATTGGCAAGAATCTAAATATATTTTAAACATTATCAAGCTGTAGTTGATGGAATGTATTTGATTGTTTGTGTGCGTTTTCTTTTATCAATGTTCTTTGACTGAATTAACATAGAGCTATTATAAGAACCAGTTAATGTGTTGATACCTCATCATCCTTTCTAGACTGAAGTATGTATTGTTATCTCGTACAAAACTTTAAATGGAAAAACTTTGAAATATATTTCTCACTAGGGAAGTTTGCACCTGCAAACCTATTTCTTACACTGTTGATGTGGAATTCATAAGAGTCATCTTGTTGGCCTGCCAACTTCACTGTTTTACTCTGCTCTGTGAAATTTGAATGAAATCTATCTTATAAATTTCATGATTTTTGAAATATATGTAATGTTCATAACTTTTTTCTCTCAACAAAATGGAGAATGACAATTATTTTAAAGTTGGTTCAAATGAATTAATATTCCTTCAAGCTTCACTATTTTTGGTTCATGTTTTCACTAAAGCTTGTAACCTTATAGGTACTGTAATAAGATTGTTTGTAGGTACAGTTGATCAAGGGAGCTATTGATTCTATATATAAGTAAGCAACAGGTATGACTGAGATTTTTACCTATTACACACTGTCCTGATCCAAGTTTCCATCAAAATTCTATTTCAACATATAAGATCGTGTCAACATGTAAGCTAGGTGTATTTTAGAGAGTACAGGTCAGCATCATCACTTAAGTAGGATGATTTGACCTTATTTTCATGCATCACTGTTAGTTCAAGTTAACATGAAGGTTATGCCTCTTGTATTGTTTGTATTGTACTCAAGATGTGGGATTAATTAACAGCAGCAGCAGCAGCAGCAATACTTTATTTTAAGAGGGTTACACAGTTAGCTATATAACAACTTGCATAAACTTTATGTCCTCAAACGGTGATTGTCAACATCCAAGTGAAAAAGTGTCCAGCTTCTTTATGTTCCCCTGTGCAACAATCCTAGTGTTGGCCATAGATGACACTTCGCTTGTATCATCTGTCAGCTGTTTTCTAAGCATTTGTAACATGGACTAAACTTGACAGGAAATAATCAATAACAGGTCCCATATAAATTATTCATCATCATTTTCTTATGATTTGATAAAAAACATGGCTTTCAGATGTAATTCTGTATTATGATTGGCCAATTTTCTTTTTTTTTCCTTTCTAAAAAAATAAAATAAATATCAGGTGAAAGCACAGCTACCAGGGGACATTCACAACTCTGTTAAAAAATAGACATATACATCCTGGTCTATTGACACTATTGCATAGTTTACATGATAAAAGTTAGTGTTTAAGTCAGTTTAACCACTATATTGTAAGTCAATTATGCAATTGTATAAGCATAATTGCACATCCTATTTTTCATGGAGATAAATGGCCCTGCCCAATATAATTCTTCATTGACTTTGAAACATTTGTTTAGTTTACGTGTTGGAGACCATGTTTGGGTCAGTTTAAGGGCATACAATACAGTTACAGAGAAGGTAATGACGTTGCTAACTTAATTTGTTATTTTCGCGACGTCAAACGGACATATCGGGAAAAGATGCATTTTTCGACTGATTTTTATCATTCAAACTGATTTAATTTGAAAACGAGTTCATGGACCCCTATTTTTCAAAACGGCATTTTGTTTCATTTTGCAGGGAGATTATGTGACCCAAATTTTATAAAACTGTAAATAGAGGATTTTTTTTAATTTTGATAAACATGCAGTAAAAAATGACGTTTTTTCCTCAAATCATGAACATTTGATAAATATGAGTTATTTCAGAATAAAAAATTGCATATTTTTTTTGATATTTATAAAATACAGATATTACCGATTATTTAACAAAAAACAATTTGTGTTTATCTTTTAAAACAAAAAAGTTATGTCTTTCTTTCGAAAAAGAAATTACGGCCACAAATCTGAATTTCGAGCAAATATGCAAAATTTCAACCTCATTTTACTCAAAAAGTAACACATGAAGGTATATTTTTTATTACATATTTGATTTAATCAGGTAAAAAATAGCCTATATGCAAATTTTCATGAACTTGTAAATACAGGATCAAAACTGTATCGTATGCCCTTAAAGGAAACCACTTATGATAAGTCAGTGGTATTTGTTATGCAGTTGTATTAGCATTGTCATTTGTCTTTCTGGGGAAGGTTTTGGGCTTCACCTTCAGTAGTGGTTCATTGCATCATTGCCATTTTTATTTCAACATTTGCATTATGCTTAAATTATATAAATGCAGCGCATATCTCTGTTTTAATTGTTTATTGTATTTAGTGATTATCAAAATGTATAGGTAATAGCAGCAACTTCCTAAGGTAAAAAGTGAAAAAGAACTTTTCAATAATAAATATTAAAGTATATAATGTTTATACAGTAGTTTTATCATCACTATTTAAATGTGAATTATGAGTCACATTTTAATCAATAAATATGAACTGAACTCCAAAGTAAAACCTCTTAATATCTATGTTTGTAAATGATTTTACACTAATTTTAAGTGTTTTGTATTATAGTCTATTTTAAATTTATTGGAAGACTTTATATCTTTAATCAGATTGTATTTGTAAAATTTTGCTTTATACTTCAATTATAGAGGTCACAAAAGATTTAAATTTTTAAAATAAACTGGTGACTTTTTCTCTTCTGCATTTACTGAGGCAAGAAGGTAATGTACCAGTGTTAAAGATACAGGTTACAATATAAAGTGTCACAGTTACATAAACAAAGAAGTTTTGTAGTTTGCTGTGTTTCATGTTCTTCATGTTAAACATATAACTCAGATATCAACACTTATGAACTTGCTTAGCATACAGTATTCTTCTTTTCTTCATGCAGAAGATTTTTTAAAAAGATTTTAGTGATAAGATAATTTTTCCTTATTCTATTTTTTTCAGGACTTATATAATATTTTTATTGTATTAATATTTGTCAAGAGATCATTTTCCTCAATTAATACTAAATTTTGAATACTTAGAACAGGACAAAATACAGGTTGATTAAAGTCAAGAATGCAAATTTACTCTAAGAATCAAGTACAAAAATATTTCTTGACATCAATTATTGTAAAGTTAGAAAATCCATTCTACGATATGTCTTAGCCACACATTGTGCAAGTGTTATGACAATTATAGAAATCTTTCTTCATGAAATCAATAAAACAGTGTCCTAAAGAAGATTCCGACAATATCTAATTGACACAATGGAATCTAAACACTGAGAACTTGACTAAAGAAGCTTATAAAATTATCTATTGAATCAGATTCCCCATGGTAGATAACTCCAGTTCTAATTTTAACCACAGTTAAAAAAATTCCATTACTTTAATCTTCAATTTTCATGACAAATATTTTCTTATTTAAAAGTTGAACTAAATTATGCATAATATAATAATACCTCATCAGGTGAAATCATTTTGATTCTATGCAGCATATAGAATCAAATAGTTGTGTGTTGTATACAATTTAAACAGCTTTCAATATGATTAGTTTTAATTTTTGCACTCATATATTTCATTTAGAACTGAAGTTTGAATTATTTTAGTTGATGAACCTAAATGAGGAATACAACAATATAGTGTGGTTTTTATGAAAACATACATACACTTGTACTTAATTCAATTTGTACTGTTGAATTTTTTGTCTTTTCAGAATAAGAAAGACATTATTTTGTCAACATGGATAAGGGTGAGAAAGATGATCCTGGAAGCCCAACAAGGAATAATTTGTTTGAAAATGCAGCTGCTAATCTCTTGGGTAAGACTTTAAAGAGAGTTGAAAACTTTTCAGAATGTATTGACTGGTTTGTGAATATGAGCCAAGATAGAATCTTGTAATAAAATGTGATTGACATGATTGTTTACAAGAAGAAATGAGTTCTAGAATTAGGAATTAAAAAAAATATCTGAAATTTTTTTCTAGTTTTTTTTCTGTTGATGGTCATCCAAATGATGACACTAAATCATCAACTTTCATACTTTTATTCTTATTCTAATGCATTTCAAAAAGTAAACAAATGTATGAATTTAAAACAACAATATTTATTCAGCGAAACTTGATGAATGATTTTGGCACTTAAACATCATGCAAAATCATGATGTCATGCGAATAAAAACTTAAAAAATCTTTGATTATTTTGTTTCTTTTACAATTCAGATTTGGATGAAATGTCATTGACACATGATTTTAAGGTAGATGTTGTTTGATTTTCAATTATATTATATTAAACCAACTTTTTTTGGATTCCAGCAATTAAAAATGTCAGCTCTAGACATGTAGATCATGGATTTATCCATAAAGTTTAGCCGTTGAAAAAAGTTGTAGCATAAGGATAACTGTTTGTAGAATCTATTTTATGTATTGCAGGTGTGTCTCCTTTTGGACTTCCATATGCTGCTCATCTTGCCCACATTCCTGGTGCATTTCTGATGGGACATCCAGCATTTCCAGTCACTTCACTGTTTGATGGCTTAATGGGCCATTATCCATCCTCATTGGTGACATCTTCAGGTAAAACCGCTGTCAATAGTTTATGTTGACTAATATGGGTAAATAAGAGAGAAAGAAAGTAGTATACATGTATTGTTTTGTCCTGTTTGTCAATTTTTCTATCATCCAGTGACAGTCTATTAAAATGAAAATATTCTTTTTCGCCAGAAAAAAGAGAAGCTAGACTGATGCACCAAAATTGTAAGTCCACTGCAGCTTAAAATGTATTGTGAATATTTCAAGACTATAAAGCTAAACAAAGATTCCAAACCTAAACATTATTACCCAGTTAAGAGCTTTTGTATTCCTTGTAATTTCCATGGTATCTGGTCATTTTGAGATTGTAGGTACTGTTGTGGAAAATTTTGAATTATACTAGATTTTCATGTGAAGGCACACTGAATATCGACCAATTAGGGTTATACAAAAGAGCTCAAGAGTGGCATTGTATTATCATTGTCATAGTATTATAGTTGGCAATGCCTAATGAAAGGTCTATAACTCTTGTAAGATTTGTCAAATTGAAATGGTCACTGTGTGAGGTAACTACAAATATTAAAAACAATTTAACAATTTACATTAATACAGTACCATATGCCAATAAATGTCAAAATACCATAATTCCTAGTAAAATTGTCTTATCAAAATGGTCTAGTGTGTGGTCCTACACATGATTACAAACAATCCTATCATGATGACACACTGAAATTTCAGACATTTGATAGTCTTCTGCTAATAAATATGTTTGATTGAAGGGCAGTTTAGCAGTGACTTTAGCCATCTTTTTTAAAAATTATATGTTTCATATTAAAAAAGTTCTCTTTGTGCATTTTTTCATGGGGTTTTAAATTTTCAGGAACTCTGAGTACCATATTAGCAGCACCACCATTAAATCTGGACCTGGCTTGCAATGGCCTTCCTTTGAGTATTACAATCCCCACTCCTACTGCAACTATCAGTACTGTGCAGGATGGCACATGTAAGGGTTGTACTGTTGATGTTGTCCAAAACTTAGCTTGATGTATCAATTTTTGGAAACTGTTTTGCAAATGTCATTTTTTAAGATATATGGAGATATACTTGAAATTTTGCAGATTTTTACAAGAGAATACCAGTATGCAGTCATCATGAAACAAATAACCAAACTGTCTTGTTCATAGTTTCATGACTAACTTGCATACATAAATCACAAGTACTGCATAATATTTATAAAAAAAATTGATTCATCAATTCTCATAATTGTGTGCAGAACTTTTTTTTGATTAAAGCATATGTTAGTTATGAGCTTTAAAAGTGCATGGTTGTTTATTTGCTATCATGGAATAAATGTATTGTAAATAGTGCTTTACTGTTTGCTTAAATGTTACTGATTTTTTATTTTTATCAAAATATTTGTTTGAAGTGACAAGTTCAGAAATGTTTCAAATATTTTTAGGCATGTGCTAGACCTTTTTCAGCTTATAACTCCAGTTTGATGTTATTATGAGTCAACATGTTTTCTTTTTGCTCCTATGTATTTCTAATACATTTGTAATTTCAATAGACAACTTTCGAGTTTGATGCATTTCCATCAAAAACTCTGGTTTTAGTGAACGTCATTTGTGCGTTTATGGGCATCGTCACTTCAATTCCAATGTTGAGCGAGTGGTTGAAAAACTATAATGCTATATTGTACGAATTATTTGGCAAATTGTATTCTCAAAATTGACAATCAGCACTGCTGTCATTAGGGAATTGTCATTAAGTACCTACAGAACAACCATAATTTCTAGTTTATCCTGCACAATGACGATCACTAAGACGCTTGATGAACGTTAATAGTGCAGGGATACAGGCAATCCCCTCTATCTGGTTAATGACGTCATAAAGGGGTGTATAATTGACGAGTTTTTTCCAGTGAGGGATGAACTCGAAAGTGGCCTATTGGAAGCACAGTTATGTTTGAAAACACATCTCACTTTTATGACGTCTTTTTTTGTTCCTATTGATTTAAGTTTCAGGCAAACCATAATATGAATTACGATTTAGGACTAATGATCTGACTTTTTCAACCTTTAAAAAGTAAAGAAACTGTAAATAGCAAAAGATTATCACCAATAAAAGATCTTAGACACACAAATAATAAGATCTTTTGAGTCAATATGGAGCAAAAACTCTCGCCTCACTACAAGTTTAAGATGGCCCCTAGCACAGCTTTAGGTGGAATTCTTAGCAAACTGAGGATCAGGCCACACCTGTGAAACCAGGAACAAAGTCAGTTGTCTCATTGGCAATCATACCACATCTTTTTTGTGTCATGGAGTAATGTCAATATAATAAATCTGGCAAAGAAATCAAACATTGACTGTCATAATCTAGATAAACAACCCCATGCAAAAACAATATAAACATTTAGCCAACCAAGGTGCACATCAAGATATATGTTAGATATATGATAGGAAAACAGTGACAACACCAGTGGTAGCTGGATCAACAGGAGTCAGCCTCTTGTCAGGAAAAGCTAAGAAATCAACAGGACGACCCCATAAAGCTGACTCATTAACCAAGACCAATGGATCAAGTGTATCTTCATCACACTCTTCTTCTAGAACCTCAACAGTTTCCCAACCAGCCAAATCTGCTCTGAATCTATCAACAAATAAGCAGGTATTGCTAACAATAAAAACACATCAAAATATCAGATAGCAACAATGATAGTTATACAACAGTATTAATGTGGATTCATTATTATTCGTGAGATTGGTATCTGAGAAAATAAATGAATCTGCAGTACTAGCAGCTCATTTTTTTTTACATTTAAATTTTACAAAAAGGTTTCAATGACTTCTCAATTCTTTTGACACATAAAGCAGGTTGTAATTACTATGATTGTAAAAAATATCTTTTAAAATAGAATTTCATAAATCATACATATTCGCTGATGTACACATTATACTTTTTTGAGTAATCCTCAAAGTATCTAGTCTTAAAATTACAAAATAATTGACAAAGGCATTCTTTTCATTAATATTATGAATGGGTTTGAGTAGAATTGGTTGGTCAAGATGCATAAAATCCATGTATGATTATAGTTATCAAAGGTACCAGGATTATGATTTAGTACGCCAGACGCGCGTTTCGTCTACATAAGACTCATTAGTGACGCTCATATCAAAATATTCATAAAGCCAAACAAGTACAAATTTGAAGAGCATTGAGGATCCAAAATTCCAAAAAAGTTGTGCCAAATACGGCTAAGGTAATCTATGCCTGGGATAAGAAAATCCTTAGTTTTTCGTAAATTCAAAGTTTTGTAACAGGAAATTTATAAACCATGTGCGATCCTTATTTCTGCAGTTATACAATCGCAAAATTTTTTTTGTCGTATATTGGTGTATGTTGGCGTCTTTGTCGTCGTCATTGTTGTCATTCAAAGACATTTGGTTTTTATACGACCGCAAATTTTGAAAAAATTTTCGTCGTATATTGCTATCACGTTGGCGTCGTCGTCGTCGTCGTTGTCGTCGTCGTCCGAATACTTTTAGTTTTTCGCACTCAAACTTTAGTAAAATTGAATAGAAATCTATGAAATTTTAACACAAGGTTTATGACCATAAAAGGAAGGCTGGTATTGATTTTGGGAGTTTTGGTCCCAACATTTTAGGAATTAGGGGCCAAAAAGGGCCCAAATAATCATTTCTTGGTTTTCGCACTATAACTTTAGTTAAAGTCAATAGAAATCTATGAAATTTTGACACAAGGTTTATAACCACAAAATAAAGGTTGGGATTGATTTTTGGAGTTTTATTTTCAACAGTTTAGGAATAAGGGGCCAAAAAAGGGCCCAAATAAGCATTATTCTTGGTTTTCGCACAATAACTTTAGTTAAAGTAAATAGAAATCAATGAAATTTAAACACAATGTTTATGACCACAAAAGGAAGGTTGATATTGATTTTGGGAGTTTCGGTCCCAACAGTTTAGGAATTAGGGGCCAAAAAGGGACCCAAATAAGCATTTTTCTTGGTTTTCGCACCATAGCGTTAGTATAAGTAAATAGAAATCTATGAAATTTAAACACAAGGTTTATGACTATAAAAGGAAGGTTGGTATTGATTTTGGAAGTTTTGGTCCCAACAGTTAAGAAAAAAGGGGCCCAAAGGGTCCAAAATTAAACTTTGTTTGATTTCATCAAAATTGAATAATTGGGGTTCTTTAATATGCCGAATCTAACTGTGTATGTAGATTCTTAATTTTTGGTCCCGTTTTCAAATTGGTCTACATTAAGGTCCAAAGGGTCCAAAATTAAACTTAGTTTGATTTTAACAAAAATTGAAACCTTGGGGTTCTTTGATATGCTGAATCTAAAAATGTACTTAGATTTTTGATTATTGGCCCAGTTTTCAAGTTGGCCCAAATCGGGGTCCAAAATTAAACATTGTTTGATTTCATCAAAAATTGAATAATTGGGGTTCTTTGATATGCCAAATCTAACTGTGTATGTAGATTCTTAATTTTTGGTCCAGTTTTAAAATTGGTCTAAATTAAAGTGCAAAGGGTCCAAAATTAAACTAAGTTTGATTTTAACAAAAATTAAATTCTTGGGCCTCTTTGATATGCTGAATCTAAACATGTACTTAGATTTTTGATTATGGGCCCAGTTTTCAAGTTGGTCCAAATCAGGATCTAAAATTATTATATTAAGTATTGTGCAATAGCAAGTCTTTTCAATTGCACAGTATTGTGCAATGGCAAGAAATATCTAATTTCACAATATTGTGAAATAGCAAATTTTTTTTTAATTAAGAGTTATCTTTCTTTGTCCAGTATAGTAAGCAAGAAATATCTGCAAGAATTTTTTTTAATTGGAGTTATCTTTCTTTGTCCAGAATCAACTTAAATCTTTGTTATATACAATATACAATGTATATTCACTTTTTACTACCAACTGATAAATTTGAATAATCTTTACCATTCAGTGATAACAAGCAGTTTTTTTACATCATGTTTTTAAATGAGTAGTAATTGTTGCAAACTCCATTAGAATATTTTAATTGAAATTAGTTTTGGAATAAGGGAAAGGGGGATGTGAATAAAAAATTGGGTTAAATTTTTCTCATTTGAAATTTCATAAATAAAAAGAAAATTTCTTCAAACATTTTTTTGAGAGGATTAATATTCAACAGCATAGTGAATTGCTCTAAGAGAAAACAAAAATTTTAAGTTCATTTGAATACATTCATTCTGTGTCAGAAACCTATGCTGTGTCAACTATTTAATCACAATCCAAATTTAGAGCGGAATCCAGCTTGAATGTTGTGTCCATACTTGCCCCAACCGTTCAGGGTTCAACCTCTGCGGTCGTATAAAGCTACGCCCTGCGGAGCATCTGGTTGCACTATAACTTTAGTATAAGTGTATAGAAATCTATGAAATTAAAACACAAGGTTTATGACCATAAAAAGAAGGTTGGAATTGATTTTGGGACAATTGGTCCCAAGTTCCCAACAGTTAGGGAATTAGGGGCCAAAAAGGGCCGAAATAAGCATTTTTCTTGTTTTTTCGCACAATAACTTTAGTATTAGTAAACAGAAATCTATGAAATTTTTACTTAAGGTGTATGACCACAAAAGGAAGGTTGGAAATGATGTTTGGAGTTTTGGTCCCAACAGTTTAGGAATTAGGAGCCAAAAACAGGTCCCAAATAAGCATTTTTCTTGGTTTTTGCACAATAACTTTAGTATAAGTATATAGAAATCTATGAAATTTTAACACAAGGATTGTGACCACAAAAGGAAGGTTGGGATTGATTTTGGGAGTTTTGGTCCCAACAATTTAGGAATTAGGGGCCAAAAGGGTCCAAATTTAAACTATGTTTGATTTCATAAAAAAACGAATTGGGTTCTTTGATATGCCAAATCTAACCGTGTATTTAGATTCTTAATTTTTGGTCCTGTTTTCAAATTGGTCTACATTAAGGTCCAAAGGGTCTAAAATTAAACTAAGTTTGATTTTAACTAAAATTGATTTCTTGGGGTTCTTTAATATGCTGAATCTAAACATGTACTTAAATTTTTATTATGGGCCCAGTTTTCAAGTTGGTCCAAATCGGGGTCCAAAATTAAACTTTGTTTGATTTCAACAAAAATTTAATATATGGTGTTCTTCAATATGCTGAATCTAACCATGTATTTAGATTTTTAATATTTGGGCCTAGTTATCAAATTGTTCCGCTTTGAGGTCTAAAGGGTCTAAAATTGAACATTATTTGATTTCATCATTAATTGAATTCTTGGGGTTCTATGATAAGCTGAATCTAACCATGTATTTAGATTTTGGATATTGGACCAAAATAGGTAAATGTCCAATTTAAAATTTTTAAGTTTTTAAATTAAAGTTCTTAGACCACATTAATTCTGTGTCAACTATTTAATCACAATAATTCAGAGCTGTATCAAGCTTAAATGTTGTGTCCATACTTACCCCAACTGTTCAGGGTGTCGACCTCTGCAATCGCATAAAGCTGTGCCCTGCGGAGCATCTGGTTTTACAGTCTTTTGGAACCCAATATTGGTTCAATGAGGTGTTTCTGTCAATTGTATTTTATGATCCCACACTACACATATTGCAACAGACTTCTTTTTGCAAAACTTATTGAAAATGATTGTGTGTAATGATTGCCAAGCATATTTTTAAAGAATTTAATATTGATGAAGAAGAATATGTTGATTTTTGATAAACCTTTTAAACTTATAAAAAAATCACTCAAAAAAACTTTTAAACAGATTGTGAAGGAAAAGTATAATAATATCACTCTTGAAAAACTTTCAAATATTGATAACAGTTCAAAACTTTATCTTTACATTAAACTTAAAAACGAAATTAAATTTGAGGATTAAACAATTTTAATAGTCATCAACTTATAACAAAATTACGTGTAAGTGATCATAATTTGGAAATTAAATTAGGACGTTATAAAAAAAATTGAAAGAAAACACAGACTGTGCAAAGTTTGTAAAATTTTAGATGATGAGGAACACTTTTTCCTTCATTGCCAAATTAACAGTAATGTAAGACATTCCCTTATAAATGCAATTAAAACCCATTATTCTAATTTTAACCAGCTTGACTCAAACTCTAAACTTAAAACTATTCTAGATCCCAATAAAGATATTTTGTCTAGTGTTGTAGACTATATAAAGCAATCTATGGAATTGCGAAAATAAGGTCCACATTGGTCAATTATATATATATAGATATATGTTATTAATATCAACTTCACTTTTTTAAAAACATTTATCATGTATTATTTTTCTTGTCACTTGTGTATACAATGTACTATGTTTGCATTTTAACCCGTCAGGGTTTCATGTTTTTTGCAATAAAGTTATTGTAATGTATTGAACCAGTTTAAACAGGTTTTGGTAGGAAATTAAGGTTTCAAAGCTGATTTGCTTTCGAATGTGCATATGTACATTAAAGATCACACTTAGATTTTGGATTTTCAAAGTAAAATTTGTGTGAATTATCCTAAGACTGGTAGTTAAATTAGAATTGTGTCAATTCTGCACTACTTTATGACCACCAAAACTTAAAATCAATTTTTATTTGTGCAGTAACATATATAATTTAGACTAGAGCAAATGTTAACAGGGCTGTAATTATAACTTTGATTGTGAAATTTTGAAAAATGCATTTATTGTTATCAAAATATCAAGCATTACTAGGAAAACTATCTAAACTATATGCCTCAAAGGAAAAATGTGTCTTGTTAAACATAAGGTTATATGTCTATGCAAATGGTTGTGTAAGTCAAAGGGGAGTAACTTAATTTATTTTTAAACTGTGATTAATCTATGGCTTGAAAAAAAGCTTTGTAAATCATACTATTTTTTTTAATTTTTTTTTTAAAGGAATGATATACAAAAACTACATTTTGACAATTATTAAAACAAATTGTATAGGTTTGATTTTAAGCCCTCAATCTACTTATGTTAAATGGTGGATGAGAACAAGAAAAGACCATGAAAATAGATTTGAGAATGGAAATTGGGAATGTGTCAAAGAGACAACAACCCAACCAAATAAAAAACATCAGCAGAAGGTCACCAACAGGTCTTCAATGTAGCGAGAAATTCCCGCACCCGGAGGCGTGAAAAACTTTATTTAAAAAACAAAATTATATTTTATCATTGAATAAGAACCAAAATGGAATTCATATTTCCTGAGAAGATTCACAAAAATGTAAAAGAATGAATGTATGAATTTTAATTTTGTTTTGTATACACTATTTCAGAAAGAGAATGGTGTGTTAGATAATGACTGTCAGTCTGACATCAGTTCTTGTAGTTCTTATCTAAGTGATGATGGTTCCAATGCTAAAGGAGAAGACAAATCAAAAGTAAGGAAACTAGTTACCCATTTTCTATAGGAATGAGTGCAGACTTTGCCAAAACCCAGAAATCAAATATCCTCAAATATGTAGGTTTTCCTCAAACCATGAAAATTGATACCCACAAAAATAAATGAATCTACAGTAAACATGGTCATGATGGTGCAATAATAGATTTAAACATTTACTATAATTCCTATTACAAGTGTTCTTGGAATGATAAGGCAATACCTTTTATGAATAATGACAGATAATTTTACACAGTAGATAAATTTTACTCTAAAGAAACAAAGCATTGTTTAATTAAAAACAAACGATAACAATAATTAGACTAATTTCACTCTTTTTTTCAAAACAGAATGCAGGCTCAACAATTCATATTGATGGTCTGAAAAAGAAGCTTATTGCTGATCAGATTCGTCAGAGAGTCCAAAGTAAACCTACTCAAAGTTCAACCCCATCTATACTTCAGCCTATGAGTATGAAGAGAGGAAGGGGAAGACCATCAAAGTCTAATTCAAAAGAGGGAATCGCATTAGAAGAAATTCAGGTAAATGTATTACTGATAAAATATGTATCAAATTTACTGTTTCAATTGTTGAGCTTAAGAGGGTTACAGGAACAATCAGTTTAAGGTACTACTACATTATTAGAGGCAAACAATATAAAAGACCCAGATGGAGCCTGCATATAGTATAAGTTAAACATGTGTTTATTTAAAGCAAATATGAACACAATACTGTAGTAAAATATGCTGGACAGATACAAGTTCTACGTTGAACATAATTTTCTACTATTTTTAGACCTATCTGGTAGAAGTTTAGAAATAAATTCAAAGCATTATGAGGCTTTATTGTTCAGACACAATACAAATAAATCAAATAACAGGACTGAGTTATATTGTAATATAGAGTGATTTACTTTGGTGGTATTAAGCAGGGCAGCCAATGAAGATGCAGGTTCAGGGGCGGTTCTAGCCATTTTAAAAGGGGGGGATCCCAACCCAGATTAAAGGGTGGGTTTTAACTATATGCTCCCATTCAAATGCATTAATCTTACATAAAAAAGAGGGGGGTCCAATAATATACATTTGGACCGTAATGACGTTTCTGACTCGAAAAATAAAAAAAAAAAAAAAATGACTCCTGTTACCGCACTCATAGCAGTTCTACAAAGTAAGTGACAATCCTTTACCAAATCTTATGTTTTCATCAGGTTTCTTTTTGAGAGAACTTTCTAAGATACTTCTATATATTTTGAGATGAATGGGATTGAAAGAATTGTATAACTTCATGTTAAGCTACAGTAAGCCTGAATTTATAATTTGGTTGTAAGACTATAACAGTGCTATATGTAATGTTTGGAACCTGTCTTTTTTGACAGGAATATAAACAACAACAGGAAGAACTAAAGAAACAGTTTGAGGCTAATCTTAAAGAACAACAGATTCAGCTCAAAATGTTTAAAAAAGCTCAAGAATTAAAGGACATGGAAACTTCAGCTAAAATTAATCAGTTGTTAGAAGCTCATGCCAATCTTGGTAAACCATTATCAAGTGAACAGGTTGAAAGCCAGTCAACTTCTAGTACATTTAAGCCAAAATCCAAAAGCTTACAGGTAAAACATATTTTAAAGATTTATAGTTTATAACGCATACCTTTCTAAGATACACAAATTCTTTGAGAATTATTTGCACTTTTCATCTCTGCTAAGGTGAAATAGTTAGACAAATTTTGGAGAGAATTTTAGTGTTGCATGATGTTTAAATCCCCCACCCTTCACCAAACCAACAGAAGAATGGTCTTCAATGGAAGGATTGACAGTTTAAACCTTTGGTGACAATTTAAGAGTTTTTACCATTTCTTTGTGTCCATTGTTATATATTAATTTTCTTCCTTTATAAATTGATTTAAAAAATGTTCTGTCAATCTTCTGGGCCAATGTGGATGTAACTATGCCTATATCATTCTCAACAGAGTTTACTTCAATGGTTACGTCTAATGATGAAGTAAGTAACTATGCCTATATCATTCTCAACAGAGTTTACTTCAATGGTTACGTCTGATGATCAAGTAAGTAACTATGCCTATATCATTCTCAACAGAGTTTACTTCAATGGTTACGTCTAATGATGAAGTAAGTAACTATGCCTATATCATTCTCAACAGAGTTTACTTCAATGGTTACGTCTAATGATCAAGTAAGTAACTATGCCTATATCATTCTCAACAGAGTTTACTTCAATGGTTACGTCTAATGATCAAGTAAGTAACTATGCCTATATCATTCTCAACAGAGTTTACTTCAATGGTTAAGTCTAATGATGAAGTAAGTAACTATGCCTATATCATTCTCAACAGAGTTTACTTCAATGGTTAAGTCTAATGATGAAGTAAGTAACTATGCCTATATCATTCTCAACAGAGTTTACTTCAATGGTTATGTCTGATGATCAAGTAAGTAACTATGCCTATATCATTCTCAACAGAGTTTACTTCCATGGTTACGTCTAATGATCAAGTAAGTAACTATGCCTATATCATTCTCAACAGAGTTTACTTCAATGGTTACGTCTAATGATCAAGTAAGTAACTATGCCTATATCATTCTCAACAGAGTTTACTTAAATGGTTACGTCTAATGATCAAGTAAGTAACTATGCCTATATCATTCTCAACAGAGTTAACTTAAATGGTTACGTCTAATGATCAAGTAAGTAACTATGCCTATATCATTCTCAACAGAGTTTACTTCAATGGTTACGTCTGATGATCAAGTAAGTAACTATGCCTATATCATTCTCAACAGAGTTTACTTCAATGGTTACGTCTAATGATGAAGTAAGTAACTATGCCTATATCATTCTCAACAGAGTTTACTTAAATGGTTACGTCTAATGATCAAGTAAGTAACTATGCCTATATCATTCTCAACAGAGTTTACTTCAATGGTTATGTCTAATGATCAAGTAAGTAACTATGCCTATATCATTCTCAACAGAGTTTACTTAAATGGTTACGTCTGATGATTAAGTAACAGAGACCAACAATAGAAAGTCACTATCCCTAGAGAACATAAGGGTTATATTTATATAGTATGTCAAGCTATAAATTATCAAAGTCTAAAAAGGTGGTGCATGAATTCAACAGAAATTATCAGAGATCTATCGTCAATACCAATCTGAAAATTACAAAATACAGAATTTAAGTTATGTGATAAGATACCACTGAGGAGAATCTGCAACAGGCAAACCCATACACAGTTCATGCTTAATATGCATCATTGATAACAAATGTCAACTGAAACCACTGTATTTTTTCATTTTTTTTAGGCTTCTATTGATAAATTAAAAGCAGCATCCAAGTTACCTTCTTCAGACAATAATAGTGCATCACAAACTGTCAAACCCAGGTTGTCGTCCCCTACAGGCAGACACACAATGACATCACCTTCTCATAAACAACAGACTTCTCACAAAACTAAATCAGGATCTCAATCTCATAATCACATATCAAAACTAGGATCTCCATCCAGAAAACATGTAGATTCACCAACCAATCTGTCCCTGGATATTGGATCACCAAGTCACAAACATGGTGATATTGGATCACCAAGTTACAAATATGGTGATATTGGATCACCAAGTCACAAACATGGTGATGCAGCAGTGTCTCCTCCAGTGCCATCACCCACAGAAAGATCAAAGTTATTTGCAGAATCATTGTTTAATAAAATTCGAACAGAGGTCGAACAAGATAACAAAAGTGATGAAAACATATTTACACGAATAAGAACTGAATCCGAGCAAAATACAACATGTGACGAGGATGATTCAAGTGATAGTGATGGATCTCAGGCTATTGAGTATGATTCAGAAGACAGGAATGAAGAGAGTGACACATCAAATCTTGCAATGAAAAGGAGTGCTGATGAAATGTCTGAAGGTGAGCTTTATAACCTTTTATAGCTGACTATGCAGTATTGGTTTTGCTAATTTTTTAATGCTGTACACAGTGATCATTTAGTCTCTGGTGGAGAGTTGTCTCATTGGCTGTTAAACACCCTCTTCTGGTTTTTATTTTGATACAAGTTAAGTACCACAGGTCACAGGAAATAGCATATTAGCATTTTCTTGTATGACTGAACTTTAACAAATTGGTTTCTTTTTTGCATTTTAGCTTGTCATGTTTTAGACTGTTTGTTAATCTTTTGATTGAATAATACGTTTCAGGAAGACCTTTTTTTAAGTTTACATTAAAAAAATATCCAGATATATGTCAGATAGTTATTTTTCAGGTTTAATATGAAGAAGGGAAATGGTTAATTATAATATTATAGTAACGGTTGAACCATCGCTGCAGAAAATTGACAATTTCAATCTTATGAGTGGGACTATGATTTGACTTTGACAGATGCATGTCGATGTAAATATGTACCGGTATCTTTGTCTTTCAAAAAGTACCTAGCAGTTACCGCAGCACTTTGCAGAATATTTTGACATCATTTTTCTGAGTTACCTGCATTAAAGATAATGGTTTATACCATTGATTTAGTGGCAACCATATTACTCTCATTCCTGCCTGATATTGACTATTTTTTCCATTTTAACACTCAGTAAGTTCAGTTTAGTGGTCACAGTTTCATAAAAGCACATGTATATGTACATTTACCATGATTGAAAGTTTGGACTTCAAGCTGTCATTTCAGTTCAACTACGGCAGTTATGAAATAAAGATGGAGGGCCAAATGGACCATGTATGAATGGCTGTCAAATGAATTAAAACACTGATAAAGCTGATGTCTAAAGCTTCATGCTATAAACCAAAAGACAAATTAGAAATCAGTCTGAAAATAATGACCATCTTCGAGACAGCCTAAACTCATTACTGAAAATAATTTTCCATAGAAAAATTATAAAAAATATCATGTCCTCTTTTAAAAACTACTGGTAATTGTTGAAAACAAAACCTTTATCTTACCAATGTTTTGAAGTTAAGGAATAATGTAATAAACCAACTAACTAATTGCCCATTTTCATATTATGTTGCATGAAGTATCTTATACTATACCACTACATTTATTTTAATTTCTTGAATGTTATGATTTGAAGCATATTTTAGTTACACCATTTAAAACAATTTTCAGATTATGATGGATCAAGTTCAAATAGTAAAAGACCGAGAGTTCAGACAGATGAAAGAGAATTAAAGGTACCTTTAGAAAGAGGCTGGAAACGATCAACCACAATACTTGCCATTGGAAAGAGAGGGTTTATAGGAGAAGTTCTTTACTTTGCTCCATGTGGCAAAAAAATGAAAACAATTCCAGATGTAATGAGAGTGAGTACACTTGTGATTTATGAAATTGTCATAAAATTATCAAGATATAAGAATGAAGAACTAAAATAAATATGTAAGACAAATTCAAAAAGAATTTCAAATACAAATATTGCATACATATAGATTAAGGTTGTGTATTTAGTTGAAACTGGCACTAGTTATATTTGATAGTTAAAAAACAGTAATTAAGATGATACTTTTGATTGCCAATAAGACAAGAGACTGAAGGACATGGATTAAAATCACTAATGAGTATAAACAAACCATAACAGTATTGAAAGCTATAAAAGATGCTGGCATGACAAAAAATGAAACCATTCAAACAAGTGAACTGTCAGCCTGTTTTATGCTTAAATGGTTGAACAAAAAAACAAGTATGATAAACAATATCGGGGCCTTTTATAACTGACTATGTGTTATGGGCTTTGCTCATTGTTGAAGGCCGTACAGTGACCTATAGTTGTTAATGTCTGTGAGTGTGTCATTTTGGTCTCTTGTGGACAGTTGTCTCATTGGCAAACATACCACATCTTCTCTTTTAGCTCACCGGGCCCGCAGGGCCAAGTGAGCTTTTCTCATCACTTGGCGTCCGTCGTCCGCCGTTAACTTTTACAAAAATCTTCTCCTCTGAAACTACTGGGCCAAATGAAACCAAACTTGGCCACAATCATCATTGATGTATCTAGTTTAAAATGTGTGTTTTGTTACCCGGTCAACCAACCAAGATGGCCGCCATGGCTAAAAATAGAACATAGGGGTAAAATGCAGTTTTTGGCTTATAACTCAAAAACCAAAGCATTTAGAGCAAACCTGACATGGGTAAAATTGTTTATCTGGTCAAGGTCTATCTGCCCTGAAATTTTTAGATGAATCAGACAACCCATTGTTGGGTTGCTGCCCCTAAATTGGTAATTTTAAGGAAATTTTACTGTTTTTGGTTATTATCTTGAATATTATTATAGATGGAGATAAACTGTAAACAGCAATACTGTTCAGCAAAGTAAGATTTACAAATAAGTCAACATGACCAAAATGGTCAGTTGACCCCTTTAGGAGTTATTGCCCTTTATAGTCAATTTTTAACCTTTTTTCGTAAATCTCCATGATCTTTTACAAAAATCTTCTCCTCTGAAACTACCGGGCCAAATTAATCCAAACTTGGCCACAATCATCATTTATGTACATGTATCTAGTTTAAAACTTGTGTTTTGTTAACCAGCCAACCAACCAAGATGGCCGCCATGGCTAAGAATAGAACATAGGGGTAAAATGCAGGTTTTGGCTTATAACTCAAAAACCAAAGCATTTAGAGCAAATCTGACAGGGAGGGAAATTGTTTATCTGGTCAAGATCTATCTGCCCTGAAATTTTTAGATGAATCAGACAACCCATTGTTGGGTTGCTGCCCCTAAATTAGTAATTTTAAGGAAATTTTACTGTTTTTGGTCATTATCTTGAATACTGTTATAGATGGAGATAAACTGTAAACAGCAATAATGTTCAGCAAAGTAAGATTTACAAATAAGTCAACATGACCAAAATGGTCAGTTGACCCCTTTAGGAGTTTTTGCTTTTTATAGTCAATTTTTAACCTTTTTTCGTAAATCTCCATGATCTTTTACAAAAATCTTCTCCTCTGAAACTACCGAGCCAAATTAATCCAAACTTGGCCACAATCATCATTGATGTATCTAGTTTAAAATTTGTGTTTTGTTACCCGACCAACCAACCAAGATGGCCGCCACGGCTAAAAATAGAACATGGAGGTTAAATGCAGTTTTTGGTTATTACTCAAAAACCAAAGCATTTAGAGCAAATCTGACAATGGATAAAATTGTTTATCTGTTCAAGATCTATCTGCCCTGAAATTTTTAGATGAATCGGACAACTTGTTGTTAGGTTGCTGCCCTTAAATTGGTAATTTTAAGGAAATTTTGCTGTTTTGGGTTATTATCTTGAATATTATTATAGATAGAGATAAACTGTAAACAGCAATAATGTACAGCAATTTAAGACTCAAAAATAAGTCATAATGACCAAAATGGTCAATTGACCCCCTAAGAAGTTATTGTCCTTTTAATCAATTTTTAACAATTTTCATAAAATTTGTAAATTTTTACTAACATTTTCCACTGAAACTACACGGACAAGTTCATTATAGTTTGAGATTATTGTAAGCAGCAAGAATGTTCAGTAAAGTAAGATGTACAAACACATCACAATCACCTAAACACAATTTTTTCATGAACTGTCTGCTTCCTTTGTTTAATTCACATATACCAAGGTGAGCGACACAGGCTCTTTAGAGCCTCTAGTTATAATAACCAATTTCAACCACAGAATTACAGGCTCATTATTTGGGTTTTGCACATAAAGAATATAGCTTGGTTAATTATGTTTGTGAGCACTATTCCTGCCTTTACCTGGGACAGAGGTGTAACAGAACAACATGAGAATAAACTGTAAACAGTTATTAGAAAGCACTCCTCAAATTGGTACACAGCACAAAATCCTGAATAAAAAGTGGAAGACACAACGTACTGAAAACTAGTGCATTACAGTTACAACTAATTCAAAAATTCATGCTAATAATAAACCACAAAGTATAAGGCAAATTAGTTTGAAATAATTATTAATCAGCACTTCAGGCAGAATGGAATTGTAATTATGTACCCCTGGAACATTTCTAGATTATTCTTTAAAATGACAAACACCGAAGATGCTGGAAGTACCATAATGGTGCAGGGATACAGCTGTGTCTATCATTGAAATGATATCATAAAGGTGATATACATGTACTTGACAAGCTTTTCTTGTTAGGTAAATAACTCAGAAATCCCCTTTGATTCATTTTAAATGCAATTGATTTTTATTTTTCAGTATATTGACAAACATGTGATCACCAACCTTGGGAGGGAAAATTTTTCTTTCTGTACTAGAGTAAATGTTGGTGAATTCTATGAACAAAGAGGAGAAGAAAATGTAAGTATCAATCTAAAAAAACATATATCACATTTGTTGGTCCCAAATCCATAGTAATTCATATGTCATGGTGGATCTATAAAACAAAAAAAATACTAAGGATTTAAACCTCATTGTCACTTTATTTTTGTGTGGCAAGAATGAAGATGGTATGTCTAATGAACCAAACACATTGCCATTCTGACCATTAATTTAGAATGTGTCCTTTCTGCTCTGAATGCTTTTATATCAATTAAAATCAACCACTTACTTTATATTTAAAAGGCATATAGAAATCAATTAAATAATTACAAATCTTTTCAAATTCTTTAAAAAAAAGTATCTATTCTAAAGCAAGCTTAGAAAATACTTTGTCTTAAAATGGTATTTTTGAAAAAATCAAGGACTTCATAAAGCTGAGACAACATGTCCAAACGTTTGTATCTTCCCACTCCACATTTAATTTACAGAAATTTGGAATTTCCCTATCTATATTGGATCAAGGTGTAATACCACCATGAATTAAGAAATACTTGGCATAGGAAAAGCTTTATCCTGTCCAGTTCTATAGACAAAATTTCACACAACATTTCATTGCATATAAGAAAAAAAACATCATCGGAAGTTAACCATATGTTTGAAACCTCTCTTTTACCTGTGTGCAAGCTTAAGTTTCCCAAATATTCTATTGAAACCCCAAATAAAAAAAATAATGGTGCTTTGAAATACCCAAGATAGTTATTTATGACCCAGAAATTTTTTACTGCAATGAAATGTGGTTTAAATTACCTTTACTGTCAAATTCAAGTGAATATTTTTTTTTACAACCCTTTTTTGTATGCAACTGGATGCACCATTATCAAACATGATGTTCTATGATTTGGTGGTATTGCACCTCAAATAAAACAGTTTTTACAACTTCCAACATTGGATAAAATGGTTGGTGATTGTAATTGGTAACTAATGGTAACTGGTCCTGCATTAGGGATACAGATAAATCTTGGTATGCAATGAAAATGTATTTTTTCAAACCTAATCGTGGTAAGTTAGTAAAGATGTCTATACTTTACAGGAGATCGTCAAATTAACACAGCCAGAAATTGTTCAAAGAATGACACTGATTGAAAGTAAAAGACAGAAACTCAGAAAACTAAAAGAACAAAGAGGAAGGAAGAAATCAGAGAAACAGAATAAACAAATTTTGTTAGCTAAACAAATGATGGAACAAAAATTTAAAAAGAAGGTTGAACAGCAGGGTAAGTTAGTGTTGCAGTAAAAGAATTCTCCTCCATTACAAAACACATCAATCATTCTACATATTGTTTTATCTGTGTTTGTATTATGTTGTTATGTCTTGCCTAACACATTGTTGGCAAATGACATTACATCTGTGAAAGGTCTGTTATCCTAAAAAATGGTATGGATATATGTAAAACATTTCAGTAAATGTATTTTGGTCTAAGACTGCTACAAATGGCTAGATTTGCATGCATGAGTCTAGAAGCTTTTAACAATAACAAATTGCAACCTTTTTGCTCTAGGGCTTTCACATGAGGTGACCTCCATGAATAATCAATAAGTCAATAAAGCAAAATGATTATTTGGTTTGAAGAAAAATACATGGAGAGCTATATTCATAGATAATAATGATAAACCAGATGAATATATTGTGACTATATCCTTTAAATCTTTGTGTAAAAAGTACAAGAAGAAAAAATACCTTCAAATGAATGAAGTCATTCTTTTCAAGATATGGCCAAGAAAGCAGCAGAGTATAGGCTTCAAAAGACATCAGAAAAACAGCGTCTCAAGGATATGGCATATAGAATCAAGCATATGAAAGGTATGCAAATTTGTTGTCATTAAATTTGAAACTAACATTACAATTGCATATATTGCAATGTCACATGTTCAAATGCCAACAGATAGGCATACAGACTAATGCTCTCATATGAGTCAAAATTCAACACTGGGATGTCTTCAACAAAATGGAGAAATTCAGTCTATTCCAAAAGATGCAAAATTTGTCAAACAAATATTATCCCATATTAAATTTGAATGTACAAATGTCTCTCATTTGTATGTACAAATGTCAAAAATGTGTATCATTCGTAATGCTTGACTTTGAAGCTTCATAGACTGTATGTACATCACAAATATAACCATGCATGATTAAGGTTTCAATTGTAACATGAAGGATGTTCGCTCCTCTGTTTTAAAATAACAAAAACTTTTGAACAATCTTCTTTAAGATTGTTAAAGTTTGATTGTATAAAATAATGCAACTTAAAAAGTTGAAAAAAATGATTTTCTGTAGTTTTTCATACATTTAACTATGAAATAAAAACCAAGGCTTTTATAAGATTTTAAAAATCACTACCTGGATGAAGGAACTGATTATCTGACAAAAAGTAAGAAATAAGAGTAGTAAACATCCTATAGATTTTTATTATAACGATTACAGTGATGTGGCATGAATTGTTCTGTATATTGTTTGAAGCATGTTTGAGTCAGACGGTCAAAGTTTTGTATATGTGTTTGTATATGAAACAATTTTATTGTTGTAAAACATATGAAATAGAAATTTTTATTGAACAAATAGTAATTCTTTTAATTGGAGAGATTTTGAAATTAGGACAAACTTGTCCTAAAACCATAGCTTTTACAAAAACGTTAAATACTGGAGTCAGAAATTTAACTTTGTTTTTAAAGTAAAACAAGATAAACATAGTTATGATGGTACATGTACTATCACAACAATGATGGATATAAAACAGGGTGACCTGAATGTTTAAATTTAAACAAGTTTTTAGGCCAAAGATTAATTGTTCACCTGCATTTTTATTTACACTTTTAAAAGTTGTAACAGGAAATATGTTTTGTAATTTTATTCTTAAAAGTCATTTCTGATTTTTAAAATTTAAACCCATATTGAATGGTCATTCTATTCATGTCAAGATCATATGCAGTTATATTTATATGAATTATTAAGTAATACTTGTTCAGTATACAAATAAGGTAACTTATACCAGCTAATTCAATTCAATTTTTTATTTACACTCAGACACAAAATATGTGTTACATGAGGACAAATTACAAATCAAATACAATAAATGACAGAATAGACAGGTAACTAATAACAAAAGTGTAATTTCTAAAGATAATAAAACTTGTAAGATACAGTCAATAAAGTGAAACTGAACTGCATAAGAACATAGCTTATCAAAGAGTTGTTTCAACACTCCAAACATAGCTTATACCCAGTCCCTCTCAACATTTAAGCTCTGTCACAATTTATGATAACAAGTTTAAAGGTTGTTAGAGCACTAGTCAGAATTGTTCAGCATTTCTGGATACAAAGTTAATCCTTATATAAAAATGGAATACAATAAGTTATATATAAATAATAAGATAAAAATCTGTATAGAAAAAGTGCTTATAGAAATAGAAATACACAAAAACAAAACTGGACAATCCGACATATCGTTTTGAATCAATCTGTGCTCTTTTCCCAAACATTACCTGCTGCTTGTATAGCAGAGAAGTAGAAAATACTGGTCTAAAGAAAATTTGTTTTGTTTTAGCTAGGGATTAAATATATTCATTCCTAATTGAAGCAAGCACATGACCACACACAAATGAGACCATTCCAATTCTGTACTAAAACAATCATTTATGGAGGAAAATATTATTCCAGTACATTGTAGATGATATTATGGAGAAGGAAAGTGTTTTTAGTGTTGACAATTAATATTTGGATACTGATTAAATGAATTGAATTATTTTCTATTTAACAGCTTTAGAAAAAAGGAAACAACAGGAACAGCTTAGATTGTTGAAAGAACAAGAAAAACTTCAGAGACATGAACAAATGAGAATGGAGCGTGAATTAAGAGCTCAACAGATATTGGAGGTTAGAAATGTTACATATAAATTGTATATATGTTTTATTTTTGTCTTTATATGAATGCCTGGGAGCACACATGTCAAAAATTATAGATTTCACATCACAGATTTATGTACTAACTTTAATACAGCACTATTTTATAACATCCCACTATTTTCTCTTGATACAAGATTACATTTCATTGAACAACCATGCAGCTTTGTTTACCAGGGTTTTAAGTCCGTGTCAATATATCTTTGGTAGTTGAATTAATGAATTGCCTTGACATGCCTTGACAAAACATATATGTCAGATATGTACTATCATTTTCACACACAATTTGTATTGCGAAAGTTGTCATTTCACCTTTAAGTCTTTGTAAGAATATCTTTTCCAAATTTTCTGTTGGTAATATTAAATCAAAATGTAAACCTGTGATACAGTCAGGTTTTGTGTATATTTCTATTTAAATCAGTTTTGTGTCTCCCTTCTCACTGACTTTTCTTAATTAGAACCCATGTTAACACACATTTAAATTACAGCTATTTTGACTTTGAAAATCAAATGAATGGCATTGCTATGGATTTTTTTGCATGCTTAAATAAAAATTAAAAGTGTATGCAGGGTTTAGGTCAATGAGACAGCAACCCAACAGAAAATAGAATCAACAACACTAAGATATAGAGGACAACAATATATATAGTCTTCAACAACAAACAGGGGTTGAAGTCATAAAACTTTGCTCACTGCTCGTAGCACAAAAATTATGCTCGAAACACCAAATCCAGTATTTTGATTGGTTGATTCTTGAGTCTGCATTTAATTTTGATATTGATCAGCTTGTAATGAAAATTTGAATTATAATTGCATATACTGTGAAAGTACTTTAATTCGTGGGTATCAATTTTCGTGGTTTGAGCAATATTTACATGTTCGTGGGTTTTTAAATTCGTGGATTTTAGTTTTCTAAAAAAATAGAATTGAAAAGCCTTAAGAAATGAAGGTTACAAATAGTCTTGATTGAAGGAAATTGCAAAGTAAACATTGACCCGTGTAAAATCGTAGTGATAACACTAATTAACCCATGATAAAGTGATCAACAGATTGAAGACCATCAGATGGTGTTAATTAGGCCATAAACATGTCACCTGAAGAAAACAGTAACGAAAATAAATGCTATAAAGGTATCTTGAATTTTCTAATAATTCTTATCAAAATCAAGTCCAACATGAAATTATTACTTCTCATATGTACGAGAACTATGAGGATATAAAATGAACACTTTATCATACTTCTAGCATATCAATACCGGAAATCTGACTTTCATTCATCAAAATTATTTTTTATGAGAATTAAAAGATCAAAAGTTGTACAGTTTAGGTTATTAAAGATGAAATGGGTATAATCCTGCATGCGGATGTAGTTCTGTGACTGCTATTAAAGTATTCTTAGATTTGACGTTATTCAATACATTTTCTAGATCATATCAGTAGTCAAACCTACCGAAGGGGATTTTTCCATGTCTTGATTTATTTGGAAAATGGTTGTTGTATTTCGTTGGACACTTAAATTCGTGGATAAAGTCATCCACGAAAACCACGAAAATTGGTACCCCACGAATAAAAGTACTTTCACAGTAAGGTGAATTAAATATTTGAACCAAACAAAGGGTGCCCCCTACAATTTATATAACAAACATTTTGAAAGTGAGTTTTTCTTCTATTTCTTGTTTAAAGTACTCTATAATCGATAGGCAATATAGGAAAGGTGTACTGACATAAGAGGTCTCTAAACACATTAGCTTCAAATGGAGCTTTCCTTAGTAGAAGCCATATTAATTATGTGTATCAGCGGGGAAAATGTGAAAGCATAAAAATATAGTATAAGCCAATACACATAATTAACAGTGCCTGGTGATGTTTCATAGCCTGACTGGTATCAGTCCAAAAGGGACCTTCTTCAGAGGCATTCTACCATTCTGCCTCTGATGAAGATCCCTTTTTGACTGAAACCGGTAAAGCTATGAAACATCACCAGCCGCTGTAAATTATGTGTATATACTATATTTATATACTATAATCTATACCCTGATCTGGCAATTTTAGTTTTGAGTAAAATACAGCGGATATTATGTGGCTGGATTCAGTAATCACAATGTTAGGAAGCATTGTTATGTAATATATTGCATGAGTATTTAGATGGGTTAGGATTGACAACAAGTCACTTGTTTTTATGTATTTGTCAGAATTATGTTATACTTGTTGGGAAAACCTTATCAATGCATGTTATTTACTTAAAACAAAAGTGAACATCAGGCTGCAGTAAGCTTGATGAAGTATAAAATCCTTGGACTGGATGGAGCTGTGGAATCCTGTTCAAGATAATTTAATAATTGTTTTGTTTTCATTTTTTGTTATCTGATATTCCCTATTTCTTAACAGTATATGTTATTATTTATGTTATAATTTTCCAGACCAATTTACTGTGGTATCATATGGAGAGAGTAAGTGATGCCATGTATTTATCTGTATGCTAACTCTCTGTTTTACTTTGACAATCATAGCTTCATTCTTGTTTTTTTAATTTGCATATAAACTTTCTGTATAATCTCTGGCTTGGACATCATTAATATATATTCTTTCTGTAGCAGGCTTATTATTGTATTATTACTAAGGGTGTAGTACTTTTATTATTTTCATTAATAAATTAAGTACTATATTCAGTTTATATTACAGCTATATTATTATCATCTGAACTAGTGCATGATTTGTTCTCCAGAAATCCTTCTTGGTAAAAAAAAATATGTCTCTCCTTCGACAAAGGGAGACAATATGTTTTTGTGGTATTTCCTCTTCTTTCTGTACTCGTATAACCTTGTCTGGTCAATCAATTAAACTTTGATATTGATATGATATTTGGCTTGATGATGAACTACAATAAGTCAGTATCATTTATATCATTGTGACCTTCATGTGATCTCTGTTTTCCTTTTAAAACATAACTTTTTATCCTTATAAACAGAATTTTGCTATTTTACACATGAGTGTAGATCCTCAAGACAATCAAGCTTGCACAAATGAAGATGATCTCTGACCTTGACTTTTAATGTTATTTTTGTTTTATGTGCTTTTAAAAATTGTACCAATAAGGCTAGGCAAACTATACCTGGGGTAAAAAATCTTAGTGTTTTGGATATTTTAACATTTTTTTAAGCAGAAGATTTTCAGAAAATACACATACTAATAATGTCTATGTCAGTATAAAACTGCTGACTACTGGGCTGGTGATACCATAAGGGATGAAATCTTGACCATATATATCATAAGTTGTCATTCTAATACCTTTCCAGTGCATTATAGTTTTTATCCTGGGGGTCATTCCCCTTCCCTGAACCTGAATTGTTATTTGTCACAACAATACCTTTCCAGTTTTATGTGTTTGTTATTCCTTTCATTAAATGTAGTGAGTTCTTTACATGCTATAGATGAAGGAGAGACATGTTTTGGTCCACTTTTGAAAACCTTAGTTTTTAACAATATTTTTACCCTTTATTTGCTTTTATAAGATTTGTTTTGTTCCAGATTAAGAATTAACTATTATTCATATACTTTATAAATGTCTAAAAGTTTTAATGAAGGTGATTTTCTAGAATATAAATGAATATGACAAGGCTGTAATATAATAAATGTATATGTAAGCAATATTCCTAAAATATATCTTTCTTAATCAGATATCCTTGTGCTACTTTAATTTGTTCTACATGCTCCTGTATACAGGCTATTGCTATTGTATTTGTCTTTGTTAACACAACATATTAAAATTTCAAAATTTCAATCCTAATTTTACTATCAAAAGTTAGAGAAAACCTACTTTAGGATAAGGTATCCAGTTAAAATGATGAAAATTAATCAATTGTAAACAATGAAAAATACTATATCAATATACTGTAACCTAGTGCCTGTGATTTGATCAACTTTATCAAGTTGGCAGAGCTTACATAGAGATCGAAATCAAACACTCCACATTTTACCTATTAGAGTTATTTAGTCTACTAGTATTAACCTCAACCCACCTATCTACAAACAAGTTCTAGCTTTATTGCCAAAAATAATGATTTAAGAAATGAAATTTAGAAAAGATTCAAAAGAGATTTTTTCTCACAAGTATGACTATCTTTTGTAAAACTTATATTCGTAATAGTGTTATACTGTGTAACCTGTGTTACCCAACACACAGGGGGACCTGAAGTCTATTAAGCAGGGTGTCAGAATACCCACGCTTTTTCTACAACGCTTGGCATATTTTGGGACCATGAAAATGTTTCTGTTAAAGCAGGATGTTGGAATACTCATGTGTTGGATTAGGCAGGTTACACAGTACAACAAGAATTGTCAGAGCAACAGTAGGAGCCAAGTTTAGTGGTATGAAAAAAAGCCAGAATCCGGCTTTTGTTGTCATTGATTGTGTCCTTGGACTGTTGGTTTGATGAACGTTGTTTATAGTTGACTAGAGTCTATTGGAAATGTGTCAGTGGATTGATACTGCCATGGTCCTCTATTGATTTCTATGTTTTCATTGAATGTATAGAAAATGTATTGAAATTGAAATAAAAGATATGAACCAATATTGGAAATGAAGAAGTTGTTTAGTAGATATGCACATGTGAAGCTCTTAGTTTATACATATCATATGACCAACTAAGTTTTAAAGTGATGACTGACTGATAATTGTTTTAACATTTGAGTACGAAGGAAATATACATTTGAAAAGACCTGCTAGATCAATTTGAAACCAGATTTTGTCACAGTTGATCATTTAAAGGTTCTTGTCAATCAAAATTTTGTTGAATTCCAGGTATAATTTTGCTATAATAGCATCATTAGGGATGCAGACCTGCAAGACCCTTTAGCTTTACTTGTTACATTATATTTGTATGTTTCAATATAATTACTGTAAATTCTGAAATTATTGTGATGTTTTTATTATTGCAAAGGTGCAACAGGGTTATAATTGCAATAATTCAAACTCCCATTTTAAATTTTTTTAAATGAATTAAACATGATTTTTTTCAATATCGCAAAAATTAAAATCGCAGTAGAGTCCAAAATGACAAAATCGCAATAATAAATGCATGCAATAATTGCTGAATTTACAGTATGTAAACTATAGAAATTTTGAATTCATGAACTGATAAATTTTGCTGGAACATTAGAAAATACAACTCTTTTTAGTACAATGTATATCAAACTGTGAATAAATATATAAAGAAATTTCAATTTGGATTTTATTTACTTTGAATTTAAAGCAATAATGACTGTTACTAATAGTTGACTTTTTGTAGGATAGAGAAATGAAAAGGCAGCAGGCTTTATTGATGAAAGAACAAGTTAATACGGTAAAATTTGATTAACTTTAAAACTTATTACAACACCCATGTCTGTCCATCCCATGAGATTTTTATCGCATTTTTCTCAGGAACTACGAAGAAGAGCTCTCTGAAATTTTATCTTAATAATGTCACCTTGCAATACCTTGAGACACTGTTATTCTGTTTTGAGCTGTCATCCACTCAAGTTTTACCCTGTTAAGCTGTGGCTTTACCTTTAACTGTCATCCACCCAATTTCTTTAAAAAAAAAAGGGGGTTATAGGGGAAAAGAATCTGTATCTAAAACTAATCTTATTTGGCTTTTTTCAAAGTTTTAACATTTGACGTCTTGTTTGAGAGTTATGTCCTTTACTAAAATAAACACATTTGGTGTGCCTAATATATTTAGTATGTCACATCAACCAAAAGATACACATTGTAATATAACAAGTTATGTCCTTATTAAGAAAAAAAATGGACAAATTATGATATAAATTCTTTATTGTTGAATAATGTTTCTCTCCAGAATAATTGCTAACAGTAAAAGGCTAGTCAATTTGAGAGTTTGGGAAAGCTTAATCTTATTTCACATCTAGTGGAAGGGCACTTTACTTCAAAAACAATTCTTCCTATGTTTAGTTATCCGTTCAGCATTAACATTTTAATGTTCTTAACAGGATAGAGAAAGAAGACGTCAGCATATACTGTTGGTGAAAGCATTAGAGACACAAAAGAAGCAGGCAGTAAGAAAATTCATAATTAAAGAACTGTAAAAGGCTTGGTGGAGTTCGGCTGTTGTCTACTCTATGGTCGGGTTGTTGTCGCTTTGACACATTCACCATTTCCTTTCTCAATTTTATTACAGACCAGATATTCACTACTTGATTATAACATTTGAAGGCACAATTATCCACATTTTTTTTATGGCATTGTTGTAAAGCAAAATGTTTTTAAATGAATACAAAAAAAACCAACCAAATCAGATTTGTTGTTTGCTATAGAAAATCTAGGATGAACTTGAGGACTTTTTCATTGTGTTATTTTATTGAAATATTGGCACAAAGTCAGTGATGATATTTACTCTTAAAATATGCTAGCAAATAAACCTATGTGACTAACATTTTTTGATATTTTAGTTTGTTGAAGGTGAAAACACAAAATAAATCCAATTTCAATATTTTTTTTAGCTAAATTCTTGAGAGCCCATTACCCCTTTTTGTTGATCAATTACCCTACATTGTATTTTTGATGCATATTTGCTGTGGAACTATCCCCCATACAACTAAATGTTATCCTAATCTCTGTCATAAATTGGAACTTAGTAATAATAGAAAATTATACTACATGTATCTTCATTTGCCTTATGCCAAATACAGAAGAATGTTCATTTAAGTTTGCAAATGCGTTCTTATTTACACTATCCAGACTTACCATAAGAAACTGTAAAAACAATGTGGCAAATATGTTAAATTTGGATGCTGCTAAAAATAGAAATTAGTAGATTTTTTTTTAATTGCAAATAGATTAAAGGTGAACAGTGATTTAATTTATATTTATAGGAGAAAGATAGAATTAAAGAATCCAGAATGGCTGAGAAGAAGATTTCAAGAGAAAGAAAAATGGTAACAATCCCATTACAGAATTATTATTAATGATCCCATTGGTGATAAAAATGGCCACTGTCATTTAAAAAATTGACAAAAGGACATGTTAATTGCCAATTACTAGCAAACTTTGTGTAAATGATATAACATAACTACCATGATGAGAAAAGTTAACTCAATATGAAAAAAGGAGATATGGGGGCATTCATCAATTCTACACTAACTAAAAACACGAAAAGCATGAGACATATAGTCTTCAACAATAAACAGGTGTCTGCATATGTCAAACTCCAAACATCCTTGCTTAAAACAAGTTGTAAATAGATTGAACAGCGTTTTGCCTTGAATTTACTTGAAATCATTATAAATACGGTAAGTGTTTTACTAGCTTTCTTATTTCATAGTGATATTATATGTATCAAATTTGGTTTACATAGTCATTTTATAAGAGGTCACTTAGTTTGGCCTGGTTATTTATAATAATATGTTACTTTGTCTCAACAAGAATTTCTATTTGTAGGAGCAAAGACGACAGGAGCTACAATTACTTAGAGAACTAAGGAGACCAGTTGATGACATGCAGCTAAAAGAAGCCAGGGTATGTCAATTTTTCTTTTGTGTTTAACAATAAATACTAGTTGAAAAAAGAAACTATACACCATTAAAAAACAATCTAAAATTAAAACTTAAATTTTAAAGGCATGTAAAACTTCTAATTTAAAAAAAATAGATTGAATATGTTTTATATACTGTATGGCTAATTTTTTTTTATAAAAACGTTTACATGGACTTTATTAGAACTTTATTGACTACAACTAGAATTATGATTACTGTGGATTCATTTATTTTCGTGGGTACCAATTTTCGTGGAATAAGGAAAACTTGCATATTCGTGGATATTTTATTTCGTGGTTTTGCTGAAGTCTGAATATAAGCCTATAGAAAATTTATCATTCGTTGAACATTTAATTTCGTGGTTCACCTGTACCCACGAAATCCACGAAAATTGGTACAAAACAAATAATAGTGAATCCACAGTAATACACAACTCACCTAGACTTATTGATATATAACTACAGTTTAATATTGCTACAATACAACTGTTGTAATAAACCATGATTAATTACATTTTTATGTGATAAAACATAATTTTTATACATCTTTTTGCTCTTTTCTTTCAGGTATTACCGGAGTATCCCAGGATAAATGGAATAGAATTAAATGGAACTGCATTTGCTGATATCCTGATGGTTTTGGAATTTTTGCATAATTTTTCAGATGCTCTTGGTTTTGGTATGTACAATTAGATTTTTAATTTAAATCTTTGTAATAGGAGGTCTGCTAGATTTTGGTAAGTGCTTTGCTGTAATTATTCTGTATGTTGGCTATTTGTATGTAGTATAATAACTTTGTGCTATTTTGGATTTCATAATTTTTATCCTGATGGGTTTTTATACAATTTAAAGCATGGGTAATTTTACCAATTAGATTATGAATATCATCAGAAAGGTGCACAATATTTGTGCTGAAGATAATATAACATAAAGATGCAATAGTTGTGCTAACCTTGACTTACTTTTAGTAGAAAGTGATACCTTGCCAACACTGAGGACACTTCAGGAGGCTGTTATTGGTAAAAATGAGGAAGATATGGAAGACTATATAGCTCTGACTTCACATCTCACTAGATATGCTGTAATGGATCCTGGGGTTCCAAATCCTAAGGAGGTAAGAACAGTTACAATACACTGGGCAAAATGTGTAATATAATTTACATCTTCATGATGTTTCAAAATTTATATTTAAAAAGTCATTTCTAGTTATATCTATAACGCAGCCCCTCACACACAGATTCACTGATGCCTAATTTGCAGCATAACAGGAAAATAACAATATGGTGTAACAAATTGAATGTTGCATGATTTAAGGGAAATTTAGGGGATTCGCTTGCTTGAAAAATATAAAAAAAAGAAATTTGTGGTAATTCTCTTGGCTTCAAATGCTGCATGCTTATAAGTGATGCATCAGTGTTAGTTTTAAAAACACAAAATATAGTTTCAGCTGACAAAATATAACTTTTAAATTGAAAACTTATTTAGCAATAAAAAAAAGGTAAGAGCATATAGGTTTAAAATAGTTATGTGAGTAAATAAGTTAAATGATTAATAATTTCAAATTGAATATTTTGAGCTATCCTATTCTATGACTACCATTAGATGATAATTATTATTTTAGGCAGTAACAAAGCTAGGACAGAAGATTATAGATGTTGATGTTAGTGATGGTGTTGTATCTGAGGTTCTGTGTATCTTCATCACTGCAAGGAATGGTAAACCAAATGAGGTAACTGTGCGAGACCAAAAATCTCTAATACCAAACAGTGATATTTAATGTCTCTAAATATAGAAATAATTGAAACTTTTCTGCTGGGTGTTTCAGATTTAAGTGTTTGATTATTTTTTTCATTACATCTGCTTCAACATACAGGGTATTTCACAAAAATAACATTTTCATTTCTCACCAGTTTTGAAAGTGATTTTAAAAACTTTAAAAGATTTTCAATGTAAAGTGAAATAAATACTTCTATGATATGATTAAAATTAAAAACTGAAGCTTTTAAATGTTTAATGATGGAAAGAAATTTCAGCAGATACCCATGTTTCACCAATCAATGCACAATTTTTTGTACCAAAAAATGGCTTTGTTTGTATTTCAAAATCTCTTAAACAAAAAAAGCTGAATTATTAAAGTAAAAGTATGTTGACTTCTTTCAGATGAGTGATTGGTTACAAGAGAAACCCTTAGAATCACTTCATCAAAACCAAAGAGCTTCAATCTTGGCCTTCCTTTGTAATGAGTTGTTATGTGGGAAATCTATTTCAAGGTGAGTGTATACAGAAAATAGAGGTACACATTTTATTCTAATGATTTTAAATGATAAACCTTCCTAGTGTCATCAGTCTGCATGGTTACCATTTAAGTATTTGAATGGTGATAGTGTGAAATACTATAGGATTAAACACATTCTTTCTAGAGGTTATTGATGTGTAAACTGGGGAGATTAACTCACAAACTGAATAAAAGTCCTTTGGACTTTTTGTCAAGTTTGTGAGTTAGAGATCCGGTTTACACATCAATAACCTCTAGAAAAAATGTGTTTAATCCTGTAAACCGGATCTCTAACTCACAAATTTGACATAAAAGTCCAAAGGACTTTTATTCAGTTTGTGAGTTAATCGCCCCAGTTTACACATCAATAACCTCTAGAAAAAATGTGTTTAATCTTTATAATTTTTCAGCCAAACCTACGCGATTATTAATTTACATTATTACTTTGATGGCTACTATAAGTACCATCAAAAGCACAATGGCATGTTGTAAATAAGGAGTATGCCGCCATCTTGACTTTCTAAAAAACTGAAATGTTTCGATAAATGCAACAGAATCTAAAATAAACTAGCACCTACCTCAAAACCTTTCTTTTGATTAGATACTATCCGAATTTGAAGCGTACAAGTAACGAAATAATCTTCCGTCTGAAAGTTTTCAATCGTATGACGTCGTGTTATGCCATGATGTAAATTCGCCAAATCATTCGTGAAATTGCCCAGAATTTTATTTAAATTTTATTTTTATACATTTTCGAAGCTTTAGTGCATTTCTTTTATTTCTTTTTTTTGTTATATATGCATTAGAATATAAACAACTGTTATGCAATATTGTTTTATAATAATCTCAACTTGCTGAAAATCCCAGTATTCCTGCAAGAATGTGAATCGCCCATGAATAGGTTACAAAAGTTGTTTCGGAAACATGGTTTATTGAAGTGTAAACCAAGAAAAAAATTCTAATTGACCAATCCAATTTAAGTATTTATAGATATGCAAATGATATAAGAATTATTAATAGATATAAGAAGATGTGGTATAAGTGTCAATGAGACAACTCTTCATTCAAGTCAAACAATATAAAAGTAAACCATTATAGACATTTAATTAAGGCAGATGCAAGAACAAGCAAATAACTAGCTTTAATTGAAACTAACCAATATGTTTTGAAAGATAAAGATTAAAGAAGAAATTGATGGGAAAGTAATGTATTTAAGAGAAAAATGAACTATTGACATCGTTTTGTATTGTTTCATTTTCATCTTTAATCTTAGAAACTACCTTGAAAAAAAACTTTGAAAGAATAATGTTTGGAATAAAATGGCATGAAAAATTTGACTGCAATCTTAAGAAATACTTGCTTGTTTGGTGATATTTCATGTACTGTACTTGAAATGATAATGCAGTCAATAAAAAAATCTATGTTAGTTTTTGTTGCAAATTTGCAATATGGATCTCCTTGGAACAGTTTTATATTTTAAATATTTAAATGCCTTACGAGAGTAACTAGTAATGCAGGTACTGAAGTTTAGTCAGTATTATCAGCATAGATGTGAGATCAGTGACTTAAACTCGTGATAAGTTGTTAAGGTTATCGAAAGTTTCTTTACACTGTTTAAATGAAATTTTGTATTTTTCAGTGAAATAGAGAAGAATTTAGATCACATGGGTGACATTCGAAGAGACAAATGGGTAATAGAAGGACAACTAAGAAGGTCAGTTAATACTTTATATCAGAAATCAAGTTTTACATCTTGTTTAATATTTTTGACTCGTATAATGATGAATAGAGATAGGAAAATTACTATCTAAGGTGTGTGGTCTAAGTAACAAGTTGAAATAAAATTTAAAAAAAACCCAACAACTATTATATGTGTTATCAACAGTTTGATATTATTAGTAAAGTACACTATAAGAATGGAGGGTTTATATTTTTTTTCTTTTGTCTGAATAAAGACAATGTCATACAATAAACAGCCATACACATATACTATACTTAAATGTACTCTTGATGAATATAAGCCAGATGAAATTGGCATAGATAAATTTTTACTGATTTTAAACTTTACACAGTTTAACATGTAATTTGCCTTTTACAAGTCTACAGTATATATATATACAGATAGGAAATTGTATATCAGTACATTTAATTGTATGACTTAGTAAAAATAAAATGATTACAATAGTCTAAAATTGTGTTTGAAGGTTGAGAGTAAAACAAGGAAAAAAGTTGCGGTCGCCCACTAAGCTAGTGAGAGAAGATGATAACTCAGTCCTGACAAAGGATGGCGACGACAGTATTCTAACTTGTCAAGATGGTGAGGAGAGTATGAGTGTTAGTAAAAGAGGTAGTGATGACGAAGAGGAAAAAGATGATGAAAGTGGAAATGAATATGATGAAAATCAGTCTGTAAAAGACAATGAAGAGGAGGTGGTAAGTCTATATTCTTCAATGTAAGATCCTGGTTAATCTTGTCTCTTGGCCTTTTATTTCTTTTTATATACATGTTTACAGGAAGTATTATGGTATACTGTTGTTTCGATTTTAGAAGTAAAGCAATAGTCTTTTAGTTAATTATATTGAGTTTCTGTATCAGTTTATTATGGTATATTGCAGGAAGATGAGAATCTTAGTTTTGAAGAATGTGAGAAAAAGATTGAGAAGTTACAAAAGGTAGGACATTATAATTTGTGTCTACTTCAGCAGTTCAAAATGCTTAGATACACAGATTATTAGATAAACATACTAGAGATAATTCACTGTAAGAATAAATAATTTGTTGTTCTCTTCAGAAAGACTGTTGAGAAATCGTATAAAAAAGAGGTATATGCTGTCATTCTGCAAAAAAACAGTTATACAGACATTTTTTCTCAATGCCTTTAAATATTGAGCTGACTTTTATGCACTACTTTGGGGCATTATAATATCTGTCTGTCTGTCTGTTGGTCCATCTGTTTTCTGTATGTCCCACTTCAGGTAAAAGTTTTTGGTCAAAGTAACTTAGTTCACATGTACCTTTTAACTTTAATGCAAATTTAGTTTTGACCCCAATTTCATGGTCCACTAAACATAGAAAATAAAAGTGTGAGATGGGCAACTGTGTACTATGGACAAATTCTTGTTAGTATGTGATTATTCTAAGATGAGTTACAGATCGAGATCAAGTGTGGTTCCGCACCACCAATGATTTTTGCTGACATTACAGATTTCAAACTTTGAAAAATTCGTGAAACTAAATAAAGTTTGAGTTTGTTCTGTAATGTTTAGTGAGAACATTATTCTTTAAAGGTTTGCTTTTTTTTTTAGACGGCACTTTTGTTTTTGCACTATAACTTTAGTTTAAGTAAATTGAAATCTATAAAATTTAAACACTAAGGTTTATGACCACAAAAGGGAGGTTGGGATTGATTTTGGGAGTTTTGTGTCAACTATTTAATCACAATCCAAATTCAGAGCTGTATAAAGCTTGAATGTTGTGTCCATACTTGCCCCAACTGTTCAGGGTTTGAACTCTGTGGTCGTATAAAACTGCGTCCCTGCAGAGCATCTGGTTAATATTTGATACATTATATATACGCTATTTTTAAACTTAAATAAATAAATTTGGTGTATTTACTGTCTTCTGATTGGTAAAAAGTATTACTTTTATTTTCAATATTGTCAATTTGCCCACTGTGACGTTGTGTATTCATACACCAACATGTGTGTACGTTGTTATTGTTAATATGAATAATACAAAAAGTTCTTTGAGCCTTATTTTTGATAGAAATTTATTTATAATGAATGGCAATAATTTATTTTGAATTTATTGAACCATAAAATTAATTTTTGACTCTTTACATTTTACATAGTCTGCTTCGCAGATTATTCAATGTGCAGAGTCAAAAATTAATTTTATGGTTCAATAATTACAAAATAAATTAATGCCATTCATTAAATGTTTTACCTACTGAATCAATCCCTACAGAGAGTGTGACACACAGTATTAATATTTTAGCAGTGTTACAGCTAATTTCCTAATGCATGTAAAACAGAACTTTCGTTGGCTTGCTTGATTTGCTTGTATAATTGTTAATACAAGCTTTGTAAATAAGATTGACATCTTTAAACAATATATATAGGCATAGTTTTACCTGTATATATAATATTTGAATTTAATTGGGTGTTATCCTAATGATTATACATTATAAAAACAAAGCAAGCAAGCTAACTTAAGTCTTGCTCTACATGCTTTAGAAAATTAGCTGACATCTTTAAACAATATATATAGGCATAGTTTTACCTGTATATATAATATTTGAATTTAATTGGGTGTTATCCTAATGATACATTATAAAAACAAAGCAAGCAAGCTAACTTAAGTCTTGCTCTACATGCTTTAGAAAATTAGCTGTAAAAGATAACATATTTATGTATTTCAGCAACATGCTCAACATAGAGCAAAAGTGTTCAAAGCATCTCATAGAGTTCGTGCAATAACATTAGGACAAGATAGATACAAAAGACGATATTGGGTGCTGCCCAAAGCAGGAGGAGTTTATGTGGAAGGATTAGAATCTGGTCATTTTGAAGAAACAAACACAAAAATGGATTGTGAAATTAAATCAGAATCGACAAGCATGGCAGTGGAAGATACAAAAGCAAACATTAAAGATATTAAGGAAGAAAATGAATCATCTTCTTCAAAGCTGCAGAAATTAAAAAGCTCAGAAAATTCAAGTTTAGGATCTTCAGAAGTATCTGATAATGTGAATATTAAACAGGAAAGTAGTGATTTCTCAGGAAAAAAAGATAATGAAGCTGAAAACACAAATTCAGATGTAGAAATGAAATCCTGCAATGGTGAAATTTCTACTTCAGCAGATAATAGTGCAATAAGTTTACAAACAGAATCAAAAAATATTTTCTTACAAAGTCCTACTTCAAATAAATTGAGTGACTTGTGCAATTTATCTTCAGTAAAGTCCGAGCGGACTGAGGACTCTAATCTTATCATACCACATGCTCATTCGTCACCATTGATTACTCCATACTTACCATCTCCATTCAATATGTTCTTCAACTCATTTTCAAATCAAACAACTGAATCAAATGCTAGTCCACTGCCAGCCCACCAACATCCAAAATCATCTTCCACTGACTCAAAGTCAAGCTTTCTCAGTATTGACACTCTACTTAAGAAGGAAAAGGAACCAGTAAAAACATCATCATCATCAAATATATTCAGTACTTTTTCGTTAGCCCAAGATCAAATTACATCAAATGACGATCAGAAGCCATGGTTTAGTATATTACCAAGAATGCCTTGTGAAGATTTATCAGTGGCTCAGGTCACATCACAATTGGGAATGCATGGTTCTTATAATTCACTTCCGTTTTTCTCACCATTAACTGTTAGTGCCTTTCCCATACAAAGTCCAGCTTTTTCATCATTCCAAATAGGACAGTTAACAAATTCAAATCAGGATGAGGGTGAAATAAAACAGAATTTGGATATCTCAGAGACAAATAATTCTTTCAAAATTCCTAATACACCAAAGATGGAACCAAATACTCCAAGCTTTTTTGATCCAGGAGAAATTAATACTTATGATGAACCTCAACCCATTGAAAAAGGTGAGTGAAATTATCAAGTCAATATTTATTTCCTTTGTTGTATATGGATAACATGGATAATGATAGTGGACCTTGAAATGCTCATATTGTGGAAAAAACAAAATTAAAATCTCAAATAATGAAATGATACTGTTTAAAACATTTATAAAATGATATTTGAGATATCTATAATTATCGCTATTTTATGCATTTTTCGTTTGATCTTTTTTTGTGATAATTTTCATATCATGCTACTCGCTTGAGATGGAATAATTATCACTAGAAACTAAGGAGGCCACATGGCGTTGCTAACGAAATTGACATGAACATGATGAAATTGACAACGTCGTCATAGGTAAAATAGCGATAAATAGATTATCATTGGTCATCTCAACTCGCTTGCTTTTCTCACTTTCGCTGTACCAGCTCAAGCGAGAAAAATTAATCTCGTTGAGATGATCAACGATAATCTATAATTATAAGAGCAATGTCTTGGGAGACTGAAATGATATTTCTACTTGATTAAAAAAATATCCAAATAATTGCTTTCTGACAGAGAGAAAATATACTTGGGGCCGGGAACATTTGAACACTTTAATTTTATTATCTTGTAAAATGTAATGTCAATCCTTTTTGATTTTGGTTCAATTTGACTAGAAATGACAGAAGGCTGGTGGAGAGTTATAGATCAGAATCAAGTAAAGGAGTTGATGAGATGTTGTCATCCCAGGGGAGTTCGAGAGAAGAATCTTCAAAAAACATTGCAGAAATTTCAAGAATATGCTTGTGAATCCTGTAGCAAAGGAGATAAACAGAGTAAGTATTTCTGAGGTCTACACAATTATCTAAAAAAAATATGGGTAAAGGGATGTATGACATTAAGATAGCAACTTACCAACATATTACAACCACATTCACATAAGTTCTTCAATAAAAGACAGATTGACAATAACAAATATAAACTCAATATTCCCTGAGACTCTTAGACCAGAACAGAATAGATTTAACAGACACATTCAGAGATCTACTTCCTACATATATGTTTCACAGACTTTAGTTTTACAGAGCTCAGTTTTCTGTAACTACAACTGTAAAACTTGGTATATGGATGGATGTATTAAAATCAAATCTCTGTTTTTTACCCAATAGATATGATAAGATTTTATTTTATAAAAATCTTATATGATTTTTTTTCTCACATTTATAAGAGTGTATGCAGAATTTGAACACCACAAAATAAAGTGCAATAACAATGAAAATACAATTTGTTCTGAATCCAGGAAAAATGGTACTTGCAAAAATATTTATATCTTGTTTTATAATCATGCGAACCTTTTTCTTAGTTGTATCCCTTGAAGCATCTGACTCCTCTGATTCTGAAGAGGAAAATAAAGAAACTAATGAAGACAAAAAAGAAGACAATAATGAGGATGAGAAACAAGAAAAAAGAAAGAAGAAAAAGAGGAAAGAATCTGAGGAATCAGTTATAGATCATGCTCACCAGGTTGAACTGACTGTGCTGGATACAGTGGAAAATCTGGAGGAAAGGGTGGCATCTGCTAGTCTACAAGTTAAAGTAAGGTTTTATACTTCAAATTTACAATTTCACTAAACTTTATATAATATGTGACTTGCTATTTCCCATCTACAATTTTAAACATATCCTTATTTTGAAATATTTGACATTATGAAATGAGCATATTTTTTGTCCAGAATTGTTCACAGAAGCAAGTCTATCATATTATCTTCATCTCAATTTATCATTTAAACATGTAATAGATTTATCTATTTATTACCAACTATTTATGACAGCACTGCTTCCAGTGGCAGATCCAGGAAGGGATTTCTTGGGGTTGAAACCCTCCCATTATTCTGTGTTAGAACTGCCCCTAGCTTCCAAAATCTTCAGTTATCTTTTACTTTCCCAGAATTGATTTTATTTCTGGACAATCAATCAGTCCTTTTGAAGAAAGTATATTCTTGTTTGTTAATATTTTATAAAAGGTAAATTTCTGAAGAAAATAAAAGTGTTTTGAAATTAAAATATTTTTTCTGACTAAAGTTTTATTGCAGAAGTGATGACTTCTTAACAAACTTTAGTCCATTGATAAGCCACACTTTTTATCATGCATTTGTCAATTTAAAGAAATTGTATAAAAGTTCTTCTTGTTCTTTTCTGACAAATTCCTTGCCGAAGGTCTCCTTCGTGTTGGTAACCTGGCATGTAGGTAAAAGGCATTATTAAGAAGGGATATTCTAATATTAAGATGAAATAACAAAAATCAAACCTCAGAATGGTTAACAATATGTTGTACCGGGTATGTAGATATGTTTTAATAAGTTTATATGCATCTGAGTATGTGTTATAGCTGTGACCACATTTTTATAGCTGCACTTGTGAAGATTTGTTTTACAGATAGGATCATCTGTAATAATGTTTGATTGTTACAAGTAAATGTTCATCTGAAATATTTCATATGGATAGGTCTTATTGTGCTTAAAAACATCTGAAATATGTCATATGGATAGGTCTTATTGTGCTAAAAAATGAGGGATGAAAAACACCAGAGGGACAGTCTAACTCATAAATCTAAAATTAAACTGACAACGCCTGGCTAAAAAGGAAAGAAGACGAAACAGACAAACAATAAAACACATGACACAACATAGAAAACTAAAGAATAAGCAACACAAACCCCATATATATATATATAATATTAGATCAACATTAATTTATTTATACTCCACTCATAATATCTAGAATTGTATACTTATTTAAAATGTTATAGGGATGGAAAGTTCCACAAAGAATCTCAGACGAATCTGATATAACGCTGGTAGATAGATTCCATGAAAATCTCAAAGAGAATGAAAAATATCCTCTAGATGTTGCCAGGGAAAAATTAATCAACCTTGAGCCAAACATAGAAAGACGATATCTTAAACCTCCATTGTGTAAAAAGTAAGTTAACTAATTTCAAGGAATAGTGAAATACTATTTCCAACTAATTCATTAAGGGGCAATTTCTGTCTTATCATGCAAACAGTGATGTGTTTTACAGAGTAATATTGCCTGAAACTGCCCCTTATATCTGTGATTCTAAATTATCTTAATTTTATAAAAAGACATACAACAGTCTTCAAACCACAACATAGAAACTAAAAACTTAGCGACATGAACCCCACCACAAACTATGGATGATCTTAAGGTGGTGGCTCAAAAGGGTAAGAAGAACCTGATCAGTTTATTTGTGGAACCCCGTCATATTGTGCGTGTTAGTAAAAAAAGGAAAAATTTTAACATACAGACATCTATGATGAATTCCTGCAGTTGATTGTTTTATAATAATATGGAAAGCTAGATTCACAAATCGTTTATGTTTTATTGAATGATGCATTAAGATATTTTTGATAATTGATGTTGATTTTTTTTGCAGTCAGCAGATAAATATGGCTAACATATCTGCATCTAGTTTCAACGATGGGCATGATTCTAGTCATTGTGATGAAAATGGAGATGAAGATGAGGAGGAACAACCTAGTACTCCAGCTCCTGTACCCTCTGGTCTTCTAACTTGGAGGAATGCTGTGGCTTTGTCTAAATCTCCTGCTCAGTTGACTTTATGTGTTTATCAGCTTAATAATGCAATATCATGGGAAAAGTCCATCATGAAAGTGGTAAGTGAATTATATTGTAAAGATGAATAACATAGAGGTTATTTTCAATTCATTGATGTAGAATATGGGTAGCCAAGATCAAAGTTGACAACAAGAGCAAGAAATATTTGACCTAACCTAATAGTTTCAAGTTAATTATCTCCCCCTTCTTTTAAGTAGCATGTCAGGATTAAGAAGTAGATGTGTTAATGTTTTATGAAGTCGATTATGTCAAGTTAATCATCTGCCTTCCTTTAAGTAGCATATCAGGATAAAGGAGAAGATGTGTTAATGTCTTATGAAGTCCATTATGTCAAGTTAATTATCTCCCTTCCTTTGAGTAGCATATCAGGATAAAGGAGAAGATGTGTTAATGTCTTATGAAGTCCATTATGCCAAGTTAATTATCTCCCTTCCTTCAAGTAGCATATCAGGATAAAGGAGAAGATGTGTTGATTGTCTAATGAAGTCCATTATGTCAAGTTAATTATCTCCCTTCCTTTAAGTAGCATATCAGGATAAAGGAGAAGATGTGTTGATTGTCTCATGAAGTCCATTATGTCAAGTTAATTATCTCCCTTCCTTTAAGTAGCATATCAGGATAAAGGAGAAGATGTGTTGATTGTCTAATGAAGTCCATTATGCCAAGTTAATTATCTCCCTTCCTTTAAGTAGCATATCAGGATAAAGGAGAAGATGTGTTGATTGTCTCATGAAGTCCATTATGCCAAGTTAATTATCTCCCTTCCTTTAAGTAGCATATCAGGATAAAGGAGAAGATGTGTTGATTATCTAATGAAGTCCATTATGCCAAGTTAATTATCTCCCTTCCTTTGAGTAGCATATCAGGATAAAGGAGAAGATGTGTTGATTGTCTAATGAAGTCCATCATGTCAAGTTAATTATCTCCCTTCCTTTGAGTAGCATATCAGGATAAAGGAGAAGATGTGTTGATTGTCTAATGAAGTCCATTATGTCAAGTTAATTATCTCCCTTCCTTTAAGTAGCATATCAGGATAAAGGAGAAGATGTGTTGATTGTCTCATGAAGTCCATTATGTCAAGTTAGTTATCTCCCCTTCCTTTAAGTAGCATATCAGGATAAAGGAGAAGATGTGTTGATTGTCTTATGAAGTCCATTATGCCAAGTTAATTATCTCCCTTCCTTTAAGTAGCATATCAGGATAAAGGAGAAGATGGGTTGATTGTCTCATGAAGTCCATTATGCCAAGTTAATTATCTCCCTTCCTTTGAGTAGCATATCAGGATAAAGGAGAAGATGTGTTGATTGTCTCATGAAGTCCATTATGTCAAGTTAATTATCTCCCTTCCTTTGAGTAGCATATCAGGATAAAGGAGAAGATGTGTTGATTGTCTCATGAAGTCCATTATGCCAAGTTAATTATCTCCCTTCCTTTGAGTAGCATATCAGGATAAAGGAGAAGATGGGTTGATTGTCTAATGAAGTCCATTATGTCAAGTTAATTATCTCCCTTCCTTTAAGTAGCATATCAGGATAAAGGGGAGGATGTGTTGATTGTCTCATGAAGTCCATTATGCCAAGTTAATTATCTCCCTTCCTTTGAGTAGCATATCAGGATAAAGGAGAAGATGTGTTGATTGTCTAATGAAGTCCATTATGCCAAGTTAATTATCTCCCTTCCTTTGAGTAGCATATCAGGATAAAGGAGAAGATGTGTTGATTGTCTCATGAAGTCCATTATGCCATATCAGGATAAAGGAGAAGATGTGTTGATTGTCTAATGAAGTCCATTATGCCAAGTTAATTATCTCCCTTCCTTTGAGTAGCATATCAGGATAAAGGAGAGGATGTGTTGATTGTCTCATGAAGTCCATTATGCCAAGTTAATTATCTCCCTTCCTTTGAGTAGCATATCAGGATAAAGGAGAAGATGTGTTGATTGTCTAATGAAGTCCATTATGCCAAGTTAATTATCTCCCTTCCTTTGAGTAGCATATCAGGATAAAGGAGAAGATGTGTTGATTGTCTAATGAAGTCCATTATGCCAAGTTAATTATCTCCCTTCCTTTGAGTAGCATATCATGATAAAGGAGAAGATGTGTTGATTGTCTAATGAAGTCCATTATGTCAAGTTAATTATCTCCCTTCCTTTAAGTAGCATATCAGGATAAAGGAGAAGATGTGTTGATTGTCTAATGAAGTCCATTATGTCAAGTTAATTATCTCCCTTCCTTTAAGTAGCATATCAGGATAAAGGAGAAGATGTGTTGATTGTCTAATGAAGTCCATTATGCCAAGTTAATTATCTCCCTTCCTTTAAGTAGCATATCAGGATAAAGGAGAAGATGTGTTGATTGTCTAATGAAGTCCATTATGTCAAGTTAATTATCTCCCTTCCTTTAAGTAGCATATCAGGATAAAGGAGAAGATGTGTTGATTGTCTAATGAAGTCCATTATGCCAAGTTAATTATCTCCCTTCCTTTGAGTAGCATATCAGGATAAAGGAGAAGATGTGTTGATTGTCTAATGAAGTCCATTATGCCAAGTTAATTATCTCCCTTCCTTTGAGTAGCATATCAGGATAAAGGAGAAGATGTGTTGATTGTCTAATGAAGTCCATTATGTCAAGTTAATTATCTCCCTTCCTTTAAGTAGCATATCAGGATAAAGGAGAAGATGTGTTGATGGTCTCATGAAGTCCATTATGTCAAGTTAATTATCTCCCTTCCTTTAAGTAGCATATCAGGATAAAGGAGAAGATGTGTTGATTGTCTAATGAAGTCCATTATGTCAAGTTAATTATCTCCCTTCCTTTAAGTAGCATATCAGGATAAAGGAGAAGATGTGTTGATTGTCTCATGAAGTCCATTATGCCAAGTTAATTATCTCCCTTCCTTTTAGTAGCATATCAGGATAAAGGAGAAGATGTGTTGATTGTCTCATGAAGTCCATTATGCCAAGTTAATTATTTCCCTTCCTTTGAGTAGCATATCAGGATAAAGGAGAAGATGTGTTGATTGTCTAATGAAGTCCATTATGCCAAGTTAATTATCTCCCTTCCTTCAAGTAGCATATCAGGATAAAGGAGAAGATGTGTTGATTGTCTCATGAAGTCCATTATGCCAAGTTAATTATCTCCCTTCCTTTGAGTAGCATATCAGGATAAAGGAGAAGATGTGTTGATTGTCTAATGAAGTCCATTATGTCAAGTTAATTATCTCCCTTCCTTTAAGTAGCATATCAGGATAAAGGAGAAGATGTGTTGATTGTCTCATGAAGTCCATTATGCAAAGTTAATTATCTCCCTTCCTTTTAGTAGCATATCAGGATAAAGGAGAAGATGTGTTGATTGTCTCATGAAGTCCATTATGTCAAGTTAATTATCTCCCTTCCTTTAAGTAGCATATCAGGATAAAGGAGAAGATGTGTTGATTGTCTAATGAAGTCCATTATGCCAAGTTAATTATCTCCCTTCCTTTGAGTAGCATATCAGGATAAAGGAGAAGATGTGTTGATTGTCTAATGAAGTCCATTATGCCAAGTTAATTATCTCCCTTCCTTTGAGTAGCATATCAGGATAAAGGAGAAGATGTGTTGATTGTCTAATGAAGTCCATTATGTCATGTTAATTATCTCCCTTCCTTTAAGTAGCATATCAGGATAAAGGAGAAGATGTGTTGATTGTCTCATGAAGTCCATTATGTCAAGTTAATTATCTCCCTTCCTTTAAGTAGCATATCAGGATAAAGGAGAAGATGTGTTGATTGTCTAATGAAGTCCATTATGTCAAGTTAATTATCTCCCTTCCTTTGAGTAGCATATCAGGATAAAGGAGAAGATGTGTTGATTGTCTCATGAAGTCCATTATGCCAAGTTAATTATCTCCCTTCCTTTTAGTAGCATATCAGGATAAAGGAGAAGATGTGTTGATTGTCTCATAAAGTCCATTATGCCAAGTTAATTATTTCCCTTCCTTTGAGTAGCATATCAGGATAAAGGAGAAGATGTGTTGATTGTCTAATGAAGTCCATTATGCCAAGTTAATTATCTCCCTTCCTTCAAATAGCATATCAGGATAAAGGAGAAGATGTGTTGATTGTCTCATGAAGTCCATTATGCCAAGTTAATTATCTCCCTTCCTTTGAGTAGCATATCAGGATAAAGGAGAAGATGTGTTGATTGTCTAATGAAGTCCATTATGTCAAGTTAATTATCTCCCTTCCTTTAAGTAGCATATCAGGATAAAGGAGAAGATGTGTTGATTGTCTCATGAAGTCCATTATGCAAAGTTAATTATCTCCCTTCCTTTTAGTAGCATATCAGGATAAAGGAGAAGATGTGTTGATTGTCTAATGAAGTCCATTATGTCAAGTTAATTATCTCCCTTCCTTTAAGTAGCATATCAGGATAAAGGAGAAGATGTGTTGATTGTCTAATGAAGTCCATTATGCCAAGTTAATTATCTCCCTTCCTTTGAGTAGCATATCAGGATAAAGGAGAAGATGTGTTGATTGTCTAATGAAGTCCATTATGTCAAGTTAATTATCTCCCTTCCTTTAAGTGGCATATCAGGATAAAGACGAAGATGTGTTGATTGTCTCATGAAGTCCATTATGCCAAGTTAATTATCTCCCTTCCTTTAAGTAGCATATCAGGATAAAGGAGAAGATGTGTTGATTGTCTAATGAAGTCCATTATGCCAAGTTAATTATCTCCCTTCCTTTAAGTAGCATATCAGGATAAAGGAGAAGATGTGTTGATTGTCTAATGAAGTCCATTATGTCAAGTTAATTATCTCCCTTCCTTTAAGTAGCATATCAGGATAAAGGAGAGGATGTGTTGATTGTCTCATGAAGTCCATCATGTCAAGTTAATTATCGTCCTTCCTTTGAGTGGCATATCAGGATAAAGGAGAAGATGTGTTGATTGTCTAATGAAGTCCATTATGCCAAGTTAATTATCTCCCTTCCTTCAAGTAGCATATCAGGATAAAGGAGAAGATGTGTTGATTGTCTAATGAAGTCCATTATGTCAAGTTAATTATCTCCCCTTCCTTCAAGTAGCATGTTTGGATAAAGGCCCAAGGTTCCTGATATGGGACAGGTGCAAAAATGAGGAGAGGGGTTAAACATGTTTTATGAGATCTCAACACAACTTTACCTCTAGCCAATGTGGTTTAGAAAAAATACACAGCAATAAGTAAATTAAAACTCAGTTTGAAAGAAGTTTGAGTACAATGTTAAATAAGGTAACAGAAGAAACTTATCAAAATGATAATGATGAACATAAATTTACAAGGAACTTCTAGCAGTTACTGACATGCCAGCTATGTGGTATGTGTAGCATGTTCTACTACATTTGTGTCACAATGACATATTTTAATTCATTAATTAAAGGTCCAAATGTTTAAAGTCACCCCAGGTTGTTTGCATTTTAAAAGCCATCATTATCATGAAAAATATTAGAATTGTTCTTTTTTCTTTAGTTATGTCAGATCTGCCGTAAAGACGATAATGAAGCAGAATTATTGTTATGTGATGGCTGTGATAAAGGTTACCATACATACTGTTTTAAGGTTAGTTTTTATAACTTTGGTTTCTGAAAAAAATACCTTTTCTTTAATAACGAGAATGTTTTATTTAGGAGAAGAGTGCATATTTAACTATAAAAGATTCAATTCCTTGGTAGGAAATTAAAAACATTTAGGAAAAATTGTAAAACTATAAGCAACCAACCATCATTTTCCCTACTATAAACAGGGAAATTTAGGTGGATGTTTTATTTTCACTATTTTGGCGGTAAGAGTTGAAAAGTGAAAATTAAATGACTGCGAATATTTCCAAATGATTTATGAAAAAAAACTTATATAAAGAACATGACCGGGACATGAGTAATTTCATGGTTTACAGTAATTGACATGGTTCAAGCTCTAATAGACAACCAAGTGTATCAAATTCCTGAACTTGTTTGGTGCTTTAACACCCAAGAAATGTCAGTGAGGGATTATAGATAAACTGAATGACTTTATATTTCAGCCAAAGATGGATAACATACCAGATGGTGATTGGTACTGCTATGCTTGTATATCTAAGGTAATTATGTTTGTATATCTAAGGTAATTTATCAACTATTCAAGTCAGATACTTAACATATACTTTGGATTAATTTATTTTCGTGGGTACCAATTTTCATGGTTTCAAGAATACTTGCATATTCATGGATATTAAATATAATGTTTTGGTGAAGTATGTATATGTTCCGGACCATATGAGTATTTGGACCATACGCGTATGGTCATGACCATATGCGAATACTCATATGGTCTGACCATACGCGTATGGTCGGTATTATACTCGTTTGGTTATTAACGGGCCGGGCCATATGAGTATTTGGACCATATAGGTATTAAGTTTCAATAATACACAAACTTTATCTAAAAAAAAACAATGATGGTTACATGACAATGTAATAATTTCATAATTCAAATACTACGTAAATATCAGATAGTGATGCCATAGATAGTTTTCATCGTTAATTATATTCTTTCATGTAGGATTGGGATGACATTAACTCCCACACAGTATCATAGCTTTTTTGCATTTACAGGTCTTTGTTGTGCACGATCTTTTTTATTTACACTTTTTGTTTGCGAGTGAAAGGCTAGCTTTTTGTACATAGCTGCGTACAGTGATACAGATTCTTGGGCCATTCCGACATGTCTACGGTGTTTTTAAGAAGCTCTAGATCTCAAATATCGTAACATGACGGCAATACACCATATTTACAAGACAACTTAAATAGAGTGTTATTTTGCAGTGACTTCTTGTGTGACAGTTCATTAAGAAGTTTTAGGAATTTATTTTTTTAAGTCTACATATTGCCATTCACTGGTAATAAAAAAATCGGTAATGATCATAGGTAATGACCATCGGTATAAAATGTGTTTATTATAGTTTTGACAAGTAAGTAAAATTAACTATGTGAAACTTCTAATTTTTATTAAGCTAAACTTTTTTATTATAACATAATAATAAAATTATACTTATTTGATCGTGTCTTTTTAATGAACAGTCATACCATATACAGAGTTTAGAAGCATTAAAAGTAAACTGTAACAGAGCGTTAATTACCCCGACCATATGAGTATATACCAATACGGTCATGACCATACGCGTATGGTCCAAATACTCATATGGTCCGGAACATATACATTCCTTTAGAAAATTTGTAATTCATTGAACAGTTATAAATTCGTGGTTCTGCTGTACCCACGAAATCCACTAAAATTGGTATTTAACGAATTTAACTGAATTCATAGTATTTAAAGAGATTTGTTCTATTGATATTGGTACACCTACATTATTTGTAAAGCATCCAAATTTTAAAAATTAGATACATATTTCAACAGTATCCAAATCTTTGTAATTAAACAAACTTCACTTGATATGAGTTTGCACCAAGGGACAAGAGTCAGTTAATCTGCTGTAAACTAGTTCTGTCATGAAATAATAGACAGAAGTAATGAATACAACACCAATGAAGAAAAGAAGAGAAATGTTGCTGTAACAGTAACCTTAAAAATGTATTGATCATTTTACAACAATCTTCATCATTCATTTTCAAAAGTAAAACATTTTGATAATAGATATACAGTATAAGGTCAATGTCAGAAAAATACAAACTTTTTGTGTATGAGGCTGAGAAACTGGGGGAGGGCAAAGTTACAGCGAGCACTTACATAGTTTTGTGCTGAATTAAATAAAGTTTTATTTTTTTATCACATTGACCTAATATTGTTTTTATACTGCAACTTAAACTAATACATTGCTTGCTATTAAAATTGTAACACAAATCACAAACTTATTTTCATCCTTTAATGAACCCCTGATTGTGGGGAAAGTGTTCCATAATGAAATTGACATTGGACAAAATATAGCTGTGTTACTATATTTAGGAAATAAACACAACTAGCTGCAGTATAAAATGAAATGGTGGTATACTTTAAATCGTTACATGATTCCAGTCTTGATAATTTCATATCAATTTTTGCATCCATACACCTCTGTCCATGAGTGTGAGCTATTTCCTCAGTAATTTGATTCTGCTTTGAACAACTTTAAAATCAAAAGCTATCTTGACAATCTAGAGGTCATTTGGGTGATGCCACATTGACATATACCTCACACCTCTCTCTTATTATTCTAAATATTTAACTCATCACCACATCTCAGACTTTAATTCACAGTCAGATTTCTTGAAAATAACTCATCACAGCAACCAGGCATAATTTTTGTACAGCAAACATAAGTTTTGCCTACAAAAGACCTGTCAGTGAAATTGAATCGAGAATTCCAAAAAAAGTTTTGCTTAATTCAGCTAAAATATAGTTTTGAATATAAAGATAAATTTTGTCTGAAATTATTTGACCTTTTCTTATACAGGCCACAGGTGAACCTTGCTGTATAGTATGTGGAAGAAAAAATGGGAAGATAATTGAATGTGATCATTGTCCAAGAGCAATACATATAGACTGTTTAGATCCACCATTACCTCGGATGCCCAGAAAATATGCTTGCCCGTCTTGTATTTCAAATCAGGTATACTATTTTTTTTTTATTTTTCACCCTGTATCTTTGAAGGCAAAAGCCAGTCTAGCAACTGCCCCCATAAACTAAAATGTCCTGCAATAAAGAATTGAAAGTTGTAAAACTCCTATGCTTTCTACAACCTATTTTAATGACAAGTATGTTGTAAACAAAGGATATCTCTCATTATGTAAGATCACAATTTTAACCAATGTTTTAAATACTTTAAGGGAATGAAAAAGAAACAGAAAAGAAGTCCAAAGAAACGTAGAGAAAGTTTTGTCCGCAGAGAACGAAAAGATTCTGAGACCTCAATGAAAACGGTTGAAATACCAGTTGAAAAGAAACGTGGTAAAAATGTTGAAAAACTAAGAACAGCCGAGCAATCAGACAACATGACAGCATGCAGGTTGGTAAAATTTTTCAAATGTTCAAGGATTTAAAGGAATTAAATTTATTCTCAAATTGTGAAACAGACTATTTCCAAATCCTTTGATGGTCGAATAATGCTCTGTATTTTTATGAATTATTCAATCCTTTTATGATTCTTCTGTGAACAATATAGAAATTCATATGTCTACTATAACTTGTATTTCCCATTACAAATGTGGTAATGACCTTTCATTAACTTGAGAAATAGAAATAAGTATTGATTAGCTTTGGTCTTTGAATATTTCATAAAAAGAACTAGTTTTTGAAAGCAATTAAGACATTGATGAGTTGAACTAAGTTCATTAGAAATCTGAGTTACGGTAAAATATCTGTTATTATCTCAATTAAAATCTGTTAACTAGTATATTTCAAAGTACCCCCTAAAAAATAAACCTGCATTAATCCTGAATTGTTTGAAAAATTTGATATATTCAATTATGCATCAAAATTATCATGAGCTTCCCTACTTTCTTAAACAAATTATTGATTGAAAAACCTGTCTTTTCAATTGTTTTTCATTGAAAGGCATTCATGGCTTACAAAACAGCTGTATAAGTTCTTTGTTTGGTTGTAGATTGGTATTGACAGAAATGGAGAAACATGAAGATGGATGGCCATTCCTAAAACCAGTCAATTTTAAGCAGTTTCCAACTTACAAAAAATATATAAAAAATCCAATGGATTTCACTACAATGAAAAACAAACTCAGGGATAGCTTGTAAGTTTAAACTTATTTTAATACCAATACTGGTGAAGCTACTTAAGACTTTCTAAACTCATTAGGGCTCTACAAATTTTGGACAAAGGAATATTTTTGTAAGTGACTAAGTCTGACATCAGATTTCTATGAATCAGAGAAAGGAATTTCCTTATTGGTTTTGATTTGAGAGTAAGGACATGCATTTTAGATCAAGGTCAAAGTTATTAAATATGGACTGATATAAGTTCAGAAAAGATTGTTACTCTAGAGCCTTGCATGGGATTGGAACCCAACTTAAATATATGATCACATAATTATAATTGATTGGAAATCATTTTGAAATGAAGGTCACAGTTATTAAAAATAGACTGAAATTAGAGATAAAATTTGAAGTTTGGTGACTAAGTTATATTGCTTCATATCTTGCATCTAGAAATGAGAATTGATTTAGGACATCACTTTATTGTGAACTTTGCATTTCTAGCTGTTCTTGCATATGGAGTATATATTTGTCTGATGTGGTCTATATTTTGTTAAGATCTGTTTATTAAACAAAGATGCAAAATGTTTTGGCAAGTATTGAAAAATCTTCCATCATCAGAATGAGCTATACAGCCTTCATTAAGTTTCAAGATGATACATCTTTTCAGGGCAGTAATCATTTTTCTTCATTTTTATTGAATCAAATTTCATCTGTATTTTTTTTTTACAGGTATAAAACTAGAGGTGACTTTGCATCTGATACCAGACTTGTGTTCAATAACTGTATGATTTTTAACGAAGATGAATCAGATGTTGGAAAAGCTGGTCACACAATGAGGAAATATTTTGAACAGAGATGGAAAGATCTATTGTTATCATCTGATTCTACAGAGCAGCCCTCTGTTGGAGAAGATTGAAATTCATAAACAAATAATGCTAGGCACATTCTTTATTATGTAAATAGTCTATTTAATGTTCCATGCTAGTGTTCAATTTATTTTGTCAAATGATTGTATTTATTGTATGATGGGTATCTGGATACTGCCTTTTATTATATAAGAATATATATATATATATAAGAACATGTCTACCTGTGTTGTGATAAGTGTTTTATTAAACTGTTGTTATTCTTTACAAAAGGGGTGTGTCAGTACATACACTGCCTGTAGCTTAAAAGTACATTTGTAAACAAGAGGATATTAAACTATTATGTAGAATATTTTTGAAATGTTAAATCTCAAAAGTTGAAAACATCTTTTTTTAATATATAATTAAAACAACTGCCGCTGGCTCTTTAATTGTCATTTGTCAGAACAAGAGTCATATTTAAATGTTTCTGGTACAAATGGTACATGTACTTGAAATTTTTATGGTTTTATGTTTTTATTTTAAATATTTTTATGGCAGATCTAAGATCTCTTTGCCAAAGTGTATATGATCTTTTGGTGTCACTTGACATCTGTCCTCCATTGACCTTTGGAACATCTTCTGAATAGATGTAGCAAACTAAGGACAAATATGGCAAAAAATGTTCTTATTGATTTATAAACATAATTCTGATTTTATAACAAAGAATGATGTCATTGTAAAAAAAGGCTTTACCAATGATCTTCTTTGATTCTCTTATCTAATTGTAAATAAATACAGATAGGTCTTTGCAAAATATATTTAAATAGGAGCCTATCCGCCAACCAATATGTCTGCTGTCTCAAATCAAGTAGCTGTAACTAAATAAGTATTGATAATCACAGTCCAACTGTTTGAATGTATAGCATAGGATGAAGTTTTACATAAGAGTCTATGGGATGTAAATATATAGAAAACTATTCAAATATTCTTTTTGATCAAGCAATAGAAAAGAAATTACAAAACAGAGTTTTTTTTTTGTTTAAAATATGTAAAAAATCTTCTAAAGAATCATTCATGAGTCAAAATCTAACAGGTAGAAAATGATCCTTGTGGGTGGTACTTACAGCTGATTTTACCTCTAGTATTGGCCCCCTTGCACTAAGGCAAGTTTAATCAGAATCAGATCATTAATACTAGTATGAAGTATCCATCCATTAACAGGCACTTTTTATTATAATATTGTCTGTAATATGTGACATTCTTTATAAAAGAAGATGATTTTAAAACAATTGAGAAATTTATCCTGTATCACATTTTTACAGTTTGCATGCTAGTCTGTTCAATTTATAAAGTTACTCCTAAAAAATATTTAATACATAGATAAAAATTGTTGAGCAATTTATTAACAGTAAGCATAAGTGGTAAAATACTCTGTAATTGAATGACTGTCTTATGATAAATATGTCATTTGGAAATATATAAAGTCTCAATGAAAGAGGAGCACATCACACCAAATCATGATAAAACAGATCCTGTTTATCCTTTAACTTTACTATGAAGACATTATAACACAGATTTAGAGACTATTATTTTTCGGATATTATCTACCAATTCCTTAACCTTGCATCCTCTTTCTAAAGAACAGTAAGATCCCATGGTATATTCTTAATATCAACCAAGTGTACAATAAGATGTATTATTTAATAACAATTGTGGCATTTGTGCATATTTCTTTGATGAATTAAGAAATAAAGAGAAATACTTAAAATGTTTTAATCATATATATTTTTACTGAAATGTTAGAATAGTCAGATCTAGTCAGCACGGTCTAAATTCCTAGATGAGAAGCAAATGCCTGTACTATGATAAAAATAAGGAGATTTCAAATGAAGTGGATGCAAGCAGTAAGGGACCAACATGAGAAAACTTTTACTGTAAAAATTGGCTATGCAAAAGCCCTGATATGAAAGTGTAAAAAAACAACAACCACGAAACTACAGGCTTCAGACTTGGAACAGAAACACAAAAAACGTGGTGGGGTTAAACATATTTGTGAGCACTTTACCCTCCCCTTGACATGGGACAGTGCAGTTACAGTACAACATAAGAATTCGAAACACATGGTTAGATTCAGCATATCAAAGAACCCCAAGAATTCAAATAAAGTTCATTTTGGACCCTTTAGACCTCAATGTGGACCAATGTGATAACTGGGCCCAAACATCAGAAATCTAAATACATGGTTAGATTAAGCATATATCAAAGAACCCCATGTATACAATTTATGTTGAAATCAAACAAAGTTTAATTTTGGACCCCAATTTTGATCAACTTGAAAACTGGGCCTATAATCAAAAATCTAAATACATAGTTAGATTAAGCATATCAAAGAACCCCAAGGATTCAGTTTTTGTTGATATCAAACAAAGTTTGATTTTGGACCACGATTTGGACCTACTTGAAAACTGGGCCCATAATAAAATTCTTACATGTTTAGATTCAGCATATCAAAGAACCCCAAGAATTCAATTTTTGTTGAAATCAAACAAAGTTTAATTTTGGACCAACTTGAAAACTGGGCCCATAATAAAATTCTTACATGTTTAGATTCAGCATATCAAAGAACCCCAAGAATTCAATTGTTGTTGAAATCAAACAAAGTTTAATTTTGGACCCCAATTTGGACCAACTTGAAAACTGGGCCAATAACCAACCAGATGCTTCGCAGGGCGTAGCTTTATACGACCGCAGAGGTTGAACCCTGAACGGTTGGGGCAAGTATGGACACAACATTCAAGCTGGATTCAGCTCTAAATTTGGATTGATTAAATAGTCGACACAGGATAGGTTTCTGACACAGAATGCATGTGTTCTAATGAACTTAAAATTTTTGTTTTCTCTTAGAGCAATTCACTATGCTGTTCAATATGAATCCTCTCAAAAAAATGTTTGAAGAAATTTTCTTTTTATTTATGAAATTTCAAATGAGAAAAATTGAACCCAATTTTTTAATCACATCCCCCTTTCCCTTATTCCAAAACTAATCTCAATTAAAATATTCTAATGGAGTTTGCAACAATAACTACTCATTTAAATACATCATAAAATATTAAGATGTAAAAAAACTGCTTGTTATCACTGAATGGTAAAGATTATTTAAATTTATCAGTTGGTAGTAAAAAGTGAATATACATTGTATATTGTATATAACAAAGATTTAAGTTGATTCTGGACAAAGAAAGATAACTCCAATTAAAAAAAATTCTTGCAATAAGATATTTCTTGCTTACTATTTTGGACAAAGAAAGATAACTCTAATTAAAAAAAAAAGCTATTTCACAATATTGTGAAATTAGATATTTCTTGCCATTGCACAATACTGTGCAATTGAAAAGACTTGCTATTCCACAATACTTAATATAATAATTTTAGATCCTGATTTGGACCAACTTGAAAACTGGGCCCATAATCAAAAATCTAAGTACATGTTTAGATTCAGCATATCAAAGAGGCCCAAGAATTTAATTTTTGTTAAAATCAAACTTAGTTTAATTTTGGACTCTTTGGACCTTAATGTAGGCCAATTTGAAAACGGGACCAAAAATGAAGAATCTACATACACAGTTAGATTTGGCATATCAAAGAACCCCATTTATTCAATTTTTGATGAAATCAAAAAAGTTTAATTTTGGACCCTGATTTGGGCCAACTTGAAAACTGGGCCAATAATAAAAAATCTAAGTTCATTTTTAGATTCAGCATATCAAAGAACCCCAAGGATTCAATTTTTGTTTAAATCAAACTAAGTTTAATTTTGGACCCTTTGGATCTTAATGTAGACCAATTTGAAAACGGGACCAAAAGTTAAGAATCTACATACACAGTTAGTTTCAGCATATCAAAGAACCCCAATTATTCAATTTTGATGAAATCAAACAAAGTTTAATTTTGGACCCTTTGGGCCCCTTTTTCCTAAACTGTTGGGACCAAAACTCCCCAAATCAATACCAACTTTCCTTTTATGGTCATTAACCTTGTGTTTAAATTTCATAGATTTCTATTTACTTATACTGACGTTATGGTGTGAAAACCAAGAAAAATGCTTATTTGGGTCCCTTTTTGGCCCCTAATTCCTAAACTGTTGGGCCCTAAACTCCCAAAATCAATACCAATCTTCCTTTTGTGGTCATAAACATTATGTTTAAATTTCATTGATTTCTATTCACTTAAACTAAAGTTATTGTGCGAAAACCCAGAATAATGCTTATTTGGGCCCTTTTTTGGCCCCTAATTCCTAAACTGTTGAAACCAAAACTCCCAAAATCAATCCCAACCTTTCTTTTGTGGTCATCAACCTTGTGTCAAAAGTTCATAGATTTCTATTAACTTAAACTAAAGTTATAGTGTGAAAACCAAAAAATGCTTATTTGGGCCCTTTTTGGCCCCCAATTCCTAAAATGTTGGGACCAAAACTCCCAAAATCGATACCAACCTTCCTTTTATGGTCATAAACCTTGTGTTAAAATTTCATAGATTTCTATTCACTTTTACTAAAGTTAGAGTGCGAAAACTAAAAGTATTCGGACGACGACGACGACGCAGACGACGACGACAACGATGACGCAGACGACGACGCCAACGTGATAGCAATATACGACGAAAATTTTTTCAAAATTTGTGGTCGTATAAAAATCTTAGTACATGTTTAGATTCAGCATATCAAAGAACCCCAAGAATTCAATTTTTGTTAAAATCAAACTTAGTTTAATTTTGGACCCTTTGGACCTTAATGTAGACCAATTTGAAAACAGGACCAAAAATTCAGAATCTACATACACAGTTAGATTCGGCATATCAAAGAACCCAAATTATTCAATTTTTGATGAAATCAAACAAAATTTAATTTTGGACCCTTTGGGGGCCCCTTATTCCTAAACTGTTGGGACCAAAACTCCCAAAAATTAATCCAAACCTTTCTTTTATGGTCATAAACCTTGTGTTTAAATTTCATAGATTTCTATTAACTTATACTATAGTTATGGTGCGAAAACTAAGAAAAATGCTTATTTCTGCCTTTTTTTTGTGCTTAATTCCTAAACTGTTGGAACCAACACTCCCAAAATCAATCCCAACCTTCCTTTTATGGTCATAAACCTTGTGTTTAAATTTCATTGATTTCTATTTACTTATACTAAAGTTATGGTGCGAAAACCAAGAAAAATGCTTATTTAGGCCCCTTTTTGGCCCTTAATTCCTTATCTGTTGGGACCAAAACTCCCAAAATCAATCCCAACCTTTCTTTTATAGTCATAAACCTTGTGTTTGAATTTCATTAATTTCTATTCACTTATACTAAAGTTATTGTGCGAAACCCAGGAAAAATGCTTATTTGGGCCCTTTTTGGCCCCGAATTTCCCAAACTGTTGGGTCCAAAACACCCAAAATCAATCCCAACCTTCCTTTTATGGTTATAACCCTTGTGTTTAAATTTCATAGATTTCTATTCCCTTATACTAAAGTTATTGTGCGAAACCCAGGAAAAATGCTTATTTGGGCCCTTTTTGGCCCTGAATTTCCCAAACTGTTGGGTCCAAAACACCCAAAATCAATCCCAACCTTCCTTTTATGGTTATAACCCTTGTGTTTAAATTTCATAGATTTCTATTCACTTAAACTAAAGTTATAATGCGAAAAGCAAAAGTCTTCGGACGCCGACGACGACGATGACCTGATACCAATACGGTCGTCTAAAAACCAACTAGCATAAAAAGAATACACACCAAACACTGAAAGTTACTGAAATCTAAATCAAAGCCTATTCAAACTAATAAATAAATAATTTTCTTCCAGACTATAGTATCAATCAGTACACAACAAGTTTAGTGAAAAAGAGTCATAAACTGTGAGAAAAACATGACCCAAGTCAGTATTATGTCAGATGTCTTTAATACAGTAACTTCCATATATTGATATTGTCTAGTGTTTGGCTTTATAAGTCTTTTTGAACTTCCCCCTTTTAGAATTTATCAATGCATTTGATATTTTTGTAATACATTTTTACAACTGACCTTTAAATAAATGGCACAATTATCTACATTGAAAACTACTACAACCTTTAATCTTAAAGGACATGAAAAACAAATTAATTCAAAACTGCAAATACATTCGAGATTGTTCCAATTGTAAAATGTATTGATTAAATCTTGCATTTGCATTTTTGTCAAGCCTGCGACAAAAATCGCAGAAAGCTTGACATAGGGTTAGTGATCTGGTGGCAGCATTAGCTAACTTATTAAACGCTTTATATTTTAGAAGGTTGAAGACCCAGATGCCTCATGTTACAAAGTTTCAGTCAGTCACATGTCCAATGTCCTTGACCTCCTTTTCATGGTTCAGGGACTACTTGAAGAAAAAGTTAAGATTTTTTGTAATGTTAAATTCTCTCTTATTATAAGTAACAGGATAACTATATTTGTTATGTGCGTACCTTGTGAGGTACTCATGCCTGTCAGACAGTTTTCACTAGACCCCAACCTCATTTCATGGATCAGTGAACAAGTTTTGGTCGTCTCAGATACTTTAAGCAATAGGTCTTGTATATTCTGTGTATGGAAGGACTGTAAGGTGTACATGTCCAACTGGCAGGTGTTATCTGACCTTGACCTCATTTTCATGGTTCAGTGGTTATAGTCTTTTCTAATACAATATGCAATAGGTCAACTTTATTTGGTGTATGGAAATATTTTATTATCTATGTCAGTCCTGCAGGTTTAATGACCTTGACCTCATTTTCACGGTGCATTGCTCAGTGTTAAGATTCTGTATTTTGGTCTGTTTTTCTTACACTAAATGCAATAGGTCTACTATATTTGGTGTATGGAATGATTGTTAGCTATTCATGTCTACCCGACATGGTTCATTGGTCAATGTTTAGTTTCTTGGTAAATGTTAAGTTTATGTGACGTTTGTAATAAAGCTTTATATTTAGTACTATCAACATAATATCAAGGATTAGTAAAGAAGGCCAGACATTTCAGCATGTGCACTCTTTTTTTCCTCTGGTGTGTATGTTAACATATTGCGATCATCAACACACATCCATAGGAATTTCTTATTGATAATTTTCTTTCTGGATTTATTCTGTTGTAGGGCCCATTTAATGATTTTACCCAAAAGCAATCATTTTGTGTGCTTGTCCCCTGACACAACTAGTGTCTGCATTGTATCTAGAGTTCATCATTCATTGTTGTAGGAGTGAGGCGAAAGATCCCAGAGAGAACTCATTTGTCGAAAAATAAAGAGACAACACCATGGCTAAAAAAAAAGAAAAAGACTAAAGACTAATACACAAGATAGTGTGATGAGATTTATCATCACTACTCAATGGTGTGTCACAATAAAGAATCACAAGTTTGATGGTCAAAATCACAAGCAATAGCTAGATTTCAATGCAAGCTGTGTTGCAAATAAAATTTGTCCCTGTATCCTGAAAGAAAAGTTTTCAGAATTAAAGTTTAATGCCACAAATCCTTTACTATCAAATTTTGTCCTTTCTTATTGCTAAGTTTTAAGTAATATATACTTTGTGTATGGTTTAATCCCTAGTGGATTCATGACTCTTGAGGGTACCATCTTTTTTCATTGAGGTAAAATTGCATTTTTATTTCATGGTTTTAAATGTATGAAAAATCAAGATTTTTTCCCCTCCCAAATTTCTTACATCTCAAAAACAAGCACACGTAATTTTTTTTTTTAGTTTGTTTATATACTATAAATTTTTACATGATTTTAAAAAGCTTGTTATTATGATATAGAAAAGCAAACACCCTTAATGTGAATCACTTAACTATGAAAACGAATTCCATCTAATTATGGTCTAATTTGTTGCCTCTTAACGGGTTAGTTTCTGGTAGGTTTGATAAACCTGCACTTTGTTTAGTCAAATAAGTTCTGACCTAGTTTTGACAAATTGTTTCACATTTGTTTCTTGAACAAAACCAACAACAAAAAACATTCTTTAAAATACTTTATTCAAATTTTCCCTAATTGCAGGAAAACTTACATTGTATGTACATTATCAGATTAAACTCTTGAATATTCATTTAATTCATAATAATAAATCAGCAAAATCATTTGTTACAGCTAATAACACACATAGGGAAAATAAATTATTTATGAAACATACAATTCATTCAGTATTAATGTATCAATCAACCAGATACCCCAAAAATATGATCAAACAAATTCAAGACTTGTATGTATTAAGAACATACTGAAAGCATTATAATGTAACTGGATGAGGAAATATACAAATGTATTACAAAATAAATTTAAAATAAATTTCATGCTTCTGATACTTTTTCCTATTGTAGTGTTTATAGAGAATTAACTGTAAAGTAAATTTATAATTGAAATAAACATGATTATTGAGCATTCAACATGCTATTATGAAAAATATTTCTTATGATGATAATACAATTAAGAATGCTCTGACAAACTTGAATGGTCCTGAGAAAAACAAGGTTAATTCTAAACCCAGAAATGATTTAAGATTTTATTGATTAGAATTTGATTTTATAATTTAATAAGGAGTGTTTTACTAAAGGGAAATGTCTTTATCTGAGATGTTATAGAAATTATCCATGCAGATTCATCTCTTACAGACATGTTAAAAGCAATGAATGATCTTGTATAAAGAAAATTTAGCAGAAATGACTTCTGTTAAATCATATAGTTATCAGAACTACCAGGATTATAATTTAGTAAGCAAGACGCGCGTTTCGTCTACATAAAGACCCATCAGTGACGCTCACATCAAAATATTTATAAAGCCAAACAAGTATAAAGTTGAAGAGCATACAGGATCCAAAATTCTTAAAAGTTGTGCCAAATATGGCTAAGGTAATCTATGCCTCTGATTTGACATAATATCACTTTAGATAATAGCTTTTCATTTAAAGATTTCAATGTCATGTATTAATCAGCATTATAATATATCCTAACAATCAGTTTCAAATGAATAATAAGATATAAAAAAATATTCATTGAAAATTAATTCAAGGATTCCATTGTTTGGAAACGAGCACACATTCATAGGTTAAATCAGCATGTGTTTTATTAACATATTTAAAAGGGCTATATCAGACTCAGCTTTATACAAAGAGCAAGTTAAAAATGTGAATATTGAAAGCAAATATAGACATAGTACTGTGATTGAATGAAAAGCCAGAGATCGCATAAAAATAGGACCTTTTATTAACGTATAAATATAAAAAAAATCTGTTGAAAAATGTCATTAAGGAATTCAAAAGAAACTACATGTTCAAAGAGACTTAACCATGTTTTGGATAACGAATATTAAGTAATACAAATCCCATTAACATATCATTCCAACCTTACTTATGTCTTCTAAGTGTTGACAACATGTATCTAATGTCCTTCAAGGTAATGACATTTTATATAATCCCTTATCTGAATTTGTATAAAGTTAAACTTAAAGTTTGTGACCTTGAGGCTTCAGATAAATGATGCAGCTGCTGCAACTAGAAACAGCATTACTAAGTCTCATAGTTCAACAACGGTCCAATAGCCTCTAAACATTTGTCATATCAAAGTGACAGTATAGTATGGCAAGTAACACTTTATGACAAAACAATCCTACCAAGTATGAAAGCCTTTTGGCTAAGGGTCTAAGAAGAGATGCATTCTTAAGGGGTCCTTGAGTTACAATAGTGAAATAAAAGGTCAAAGTCTCTCGCAAACGCTGAGGAATCACAATGATGATATAGCAATGTCATGAGACTATGATGACAAAATATACCATGTATGAAAGCTTTCTGGCAAATGTTAAACCTGAACTGTTATACTGGAACAAAATACAATTGTTCCTTCTATAACAAAGCACTTTTATGACATGGGATGATAAACATGATAGTTAGTACTGAGTTAAGACACACACATACAAGAATATACAATGAAAATTGCTCCATTTTATCAATAAATTAAAGACTTGTCATTGAATTACATTGGTGATGTTCCAAAAGAACACAAATATAAAATGCTTATTTTACAGAGAAATCTCTTATCATCCACATATAATATTGAATTTGAAAGCCTTCTATTTTCATGTGGAGTCTTCACCATTGTCTTCATCCTCATCATCTAATAACCCAGCAAATTTATTTTTTTGTCTAAAATCCTGAAACAAAATATCAAAATGAAAAAGTAGTAAATACACAACACTTTATAGGATTGCAGCAATTATTGATTATTACATCAACATATTTTTGCTTTCTCATTTAACATACAGCTTTATTCCTATCAGTATAACGGCAGAATTTTTTTTGTGTAAACATAACATTATTTTGAAAATAAACTTATGATGGACCGAAGTATGCACACACTTTTTGAAGTGAAGGTATCACTATAAAATATATGTCCATAAGATAGCATGCAAAATAAATAATTTGATGGATGATTTCATGCATGGAAATGTTTAAGATATTTCTCATGATCATGCATTCCATTTTATTCATCCAAATTCCAGTGAATGTCTAAATTTAAAAAAAAGAAACATAATTTATCAAAAATATGCAATTTAATTTTTTTTAAATTAAATCAATAATCTTCAAGAATGCATTGCTATTATCAATAATAAATTGCTTTGTCGAACGCAGCTGGATACGACCGCAGAGGTCCAAACCTAAACAGTTTGGGCAAAAATGGACACAATATTTGAGTTTGCAACATTTCTTGCTGTTGCACAATACTGTGCAATTGAAGATTTCTTGCTATTGCGGAATACTGTGCAATTAAAAATTTCTTGCTATTGCACAATACTAAAATATAATAATTTTGGACCCCGATTTGGACCAACTTAAAAACTAGGCCCATAATAAAAAAATCTAAGTACATGTTTAGATTCATCATATAAAAGAACCCCAAGAATTCAATTTTTGTTAAAATCGAGCTAACTTTAATTTTGCACTCTTTGAGTTTAATGTTGACCAATTTGAAAACAGGACCAAAAATTAAGAATCTGAATACACGGTTAGATTTGGCATATAAAAAAAAACATTAATACAATTTTTGATGAAAGTTTAATTCTGGAGCCTTTTGGACCCTAATTTGTTGGGACCAAAACTTCCAAAATCAATCCAACCCTCCATTTGTGGTCATAAACCTTGTGTTAAAATTTCATAGCTTTCTATTAACTTATACTAAAGTTATTGTGCAAAAACCAAGAAAAATGCTTATTTGGGACCTGTTTTTGGCCCCTAATTCCTAAACTATTAGGAGTAAAACTCCAAAAATCAATCCCAACCTTTCTATTGTGGTCCTAGACCTTATTTTAAAATTTCATAGATTTCTGTTTACTTATACTTAAGTTAAGAGTGCGAAAACCAAATGTCTTCGGACGATGACGACGACGCCAACGTGATACCAATATACGACCAAATTTTTTTCAATTTTAGCGATCGTATAAAAATGCTTTTTGGGCCCCTTTTTTGCCCCTAATTCCTAAACTGTTAGGACCATAACTCCCATAATCAATCCGAACCTTCCTTTATGTGGTTATAAACCTTGTATTTAAATTTCATAGATTTCTATTTACTTATACTAAAGTTATTGTGCAGAAATCAAATGTCTTTGGATGATGCTGACGACAATGCAATACCAATATATGACCACAAAATATTTTGAGGTCATAAAAGCCACTTACCTTCTGCACTTGTGGTTCATATTTTGGCATTTCATCAATAGACTGGGGTATTTTCTTCTCATGTCTATAATTGATGAAATAAATCAGTCTTTAGTCAAAGTAACTTATAAATCTATGCTTTGTCAAATGAAACCTCTACTTATTTTACATTATGTATCTAGAAATATATTTTCATAGGAAAAGATGAAATATGTATTTTTTTTTAGGTTCAAATTTTTTCAAAAATTATTTAAATAAAGTTTCAAAAGAATTCGACTTTTAGATATGTAGAAGAAAAGTTAAAAAATTGATAATTTAAAATAAAGTTAATATGGGTTGGAGCATTTCAATCATGTACTTTCAGAGAAGATGAACATTTTACTAGGGTAATTGACTCTTTTAATCATCATTCCAGTGAAGTTTCAAAGGAATTGGCCTCCTATTTTCAGAGAAACAAGAGGTTCTCAAGAGCCTGAATCGCTCACCTTAATTTTTTTGGTTAAATCTCTCATCAATGATTATTTTGGCTTTTCAATTTTAATATTTAAATGTTCTTTGAATCATCCTATTTTCTTCAAAAGCAAAAAAAAAATAATCATTTTCTCCTATGTTCTATTTTAGCCATAGGAGCTTATGTTTCTTGACATACAAGGAAATAAAATATAGAATTTATACTAGATACTCTGAAACTCATTTAGCCTAAGTTTGGCTGAAATTGATACAGCAGTTTCAAAGGAGAAGATTTTTAAAAGTAAGTCAACATGATGAACAAATTGTGAAAAAAATCTTTAAAGGGCAAAAACACCTTAAGGGGTCAATTGACAATTTTGGTCAAATTGACTTATTTGTAGATCTTACTTTGCTTAACATTTTTGCTATTAATAGTTCATCTGTATCTATAATAATATTCAAGATAATAACAAAAAACTGCAAAATTTCTTTAAAATCATCAATTCAGGGGCATTATACCTGAAAAACCAGTAACCCAATTCAGCTGAAAATTTCAGGACAAATAGACCTTGACCTTATAAATACTTAAACTTCTTGTCTTATTTGCTCTAAATGCTGGAGTTTTTGAGATATAAGCCAAAAACTGCATTTTAACCGTGTTCTATTTTTAGCCATGACGGCCATGTTTTTTGACAAAATAGAAAATAAAACACAAACTTTATTTTATATACCCTACTGATCATTCAGTTGAAGTTTGGTTGAATTTAGTTGAGTAGTTTTAGAGGAGAAGATTTTTTAAAGTTAGCAAATATGATGAACAAATTCTGAAAAATTGTCATTAAAGGACAATAACGGGGTCAATTGACAATTTTGGTCATCTTAACTTATTTGTAGATCTTACTTTGCTGATCATTTTTGCTGTTTACAGTTTATCTTTATCTATAATAATATTTAAGATAATGACCAAAAACTGCAAAATTTCCTTAAAATTACCAATTAAGTGGCAGCAACCCAGCAATGAGTTGTTTGATTTATCTGAAAATTTCAGGGCTGGTAGATCTTGACCTAATGAACATTTTTAACCCATGTCAGATTTGCTTTCGTTTTTGAGATATAAGCCAAAAACTGCATTTGACCCCTATGTTCTATTTTTAGCAATGGCGACCATGTTTGTTGATAGATCAAAACTTCTGATACAATTTATAAACTAGATACCCTAAGGAACATTCAGTTAAAGTTTGGAAGTATTTGGCCTAGTAGCTTCAGAGGAGAAGATTCTTGAAATAGTTTACGACGACAGACAACGGACAACGACGGATGCCAAGTGATGGCATAAGCTCACATGGTTATGCCAGGTGAGCTAAAAAAGGTTTAGAAATTGAATAATTATAATCAATAATTTGTACAATAGTTTTTTCATCCAATTAGAATACAATAAGGAATTCTTTATAAAGAATTATTATTCTTTTATTTTTCCTATAGTTACAGCAAATCAGTAGATTTCATTCATAGACAAAGATTGAATTAATATGAAAGACAAAAGAGAGCACCAATATAGGCTAGAAGTGCTACATCCAGTAAAATCATAACACCAAGCTTGGGTAACTTATGAGAATCAAATAATATAGCAGCAATTTTAAATAAACACATTTAAGTCTTTTACCTTGGTTTACTTTCTTGTCCTCTGCCTTTATCAGGATATCCTCCATGACCTCTACCCCGACCCCTTGAATCTGAACGTTCACCCCTTCCTGCAGGTTTTCCCATAGGACTGCTACTAACGGGTTCATCTGAAAAGAAATACATTACAAAAATTAAATGACAAATTGCATTTTTTTAGTAATGCTTTTAATGTTTGAACTAGAGGCTCTAAAGAGCCTGTGTCGCTCACCTTGGTCTATATGAATATTAAACAAAGGAAGCAGATGGGTTCATGACAAAATTGTGTTTTGGTGATGGTGATGTGCTTGTACATCTTACTTTACTAAACAGTCTTGCTGCTTACAATTATCTCTATCTATAATGAACTTGGCCCAGTAGTTTCAGTGGAAAATGTTAATAAAAATTTACAAATTTTATGAAAATTGTTAAAAATTGACTATAAAGGACAATAACTCCTTAGGGGGTCAATTGACCATTTCGGTCATTTGACTTATTTGTAAATCTTACTTTGCTGAACATTATTGCTGTTTACAGTTTAAATCTATCTATAATAATATTCAAGATAATAACCAAAATAAGAAAAAAATCCTTAAAATTACGGATTCAGGGACAGCAACCCAACAACAGGTTGTGTGATTCATCTGAAAATTTCAAGGCAGATACATGTTGATGTTGACCTGATAACCAATTTTGCCCCATGTCAGATTTGCTCTAAATGCTTTGGTTTTTGAGTTATAAGCCAAAAACTGAATTTTACCCCTATGTTCTATTTTTAGCTGTGGCGACCATCTTGATTTGATGGCCGGGACACGCCACACATTTTTTAAACTAGATACCCCAAAGATGATTGTGGCCAAGTTTGGATTAATTTGGCCCAGTAGTTTCAGAGGAGAAGATTTTTGTAAATGATAACCAAGATTTACGAAAAATGGTTAAAAATTGACAATAAAGGGCAACTAGATTTCATTGAGATGGGAGCCATCTCTTTGGGCCCCGCTGTCAATAATGTGGGGTAAATAAGTTGTATGGATAATCTGATGAAGCATTATTTGGAAGTTATTACATAGTCTCACATGTGATTTTAATCTAAGATTTTAAGTTAAAACTGATAAATATTCTCAACTTACTTTCATAGTATAATAGTGATATGACTGCATGATGTGAACTCATTGTTGACTACTCTAAGGTGACTTCTGGATATATGGATTGATGTTTGAACAATGTTTAAAGATGCTGCCCAATTGATATTTGTCGCATATTTTTAGAATTATGCCTTCAATATATTATGACCCACCAAGTATAAAGTATGAAATATTAACGGTTCTCGAGAGGTAAAGCGGACACAATTTGTTAAGAACAACGAACGGATGGACAGACCAACGGACTGACCTTTGACCTAGGATGCATACATTATGACACATTTAATATATATGTTAAGTTGAAAATGTTTGTCAGGTATAAAGTATGAAATAATAACAGCTGTCCTCTCAAAATATAGTGTGGATCAAATTTGTTAGCGATGGACAGACCAACAGACAGACAGACCTTTGACCTAGGAAGTGGTACATACATCATGACACACCCTCTGGTGTTGGTTAAAATGGATGTCAAGTATAATATTTGAAAACATAATGGTTCTCAAGATATAGAGCGGACACAATCTTCACAACAGAACACAGGGTTGTCAACTGAAACCAAAGTTTTTTTGACGTTGACCTTTGACCTAGGAAGTTGTACATACATCATGACACGCCCTCTGGTGGTGGTTAAAATGGATGACAAGTATAAACTTTGAAATCATAACGGTTATCTAGATATGGAGCGGACACGATCTTCACCACAGGACACGGGGTTGTCAACTGAAACCAAAGGTTTTGACCTTGACCTTTGACCTAGGAAGTTGTACATACATCATGACACACCCTTGGGTGTTGGTTAATAATCATGTTAAGTATTAAGTATAAAATCATAACGGTTATCTAGATATGGAGCGGACACGATCTTCACCAAAGAACACAGGGTTGTCAACTGAAACCAAAGTTTTTGACCTTGACCTTTGACCTAGGAAGTTGTACATACATCATGACACACCCTCTGGTGGTGGTTAATATACATGTAAAGTATAAAGTATGAAATCATTATGGTTCTCTAGATATGGAGCGGACACGAAAGTGTTACGGACGGACAGACGGACGGACAGACGGACGGACAGACGGACGGACGGACGGACGGACAGACTGATCACTATAGGGCGACCCGCCTTTTCGGCGGGGCCCTAATAACTCCTAAAGGGGTCAACTGACCATTTTGGTCACATTGACTTATTTGTAAATCTTACTTTGCTGAACATTATTGCTGTTTACAGTTTATCTCTATCTATAATCATATTCAAGATAATAACCAAAAACAGCAAAATTTCCTTAAAATTACCAATTCAGGGACAGCAACCCAACAACGGAATGTCGGATTCATCTGAAAATTTCAGGGCAGATAGATCTTGACCTCATAAACAGTTTTACTCCATGTCAGATTTGCTCTAAATGCTTTGGTTTTTGAGTTATATGCCAAAAACTGCATTTTACCCCTATATTCTATTTTTAGCCATGGCGGCCATTTTGGTTGGATGGCCGGGTCACCGGACACATTTTTAAAACTAGATAACCCAATGATGATTGTGGCGAAGTTTGGATTAATTTGGCCCAGTAGTTTCAGAGGAGAAGATTTTTGTAAAAGTTAACAACCTTTGGGCCAGGTGAGCTAAAAATCAGGTACCTAAAACATTACATACAAATTATTAGAAACTAACACAAAATATTCTTTGAAGAAACAGAACTCTTAGGTGCCTAAACTGGCCACCTGGCTTCTACATATCTATCACTTAAAAAAACATACCACATCACATTAATCTTATATTTTAAATACAGGACTTCAAATGTTTTTAATTTCTTAATTAATTTTTTTAATCATTCAACTTTTATTGAATTGTGTTGGTGTCAATAGTATGGCTAACCTGATTCTTTATTGTATTGCCGTCTTGTCCAGGGATTATCCTTAGGTGGAGGTGCTGCCTTATTTTCTGGAGACTGTGATGTTGAGGATGATGAAGATGAAGAACTCTGGAATAATAACAACTCTTGTACTAATGAAATCAACCTCTACTCAGTATGCATTGTTAAGGTTAATGTGTACACATAAAAATCCTATCTTATTTAAAACTTTTGATAATGTTAAACATGAAAAACTTTCCCTTGGAACTGGTGAAAGAAGAAAAAGTTTTATCCAATGTATTATACAGTACAGTTTTTTGGTTCATTTCTCTGTATTTAACTGATAAAAAGTTTACAGACAATAGCATTGGGTGTGTAGGTAAAGGTAATATCTTTGGTTAGCCTTCTTGGCAGCTGAATCGTGAAGTCATTTTCAGATAAGGTTATCTACCCTCCTTAAGAGTAGACAAGTCTAACAGAAAACCAATCTATCTATCTGCAGGACTAGACTACTTGGAAAGGAGCATAATATACCTTACCTAATCATAACTTCACAATTCAGCTAACAAGCAAGCTAACCAAAGATATTATCTTTACCGACACACTCAATGCAATCCGTAAATCTGTAAACGTGAACACAGTCTTGTTTGTTAGACATCAACTACCTAAATAGAATATTATTAAACTTCGACAGAAAAGAGAGTTGTAAGATACCAAAAGGAATAATTTAAACTCAGTAGTTATGACAAACTGACAGTGCTATGTCAAAAAAACAGTTTACAAAACATAACATAACAAGAGTGCACATGCTGAAATGTCTCGTCTTCTTTACTAAGCATTGATATGATGTTGATAGGCCTAAATATAAAGCTTTATTACAACTGTCAAATAAACTTAACATTAATCAAGAAAACTAGCCATTGACCAATGAACCCTAAAAATGAGGTCAAGGTCAAATTAACCATGCCAGGCAGACATGTACAGCCAACAATTCTTCCATACAACAAATATAGATGACCTATTGCTTAGAGTTTAAGTAAAACAGACCAAAACACAAAAACTAAACACTGCGCTGTAAACCATGCAAATTATGTCACGGTCAAATCAAATCTACGCAACTGACATATTGATCATAAAATATTTCCACACACTAATTATAGTTGCCCTTTTGCATATAGTATTATAAACTAGAGGCTCTAAAGAGCCTGTGTCGCTCACCTTTCTCTATGTGAATATTAAACAAAGGACGCAGATTCATCTGAAAATTTCAGGGCAGATAGATCTAGATCTGATAAACAATTTTAGTCCCTGTCAGATTTGCTCTAAATGCCTTGGTTTTTTTAGTTATAAGCCAAAAACTGCATTTTACCCATTATGTTCTATTTTTAGCCATGGCGGCCATCTTGGTTGGTTGGCCAGGTCAAGCCACACATTTTTAAACTAGATACCCCAATGATGATTGTGGCCAAGTCTGGTTTAATTTGGCCCTGTAGTTTCAGAGGAGAAGATTTTTGTAAAAGTTAACGACGACGGACGACGGACGCCAAGTGATGAGAAAAGCTCACTTTGCCTTTTAGGCCAGGTGAGCTAAATAAGACCAAAACACAAAAACTTAACTATAACAACTGAACCATGAAAATGAGGTCAAGGTCAGATGACATCTACCAGGTAGACATGTACACCTTACAGTCCTTCCATACACCAAATATTCTAGACATATTGGTTTTAGTGTCGGAGATATGGACTTGATCACCAAAACTTAATCTTGTTCACTGATCCATGAAATGAGGTCGAGGTCAAGTGAAAATTGTCTGACAGGCATGAGGACCTTGCAAGGTATGCACATACCAAGTATAGTAATCCTATTACTTATAATAAGAGAGAATTTAACATCTAGGTCTTCCACCTTCTAATTTATAAAGCTTTTACCGTAGCTGGATCACTATCCATACATCAAGCTTTCTGCGACAAAATATTGTAGGCTCGACAAAAACTAAAGATGGAGCAAATCAACCCTAATAAAAAATCCACCAGTGATCTCAGATGCTCTAGAAGCTTTTGATGACCAATAGATGTAATGTTTTTTATTTTAAGTATTTCACTGATATATGGATTTAGTTTCATGAACTATATAATTGTATACTTACAGGTGCATCTGCTATAGACCGTGTTTCTGACTTGATGTGAGTATGGGACTCCATTGGTGATATAATTGTGTAATTATACTTACAGGTACATCTGCTATAGACCGTGTTTCTGACTTGATGTGAGTATGGGACTCCATTGGTGATATAATTGTGTAGCTATACTTACATGTGCATCTGCTATAGACCATGTTTCTGACTTGATGTGAGTATGGGACTCCATTGGTGATATAATTGTGTAATTATACTTACAGGTACATCTGCTATAGACCGTGTTTCTGACTTGATGTGAGTATGGGACTCCATTGGTGATATAATTGTGTAATTATACTTACAGGTACATCTGCTATAGACCGTGTTTCTGACTTGATGTGAGTATGGGACTCCATTGGTGATTTCACTGATACAACGGCAGTTTTGACTACTGTTTCTTTTCTCTTCTCCCAGATATTAACTGGTGGGGGAGGAGCTGGCACTAATTTTGAGGCAGCCTCATCTCTATGAGCTGGAGAGACTGGACTACGAGGTTCTTCTTTCGTTTCCTCACCACCAGAAAATACTTCTTGTGAATGATTAGATACATCACTGTCACGTCTCGGCTTACCAGGAGAGGTAACAGGAGGAGGTCCTTCAATAACATCAAAGCAATTTTCATAGTAATTCATCAGTGTTTTATCACAATTGAAACTTCATCATAAACAAGTTGTTATACAAAATTGTGTGCTACTAAACTTTCAATTTCAATAACCTTTTTCACAAAACTAAAATGTTTCGTCACTGATAAAGATCAAAGAGCAGAATGCTCTGAGGGATAGTTTTCATTCACACATGTATAGCAGTTCTGCCAAATTTTCATTTAACAAATGCATGAGATTTGGCCAAAATTGAAAAGATCAAAGAGGTAAAAAATAGATCCAAGAATACTGCCGCAAAAAAGCATGAACAAGTGTGAGTCTCAAGCATTTTTTGCCAGTAACCCTGGTATAGCTGGATAGTATTATTCTCTTAACTAATTCAACTGCACATGCAAAATGTAACAATCTAAATAGTCACTCAACTTAAAGAATAGCCAATCCCCGTTACAAGTGTATGAGCCATGTACTTATTGTGTTTTATCGAATTATAGTTATCCTGTACCATTGTAAACTCATACCACTAAAAAAAAAATTGTACCAATGCAAACTCGTACCATTGCTAACTGGTACCAACTTATTTAAATGCATTCAATTGGTTTTAAATGATGAATATACATGATATACATTACTTTCACCCAATACCTCTTAAGTCTGTAAAATGTATATAATTTGAAAGTACAATGACCAATTTGTAGCTAATGTTCCTTGTATATTGGATAGAAAATACTGTGGCAGATGTAGATAATTAGGCAGCAACCATTTGATTTTCGGGGGGGGGGGGATTGGGGGGCTATGGTTTTTTTTGGAAAAAAAAGTTTGTTTCAAGGTTTTGGTGAAAAAAATCATTTGTTTTGGACCCTGAGAAAAAAAATTTGTTTGTTTCACCCTCAGCTGCCACTATATGTAATGCTAAAATTGAAAGAAAAAAAAAGTTTTCGATTTGTCGCTTAAAAAATAGATTGTTCTTCGCCGAAGGCGAAAAAAAAAGTTTGCACAGAAAAAAAAAAACCATAGCCCCCCCCCCCCCAGAAAATCAAATGGTTGCTGCCTTAAAGAATAAACAGTTTCACCCGAAGAAAATTTTTCATGAATAATTAAATCCTAGCAGTTAGTCAAAATGATTGCCAAAATTATTTTTACTGTCTATAAATAACAATGAAATGTAACTGATTCCTGTTAAGGGGGTCCGCATTTTCCCCACAAAAAAAGCACATGGCTTTCAACAACTATAAACATAGCATTCAATTTGTGATCATGGATTACAGCTTTAATTAACTTAAATTGGATATATATATTTTCAACATGTTCAATTTTAATAAGGTACAGTTTAATAAAGCAATGTTTTAACTTTCCTCTGGATTAAGTTCTACAGTGGCGGATCCAGAACTTTTCCTAAGGGGGAGCCCGCTGACTGACCAAAGAGGGGGCCCGCTCCAGTCATGCTTCAATGATTCCCTTTATAATCAACCAAATTTTTGCCACGAAAAAGGGGGGGGCCTGGATCCGCCTATGTTCTAGTTTGAAAGATCAGTTAAAACATTAATGCTTTAAAACATTCTTTATTTTTGTCTAAGTTTTCATTTAACTCCTGTGTAAAATTCAAGTAATTCAACTTTATTTCTATTAAGTTTACAAACAGAAACCCATAAAACATCATATTTTTTAATATATTTTTCTGAATGGTACGACTTCCCAGTAGTACAAGTTAACTTTTTTGGTTCCAATGCCGTGGTACGAGTTAACTTGCTTCCGTATTTTATCACCGTAATTCTAGGAGGAACCCTAAACTGGACCCCTGTTTTCACTTATCGCTACACTGACCTTCGGTGCGAAGCTATATATATAGAACGGCGGACCAGTTTAGGAGGAACCCCATTTCTTACTCTTTAATTATTGAAGTTCCTTTGGGTCAGAGGGCATGACTCCGTTCCGTACACACTCCTCTGTTTACATTGAGATCGTTCTTAATATAATACGACGTTTATGGGCATTAACGAGTTAATTCTTCTTGACGAATACTTCGAAAAGGGAGACAACTCGAAACGATAATATGGAAGATTCCATTTCTGCTGAAGGGGTGTTATAGGTGATTTTTACGATGAAACATTTATTTTAATTTAAATTATGCATATGATTTAAAATTATGCAACAACAATAGCCCTCCATATGCAGACAGACATAGAAAGAATCCCATGAGTTTCAAATTAATCAATGAAACGGGGAATCACTCAATCTGATACCCCTTGAAATCAGGAAAACTACACGCATGTGGGGTCTCACTAATTAGCGACAAAAACAGTCAAGAAGCGACAAGAAGAAAAAAAATAGTGACAAAAAGCAACAAGAAGCTATTTAGCGACAAGAATACATTTTGTTATCACATACATCAAAATATTTTTTTAGGATTATATTGAAAGATGAAGAAATAAAAAAAATTTGAGGAAGAGATTGTGTACTTTTTATTATCATATTGATAGATGAAGAAATTAAACATGTGTAAGAGCAAAGGAAATGTGAACGCTATAAAATGAAAATAAAAACAAAGATTTGTCACCTTCCTTTTGAAGGATTTAATAAAACAAAAACATGAAATATTATTTCCTTCCTAACTATCCAATTATATTTTCCTGATAGGACCAACATTAGCTGTGGCTTCACTCTAAGGTAATACACAATTAAGAGCATCAAATGAGATTAACTAGGTGTGTGTCCTTTGTTTAATTGCTACAATAACATCCATTAACACCTTCATCAATTACACGCACCAGAATATACAATTATTGTACCGAATAGTGAACACCTGTTGAAAACTCAAGATTGTCATCAGTTTCCTTTAATCTTCAATCTATATATGCATAAACATGATAAATATCGTTAAATGAGACAATACACTAAATACTAGTAAAATGATGAAAATTATTCACATTTTAATTATGTTTTCCTCTTGTTTGATTTCAGTTCTTAATTTGTATTTCACAATTTGTGAATGTATTTTCTGGACAATTATGCACAAATAATGCATTTTGCAAGTTAATTATATATTGTACAAAAATAGTTTTAAAAACAAATAAAAAGACAAAATATATTATTGTTCTAAAACACAAGTAAAAGTAATACCATAAAACGACAGGGTAAAGGTAATTTTTCCTGTGATACCTTATAAAATATCATGTAAATAAATGTAGCAACTGAATTAGATTTACAAGTTTCATTTTTTTCCCTATCAAAATTAACTTTCCTGTCCTTGAAATTGTTTTCTTTTGCATATTTTTTTAATATTTATTTCGAATAAGTAATATAAATAAAAAAATGTTTTTTTGTCGCTAAATAGTTTCTTGTTGCTAATATTATTCTTTTTGTCGCTTCTTGACGCTTTTTGTCTCTACAATTCTTTTTGTCTCCAATTAGTGAGACCACGCATAGGCATTAATACATAAACAAACCGTGACTTCCGATTTGGAACAAGAACGTTTATTAAATGATATGATGAATGGTTCTCCATTTCTTTATGAGAGTACAGTATCAAATATCAGTTTCATAACGGTAAAATATAGAAATACTCCACTTCAGTTCTTATGACAGAAATAGAATTATCGATCGGCTTTCAGAGAACTCTCGCAAGTTATCAAAATTGGGGAATTCCCTCTGACGTGTTTCTAAATTTATAAAAACACTAAATATAAATACTGTTTAATTCTGATTTTCCGTATTGTTAAAAACACGCATATAAGTCAAGGAAAATATCACACATGAAGATTATGAGTAAAACATTACAGGAAAGTTGTTTATGTTCAATTGTTTTGCTTGTTTTTACCTTTTAAAGCAAGACAATCATAAGAATCTGAGATGTTGCTGAATGTTTAGAATAAAACGAATGACGTGAGGGAGTGTATCATAGGGTCAACGGTAAAAGTCTACAGATTGCTTGACAGCAATCGTATCCCAATAAAAACAAGAGTGCTCTCACTGAAATTTCAAACCTACATAACTTATCACAGTTGAACTTATATAACATGTATAATGGCTTTGGGAATAAGACGACTTTACTGCTAGTATAACATACACTTAACACTATGTACCTGAAGATGAATCAGACAGACATATACATCTTGTAATCATATCATACCCCAAATATACTTAAGATGTTTGCTACTCTGTTTCAAAATAACAAGCTTTGCAAAAGACGGTTACTTATCGATAGAATAGATATAAAGGAACAAAAAAAGCTGAAATAGTTAAGGGTCAATGTGCTTGTTTTCCAGATATATAAAAAAAGAAGATGTGGTATGATTGCCAATGAGACAACTGTCCAGACATTAACAACTATAGGTCACTGTACGGCCTTCAACAATGAGCAAAGCCCATACCACATAGTCAGCTATAAAAGGCCCCGATAAGACAATGTAAAACAATTCAAAAGAGAAAACTAACCGCCTTATTTATATAAACCAGATGTTCCGCATTCCTAAACGGTTTGAGCCTTAACCCCCAATAGCCACTCCTCACCAATCTTTGTGGTAAACATCAGAGAGATCCATACACCATTCCACAACTTATTGTTTGGAAACTAGAGCCAGATGCTCCACAGGGCACAACTTATACGACTGCAGAGGTTGAACCCTGAACGGTTATGGCAATTTGGACACAACATTCAAGCTGGATTCAGCTCTAAATTTGGATTGTGATTAAATAGTTGACACAGCATAGCGTTTCTGACACAGAATGAATGTGGTCATAAAAAGTGAAAAAAATATTTTTGCCTTTGAGCAATTCACTCACTTTATGCTGTTGAATATTAATCCTCTTAAAAAATATTTCAAGAAATTTTCTTTTTATTTATGAAATCTAAAATGAGAAAATTTTGGCTCCTTATTCCTAAACTGTTGGGACCAAAACACCCAAAATCAATCCAAACCTTCCTTTAAGGTGTAACACCACTAATTCAGGCCCGGCCAGAAAGCACATACCAGAAAGTAGTACATATTTAACACAAAATAGTTCCTACGCATGAGTGTAACTTTCAAAATATGTAGAATATTTATCAAATGAAAGCTGAAGGACTGGTGATCATTGCAGAACACTTTTGGACTTTTAGTTTTGAATATTAAAAACACTGCACCAAATTTTAGAAAGAGGGTACATTTTGTCTGTTTGTCAGATCTGAAGTACCTGTGTTGGTACATCTGAAGTTCCGGGAAGCAGTTCTTTCTTATATGCCATGCAAGGTATGTTGATTTTTTCAGGACAAGACACCATAAAGTGTTGCTTTGAAATGCAATGATTGCCACTTAATTTGAACTTAAAATAAAAGAGGTGTGCCTGCTTGAAATGGAGGAATTTAACATAAAAAGCAATGGGACCATGAATTAGTGGTGTACCTCCTTAATGGTCATAAACTTTGTGTTTAAACATCATAGATTTCTATTTACTTTTACTAAAGTTAGAGTGAGAATACTTAATGTCTTCGGACGACAACAATTACGCCAACGTGATACCAATAAAAGACCAAAAAATTTTCAGTTTTTGCGGTCGTATAAAAATGTACGATAAGCCATTGAAAATACAAGGATTTAAAAGGATTTTCTAATAAGGCGTTTAAAACTATATGTAATAAAAAAGACAACTTTCGAGTTCGATGCATTTCCCTAAAAAACTCTGGTTTAGTGAACATCATACGTGCGTTTAGGTGCGTTGTCACTTCTGTTCCAATGTTGAGCGAGTGGTTGGTTAACTATAACTCTATATTGTACGAATCATTCGTCAAATTGAATTCTCATAATTGACAATCAGCACTGCTGTCATTAGGGAATTGTGATGAAGTACCTATGAAACAACATTTGTATCTAGTTTATCGTACACGACGATCACTTAGACGCTTGATGAACTTTTATAGTGCAGGGATACAGGCGACCCCCTCAATCTGGTAATGGCAAAGGAAAAGTTTTTTCCCAGTGATGGATGAACTCGAAAGTGGTCTTTTAAGGGTAAGGTGAGTATAAAAGGTGAAATAAAGGTCGTTATAGATCTATATCTACTGACCTGGTCTACCTTTACCTGAACTGTTACTACTCAGTCTTCTCTGTCTTCCACTGCCTTCTTCTCCACTATATTGACGAGGTCGATATCCAGGACTAGTATTACTACAACAAACACTTGTATGAACTATCTAACTATTTAGTATAGAATTAATATCATTATATGAATCATTTTCAGAACAGAGAAGTTGCTTATGTATAAAACAACTGCAAAGTGTTGCTGTGAGGATGAAATTTTGTAAGTGTTCAAATTTTTAGAGTAATTCTGTGCATATTTTTAAGTGTCATATAACTTCTTTTTTTCTGACAGTGTACATGTCCCTTTTTATTGTGTAGTAGTAGAAGATCAGTAACTCTTCTTGTGTAGGAATGACTGACAAAGTTGACCATTTCTATATGTTAAAAATACACTTCTAGCAGATACCTTGTAAAGAAATTTTAAGAAAATAATAATTATTGAATGATTTTATACATCAAAGAACCTTTAGTGAGCAAGTTCATATAAACCATTAACAACCCCCCCCCCCCCCCCCCCCCCTTTTAAAGGGACAAAGCGTATAGTGACCTGATGGCATAGCATTTTTCTGTTTACTAAAAGGTACAATTCATTGTTTCTGCAATGAATTTAGACAGAAGTATTGTCTTAGCCAAGTGAATTCAATCTATAGGCATTTTTCTTTTATTTACAGTGACCATACACCAAAGTAAGGTTGCAGTGGCATTTGTATCATGAAAACACTTTTCTGTCTATCAAAAGAAACTCTGACCTTGAGCTTGGACATACATGGGGTAATCGTTATCAGTAATTGTAATTAGCTGTAATCGATTACATTTTGAAGTGTAATCCTATGTAATCAGTAATCATGCTGTTTCTGATTACAAGTAATGCTAATGTAATCGATTACATTGCAAAAAACAGGGGATTACATTTGAAATAAGGTGTAATGGTAATGTAATCTATTACATTTTATTAGCAAAGTAATTGTAATTAAATCGATTATATTTTAAAGTAATCGACCCTATCCCTGACCTTGAACAAAAAGAACTCAAAATCAATAGCAATATTCCTTCATAATATATAACCATATATCCAAGTATAGTTGCAATTGCATATGTAGTATTGGAATCTAAAAACCACTTTTTATCTAATTTATGTGACTATGACTTTGACCTTTGATGTATTGACCTCAAAATCAATGATGATGTTCCTTTCATTATATGTTACCATATCTTTGTTCTAAGCTTACTTAGTGTTTTCTTTTTCTTCATCAGCTTTTCTTCTACTCTCATCATCTCTTCCCCTACGTAACCTTTCCTCAATTTCTCTCTCTTTGGCTGCTGTATCTACGGGTTTAGCATCACCAAATATATTTGCTGATGGTTTCCTTGCTGGAGGTTTATCTGTCGTTGGGGCAGCTCTCTCCTTCTCTTTCTCTTTAGCTACTATATCAACAGGTTTAGCATCACCAAATATATTTGCTGAAGGTTTCCTTGCTGGAGGTTTATCTGTCGTTGGGGCATCTTCTGGTGCTTTAGTACGAGGTTTTAAATTCAATCGAGGCCTTTCTGCTGGTGTTTCTGAAAATACAATGTAACATTGGAATTTGCTTTCAAAAAAATCTTCTAGTACTTTATTCTCACAATTAAACTGGACAAAGTTGATGTAGGACTTTCTTTGGGATATAATTGTATCTTTGAGACACGAATGATGCCACTGCAGATGCTCCAGGGAGCAGCTTTATGCGACCGCAGAGTTCGAACCCTGAACATTGGGGCAAGTATGGACACAACATTCAAGCTTGATACACCTCTGAATTTGGATTGTGATTAGATATTTGACACAACACAGGTTCTGACACATAATGAACGTGGTCTAAAAACTTAAACTTCAATTTGATAACTAGGCCCAAACATAAAAAATCTAAATACATGTTTAGAATAAGCATATATCAAAGAACCCCATATATATACAATTTTTGTTGAAATCAAACAAAGTTTAATTTTGGACCCCAATTTGGACCAACTTGAAAACTGGGCCTATAATCAAAAATCTAAATACATGGTTAGATTCAGCATATCAAAGAACCCCAAGGATTCAATTTTTGTTGATATCAAACAAAGTTTAATTTTAAACCACAATTTTGACCAACTTGAAAACTGGGCCCATAATAAACAAGAGGCTCTCAAGAGCCTGAATCGCTCACCTTAATTTTTTTGGTTAAATCTCTCATCAATGATTATTTTGGCTTTTTAATTTATTTAAATGATCTTTGAATCGTCCTATTTTCTTCAAAAGCAAAAAAAAAATCATTTTCTCCTATGTTTTATTTTAGCCATAGGAGCTATGTTTCTTGACATACAAGGAAATAAAATATAAAATTTATACTAGATACTCTGAAACTCATTTAGCCTAAGTTTGGCTGAAATTGATACAGCAGTTTCAAAGGAGAAGATTTTTTTACAGTAAGTCAACATGATGAACAAATTGTGAAAAAAGTCTTTAAAGGGCAATAACTCCTTAAGGGATCAATTGACAATTTTGGTCAAATTGACTTATTTGTAGATCTTATTTTGCTTAACATTTTTGCTATAAACAGTTTATCTGTATCTATAATAATAGTCAAGATAATAACCAAAAACTGCAAAATTTCTTTAAAATCATCAATTCAGGGGCATTATACCTGAAAAACCAGTAACCCAATTCAGCTGAAAATTTCAGGACAGGTAGACCTTGACCTAATAAATACTTTAACTTCTTTGTCTTATTTGCTCTAAATGCTGGAGTTTTTGAGATATAAGCCAAACACTGCATTTTACCCTGTGTTCTATTTTTAGCCATGACGGCCATGTTTTTTGACGAAATAGAAAATAAAACACAAACTTTATTTTATACACCCTACTGATCATTCAGTTGAAGTTTGGTTGAATTTGGTTGAGTTGTTTTAGAGGAGAAGATTTTTTAAAGTTAGCAAATATGAAGAACAAATTGTGAAAAATTGTCATTAAAGGACAATAACCCCTTAAGGGGTCAATTGACAATTTTGGTCGTATAAATTTATTTGTAGATCTTACTTTACTGATCATTTTTGCTGTTTACAGTTTATCTTTATCTATAATAATATTCAAGATAATGACCAAAAACTGCAAAATTTCCTTAAAATTACCAATAAAGTGGCAGCAACCCAACAATGGGTTGTTTAATTCATCTGAAAATTTCAGGGCTGATAGATCTTGACCTAATGAACATATTTACCCCCATGTCAGATTTGCTCTAAATGCTTTCGTTTTTGAGATATAAGCCAAAAACTGCATTTGACCCCTATGTTCTATTTTTAGCAATGGTGACCATGTTTGTTGATAGATCAAAACTTCTGATACAATTTATAAACTAGATACCCTAAGGAACATTCAGTTAAAGTTTGGAAGTATTTCCCCTAGTAGTTTCAGAGGAGAAGATTCTTGAAATAGTTTACGACGATAGACAACGGACAACGACGGACGCCAAGTGATGGCATAAGCTCACTTGGCCCTACGGGCCAGGTGAGCTAAAAATCTAAGTACATGTTTAGATTCAGCATATCAAAGAACCCCAAGGATTCAATTTTTGTTGAAATCAAACAAAATTTAATTTTGGACCACAATTTGGACCAACTTGAAAACTGGGCCCATTATCAAAAAAATCCCAGTACATGTTTACAATCAGCATATCGAAGAACCCCCAGAATTCAATTTTTGTTAAAATCGAACTTAGTTTAATATTGGACCACGATTTTGACCTTAATGTAGACCAATTTGAAAACAGGACCAAAAATTAAAAATCTACATACAAAGTTAGATTCGGCATATCAAAGAATTATTCAATTTTTGAGGAAATCAAACAAAGTTCAATTTTGGACACTTTGGGCCCCTTATTCTTAAACTGTTGGGACCAAAAATCCCAAAATCAATCCCAACCTTCCTTTTATGACCATAAACCTTGTTTGAATTTCATAGATTTCTATTTACTTATACTGAAGTTAGAGTGCAAAAACCAAGAAAAATGCTTATTTGGGCCCCTTTTTGGCCCCAAATTCCTAAACTGTTGGAACCTCAACTCCCAAAATCAATCCCAACCTTTCTTTTGTGTTCTTAAACCTTGTGTTTAAATTTCATTGATTTCTATTTACTTATACTAAAGTTATAGTGTGAAAACCAAGACAATGCTTATTTGGGCCCTTTTGGCCCCTAATTCCTAAACTGTTGGGACCAAAACTCCGAAAATCAATCACAACCTTTCTTTTGTGGTCATAAACCTTGTGTTCAAATTTCATAGATTTCTTTTTACTTTTACTAAAGTTATAGTGCGAAAAGACGATGACAACGCCAACGTGATACCAATATACGACCAAAACATTTTCAATTTTTGCGATCGTATAAAAAGTTGAGCATGGGAGCACATAGGTCTATGGTTCACTGTAGGAGTTATCAGGATCATGTAACATTGCTTTCAGAAAAAATTCTTGAATCTTATTCCCATACTCCCAAACTCAATCCCAGCTGTTATATGGAACATTGTGGTACAATGTCAGAGATATCCATACACTTACACACAAGTTTTTGTCTGGAAACTATAAAAATGCATTTTTTGCTCCTTTTTAGCCCCTAATTCCAAAACAGTCGGGACCATTACCCCAAAATCAATCTAGTTAGGTTTTGAAGGTTCTGGTGAATGTTCATTATTACAGCCATATGGAGAGATCCCAAGCTGGTGTTTTTCGAAATTCACAACACTGAGCTAAATATTTCTTTTGGGGTTGAAGCAAGGCTTCCAAAACGGTCATATATTCAGGTCATTTGTACAATGTCCGTTATAAGTCCGGCTGGGCAAAGCATGAAACGGTCATATACTTTTTAGTTTTCAAGACTTTTTCGGTCATTTTAACATAATTCACGATCTTTTTGACACAAACTTTTGCTTTAAAAGCCCCACATTTCCGGTCATAAAAGTGACATGATGATTAACTACTATCAAAACAACCCCTACTTCAATACTTTCTAATTTTAATCAAGGCTAATTAGTTGTTGGACAGCTGAAAACTACCTGTTCAGGTGACCGGTAAACTATAATTTTCAGTACCGGACATCAGAGATCATCGTATTTAAATTAATCGGTCTATTCACAATTATTTTCGTACATTTCAGCGGTTTGTATCTATTTGATTAAGTCCAAAAGATTAAGTTATAATAAATACATTTATAAACATGGTTTGATGAAACATTTAAAAAAAAAAATCGTCAGAACTACGTTGCCTGAACCTGAGACTACTATAACACATAGTAATCTCAGCATGAACAAGTACACGTGTGCCCATGTGCACAGGTGGGAAATTTAGGGAAATTTAATTATGCATCCTACATTTCTTCAAAAATGCTAAAATTATCATTGATACCTGTATCTAACGTTCATTTCAAGTATTTTGTTGAAGAAATAACGTGGAAAGAGCTTCTTCACTCAGTCTTTCTTTGTAATCGTACATGGATTTTACGTATCCGATTTTGGTCCATGTTTTACCATTGACAAGTCAACATCCGGTTTGGGAAAATGTGGTGACTTTAAAAACTAAATAAAGTTGTAATTTTGCAAAAAATAAAGAGCTTAAGGCAGTTATGAGCACGCTGATGTGTACACTTTGAATGATGCACTGCCAATTTTAACAGTTTACTTCATAACATCGAATGCATATCAAAGTAATGTTTAATATTTTTTTTTTTTATTTAGACTAAATTATGTCAATCATCGGGATGGCCATCTGATTACCATAATTGCCTTTTGTGACGTAGTCTTACATGTAGATATTAAAATTGGGATCATTAATAAAATGTCCGGCTGGCTCAAAAAAAATTTGGAAGCCTTGGGTTGAATGGTATTTCATTAACATTCATCTTACTTAAAATATAGGAATTACCTCTGGTTGGACTCTGTCTTTCTGGTCTGAAAAGAAAGAAAGATAAAAGGTTAACCTATATCTATAAAAATATAAAAAGTTCATAAAAAATGTCAGATAAATGATGCATAAAAAGTAATTGAATTGCCAAGGTTTAAAAAAAAACCAGACAGTTAGCTGCATAACTCATTTTAAGGAATTGGAATATTGCAGGAACCAAAATTGTGTCTCACAAGATGGCAAATTCAGTTAGTTTTCTCATTTGAATTGTTTTACGTTTGTCATTTTAAGGCCTTATGTAGCTTACTATGCAGTTTGGGCCTTGCTCATTGTTGAAGGCTGTACAGTGACCCATAGTTGTTAATTTCAGTGTCATTTGGTCTCTGGTAAAGATAGTCTCATTGGCAATCATACTAAATCTCTTTTATAAAGCTTAATTTTTATATATATCCAATATATGTATATTGTGGGAAAATATGAAAAAAAATTGTACCATATTAGAAACAAGACAAAAAAACGTGGCTCACTGAGTTTTTCTCCTAATTCCCAGCAATAAACTCTAGTTGTTAAATCCAAATCATTGTCTCTAATTTGTAAAGAAACTGACATAGTTCAAACGCTGACCTCAAAGAGAACCCCAAAATGAACTGTTATGGAAAAAGAAACACCTCATTACCACTTGCTCAGCATAGAATCAAGGGTAACAGGAGACTTTAATTTTCCAGTACAATTAAAGTAAACAATTATTTGTGATAACTGTTCTTTGTACATTAATTGGCTTATTGCAGGAAAAATCAACATATACCAGTATGAATTGCAAATGACCAGAAAAATCAGACTAATGACTAGATTACATTCAAATGACTACTTGTTGATAACAAATTTTATAAAAAATCCTCATAAGTGTGAGGGTGTACAGAGTAGATTCACTCTTCACTTCCATACCCATATTTAATTCACAACTTTGAGTTATATGTGTATATCTTTTAAAGTCTAATCCATACCTGCTTCCCTGTCTATTGTCACGATTATAACTGCTACCAAATGGTCTCCGTCCACCATCTTTAATAAAATAAATAAAAAATATACAAATGAACATATTTAAACACAAATTTACATGATTTTTTTTATCACTCAGCATATTTAAAGTTGAACTATATAGTGTCAACTAAAATAACTCTACAAGTTATTACTGTCAATCTGCTATTAAACACAAATGAAGTAATTCTGTTCTATAGTCCCCGAGAAAAGATAAACAAAAATATTTGTTGAGGAAAGAAGAGACTAACAAGGTGATTGCAATATCTGCCCCTTCTAGTGTTGGGGTACAATTATATAACCACAATCATAGTAGGATTTAAGTTTTTTAGTTAATAGGGCCAAATAAGCCCCAAAAATGTTATATACACCAGTGTTCATGTTGGTGGACTTTGTTGAATCTATTATCAAAGGTATTGATTTCTTGGTTTCTGGTTGGATTTTTCTGATTGATTATGGTCTTAAAAAAGTTAAATATTTGAAAACATTAAAAAAAAATCGATTGTTTTTTAACACTTATGTATTAACATTCTTAACATCACCTTTACAATGACTATTTGACAAAAAATATGGACTTAACAGGAATGCAAAGTGATTTCATATTTAAGACCAGATGAGCTAAAAATGTAATACATCTGCTAAAATAAAATATGTAGAATTAATATCAATGAAAAGAAAAGTGAATAAATTGCCTTTACCATCAGCCCCTGGTGGACCTCTGTCGTCATATCCTCCTCTTGGAGGGCCTCGGTCTTCAAATCTATTAAAGTCTCTACCTCCTCTATCATTATATCCTTGTCGCCTGTCATCATATCTATCTCTCGGTGGACCTCTGTCATCATACCTATCCCTTCCAAATCCCCCTCCTCTTGAAGGCCCTCTATCATCGAAACCCCTTGACGGTCCTCTATCATCGAAACCCCTTGACGGTCCTCTATCATCAAAACCCCTTGACGATCCTCTATCATCAAAACCTCTTGAAGGTCCTCTATCATCAAAACCTCTTGATGGTCCTCTATCATCAAAACCCCTCGACGGTCCTCTATCATCAAAACCTCTTGAAGGGCCCCTATCATCAAAACCTCCTCTTTGAGGGCCTCTGTCAAAATCTGAAAAAACAAAAACACATTTAAAAAATATTTCATAACAAGAATGTGTCCCAAGTACACAGATGCCCCATCATTTTCTGTGTGCACTAGACTGAAAATGGGATAACATTTCTAATTTGGCATTATCATAGGGAACATGTTTACTAAGTTTCAAGTTGATTGGACTTCAACTTCTTCAAAAACTACCTCGACCAAAAACTTTAACCAAAACTTTAGCCTGCAGCAGGACAGACGAACGGATGGACGCACAGACCAGAAAACATAATGCCCATAAATGGGACATAAAAAGTTTAAATATACTAGTGGTTTAGGTTTGCACAAAATAATTTTTTTTCCACCCCAAATCAGACAATTTCAAACTGATGTAATTTCTTCCATCCAAGTTTAATTTTGTAAATGAGGTACCAAACGAAAGAAGAAAAAATTAAACTTTCAAATGGTCTTTTAATTGCATATTCATTATTATGTAATTACTTGCTAGTCTGTGATGTCCACACTTGAATGAAATTAGTTTCTTTGTTATTCATAGCATCCTAAAATATTTGATAGGTTCTTGTATAACACAGTTTGACCTTCAAAATGGTGACTCAGATTAACTTCTATAAGTTAGTCTAAGTACATACTTTTACATAGTGAAACTGCGAATGGCTCATTAAATCAGTTATGGTTCCTTAGATTGTACAACCCTATTTGGACAACTATGGTTCCTTAGACCATACAATCCTACTTGGATCACTATGGTAATTCTAGGGCTAATAAATGAAGCACAGTTCTGACCTCTTGGAAAGAGCGTGTTAAATAGATCAAAACCAGTCAGGTTCGCAATGTACCAACAAAATTCTGGACAGTCAATTTGCAAATGTATATAGTAGGACAGAGATTGTAGCTTTAAGTATAACTCTAGCATCTATAAATAGAGTATCACTGTGGTTAAGAGTCTTACATAATAACTCTATAGTTAATATTCAAATATATGTTTTTACATTTATCTAATGTTTTCTAGATTAGATATAAAGAGAGCCATTTTGTACTGAGTCTACCAATTATTTTTAAGAAAACATATTGTTTATTTTTCCAAAACTAGCTGAAGTTGATATACATTGTACCTGATCAGCATTATTTTATTCTAATGAATGTTTTTTTTTCTATAGTCGGGTTGTTGTCTCTTTGACACTTTCCCAATTTCCATTCTCAATTTTTGTTCATATATTAATATTTTTAAAATCTACTAGTTTGGAAAATTAGAACTTACCATCAAAACTTTTAGGAGGTGCCCTCCAATTGCCTTCTGCTCTATCAGGATCACCAGTAGTTTGTCTATCATAACCACCACTTTTTTTGTTCTCTGTTAAATTAATAAAAACATTCATTCATCTTTGACCATACAGCTACAGTATTGATACACTGTCAAACATTAAGTACAATTTACCTCAATGTATTGACACTTATTTTGTTGAACAATTGTTTACTATTAGAACTGTATGTGTTTTGCTCTCCAACACTAATTGAAAACATAACTAACTTGCATCATGAATATGAATACCATTGAGTAATGTTAAGTATAGACATTACAGCTGATTGCATTGAGTGTCTAGGCAAAGATAACATCTTTGGTTAGCTTGCTTGCTAGCTGAATTGTGAAGTCCATTTTAGGTTAGGTAAACTACCCTCCTATAAGTGTTGACTAGTCTGACAGATAACCAATCTATCTGTCTGTAGGACTAGTCTACTTCAAAAGGAGAATACCTTACTTATAATGATTTCAAGGCTGTAAGCTTTTCGATCATATATAGATGCTGAGTGAGAAAGGTGTATAAGTTCTCCAGATTTGTTTATGTGCTTGTTCAAAAGTGTCATTCTACTGAGATACAAACTCAAAGACTAGGAGCTGACCAGTAAGTATCTCTTCTTAAACCATAATCAATAATCTTTTCTGATAAACAAAATCTATCTTACCATTTTGTTGGTGTTGATCTGCTAAATCTACTCGGACTTTCCTTCCCATCATATTCTGAAAAGAAAAGGTAACAAATGTAAATAAAACTTGAGCAAAATTTCTTAACGGGAAAATACATGATTTTTTACCAAAATATCATCTTTTCAGCACTTCTTTTAATTTTTAAGAAACTTTGACCTGGGAAAATTTCCACAAAAGGATTAAGGATTTACCATTCCTAATATGTGACAATATGTTTAACTTTGGATCCAATCCAACATTTATCCAACACAGGGTTCTAAATTATTAAGCTGTAAAACACCATTCCTTCACTAATTTTCATCAATTTTTAGAAAATTTGACTTTGACCTTCAACATGACCTCAAAATCAATTTGGATCTTCTTTTTATACTTTCAAGTTGCAAAGGGATATAAAGAATAAGTTTAATAAGTGAAACTGTGAGCTACTGCTCACTGATGATACCCCCGCTGCAAGTGGATAATATTAATAGTGTAAAAATATGCAAGTGTTCGGTAAACAGGAAGTTGTCAAGTGATGAATCTGAAAACCCATCACAGGGTATAGCTGACTTATATAAATCCTGAAACCAAATTTCAGAAATCCTCGTATTGTAGTTCCTGAGAAAAATGTGACGAAAATTTTCAACTTGGCTATCATGTTTAAAATCATACAAGTGTTCCGTAAACAGGAAGTCGATGAATGATGAATCTGAAAACGCATCACACGGTATGGCTGACATATATAAATGTTGATACCAAATTACAGAAAGGGTGGATGTGTAGTTCCTGAGAAAAATGTGACGAAAGTTTCATGGGACGGACTGCCTGATGGACAGACTGACAGACAGAGGTAAAACAGTATACTACCCCCCCTTTTTTGAAAGCGGGGGTATAATAAATCATCCAAAAGCAAAGATGACAAGCCAACCAAAGTGCTTGTTAGCACTCAAGGATAAAGATTGTTTTAATTCATCTGTGGGAAGTAACATTAAATATTGCATTGTATAAAGTATTTGTTGTAATTGATTCAATTACAAATCTGGACATAATTTATATTTTTTGGACAGATAACAGATTCATGCATTTTGCAAGAGTTATTTAATTTTCTGGTCAAGCGCAATATCATTTCCTGTCTTGATTATCTGAGCATAATTTACACTGATATATTTCTACAAATGTTCATGGATAGGATGCACAGAATGTAAAAATCAATGCACAATATGTTGTGTATCAAAAAGGTAGTGATAAGCCTTGGAAGACTTAGATATCAAGTCAGTGTCATAGGGTTTTGATTTCATTTCATGCAATCTTTACCCAAAACTGTATAAGAGATACCAATGCTACTTTATAGCACAGAGTAAAATAAAGGATATATAGTTACTTTATGTCTTCTAATAACTGATCCAGTAAATCAGTTTATGTTTTATGTCAATACCTCTTCATTCATGTTGAGGGCATCCAATAGATTTTGTCTGTCAGCAAATTCCACATAACCAAATCCTCTAAGTCTGCCTCTGTCTTCTGGCAATCTCACATTTAAAACCTGTAATAAACAAAAACTTACCAGTAACCAATGAACTGTGAAAATTATGTCAATTTCAGATGAAACCAGCCAAACTGACATGTACACCTTGCAATCATTCCATAAACCACATAAAGTTGACCTTCTCCTTAGAGTATTTGAGAAATAGACCTATTCATGTTACCTTCACCTTCATCTCTGATGAGGTTGAAGTCAGATGGAAAATCTTGAAACTTATCTAAATTACATGTAAAAGTTTCAAAGACCCCAAAATCTTAAATATTATTAACCTATTCCTTAATACATGTATAATGAGAGAAATTTACATCGAAGAATTTTTTTATCTCTTGATCTATAAGTTAACAAATAAATTGAAGTTCCATAATCTAAGTAAATGATGATGAATGTATCCATGAGACACAGATTATGCCCCACTTGCATAAAACATTATATAAGGAGCATAACTCAAGTAAAGTAAAGAGATGCATCACAATTTTGTCCTTAATCTGAGTTTCATGGTTTATAAATCATCATGTATAATTTTTTGGTTGAAGCGAACTTGAAGTGAAGAGAGGAAACGAAAAATCAGCAATTTTCCTTAGTAAAGGGACATAACTTGAGAACAGTAAAAGTGACAGCATTCAAATTCAAACTTGATCTGTGTTTATATTTGTAAAAAGTATTTTGTATACGATTCATTACATTTGGTTGATACATATACTAAAGTTAAGAGAACAGAAAGAAAAAAAAAGTTTTCCATTTGTAAAGGGTCATAACTCTAGAAAGTGACGCCAACCGAACTCAAACTTGAAATGAGTTTGTAGTTATAAGCACTCTCAAAGTTTCCTAACTTTTGCTTCAGTCAAACTAGGGTTACAGAATTGAAATGTAAAATTCAGCCAATTTTCCATTTCTAAATAGATTAACTCTAGAAGGATAAAGTGATGCCACAAAACTTCAAACTTGATTTGTTTTTTGTGGTCATAAGCATAATGCAAAAACTAAAGTAAGAGAACTGAAACCAATTTCTGGACGCATGGATGGACAATCAGACAAGGGTAAAGTTTATTTGCTACGGTGTGGGCATAGAAATTAGTTTATAAACTATGTTGAAAGAATTAAAATACAATAACATATATGACATCAGCCATTTAACAAATATCAGATTTCAATACTGTGTATCAATACTTTTAGATCACAGCTGTTGATCTTTCTAATGGGATTTCTTTTCATATGGATCTTATTTGACTTTGTAATTTTGCATTTGGGATATAAGCATACTCTGCTAAATAGCATCAAAATTCATCTTGTCTGACAAAAGGCTATGCAAATAAGCAGAATTAACTGGAATTGTGAATGGATATAATATATCAACTTTTCAATCTCCTCCCCCTCCAAAATACTTTCAGTCAATCATACATTAAGTTTTTTGAAAAAGTCAGCTATGTTATCTTCTGTAGTTTCATATGCTAGATTTCCTATAAATGCTGTGAATGGTGCAACTGAAGGAACTTTATCCATATCTACATCAGGACCACGAGCTGATTTAGGAGCTGTCGGCAACTTGGATCTGTCTATCTTTGGCTTTAAAAAATCCATGTCTAGATCTGAAATGACAATTTCTATATTGCTCACAATTGAAGAAGAAATTGTCTGATCAAATTAATAAATAACAGCTGATACCCCTGAATGTATTTATAAACCAAAACTCAGAAACTAATATTGTGCTACAAAAAGGGACATATATTATCAAAGATGTGCTCTATTTACAAGTCTATTGAATTAACTATAGAGTAAATAGAAGGATAATAAGGTGCACCTTCATGCACTTAAAACTCTACTTGTACAAGATTTTTTTTTTTTTTTCCTTTTACTGATGGTTGATTGCTTTGTTAAAAGAGAATACTTGGACTAGAATTTTTATATATCAGCTTGCAGTGCTTAATCATTTGTTAATACCAAGTGCTGATTTCTCTGGCAGCCTACATTCATAAGATTTTAATATATGCAAATGTGGCATCTATCCCAATACTAATATTAATTATAATCTACTAATCTTTCCATTCTTGATGATCTATTCCAATGGTCACAATAAGGAATACCCTTAACAATAAACATTTAGAATTTTTTGGAATATTTCAAATTAATTTCAGTGAGATACTGGTTCACATCTTTCACGTTTGACATTAAAATATTCAATAATATAGATAACCTTCCATGTCATTGCTCTCCATCTCTGCAGCCCAATCAGTTCTGGCTGGAGGTGCTTGATTAGATGACCCATCTGCCAGAAAATCTGTCAGGGCCATCTTGGTCCCCTTTATCTTCTTTTTTTTACCTAAAAGATGAATAAGGAAAATCTAATGAAAAAATAAACATGTAAATATGTTGTGCTTGTTGTGCAGCAAAATCAAAAACAGGATTAAAATCAAATGATAGATAAGCAGTTGCTAATGAGCTCATTGTGTCATTACCACATTCTCAATCATCATTTTTGAAATTCTTGTGGTGTCTTTCAATGTGGTTCATAAGTGTTTCTTGTTTTTCATATGGATTGGCTATTGGCTTTCCTGTTTGATTTTTTTTACAAGTCATTTATAGCCTTACATAGCATGCTGTTCTGTGCAAGCCAAGGGTCTGAGTTGAAAGCTGTACTTCGACCTATCAGCCTGTGCCAAAGTGAAATTGTTTTAGGGTGAAAAACAAATTTGATCTTTTTTACTATATTTTCAATTAAAAAAAAAAAGTCTAACAGATTGCTTTTTTGTCTGACATTTTGTCAGTCAGACAGATTTTGGGATACACTAACCTTTAATTGTAAACTTATAACACATTGCGTCTTGGTTGGAGATGTATCATTGGCACTCATACCACATTTTCCTATTTAATGCTTCATGTATGCATATGATGTAAGTACAATGTATTGTACAGAGATTTTGGTGGATGATATTTTTTTATTTAAATCGAGATGATGAATGAGGAAATAGAGGTGAGCCTTCATTGGCAAAATTTATTGCCAATTACAGTCTCCTGATTAGGGGTCAATGTCACAATGAATGTGGATGAATCCCTGGCCACACTCCCAAATCATGTTCACTCATATTCATAGTTGCACCCTGTGAATGTTGACACACCCTTTTCAAGACAAGATTTTGAATTAATTTTTTTTTATCTTGCATTATTTAGTATACATTACTATGGTATAGAATAACGTTTTTTTTATATTGTTTAATAATAAACTGCTTTGTCAAGCCCAGCGGGATACAACGGGGTAGTCATATAAAAATAATTGAGTGACAATTATTTATATATTTTGATATACATGTATACATTGCACATCTGAACAGAAATTCATTTAATATTTCATTTTATTCATGAAAATAAAAATATATATTACTTTCATGCTCAAAATCTGTATCTAAGGAGCCAATACGTAATTACATTTTAAAGTCAACTTAAGACGTAAAAAATATCAACTGGTATATTAATAAAATAAACAGTGCGAACAGACCCAAGGAGCAAACAAACAGGGTGTTAATATGTTCTGGGAAGGAATGCAGACCTATAGAACCCAGAACTACCAAATAATGTATGGGGATCACACCACGAGTTGAAATCTTAGCAATAAAGGTGTATAATTGTGCCTAACTTGACTATCACAGTAGAGCTTCTTTCGAGTTTGGCAGATTTATACAACTTTATTGCCAAGTCTTTCAAACTCCTGTGATCGTCCCCTTTAACCCTTTCACCGATTGCTGCCCAGAGAGAAGCTACATGTACTCTGGAAGATGGCTTCCCTGGCTACTATTACTCAAGTGGGAGATCTTCATAATAAATGTCAATAAAACTTGTATGTAGTTATTTGTGTATTTATTTCATTCACTAATACCATGTTCACAGTTTTGTTTATATTTTGATAATTTTTTCTTCTAAATATTCAAATCTTTAAATTTTCTGCATTATCTAGGTGAAATTCTCAAAATTCTGCTCTTTAACACCAAATCGTAATCTTTAAAAACAAAACGGCAATTTTGTGAGGCTGTACACACTGAATGATGTCCCTTCCAACTGTTTTGTACACAATACGACATTTTATGTCAAAAAAAAGTATACTAGATTGGCTTCAATTCTTCCATATTCTTTAAAAAAAAAATGTTCCCTCATTTCAAATTCTCATAAATTTCCACTGATTTTGAACAGTTTTCAACAAACGGAAGTGCCATGTTTACACTTTCATCTGGGTATTCATCACAGTAAGATACATTGTAACTCATGATTGCACTGTTTTAAACAGGAATGTAGAAAAGAGGTATTCCAATCCTGGTAAAACAGGACTCATCGTCAGCTGTCTGAAGCGTGAAACCTAGGACTCATCAGCGAAAGGGTTTAAGGGATCCTCCCCAAACTGTCCATGTACACTTGGATCACAGGGGTTTGTTACAAAATAACTCTTAACGGTTATTTTCGCCATATTGGATAGGGGACAGATTTTTTGTATAAAGGTGACAATACACCTTATCGCTATTTAGTCCATTCTGGGTAAAACAGTCATTTATACAACTTTCTGTTTAGGTCACTGGCCGAAAAATAGAGGTCATCAGTAGTGAGCTGAGGGAGAAAAAACTTTAGAAAGTGATCATCAAGAAACTTTGATATAGTAAGATCCACTTTTTTGAAATTAAAATAGAAGTAAAAAAATATTTTGTTTGAAGTATTTACGGTAGTTTAAACAGGTCTCATTAAAAAGTATCATGCATGGTGAATTATTTAAACAGGGTCCCAGATAGCTTCAACTGGATGAAAAAGTTGTGTAATTTTAGAACTCATCTGGAATGGAATAAATGTGGTTAGGTGTATAGTATGAAAGTAATGGACTCCAGGGACAAAACTTAAAGGGAGCCCAGTCGCCCATGGCCCCCAGATTTTGAGCTGGGCCCCTAAAATTTCAGTTGAACATATAGAAACTAATTATGAAATATCTGGTCTGAGCTCCTAGCTTGGAATTCCCAAGTTTAGTCCCTGTAATGGAAATCCCTTGGGCAGTGTTGGGTGGGAATTGTTCTGGTGGTGGATCAAATTGTAAAGGACACATCTCCATTAATCCTTAGTGAGTGTACATGGATCCGCTGTACCCTTGCAGTCGATCAAGAGGTGCTTCTAAATTTGCAGTATCTTGAGTTCATACATACGGCTATGCATGTTTCAAGCAACGGCTCTATTTTAATGATGTTTTCCTGTATTATTCACACCAGTTTTACCTGCATTATGAAAATCTGCCCCCTATCCAATATGGCCAAACTAACCAGGAAGAGCCCTATTACCAGGTTAACAATCCATACGAACCCTGTTTTTTAGGGTTTCAGATGGATAGTAAACCCAACAATTGAAACAAACCCCTGTGCTTGGACCATATTGTCTAAAGTGGAGATTAAATAAAGGTTTTTTTTCTGGCAATAAATCAAAAGAACAACCATGCTAGTCAATATGGCCAAACTAACCAGGAAGAGCCCTATTACCAGGTTAACAATCCATACGAACCCTGTTTTTTAGGGTTTCAGATGGATAGTAAACCCAACAATTGAAACAAACCCCTGTGCTTGGACCATATTGTCTAAAGTGGAGATTAAATAAAGGGTTTTTTTCTGGCAATAAATCAAAAGAACAACCATGCTAGTCTTAATGTGACGGCAGATCTTGTTCGACATGTCAACAATAAACGAAAGGACACGTCCGACGTTCATAACCACATGGTACTGTCAGACAGTGTTTCAGAGCGAGATCGGTAGAATTTAATGAAATACACCGCATAATAGGAAAATGTAAGGATGATCTGTGAAATGTTTGTGACATTATGGTTTTAAAAAGGGGTCTGAATGTTTTTCTTTTCTCGGCACATGTTTCTTTACCCTGTGCCGCCATTTTGCAGTGAATAAATAAAACCTTATTTTTTATTTCGATCAAATTGAAACTTGTTATAAATTATTATGACAGATAATTTATCTTAATAATTTTATGATAAAATAGGTTTTGATAGATTTATGCATAAAAGATGATTAACATTGACTTTTTTCTTTATTAATACGAACTTCCGTTTGATGCGGAGTTTCACAATTTCGTCGCATCCGTCCACAATCCACGACTTGCAGTACGATCTTTTTTTGCAGAAAACATGGTAATTACAAGACGGTGTATGTTGAGTTAAAACTAACACCGGAGGAAAAATTAACCCTAAGTTACAATGACGTAGGCCTGTGCATTTTAAAGGCTCAATTTGGCTTGTCACAGTCATGTCAATTTTTTTTTTATCTCATCTCTTTGATATCCTAAGCTTCCCAGACACTTGTCTCTCTATAAAAAAAACCCAACTTTATACTTTAATATAACACAAGGTAACCAACTTGTATTCCAGAAATGACACTTGGTAAGATAAGTCACGAAAAGTTTGGTATTCCCTGTATACAGTGTAAACCCCAGTTTTCTGGTCTTAAAAAATGAAGTCCCCTATTACAGTAGAAAATTCAATAAAAAAAAAAAAATTGGGAAAATTTCCCGAATTTTCTCATTGTACAATGTTGGTCTAATGAACTCAAAATCATTCAATTTTTTTTTTGTCGCGAATTTGAATATTCCAGATAGGCGCAGAAATCTACATCCATTTCTGGTCCTGTTTACATGAGACTTTGAATAAAATGTATATCTATCAGTCTAAGAAAGGAACTAAATACTAATTCATTTAAAAAAAATGTTTGTTATTAATAGATGTTACGTGATGACTGCGTTTCTTTGTTTACATTGCATATGACATCATTACTTAAATAACGTCACAACTAAAATCTCTAACAACAGAACCAAAATTGGAATCGTTACAGTATTTTCGTTTCTCTTTTTAACATTGTTGATTTAAAAAAAAATCATAGACATCGTCCCCATTCACAGGTAATTCCTGCCTTATATTAATGACAATTGGGAATCAAATTCAATGAAGAAAAACTTTCAGTAGAATTGAACATATAAATTCAGTTATGTTCAGTTACACCTGGATCATGCAGCTTTGTCAATTAATTCCTTAACAAAAGATTTCTATGTTTTTTTTGAGTTCTAGAAAAAACAAGGCTTCACTTATTCATGTTTTGCTGTTCCTAGAATACTTTGAGTATTTACAATTTCAACTGATGCAGTTATCATGGTTATCACATAAGACATGCCCTTTTGTAAATTTCATGCCATTAATTGAAAAATAATAACTGGATTTGTTTACACCAGAAATCAGGGAGGTTACCAAAGCAGGGTATTCACATATCTATATCTAACATTTTGTGACTTGTGCCCAACCTGTTCGAAGTCGAAGATAAAAGTAGATTGATTTCAAAACACGATTCAGACCATTTTTACTCAAAGATTTTATCCTTTAAACAGGAACAGGGGTAAAAGACATGGCCAATCAAGGTGCACTCAGTGGGTTGAAAGATGCTTCAGATTTTTATTTTCAAATATCACATTTGCACACAATACAAATCGTGTGGCAGCCGCAAGGCATTATTATATTTTTCCTTGATTCTGAATCATATAGAGGCTTCAATGCAAAAATGCCTTGATTTAGAATGCTTGTGGACTACAGCATCGGAAAGGTATGAGAAAAAAAACAATGCTCCTTTACTACAGCATTGGAAAGATATCACCAAAAACCAACTTAGCCAAAAAAAACAATTTTGGACAAGAATGTCCAATAAAAGGAGTACAAATGTTGGTCTGGTAAGGACTGATTTCAGCCTCAAATTTCAGGTTCATCTGACAAAAGATTTTGACCACTTTTTAAACACTTAAGTGTCTATTTCAATTGATTCAAGTAGTTTATGTGACAGATTTTAACTGATTTAGTCATAAAAACGATCCAATTCAAGCTCAAATATGAAAAATCTACCAAATATGCCATTTAGCATGACTTAATGGTGCTACTACCCGATATATGTGCATTGTATTTTCAAAAACAGCCCATAATTATGTAGCAGAAGCATTCTTCTGTCCAATAAATAACTAAAAGTTTACATTTTAATAATTTTGTAAAAATGCTATATTTTGGGCCCAAAAAGGGGTCTTATTAATTACTGGACCTACTCCTTTTTCCAATCACAGCATTTTACCGGGTCAGTCAGAGGAGGGGAAACAAACAATATTTTATTTTTGGCCTTGTACACAGTTCTACAAGTTGTACATACATGTATGCTACTTTTTCCGCCATAACGTAAGATCACACAAGTTCCAGTAAACTTTGACAATTACAGTGTACAATCGTGATAATTAAAAAAAGATTGATTTCATAATTATACAGTTATTGTTGCTTGATGTCAAAAGGTGTTTTGGAGCAAATCTATGGTTATTTGGAGATAAAATTCAACCAAATACCAAAAGTACACGTCCTTTGGTTTTTTTTAGTCTTTGTTTACTCCTTGGTTTAGATTGTTATTGTCATAGTCCAAAGAGTCTGAATGACATTGACAACAAGGGAAAATTTTAAGCAAATTAGTTAAGAGAACTTCTGTTCTCAATTCTATTCATAGAAAAACTAAACATCTAAACATGCTAAAAGGCTTAAACTTTTTATGAAGTTACACTTTTTATAATTAATTATTCAGGGCAAGATTAATGATGCAATTTGGCTGTTGTGTGTTTACTGTTACTGTTTATGGCTTCTTTATTTGTAGGATACCAAGTTGGGTATAAATGAACACCATTCAGCTCAGATATTAAATTTTCTGAGATTTTCTAGATATCAAAGAGGTCAGAGATTAAGAGCAGTAGAAATGTGTTTTGAAGAATTGAAGACTAGCAGGTAAGCTCTTGCTCTTGTAAGAATATAGGTATTATTAAAAGTAAATTGATCAAAATATTTTATTAATTTTATTATTTATATCTATCACAAATACTTGTTGTCTTGAACTAGCTACAATGTATGTTGACTAGGAATTTCTGATGAGTTGAAGTTTTCACCTGGTCCTGAACTTTGTCCCATATAAAGATATGTATTTTGACTATGGTCGACTCGAAAGCATTTAAAATTCATTATTTATCTTCATCTTATACTCATATGTCATAAAATGAGCTAGAGATTTAAATGAATTGAAGAGTTATACTGACAATACACATGTAATTAAATTTCTGGACACTGACCACCGTGTTGTTTTATGACATGATAAATAATAAGTGATACATTGTTATAGTTTATGAAGATTCATTTAAAATGGTTAAAAAACAATTAACCGTAATCACACGTTTACATGAGTTTGGATGTGTATTAAATGGGAGTAAGACTTCCATTGGTGATCATCCCCAAAACTACTCAATTGGCATCTTTAATCTTTTTGTATTTTCTTGTGCAGAAAAAGATTGAAATCTATTTTTTTTAATCACTTGTATATATTTCGAAATGAACAAATTGTCAGCTTTACATAACTTAAATAATACTTAGATTGATTGAAAATTACTCTCTTGGGTAAAATCACATGAGACTTAAAAGTGTTTTTACAATAATAAAAGATCATAACATACAAATACATCGATCTAATACCAGAATATCATCCCCTTCTCATATTTATTCTGATTTTTTACCTTAACAAGCTTGGCAAAATAAAAGATAAAGATGGAAATACATTATCACAAGCAATGTTATCTCTGATTTAGATACATTTGTACATGTGAGAATAATTGTTAAATTATAAAAGTTCCTACTGAGTACATGTACATCTTGTATTTTACAGACTTGATGAGACAACTTATACTATAGATGAGGTGACAGATATGTTAGATGGCTTGTTGTCTGTGGTGAGAGGAGAGGTGGAGTCAGAACTTATCAACACTTCTCATACAAACATTTTGTGTATGAGACAAATGTTTCAGCAAGCTGAGAAATGGCATCTTAAACTTGCAGCAGATATTTCAGAATTAGAAAATAAGTAAGTTATAGTGATTACACTTTTAAAGGCATGCATTTAATTATCTACCATTTCACTGCAGTTTTACGTAGATACTATATATAATTAAACAATTCTGATAAAATTCCCGTTTTATGCGACCGCAAAAATTGAAGATATTTTGGTCATTTATTGGTATCACACTGTCATCGTCTCATCGTCGTCGTCCGAAGACTTTTGGTTTTCGCACTATAACTTTAATATAAGTAAATAGAAATCTATGAAATTTTAACACAAGGTTTATGACCATAAAAGGATGGTTGGGATTGTTTCTTGGAGTTGAGGTCCCAACAGTTTAGGAATAAGGGGCCAAAAAGGGGGCCAAATAAGCATTTTTCTTGTTTTTGCACCATAACTTTAGTTTAAGTACATCTATGAAATTTAAACACAAGGTTTATGACCATAAAAGGAAGGTTGGGATTGATTTTGGGACTTTTGGTCCCAACAGTTTAGGAATAAGGGGCCCAAAGGGTCCACATATAAACTTTGTTTGATTTCATCAAAAATTGAATAATTGGGGTTCTTTGATTTGCCAAATCTAACTGTGTATGTAGATTCTTAATTTTCGGCCTTGTTTTCAAATTGGTCTACATTAAAGTCCAAAGGGTCCAAAATTAAACTAATTTTGATTTTAACAAAAATTGAAAACTTGGGCTTCCTCGATATGCTGAATCCAAACACGTACTTAGATTTTTGATTATGGGCCCAGTTTTCAAGTTGGTCCAAATTAGGATCCAAAATTATTATATTAAGTATTGTGCAATAGTAAGTAATTTTCAGTTGCATAGTATTCAGCTAAAGCAAGAAAAAATTGCACAGTATTGTGCAATAGCAAGAAATTTTCAATTGCACAGTATTGCGCTAAATCAAGAAATATCTAATTGCACAATATTGTGCAATAGCAAGAAATTTTCAATTGGAGTTATCTTTCTTTGTCCAGAATAGTAGTTGAATCAACTTAAATCATTGTTTTATACAATATACAATGTATATTCACTTTTACAACCAACTGATAAATTAAAACAATCTTTACCATTTAGTGATATTTGTCCATTTGACTTCTATATATTTGCAGAAAAAAAATCTTAAAAATTCATTTTTAAAAATTAATAATTTTTTTCTTGATCTGTGTTGATATATAATACATACGAACTCTGACTATTAATTTCATAATTTTGGGTCAATAAATAAAAGTTTCCCATTAGGTCTCTATGTTAATTTTATTTTTTGAAGTGTTGATTACCTGATGGAGTAAGTATAAGTGGTGCAACGGCCTTCCAACCAAAACAAAAACAACATACATGTGCTTTTAAAGTTTGTTTATTTGTACCATGTGACTTTACCAATTTAAATATTAAAGGACACCAATGAAATTAATCATCACTTCAGATTATTGTTTTTATATCATTATATAAGTTGACTATTAACTATACACAAACTTTTCATGCTTTTAGCATGGTGAGTTACATAAAAAGACAAAGAGGCTCTGAAAAGTGTTATTAAAAAACAGACTAAAGTTAATATACATTAAGGTATTCATTAATGTGCAAAATGCACATCGCACATCTAGGAAGCAATTACATGACATGAAATCTTATTTTGTTTGTTGGTCAGTACAGGTCTTCTTTATATTCAAATATACAAAGTCACATGGTACAAATAAACAAACTTTAAAAGCACATGTATGTTGTTTTTGTTTTGGTTGGAAGGCCGTTACACCACTTATACTTACTCCATCAGGTAATCAACACTCCAAAAAATAAAATTAACATAGAGACCTAATGGGAAACTTTTTTATTTATCGACAAAAAATTATGAAATTAATAGTTAGAGTTCGTACGTATCATATATTAATATATATCAAGAAAAAAATTATTAATTTTTAAAAATGAATTTTTAAGATTTTTTTTCTGCAAATATATAGAAGTCAAATGGACAATAATAAGCACTTTTTTTACATTTAAATATTTTATGATGTATTTAAATGAGTTGTTATTGTTGCAAACTCCATTAGAAATTTGAATCGAGATCAGTTTTGGAATTAATGAAAGAGGGACGTGAAAAAAAATTGGGGGGGTGGGGGGTGGGAGGGATAAATTTTTCTCATTTCAGATTTCATAAAAAGAAAATTTCTTCAAACATTTTTTTGAGAGGATTAATTTTCAACAGCATAGTGAATTGCTCAAAGGCAAAAAAAAATTAAGTTCATTAGACCACATTCATTCTGTGTCAGAAACCTATGCTGTGTCAACTATTAAATCACAATCCAAATTTAGAGCTGAATCAGGCTTGAATGTTGTGTCCATACTTGCCCCAACCGTTCAGGGTTCAACCTCTACGGTTGTATAAAGCTGTGCCCTGCAGAGCATCTGGTTTCAGTTTGTATACATCACATTTGAATAGTGTTTATATTCTTGTTGTTAATGTCCACAAAGGATTTCTACTTGCAAGAAAATATTTTGATAGCAGATAGTAAATCTCTAGTTGTGTGGTAACTTGGTTCAAAATCTCAGATAGTAGATATTTAAAAAAAATAAAAGGAGATTTGGTATAACGAGACAAAGATCCACCAGAGTCAAAATGACATGAATGTAATCAAATAAAGGTTTGCCTTACATTAATGTCTTTCCATGCATAATATTTTGACCCTTGAAATACAATACAGATCATGGGCATAGTATAATGTTTTTTTTTCAATACATGTAGATGTTATTGTTTTAGTTTCTATTCATTTTAAGTCTCCACCAGTACTTTAGTAAGTAGAACAAACAAAAAAGAAAAGTACTCTTTATTATTTGACTAACGTTTTGTTTATAAATTGTAGAGACCTTTTAGAGAACATTGCAGAATTTGAAGAAGAAAATTTTAGAGGAACGAAAAGAGATACCGATTTAAATAGTGTATTGAAGAATGTTAAACTAGTACCATTAAATGAAACAGGAGGAACATCATTATTACACATGGTAAATAAAATGTTTTGATTTACGTTAAAATTCATTTGAATTGATGTTAATTCACATGTTGCAGTAATAAGGTATGCTTGATATCTTTTTATACGACCACAAAAATTTAAAATGACAGATCGTTGCCAGATAATAACTTTAGTATAAAATAATAGAAATCAATGACATTTAAACACAATGTTTATAACCACAAAAATAAGGTTGTGATTGATTATGGGGGTTATGGTCCAAAAGGTTTAAGAATTAGGGGCCCAAAGGGGCCCATACAAGCATTTTTTTAGTTTCAGGAGAATAAAATGTGTATAAATATTTCAATTGCCCTGAAAACACACGGCAATGTTAAATATCATAAGTAGAATTTATTTTAAGGGTTATGGGGCAAACAGTGTAGAAATTAAGGGCCAAAAAGGGGCCAAAACAAGAATTTTTCTAGTTTCAGGGCAATAACTTGTGTGTAACTGTATGGATCTCTTGATATTGTACCACAAGGTTCCATATAAAAAATGGAAGGCTGTGATTGAGTTTGGGGTTAATTTCCCCAAACATGTAGGAATAAGGGTTAATTAAAAGGGCAAAAAAGGAGCATTTTTCTAGTTTACAGACAATAACTTGTGTTAAGATGTGTTGATCTCACTGAAATTATATTACAAGGTTTCCTACTACAAACAAAGGCTGGAATTAAGTTTACCTTAAGTGTATGAATCTCTCTGAAATTATACCACAAGTTTCCATACTGCAAAGGAATGGGTATGGGGGATATGGCTCAAATAATGTAGCAAATAAGAGCAAAAAAGGGGGAAACCAAGGGTTTTTCTGGTTAAAGGACAGTTTAGACAATATAAAAGCAGTGTAAGGGATGTAACCCAATTCCATTTAAAAAATACTGTTATATATATGTTTGATTACCTCCCTTACACTGCTTGAAACTTATGATTTAAGAAATGAGATGATTAGCTGTATTTTTTTTAGAAGTTATTATTAATTAATATTGGTTTAACATGTTTAAACCATGACTGTAGGACATTTTATATTTTGATATTTTCTGATGTTTTTAAATGAGTAGTTATTGTTGCAAACTCCAAAAGAAATTTGAAGTGATATTTTTTGGGGGATAAGGGAAAGAGGGAGGTGAAAAAAAATGGGGGGAAAGGGGGGGGAAATAAGAATTTGTTGGGGTGGGGTGTACAAGTTTTCTCATTTCAGATTTCAGAAATTAAAAAGAAAAGTTCCTTAAATATATTTTTTAAGGGGATTAAAATTCAACAGCAAAGTAAATTGACCACATTCATTTTGGGTCAGAAACCTATGCTGTCTATCAACTATTTAATCACAATCCAAACTCAGAGCTGAATCCAGCTTTAATGTTGTGTACATACTATTCAGGGTTCAACCTCTGCAATCGTATAAAGCTGTGCCCTGCAGAGCATCTGGTTAAACAAGGTATCTCGTACATATTTTTAAAAGTTTTGAAGAGGTAAAGAGAATGAATGTTAAATAAAGGCAACAGTAGTGTACTGCTGTTAAATATATATAGTCATAAATCAGTTAAGTGAAAAACAAATACTGTAAATACAGAAATTAATGCGAGGTTTTTATTATTGCGAAAAATGCGAATGAGTTGTTAACGCAATAATTTAAACTCGCAATTTGAAATATTTAATATGAATTTAACAGGATTATTATCAACATCGTAAAAAATAGAATCACATTTAAGTCTAAAATGACAACATCGCAATAATAAATGCACGCAATAATTTCTGAATTTACAGTAATCATTGAACTCCAATCATCTTGCCTTTGCAAAAGTGTTTTCTTTAAATGATAAAATGTAACAGTTGCTAACTCTGGTGTGACATTATTTTCAGTTATATCTAAAACAATTTTTATTTTTTATTGATTAGATTAAAATAGCTACAGAATAGTTTAATTTTTTTGCAGAAAATTGAAGAGTTAGAACAAGAAAATTACAAATTAATGAATGAGAATATGAAAGCTAAAGAAAAGTTGGTTTCACTAGGAGGACAGGTAATTGTAGTATATGTTTCTTGAGAGTCAGTTTATTATTTGAAGCCTCTTGATACATTTTTCTTTTCTGACTGTTAACTAAGTCCATTTGATAAAGGATGTATACTGATTGATATTTTTGTCTTAAATACACGATTTTTTATTAGTTTAAATAGGCTAATTTAAACTAGCTTTCAGTTTTAAGCTGAGTATTCTCAGTTCTGTACTGTGTCTTTAGTGTTTTTGTGTTTTTTGTATTGATATATTGAGTGAGTTATTTCCTGATGTGAAAGTACTTTAATTCAAGGGTAGCAATTTTCGTGGTTTGAGCTATATTTACACGTTCGTGGATTTGTAAGTTTGTGAATTTAAGTTTTGTAAAATATCAATAATTGAAAAATTAAAGCCTTAAGAAACAAAGGATTGAAGGAAATTGCAAAGTAAACAGGGCTTATGACATTTCCACAGATTTTTCAAATTGTCATTCTTTCATTTGTGCCAATTTCATTTTTTCATTTGCGCCGATTTTAAATTTGCTCCTTATTGCATTTGCAGTTTAACACAGTTGATTAAATACTTGTACATGTATTGAAGGTATATTGGTAAAATAGAATAGATGAAATCACAAGAAATAAATATATTAGATTAGTGTTGCCTATAAATACTCGGCAAGAACAGATTTATGATTTTAATGTTTTCTGTTTTTTATGAATTTTAATAATGTAAATATAGTTTTAATTTGTAATTTTAGTATAAGCAGAGTGATTTTATCCAAGGTTTTTGCTTCTTTATTTTAAAGTATGTGAACGTAGTGCATTTTAACTGACTTATCCTGCTCGAGATTCTACTTCCACCTTCTCGTGGTGAGCACAGGACAACAGTCATACAATGTATATATAATATAACATAATAATATAATAAGATTAATGAAAAATAACATTCACCTGTAATTTACCTGTAAAAAAATCGGTGCAAATGAACAGAAAAATCGACGCAAATAAAAGAAAAAATCTGTGCAAATGAAATGCAGATCGGCGCAAATGCAAAACACTGAGTAAACATTGACCTGTGTAAATCGTAGTGATAACACTAATTAACCCATGATAACAGATTAAATACCATCAAAGGTGTTAATTAGACCATAAACATGTCACCTAAAGAAAACAGTAACATAAACAAATGCTATAAACACCTCTTGAATTGTCAAATAATTCTTATCAAAATCAAGCTCAGCATGAAACTATTATTTCCCATCAGTACGAGAACTATGAGGATATAAAATGAACACTTTATCATACTAGCATATCGATCAATACCAGAAATCTGACTTTCATCGATCAAAAATAGTTTTTATGAGAATTAAAAGATCCATAGTTGTAGTTAAGGTTATTAAAGATTAAATGGGTATAATTCTGCATGCGGTTGTAGATTTGTGACTGCTATTAAAGTATTCTCAGATTTGGCGTTATTCAATATATTCTCTGGATCATATCAGTAGTCAAACCTACCGATGGGGATCTTGCCATGTCTTGATTTGGACAATGGTTGTTTTATTTCGTAGGACACTTAAATTCGTGGATAAAGTAATCCACAAAAATCGGTACCCCTTGAAATTAAGTACTTTCGCAGTAGTTTTTATATCCCACTTAGAGGTGTTTTTTTGGTATGTGCACTAGTCTATCCATTCGTTTGTCCATTCATCATGAGTAATAAGATAGATCTATATATATATATATGGTACATTTCTAAATTTTTTATATTTCCTTCATTTGACTTGGGCCTTAGTGTTCAAGTCATGTGATTAGGTCCATTTTCAGATAAACAGTAGGTCAACTATGTATGGTGTTAAATTTTTTGTGGTTTGGTCTGTTTTTTAAGATACTACAAGTAATAATTAAGTCAACTATATTTGTATTCAAATGATTTTTAGGTGTACATGTCTGTTTTTATGCCCACATAAGATAGAAGAGGGGCATTATGTTTTCTGGTCTGTGCCTCCGTTTGTCCCTTTGTTCGTCCATCCGTTCATCCTGCTTCAGTTTAAGTTTTTGGTCAAGGTTGTTTTTGATGAAGTTGAAGTCAAATCAACTTAAAACTTAGTACACATGTTCCCCATGATAGGATCTTTCTAATTTTAATGCTAAATTATAGTTTTGACCCCAATTTCATGTTCCACTAAACATAGAAAATGATAGTGTCAGTGAGAAGTTCAGGTTAAAGATTTTGGTCAAGGTAGTTTTTGATCAAGTTAAAGTCACATTGACTTGAAACTTAGTACACATGTTCCCTATGATATGATCTTTCTAATTTCAATTCCACATTAAAGTTTTGACCCTAATTTTCATGGTCAACTGAACATGGAAATTATAGTGTGAGTGGGGCATCCATGTACTATGGACACATTCTTGTTCTAGTCTTATCTGATCTTAACCTCATTGTCATGGTCTGTTGGTCAGAATTGAGTTTTGTGTTAAGTCTTCTTATCAGATTCTGTAAGAAATAAGTCAACTATTTTGTATCAAAATTGAGAATGGAAATGGGAAATATCATATGTCAAAAGAGAGGGGAAAAAACTGACCAAAGAGCAGATAACAGCTGAAAGCCACACATGGGTGACCTGGTTACACTGAGAAAATCCTGCACCCTGGGCATGTGTAATGTTTTCATATCTAACTGGCACTTTCGTCTGAGATCTGACCATTCCCTCATTTCGATGGTCAACTCACTTGGCAAGCCTTGCTTTTTTGTCTGTTTCTTAATTACCGGTAAATATAAGTTTGTACAAATAAATTTTATATTTTCCTACACTGTTCCAATATTGTATATCTATACAGGTAAAATCCAATTCATATACTAGCAATTTCTATGGCATCTTCTAGTTTTATATATGTTTCTTGCATGCATACTTGAAAGTTTTAGATTAAAACTTCTGCTTCATGGTTGACAATTTTAATGTATTACATAATAACAATATTTCTCACCTTTTTACAGGCTGCAATACAAGAACTAGCTTCAGCTGTAAAATCAAGTGGAAAGGTAAATGTTACAAAATAGAAAAGTTTTGATGATTTTCTTATTGAGAATTTGTCAAAACAGTAATGAAAATTTTCCTCACTGGAAATATTGTCAAAACATTTAAGTCCTTTGAGGTTTAGCAAAGAGTTTCAGTACTGATAATGGAATATATACAATGTATTTACTTTTCATATCCAATTTTAGGTACATGAGAATGTTGTAATTTAAAATGAAATATAAATTATTTTCATAGATGGCTAGTGTTCAAAAGATTCCTCTGTTATATGTCATTGTCCTCGACTGAAGTAAAAACATATTTAGTCTATAGATTGGTAAATATGTCATTTGTCTGATTGGAATTCTTTTTATGTTTGAATGATAACTTCCTTAGATTTTTATGGTATTAAAAAATGCATATTTTATCTTACAGGTTTCAGAAAGTGAACTTGAAGAAACAAGAGAGAAAATGGCAAAACTAGAGCTAGAGCTAGAAAAGGTAGTTTTAAGTTCGCAAAAAAAGTCTAAGTTTGAGAATTACAAATATTTAAGTCCTAATTTCTTGTGTGGTAGCTGTATTTTTATTTCATATGTTTCAATAAATGAAAAAAAGTTGTCTTATTGTGATTAGAAAGCAAAATATTTTTACAACCGCTGCAGACGGAGGTACAGTTTTTGACAACTACTGCCATTAATTGTTCTTTGCAGTATCATTCAATCAAACACAAATTAAAATGCTTCAGGGTTAGTTTGTCATAGTTGGCACAAATATACCTGTCAAAATAAGCAATGTAAGAAAGAAATCTGATTTAAAAAAAAAACTTTTTTTATTGCATGCATAATTTTCACTTTGTTTTTGCGGCACCTACATAAATGTGAAAATTTGACCAGAGTAAATTTCCCTGTCTATTCTTAACTTATAGCTGTTGAGAAGATTTTAACATAAATCTTAACTAATGTTACAAATGTAGATTACACAAAATTAATTGGTCAGCTCATTACACTCTGAAGGTTTTAAGTGTTGATCAAATGTTAATAAAACAAAATGTGTATTGTTTGTATTTTTAGAGTAAGAAAAGTAGTCCTTCAGCAGGTGATGTGGACAATGACTTGGTATCTACTAAACATGAATTATTACGGATTAGAGAAATGCTAGAATTAGCTGAGAAGGTAATAATAACATTCAGGTTTTTCATGTAGAACTTAAGATAGTAGAGGTACAACACAATCTTCTGCATGATCAGAAGGTATATAAGTAGAAAAATGAACTAGATGATTTATTATGGTAATTCAATGAATTCAATCAGATACTGTAAATTTAGAAATTATTTTGAGGTTTAGTTTTAAAGTGCCAGTCTGCCTAAGAATCAGGCAGTGGTGAAAACATGACCAAAATACCCCACCCAATTTGACATTGATTTCAATTTATTAAATGTAGTTATACACAAAAATAACTTTCATTTCTGTTTTCTGTTCTGGTAATAGAAGATACAATTTGGTTGCACTAGAAATTTACAAATAAGGGGAGATAACTCTGTAATTTGCTATCATTCTAACCAATTTTCTAACCAAGTTATTTGATATTGCCAAACACACATAAACGAAAGACCAATTATTTTTAACTGAGGATGATGATTAGTAATAAATAGCATGAATAGCTCGGTGGGTTTTTTCTGATCATGTTTTGATTTTTACCTAAATTGCCTGATTCTTACAAAGACTGGCACTTTAAAATGTGAATATGCAACTGATTGAGTATAGCAATAATAAGAACCTGCATATAATTTAAATATACCTGTATGCAGATTTTCTAAAATTACAATAACTAATTCACACAATAAGTTCTAAATTTACAGTTTGAAAAAGGAAACTATTGTTGTTCCTGTTCTACATCTAGACCTGTCGTCAACCTTAATTTCTTTTCCTATGTCTAATAGGTAGTTTAGCTCTATTGTTACTTCATTGAATTAAAAAAAAATCATTCATGGCATATTCTATATACAAGAACATGAACTCTTTAAAGAAAGGACATACAGTGCACTGAGAGGATAAGAACTTGCATTCCAAATTATTTAAGACAATTATATGACTCCATGTAGGAATATAGTTAAGGTACTTAAACTGTCTTCCAAAAAAAGGGAGTCAGCCTCAAGTTTAATAAATACTTCATTGGACCACAGTTAAGATAGAGTATATTAAGTGGTCTACAATCATTTAACATAGCAAACAGATTTACCTAACAGAGCATTATAGTCTGTTACTGTTTAGTCAATGTACATGTATATTGCTCTTGTGCTCAAAACAAGAAAGTTAGAAAGAACAAATAAATTTTTACACATATCTTTACCAAGAACTTTTATAGAAGGTCCGAGACCACAGTTATCTTGCAGTGCATTTTTTTTTAGACAATAAATGAAAATTTAAAAAATACTACCAGTGTGTTCTCAATAATATTTTTACAGTGTGTTGTACTACTTTTGATACAAATTATAAGAAAATTTCATCAGCTCTAAGGGAGCTACCATTTGATTTTTATGGGGGGCTAGGATGAAAAATTTTGTCCTGCATTTTTTTTTAGTTGTAATCTCTGTCCTGCCTTTTTATTTTTCACTCTATCCGATCCTGCTTTTTTTTTTTTTTTTTAGTTTATCCTGATTTTTTTTTACATAAATTGTCATCCTGCCTTTTTTTTACTCAAAACTCCTGTCCTGCCTATTTTTTTCAAATTTCATCCTAGCCCCCAAATCACCACTTTACTTTAAAATTCATGACCCAATTTTTTTTTAAAGTGTCATTTAACCCCCCTACTTGCTAGGTGAGGCATAAAACATAGAGAAATAAATTTGGAAGTGGTATAAAAAGAATTGTCCACACTAAGGACTATATTCATGGACAACGAAAAAATCAAAGGACAATAACTGTGGTCTTGGACCAGAACATGTTTAACACTGTCAAAATAGTGACTACTTTTACAAATTATTTATAGTTATATTTATCATTTCCCAGAGTGCAATTTATTATTTAATTATTTTACAGGAATTGGAGAAGAAGGTCAGCCAAACAAATCCATTTAGAAATTTAAAGAAGATGCTGGTTTCTAAAAATGATCAACTAAAACAGCTGCGGAAAAGATTATCAAAGTAAGAAAAAAGTATCCTTAGTCATATGACCTGTTATACCCTCTACATAGTTTAAGTTTATATTAAGGTAGATTGCTTGCCAAGATAGGAGGAGCTTGAGTGTTTGATACCTAGCTGACTTTTAAATTTGTGTTATCATAATAACTGCTATCAATAAAGAAAGTCTGACAGGACCGAATTGTTTTGTTCAGAATGTACTTTCATGTACATCAAATTTGTCAGATGGCATCTATAGGACTTATTGCTCTTAAATGAATCTTCAAGATGGCAAGGCAAGACAGAATCTACAAGTCACAGTTCTGAAATTGTCACTCAACTCATTTCTTTCCCTTAAGTGTTGATTTACACAGATTTATGAGTAATATTGCATATTATTTTGAATATTATCATAAAAAAGCAAAAATGATCAGCAAGTTCAGATCTTGAAACAGGTAAGCATAGATGAAATAGTCAGGTGTCTTCAGGTATGATAATTATAGTGTCCAGTAATTGTTGCTAGAGATACACATAGACCCAGGCAAGACCACAGACTCTTTGTAGTCTCTAGTTTAAACAACAGGTTTTTACTTATTCAATTTATCTTGCAGCCCCCTATGAACAAGTAGGGAAAACTAACCTCACTTAACCTGCAGTATATGATAAATAGAAATATGATCAATGATAAATGAGTGTGTGTGTCAAGTATGCCTATAATGGAATTAATTTTTAGTTTAAACATATTTTATTAACTCAGAGAAAAATGGATTGAACACAAGTAAGGCATACTTATGAAGTCCGCTTCGAATGACAAAAATTTACAATACAATATTAATATGAGCATGCAATATCAAAATTAACAATATTTTACGAGGTCTATCAATTGAGAAAAAAAATGAAACAGAAATAAATGTAAACATTGAAAACGATGATTATGATGATAATGATGACGTGGATGAACTGTAAATACATTTTTCTACATAACAAGAAATCTCTCAGACCTTTTTATAAATTCAAATACTTGTTTGAATATATTCACGTTTTGTGCATACGAGAGGTTTCGGATTACCAGATGTAAGTAACTTAACATTCAGTATAAGGTCATCAGGAAGCCATCTTAGATTGTTCATCAGAATTTCTCTCTGGTGTGTATATAAAGAGCAGTCAAAAAGGAAATGGTGTACAGTCTCAATGTAGAATCCACAAAAGCAAGATGGATCAGCAATTATATTGACTCTAAACAAGTCATAGTTCAAGCAAGATGAGTAGCATCTGAATTGTGTTAGAATCATATTTAGTTTCCTCGGTCCATATAGATAGTGTTTAGGTACATCTTTATTTGTGAAATTCAACCTTTTTAATTGGATTTTAAACTTTGATATTGAGTCTGATTTTTAAAGGGACAAATAGGTATGATTCCATAGGTTAATAGTTGATGGTATAAAAGATTCTTTAGTAAGAGATAATCTACAAAAAGGAAAAATGATGTCATTGCCATTTCTCAAGAGATATGCAGTTGGGCTCTGTACACTAGGTGGAACAAGTTTGCATAGATAATCTGGAGCTTGGTTATGTTAAATGTTGAATTTTCGTCATTTCATACAGAATTTCAGATTTTGTAAATATAGGCAAACCAGTAACTACTCTAGCAGCTTCTAGCTGCAAACTTTCAAGTTTATTAACATATCCTATCCCACAATTATTCCAAACTTCAGTTGCATATTCAAAAATTGGTCTTATAAATACTAAATAAACTTTTTCTACAAAGTTGATACTGAGTTTTCTCAGGATATTTGAATGTTTCGTAACACTGATAATCAGATTATCTATATGACAGTTCCACCGAGCATCAGAGCAAAATGTACCCCAAGGTGTTTGTGACATTTTTTTTTATCATTTAAGCAGAATTTTAGAATGGGCACATCTTTATTTGAAAAATCATTATTTCTGTTTTGTCTAGATTAAAAGACATAAGCCACCTCCGTGACCTTATTTATTAATTAATTTCTATACTTTTTAGGTATGAAAGTGTAGCAGATGAAGATTGAAGCATAATACAGCAATAACTCACTTTTATCATTGTGTTCATAAATGTATATCCCTTTAGCAATTATGCTTTATGAACAATATGTGAAACTCTGGTGTCCTTTAGTTTTATTATTTAGGATCAATATATTTGTCATTAATACATATATATTATTTGTTTTAGGTTATTCATTCAAACTTCTGTTAAAATCTCTTGAGTCATATCTTCTATTTCAAGTATAAATGCACTAGATACAGTATTGAACTTTAAAAGATCTGTTTATGAATTCTTAACTTCCCTTTCATTGTTCAAATGGATAACAGCAAGGAATTACATACCTTGATTACAGGAAAACTTGTTCATATAAGTGCAAAAATACTTTGTTTATAGATATGATTTTTAAACAATTTAGTTAATTTGTTAATAGATATATAGATTAGAAAAGTCCATACAATAAAAGTGAGTGTTAGTTCACGTCTGTCATATTTGTATTTTTTAAATTATTTTGTTATGAATTAGGATGTGACTTTATCTCACTCAAATTGTTGCAATTTTTTCATGTCTGGCGACATTTGAACCCAACAATATGGTATGGATTCATCACATTGTTAAAAGTCCTTAGTCGGCCTATATTCTATTACATTTGTACTACCATTCAATTTAACTCTGATTGATAGTTGTCTCATTGGAGATCATACCACATCTCATTTTTATATTTGATATCAATTGTAAATTTGTTATGGTGTTTAAATAGTTAAAAACATTATAGCAGTTGTTTGTGTAAGTTTCTATTTCTACTATCTTTTATACATTGTAAGGTTGTAATTAATTTGTGAATATCATTGACTACTGTACTCATATATTTAAATTAATTTCTGTAGTATGACTTAAAGTTATGTGTTGATATTGTAAAATAAATAGCCTTTACTTTCTGTTTTACAAACTGTATAATGTATAATAAAGAATTTTTTGTACAAATTATGTGTATCATTTATTATGTACTTTTATCAGTGTATCACCCTCTGCTAACTAACGACCTAACTTATGTACAAATTAATAAAAGAAAACAGGAGTGCACACGCTGAAATGTCTCACCTTCTTTACTAAACATTGATATAATGTTAATATTCCTAAATAAAAAGCTTTACTACAAGTATCACATACAATCAACATGATCGAATCTAAGAGAATGAGGTCAAAGTCATATAAACCAAACGAGAAATACATGTACATCTTACAATCATTCAAAACACTACAGTTGACCTACTGCTAAAAGTATCTAAGAAATAGACTTAAGTTAGGAAACTAAGCATTGACCAATGGACCATGAAAAATGATGTCAAGGTCAGATGAACCATACTAGACAGATATGTACTTCTTACAATCCTTCCATACAACAAATATTGTTGACCTATTTCTTGAAGTATAAGAAAAACATACTGAAACACAAAAACTTTACACAGAGCAATAAACCATGAAAAAGAGGTCAAGGTCAAATACAACCTGCCAGACTAACATGTATATCATAAATATTTCCATACACCAAGTATATTTGACCTATTGCATATAGATAGTATAAGAAAAAAGACCAAAACTCAAAAACGTTGCTTTGACCACTGAACCATAAAAATGAGGTCACCGTCAGACAACACCTGCCAGTTGGACATGTACACCTTACAATCCTTCCATTCACCAAATACACTAGACCTTTTGCCTATAGCATGAGATATGGACTTGACCACCAAAACTTGACCTTGTTCAATGATTCATGAAATGAGATCAAGGTCAAGTAAAAATTGGCTGACAGGCATGAGGACCTTGCAAGGTACGCACATACCAAATATAGTTATTACAAAAAATCTTAACTTTTTTTTTCAAGTAGTCACTGACCTACCTAAATGAGGTCAATGACAATGGACTGACACTTCGTAAAGTGAGGCATCTATATACAAAGTATGCAGCATCCACGACTTCCACCTTCTAAAATATAATGCTTTTACTGTAAGAAGTTAGTTAACGCCTCAGCTGCCACTGGATCACTATCCCTATGTCCAGCTTTCTGTGACAAAAGTTGCAGGCATGACAAAAAAACAAATATATCCCACAGCAACTGAATTACAGGTTACTGACTTGGGACAGGCACATATAAAATGTGGTGGGGTAAACATGTTCTGGACACATTGGGCAGTAGATGCTGTATTCTTGTGTTTTAAATTACTTTGATAGTGATTTATTGACCTCAACTTATTGAATCTTGTATAGATAGCTAGTTCCTGGAGAGAATGTAGCTCAAGTTCACATACCATGGTGATGTTTGTTGTAAACTGAACAAGTTGAACTATATGCTCACTAATTATACTTCCTTTTCAGTATTTGGTAAACAGGAAATTGAAAAGGGCATTGAAAGATGAATGTTGATACCAAATATAAGGGTGCTCTGAACTGAAAATATAACTCAAGTTTCATACATGGTCATTAAGGGTAAGAATTTATTACCCAGTTGATGAGGTATGAATGTGAAACATAAAACCCTTAAACAAATTATAGGAAGCTCTAATACATGTTCAAATTCCCTTGAAAAATGCAACAACAATTTAAATATGGCCATTATGTGCTAGAATTTCTAAATATTATGGTCACAATAAGTTGAGGAGTAATGAACCATGATAAAACCCATCAACATAGATATTGCATTTCCACATAAAGCCTGATACCAAATTTCAGAAAACTTTATGTGTTGTACCTGAGGAGTTATATACAATTTCGACAGACAGGCTGACAGACAGACAGACAAGGACAGACACTACTTTGGAGTGAGGGTATAATTAATAAGACCTTTTTTTCTACATGGAAAAAAACACTGATGAAATAGCATCACAAACACTTAATTTACGTTGTTTTATTAAACATTACAGAAACTGCTTGTTGTTTTAATTTTTTTATTGTTTATACAATTAATTTAAAAGGATATCCAGGCTGCTCATATGTATGCATGCTACTAAAACTTCACAAACTTTCACACATTTACTTTCACCGACATAACATTATATGCTCATTCCACACTTACATTTATACTTCATTTGCACATTTATATGAACAGAAATGTATACAACCTTCAAAATAAAAATTGCTGAGGCATGAGCATGACATTAAGTTATGACTGACTATAGGTTATTTGCACTTTTATGAGAATGGATATCTTTTCATTGCAACTAAAATGAAATTAATAAATTCTCAACCTTGAAATATTGCTTCATATCAACCTGTTGGTATTATATACAACAGCTATTAAAATTTTTCAACTATTAAAACAGATATCACAATAAAAGTAGTTAAGGCATTTGTTTTCTTTAAGATTCCTGTTACATAATTTACATCAATATGTATAATCATGATTAAAAAAGGTACAATATTAAAGTATGTTTAAACAACCAGAGACTTCAGGTTTAATATAATAAACAAACAGAATATGATAATATTCAATATGTCAACTTATTTTTCTTCAAAATAGAATAATAGTATATATGAATACAGATATATTATAATATATAGACAAACATTTCTGGATTTCATATGCTATGGTAATAAATTTTATTGGGACATAATTAAATCTGTTTTGTTAACAAAGTTAGAACAGATCAAACTGTATTTCTACCTTATATTGAAATATTCCAAAAATTGAACTTTTAGGAAAAGCACTATTCCAAAGAACTTCTGCTACCACCATTAGACTTTACAAACAAAGCAGTGATTTGAGTAGACTCACTAGAGGTGTAAACAAACTCTGTAAAATAAACATTTTTTACACCTTAATTGTTCTGTTACTGAAATTTAGTGTCATTTATTTTGCAGGTTATGTCTGCAATTATTCACTAGGCAATACAAAAAATTCAATAACAAAATATAATAGGTAATGACGATAAATGTTTGAGTGTACGAGTCAATTGTAAATTTGGAGAAGACATTCCTAATTTGTAAAACTTGTATCGGTGATATTAAATGTTAGTTATGTTGACATAAATTTACATGATGATGAATTGCGAGTAACATGTATAACAAATATTATTGTCTTTTTCTAGATCTTGATTAGCAAAAATATCTTTTTCTGAATCCTTGACTAACATTATAAGTTTTTCCTGATGAATAACACCACATAATGTGTATATTTGTAATATCTATAAATAGCCATTCAGTGGGTAGGAGTTTGACAATGAGGTCAATACATTTTACTTCAGAGATAATTGATGAAAGTTATTTTTATGCCGATCTGTAATATTTGATATAATCTCCATAATAAAATATGTATATGGATAAGCAATACAAATAAAAACTCTTTATTTCCATTTACCGGTATTCTATATAACAAATTCTAGGTGTAAATTATATGGTATCTGATATACCTTTTCCTTTCATGATTAATAATTCTTTGTATTTATAATATCCCTGTTACTAAACCCAATACAATCTGGCAAGTAGTATGGAAAGGATTAACTAGTTTTTCCAAACATGCAAAAATCACTAAAAATTGTGCAACTTTGCATTGGACATGGCATGTTATAAAGTTTGATTTTTTTCTTCTAGACTACAGGATTCTTTTTTCAAGGAATATACAAGGCATTATTCTTATGCAACAACTGTATTAAAATATTTCAGGTTTTATTTTTGATTATTTCCACAGAGTCTTAAAAGCAGAAGTAAACTAACTTTTTAAAGTATGAATATCTGCAGCTAATATTTAAAGTAATTTTTTTCTTTTTATTTAAGTACAACAAGATGTCTTAAATGAACATGGATTGTTTCAGTGACATATATTTATTGGTAATTCATATATTTTCCCTTTGATCTTACTGCCTAATATTTTCGAGTATTAGCGTACTGGCTGTATCACTGAAAATATTAGGCAATGCAGTGAGTGACGTCATAATTACCGATAAACAGAATAATAGGTAGTTTCATTTTTGATACTGACTATATCATGTGAATATCTTAACTCGCCCTAACGGGCTCGTCTAAGATATTCAACATGTCAGATATAGTCAGTATCAAAAACGAAACTACCTATTATTCTATATATATCATACCATAACATCAAATTTTAGAGATACTTAGTAATGCACTGAAAAGAACTCAGGACCTTTTCCAGATTATGTAAAAAAAAACCCAAAAAACTATCAACTTGGTTAAAATTCTTGACTTAGTACAACTATCAAAATAAATATTGATTTTAATAAATATAAAAAAAATTATAGATAAAATCACATTAAAGATATGCAGTAAAAGGGTTAATATTACATATTTATATGATTTGTCAGATTTAGTGCTGAGAAATCTGTTTTTAAAGGTGTCATTTTCCTAAGAGCATTTTAATATAACTTAGCTGTTTATTTAGGCTTGACAAAGTTAATGTTATTTTCAAAAGTGATTAAGCAATAAAAGAGACTAGTTATAAACAATAGCCACTATTTGGCCCATGACCTGCAGAACTAACTTTTTGGGTAAGGCCTCGACTCAAAACATCAAGATAAAACAAGAGGCTCTGAAGGGCCTGAATTGCTCACCTGGTAAAAACATGACATGTTGATATTTATGTTTACCATTAACTGTTACTGCAATCAGTTCTGCTTTTTATAATTATTTGTAAATCTTATTCAGTGATATTTTTGTACAGATTGTATTGGTGATAATTTTTACTAACTTTCTGTCAAACTTTTGAAGATAATTGGCCATGTTTTTTTTTTCTTGTTAAAAAACTTTTTTTTAATGGAAAGTTTATGGAAACTGACAATTTATTATCTCATATGTTGACTTAGTTAAAGATTTTATTTACCATTTCAATTTCTCTCTATCTTCTTTTCTTTTGGATAAAAATGCAAAAAAAATGGGTACTATTCATCATTCAGTAGTAATAACTCCTACAATGAGGTGGTTGACAATTTCAGCCATGTTGACCTATTTGTACGGTTTATTGTGTTGAAAGTTTTTGGTATTTATTTTTTACCTGCAAAATTGGCTGAGTAATTTAAACCAAAATATACTTTAAAATGCTGATCAATTTTATCCATGTAAGTTTTGCTCTAACTGCTTTATTGTTGAGATGTAAAATATAAGCTGTATTTCACAACATATGCTTTACTTTTAGCATTACCATCCATGTCTATTGATAGATCAAACCCCTGGTTACAACTTTTACATTTAATATTCTAAGGAACATTCGAGTAAAGTTTGATGACATTTGCTCTGACAGTAGTTTCATAGATTTTTTAAAGATTTTTTATGACAACAGAGGCAGACTACTTTGGCCAATGCCAATTGATGGCAAATGCTTTATTGCCTTATAGGTCAAGTGAGCAAAAAATGAGGACCAATTTTCAGTTTTGCTATGTTGTGTCAAATGGAAGAAATTTAAAGCAGAAAAGCAAAATGCAAGACACAATTTGATAATATACATAATGATCTCTGATCAATCTAATTAAAAACTGATCTCATATCACTGGTGTTTTCTGATATTTTGCATGAAGACATATCATGGAGGAGCAATGAGAGATGAAGAGTTTAATTAAGTCAATATCTGACAATCTAATGTCTTGTGGTCATTTGAAGGATGTTTTTTGATACAATTTATTATTCTTTTTTACTTTTTATATTCAAGGGGCCTTACACGTGGCCTAGTCATACCTCCTCCTTTGTGGTTTATATTACTGATATTCATTGACATATATAACTCATCTTTTCATCTCACTTTGGACTACATCACATTTGATTGTAGCTTCAAGTGAAATTTTAGTAAAAGTAAAACAAAATATTTCCATTGTTTCTTATCCCTAACTTAAAAGAAACATAAGTGCAGAATATCTGTCAGTTATCAGTAACCTTAAACAATGCATATCATAACATAAAACTATCTAACAATAAATGCAACATGCACATTATTGAAAATATTACAGAAATTGTTGTTTTGCTGTTTGAAATTTTAAGACAAAATTGCACATAACGGTTTCAGATTTGAATGACTAACTTTACAAAGAGTTTTATGAAACAAGCTAAGTTCTTCTCCACAAATGAACAAATGAAATCTCAACTTATGAGCAATTAATGATAATAAATAAATGAATAACTATACAACCTTTCAATAGATAATTGCACAATTTTGCACTGACCCCTGACAAATCATATAATACTATAGGACTTTCTCATTTAATCATACATCAACCCTGAAAGTCAAAACGTATTATTACTCCTTTATTCAACACAAGATATTTTAAATTAAACACAAAATAGACTTTAGACTTAACCAGTTGAAAGACTAGTTCCTACCTAAAGTAGGATTTTTTTTTATTTTGTTGAATTTCTAGTAGTTATTTTTTTTTTTTTAAAAATATATATTTAATCACAACATTCTGAATGAATATAACATTAAGTTTTTTATAGAAAAATGTTGCATTTATCACAAAATCCTTCCTAGGTGTTGCACACAAAAAATGTACTTGTAATCACACCATGAATCTTATAAAGAAGGATTTACTTAAGGAATGACTGTAATATTTTTTTTGTCTAAGGAGAAATAACAAACAAAATTTGTTGCACACTGAATAACGCACGTAGCGGGTTATTTAACAGTGTGCACCTCATTTTTTGTTATTTCTAATAGACAGAAAAAGTATTACAGTCATTTCTTATAATTTAATTCTAAATTCCATTTTAAACTGTAGAAAACCATGAAAACACATTGATGACGTCACGGTCACATGACTGTATTTTGTCTATGGGATAATAACAAAATAATGTCAGCCATCAGATGGCGCGTTACATCCAAAATTAAATTATTTATATATAGCAGTACACCAGATGAGTTTTATAAGAATATACCTTGATAATAAGTTCAATCCTAGAGGCCTATTTTTAATAAAGTAACTTACTCAAATAGGTTGTATACATTTTGTATTAATTATTTGTTAAATTAAAACACAGATTTACCTAAATGTAGACACCTCCAATAAAAATGAGATTTCTTAAACAAAGAATTTTGACATTGACATCCTCAAGGTTAATGTATAATTAGATGACAAATTCCCCATCACAGCACTTTATGATTGTTTATAATTGAGTAAGCCTAACAAACACTATAACAAATCAAATAACACTGGCAGGCAATTTTTCAAAAACATCATTTTTTCCTGCTTGAACACTAGTTCGTCTCCGTGGCAGTGTTGGATTTTCAGGACATCCATTAGTTGTTAATAGTTCAACACATTCTGATGATCCAGAACTCTTGGCATACCATAATGCATTTCTACCTTCATGATCAACGACCTTCACATTGGCACTATACTGTAAAGACAATTATTGTAACTTATTAGATATACAGCTCTTTTTTTATTGTAAACAGGGGCTTTTAAACAGTTACTACAATTTAACTTTAAGACTGAGTATCATAGTTCAGCAATTTTTACTACTGGCACCCTGTTGAAAACTCTATAATATTGTAGATAATTAACAATTTTCTCCCATGTGTGGTTTCATTTGTTGTTTTTTTTAGGTATGGATGGGGGTATACATAATAAATAAATGTTATATTCTAAATTCTTTTCCTGCAAACTAACTTATCGGCAATTCGTATATTTTCCTTTTTATCTTACTGCCTAATAATTTCCAGTATCAACGTACTGGCTGTATCTCTGAAAATATTAGGCAATACATTGTGTGACATCATAATTACCGATAAACAGTATTATGATATTTTGTGTTAAGAATTGAATACTTCTTTTTGTAACTTTATTGAGGTGTAAAAGCATTGACTAAAGTTAAGTTGTATGAAGTTTGGCAGGGCTTCATTGTAAAAATGTGTGCAGGTCAACGCTTTCACAACCCTGTAAAATTACTAAAAGAAGCATTCAATACTTAAAATAACATTGTTTTGCTATGATCATGTAAACACAATTTCTACCAAGCTTATCTTTTATTTACCTGTGCACTTAATTGTGGAAGCTTGTTTCATTATGAATGTTACATTTCATTTGGAAATGAAAGTTAATTTCAGAATGACATGAGATTGCTGTTAGCGAATCAAAACCAATCAAAATAATGTATTATGATGAAGCATACAAGCAATGTAATTATCAGTAAATAATAACTAGACATTACAACAAAAGGCGAACCTAATTTATAAGTCAACATCATACATTGATGGATCAAAACTAGCTGCAGATCAGCAGACAATACAACAAAAGTCTTCATTAGTACAATTTTCATCTTTTTCTAAGCAGCTATAATTTTGTCAAAATTAAATCAACCAGAAAAGGACACAAATGTGACCAAAATCAACAACAATCTACAAATACATTTTTATGAAATTCTATCCAAGTAAAAGAAATGTAATTACAGGAAAAGTAGTCAACTTCAACAAAAGTCAATCTCGATCTGTTAGGCATAATAATGCACTTGTTTGCCAAAACTTCTATCATTATCTGCAGGTAAAATGAAACATTTGAACAGAGTCCCCAGAGTCCCAGTGTTAGCACATATTTTATGCTTCCAATGAGGGCAAAAGTAAAAAAAAATTGTAAGGGTTCCACGGAACCCAGTGTCTCGCCTACTTTTGCTGTAAATTGCAGGCTTAACAAAAATGAGGAAAAAAATCAATAAAAATATTCCTCTTGATACTATCTTATGATTGTAAGAAGCTTCTGTCCAAGTTTGGTAAAAATCCAGCATAGTTTATGAATCTGATAAATGTTTTGAAAACTGCAGACTGTATGTAATGTTAACTGGAAGAAAATCTAAGTCCATTTAAAAGTAAAATACAGAAAAAATGGAGTTATCTTTTTACAAAATTTACTTCTGGATACTATCTTATGATCATAAATAAGCTTCTGTCCAAGTTTGGTACAAACCCAGGATAGTTTAAGAAAGTTATAAAAAAATTTAAAACTTTAACCACAGAGTGAATGTAATGTTTCCCTGCAGAAAACTAAGTCCATTTAAAAGTAAAATACGGAAAAAATGGATTTATCTTTTTACAAAATTTACTTCTGGATACTATCTTATGATCATACACAAGCTTCTGTCCAAGTTTGGTACAAACCCAGGATAGTTTTAGTAAGTTATTAAAATTCTAAAAACTTTAACCACAGAGTGAATGTTATGTTTCCCCGCAGAAAAAACAAAGTCCATTTATAAGTAAAATATGGAAAAAATGGAATTTCATTTTTACAAAATTTACTTCTGGATACTATCTTATGATCATAAATAAGCTTCTGTCCAAGTTTGGTACAAACCCAGGATAGTTTAAGAAAGTTATTAAAATTCTAAAAACTTTAACCACAGAGTGAATGTTATGTTTCCCACAGAAAAAACTAAGTCCATTAATAAGTAATATACGGAAAAAATGAAATTTTATTTTTACAAAATTTACTTCTGGATACTATCTTATGATCATAAACTAGAGGCTCTAAAGAGCCTGTGTCGCTCACCTTGGTCTATGTGCATATTAAACAAAGGACACAAATGGATTCATGACAAAATTGTGTTTTGGTGATGGTGATGTGTTTGAAGTTCTTACTTTACTGAACGATTTTGCTTCTTACAATTATATCTATCATGAACTTTGCCCATTAGTAACAGAGAACTATATTTGGTAAAAATTTACATAAATTTACCAAATTAATGAAAATTGTTAAAAATTGACTATAAAGAGCAATAACTCCTTAAGGGGTCAATTGACCATTTAGGTCATGTTGACTTATTTGTAGATCTTACTTTGCTGAACATTATTGCTGTTTACAGTTTATCGCTATCTATAATAGTATTCAAGATAACCAAAAACGGCAAAATTTCTTTAAAAATTACCAATTGGAGGGCAGCAACCCAACAACCAGTTGTCCAATTCATCTGAAAAATTCAGGGCAGATAGATATTGACTTGATTAACAATTTAACTTCTTGTCAGATTTGCTCTAGATGCTTTGATTTCATAGTTATAAGCAAAAAACTGCATTTTACCCCTATGTTCTATTTTTAGCCGTGGCAGCCATCTTGGTTGAATGGCCAGGTCATCGGACACATTTTTCAAACAAGATACCCCAAAGATGATTGTGGCCTAGTAGTTTCAGTGGAGATTTTGTAAAAGATTACTTAGATTTATGAAAAATGGTTAAAGATTGACTATAAAGGGCAATAACTCCTAAAGGGGTCAACTGACCATTTTGGTCATGTTGACTTATTTGTAGATCTTACTTTGCTGAACATTATTGCTGTTTACAATTTATCTCTATCTATAATAATATTCAAGATAATAACCAAAAACAGCAAAATTTCCTCAAAATTACCAATTCAGGGGCAGCAACCCAACAACCGATTGACCGATTCATCTGAAAATTTTAGGGCAGATAGATCTTGACCTGATAAACATTTTTATCCCATGTCAGATTTCCTCAAAATGCTTTGGTTTTTGAGTTATAAGCCAAAAACTGCATTTTACCCCTATGTTTTATTTTTAGCCGTGGTGGCCATCTTGGTTGGTTAACCGGGTCACGCCACACATTTTTTAAACTAGATACCCCAAAGATGATTGTGGCCAAGTTTGGATTAATTTGGCTCAGTAGTTTCAGAGGATAAGATTTTTGTAAAAGATTACTTAGATTTATGAAAAATGGTTAAAAATTGACTATAAAGGGCAATAACTCCTAAAGGGGTCAACTGACCATTTCGGTCATGTTGACTTATTTGTAAATCTAACTTTGCTGAACATTATTACTGTTTATCTCTATCTATAATAATATTCAAGATAATAACCAAAAACAGCAAAATTTCCTCAAAATTACCAATTCAGGGGCAGCAACCCAACAACAGGTTGACCGATTCATCTGAAAATTTCAGGGCAGATAGATCTTGACCTGATAAACATTTTTACCCCGTGTCAGATTTCCTCTAAATGCTTTGGTTTTTGAGTTATAAGCCAAAAACTGCATTTTACCCCTATGTTCTATTTTTAGCCGTGGCGGCCATCTTGGTTGGATGACCGGGTCACGCCACACATTTTTTAAACTAGATACCCCAATGATGATTGTGGCCAAGTTTGGTTTGATTTGGCCCAGTAGTTTCAGAGGAGAAGATTTTTGTAAAAGCTAACGCCGGACGACGGACGCCGGACGACGGACGCCAAGTGATGAGAAAAGCTCACTTGGCCCTTTGGGCCAGGTGAGCTAAAAAGCTTCTGTCCAAGTTTGGTAGAAATCCAGTGTAGTTTAAGAAAGTTATTAAAATTTCAAAAACTTTAACCACAGAGTGAATATTTGTGGACGCCGCCGACGACAACGGAATGTAGGATCGCTTAGTCTCGCTTTTTCGACTAAAGTCGAAGGATCGACAAAAATCTTATCAACTTTTGTATAAATATCTTCCTTGTAAGCATGATGTGCATGAAATTATTATGTGTTATGGATGGAAACTCCATATCCTTTGTTTTTCTATTATGAAATCAGTTTCAATATTATTTTTCATACACCTCTATTTTCAAGGCAACTGAATTTTTCAAATAGACTCTTTTAAAAGTAAGACCTACAAATCTAAGCTGTAGGTGTGAGAGTGCTTAGAATGCAATGTTCAACAAAAATTGCATTTCACAGAGACAATTTCTACTGTAAAAATTTGTAAAGGTTCCACGAAACCTGGTGTCTCGCCTATTTTATAAAACTAATAAATGTTTTCGAAACTTTAACTGCAGTATGGAGGATATTTTAAGAAAGTTAATACAATTTTTAAAACTTGAATCACAGTATGAATGTAATGTTAACTGGCAGAAAAACTAAGTTCATTTTTCAGTAAAATATGAATAAACAAAAATGAAAGATTTCAAACTGACCAGACATTGCTGATATAAATTTATGATAAAAACTTGTTGATAAAAACAATCATGCAATAAATGTAGGTGTGAGAGTGCTTACAATGAAATTTTCTATATATTAAGTATTCAATTCTGATAATTACATACATACAAAAATATATACAGAAAAATTTGTTAAAGTTCGTTATTTCATGGTTTAGCATATCTGAAACATAAATAAATATGAAATAACGAACTTTGACAAGTTTTTCTGTATATATTTTTTCTTCAAATGCACTGTTGTGCAGATGTCATGAGAAGCAAAACTAAACATGAATATTGCATTTAATAGAGAGAAAAAATCTAAGTTTGGACTGCTTCATGTTTGTTTATTTACCGATGCATGTAACAATAAGATAAACAATATTTGAATTAATTGTACTAACCCACAACAGTAATTGTACAAACACAACATTTCCTAAGGCTGCAGCAATGTGTAGTGCTGTCCTTCCATCATCTTTACTGTATGGAGAGTTGATATCATCTGAATGACTATGGCCTAATACCAGTATTATGTTTCGTATATCTTCACGTACTAATGCATCTATTAATTGCTGTAATTATAAAGCTAAGTTCCTGAGCAAATGAGATGAAAACATGAAAAGATGAACAGACATAGGTAAGGCACTCCATCATCCAGAGAGGAGGTATATAAGAACATCAAAACTCATCTTCTGTGGATATTAATTTGTGGGATACCAATTTTTGTGGATTTTGTGGGACAAGGTAAACCACAAATTTAATTTTTCCCCAAAGTATGAATTTTTTAATGTTTAGTAAGCAGACTTTTGGAAATCCATTTAATTAAATATTAGGATATGTAAATTCTCACAAAGAAATATATATCAATTATCAGCTTTATTATCTACGAAAAAACTAACATCTGCTAAATCCAGATGCTCCGCAGGGCAAAGCCTTAATGACTAGAGGTCGAACCCTAAACAGTTGGGACTAGTATGGACACAACATTCAAGCCGGATACAGCTCTGAATTTGGATAGTGTTTAAATAGTTGACAGGTTTCTGACAAAGAATGAACTTGATTTTTTTTATTTGCCTTTGAGCAATTCACTTTGCTGTTGAATATTAATCATCTCAAAAAACAAAAATATTTGAAGAAATTTTCTTTTTAATTTTTGAAATCTGAAATGAGAAAGAAAGATAACTCCAATTTATCATTTTATGTTGGCAAGTTTCCAATGGAATTTATTAATAATAAAGTTTTTGGCAAATTTCCAATTTACATAATTTAAAAGCAGTTTAGGTGTGATATTCAAATGAGTTTATATTATCAACCTTATACTGCTTTTAAATTATGCTTTGTACTTAAGTAATTATCCATTAACCTGGAAACCCTTTTCCGTCCTTTTTTGTACCTCATTCCTTATCGGTTTGAACCATAACTCCCAAAGACAATTTTTACCATCCCTTTGTGGAATTCAAATATCCGAAATCTAAATACATGGTTAGATTCAGCATATCAAAGAACAACAATAATTCAATTCTTGATGAAATCAAATAAAGGTCAATTTTGGACCCTTTAGACATCACACTGGACCAATTTGATAATTGGGCCCAAATACCATATACCTAAATACATGGTTAGATTCAGCATATCGAAGAACCCCAAATATTCAAATTTTGTTCAAATCAAGCTAAGTTTAATTTTGGACCCTTTGGACCTTAATGTAACCCAATTTGAAAACCGGACCAAAAATTAAGAATTTGAATACACGGTTAGATTTGGCATATCAAAGAACCCCAATAATTCATTTCTTGATGAAATCAAACAAAGTTTAATTTTGGACCCTTTCGGCCCCTAATTCATTGGGACCAAAACTTCCAAAATCAATCCCAACTTTCCTTTTGTGTTCATAAACCTTGTGTTTAAATTTCATTGATTTCTATTTACTTATAAATACTAAAGTTATTGTGCGAAAACTAAGAATAATGTTTATTTGGGCCCTTTTTTGGCCCCTAATTACTAAACTGTTAGGACCAAAACTCCCAAAATCAATCCCAACCTTCCTTTTATGGTCATAAACCTTGTGTCAAAATTTCATAGATTTCTATTTAATTTAACTAAAGTTATAGTGCGAAAAACCAAGAAAATGCTTATTTGGGCCCTTTTTGGCCCCTTATCCCTAAACTGTATGGACCAAAACTCCCAAATTCCATCCCAACCTTCCTTTTATGGTCATAAACCTTGTGTTTAAATTTCATAGATTTCTATTAATTTTAACTTAAGTTATAGCGCGAAAACCAAATGTCTTTGGACGACGACAGACGACGACGCCACTGTGATACCAATATTCGACATTTTTTTTTCAATTTTTGCGGTCATATAAAAAGCTATTGCTTTTCTGCATGTTTAAGAGAAATATTAATCATAATTACGATAAATTCTTCTGGTCCTTAAATAGATATAGGAAGATGTGGTGTGAGTGCCTATGAGACAACTCTCAATCCAAATAACAATTTAAAAAGTAAACCATTATAGGTTAAAGTACGGCCTTAAAGCCTGGTAAGATCAAATATAAATACCTGATTTAAAGGAATATCTACATAAGGAGCTGGCGGTAGAAATTCTTTAGATTCATATTTACATCTTATCCATCTTTCTTTTTCTTCTCTGAAATACAAAATTGAAGTCATCTATACTGTTCACATGTATATTTAAACATTTAAATGTTGACACAAAATCATTTTTAACTGAACATTTGAAAACAAGATTGAAATGACATACATTATAAAGTTTTACATTAAAACATATATTTCCATCTTTTGCATTTGTAGCTGCTATCAAATAGGCAGAACATGGTGACATAAGTCAAAGTTCCACTTTTCCAATAAAATGGTTGGATTATTGAGACCCCAATTGTACCTTTCCATAGATTCACCTGATAGTTGCAGTGGCAAACAATTCTGCCAAGTTTTAAAGTTTTCTGTCACTGGCCACACAGTAGTTGTGTGCACAAGGTGTCATTGTTACATAACTCTAAAATATGCTTTTTTGGTGTAGATGTTTACTATCATTACAGTATTGTAACCTCAACTCATTATTGTTTTCCATTATCAACACCAACACAATTATTGACATTGGCACTGACCTTGATGAGGATGGTGGGACTTTAGGTCGACCTTTTATATTGGCCTCCCAAACACTGTTTGCTGTACTGTTCCCTATGGACAGCATTACTCTCTGAAGATCAGGTCTGCAAAACAAAACAACTTCACAAGTGTATCTCCCACAAAGTCAGAAAATTTAAATCACTATCTTAAACTGATCAATTAATAGTAAAAACCAAATAAACTTTTAATTTGTGAAGTATTTTTCTTAGATCTTTTTACTTGGTATATATTTATTTAATGTATTTTTTTCTCAAACTGTTCAGAACACAGCAAATTAATTATATCTACCAATAATAAAAAAAGTTCTCTAGGAAAGATCTACTTTACATTAATATTAACCAGTTTAACATTTACTTTTTAAAAGAATACAAATTACATATAATTTCCTTATTTTAGTCGATGAGTTGCTTCTCAGTTATGTATACCTCACATTTCTTTTATTCGTACAGCATAATAATACTTACGGCCATTCATCTAAATCTAAAGATCTAACTCTAGATAAATGTGTTCCCAAATTTCTGTGGATCCCTGAGCATTCTATACAGATTAAAGTTCCCAAATTAAGACTAGACCAATCTGGGTCTGAAAGAAAAAAACCAGCAATGAATTCACATATTAGTAGTAAGATTGGGGAAATATCTGATATTTAATATGTGATATTTTCATAATGTTTAATAATTGTATGAACTGGGTTATTGGTGATTTGTCAGTATTTGAATTTTTCAACAAAAAAAAGGAAACTTAAGTTCTTTCAATACTGAACAAGTGTGCACATGCTGAAATTACTCACTTGCTAATTTTGTTTGTATCATAATTGAATAATATTAATGAGGTCAAGGTCAGATAAATCCTGCCAGACTTATGTAAATTATAAAAATAAATTATGTCTTTGAGCTGATAAACAAAACAATGTCATCCAATCAGAAGACACATTACATGCAAAGTCAAATTATATGACAATAAAAAGTCCCATCTTCAGGGGAAATCATATCAGAAAATTTTCCAAATAAACTCACAAACAAAAAAATTCCAAATGAAAAATTGATAAAAAAACCTTCTTTTTATTCAATTATCACAACAACAGTGTACACATTACTTATATGATTTAAAAAAACTTAAGAATAGTGTGCAATACTGCAATATGTTAAAAATTTTCATTTGGAAACTTTCAAATAAAAATTCTATTTATAGGAAATTTATAGGCTTCTACTGCTGTCGTCTTTATAAACCTCATTCTAATCAAGCAAAGAATATCCAAGTTATCATTTGTTAGTTTTCGGATACACAAGACATATAGAGAGAGGGACAGAAGCAAGGACAGATAAACAAAATATCTTTGTATTCTCAATTATGTTGGGTAGTATATAAAGCTTTCAGGGTGATCCGGCTATATCAAAGAAGAAACAATGTTTAGCATTCAACTTCATTTGTTACAAACACAGCATTAACCATTTCCATGCAAAAAAGAGATATAAGAAGATGTGGTATGAGTGCCAATGAGACAACTCTCTCACACAAGTCACAATTTGTAAGAAAAAAACATTATAGGTCAAAGTATGGTCTTCAACATGGAGCCTTTGTTCACACAGAACAGCAAGCTGTAAAGGGCCCAATGTCTTAATATATACCTGATTTCTTACGAACGTAATTCAACAAATGTTATAGCCATTCTAAACAATAAAAGCTGTTGATGAATATTCATCAAAAGCTACCAAAGATTATTCCAAAATAAAAATGGAAAATCCAATTTATTCCTCTTTATATAAATTTGCCTTGTCTCTGTTTTAGAGTGTAAGAACACAGTACAATTTAAATCTATGGTTCATTTATTTTAATTCTGTAGCAAATTGTTTGTTTTACCCCACAGCAAAATATCTTAAACAACCAGTATAATCAACATGTGCAGGTGTTTCAATCAATGTATTATTTATTATAATAAAACACATTAAAATAACTTAAAGTTGGTAAAAGAATTCATATACTAAAATTCAAGGGAGGTAACCATTTTTAATATTTTGACTCTAGCAAAAAAAAAGAACTATTACTTAGAATTCCCAATATAGATACTTGAAATAAAAATACAACTTGTAATTTGTACTTACTGGGTGTCCCACAGTCAGCACAGACCTGATTTCCACGCACCCCCCGAATCGTCTGTACACCAGCAGGATCAATTGTTAAATGTTTCTTGGATTTACTACTTTCGTTACCCTGTAGGCAGTTGAGTATTTGCTGTTCTATTGCATTTACCCATTCATCACGTTCCTAAAATAAAAATCATTGGAGTTATAAACATTTTATTGTTAAAAGGCATATACAATTAATGCTTTATAAGACCGTAAATCATATAATAACAAGATTTAATGCTAAATAAGACCTTATATCATATGACAACTCAACTAATGGCTAAATAAAATTCTAAAGCAAATAATTATAATAAATGCTAATAAAATGCTAAACAACACCATAAAGCATTTGAAAACTAAAATAAATGCTAAAAAAACATCCTTAGGCATATTATAACTAGAATGATTGCTAATTAACGCCCTAAGGCATGCATATATTATATGCATATTCTGGACAAGACAATTTAAATGAGTTATAAATATATCCATCTCTTTACCAGATTTCTATTCTTCAATTTCTATTGTGCTGGCTCACAAACTAACAGTTTGAGGTTACATTATTCTGACTATATTCAAAATATATTGTTTGTTGGAGCCAGTTCTTAATATTTCATGTTCTAAAAAGCAAATGATTACATAGAATTTTGTAGTTATCTTATCTAAGAATCTATATAGTTAAAGTACTTACATTGCAATCAGTAGCTTCAAAATGCCATTGCTTATTTTCTAATGAGATAATCATAAATTCATAGCCATCTGAATCTGAAAAATAATATCAAATAAGTTTTTCATTATAGATTAAAATAAAAAAAAAAATAGTGTATTATTTGGTGAATGTTCAAGTCCCATGTATTGAATGTGCTTATTTCTAATTCATACAGCAAAATGTATATGAAACAAGACTAAATACTGAAAATTTACCTTTTACAACAGAATTAACTGTTTACACAGAAGATGTATCACATATGTAGCTTTGTTAGTATAATGCAAATATTGACATTAAAATAGCAATACATTATTACACATTTATCCCCAACATTTATTTTGAAATGGTCTGGCTTTTGTTATCAAACCGTAAGAATTTTGATTGGATGAAAAGATTATATCTACAATTTTATCTGTTTACAAGTTTGCTTATAAAAAAAAAAAAAAAACCCACATTTTGACCCCATCAAAATACAATTCAATCTTGACAGAATAACTATCAGATACTTTTAAATCCTTTCTTTTTTACCTTCACCATCTCCAGGACCAAAATTTTTAATACCACCACTTTTCGCTCTCCGATGACGTTTCTTTACATTGGGTGTCTCTATTTTTGAACCCACACTGCTACCATTGACACCCAGCTTCAAACTATCACCATTTGGAATAACTAAAAAATAATCAAAACTTATAGATAAAATTGAGAATGGAAATGGGGAAGGTGTCAAAGAGACAACAACCCGACCATAGAGCAGATGCATAGATTTGGTTTAATGAGTTGCTGACTACAAAAAACACAAATAGAAATGGGTTAATCAACACAAATACACCCTCAATGTGATGATACAGTGCAACCTCAGTGTGACAAACCCAGTTGTGTCAAGACTTAGTAAATATGAGTAAACAAGTATTGTTTTAGTACACTCACAGTAAAATGAATATGCATTCAGCCTGATATGTCAAATTCCAAGTACAAGAAGATTGAGAAGGAAAACTATTTTTGATAAACTGATTCAATATTGAGATCGTATGACTTCATTAAGCATCACTGAGTTTCCTTTATCAATATCATGTCAATTCCATTTATTTACATAAAAATCTGAATGTCATGTTAACTTATTGTCAACTCCTTTCATTATTGACCATGCAGACATTTTTTTTGTGAACACATTTTACCCAAGATAATTACAGAATGAATTAATAGACCAAGCAGAGAAAATCAGCGAGAGATAAAGGAAAAAATAACGACAACCTCAATAAATAGCACCAAAGGAGGAAGTTTAATCTATATATATATTTTTAGGAGTTGTTTCATGCTTGTATTGTCAACCTAGAATTTAAAGGTGGAACTTTTGAAGACTATTTTTAATATTCCAATCAATCTGAATCTGAAAATACAAGAGTGACAATACAAGGTACATTATTGTCTGGGAAAATATGGTGTTACCTTTGACTTGGATAAGTCAAATGGTCATGATGTGACCTTTGACTTCAACTGTATATACACATATTATAAAGAAATTATGACATACTTTTATTGTTAATCTTGTATAGTTCATCTATATTCCTAGTTGCATGCATTTTCTAATATAATGGCCATTACCTATATAGTAAATTGATAACTCATAATAACTGGATAACTCAATTGGATGGATAGATGGATGGATGAATTAAATTAATATAAAGAGAAGAAAATGTTGATATGATATAACTTATTTATTATGAACCCTGCTTTTTTTCTAGGCAACAAACTCTTAGCAGGAATTTGAACAGTTAAAGTCTGCAGAGAGACTATCAACCTAAAAAGACACATAGCTCTGTCCAACAACTAGTCTCTGCTCCAACTCCTTAATGCAGCATGCTCATGTAAAAAGCAAAGTCAATGACCCTATGACTCTCAAAGACATCCAAGATCGAATTATTCCCCCCCCCATATTTTTAATAATTGGACTGTCTTAAAAGTATTTTTAGACATCAATTACTTTGCTTAACCTTCAATAAAACTTATAAAGCTATTACACAAGTTTTCATAAACAAGAGATTGCACCCTGGGAATTCATGTTCTTTTTCTTCTTATTCTTGTTTCTGTATTATACTGATAAATAGTCTTCTCTCTTTTGTTGGCAGTCAACTTTATTATATTTTTACACTGACAGCAGCAGAGACTGGTTTTGCTAATTCCTTTACATTCTTTAATTAATACTAAACAAGAAACCTGCAACATGTAAAACACACCTTGTGGCTGAGTAAAATTGTTATCAGAGTTTGAAGAATGACGTTGTCTAACTACATCAAAGCCTGTTAACTGTACATTCTCTTTATCTTTGTTTGATTTTCCTGTAAATAAATATGTTCAGGTGTCACACAAATACACAACATGCATCTAAAAAACTAAAATACTGACCAAAAAACAAAACACAATAATGTTAGTCAGAATGCACAATGTTCATGTATAAATCAAAAGGGATATTTCTGGTCATAATATTTGAGCTTATTCACTACAGTAATATACATCTGTCCACAACTGTCATTTGAAAGTTTGAATCTATTTCACAGATTTATAGAAATTAAACAGTATAACACTTTTCATCTTGTTGAGTTTTGTATGGGCATCACAAGTATAATCTCAAAACCAGATGCTCCGCAGGGCGTAGCTTTATACGACCGCAGAGGTTGAACCCTGAACGGTTGGGGCAAGTATGGACACAACATTCAAGCTGGATTCCGCTCTAAATTTGGATTGTGATTAAATAGTTGACACAGCATAGGTTTCTGACACAGAATGAATTTATTCAAATGAACTTAAAATTTTTGTTTTCTCTTAGAGCAATTCACTATGCTGTTGAATATTAATCCTCTCAAAAAAATGTTTGAAGAAATTTTCTTTTTATTTATGAAATTTCAAATGAGAAAAATTGAACCCAATTTTTTAATCACATCCCCCTTTCCCTTATTCCAAAACTAATTTCAATTAAAATATTCTAATGGAGTTTGCAACAATTACTACTCATTTAAATACATCATAAAATATTAAGATGTAAAAAAACTGCTTGTTATCACTGAATGGTAAAGATTATTTAAATTTATCAGTTGGTAGTAAAAAGTGAATATACATTGTATATTGTATATAACAAAGATTTAAGTTGATTCTGGACAAAGAAAGATAACTCCAATTAAAAAAAATTCTTGCAGATATTTCTTGCTTACTATACTGGACAAAGAAAGATAACTCTTATTTAAAAAAAAATTTGCAATTTCACAATATTGTGAAATTAGATATTTCTTGCCATTGCACAATACTGTGCAATTGAAAAGACTTGCTATTGCACAATACTTAATATAATAATTTTAGATCCTGATTTGGACCAACTTGAAAACTGGGCCCATAATCAAAAATCTAAGTACATGTTTAGATTCAGCATATCAAAGAGGCCCAAGAATTTAATTTTTGTTAAAATCAAACTTAGTTTAATTTTGGACCCTTTGCACTTTAATTTAGACCAATTTTAAAACTGGACCAAAAATTAAGAATCTACATACACTGTTAGATTTGGCATATCAAAGAACCCCAATTATTCAATTTTTGATGAAATCAAACAATGTTTAATTTTGGACCTCGATTTGGGCCAACTTGAAAACTGGGCCAATAATCAAAAATCTAAGTACATTTTTAGATTCAGCATATCAAAGAACCCGAAGGTTTCAATTTTTGTTAAAATCAAACTAAGTTTAATTTTGGACCCTTTGGACCTTAATGTAGACCAATTTGAAAACGGGACCAAAAATTAAGAACCTACATACACAGTTAGATTCGGCATATTAAAGAACCCCAATTATTCAATTTTGATGAAATCAAACAAAGTTAAATTTTGGACCCTTTGGGCCCCTTTTTCCTTAACTGTTGGGACCAAAACTCCCAAAATCAATACCAACCTTCCTTTTGTGGTCATAAACATTGTGTTTAAATTTCATTGATTTCTATTTACTTTAACTAAAGTTATTGTGCGAAAACCAAGAATAATGCTTATTTGGGCCCTTTTGTGGCCCCTAATTCCTAAACTGTTGAAACCAAAACTCCCAAAATCAATCCCAGCCTTTCTTTTGTGGTCATAAACCTTGTGTCAAAATTTCATAGATTTCTATTAACTTAAACTAAAGTTATAGTGCGAAAACCAAGAAAATGCTTATTTGGGCCCTTTTTGGCCCCTAATTCCTAAAATGTTGGGACCAAAACTCCCAAAATCAATACCAGCCTTTCTTTTATGGTCATAAACCTTGTGTCAAAATTTCATAGATTTCTATTAACTTAAACTAAAGTTATAGTGCGAAAACCAAGAAAATGCTTATTTGGGCCCTTTTTGGCCCCTAATTCCTAAAATGTTGGGACCAAAACTCCCAAAATCAATACCAGCCTTTCTTTTATGGTCATAAACCTTGTGTTAAAATTTCATAGATTTCTATTCACTTTTACTAAAGTTAGAGTGCGAAAACTAAAAGTATTCGGACGACGACGACGACGACGACGACGACGCCAACGTGATAGCAATATACGACGAAAATTTTTTCAAAATTTGCGGTCGTATAAAAATTAATAATCTGCTAGCTGACTGTAAAAAGGTTGAAGACAAGGTTAGATAATTGACCTACAGTTTATATAGTATATGAGAAACAAAAATAATTGCCATTCAAGGTTAAGAGGTCAATTTACATAGTTGTAGATATTATTTTGATGGTAGTTTTTGCTTCATACCGTTCACATAGGTTTATTTATTTAAAGCAGTAGCCACTATTACTTAGGGATCAAAAATCAAGATTCATTTTTTTCAATTGATTCCCTTAGGAACTGTCAGACAAAGTTTGGTAACATTACATCCAGGGGTTTCAGAGAAGAAGTCTTTTAAAATAAAATGTGACTACAGACAACAGATCAGGGAGCCAAGTGTTTTTCAAAAATTCACACAGTGCAACCAGCTTGGAGATCTGAAAATGATTTAATTCATCAGAAAGCATCATTTAGGGTGATATCTCCTATAAAGAGTGGTAGGATAGCTTGATCCAGAGCTAGTTGGAAACTCTTTCATTTCCATTTTAAAATTCATTAGATTGACCCACTTTTTTGGAAAAAGCACAACATAAAAAGGCAAGATGCAAAAATGGCAGACTCATGCATTAGTTTCAGAGGAGGTGATGACAGGCAAAAGGAAAACAAATACAATAAAGAGATCATGACTAATATTTATCCTAGTTTAATAAAATTTTCTTCTGGCCCTTCTCTTCTAAACAACACAATAGTGATTATTTTGTCAACCCTTTATGCAAACATAGAGACCACAAAAGCATGACAAAACATTTAACTTTTACAATATGATTCGTTCACCTTTTATACTTCCATTTGCCTCTTGGTTTGGGTGCTGAGCTGGATAATTTGGGATGGTTTTTGTTGTCCTTGGTCGTAATCCAGGAATTTTTACTGTGGTATGCATCAATGTTATCTCTTTCTTATGAATATCATCCATATAATCCTGTGAATACAATTTGTAAAACAATCTAAATCAATGTTATTTGTCAGTTAAAAGGTGTAATCTATCAATTATCAAGTTTTTGGCCTACTGACACACTGTCAAATATCAGCTTAGTCACAATAGGAACATTTTGTGGAGTGAGTGAAATGAACAAGTTCGAAAAGGCTTTATGTTTTGTCTGACAGCTCATATTTTACATTATAATTATGATGAAAATTATACAAATGGTTTTTCAGATTGTACTTGGTGGTAACATGATAGAAACAATAGTTTTACAAGCCATGAGCAGGTGTGTTGTTAAGTTTTGGTTAAACTTATTAATGTCTGGTTAAACTTAATGTTGACTTTAAAGTCTGTCAGAGCAGGTCAAGCAGTATACAACTGAATAGCTGATTAGAGTGACACTGACACACAGAAGGCTCAGTCACATAACTTCAGTGGAAAGTTTTAATGACCTGATTAACCAAACCTGCTTACATTTCAATAATCATAAACAGAATCATAGTTTGACATAGATTAAAACATTATTGTATGCGCTAAAAAAAAAAGCCTATGGTGATGATTTTCTTCATCAAAGAGCACAACTTTTTGATTTTGTATTTGACTGATATTTTTTTTAATTGTATAAATTAAACGTTAAACGTCTTAAAAAAATGGTTTATTTATACACTTATATAAAGTATGTTCCCTATTGGAATTTTAAAAACAAGGATATTTTTACATATTTTGACATCAGATTTTTATTTCTACTATTACTTCTGAATTTGAATTGCACAGAGTAATAGCGGTAAAATTTACCATTGGTATACATGGTATAAATGTTCACATGATAAATGTTCACTTTACAATAAAAAAGTACAATGTACTAACTTTCAAGTAAAATGTGACCAAACTTATATAAACCCAAACTTTAACCTAATACAGGACGAGTGGATGGAATAAAAGGATGGATAGATGCATAATCTGGAAAACATATGTCATAGTGGAGCATAAAAATCAAATCCTCCCTTCAAAAAGAAACTAAGAAATATTTAACTTTAAAATCAATGCATAGTAAATCATAAATAACTACTGACTAAAATCTTGTCAAACAAGAAGTGCTTATGAAGGAGATATATTTTTGAAGTGCAGTATCATATCTTACATGAAGACTTGGGTGATAAGACAATTTTCCATCATCACTCAGTGTAACATATTTCTTTTTCCATTCCTTGTTTAAGCCATGACTCTTCTTATATAAGTAACCCTAAAAAAATAAACATTTTTATTAGATTTAAAAACTATCAGCAACAATTCTTTCATAAATGTAACAATGGTTTAGTTTCTCATGTTATACATATATGACTGTATTTCTAACCATATTACCATATATTTTCTATCTAAAGGGTTTTCAAACAGATAAATTGTATTGCTGAAGATTTCTACACTAGCTTAAATTAGAACCGTCCCCCTTTCCACATATCATACCTTCATTGAAAAGAATTAAGTTTGATATCAGACAACTGTAGATCTGTATGATTTATATCATGTGTTTACTGTAAACCAACTTATTTTTGCCAGCGACTTATTTTCGCGAGTAGAAAAATAACGCGAATATACATCGTCGCGAAAATGTAAAACTAGGTCTTTCCTTATTAAACTACATCATTTAAATTTGAAAATTGTGAAATTAAATAGCGGCGAAGTGTACTATAAAGGGTAAAATGTGAAATATAGTATACATGAAAATAAGTTGGTTTACAGTATTTCTCTCTGTAGTTTTATTATTGTATCCACTTCATTACCTTAGCTTGCTTTTTGAAGTATCACTTTGCTACATAATCTTGCACGTAGAAACCACACACTTTTGAAAATTGAAAATAGCTTTAGAACCTTCCTTTTCAATGTGTTACATAAACATATACACTATAATCTTTCTAATGAATTTCGAAGCTACAGTATTTGTTAAAGTACATTTAATTATATGTGTAATCTTCTTAACTAGAAATGCAACATACTTGTTTCAATGGAATAGCTCTACCACTACCAACTTTCTGTCCTTCTTCTGAAACTTTCTTTTCTTCTTCTTTTCCTTTTGGCTGTAACATCAATGGAAATATTTTACAAAACTTGAAAATAAATGCAATATTTTTTCAAACATTTTTGCTATAAGAAACATTCAGGCAAATTTTGGTAATGTTCTGTCCCCAATAAGTTCAGGAAAAGACTTTTTTACTGTTTACAACAACGGACAAGTGAGCAAAAGCTAACTTCAGGTGTGCTAAAAATTAGCGAAAGGAGCATCTTTTAAGGTATACAATTTTTTGTTGGCAGTTTTTAAATCGTGTAGTACAAAAAATGTACTGATTATGCTAGTTATTAGGTTTTTGCAAGTTCATCCCATCCATAATAATTTTTAAAGATAGTAGACAAGCACTCGAAAATAAGTACATGTAAAACAAAAATATCATTTAAGGGCCTCGATCCTTCAAGTACATGTAAAACAAAAATATCATTTAAGGGCAATTACTCGATCCTTTAAGTACAGTAGTCGTCCAATGGTACTAATCATATTAGCATTTTTTTATATCTTGTATAGCTTTTTAAAATCAATACCTATCTAATATTGTTTTGGATACACACAAACATTTGAAATAAGTTAACTAGAGGCTTTAGAGAGCCTGTGTCGCTCACCTAGGTCTATGTGTTTCTTCAACAAAGGACTCTAACAGTGTGGAGTATAATAAAAGGGAAATCACTCCAATAAGGAGTCGTCATATGATGTCTGTCAATTTTAAGTTAAGATATTGTCTTGCTATTCATTGTGCCTTTTAAAGTTTCATTTCTCTATTATAGTTTTAAAAACAATAGGAAAACATGAGGAAAAAAAAGTAAAAGTCATCATCTTAGGGCAATAACTCCTATAAAAAGTCTGACAGTTTCAGTTTCTGTTTTCTAAATGTTCCTGTTATTCATAAAAGTTATCTGTTCAGATGTTGTGGTGAAATTACAAAATCAAATTACTGCTATTTTTACAAAAGTTTATTTATGTTTTTTTTCACTACTTACATTCTCATGGAAGTCAGATTTTATTGGTGGAGGAAGCAAGTGTACCTGGAGAGAACCACCAACCTTCAGCATGTAAACTGACATTCCTAGTCAATTGAGATTGAGAGAACCACCAACCTTCAGCATGTAAACTGACATTCCTAGTCAATTGAGATTGAGAGAACCACCAACCTTCAGCATGTAAACTGACATTCCTAGTCAATTGAGATTGAGAGAACCACCAACCTTCAGCATGTAAACTGACATTCCTAGTCAATTGAGATTGAGAGAACCACCAACCTTCAGCATGTAAACTGACATTCCTAGTCAATTGAGATTGAGAGAACCACCAACCTTCAGCATGTAAACTGACATTCCTAGTCAATTGAGATTGAGAGAACCACCAACCTTCAGCATGTAAACTGACATTCCTAGTCAATTGAGATTGAGAGAACCACCAATCTTCAGCATGTAAACTGACATTCCTAGTCAATTGAGATTGAGAGAACCACCAACCTTCAGCATGTAAACTGACATTTCTAGTCAATTGAGATTGAGAGAACCACCAACCTTCAGCATGTAAACTGACATTCCTAGTCAATTGAGATTGAGAGAACCACCAACCTTCAGCATGTAAACTGACATTCCTAGTCAATTGAGATTGAGAGAACCACCAACCTTCAGCATGTAAACTGACATTCCTAGTCAATTGAGATTGAGAGAACCACCAACCTTCAGCATGTAAACTGACATTCCTAGTCAATTGAGATTGAGAGAACCACCAACCTTCAGCATGTAAACTGACATTCCTAGTCAATTGAGATTGAGAGAACCACCAACCTTCAGCATGTAAACTGACATTCCTAGTCAATTGAGATTGAGAGAACCACCAACCTTCAGCATGAAAACTGACATTCCTAGTCAATTGAGATTGTATCAAACATTCATGTGCACATAATTTAGAAAAAATAGAATTATCATATATTTGTTCTCTTATGAAAAAATAGCTATTTATTTCTTCTGTGCAAATACAAAACCAAAACAAAACATGGAAGCTTGTGACTTATCTGCAATTACTGCTGTCAAATGTAAAAGTGTACTGATGACTGTACAGACAATTCTTTAAGAGACCAAGATGACTGACAGAAACTATATATAGCCCTTCTACTTTATACCTTGAGATATAACTGAAAATGTAATCAATTACAATTGTACCCGATCAAAAATTTAAGTGAGAAAAATTACAGCCTGATTAATGTACTAAACACTAAATAAAATACGGGATATAAACTTTTATTGCAATCAATTAAGGATTTTTGTATTTCTGATAATTCATGCAGTACACTGTTTGTAGCTATCTATTATGTTTATCTGTTTGAGGTAATGAGTAAACTAAGAGTAGTCAATCATCGTCATAATTGGAGGTGTTATTCAATTGTTTGGTCATATTAGAGCTTTGAAAAATCTGGTATTGTTGATATTTTTGCCTTTAGAGTCATATGAAATGAGTAACTGGTGAAAAAAAGACATATTTACACTTGTATGCAAATTTGTCCGCCATTACGTAAAATCACACAGGTTCCCATAATCGTTGACATCATAATTTAAAATATTTGACGTCACAATTTAAAAGTGATTGTTGCTTGACGTCAAAAGGTGATTTGGAGTCGATCTAAGGTCATTCAGAGGCAAGATACAGTTAAATACCAAAAGTGTAAATACGTTTATAATGTTTACCTAATTCTTTAACCAATGCATGTATATATCATAAACTTAGTCTTCTGTGCACGATTTTATCATTTTTTATGCAACAAAATTTCTCTTGGTATGTCATGAAGTGAAAATATGTCAGCTAATGATTTGTCATGTTTTGAAGCCATAGTTTACCAATTGTCATCTTAGTAAACAATCAACAAAGAAGTATGGATAAATGAGCATGTGTATAGCAATCACTGGATTTTTAGGTCACATTGAGTTCACTGCATATGGAAAACATATCAGCGAATTGTTTACTGGAAGCCAATTAAATTAAAAGTAAATTCATTCTATATTTTAACAAAAATTTAATGATAAAAACTAGCCATTTAGTTATAAAAAACATATGCATCATATTTTTTTAATTTGAAGTTTCATATGACTTAAACAGATTCAACCTTTCTAATATAGTTGTTGGGTTGTCAAAAATCATCTTTTAAGGGCAATAACAAACACAAGAAGTAGTAAGTAGTACTATAAGAATCATTCACTCAAGTTTGGTTGAAATTGGCTTAGTAGTTTCAGATATAAAAGATCTTTGAAAATGTGTGTGAAAGACACAGTATTGGATAGTAACATTTTTTGGATATGGCTATATATATATATATGTAAGGGGTCTTCCAATTGTTTCAGTTGTTTTGGCATTTATATGTATTTTGAACCCATTCATTCATGCCAAGTATTTGTTTATTTCATTGTTCATCCAGTAAGATTTAAGGAGGTTATTTGTAGACACTATAAAGGGGAAAATATATACAAGTACACATGAAACAAATTATTAATATAAAGGAATGACAAGGAATTGTAACTACTTCCATGCCGTATAATCAACAACCAACATGAACATGCAGATTTTCATGCTATTTAGACAAAGATAAGAGTAGTATGCTACATAATATTTGTAGGTGGATTTAGAAGCTTCTGCCAAGGTTTTAACATAAAATGCCTAGATAAGAAGCTACTTGTTTTAAGGAGGCTCGAGGGTATAAAAATTTCAGAAAAAAATTAAACATTTGTTTTTTGTTACAAATTTTATTTGTTACCTTTTGTAGTTGTTACTTTATCATATGGTACACAAATCATTCAAAACAATATATTCGTTGTTGTCTCAGATGACTTTTAAAATTTATAAATCATCGAAAAAGTTCCAAATTATCTCCCTTTGGTGAAAAAAATGCCATTTTTTGGCTTTAAAATTGAAATATCTTTTTCAACTCATCGGTGACCTATATTTTCTAATATGATTTCCATATAAGCTGTACTTAAACTAAATTATTGTAAAATTTGAGCGATTTCTGTAATAAATTTCTTTTTTTATTTCAAAATTAATTTTATTTTTCCTATTACTTCAACAGAAAAAAATAAATTTGACAAAAATGTATGCTTCTTTCGAAGGCGATTGTGAGCGCAAATGAACGGTGACCCCACTTTTTTATTTTAATTTTCCATTAACTATAAGATAAAGTTCATTTGTAGAAAAATATAGAGAAATCCTATATAAATAATGTAGACCCGCGAACCCCCTTAACCTGTTATTTTAGTTAAAACCTCCCTGACATGATGACCTTTTATTCCTTAATTTTATAACATCAAAAGAAGTTTTCAACTGTCAGTTTTTATGCAATGCCACCTTTCTTTGTTGCAAATCTTTACCAGAGTTGTACATGAACTTTCTGGTGTGAAGGGTATCCATTCTTTGGTTTTTCTTCTGGTCTGTATTGGTGTTTTTGGTAACATTGTGTAATTGCCAGAATTATTTTTATTCAGATAATAGCATTTATAGATTGTATATTCCTGAGTTTTGTTGTTGTAAGAAACAATTCCCTCCATGCATAATAAATTTTAAGAATTTCCTTAAAACTAAGTGAACTGGTGAAAATTCAAATTAATACACATTAAACTGAATTATATATGATTGGCAAATAAATGATTAAAATCTTCTTAGGACAAAACAAATAAATGGGGACACAGATGATGCCCGACTTGCATATCATATAAAGTTATGAAGGGACATAACTGATGAACTGTAAAAAGTGACACTACCTAAACTTGTACTTGATCTGAGTTTTGAATAATAAGAATTGTGTATAAGTTTCATAACATTTTGTTGAAGCTAACATAAGTTAATTAATGGAAATGAAAAATTCCATTTGTAACCAGATGCTCCGCAGGGCGTAGCTTTATACGACCGCAGAGGTTGAACCCTAAACGGTTGGGGCAAGTATGGACACAACATTCAAGCTGGATTCAGCTCTAAATTTGGATTGTGATTTAATAGTTGACACAGCATAGGTTTCTGACACAGAATGAATGTGTTCTAATGAACTTAAAATTTTTGTTTTCTCTTAGAGCAATTCACTATGCTGTTGAATATTTATCCTCTCAAAAAAATGTTTGAAGAAATTTTCTTTTTATTTATGAAATTTTAAATGAGAAAAATTGAACCCAATTTTTTAATCACATCCCCCTTTCCCTTATTCCAAAACTAATCTCAATTAAAATATTCTAATGGAGTTTGCAACAATAACTACTCATTTAAATACATCATAAAATATTAAGATGTAAAAAAACTGCTTGTTATCACTGAATGGTAAAGATTATTATTTAAATTTATCAGTTGGTAGTAAAAAGTGAATATACATTGTATATTGTATATAACAAAGAATTAAGTTGATTCTGGACAAAGAAAGATAACTCCAATTAAAAAAAAATCTTGCAATAAGATATTTCTTGCTTACTATTCTGGACAAAGAAAGATAACTCTAATTAAAAAAAAATTTGCTATTTCACAATATTGTGAAATTAGATATTTCTTGCCATTGCACAATACTGTGCAATTGAAAAGACTTGCTATTGCACAATACTTAATATAATAATTTTTGATCCTGATTTGGACCAACTTGAAAACTGGGCCCATAATCAAAAATCTAAGTACATATTTAGATTCAGCATATCAAAGAGGCCCAAGAATTTAATTTTTGTTAAAATCAAACTTAGTTTAATTTTGGACCCTTTGGACCTTAATGTAGGCCAATTTGAAAACGGGACCAAAAATGAAGAATCTACATACACAGTTAGATTTGGCATATCAAAGAACCCCATTTATTCAATTTTTGTTGAAATCAAATAAAGTTTAATTTTGGACCCAGATTTGGACCAACTTGAAAACTGGGCCAATAATCAAGAATCTAAGTACATTTTTAGATTCAACATATCAAAGAACCCAACCGATTCATTTTTTGTCAAAATCAAACGAAGTTTAATTTTGGACCCTTTGGACCTTAATGTAGACCAATTTGAAAACGGGACCAAAAGTTAAGAATCTACATACACAGTTAGATTCGGCATATCAAAGAACCCCAATTATTCAATTTTGATGAAATCAAACAAAGTTTAATTTTGGACCCTTTGGGCCCCTTTTTCCTAAACTGTTGGGACCTAAACTCCCAAAATCAATACCAATCTTCCTTTTGTGGTCATAAACATTGTGTTTAAATTTCATTGATTTCTATTTACTTAAACTAAAGTTATTGTGCAAAAACCAAGAATAATGCTTATTTTGACCCTTTCTTGGCCCCTAATTCCTAAACTGTTTAAACCAAAACTCCCAAAATCAATCCCAACCTTTCTTTTGTGGTCATAAACCTTGTGTCAAAATTTCATAGATTTCTATTAACTTAAACTAAAGTTATAGTGCGAAAACCAAGAAAATGCTTATTTGGGCCCTTTTTGGCCCCTAATTCCTAAAATATTGGGACCAAAACTCCCAAAATCAATACCAACCTTCCTTTTATGGTTATAAACCTTGTGTTAAAATTTCATAGATTTCTATTCACTTTTACTAAAGTTAGAGTGCGAAAACTAAAAGTATTCGGACGACGACGACGACGACGCCGCCAACGTGATAGCAATATACGACGAAAATTTTTTTAAAATTTGCGGTCGTATAAAAAGTCTAGAACTATAGTGATGCCACCAAAATTCAAATTTAATTTGTGTTTTGTGGTAATAAGCATTTTGTATAAGTTTATAATATTAGGTTGAGGCAAAGTTAAGTTAGAGAAAGGAAACCAACTTTGAACATAGATGGACAAGGGCTTTCAGCAGGGGCATAACAAAAATATATTTAGAACAAGTGAAACTGCGAGCTACTGCTCACTGATGATACCCCCGCCGCAAGTGTAAAAATATGCAAGTGTTCGGTAAACAGGAAGTTGTCAAGTGATGAATCTGAAAACGCATCACACGGTATAGCTGACTTATATAAATCCTGAAACCAAATTTCAGAAATCCTTGTATTGTATTTCCTGAGAAAAATGTGACGAAAATTTTCAACTTGGCTATCATGTGTAAAATCATACAAGTTTTCGGTAAACAGGAAGTTGTCAAGTGATGAATCTGAAAACGCATCACACGGTATGGCTTACATATATAAATGTTGATACCAAATTACAGAAAAGGTGGATGTGTAGTTCCTGAGAAAAATGTGACGAAAGTTTCATGAGACGGACTGACTGATGGACGGACTGACGGACTGACTGACGGACTGACAGACAGAGGTAAAACTATACCCCCCCCCTTTTTTAAAGTGGGGGTATAATAAAGCGGGGGTATAATTATTTGAGATATCTATACTTCATTTCAAGGCTTAAATCAGAACTGATTTACTATTAACCACACTGTTTGAAATCCTCATTGGTAGTTAAGGTTGGTAAACACCCCCACTATAGAGGATGTAGAGCCAAAAGAACACATATGGGTCCACACAAATTGGCATTTAAGGGCAACAAATCCTTTAAGAAGTTGACTTCCTCCATCTGTTCATTCATTTTTAAATTATGACTTGCTGGACTTTTAAAGTTTCTATCTTATAAATCATGCACCATAATAGCCAACAAGACATGGGATAAGAAATCTCACCTGTTTTACTTCTCATTGAGTTCATGTTAAAGTCAATAAAATGAAGGTTTAAATACAAGTATCAAATAAACTTAACACTGACCTAAGAACAATGAAAATGAGGTCAAGGTCATACAAAGGAATGTTCACCTTACAATTATTCCATGCACTAAATATGCTTGGCCTATTGCTTGTAATATTGGAGAAATAGACCAAACTACAAAAACTTTACATTGTCCAATGAACCATGAAATTGAGGTCAAGGTCAGATGAAACATGAAACAACCCAGTCAAACATGAACACATCTTAATCATTCCATACAACCAATATATAATTGACCTACACAGCACTTGACCTCAATACTTTGATCACAGATCCATGAAATGAGGTAAAGGTCAGGTAAACTCAACCTACCAGGCATGTAGACCTTGCAAGGAACCCTTACTTAGGGACGACATCAAAAGTTCAATGAAGGATAAAAAACTTAATTCACAAAGTTTTTTCACTGACCCCTTCCCCCCCCCCCCCCCCCCCCCCCCCTTCTTTACTTAATTAGGGAAAAATTGATTGATCAATAGGTATATACGTAAAATCGATTTTGGAATAACAAAACTAGCAACAATGTTGAAAAATCTGCAATTTCAACAACACATGCGGACACAAACAAGATGGTAGTTTGGATTAATTTAGACCAGTAGTTTCAGAGGACAAGGTATGCGCATACCAAATATAGTTATCCTATAACTTTAAATAAGAGAGAATTTATCATTACAAAAAATCTGAACTTTTTTTTCAAGTGGTTACTGAACCATGAAAATGAGGTAAAGGACATTGGACATGTGACTGACAGAAACTTTGTAACATGAAGCATCTATATACAAAGTATGAAGCATACAGGTCTTCTACCTTCTAAAATATAAAGCTTTTAAGAAGTTAGCTAACACCGCCGCCGCCAGATCACTATCCCTATGTCCAGCTTTCTGCAACAAAAGTTGCAGGCTCGACAATACCGGTAAATGAAAAACAGTTGTGCTGGTTTCCATCTGACCATTGTTTCTTGTGTGAGCACATACTTTGCTAATCTTAAATGTACTCAAAATTTGATAGAATCTGTATAAATCAGGAAATTTTACAAAATATAGAAATTTTTCATGGTTTGTTTCAAAAGTAACTTGTTAAATGTGAAATTTATTATAATTTTCTTGTACCTTCTTTATCTAACTAGGACAAATTTAAGAATATATATGATGACTATTAAATTTCAAGTAATATTTGGGCCAATTAATTTACTTCCAGTAGTTACAGATAAAATGATCTTTTTAAAAGTCAACAGACAACAGACACCAAGTGATGTTAAAAGTAACATTAGCCCTTTGGTACAGGTTATTTTAAAAAAGGGTTAACAAATGGTCTGAAACAAAGGACAATCTTTTATATTATATGTCAAGCTGGAAATGATTCCTATATTTATTTTTACCTTTTCTTTCAATTATACTTGGATGTTCTTTCAAGCAAAAGAGCATAGCAAATCTTTGAATATGATTATATGAATATTTGCCTGCTCCAGCAACCAAACGAATAAAAAAAAACACACATGCAATCAACAATATAAAAATGTGGCATTTTCGTTAAACTGACAGCTGTAACCAAACCGTTTGCTTACATTATTAAACAAGTTGGATCTTCGTCTATTTTTCCGACTCTGGGTCGGTGTACTGCTTGGTGTTGGCAGATCTTTGGAATCAGATTTATCCTGCAAACATTGTATGTTTAAAAATCATGTCAGTAAAATAAATATCTAAATAGCTATTTACATCACAACATTCACTCTGAACAATGAAGATGAAATTGAACTTCCTAAAATTTCATAAACAAAAAAATGCTTTTCCAATTTTAATGGAATGCTTCATAAAGTGAAGAATGTTCACACAAAGCTTAAATCCTTAATTACTGGAAACTGTGATTCCTAGTTCCTGAGAAATATGTTACAATATTTGCATACATGGAACAGAATGTGTAAGATTATATAAGTATACACGGAACAGTATGTGTAACATTATATAAGTATACATGAAACAGTACGTGTAAGATTATATAAGTATACACGGAACAGTATGTGTAAGATTATATAAGTATACACGGAACAGTATGTGTAAGATTATATAAGTATACATGGAACAGTACGTGTAAGATTATATAAGTATACACGGAACAGTATGTGTAAGATTATATAAGTATACATGGAACAGTATGTGTAAGATTATATAAGTATACACGGAACAGTATGTGTAAGATTATATAATTATACACGGAACAGTATGTGTAAGATTATATAAGTATACACCGAACAGTATGTGTAAGATTATATAAGTATACACCAAACAGTATGTGTAAGATTATATAAATATACACAGAACAGTCTGTGTAAGATTATATAAGTATACATGGAACAGTATGTGTAAGATTATATAAGTATATACGGAACAGTATGTGGAAGATTATATAAGTATACACTTAATAACAGGAACTTGATGATAAAAGGTGCATTTTTATCACTGTAAAAGCACACTCACATGAAGCTTTTGAAAAATGTCAGTATTCCTTGACCAGTTGTTCCTTAGAAAATGATAACACATCTTTCATGGAATGGCATGATGGATGAATGCACAGACAGATGGATTGAAGAGGTAAACTAATACATGTATACCCATTCCCTCCTTTCTAACCAGGAGGAAAATAGTATCTATGTATTGACAAATATTTCTGCATAACAAATTACCTTCGTCAGTGTTAATCTCTTTTATCAAAATGGAAATTAAAAAATTGACACAGATGAACGGCAATTTGCTGTGCCTACATATTTTTTAATGTTATATTATTTCATCTTTAATTATTTTTAATTAGTACAGCTGCACAAATCTCGACATGATTTCAATTTTCCTGCTTGTGTGATTCTCTATTATCCAGTAAGTATTAAATTTGATGTTTGGTTGTTTTCCTTAGATTGAATTTTTTGTTAAATATGTTTTCTTTTTTTTCAAATATAGCATCTTTAAACAGAAACCACCTAAGGGACTGAATTGCTCATCTGTCAATAATTTAAAAAAAAAGCAAAAACTCATAAAAAATGTAGGGTGACCCAATGGTTTGTCTTGTAAAGCTAATCACTTCTGTAGTTCAGTTTGTACAAATTATCATAGTTTTAAACATAATAGGCAAACACATTTATAGAACTTGAATAGATGATCAATTTTGCTTTTTACAGTTTCTACCAATCTATAACAGTTTTCAAAATAAAGGACTATTCCTTTATGATCAGTTATCTTACTTCTTTGCATATTAGGTGTAGATAGTACCATTTTAAATTTTTTTGTCCCTGCCAATTTTTTGTATCTTATATCTTTTAATTTAGTTTCAAAAATTTAATTTTGAAGAAAAATAAATGACATTAGAACTTTCCTGCAAAAACTGTGGCAATCAATATAAGTTATTATGTTAGTTTTAGAGATGATCACTAAAATGGTTATCACAGAAGTTGACCCATTTACATTCTACATTTTATGAAACATATGGTATTGAATTTAATCAAATCAATTTATACTTCATTGTTCAGATCTGCTTGCAGAAATACATGTGTTACATAAATGGACAGGTTAATGCAACATGATACAACTACAGCATGTTAACAAGAGAGAAGAAGTGTGAGTAACTGTATTCAGAGTAAGAGTTGATACATTTTTGTGTTTGATTGAGTTAAATGCTGTAAGTAACAAAATAAATTTGCTGGACACATTTTTATCTTCGGTTCTATTCTAGTCATGCGAAAAAATCTTATGAAACTTTATTTATTCATCAAGTTATGATGTGATTTTTTTCTGTTTTCTTGCTGAAAAACAAAATCTTAAGCAAACAAAGAAACTTTCTCATGGGAAGAAAGCAATGAAAAAATAAATCATCAATTTGTTTGCAGACTACACCTTTTGAAGTTCTCTAAGGGACTGTCTCAAATATTTTGAGGATGGAACAATTCTAGTATGATTTACCAGATACTCAAAACACTATCATAAAACATGTGAAAGTTGGCACTGCCAACAGATGCTCTCCCAGAGAAGAACAGTTATTGAGATAAAACAAAAAAATATGACCAACTTATTATGTATATAGCCTGTCCTGTATTCTAAGGGTTCAAAATACTAGTATGCTAGAAAAAAAATATGGAAAATAAACAATTTTTACCAATTTTTAAATTGGATATATATGGTACAGTCCCTGAACCTGATTAACCAACTAAATAGCCTATAGCCTACAAAAACTGACAAATTCCAGAGATTTAAGTACAACTATCCTTAGCAAATATGTCCTTAATTTTGACCAACTGCTTAATAATCAATAGGATTCCTCCCTTTTTCTACTTTCAGCCTTATTTAAAAGATTTATCAAAATCTAATGAATTTACATCAAAACATCATGCAGAAACAACAAGTTACAATTAATAATATCTATATTTTTAGTAGCTGTGACTTTGATCATTGACCTCTTGACCTAAACTTAATTTGATTTTATCAATATCTTCCATGTATACAATTTTTATTTTGTTCCAAAGCTTAGGTTCATTGAGTTACACATTTGTCAGGCAAAGTTCCCTTAGAAATTTGGATTTATTGCGTTCATTTTCTATTAGGATTTCAAAGTCTTAAATCTTCAATGCCTTTGTGATCCCAAGTCGTTCTCATATATTAAGAGCTAACTAGAGGCTTTCAGAGACATGTGTAATACAAACTTCATGATAAATGTAGTTTGGAATCTTATGTTTGTTAATGTATCAATTATCAAAAGTTATCACAGTGAAAACTAGAGTTTAAAAGTATGTACTTGTACTAAAACTAAGGCTGTAACTAACATCACAAATATGGCTATTCAAAGTATGGTTTAAAGCATACAAGCTGACATTTATTTCCAAAAATGTTCAGAAATAGAAATCAGGATCATACCTTTTTATAAGAAGAGAAAACATGTCTGTTTTGATTCTCTAACCCATATTTTAATTTTACAACAGTCTTTGTTTTCAATTGGGATTATCAACTATACTTTCACAAATGGCTGTAACAAACTTAATTTCCTGAATGTTAGGAAGGAATTGGTTCTTTACAGATTATTTGTTTTTAATTTCTCTAAGTAACATTGACATTAACTGTATATTTCTAAAATGAGGCTTTACAATAAAATGACTTTAAATTAAAACTTGACATTTCACTTGTTTTTTTCAGAAGAAAAAAATCTTAGCTATGGCCACAAATATGTTTGGTGGCAGTAGGGATCATTGTGGTTATCATGTCTTTATTACAAAATTTAGGTCCTTCATTTTTTTTTTTTATCTTTTGTATACTACTTCTATGGTAGAGAATTTAAATTTTAACAATCTGTGATCACATTAATTGGCATTTTGGGGTCAACAATGTAATATTATAGTAAAAACTTACACATCCTTTAATTTATTGTTTATCTAAGTTTGATTGTGACCAAGTTTTGTTTAAATTTGCCTTGTGGTTGTAAGGTTTGTAAGGTTTGTGATGAATAATAAAGCTTACAAAAGCATAATGAGATGAGATGAGAGATGAGAGTATCTGTAGATGTACAATGACAACACCATTACATACAACAAAAATAAAAGTGGTATAACAAATACTAACGTAATCAATATGCAAAAACAAAATAAAGAAAATTAAAAAATTACAGCACAATGATAATCATTCATAAAACATAAATATAAAAGTATAACACTTATCAAAAGAAAAGAAGAAATTTGTGCACTTGGCATGTAAAACTACATACATGTTCAGCACAATTTATTGGAGTTGAAATAATTTTGTATAAAGTACAGGTATGATTGCTCAATAATTTAAAGCATATACTATTTTGTGATATTTTTAAGTACAAATATAGTATAAATGTTTATATATTTTTATGTGTGCTATATATAATCTTTAATTAGATAAAAAGTTTATATTTGTACATTTGGTCATGCTTTCAATTAAAAAGGGATGAAAGACAGTTTAATATCATGCCTATAGTCCTTTATGAAACAGCTGCTCACAGTGAGTTAAATACAGAGTTGGAAATTTTTCTTAAATATTTCATCCAATTTTTTTTTTTTTTTAATTCTAGTGAAGTATTCTTTATAGGAATAATTTTTAAATTTTTAAAGCATTAAACATGCTGTAAAAATATATCATTAACTATAAACCTACCTATGTATATTGTTAATTTGAAATGCAGAATTAGGAAATCATTAAAGCATTATATTTTCAGGCATTTAGAAAAGCATAGAATAAAAAGGGTTAGGAAAAGCAAAACTAATGCTTAAAAATTCTAAAATAACCAACTTGCACTGCATAAAGTTGCAATACAAGCCATAGCAATATGAAGGGAAAATCTCCACTGCAATACAAATGTGGTATAAATAACTAGAAATACAGCACTTATGAAAAATGCAAAGAAAAAGGAAAAAAGGCATAATACACGCCAAGATGTGACTTACTAGAACCAGACTGGATCGTACACGAGTCATTCGATTCAGAAGTGGAGTGAAAGGAGAATTTTCATGGATATGTAATTCCATCATATACTTATCCAGTTTGTCCTACAGATGCAAGTAAAATAAAAAAAAAAGTCAAGAAAACAGGTCAAATAAGTTATTATCATACAACTGGAATCTGAAAGCATGTTCATTATCTTAATATTAATTCATAATGGCTTTCTAACATCTAAATAAGTAGGACTTATTTTTACTTCTTTTCATCAAAGTTAATGACAATATAAAACATGAATCCATATCTCATTATTTTTACTTGAGGCAACATAGCAACCATGAATCTCTCTGTTTTAAAATCACACACATAAGTCCAGGGGTTTTAATTTGTTGGTTTACAGATTTTTTTTATGTGAACGATTTACGTTAGTTGGTTGTTGAAAAAAACATTTTTTTTTACAATAGATATTTATGTAGGAAGTTACCTTAGCTTTATTACAATATTTTTTTTCTCCTTTTTTGTCATTCATTTTAGTGCCAAACATTATTTTCAAAAGTTTAAAGACATTATCATACAAGTCAATATACTAGTGAGGCATGAATGGTCATTTCACTAGTAAAAATGGAAAATGTGTCCATGATGCCACTAATTGCATATAAAGTTTTGAAGTGTCATAACTCTGGAACTGTAAAATTTATGCTTCCCAAATGTGAACTTGATCTGTGTAATGTAGTAATAAGCCTTGTGTATAAGTTTCATAACATTTGGTGTAAGCAAACTTAAGTTAAAGAACGGACACAAAAAATTCAGCAATTTTTCCATTTGGAGACGGGCATAACTCTCGAACAGTAAAAGTGACTCTACCAAAATTCAAAAGTAATCTGAGTTTTTTGATAATAAGTATTGTGTATAAGTTTCATAACATTTGGTTGAGAGAAACTAAAGTTAGAGAACAGAAACAATAGACTTAGCAATTTTTCCATTTGCAAAGGGGCATAACTCAACAGTTAAAGTGACTTAACCAAAACTCAAACTGGATCTGAGTTTTGTGGTAATAAGCATTGTGTAAAAGTTTCATAACATTTGGTTAAGCTAACTAAAGTTATATAACAGAAACCAACTTTTCGTCATATGTATGGACATACAGATAGATGAACAAGGGTAAAAATTAATGCCCCCTCCCCTATGGCAGGGGCATAAAAAATAGCTTTACACTGCTTTTTATCAATGTTCATAATACAGGGTGAATGAGCTCCAGGCAGTAATGGGTCCTAAATTTGAAAACACCATGCTTGAATATAACAAATTTCCACATATTAAGTGGACCTCTCAAATAAGAAATCCAGCTACATCGTTTTCATCCTTTTTGCCAGAAAATGCTTTTGATATTAAATTGGATGAAAAATATGTGTACAAGGAAATACAAAATTGGTTTGAAATCAGACAACATCAATGATATTGCATGAACTAAGGAGTGTAAATTACCAAGCTTATGATACATTTTGGAAACAAAATACCCACAAGCAGTGGTATCATATGATCCCTATAGTTTTTAGTTTGATTTTCAACATCACATCTTACAAAATTTAACTTGAGAACACAAATTTATTACTTTTTATACATAGGTAAGCCCTTTAAGCTTTATTATTAATATAAAAATTATTTATCATGACCTATTGCTTAACCTTGCTCTGAAACATGCACCATCAAATCAATTTATTGATCTAAGGTTATACATGTAAAAACTTTTTATGAACTTTTTTTTTACAGTAACTGAGAAATTTGTTGCAGATAAAATGTTTATAAGATATATGATCTAACTTAAAGCTCTGTTCAGATAATGTTAGAAGATATGTACACTTGTGGTTTGATTTAAATCTATAGAAATAACCACTTTTATTTTTACCCAAGCATAGCCACTAATACTAATGCAAAACTGAAATGACATACAGAAAGAATATCATTATAAAAATATCCTAAATATTTTCATTAAGATTCATAAAAATCTCCGGACGAAAAATAACAAATGTTGGTTTTCCAAATGAATAAGTAAATAAACAATGAAAAAAAATCAACATAACATAAGTAATATAAAAAAAATTCTAAAGAGCTTTTAATGCAATAAGAGTTAACAATATTCAAACTAACATTGACAGTCAAAACAGCAATTCTTAAACTAAACAAAAAATGGTATATGAATAAACAAAGGTATCATCAGTGATTTAAGCAAAGTTTGAAATTTATTTATAATGTCTTAATATATAATAGCTAAACAACTTTATACTTGAATCTTTTATCATAAACTAAAAACTCTGAAGAGCCTGTGTCTCTCACCTGCATCTCCCACTATGGCCATTATTTTGTAATCAAGCTCTTAGGGGAAAGACGGCCCTTGTTTCCGTTTTTTTTTTAGGGAGGGTGTTAAGAACGAGAAAAAAGAACAGGTTGACAATATTGAAATCAATTGTTGTTTAATGTAATTTTTTATTTCCTTAGTTTAGGATTCAATTTCTGACCAATGGAAGAGATCTGCATCTTCTAAATCTAAACATTCGATTAAAGTTGATAGTTAATTATCTAAAATTCAACTGAATTCTGTCATTTATCAACAAATACAAATTTTTGAAACCTTGTGTACCACTGAACTGCAGGCTAGGGCATTTTTCTATTTTTTGTGACAGTACTCTTAAGATTTTTATTTTTTTTCTCTAGAAAGTTTGGATCTATTCAGTTTTAAATTTCAATTGATTAAGTTTCCAGTTACAACTCTCATCACAGTGATACAGGTACTAATAAAAAACAATATGATTGATGTAAACTGTGAGAAGCTTGTTTCCAGATCCTACAATTTAACAGAATTCTGTCAACTGGTTCAGGATGGTATACGTCATGAGTGAAAGAAACTGTTTAATCTTTAATCATTTATGTTAATCTTGATTGATAAATTGTAAAAATTTTGATTTTGCTAACATGTAAGCTGCAGTTAGATAATCTGCCATAATATTATGAGGAAGAAAATCTTAACTTTTTGTTTTATTCTCTTAATTCCCAGTCTAACATGGTGAAATCACTTATGATACCTTTAAACAGTTATACATGAAGCCTCAACACCCACACTGCAGTGGAAATATTGCACACGCACACATAAACAAAAGTTATATAAATTTATAGTTTTTAAGAAGTTTTATTGAGCAATGAATTCTTTTTTTTACCTGAACAAATACTAGAGAACAATGTATTAAGACCACACCAATATATGTTAATCATTTTTAGAACTATTAAAATAGAAGAAGTGTCTGCCAATATGATACTTGAATATAATCTATGGTTGATATTCAGTTAATCCAATTCTAGATAACAGTGAAATTTGAATAGGTAAACAAACCAAAGTTTGACACATTTACTGATAACCCCCCCCCCCCCCCCCCCCCCTTAAAATTCAGGGAGCTATAACGACCACCTACCAAACATATCTGCATAAATTTGTCTTTACAGTTTACTCCTTAAAAGTAAATATCCTGCAATGATCCTATCTATATTTGATTCCTTTCAATACTATATGATACATTCTTAACATTTATGAACAGAGATTCTATGTACTCTAGTGGTAAGAGTGGTTATATATTGGTTAAATACTGTTAGTATTTTAGAACTAGCATTGTTTTAACTATACCACTCTAGTATAACCGTGGTTTGTATCACTTACACTTAGGAAAGATGATTTTAAAAACTTTGAATTTTTCCGACTCAAAATAGGTGTGGTTGTGGAAGGATGCAGGGTCTGTTGTCGCAGCTCTGTTGCTCCCTGGGGATGAACAAAAACAAGCATTGCATGCAAAAAGATCACAAAGCCAAACGAAAAAATGAAAACAGTTAATGAAAATAGAGATTGAAAAAAGACAGAGTAATTTACATGACTATAACTAAGTTTATATTTTAACAAAAAGAACCAAGGGAAATTCCTTGAAATTTTATTTACATCAGGGTTCTTAAGGAGCTTTTAAACTACTCTTCTTTATACCTAACAGTATTCATCTAGAATAACCTTTCAAACAATAAACACATCATTAGATAACACTAAACAACATGTCTTGATCCTTTGGGAGCAATTTCTAAAAAGATCTGGGAGGAATTTCTTGTCATAGATGATTTGAGGGTCATTTACCCATTAATATGATTGAAAAAAAAACAAAGAGAAAAGCCTTTGTCAGGGAAGTCTCTCTTAAATGAAATAATACATTCTATTCCCTTGTACAATGCACCCTTATCCAATAAGGTATTAGTCACTGGCAAACACAATCTAATTAAAAACCAATCTCTTATCGCTCCCGCTTTTTGATATGTCGCATGGGAGATCTAACGAAACCCACTTTGAGGTCACATGTGAGTGACCTCGTAGGTGTGTCTTTTTCGGCCAATGAAAATGAGTCTTCGACAATCTTGAAAGTTTATCGGGTGGTAAAGGGAGGTAACTCATTTCATTTACAAAGAAATCGTCAGTCCAAATAATTCATAAACTTTTTTGATTGGATTATTATTAGGTCGTCAACTCATTTGCATATCATTATAAATTCATAACTTCCAGTTCACTCACATGTGACCTTAAAGCGATTTCATTAGAACTCTAACGCGACATATCAGAAAACAGGAGATCGGTTTTTAATTAGATTGTGGCAAACACTTTTAGAGGTGCTGAGTTCATTTTAAGGTGTTATAAAAGTAACAAGAATAAAATGGGTAAAAATCCTACACTCCCTTATAAACTCAAAATGTAATAGTTATCAAAGGTACCAGGATTATAATTTAGTACACCAGAAGCTCATTTCTTCTATATAAGACTCATCAGTGACGCTCATATCAAAATATTTATAAAGCCAAACAAGTACAAAGTTGAAGAGCATTGAGGATCCAAAATCCCAAAAAGTTTTACCAAATACGGCTTAGGTAAACTATGCCTGTAAAGTATGGTCTACAACTAATCATGACTTAAAATCTTAACATGTATGAAAGCTTTCTTTCAAACAGGCTCAGAGGATTTTTTCACAAGATACAATAGTACATAAATGGAGAAGGTGTCCCCATGGACACAGATGATGCCCCTACTTGCATACAACATTTTAAAGGGACATATTACGCAAGATAGAGAAGTACAAAATAGTATGGCCTACCAATGCTTTTATAATGAAATTATATTTTTTACATGTCAACTACAAATGATTACAAACAATCTTGCCAAATAAAAGAGCAGTTTGTCATAACTTCCCCAAGGAGTTGCATTCACAATGTGTTATTGGGTAAAAAAGTGTTAAAACTTTCGCAATGGTAGCTCACAGCTTAAATTGTGTAGCCCATATATAGTCCTATACAAGAAAAGCAGAAATTTTAGTAGCCCACACCAATTTTAGGGGTCATTAGCCTTGGGCCCCTGCTAATTTCATACCCTGTGTTAATTGTAACCAAAATTACAAGGAAAACTACCTTTAACCTGATGTCCTAATAAACAATCAGACTTAATGACAAACATACTCACAGATCATAATGGCCCCTACCATTGATGGGGCATTAAAAAAAATATACCCAAATTCACTGGTTTTAGACAAGGACATAGTTAAAATCAAGAATATAAAATCTAGGACCTGTTCCTTCAATGTTGTAAAGGTTAAAAAAAATTTAATCCAGCTTTTAAAATTCTTCCATTCTTTCTTACTAATACCACAAAGAGCAACACATACTAATAGAGCTATAGCCATTTGTCGGGGCAGGACAGCAACAACACTCTGTATAACAAAGATCACCTCTGCAAGGCCACACATGGATAAAATAAGACAATAATCATAGCAGAGACTGTCAAAAAATTCAATACTTCAGTACTTCAGTGATGGAAAAATGCTACTGAGACAATTTCTGTTGAAATTAGTATTTTCATGAATATTTGTGCTATTTTCCAAACACATGTAACAAAAGCATGATAAAGATGGAAAGTGTCATTCTGACTGAATTCCTAGATCACTATACAGAGGTAATCTTTATATGCAGGTTAACATGCTGTATTAAACAATCTAATCTCTATATATCACAGGAAGTTACTTCACAAGTCCACTTACACTGAATGAATTGGACTTCTGTATAACAGACATTTTCTTGTTTTTACGTGAGGATAGTGGTGTTGAGGTAGATATATCATTTATTTCCCATCTGTCAGCCTACAACGACAAAATCCACAAAACATGCAACATGCATTAGTCTAATGGGAAGAAAATAAATGTGAAGCATAAAAATATAATGTAATAAATTCACCACACAGAATTTTTTTGACAACATTGATGTAAGTGTTCCTGTATAAACTAAAATTGATGATATTAATATTTTCTGTTTAAGCCGTAAGTTGTTTTTTAAATATGAATTTGCAAGGAGTAGGAGGCAGGCATCATAATTCACTGTTTCAGAACCTAAAGGGCTCCGATAAGTTTATTTGTACACTTAAGGTAGCACAATACAAATATTTTTCATCCCCAATCAGACATCTTTAAACTGTTGTAATTCCACTCATCTTTCTTTAATATTTTGGGATGCTATGAAGAACAAAGACGCTAAATTCATTCAAGTGTAAACATCACAATATAGCAACTAACTACATAATAATTAATCATTTAATAATTATGTCATAATGAAATTATCACAAATTGAAAGATTAATCTTTCTTCTTTCTTTTGGTAACTCATTTATAAAATATAAAGAAGGATGAAATGAATTACATCAGTTTAAAGTTGTCTGATTGGGAGTGAAAAAATCTTTGTATTGTGCTACCTTAAGTGAAACCTGTCTGATAAAAGTCACACATCTCACTTGCCATCGTTTATTTATGTATGGCGAAACATATCAGAAAACGGAAGCGCTGACAGGTTTGATTTTAATTAGACTGAGGTTAAACTAGCATTTTATTTTTTGACCCATTGATTGAATTTCCATTGTCTTTTAGGCAGTTAAGTTTTGGTATATGTTTTTTTCTCAAAAAACTGTCCAGAATGCATTAGATTCTGAAACAGTGAAGTATAACGCGATTGTATGCTGATATCTGTCAGAAATATATTACTTTGTTTTGTTTTTGTTTTCAGTGAAATCAAATTAGATTGTTATATAAATGATCCTTTTAGGATTGTCAGTTTATAACATTTAAATCAAAACATAGTTCATGAATATTTACAAATTAATCAAAAAAGTTCAAAAAAACTTCTTCCCTGCACCAGTCCCTACTCCCCTTTCATTAAAGTTGATAATTTTTGGGAAAAGTAGTAGCTCTGCAATATAAATTCAAAAGATGCAATGGCAAATAAATGGGTAGAATGAAAAGCCAAGTACAACAGATAAAGCTTTACACAAACCATAATTACAATGTGTATGAATAGTTTATCAAGTCCAAAAGTAAAAAAAAACAAAAAAACAAAAAAACAAAATTGAGGACTTTTGATATGGGTATAGAGTATGTAAGATGAAACTTTTTTACCACCTTGTGTATCACTTTTCCTTTCAAAAAACTTTTTTCTCTACCTTGAGATTGAATTTCTTAAAAACGTTTTTGAACTAACCTGGATTCTTAATAAAATGTATTGCTAAGCATACATGTATGTTAAATTCTGCTATTCTCATACATGTATGTTAAATTCTGCTATTCTATCTGTTTAACATATTTCTAAAAAAATAACTGGTCTTTCATTGATTGTTAATGTTAGAATAACACTAAAACAATAAGAACTTTCAAAGTTTTTGTACCTAAAATTAAGTTAATGTGATTTAGTAATCCATGTCTTTAAATGAAAGAAAGTGAAAATGATATCGTTAATTTAAATTTTAATAGAAAGTTGTGTTTGCAACCTTCTTGCATCTGGTTTGTTGATTGGCTAGCCAATTACGGTAAATGATCTTACATTGTGATCATTTTATAAACATTTGGCAACAGTAAATTCAGAATATGGTAAAGGCACATTCAGCATTTTTTACATTCATAAACAGACATAACTTGAGAATACCTTAAATTTAAAACTTGATCTGAGTTTGGCGGTAATAAGCATTGTGTATAAGTTTAATTTCATTTGTTAGAGGCAAAGTTAAGTTTATAGAGAACAGGTCCTACATACAGATTAAATAGGGCAAACCTTTAAAATTGTCATATGCTTAGCATCCATAAAATATAATGTTTTCTATTTACAATATTTGAAAGAGTGATCACATTAAAATGGCTTGCTTGCTTAACCGTTCATGATTAAATATGTTGAAATTATGTAATATAAAGGTTTTACTTAGTACCATATAACCTTTACATTATCAATGATTGACATATTCACACAACAATCATACCATATACCAAGTTAGCATTTTGTTTATAGTATATGAGCAACAGATCAAAATTAGAGCTTTGACCAATGAACAATTAAGATGAGGTCAAGATCAGATGAATACTGCCAGACAGATATACAAACCTAACAATCATTTTCTACACAAAATATAGCTAATAGGATACAAATTGTTATTGCTTATAGAATCTAATAGAACCAAAAAAATCCAACATGAATGATGAAATCTTAAAATTAACCAATGAACCGTGGAAAAGAAATCAGATGAAACCTGCCAGACAAATGGGTACATCTAACAATCATTCCATATACTAAATATACGTGACTAATGGTTTACAGTATTGGAGATACAGATTTGAATTTCCTCAAACACAATACAAAAATTGTAGAATAAATAAAATACAAATGTGCAAACAGAACAAAATAGCATAAATTATTTTCCTTTCCTTTCTATAGTTTTTCTTGCAATAAAACCAATAGTAAATTCCTGATATATAAACCATTCTCTTAATCACATGATGATTTGATGTGACCTGTTATTTGAAAATATGTCTGAAAATAACTATGCATGATAAAATATAATGTGCCAGAAATAAATCAGAGAAAATATATTTGAAGAGTTACTTGTGTTAGGTTAAGTTCAACAAGGGGCTCAGATGTTTATAAACTACTGTGGCTGTCAAAAGGAGGCGTTTAAATTTCATATACAAAAATCTTGTATTTTCCAACCCTCCAAAAAGTTATTTAGGAAATATCCTGTTATTCACACATTTAATGTTTTTTTTCTTATTTAAAAGTTTTTAGCTTGCTTTTAATTAAAAGTATTGAGTAACGAGCTTGATTTAAAAAAATATATAACAGATATAATTGGTTTAAGGTGAGAAACCCCCTGCATGATTTTATTGATGAAAATTGAAATTGTTTCCCAGCTATTAAAGTTTATTATGAAGCGACTGTAGTCGCCCTATGTCCCCCATGGGACGAAGTGGAATAAGTCAAGTAAGTCATGAAGCGGCTAAAAGTACCATAAAGTTACATTTTATCCAAACAGCAGAAAAAATCTTTAAAATGAACAGTTGCCACTCTAAGAAATGTGCACGTATTATGACTACATATGAGTAGATAGGACCTGATTTAAAGTAGAGGTAGTCATAACATTTTTCTGTTTTTATGAAATATAGTCCAAAATCATGACAAACCAATCACCTAAATGAGGTAAATGATATTATTACTAAATGACAATATAAGCACTATTCATAACTTCATGAATACATTAAAAAAATTAGAGATGACATTACTACATTGATAATCTTGAATCAATCCATTTATCCTTTTTGAACAATGAAATACATTTCAACTATTAAAAATATTACAGACATAAACCAGATGCTCCGCAGGGCGTAGCTTTATACGACCGCAGAGGTTGAACCCTGAACGGTTGGGGCAAGTATGGACACAACATTCAAGCTGGATTCCGCTCTAAATTTGGATTGTGATTAAATAATTGACACAGCATAGGTTTCTGACACAGAATGAATGTATTCAAATGAACTTAAAATTTTTGTTTTCTCTTAGAGCAATTCACTATGCTGTTGAATATTAATCCTCTCAAAAAAATGTTTGAAGAAATTTTCTTTTTATTTATGAAATTTCAAATGAGAAAAATTGAACCCAATTTTTTATTCACATCCCCCTTTCCCTTATTCCAAAACTAATTTCAATTAAAATATTCTAATGGAGTTTGCAACAATTACTTCTCATTTAAATACATCATAAAATATTAAGATGTAAAAAAACTGCTTGTTATCACTGAATGGTAAAGATTATTTAAATTTATCAGTTGGAAGTAAAAAGTGAATATACATTGTATATAACAAAGATTTAAGTTGATTCTGGACAAAGAAAGATAACTCCAATTAAAAAAAATTCTTGCAGATATTTCTTGCTTACTATACTGGACAAAGAAAGATAACTCTTAATTAAAAAAAAATTTGCTATTTCACAATATTGTGAAATTAGATATTTCTTGCCATTGCACAATACTGTGCAATTGAAAAGACTTGCTATTGCACAATACTTAATATAATAATTTTAGATCCTGATTTGGACCAACTTGAAAACTGGGCCCATTATCAAAAATCTAAGTACATGTTTAGATTCAGCATATCAAAGAGGCCCAAGAATTTAATTTTTGTTAAAATCAAACTTAGTTTAATTTTGGACCCTTTGCACTTTAATTTAGACCAATTTTAAAACTGGACCAAAAATGAAGAATCTACATACACAGTTAGATTTGGCATATCAAAGAACCCCAATTATTCAATTTTTGATGAAATCAAACAATGTTTAATTTTGGACCTCGATTTGGGCCTACTTGAAAACTGGGCCAATAATCAAAAATCTAAGTACATTTTTAGATTCAGCATATCAAAGAACCCCAAGATTTCAATTTTTGTTAAAATCAAACTCAGTTTAATTTTGGACTCTTTGGACCTTAATGTAGACCAATTTGAAAACGGGACCAAAAATTAAGAATCTACATACACAGTTAGATTGGGCATATTAAAGAACCCCAATTTTTCAATTTTGATGAAATCAAACAAAGTTTAATTTTGGACCCTTTGGGCCCCTTTTTCCTTAACTGTTGGGACCAAAACTCCCAAAATCAATACCAACCTTCCTTTTATAGTCATAAACCTTGTGTTTAAATTTCATAGATTTCTATTTACTTATACTAAAGCTATGGTGCGAAAACCAAGAAAAATGCTTATTTGGGTCCCTTTTTGGCCCCTAATTCCTAAACTGCTGGGACCGAAACTCCCAAAATAAATACCAACCTTCCTTTTGTGGTCATAAACATTGTGTTTAAATTTCATTGATTTCTATTTAATTTAACTAAAGTTATTGTGCGAAAACCAAGAATAATGCTTATTTGGGCCCTTTTTTTGCCCCTAATTCCTAAACTGTTGAAACCAAAACTCCCAAAATCAATCCCAACCTTTCTTTTGTGGTCATAAACCTTGTGTCAAAATTTCATAGATTTCTATTAACTTAAACTAAAGTTATAGTGCGAAAACCAAGAAAATGCTTATTTGGGCCCTTTTTGGCCCCTAATTCCTAAAATGTTGGGACCAAAACTCCCAAAATCAATACCAGCCTTCCTTTTATGGTCATAAACCTTGTGTTAAAATTTCATAGATTTCTATTCACTTTTACTAAAGTTAGAGTGCGAAAACTAAAAGTATTCGGACGACGACGACGACGACGCCAACGTGATAGCAATATACGACGAAAATTTTTTCAAAATTTGCGGTCGTATAAAAATAAGTTCAACTCCTCGTTTCACAAAAAGTCTTAAGATAAAAATATTTGTTACAGTGATTAACGAAGCGTTTTTTTATGTCCCACTAACACTGACTAAAGCTTTTCAGAAAATGTTTTTGATGCATCATATTCATTCCCCCCATTTACTTGTCACATGAAAAAGTTTATCTGAAGTTGGCTATCAATACAGTCTCTACCTTCTACAATAACTTTGTTTTAATTAGCCTATTCATTTCACAGGTACAGACAAGAAACAATGGAAGCCAAGTGATAAACAAATGCTAGAATCAGTCAACAACATCGGTCCTTTGCTTTGGGTTTTAAAAAAAATATGAAGAACTTCCAAAATAAGTTTTCTAACATTAAAATGCAAATGCAACTTTGGAAGTAATATTTTGACTGTTAATGAGTAGATAGGAAATATTGGACACATTATTACCTCATCTAACTGATTCTGTTCTTGCTTCATTTGTTTTTCTTTCTTTCTATCAATTTTATCTTGCTTCTCTGATTTTCCTTCTTTTTCTTTACTTTTTTCTTCTTTTAAGTTACTTTGGCTCTACAAAAACATTTACGAATTAGAGTAAATAATCACCAAACAGTGTCTTTTAAAAGATCTCATAGAATAAGATTATCTCCCCTGCCACCAAAATGTTCCAAAATAAGTGAAGAGTGTGCCCATGGGACACAGATGCTTCCCACTTGTAAATATAGGACAAATTCTGCTATTTTTTAATTAACAAAAATCATAACTCAAGATTGGCTAAAGTGACACCATCCAAATTGAACTTGATCTGTAAAGGCTTTATGGTGACCTCTAATTGATAACATCTACAGCATTTGGTCTCCAGTGAAGAGCTGTCTCAGTGGCAATCATGCCAAATCTTCTTATTTATATTGAATTTAGCGTTAAAAGTTAAATTGAGGCTTATTATACTTATAACATGAACAAATTATCTGTCATTAACTCAGTGATATATCTTAATTTTCTGTATGAAGTATTTGGTTCCTTAATTCAAATCATGTGTAATTGAATACCTGTACAATACTACTGGTACTGCTGGTAGGTGTTACTGTGACAAGGGTACCAGAACTTGATGTTGACTGACTACTGGTACTGTGTGTATCGAATGGTTTGCTAGCATTAGATTGGGATATGAAGTAGGCTCTATGAGAATGAACTGGGGTCATAGGAACACTTGGCATTGGTGATGATGAAAGTGATGGGTAACGAGTTTGGACTATTCTCTGGCAAGCTGAAATACAAAGATGGCAAATTTATTAATGAAAAATTTGACCTTACGTCGTAAGTGAATATAGAAATCAAGTAACTACAAACCCTGTGCTAGAAGAGGCAAAAAATACGAAATGCTTTACAAATTTTATTAATATATTTAATAAAACAAAAATATAACCTGTGAAAATCCTAGACTACAGACATGGAAGTAAGTGTCTTGCCTGTTTTACTGATAATGATTGAATTCCATGTTCAAAGTTTTAGATGAAAGTTTTACTAAAGGTATCATATAAACTTAAACAGTATTTACAAGAGAGCAAGCTTTGTTCTGTTAAGCATACTCAACTCTTTATTCAATGTAGCAAAAAACAGGAAGAAGATGTCTGACAGATCTTCATTATACCTTAACCAAAAATATCATCCTTAGAATGTACCAATTCCCTTTTTCCTATTTCTATGTTAAGTGAATCATGAACCAGATGCTTTGCAGGGCGCAACTTTATACGACCGCAGAGGTCGAACACTGAACGGTTGGGGCAAGTATGGACATAACATTCAAACTGGATACAGCTCTGAATTTGGATTGTGATTAAGTAGTTGACACAGCATAGGTTTCTGACACAGAATGAATGTGGTCTAATGAACTTAAAATGTTTGTTTTTTTGCTTTTGAGCAATTCACTATGCTGTTGAATATTAATCCTTTGATATTTAAAGAAATTTTCTTTTTTCATTTCTGAAATCTGAAATAAGAAAAATTGCACCCGCCAATTTTTTTCATCTACCCCTTTCCCTTATTCCAAAAAGGATCTCAATTCAAATTTCTAATGGAGTTTTCAACAATAACTACTCATTTCAATACATCATAAAATATAAAATGTCATACAGTCATGATTTAAGTTGATTTAACTACTATTCTGGACAAAGAAAGATAACTCCAATACAAATTTTATGTTGGCAAATTTCCGATGAAGTTCATTAAACTGAAGTTTTTGGCAAAGTTCCAATGGAATTTATTAATAGTAAAGTTTTTGGCAAATTTCCAATATTGGCAATTATGTATATAATTATAGTTGATTGCTGTTATTACCCCCTGGTGCCCCTTTCAAAGAATTTCATCAGCGTGGTCATTCCAGCCTCACTTTGGTTCATTGTAAATTACTTCTCAGATTTCAAAACCTCTTTGTTCCTTTTATGTGCAGAGCAAAGTTCTCGTTTGAAAATTTATATCTAGAATTTCATCATTCACCGCCATCCCCTACAATCGCCTTTGTTGTTAGTGCCTCTGGGGACAATTCATTTTTAAAGAAACTAATAGTAAATTTTTATGGACATACTTGACACTATATTTTTCTTATTATTTTTTAATATCATTTTTGTGTTGTTTATTACTACTTATTTTATGTTTATTTGTTTTATTATCCATGCTTATGTTTGGATTTTTCTGTTGTTTATTTTATAGCCATGCTGATGTATGGGTTCCTTATGCTTTATTGTCTAGGCTTGCCTTTTGTATAAAATTTTGTTTTTACCATCCATGCTGACGTATGGAAAGCACTTTTTTCAATCCATGCTAAGGTATGGTTTGAACCTGCTTCATTATCCATGTTGACGTATGGATCTCTTTCTTATATATCATTATCTATGCTGACGTATGGATCTCTATTATTTCATTATATATGCTGACATATGGATCTCTTATATTTTACTATCTATGCTGACATATGGATCTCTTATATTTTACTATCTATGCTGACATATGGATCTCTAATATTTTACTATCTATGCTGACATATGGATCTCTTATATTTTACTATCTATGCTGACATATGGATCTCTTATATTTTACTATCTATGCTGACATATGGATCTCTTATATTTTACTATCTATACTGACGTATGGATCTCTTATATTTTACTATCTATATTGACATATGGATCTCTTATATTTTACTATCTATGCTGACATATGGATCTCTTATATTTTACTATCTATGCTGACGTATAGATCTCTTATAATTACTATCTAATAAAGACTATGCTGACGTATGGATCTCTTTATACTACTATCCATGCTGATGTATGGATCTTGTTATTTTACTATTCATGCTTACGATGGATTCTTTTTGTCTTTTACTATCCATGCTGACCTATGGATTCTTTTTGCCTTTTACTATCCATGCTGACGTATGGATTCTTTTTGCATTTTACTATCCATGCTGACGTATGGGTTACTTTAATTTATTTTCATGCTGATGATGTCTCTATTTTGTGTAACTTATATTCATACTGACGTGTGAACTAACTTATTATTTTATTGTCCATACTGACGTATGTCAATTCTATGTCTAAATACTTTCCATGCTTACGTATGGAATTTCTTGTAGCTTATTATCAATGCCTACATATGGTTTACTTGCTTTTACTTTCCATGCTTACGTATGGATTTTCTTTTGTTTTTACTATTTATACATATGCTTATGTATAATTTTTACAATTCTAATTTTTGAAATTTTGTTTGCCTTTACTTAGTAATATGCTGATATATATTTTAAATTATTCTTACTAAATCACATGTTTATTCAGTTAAATTATACTTTGGTATGCCAATTGGATACAATTTCTACACATTAGCCTTTGTATTTCATCCCCCAAGTTTAAAATTTTATATCTATATGAAAAGGGGGATAACTCAATTTTAATTTCAAAAGTGTCAAACAGCTGTTAGTCCCCAGTTTTTCCAATTTGTAATTTCTTATGTAAATATGTATATATGTTGTGAAATTACACATGCTTAGAAGTAATAAAATATTTCTTTTATCCTATTGTTTGTTAACATAGATAGATTTAAAGAATGATAGAAGTGCTGGTATAAATCCGTGAGACAGCAAAACAATAGAATCTTGTTTAAAAAATATTTATCTTAGAAGCAGCATCAGGTCAACTTGGCAATAGTATTTTAGTACGACAGTAAAGGACTTATAAGTTGGTATATTTTTGCTCAGGTCACTTTGTAGTTTGGTATATAAGTCATTGATGTTAATTCACATGTTGCAGTAATAAGGTATTTTCTGGTTTGAATTGTTTTACATTGTCTTATCGGGGCCTTTTATAGCTGACTAATCGGTATGGGCTTTGCTCATTGTTGAAGGCTGTACAGTGACATAGTTGTTAAAGTTTGTGTCATTTTGGTCTTTTGTGGATAGTTGTCTCATTGGCAATCATACCACATCTTCTTTTTATATTATTCGGGCCCTTTTTGGCCCCTAATTCCTAAACTGTTGGGACTTAAACTCCCAAAATCAATCCCAACCTTCCTTTTATGGTCATAAACCTTGTGTTTTAATTTCATAGATCTCTACTTACTTTTACTAAAGTTAGAGTGTGAAAACCAAATGTCTTCGGAGGACGACGATGCAGACGCCAACATGATACCAATATACGACCAAAAAATTATATTATCACCCCCCCCCCCCCCCCCCCCCCCAAAAAAAACAACACTTTAGGCAGGGCATAAATTAATAGAGTACCATCTTGAAACACTCTTTCAACATTTAAACCATATGTTGCACATGTCTCATAATATGAACATCTTTTAAGGTCATTGGCGAGTTTTCGGGCTCTGGTATCATCTATAACACGGGGATTGCTTTCACTGATGGCATCTGCAAAATACAAAAGAATAAACTGGATCATCTATCTACACACATAACATCATAAGCCATTTATAGATTTATTGAACATTAATGATAAACAGAAATTTTGATTGGGCAATAACTGTCTAACATATTGTGATACTGATGAACTTTTTTATATGTTGTGTCTATTGTTACATCTAATTACATTAATGACAAAAATAAGCTTATACAAAGTTTAGCCTTTAAAGTGGTGGTGGCAATGTTTGAATAACTGAGATAAAACACAAAGTTTAAACTAGATAGAATCATTCACTCCCAAGTTTTGTTGACATTGGTTCAGTAGTTTCAGAGGAGAAGAACTTTGAAAAAGTTTAAAATGGATGCAAATTCATCGTAAAAGCTCACATTGGCTTTTAGGTAGGGTGAGAGAAATATAATACATATTCTAATAAAGATACTTTGAAGACAGTTCAATTTGATATGTATGTGTTGCAATATCAAACATGTCAAATGACAATGCATAAATTTTTATTTCAATTATAGTGAGTGACAACATGTGTAGTTCAATCAATAAGTCAGGCAGGAATTTAATGCATTGCTTCACTTTAATATTCAAGAGCTATAGAAAAATATCCAGATTCAAGGTATTTATTTCTAAAACAAAATGTATGCACTCAATTAATATATTGCATACTGATATCTCCGTTTATAACTGCTTTGCTTTTCATATTTTTTCTCTAACACAGGACAACTGAAATCAAATTTATATCTAATTTCATTTTAAAATTTTTATACACAGATCTTTTTGAATAAATAAACACCAACATACAGCTGGAAATTAAAAATCAGATGTCAGAAAAAAAAATGTGCTTATTATAAATTGCATTTTAGTTGGTTAAATTGACATATAATTTCCTTCAATCTAGTTGCCCAGAATTTTAAAATAAAAATAATATGCCGACAGAATACTGTTAGTAACTTTTTTTTTCTTCAACAACTTCATTAGAGGAAGAAGCAATATATAGAGACTGTTAGAACTACGTCTTTCTCCATTGAACAAGGAAAACTAGGAGCAATATTATTGTTTGTTTACAATCTTATCAGATTAATATTTGTATGTGTACAAATGTCTTTGAATACAAAAACTTGTGATACAAATCTTATAACATAAATCTTGTCCTGTGTAAAGATAAATGCCATCTAAGAATCTCTTTAACAAATAACAATAAAACAACTTACAATTCCACACAATGAGGCGTCTACTGATTCAAGTATTTCCTGTTGCTGGTTAAAACGTTTTTTGGGAAATGACATGAAAGAACACAGTAACCTTCATACTAAACAGTTGTACTACAAAAACCCCTGGATACACAGATAACTTTATCAATCAGTTAGAAGAATGGTTCAAATTTCACCAGGAATTTAGCTGCCCTCTCATTTTAATGATTACAGTTTTCATGATGCATAATCAAAATTGATTGAAGATTTGACATAAGCATGTCACAGCTTGATACCTATCATTTTATGCAATGCAGATTTTGGAATGTATTTTCGTTTATCTTTTGCTAATCAACATATGATTTCTCCCAACACATGCACAACATTACTTTTTATTCTACAGGATTTAATTCATCAATTTCTCTCTCTGCAATGTGAATTAAATTTGATTTTTTGAGACATTAACCCTTTCCCTTTCTGGCTTAAATTTTTCACTTATTAAATAAACACTATCACAGACTATTTGCACCCAAGCTGATATAAAGGCCAAAATGGGCTCATGTAAAGATAATTGATTGATTATTCGTGAATATAATAAAAATGTTTTGTCATCTCAAAAAGTCAAGTGATTTCTGGTAAATGTGAGAGAAAAAAATATATATAAATTCAATTTGAAAAGTATAATAGACATATTGGTGCCATAATAGATCATAATTTTGGTGCACAATACATGATCTATGTCTTTTAGGAACAGACAAGTGGTCATAGTATCTATGGTAGAAAGGGAAGAAAGAAATATGCCTTGAAATGTAAATGCATGTAGCTTCCAAAATAACAGCTTTGTTCATCCAAATCAAATCCCTGACACAACTTTGTGTCTAAAGAGTGTTTATTCAAGCAATAAACATAAGTTTACAAGGGAAGATTCAATACATTTCTCCTTATAACTTGGTTATTTGGCTCACCAAGGACTAAAGCAATACAGCAACAGAGGGGTAACAAGGGAAGATTCAATACATTTCTCCTTATAACTTGGTTATTTGGCTCACCAAGGACTAAAGCAATACAGCAACAGAGGGGTAACAAGGGAAGATTCAATACATTTCTCATTATAACTTGGTTATTTGGCTCACCAAGGACTAAAGCAATACAGCAACAGAGGGGTAACAAGGGAAGATTCAATACATTTCTCCTTATAACTTGGTTATTTGGCTCACCAAGGACTAAAGCAATACAGCAACAGAGGGGTAACAAGGGAAGATTCAATACATTTCTCCTTATAACTTGGTTATTTGGCTCACCAAGGACTAAAGCAATACAGCAACAGAGGGGTAACAAGGGAAGATTCAATACATTTCTCCTTATAACTTGGTTATTTGGCTCACCAAGGACTAAAGCAATACAGCAACAGAGGGGTAACAAGGGAAGATTCAATACATTTCTCCTTATAACTTGGTTATTTGGCTCACCAAGGACTAAAGCAATACAGCAACAGAGGGGTAACAAGGGAAGATTCAATACATTTCTCCTTATAACTTGGTTATTTGGCTCACCAAGGACTAAAGCAATACAGCAACAGAGGGGTAACAAGGGAAGATTCAATACATTTCTCCTTATAACTTGGTTATTTGGCTCACCAAGGACTAAAGCAATACAGCAACAGAGGGGTAACAAGGGAAGATTCAATACATTTCTCCTTATAACTTGGTTATTTGGCTCACCAAGGACTAAAGCAATACAGCAACAGAGGGGTAACAAGGGAAGATTCAATACATTTCTCCTTATAACTTGGTTATTTGGCTCACCAAGGACTAAAGCAATACAGCAACAGAGGGGTAACAAGGGAAGATTCAATACATTTCTCCTTATAACTTGGTTATTTGGCTCACCAAGGACTAAAGCAATACAGCAACAGAGGGGTAACAAGGGAAGATTCAATACATTTCTCCTTATAACTTGGTTATTTGGCTCACCAAGGACTAAAGCAATACAGCAACAGAGGGGTAACAAGGGAAGATTCAATACATTTCTCCTTATAACTTGGTTATTTGGCTCACCAAGGACTAAAGCAATACAGCAACAGAGGGGTAACAAGGGAAGATTCAATACATTTCTCCTTATAACTTGGTTATTTGGCTCACCAAGGACTAAAGCAATACAGCAACAGAGGGGTAACAAGGGAAGATTCAATACATTTCTCCTTATAACTTGGTTATTTGGCTCACCAAGGACTAAAGCAATACAGCAACAGAGGGGTAACAAGGGAAGATTCAATACATTTCTCCTTATAACTTGGTTATTTGGCTCACCAAGGACTAAAGCAATACAGCAACAGAGGGGTAACAAGGGAAGATTCAATACATTTCTCCTTATAACTTGGTTATTTGGCTCACCAAGGACTAAAGCAATACAGCAACAGAGGGGTAACAAGGGAAGATTCAATACATTTCTCCTTATAACTTGGTTATTTGGCTCACCAAGGACTAAAGCAATACAGCAACAGAGGGGTAACAAGGGAAGATTCAATACATTTCTCCTTATAACTTGGTTATTTGGCTCACCAAGGACTAAAGCAATACAGCAACAGAGGGGTAACAAGGGAAGATTCAATACATTTCTCCTTATAACTTGGTTATTTGGCTCACCAAGGACTAAAGCAATACAGCAACAGAGGGGTAACAAGGGAAGATTCAATACATTTCTCATTATAACTTGGTTATTTGGCTCACCAAGGACTAAAGCAATACAGCAACAGAGGGGTAACAAGGGAAGATTCAATACATTTCTCATTATAACTTGGTTATTTGGCTCACCAAGGACTAAAGCAATACAGCAACAGAGGGGTAACAAGGGAAGATTCAATACATTTCTCCTTATAACTTGGTTATTTGGCTCACCAAGGACTAAAGCAATACAGCAACAGAGGGGTAACAAGGGAAGATTCAATACATTTCTCCTTATAACTTGGTTATTTGGCTCACCAAGGACTAAAGCAATACAGCAACAGAGGGGTAACAAGGGAAGATTCAATACATTTCTCCTTATAACTTGGTTATTTGGCTCACCAAGGACTAAAGCAATACAGCAACAGAGGGGTAACAAGGGAAGATTCAATACATTTCTCCTTATAACTTGGTTATTTGGCTCACCAAGGACTAAAGCAATACAGCAACAGAGGGGTAACAAGGGAAGATTCAATACATTTCTCCTTATAACTTGGTTATTTGGCTCACCAAGGACTAAAGCAATACAGCAACAGAGGGGTAACAAGGGAAGATTCAATACATTTCTCCTTATAACTTGGTTATTTGGCTCACCAAGGACTAAAGCAATACAGCAACAGAGGGGTAACAAGGGAAGATTCAATACATTTCTCCTTATAACTTGGTTATTTGGCTCACCAAGGACTAAAGCAATACAGCAACAGAGGGGTAACAAGGGAAGATTCAATACATTTCTCCTTATAACTTGGTTATTTGGCTCACCAAGGACTAAAGCAATACAGCAACAGAGGGGTAACAAGGGAAGATTCAATACATTTCTCCTTATAACTTGGTTATTTGGCTTACCAAGGACTAAAGCAATACAGCAACAGAGGGGTAACAATGGAAGATTCAATACATTTCTCCTTATAACTTGGTTATTTGGCTCACCAAGGACTAAAGCAATACAGAAACAGAGGGGTAACAAGGGAAGATTCAATACATTTCTCCTTATAACTTGGTTATTTGGCTCACTAAGGACTAAAGCAATACAGCAACAGAGGGGTAACAAGGGAAGATTCAATACATTTCTCCTTATAACTTGGTTATTTGGCTCACTAAGGACTAAAGCAATACAGCAACAGAGGGTAGCATACTAATTCTTTAAGAAATAATCATAAATCCTATGCTGACTTTTGTATTTAGTTTCCTTTTTGAAATTGAATGTAAAGTAAAGTTGAGTTAAATTTCAACTTTCCTTGCCAGCTTGCACCACTAGAAAAGTGAAGGATCCAGATTTTTTCATAAGTGGGGGCTCACTCCAGTCATGCTCAAGTGATTCCCTTTATAAGCAATTATTTTTTCAAAGAAAAGGGGGGCATAAGAATAAACTAGTGTAATTTAAAATCTTTCAGTTACTTGTACTTACATATGTTCAACAAAAACTAGGAATTGTACTCCATTGTAATCTCAAAATGTTGGGCAAGTATAAGTTACTTGGCCAGTAATTTCTACAAGTCACTCACCTAGTTAAGCAAGTGATGAAAATAATCTATAATTTACCCTGAGATCTCATTTCTTTCCAAAAGCTTATAAGAACACTTAAAATTTTATACAATAAATAAACTGCTATGCTGAGGAGCAAATTTGGACACAATATTCAAGCTTGATACAGGTCTGAATTTGAATTGTAATTAAATGTTGATCACATTATCGGTTTCTGACACAGCATAAATGTAGTAAAAAAACTTGACATTGGTCATACGATTTGAATTCATATTCAATTTAAGATTTCTTGCATTGGTGCAAAACACTGTGCTGTTGCAAAATAATCTGTTTTCACACTTTATACAAAGAACTACCAAACTCAATTGTGACCCCTAATTTTTCTTTGGAAAATTGAAAATTTCTTAAATCTTGTGAGAAAAAATATTGTCCCCCCCCCCAAACTATCCCAACCTTCCTTTTGTGGTATTGTACCTATGGATTACAATTCATAGAAATCCATACACTTAAACTAAAGTTGTTGTCTGGAAACCAAATGTCTTTGGACAAGGACGACGAAGACGATGTTATAGCAATATACTATCCAAAACATTTTTTGCGGATGTATAAAAAAAAAATTTGACAAATTATCAAATAAAGCAAAAGCTGCAGGGAATAGATTATAAGGGAGCAGATTATTGATTTAATACAATAACAGCTAAAATTCTACAGGGTTTGATCACGTTAATTCTAGTAGATTGCATGGTGTGAACAACATAGCAACATACCTTGAGTGCCAACTAGTATCAAAGGGATTTCTGCAGCATTGCGGTAATGGGCCATTTTGGCAAAATAACTGTACACTGTTTGGAAACTCATCTCATTCTCAAGACTGAACACAAATATCACAGCATCAACCCAGTGTGTAAACTGTAATAAATCAATAACAAAAATAAATCAGGAATAATGTATCCATGGGACACAGATGATGTCCCTGCTTGCATATAAAGTTATAAAGGGACATAACTCAAGAACTGTAAATGTGATTCTACAAATTTGTTCTGGATCTGAGTTTTGTGGTAGTTAGCAAAGTGAATACATTTCTTAAAGGGGCGCTAGCTGTCAAATTCATGGTCACCGATTTGAATCAAATTCTCATATTTTATTTATAACAATGTAAAACATTTATCCAAACTACCAAAAGTCTAAAATAAACAGTTTACAAAGCATGGGGTAGAGAATATGTAGGTTCGTTTCGTGTTGATTTTAGTCCAGACACCATCTAATTAACTATTGATTTGACCTCAGATAACCATATACGCAATGTAAACATAAATATAGATATGAATAGATTAATCCGACACATGCAATTTGATTTTTATAGGTCTGTTAGATTTTTTTTATAGATTAAACATATGTTTCTCATTGTTTTTAACCGTATAAGAATGATTTTATATGGATCGAATCAGTAATCAAATGATTTACCGTAGTTTCCCTTTCATTGTTTACATTCTTTTTTCTTTAAAAATAACCAGTACACATACAATGCATGCTTTGTCAATCTCTAGCTAGGGGTTAAATTGAAGTTCACATAAATAAGGATTTAATGAGGTCGACTTATTTCACTTGCAAGCCATCTTGGTTGGTTTGCCCGGTCACAAAACACAATTTTTAAACAATATAGCCTAATAATGATTCTGGCTATGTTTGGTAAAATTTGGCTAAGTAGTTTCAGAGGAAAAGATTTACGAAAAATGGATAAAAATTGACTATAAAGGGCAATAACTCCTAAAGGGGTCAACTGACCACTTTGGTCCTGTTGACTTATTTGTAAATCTTACTTTGCTGACCATTTTTGCTGTTTACAGTTTATCTCTATCCATAATAATATTCAAGATAATATCCAAAAACAGCAAAATTTCCTTAAAATTACCAATTCAGGGGCAGCAACCCAACAACAGGTTGTCTCTTTCATCTTACAATTTCAAGGCAGATAGATCTTGACCAGATAAACAATTTTATCCCTTGTCAGATTTGCTCTAATTGCTTTGTTTTTTGAGTTATAACCAAAAACTGCATTTAACCTCCATGTTCTTTTTTTAGCCGTGGCGGCCATCTTGGTTGGTTGGCCGGGTCAAAAAATACAATTTTTAAACTAGATACATCAATGATGATTGTGACCAAGTTTGGATTAATTTGGCCCGGTAGTTTCAGAGGAGAAGATTTTTGTAAAAGATCATGGAGATTTACAAAAAATGGTTAAAAATTGACTATTAAGGGCAATAACTCCTAAAGGGGTCAACTGACCATTTTGGTCATATTGACTTATTTGTAAATCTTACTTTGCTGAACATTATTGCTGTTTACAGTTTATCTCCATCTATAATAATATTCAAGATAATAACCAAAAACAGTAAAATTTCCTTAAAATTACCAATTTAGGGGCAGCAACCCAACAACAAATTTTAAACTAGATACATCAATGATGATTGTTGCCAAGTTTGGTTAAATTTGGCCCAGTAGTTTCAGAGGTGAAGATTTTTGTAAAAGTTAACGACGGACGACGGACGCTGGACGCCAAGTGATGAGAAAAGCTCACTTGGCCCTTTGGGCCTGGTGAGCTAAAAACACAGCAATTTTTCTATTTGTAAACTCTAAAATGATGCCACCAAATTTCAATCTTGATTTTTTTTGTGATAATAAGCCTTGTGTATAAGTTTCATAACATTTGGTTGAGACAAACTTAATTTAAGGTGAATTTTTAGGAAAGAGCTACATTGTATATATCATCAACTAGAAAAGCTAAAATAGTGAAAATTGGACTTGACCTTTCATTTAGTCACAGGAAACAACATACGGTATCTTAATTTGAAAGAAAACTGTCAAAGTGTTTTCATGTTAATGAAGGCAGTACATCCCCAAATCATTAACCTATTTTTCCTTTGTAAATTAGGTTGAAAATGTCAAGTTTAAACATAAACTGGTGTTGCTTTATTTGGTTCCAGTGAAATATAATACTAAATTACATATAGGTAAAATAAACTGCATCACCGATCCCAACTGGATACAACAGCAGAGGTCAAACCCTGAACAGTTGGGGCAAAAATGGGCACAATATTCAAGTTTATTACAGGTCTTAATTTGGACAGTAATTAAATATTGAACACATAAATAAGGTTTCTGACACAGAATAAATTTATTCAAAGAATTTAAAATTGTTTATATGATTCAATTTATATTCAATTAAAGATTTTTTGCTTTGTGCTTTTGCACATTACTTAGTAAACCAGTTTTCAGGCTATATACAAAGATTTAGCAATTGTGACCCCCAATTTTTCTTGGGAAAATTGGTTATTTCTTACAGATTAAAAAATTGACCCCCTTTTTAAAAAAATAAATAAATTCTTAAACCTTAAAGATAAATAAACTGTTAACACAGAGATATGTTTTGCCTTTTAATAACAGTGATTAAGCAAATAGTTATCAAAGGTACCAGGATTATAGTTTAGTACGTCAGACACGTTTCGTCTACATAAGACTCATCAGTGACGCTCATATCAAAATATTTATACAGCCAACGAATGTTGAAATTAAAATATCATGTTACATAAGTTTAAAAAATATTCAAAGTCAATAAACTATGACAGGTACATGGCTAAACAATCTCCATGTAAATGAGATTTGCTAATGATAATACAACTGAACTGCATACCAAATACCATTGACTTATTATAAGTCACTCCTATAAGTCACTCACTTTAAACAAACCTAAACACAAACATTAACTTGTATACAATGTAAAAGTTTCAAAGTCAAAGAACCATGAAGAGATGGGGGTGCTATATAATCTCCATAAAAATGATAATTGCATACCAAACATCATTGACTTAACATAAGCTGATCTAATTGTATATACTCACAAACTAATACATGTACATGTAAATTGAGCAAAAGTTTCAAAGTCAATAGACCATATGACTGAGTGGACAGTGCCAAATATTCTTCCTGGAAATGAGATGTGTCAATGCTTATACAACTTAAGACCAATTAACATTGGCCTTTCACTAATGGTACCCCTTTAACTGATCTAATCACAAACTAATACATGTTAACTAAGCAAATTCAATTGACCATGACTAAGGGAGCTCAGTCAAATAATCTCCAAAGAAATGAGATATATGCCAATGCTTATACCACTGCATACCAAATATCATTGACCTACCACTAGTGGTTCTCCATAAACTGACCTAATCACAAACTCATACATGTAAAATAAGTCAATAGGCCATGACAGAAGGGGCAGGGCCAAATAAACTTCATGGAAATCAGATGTGCCAATGCTAATACAACTGCATACCAAATGTAATTGACCTAACACTTGTAGTTCATCATAAACTAGACCTTATAACAAACTAATACATTGTTGACTCAGTCTAAGTTGCTGCTGACACCATCAAAGGGAGACAAAAATTGCCAACCCCCAAAAATGCTTGTTTGAGGCACCTTTTTGGTCCCTAATTACTAAGCGGTTGGGACCATCACCCTTCCTTTTATGGTAAAGAACCTTTTGCTTAAATTTCAAAGAGATCCATACACTTAAACTTAAATATTGTCCATACCAAATGTCTTCAATGACAACGACGACATGGTAGCATTATACAATCCCCGTTAGAAAAAATAAGGGATAAATAACATCCTTTTTTCAAACAACCTGCTATCCATTCTCTATAACTCTTTAGTATTGATTATAGTATTGATTATAATACATACCTGCATTTCGGGTGATCCTCCTTCATCCCTTATCAAGAGTAGGTAACTCTGACCATCTATGATTACTTCTTTTTTGAAACGACCACCTATCAAAAGATTAATTAATCTGGATTTCAATATTTGCATTGTGACTAGTGTTGTCAAATCGTACACTTTTGCCTAACGAGTTACTCAGATAATCGTCCGACCAATTAACAGGTTAACCGGTAGTTTATGTTGATGTTTGAAGGCCTTATCTAAAGTACCCTACACATACATATATAGAAGATGTGGTATGAGTGTTAATGTGACAACCTTCCATCTAAGTCATACATTTACATTTTTATAATACGCTAAATTGAAGTTCAGTGTCCTTTGGAATTATTATAAGACTTGTTTGTGAAGATTCCTGGCTAGTTGACTTTTAATAATCAAATACACCATATCAACTATGGCGTTTGTACTAAATTCAGATTGAAAAATGAAAAAAATGAAAAGAAAACCTTCTTAATCTCGTAGAATTAAATATGTCTGAAACCGATGATTCTTTCATTTTCTCTTGTTGTCTCCCAAAATAATGTGGAGTGTTTCAATATAAATGATTAAGACAAAGCTTGTTACTCATACTATCAATTATACACTGATTACATTCACATAGTAGATAAAGGAAGATGTGGTGTGAGTGCCAATGAGACAACTCTCCATCCAAATAACAATTTAATAAAGGGCTGCGCTTTAGCGCATGATACGCCCATTGCTCTTTTAACTTGTCTTTTATGCTTTAAATGAATTTATATGATCAACTAGAAATAGTGTGAGCCCTGTCAAATACTCCCCCCCCCCCCCCCCCCCCCAAATAATAAATAACCAGATGCTCCGCAGGGCGTAGCTTTATACGACCGCAGAGGTTGAACCCTGAACGGTTGGGGCAAGTATGGACACAACATTCAAGCTGGATTCAGCTCTAAATTTGGATTGTGATTAAATAGTTGACACAGCATAGGTTTCTGACACAGAATGAATGTGTTCTAATGAACTTAAATTTTTTGTTTTCTCTTACAGCAATTCACTATGCTGTTGAATATTATTCCTCTCAAAAAAATGTTTGAAGAAATTTTCTTTTTATTTTTGAAATTTCAAATGAGAAAATTGAACCCATTTTTTTTAATCACATCCCCCTTTCCCTTATTCCAAAACTAATCTCAATTAAAATTTCTAATGGAGTTTGCAACAATTACTACTCATTTAAATACATCATAAAATATTAAGATGTAAAAAAAACTGCTTGTTATCACTGAATGGTAAAGATTATTTTAATTTATCAGTTGGTAGTAAAAAGTGAATATACATTGTATATTGTATATATAACAAAGATTTAAGTTGATTCTGGACAAAGAAAGATAACTCCAAATAAAAAAAAATCTTACAATTAGATTTTTCTTGCTTACTATTCTGGACAAAGAAAGATAACTCTAATTAAAAACAAAATTGCTATTTCACAATATTTTGCAATAAGATATTTCTTGCCATTGCGCAATACTGTGCAATTGAAAAGACTTGCTATTGCACAAAACTTAATATAATAATTTTAGATCCTGATTTGGACCAACTTGAAAACTGGGCCCATAATCAAAAATCTAAGTACATGTTTGGATTCAGCATATCAAAGAACCCCAAGATTTCAATTTTTGTTAAAATCAAACTAAGTTTAATTTTGGACCCTTTGGACTTTAATGTAGACCAATTTGAAAACAAGACCAAAAATGAGGAATCTACATACACAGTTAGATTTGGCATATCAAAGAACCCCATTTATTCTATTTTTGATGAAATCAAACAAAGTTTAATTTTGGAACCAGATTTGGACCAACTTGAAATCTGGGCCGATAATCAAGAATCTAAGTACATTTTTAGATTCAGCATATCAAAGAACCCAACCGATTAATTTTTTGTCAAAATCAAACGAAGTTTAATTTTGGACCCTTTGGACCTTAATGTAGACCAATTTGAAAATGGGACCAAAAGTTAAAAATCTACATACACAGTTAGATTCGGCATATCAAAGAACCCCAATTATTCAATTTTGATGAAATCAAACAAAGTTTAATTTTGGACCTTTTGGGCCCCTTATTCCTAAACTGTTGGGACCAAAACTCCCAAAATCATTACCAACCTTCCTTTTATGGTCATAAACCTTGTGTTTAAATTTCATAGATTTCTATTTACTTATACTAAGGTTATGGTGCGAAAACCAAGAAAATGTTTATTTGGGTTGCTTTTTGGCCCCTAATTCCTAAACTGTTGGGACCTAAACTCCCAAAATCAATACCAACCTTCTTTTTGTGGTCATAAACATTGTGTTTAAATTTCATTATTTTCTATTTACTTAAACTAAAGTTATTGTGCTAAAAACCAAGAATAATGCTTATTTGGGCCCTTTTTTGGCCCCTAATTCCTACACTGTTGAAACCAAAACTCCCAAAATCAATCCCAACCTTTCTTTTGTGGTCATAAACCTTGTGTCAAAATTTCATAGATTTCTATTAACTTAAACTAAAGTTATAGTGCGAAAACCAAGAAAATGCTTATTTGGGCCCTTTTTGGCCCCTAATTCCTAAAATGTTGGGACCAAAACTCCCAAAATCAATACCAACCTTCCTTTTGTGGTCATAAACCTTGTGATAAAATTTTATAGATTTATATTCACTTTTACTAAAGTTAGAGTGCGAAAACTAAAAGTATTCGGACGACGACAACGACGACGACGACGCCAACGTGATAGCAATATACGACGAAATTTTTTTCAAAATTTGCGGTCGTATAAAAATGAAAACTAGAGGCTCTCAACAGCCTGTGTCGCTCACCTGTTACTGTATTTACTGATGTCGGTCATCTTGGTTGGTAGGTCATTAGACACTTTTTTTCAAATAGATACCCTAGTAATGATTGTGGCCAAGTATGGTTAAATTTGGCCCATAGTTTAAGAAAAGAAGATTTTTGTACAAGTTACAAAAATAACGAAAAGTTGTTCAATATTGACTATAAAGGGCAATAACTCATTAAGAGGTCCTCTAACAATTTTGATCATGCAGACTTATTTGTAGATCTTACTTTCCTGAACATTATTGCTGTTTACAGTTTATCTCTATCTATAATAGTATTCAAGATAATAACCAAAAACTGCAAAATTTCCTTAAAATTACCAATTTTAGGGCAGCAACCCAACAACAAGTTGTCGGATTCATCTGAAAATTTGTGAGGGGATAAATCTTATTCTGATGGACATTTAAATTTTAAAAGATTTGCCCTTAATGTCTTAGTTTCAAAGATAAAAATCAAAAACTGCATTTTACCACTATGTTCTACTTTTAGCCATGTCGGCCATTTTATTTGGAAGGCAGGGTCATCGGACACATTTTTAAAACTATATACCACAATGATAATTGTGGCCAAGTTTGGTTATATTTGGCCATGCAGTTTCAGAGAAGAAGATTTTTGTACAAGTTACAAAAAATAACGAAAAGTTGTTAAAAATTGACTATTAAGGGCAATAACTCCTTAAGGGGTTGACTGACAATTTTGGTCGTGTTGACTTATTTGTAGGTCTTACTTTTCTGAACATTATTGCTGTTTACAGTTTATCTCTATCTATAATAGTATTCAAGATAATAACAAACCAGATGCTCCGCAGGGCGTAGCTTTATACGACCGCAGAGGTTGAACCCTGAACGGTTGGGGCAAGTATGGACACAACATTCAAGCTGGATTCCGCTCTAAATTTGGATCGTGATTAAATAGTTGACACAGCATAGGTTTCTGACACAGAATGAATGTATTCAAATGAACTTAAAATTTTTGTTTTCTCTTAGAGCAATTCACTATGCTTTTGAATATTAATCCTCTCAGAAAAATGTTTGAAGAAATTTTCTTTTTATTTATGAAATTTCAAATGAGAAAAATTTAACCCAATTTTTTAATCACATCCCCCTTTCCCTTATTCCAAAACTAATTTCAATTAAAATATTCTAATGGAGTTTGCAACAATTACTACTCATTTAAATACATCATAAAATATTAAGATGTAAAAAAACTGCTTGTTATCACTGAATGGTAAAGATTATTTAAATTTATCAGTTGGTAGTAAAAAGTGAATATACATTGTATATTGTATATAACAAAGATTTAAGTTGATTCTGGACAAAGAAAGATAACTCCAATTAAAAAAAATTCTTGCAGATATTTCTTGCTTACTATACTGGACAAAGAAAGATAACTCTTAATTAAAAAAATATTTGCTATTTCACAATATTGTGAAATTAGATATTTCTTGCCATTGCACAATACTGTGCAATTGAAAAGACTTGCTATTGCACAATACTTAATATAATAATTTTAGATCCTGATTTGGACCAACTTGAAAACTGGGCCCATAATCATAAATCGAAGTACATGTTTCGATTCAGCATATCAGAGGCCCAAGAATTTAATTTTTGTTAAAATCAAACTTAGATTAATTTTGGACCCTTTGCACTTTAATTTAGACCAATTTTAAAACTGGGCCAAAAATTAAGAATCTATATACACAGTTAGATTCAGCATATCAAAGAACCCCAATTATTCAATTTTTGATGAAATCAAACAATGTTTGATTTTGGACCTCGATTTGGGCCAACTTGAAAACTGGGCCAATAATCAAAAATCTAAGTACATTTTTAGATTCAGCATATCAAAGAACCCAAAGGTTTCAATTTTTGTTAAAATCAAACTAAGTTTAATTTTGGACCCTTTGGACCTTAATGTAGACCAATTTGAAAACGGGACCAAAAATTAAGAATCTACATACACAGTTAGATTCGGCATATTAAAGAACCCCAATTATTTAATTTTGATGAAATCAAACAAAGTTTAATTTTGGCCCCTTTTGGCCCCTTTTTCCTTAACTGTAGGGACCAAAACTCCCAAAATCAATACCAACCTTCCTTTTATAGTCATAAACCTTGTGTTTAAATTTCATAGATTTCTATTTACTTATACTATCGCTATGGTGCGAAAACCAAGAAAAATGCTTATTTGGGTCCCTTTTTGGCCCCTAATTCCTAAACTGTTGGGACCGAAACTCCCAAAATCAATACCAACCTTCCTTTTGTGGTCATAAACATTGTGTTTAAATTTCATTGATTTCGATTTACTTTAACTAAAGTTATTGTGCGAAAACCAAGAATAATGCTTATTTGGGCCCTTTTTTGGCCCCTAATTCCTAAACTGTTGAAACCAAAACTCCCAAAATCAATCCCAACCTTTCTTTTGTGGTCATAAACCTTGTGTCAAAATTTCATAGATTTCTATTAACTTAAACTAAAGTTATAGTGCGAAAACTAAAAAAATGCTTATTTGGGCCCTTTTTGGCCCCTAATTCCTAAAATGTTGGGACCAAAACTTCCAAAATCAATACCAGCCTTCATTTTATGGTCATAAACCTTGTGTTAAAATTTCATAGATTTCTATTCACTTTTACTAAAGTTAGAGTGCGAAAACTAAAAGTATTCGGACGACGACGACGACGACGACGACGCCAACGTGATAGCAATATAAGACAAAATTTTTTTCAAAATTTGCGGTCGTATAAAAACTGCAAAATTTCCTTAAAATAACCAATTTAGGGGCAGCAACCCAACAACAGGTTGTCCGATTCATCTGAAAATTTCAGGGCAGATAGATCTTGACCTGATCAACAATTTTACCCTGTCAGATTTGATCTAAATGTAATGGTTTCAAAGATATAAGCAAAAATATACATTTTACCCCTGTGTTCTATTTTTAGCCACGGCGGCCATCTTGGTTGGATGGCCAGGTCACCGGACACATTTTTTAAACTAGATACCCCAAGGATGATTGTGGCCAAGTTTGGTTAAATTTGGCCCTGTAGTTTCAGAGGAGAAGATTTTTGTAAAAGTTTACGGACGACGGACACAGGACGACAGACGACGGATGCCAAGTGATGAGAAAAGCTCACTTGACCTTTCAGGTCAGGTGAGCTAAAAATGAAAAGAAAACCTTCTTAATCTCGTAGAATTAAATATGTCTGAAACCGATGATTCTTTCATTTTCTCTTGTTGTCTGATGTGGAGTGTTTCAATATAAATGATTAAGACAAAGCTAGTTACTCATACTATCAATTATACACTGATTACATTCACATAGTAGATATAGGAAGATGTGGTGTGAGTGCCAATGAGACAACTCTCCATCAAAATAACAATTTAATAAAGGGCTGCGCTTTAGCGCATGATACGCCCATTGCTCTTTTAACTTGTCTTTTATGCTTTAAATGAATTTATATGATCAACTAGAAATAGTGTGAGCCCTGTCAAATACCCCCCCCCAAATAATAAATAAAAATGCACAAAAAAGTTGGCACTATTAAGGCTACCTCAAATTTAACTAAGTTTGTTGTCTTAATTTTTCATCCATTCATAAAATTTTGTGAAAGTGTTAGTTATTGTCCCAAAATTGGAAAAATCCCCCCTTTTTTTAGCATAAAAATTCATAACACAGAAATGTAAAATCTGAAATTTATAAAAATTGAAAGGGGGCTTACATCAATAGATATAAATAATTCACCAAAGTTTCATGGACATTGGTGAAAGACTTTTTGAGTTATTGTCCGAAGTGTTAAAAATCACCCTTTTTTATGAATAAAGCCCCATAAATCCAAAACTTAAAATCTGAAATTTATAAAAATTGAAAGGGAGCTTACATCAATAGATATAAACAATTCACCAAAGTTTCATAGACATTGGTGAAAGCCTTTTGGAGTTATTGTCTGAAGTGTTAAAAATCACCCTTTTTTTTATGAATAAAGCCCCATAAATCCCAAACTTAAAATCTGAAATTTAAAAAAAACGAAACAAAGGGAGCTTACATCAATAGATATAAAAAATCACCTTTTTTTATGAATAAAGCCCCATAAATCCAAAACTTAAAATCTGAAATTTATAAAAATTGAAAGGGAGCTTACATCAATAGATATAAACAATTCACCAAAGTTTCATGGACATTGGTGAAAGCCTTTTTGAGGTATTGTCCGAAGTGTTAAAAATCACCCTTTTTTTATGAATAAAGCCCCATAAATCCAAAACTTTAAATCTGAAATTTATAAAAATTGAAAGGGAGCTTACATCAATAGATATAAACTATTCACCAAAGTTTCATGGACATTGGTGAAAGCCTTTTTGAGTTATTGTCCGAAGTGTTAAAAATCACCCTTTTTTATGAATAAAGCCCCATAAATCCAAAACTTTAAATCTGAAATTTATGAAAATTGAAAGGGAGCTTACATCAATAGATATAAACAATTCCCCAAAGTTTCATGGACATTGGTGAAAGCCTTTTTGAGTTATCCGAAGTGTTAAAAATCACCCTTTTTTTATGAATAAAGCCCCATAAATCCCAAACTTAAAATCTGAAATTTAAAAAAAACGAAAGGGAGCTTACATCAATAGATAAACAATTTTAATAAAGTTTCATGGACATTGGTGAAAGCCTTTTTGATTTATTGTCCAAAGTGTTGAAAATCCCCCCTTTTTTATGAATAAAGCCCCATAAATCCAAAACTTAAAATCTGAAATTAAAAAAAAAACAAAAGGGAGCTTACATCAATAGATATTAGCAATTCACCAAAGTTTCATGGACATTGGTGAAAGCCTTTTTGAGTTATTGTCCGAAGTGTTAAAAATCCCCCCTTTTTTATGAATAAAGCCCCATAAATCCAAAACTTAAAATCTGAAATTTAAAAAAAACGAAAGGGAGCTTACGTCAATAGATATAAACAATTAACCAAAGTTTCATGGACATTGGTGAAAGCCTTTTTGAGTTATTGTCCGAAGTGTTGAAAATCCCCCCTTTTTTATGAATAAAACCCTATAAATCCCAAAATTAAAAAAAAAACGAAAGGGAGCTTGTGTCAATAGATATAAACAATTCAACAAAGTTTCAGGGCAATTGGTGAAGGTGTTTTTGAGTTATTGTCCGAAGTGTGGACGACGGACGGACGGAAGGACAGACGGACGGACAACGATATACCATAATACGTCCCGTCCCGGGCGTATTAAAAGTAAACCATATAGGTTAAAGTACGGCCTTCAACATGGAGCCTTGGCTCACACCGAACAACAAGCTATAAAGGGCCCCAAAATTACTAGTGTATAACCATTCAAAAGGGAAAAACAACGGTCTAATCTATATAAACAAAACGAGAAACGAGAAACACCTATATATATATATATAAACAAACGACAACTACTGTACATAGGTTTGCAATTCACCATTTTTGAGTTTTAAGTATGACAAAGCCTTGCATGACAGAGATTGCACATTCAGATGTACAATGTAGGTCTACACAATATAAGAACAAAAATGAATCGTAAAACTTAATCATATTACTGATTTAAAGTTACTGTTGTTACTGTTAACAAAACATATATATATACCTAATCATATTACTGATAAAAAATCAGTAATATGATTAAGTTTTACGATTCATTTTTGTTCTTATATTGTGTAGACCTATATATATATATATATATATATATATACTAATTATGTTTTCTTACGATCTTGCCCTGAGCTGAGAGACATGGTATTTGGTATTCGGTCCTTCAAACAGTTAAACGGTTAACCGTTGACAACACTAATTGTTACATATAATCAAAGTGATCAAAATCACTGGTGGAAAGATAAGAAGAGTAATTTAAATAGATTTAACTGATGTGGACCAAAAAAGTCACCCAATATAACAAACTTTTTTTTCCTTTTTTTTTTCGTTCCCTGCACAGACATGACAGAAGGTGCCAAAATCAATAATTTTTGTAAAAATGTTTCCCTAAGTAATAATATAAGTGGATTGTTTTGAGTGGCATGAACAAAAGATGTCTGCCCTATCATTAGGTGATTGAAACTACATCCATGAGTGTCAGATGAAAATGAGGAGGTTGTTTATTTATAAGTACATGTATCTGCTAAAAAAAAATACTGAGTGTCAGATAATAAGGGACTCGTAAAAACTACAAGTAATAGCTTTTGGAAAAAAGCTAGCCGTCTCTTAGCTGACGAAAGTGGAAAGTGTTCTTGCTTTGTGGATTAATTCATTCAGAATAGCCTTGCATTTCAATAAAAAAAAAAAATTACCACACATTTTATGAAGCAGTATTTTGACTTATTGTGTAATGTTGTGTCAAATAAGGTCCTTATCGTACATTGTCATGGTTGTAAATGCTTAACATGTTAGTCAAACAATTTATTCTCTCAACGTGAAGAATCATAACCATGTTCAAGTTTTCTTATGTTTTCCGTGTATAAAATGTACATAACAGTGAGCGATTGAATTAAATGTGAAACAATGTGTGTGTTTACAAAACTTCAGGAGATTCAGTTATTTATAGATAAATGTAACCTGTGTACTGATATGCATGATTGGTGACCAGGCAAAATCTAATTGCTAAAATACAGAGTACAAATCTGATACTCTACAGAATTGAAAGACATATACTAGATTTGGATTGTCCCAACCAATCAACACACTTTAATTATTAACGTCTCAGTGTTATATCTTCCAATTAAGTAGTAAGAAGCATTCAGCCCACAGACTGTTCATAGTTTAATTCTTAATAATTTGTCTCAGTGGAGACATTAATAAATCCATCTGTCTGACTTTAATGGAAAATTCTGGAACCCACCTTCTGGAGATTCTTCTTGCATGTAGGAACCAGTTAGATATCTATGCACCAATGCTGACTTCCCACTATGAACACTGCCTAATATTCCCTGAAAAATGACATTTATTATTATAGAATAAATTTTCAAGAATTTTAGGTGATTAATCCCATTTAACTAACCTTATCAAATATCTTTGAATAAAAAGGAAATCGAAAAACGTAAGTTGTCTGCCTTGTATTCTTCAAAAAGATCAACCAATGTCTGGTACTAGTACTGTACGATGTGAGATCAACAGGTAAAACTTATACATTTGTAATAACCTGTTAATCCCCCACATCACATTTGGGATTTGCACACTCTCAAATGTCTTCAATGCTTTACTTATAACTTAATTTTGGATAAAAGTCTTAGCATCAAGATCTTTTAAAAAAATGATATATAAAGCATTTATAACAAGTGAAACTGCGAGCCACTGCTCACTGATGATACCCCCGCCGCAAGTGGAAAATATTAATAGTGTAAAAATATGCAAGTGTTCGGTAAACAGGAAGTTGTCGAGTGATGAATCTGAAAACGCATCACACGGTATAGCTGACTTATATAATTCCTGAAACCAAATTTCAGAAATCCTTGTATTGTAGTTCCTGAGAAAAGTGTGAAGAAAATTTTCAACTTGGCTATCATGTGTAAAATCATACAAGTATTCGGTAAATAGGAAGATGTCAAGTGATCAATCTGAAAACGCATCACACAGTATAGCTGACTTAGATAAACCCTGAAACCAAATTTCAGAAATCCTTGTATTGTAGTTCCTGAGAAAAATGCGACGAAAAAATAAATAGTGTAAAAATATGCAAGTGTTCGGTAAACAGGAATTTGTCGAGTGATGAATCTGAAAACGCATCACACGGTATAGCTGACTTATATAAATCCTGAAACCAAATTTCAGAAATCCTTGTATTGTAGTTCCTGAGAAAAGTGTGACGAAAATTTTCAACTTGGCTATCATGTGTAAAATCATACAAGTATTCAGTAAACAGGAAGTTGTCAAGTGATCAATCTGAAAACGCATCACACGGTATAGCTGAAAACGCATCACACGGTATAGCTGACTTAGATAAACCCTAAAACCAAATTTCAGAAATCCTTGTATTGTAGTTCCTGAGAAAAATGCGACGAAAAATATTCATGGGACGGACTGACTGACGAAGGGACTGACGGACAGACAGAGGTAAAACAGTTTACCCCCCCTTTTTCAAAGCAGGGGTATAATAACCATAAAAATGTTTGGCTGTTCCCGTTTCCTCCTCAAGGAGTAAGTGCATTGCAGTTCATATTTGATCAGTTTAAAAACTACGAGCAGGGTAAATATATATGTTGTTTCATAAAAATATATAATAAAAGTTTATGTTAGCTGCTTAAATGTATATATTTTTAAGGATAACGATGGAAATAAAGTAAATACAAACAGTAAGTTTGAGTGCATGTGTCAAACGTATTTTGTGCTCATTAGAACACGGCTTTGTTCACAAAGCGTAATAAGGACGTCCTATAAGAATAAGAAATATTGTTCTCTTCTGCATTAAACTTAATTTAACTGTGCATACCTTTCTAAAAAAAAATTTGCAAACATTCATTTGATAAGACATTTGAAAAAAGATTTATCAATTGTTATTTTGTACATACTAATTTGAGGTCTGGTACTGATCTGCTCAATGTCCATTCCTGGCTGTTTACAAATGAATCTGAAAATAGAAACAATTAACTTCTTAAAGTTAAAGGTCAAACAAAGTTCTGGCAACAGTTTTCTCTGACTTATGATCTACTTTAATTCAAGACAGATAAGTTAAGTTTTAAAAGTGTGACAGACGGACTGACACAGGGATTCCTATGTAGTTAAAAAACCAAATAATGAATATATAGTTAATTTCTAGACACTTTTTTTCATTTTATCCTTCTGCTATTGTTTTTAAAAGAAAAAAAAATCAAGTGAAAATTGGGCCAATGTTTTTTTTTTTAGAAGTTTGTTAGTTTGTTTGCCAAATTGTATTTACTTACGTGACCTATACTTGTGCGTTACTATTGCTCCATCAGTTTTTGTTCTACGATATGGTAAAGTCAAACGTTTAAAGGAACCAAACATTACAGTTTACTAATTATCCATTTGTTATCAAACATAATGGATCACAAACATTGTGGTTTCCTTTCACTTTGAGAATTAAACTGTCTATATCTTTGCAAGAAATCTATGCCAAAACATTAACTTCTCAAACTAGCTTTGAGCACATACAACTTTAACCACTTTGAACCTGACTTGTGTCATCATTAACAGTAAGGGTATTCAATCCACAAAATTCATCAAGACTTGTATCATACACCTCACATTTAATTTCCTTTTGCTCATCATATCTTATCAATTTAATGATTTATCTAACTTTGCAAAAAAATATTCCACTGATAACTGAATCCTGAAATAATTGCATTCCTGCATTTTCCAAGTGATCAAAAGTCCAACTTCTACATGTTAGGATCCAGGGTATTCAAAAGTTAATCCAACATATTTTCTTGTTCTCAATCAAATGCTGATTTAATCACTTTTTATAATTCAGTTTAAATCATTTAAATCAACAATCTAGTTTTACTTGTACATTTGTATCTGTATTTGAAACTGCATTAAAAGTTCACTTTTGCACATGCTTTTAAGTATCTTTTTGTATCTAAAAGATTATAGTAAGATAGTCATTTTCCCTCTAAAGCAGACTGAAATAAAAAAAAAAAGTGAATTCCTTCCCTAATCACCTGTACACCACTGCTTATCAACAGATAAATTTAGGTTTCACCTGTTGCTCGTACTACAAACTCCCATGAGCCTTTACTGTGTATACAGATATCACACAAAATCAAATTCTTATGTTTTAAAGAAACACCTTATTTTTAAAAATAAAACACTCAATATGTCATGTACTTTGCATGATCCCCCATAACATAACATCTTTGACACTGATGTGTGTTTCCCTTTCAAAATAACTACTATCATAATATGCCTTGTATAATCCATATTGTTACATATTGGTTATATAATCCACACATCCATTCTGCCACAGAAATTCAGGAAAACAAACCTTGCCACTTGTAAAAATTCCTGTTTAGTGAAACTCTTGTAACTCAAAAGTTCTGTCTGAATGTTTGCAGCATTTTCTTGGAAAAACCTATTTCCAATCATCAAACAGAATGTAAAAATATTTGTAAATGGTTCTAGCCCACTTCATGGACGTTAAAAATAAGCAAGAACTTTGTAACAAACAGTTTTCATTAAATTGTGTTTGTCATAAGGCTTTTTGTTCTTCTTCAGAGTACTGTACATGTACATGTGGATTGAATCATTAGTCAATTTAGGTGAACCATGAATTTAGATATATATATATTCAAAAAATATAAATTTCATATTGGCAGTTTGTAAATAATGAAAATAATTTTCTAATCTTTTCTTTAACCAAATAACATACACACCTGGCACAGCTAATATACTCTAAAGTTTTATAAATGTAATGGGGTGTATATCAAACAATAATTTACATACTGCTGATCTGTTAATTAGTCTGAATTTGAACCCACCTTCACAAGGTATTACCAGAGCTTCTCTAAATATTTGTGAAACGGTAGTTACAAAAGGGGGGGGGGGGGGGGGGTAAATCATTATTTATACAATCTCCATCCCAATATATAACAGACAAAAATTGTGTCAAAATTCAAAAATATAAAACCTTTATTAAATTTACCTAAGGAGTAATTATTGTGGATAGTCAGGTGGTTATCTTAAAAAATAGTAATCAACATGCTTTAAATTACATTTATAACATAACAAACCAGATGCTCCGCAGGGCGTAGCTTTATACGACCGCAGAGGTTGAACCCTGAACGGTTGGGGCAAGTATGGACACAACATTCAAGCTGGATTCAGCTCTAAATTTGGATTGTGATTAAATAGTTGACACAGCATAGGTTTCTGACACAGAATGAATGTGTTCTAATGAACTTAAATTTTTTGTTTTCTCTTAGAGCAATTCACTATGCTGTTGAATATTAATCCTCTCAAAAAAAAGTTTGAAGAAATTTTCTTTTTATTTATGAAATTTCAAATGAGAAAAATTGAACCTAATTTTTTAATCACATCCCCCTTTCCCTTATTCCAAAACTAATCTCAATTAAAATATTCTAATGGAGTTTGCAACAATAACTACTCATTTAAATACATCATAAAATATTAAGATGTAAAAAAAACTGCTTGTTATCACTGAATGGTAAAGATTATTTAAATTTATCAGTTGGTAGTAAAAAGTGAATATACATTGTATATTGTATATAACAAAGATTTAAGTTGATTCTGGACAAAGAAAGATAACTCCAATTAAAAAAAATTCTTGCAATAAGATATTTCTTGCTTACTATCCTGAACAAAGAAAGATAACTCTAATTAAAAAAAAATTTGCTATTTCACAATATTGTGAAATTAGATATTTCTTGCCATTGCACAATACTGTGCAATTGAAAAGACTTGCTATTGCACAATACTTAATATAATAATTTTAGATCCTGATTTGGACCAACTTGAAAACTGGGCCCATAATCAAAAAACTAAGTACATGTTTAGATTCAGCATATCAAAGAGGCCCAAGAATTTAATTTTTGTTAAAATCAAACTTAGTTTAATTTTGGACCCTTTGGACCTTAATCAATAATGTAGGCCAATTTGAAAACAGGACCACAAATGGAAGAATCTACATACACAGTTAGATTGGCATATCAAAGAACCCCATTTATTCAATTTTTAATGAAATCAAATAAAGTTTAATTTTGGACCCAGATTTGGACCAACTTGAAAACTGGACCAATAATCAAGAATCTAAGTACATTTTTAGATTCAACATATCAAAGAACCCAACCGATTCATTTTTTGTCAAAATCAAACTAAGTTTAATTTTGGACCCTTTGGACCTTAATGTAGACCAATTTGAAAAAGGGACTAAAAGTTAAGAATCTACATACACAGTTAGATTCGGCATATCAAAGAACCCCAATTATTCAATTTTGATGAAATCAAACAAAGTTTAATTTTGGACCCTTTGGGCCCCTTTTTCCTAAACTGTTGGGACCAAAACTCCCAAAATCACTACCAACCTTCCTTTTATGGTCATAAACCTTGTGTTTAACTTTCATAGATTTCTATTTACTTATACTAACATTATGGTGCGAAAACCAAGAAAAATGCTTATTTGGGTCCCTTTTTGGCCCCTAATTCCTAAACTGTGGGGACCTAAACTCCCAAAATCAATACCAATCTTCCTTTTGTGGTCATAAACATTGTGTTTAAATTTCATTGATGTCTATTAACTAAAACTAAAGTTATTGTGCGAAAACCAAGAATAATGCTTATTTGGGCCCTTTTTTGGCCCCTAATTCCTAAACTGTTGAAACCAAAACTCCCAAAATCAATCCAACCTTTCTTTTGTGGTCATAAACCTTGTGTCAAAATTTCATAGATTTCTATTAACTTAAACTAAAGTTATAGTGCGAAAACCAAGAAAATGCTTATTTGGACCCTTTTTGGCCCCTAATTCCTAAAATGTTGGGACCAAAACTCCCAAAATCAATACCAACCTTCCTTTTATGGTCATAAACCTTGTGTTAAAATTTCATAGATTTCTATTCACTTTTACTAAAGTTAGAGTGCGAAAACTAAAAGTATTCGGATGTTGACGACGACGACGACGATGACGCCAACGTGATAGCAATATACGACGAAAATTTTGAATCGTATAAAAAGACTTTTAGGATTTAAGTTCCACTCCCACCATGCCAGCAATAAAATATGTCATACTGACTCACTGTAAAAAGTCAATAAATCAAATTATTTATTTATCCCTTTTCTTCTTTATAACTGCATATATCCATTAAACTTGATGATGAATGTGAATTTTATGGTATAATAAACATATTTAGTTGATAAGTCAAAGTTTATGAATTTTGCCCTGAATGCATATTAGGTCCGAGACCACCATTGTCGTCCCTTGATTTTCATTGTTCACAATTATAGTTCCTAGTGTTGACAGTGGTTTACTTGCCATTAATTTTTATACCCCTTCCAAATTTATTTCTCCATGTTTAATGCCTCAAATTGCAAGTAGGGGAGTGAAATTAAACTGTAAAAAAATTTGGGTCCAGAATTTTAAAGGAAAGTAGTGATTTGGTCCAGCTGAAAAAGGTTTAATATTAGCAATTCAGAAGCTGTCAAAAGATTTCTTTAAGACACCTTAAACATAAAATTGTCCATATTTTGAGTTAGAGGCGATGAAGTTTTCTATAATTTTAATATAATTTGTTCCAATAGTAGTACAAAACACTGTAAAAGTTTCTTTGAGAAAGCGCAGGAGGGATTTTTTTTATTTTCATTTATGTTCTAAAAGAAATGCACTACAAAATAATTGTGGTCTCGGACCTGAAGAGGTGAAATCTGTAAATAACAGACTATTATTTGAACTTGGAATTATTTTTAATTATAGAATTTACTTGATTTCTTGTTATCGAAATTTTTAATAAATTCCATGCTTATTCTGTACTGAAATGTTCTGTGCTGCGCACAACACTTTGTATTACAAAGAAAATAGTATATTTTCAATAGAATGTACTGTGCCCCGCACAACACTATCTAACCAAAATACATTGATATAGGAAGATGTGGTGTGAGTGCCAATGAGACAACTCTCCATCAAAATAACAATTTAAAAAGTAAACCATTAAAGGTTAAAGTACGGCCTTCAACACGGAACCTTGGCTATTGTATGGAAAGTGTTATGAACCACTCAAAAAATCATAACACAAAATAAACATGGAATTTATAAAAAAAATTTAAACAAGAAAGTATGAAAATTCCGTAATTAAAAATATTTCCAAGTTCAAATAATAGCCTGTTGAATATAGAATCTGTACTTTGGCAACTTCCTAAAATGATTTGATGGTGTCAATTTGTCAAATAGCATTAAACTAAAGGATTCAAACTTTTATATTATAGAATTTCTGCAAAAATTATCAATTTTGGCATTTTATGGTCAAAATAGGCATTTTATAACTTTTTCAATATTGATGCATAAATGGCATCCTGACTTTCTATCTGACAGGTTTTCAAGTGTCAATATTTGTGTTTCTATGCCTTAATCTACTTCTTTTACTTATCTATGAACTCTGAATCTACAGAAAAGAAGATTATCTCAGACAAAATGTGTTGTATAAATGACCCTTGTCTAACGCCTTGTTTGGATGAAGTCAATCGTGGGAGGCTTGGTATATAAAATTTGATGTCCATAATAAAGACCTCACTAAATTTGTATCAAATGCACTTTACAATGTCTATTGTACCTGTTCCATGTCACCTAATATCTTTCTTTTCTTCTGTAGTATAGCAAGTTGTTTAAATATAAGCCTGTTGAGAATAAATGCAATGCATGTAAGTTTTGTCCTAAAAAGGCAAAAATCTTTGTATCAGACCATACTGTTTGTAAGAAAAGTAAATTGCAAGAGTCTTTTTGTGCTTAGATTTGTTGTATCATGTCACATGATTATAGAAATGATAAAAAAGACACACATTTTTATTTCTTATAGCCTCAATATGCATTTTTTAATGTAAATATGTGGCATGGTCTAAATTGACCCTAATTTTTTTCCAGTCTTACTTGGCCCATGGAAGTAATATTTAAAAGGAATAACAACGACTAATTAGCATGTATTTATAGCATGCTGAGCTCTGTACTAAAGTCATTCGATTTCATCCAATTATAGTCTCAGCGGTAAGACGCCTTTGGTCACTATCTGCGTTACCGCGGTTGTAAAAGGCATCTGGAATTTCTTATCAGTCACATGGTTTTATCGAGTCCGGTAATTATAGCGCACCTGTGGGAAATCCCTAGTTTATTAATAACAAGGTAGCGCTGTATCACATAGAATATCTACCTTTAGAAAGAAATCGAATGGTGAAAAAAACTTGAAAAACGGACGAGAATTGTTCAAACTACAGCAGTTTAACATGGAAAATTGTATTTAATTTAGCATATTTTTGCTTTTTAACGTTTGTTTTAAACTGTTCTAAAAGTAATTTCCGGTTAAAAGCGGATCCCGAGTTAAACAGTTAGATACCGATGAATCAATCAGGTTTCACATGATGTTTAACAAAATAATGTAGGCAAATGTAGGCATAGATTTTTTTACTGTTGAAATGTGCAAAGTTTATCGAGATTGAATGAAATTATATTTACTTTCAAGTATTCTAAATTTATGTATATGTCATAAATGTCATTGATTGCATTATTGAAACTGGACAACTAAAACGGGGATAATATTTTCGTAAATATAATATATTTATTAAAAAAGTGTTTATTGTGGAATGCTTGTATTAATATAATAAGCTATACAGCAAAAAATATAACAAACCGATGAAATGGGCTTGAATCTATCGGTCTTATGGTAAATTCATTTTTACACAAATTAGTTTATGTATCAAGAACTTAAATTGAAGGATAAACCGTTTAGAATTGTTAATAATTTAATTGACTATAAATACACGAGAGATTTAGATTTTTCATATTTAATAAAGGGTGTCCAAACGTATTTTTTGTACAGTCATCTTCTTAACTTTATATGGAAATGGTTTTTTAATTGTCTGTAAATTTTAAAATTGAAATGACACAACTTTGTTCTCCAATTTTCGTATGTGATAGCTGTCGGTTTTAACTAGTATTAAGTTCAAACTTACCAAAAATAGGGAAAAATTGGACTAAAATAAAAATTGAACGAATGACTCTTTTCGTCAGCGTACATCAACGGAATGTAACGAATGGACTATTCAGGTTACTTCGCATGTATATTCGACAAAAACTTGTCTGTTCGTAGTTCTCCGTGAACACGAAAATGACCGATAAGTGTCAGCGATTTGATCGATCACATGCGGAGAATAAACTTCCATGCCAGATATTGAACCAATTAACGAGTTATTGAAAGATGGGTGGTAACGCAGATGAAACCTTTGAAGTGACGACGATGTTATTCCTTTCAATATTACTTCCATGCTTTGCCTAAGACCCTTTTAAAATAATATGATATGTTATTTTTTATTTTTTTTTCCATTTAAAGTACTTTCAATACATATGTAAGGATTGTTTATAACCAAAGAGCTTCACACATTTAAAATTGCTGAAAAATATTACATCTTCATGTAAGGCCCCCCCCCCTTCATTGAAAACCCTCAATTTTTAGGCACAGACTCATATAAATTTGACTTTTGAATAATTATGCCAAGTCTGATAAATCAAATGAGTACTCTATTGCTTTTAGTACATGACAAGTTATATATAAAGGCATTTAAAACGTTTTTTTTGCAATATTTTACTTTTAAAAGCCCCAAATGTTAATAGATGAAATTTTTACACGCAAAGATGAGTATAGAACTTAAATTTATGTCTATAATATACATCCTATTGTCATGAAACTTTGTAAGCAGTGTTATAATTCAGTAAACTTTGGTTAAACCATTTCTCTTTAAGATTTGTCAACTCTTTCTACCCTTTTAGGTCTAAGACCACCATTGTCGTCCCTTGATTTTCGTTGTTCACAAATATAGTCCCTAGTGTTGACAGTGGTTTACTTGCCATTAATTTTTATACCCCTTCCAAATTTATTTCTCCATGTTTAATGCCTCAAATTGCAAGTAGGGGGTTGAAATTAAACTAAAAAAATTTGGGTCCAGAATTTTAAAGGAAAGTAGTGATTTGGTCCAGCTGAAAAAGGTTTAATATAAGCAATTCAGAATTCTGAAGCTGTCAAAAGATTTCAAGACGCCCTATACATAAAAATGTCCATATTTTGAGTTAGAGGCGATGAAGTTTTCTATAATTTTGATATAATTGTCCCAAAAGTAGTACAACACACTGTAAAAGTTTCTTTGAGAAAGCGCAGGTGGGATTTTTTTTATTTGCATTTATGTTCTAAAAGAAATGCACTATGAAATAATTGTGGTCTCGGACCATATGTCTATTTCAATAAAATGCTTGCCTGAGTGCAGCTGGATACGCCTGCAGAGGTCTGTCCAACAGGGCAAAAATGGACACAATTTTCAAGCTTGATACAGGTCTGAATTTGGATTGTTTAAATATTTTACACATTATAGGTTTCTAGTAAATGTAGTCAAAGAACTTGAAATTGGTTATATGAATTAAATTTATATTTTGAAATTTGAAATTCAAGAGTTTATCCTAAATATAGGTAATTTATATGGCCTTCAAAATACTGTTTCTATTGCTATCATCGATATCACTGATGAGACATTAAGTGTCGAAATCTGGATATCGTGTATAATTTTTGCACCTCATGTTTGTGGTACATGTATAATATCTTTGCTGCAAGTTTATTGTTTTCTGTTTGGTATTGAATTAATAATTTTAGATCTGTTTTGTTACATCTTGTGATTGTCAACTGCAGTTAGCAGGGTTTAAGAACATCAGTTGTTTGACCTGTTATAAGTCAAATGCATTTTGTTAGAATATACTTTTTCACTCTTTTGGTCTTTTGGAAAATGTTGTTTGTGCTGCATTTAGACCCCTCTACAACAAAATTTGTTTTACATGCTCACTTATGAAAATTGCGTTTTTTATCCAACGCAATCATAGGTTTGAACATTGTGTTCAATTTTGATTTGTATATAATATATATATACAAGTCTAAATTGAAAACTACGTTCAAACCTTTGATTGCATTGGATAAAAACCGCAATTTTTATACGTGTGCATGTAAAACAAATTTTGTTGTAGAAGGGTCTAAATACAGCACAAACAACATTTACCAAAAGACCAAAATACCAAAAAAGTGAAAAAGTATATTTAAACAAAACGCATTTGACTAACAAGTCGAACAACTGATGTTCTTTAACCCTGCTGACTGCCATTGGCAATTGCCTAATAAAATTGATCACAAGATGTAACAAAATGAATCTTAATATCAATTTAATACTAAACAGAAAACAATTAACTTGTGGCCATGATGTTATGCCACAAACATAAGGTGTCAATATTTTTTGGTACACCAGATCCGGATTTCGACAATAAATGTCTCTTCAGCGATGTTAGGGATCAAAACGGTATTTGGAAGGCCATACCAAATGTAACCTCATTTTTAGATAGACTCTTGAATTTTAAGAGTCAATATAGGTTGAACAGATCATACAAACCGGAGGGAAAATATGATACAAGCCCAAACGAAAAAATATAAAGAAGTCTAAATTGAAAACTACGTTCAAACCTATGATTGCGTTGGATAAAAAACGCAATTTTTATACGTGTGCATGTAAAACAAATTTCGTTGTAGAAGGGTCTAAACACAGCACAAACAACATTTTCCAAAAGACCAAAAGAGTGAAAAAGTATATTTAAACAAAACGCATTTGACTAACAGGTCGAAACAACTGCTGTTCTTTAACCCTGCTGACTGCCATTGGCAATTGCCAAATAGAATTGATCACAAGATGTAACTTAATGGATCTTAATATATGGGCATGTGTGTATAATACTGGTACAATGCAAGTTTGCTTACTTTATCTCATGAAAATACTGGTTATATTCAATACTAAATATTCTGTATATTGATCCTAGAAATTCCAGAGAAAAACTAATGGACACAGTGTACGTACATACACTATCTATATATTTTACTCACCAGAGTTAATTATTGCTTTCATATAAACTCCACAAATTTTTCCAAACATGCCGATATTGAAGAACATGAGTATTCACATATTTATCATCATCCCCCAAAAAATCTTTCCAAATACAAACACTATATTTTCTAGTTTGACCACAGCTTGTATACTTTTAGCTTCCTGAGAGTTTAAATTTTTCAGAATAATAATTCCATCAATATTGAAACTGAATACACATGGTTTTTTAGATTAATCAATGGTTTTATAATCTTCATTAGGCATGTACACTTGTTTCTTTCTGAACATCAAGTCAACTTGCTTTTATTAAGCTTAATTATATCCATAAACAATAACATGCTCTAGTTCCTGAGAAGTAGAAAACTGAAAAATGCTGCGATTTTTTCATTTTTCTTTTACAATTTCTGTTGTTTTTTGTGTATAAATTAAATCAATCAGCTTTTCATGATAGAAATCGAAATATACAGCATCTGTTTCAGAATTAAATAGTGGAAATCCATATTACAGAATATTTTCTAAGATAATTAATGTTAAACTGTCTAAAAGTCAATAATATACAAATGCAAACATTTCCATATCTTTTTTTCTAGTTTCCCTAGTTGTATACACTTCGTATATACATGTATATCATTTATACATTTATACATTGTATATATACATATAAATCATCATCATTCCTTTTAAGATTATAGTTATTACAGGTGGCTAAATATCTCTATTTTCTGCCTCCTTAAGCCTTTAAATAAGTTCAGCAGACAAACTTTGTTCATCTCATAGTTTTCCGGACTAAGTGAATCAATTTGACATACATTTTTTTCAAATTTACTTCAATATGTAAGATCCTTATAAGTCAAAAAATATATTTTGTGTCTAGATTTCCAGAATGAATTTTCCATGGCCAATCAATTATAATCCTCCTCCAATATTGGCTAAAAATGTTGGTAGTATTGTAAATTACACATAATAGCTTTATGTATTGATTTCTACATTGCTTACTTAAATAAAACTTCTAGCATCTGTGACATGTATGATTTGTCACCACTTTAATGCTGTTACACAATTCACATCAGTACACACAGCATGGATTAACATGTAATTATAACCCATTACAATACACAAAAATACATGTATACAGTATACATTGTATATATAAATAACTGTCATGTGTTATAAATGCTTGCAAATTCACTTGTGCATAAAATTTCAATAGATCATACAATTATAAATTGATTGTGTAAAGACCAGTGGTATTTAATAAAGCATGTGTGTTCAGGACCAAGCAATTTAATATAGAAATGTCAAGCAACTTCTGCTAGTGAAAAATGACAGAATCTGATAAACCTGTCCAAAAGTTTGACCATAATCTTTCATGTGTAAGATAAGGTAGCAGACCATTGACAAATTAAAGCATTGTTTAGAAAGATAATGAGTGCAAGGAGTATGCATGATAGTATAAAAAAAGAAGATGTGGTATGATTGCCAATGAGACAACTATCCACAAAAGACCAAAATGACACAATCATTAACAACTATAGGTCACTGTACGGGTAATAAGCTACACATAAAGATATATTTGGCGTAACATATTGGGCAAGAGTTTTTAAGAGTGTTTTTTTACACACATATGCATTGACCCATTATTTGTGATTATCAGAGGCTCAGGGGGATTGAAATATCATGTATGTATTCCAATGAAAGCACCAACCCTGCTTGCTATGTGCCATTTGTTGCTTTTAAAGTATTTTCTTTTTTCTTCCAAAAATTAAAATTTATACTAACTTACTCATGTCTCCACCAAAACAGATTTAAATAAACATAAAAATCTACTTGTAATGTTCATTCAAAATAAATTCTGTATAAGCATCTGCTTATTTTCAACTTGAGGGAAGCAAATGTGCCATGATTTTTTTAGGATTTAAAAAACTGCAAACACTATCATCATTCAGAAAGTAATGTAGGGGAGACAATTCAAAGACTATGAATGACAACTTGCATAATGTTTGGCATTTTTCAGTCATAAAAGTAGTTCTGAAGTAATTATCAAGACTAATCTTGGCAGACTAGTTCAAGTCAATGGTTTTTTTTATTAATAAAAAGCTGTATGTGGAAGAAAATTTTAACACTAGTCATGTTGGTTCTCAACTTTTCAATAATCCACAAACATCCTGCATATACAAAAATGTATATAGTCCTTAGTGTGGAAAGTGCATGTAAATATATTACATGCACACAAATTTAATAGTACCCTTTCTTGAGGAGTAAGTTCACAAAGGGTTACAAATCAATTTAAGATTTTATAATTTTCTTGATCTGACTTTTATACATGGCTTACGTTTATACAAATCTTGTCTACATAAATACATGTAGAGTCAGTTGTGATGATACAAGTTATACATGTATAAACTATTGATGCATTTTTTAACAAAATAATTTCTTTTTTGCATAATAAATTTAAAAGTGACAATCACTTGATTACGCCTAATTGGCAATATTAATTATTTGGAAAACAAAAGGGTCTGGAATAGAGTAATTTAAAATCAACAGCATCAAAGTTGAATGCTTTGATTTGCTGTTTTGACATCATGCCGGCTAACAAATTAGATACTGTACACCTTATTTTAAGTCTAAATTTTTAGTATTTGTATTGTCATCTTATAAAGTCATGCTGATTAAAATACTACAATAGAAAACAATGTGACAATGACTGAATTAAATAGTGCCAACCCTGTGATTATGACCCTATATATACTATAGCAAATCATAAATACACTGTTTGGTGGTCTGCCTGTCAGATGCGGACCGTACAGATAAGGTAATACATGTATGTAACAGTTGGTATATGATTCAACCTGGAACTTGTTTATTATTGCAATTGGCAATATTAACATGTGGAAAACAAAAGGGTCTGGATGGGTGTCACCGCTGCTGACACAGGAAACACCATACCTATGTCTTGCTTTTTGACTCCGTCAAGGCGAGACAAAAAATCAGCAATTTTTCCATATGTAAATGGCGTAACTCTTAAACAGTAAAAGTGACACCAAAAAATCAAACTTGATCTGTATTTTGTGGCAATTAGCTAGATATATATACCATTGTGTATAAGTTTCATAACATTTAGTTGAGGCAATCTTAAGTTAAAGAACAGAAACAAAATAATTTTGCAATTTTTCCATTTGTAAAGGGGCAAAACTCGAGAATGGTTTGAATGACACCACCAAAATTCAAACTTGATCTGTATTTTGTGGCAATAAGCATTGTGCATTGTGAATTGGTTTTTGCAAACTAAAGTTAGAGAACGGAAACCAACTTTGAGACGGCAGACGAACAAGGGTAAACTTACATGTAATGCCCCTTCAGGTATTGTGGTGGCCAAAAAAAGGCACAAAATCATTTTTTTTATTGAAACACTGCAAAATGTGCTCACATTGGAACATACATGTATACATGTACTTTAATGTTTTGTTTCCTTTACATGTTTTATTTACTTGCTATTTTACTGCCAATGAGACACCTTGCCATTAGAGACAAAATGATGTAGATGTAAGCAACTACACATGTATATTGGCTTTCAGCAATGGTATTTGTTTTATTCATTCTGCACTTCTTACTGTAGCTTGCTAGTTTTTCTTTCTAATTTTCTGTTGTTATTTTTTCTCAGGAATGTGAGATACAAGTATATTCTGGCCTGCTTATAAAATAAAATTGAGAATGGAAATGGGGAATGTGTCAAAGAGACAACAAATGGCACTGACATCATGCAGTGACACAAAATATGTTCAAGACTTTAAAGCTAGTACATGAACAAGGAACTAGATACATGTATATAGGTTTAATGCACTACAATCACTCTATTCACCAAATATAATTTAACTTAATGCATATATACAGTATTAGAAAAACAGACCAAAAAACAACCTTTAAAATGAGATCAAATATACATGTACAATGTATTTGACCTATATTGTATGTGTTATTACATGACCTATATTGTATGCATTATTACATGTACATCTATTAGAATTAAAGGAAAGATTAGAAGAATAGTGTGTATAATTTCAAAAATATTTTACTCATATAGCAGTCATGGCAGTGGGGTGGACAACAAAAAATGTATGATCATAAGATAGTTTTTTTAATTTTAATAACTTTCTTAAACTATCCTGGTAACCAGTTAGTACCAAACTTGGTGATAAAAGGACTTAGTTTTTCTACAGGGAAATATTACATTCACTCTGTGGTTTAAGTTTTTTAATTTTAATAACTTTCTTAAACTATCCTGGTAATCGGTTGGTACCAAACTTGGAAAGAAGTTTGTTTATAATCATTTCCAGAAGTAAACTTTGTAAAAAGATAAATCCATTTTTCCTTATTTTACTTTTAAATGGACTTAGTTTTTTGCCAGGAAACAACACATTCACTCTGTGGTTAAACTTTTACAAATTTTAATAACTTTTTTATCCTATTTTGGATTTGTACCGAAGTTGGACAGAAGCTTGTTTATGATCAAAAGCTAGTATCTAGAAAGAAATTTTGTTTTCTTCCATTTAACATTACATTCAGTCAGCAGTTAAAGTTTTTAAACATCTATTAGATTCATAAACTACAATTACGTTGATTAATATAAAATATTAACATGTTTATGAAATTTCAAATGAGAAAAATTGAACCCAATTTTTAATCACATCCCCCTTTCCCTTATTCCAAAACTAATTTCAATTAAAATATTCTAATGGAGTTTGCAACAATTACTACTCATTTAAATACATCATAAAATATTAAGATGTAAAAAAACTGCTTGTTATCACTGAATGGTAAAGATTATTTAAATTTATCAGTTGGTAGTAAAAAGTGAATATACATTGTATATTGTATATAACAAAGATTTAAGTTGATTCTGGACAAAGAAAGATAACTCCAATTAAAAAAAATTCTTGCAGATATTTCTTGCTTACTATACTGGACAAAGAAAGATAACTCTTAATTGAAAAAAAAATTGCTATTTCACAATATTGTGAAATTTGATATTTCTTGCCATTGCACAATACTGTGCAATTGAAAAGACTTGCTATTGCACAATACTTAATATAATAATTTTAGATCCTGATTTGGACCAACTTGAAAACTGGGCCCATAATCAAAAATCTAAGTACATGTTTAGATTCAGCATATCAAAGAGGCCCAAGAATTTAATTTTTGTTAAAATCAAACTTAGTTTAATTTTTGACCCTTTGCACTTTAATTTAGACGAATTTTAAAACTGGACCAAAAATTAAGAATCTACATACACAGTTAGATTTGGCATATCAAAGAACCCCATTTATTCAATTTTTGATGAAATCAAACAATGTTTAATTTTGGACCTCGATTTGGGCCAACTTGAAAACGGGGCCAATAATCAAAAATCTAAGTACATTTTTAGATTCAGCATATCAAAGAACCCCAAGGTTTCAATTTTTGTTAAAATCAAACTAAGTTTAATTTTGGACCCTTTGGACCTTAATGTAGACCAATTTGAAAACGGGACCAAAAATTAAGAACCTACATACACAGTTAGATTCGGCATATTAAAGAATTCCAATTATTCAATTTTGATAAAATCAAACAAAGTTTAATTTTGGACCCTTTGGGCCCCTTTTTCCTTAACTGTTGGGACCAAAACTCCCAAAATCAATACCAACCTTCCTTTTGTGGTCATAAACATTGTGTTTAAATTTCATTGATTTCTATTTACTTTAACTAAAGTTATTGTGCGAAAACCAAGAATAATGCTTATTTGGGCCCTTTTTTGGCCCCTAATTCCTAAACTGTTGAAACCAAAACTCCCAAAATCAATCCCAACCTTTCTTTTGTGGTCATAAACCTTGTGTCAAAATTTCATAGATTTCTATTAACTTAAACTAAAGTTATAGTGCGAAAACCAAGAAAATGCTTATTTGGGCCCTTTTTGGCCCCTAATTCCTAAAATGTTGGGACCAAAACTCCCAAAATCAATACCAGCCTTCCTTTTATGGTCATAAAACCTTGTGTTAAAATTTCATAGATTTCTATTCACTTTTACTAAAGTTAGAGTGCGAAAACTAAAAGTATTCGGACGACGACGACGACGACGACGACGACGCCAACGTGATAGCAATATACAACGAAAATTTTTTCAAAATTTGCGGTCGTATAAAAATTGAACCCAATTTTTTAATCACATCCCCCTTTCCCTTATTCCAAAACTAATCTCAATTAAAATATTCTAATGGAGTTTGCAACAATAACTACTCATTTAAATACATCATAAAATCAGGGTTTCCGCTGGCGGTCGCCATTTTTCGCAATTTGCGAAAAAATAATAATTGTGGCGATTAAAATTCGTCATTGGCGAAAGAATTTGGCGAAAGAAATATATATAACGATTTATTTTCAGCCATCTTGTTTGTTTACTTTTTTTCGGGTTTCTCTGACTTTACCGATCAGACAATACTCGGAATTCACCTTGAACTCGTTAAGATTTTGACAGAAAATCAATAATCAGCTGATTGCATTTATAGCTATCGACATCAAAGGACTAATTAATAAAGGTGTTGAATGTATGATATGACAAATCATATAGTTAAATGGCTTCTGTAGCATGTCACAAAAGGGATTTATTAACCACTTTGCGACGCACGTGTTTGAAGCAAATTTTTTACGCTTCCTCTCCTTCTTTTAATGATAGTCCAGAAAAGAAAATTGTTGTTATGACGAAAAATGTTCAAAAGCAAGAAAGGTCTCTGATTTAAAACTTTATCATTTAACTTTCATATAGATCATTGATTTGAGTGGGTACTTCAAAGTCGTTTCAGTTACACACGTGTTTCAAGCATATAGTTTTACTTATTTACGATGGTCTAGAAAAGAAAACTGTCGTTATGAAGAAATCTATTCAAAAGGTTGGGATGAGAGTAACCCTTCAATGTAATGACTACACCTTACACGAGGGATCAATTCCAAGTAATAAGTATACGTAGTCCAAATAATTATGACATCTTGAAAGGCTATTATAATTTTTTTCTTTGACGCCTTACATCAAAGTAAGGCGTCAAAGAAAAAAATTACAATAGCCTTTCAAGACGTCATAATTATTTGGACTAAGTAATAAGATGCTTCGTTTTGTAAAAAAAACACTTCTTATTTAGGGGGAAGGGCTGGAAAAAAAGGAAAATTTTAAAAGAAAAATATTATCGGTTACTTTGGCGAAAAAAATAATAAAGTGGCGAAAAAAATATTGTTTTGGCGAAAGAGGTGGCGAAAAAAATAATTGACCCAGGGGAAACCCTGATAAAATATTAAGATGTAAAAAAACTGCTTGTTATCACTGAATGGTAAAGATCATTTAAATTTATCAGTTGGTAGTAAAAAGTGAATATACATTGTATATTGTATATAACAAAGATTTAAGTTGATTCTGGACAAAGAAAGATAACTCCAATAAAAAAAAATTCTTGCAATAAGATATTTCTTGCTTACTATTCTGGACAAAGAAAGATAACTCTAATTAAAAAAATAATTTGCTATTTCACAATATTGTGAAATTAGATATTTCTTGCCATTGCACAATACTGTGCAATTGAAAAGACTTGCTATTGCACAATACTTAATATAATAATTTTAGATCCTGATTTGGACCAACTTGAAAACTGGGCCCATAATCAAAAATCTAAGTACATGTTTAGATTCAGCATATCAAAGAGGCCCAAGAATTTAATTTTTGTTAAAATCAAACTTAGTTTAATTATGGACCCTTTGGACCTTAATGTAGGCCAATTTGAAAACGGGACCAAAAATGAAGAATCTACATACACAGTTAGATTTGGCATATCAATGAACCCCATTTATTCAATTTTTGATGAAATCAAATAAAGTTTAATTTTGGACCCAGATTTGGACCAACTTGAAAACTGGGCCAATAATCAAGAATCTAAGTACATTTTTAGATTCAACATATCAAAGAACCCAACCGATTCATTTTTTGTCAAAATCAAACTAAGTTTAATTTTGGACCCTTTGGACCTTAATGTAGACCAATTTGAAAACATGACTAAAAGTTAAGAATCTACATACACAGTTAGATTCGGCATATCAGAGAACCCCAATTATTCAATTTTGATGAAATCAAACAAAGTTTAATTTTGGACCCTTTGGGCCCCTTTTTCCTAAACTGTTGGGACCAAAACTCCCAAAATCAATACCAACCTTCCTTTTATGGTCATAAACCTTGTGTTTAAATTTCATAGATTTCTATTTACTTATACTAACGTTATGGTGCGAAAACCAAGAAAAATGCTTATTTGGGTCCCTTTTTGGCCCCTAATTCCTAAACTGTTGGGACCTAAACTCCCAAAATCTATACCAACCTTCCTTTTGTGGTCATAAACATTGTGTTTAAATTTCATTGATTTCTATTTACTTAAACCAAAGTTATTGTGCGAAAACCAAGAATAATGCTTATTTGGGCCCTTTTTTGGCCCCTAATTCCTAAACTGTTGAAACCAAAACTCCCAAAATCAATCCCAACCTTTCTTTTGTGGTCATAAACCTTGTGTCAAAATTTCATAGATTTCTATTAACTTAAACTAAAGTTATAGTGAGAAAACCAAGAAAATGCTTATTTGGGCCCTTTTTGGCCCCTAATTCCTAAAATGTTGGGACCAAAACTCCCAAAATCAATACCAACCTTCCTTTTATGGTCGTATACCTTGTGTTAAAATTTCATAGATTTATATTCACTTTTACTAAAGTTAGAGTGCGAAAACTAAAAGTATTCGGACGCTGCCGACCACGACGACGACGACGAAGACGACGCCAACGTGATAGCAATATACGACGAAAATTTTTGTCGTATAAAAAAGAGAACCAATCAGAACTAGTGACAGAATACAAACATTGTTAAACTAGTTTTACAAGTCAGTTTAAAAATAAGTTTTCAATCTAAATTTAAAATGTATTGATAACATGGTAACTAATTTAAGGTGTGTTTGATTTGCCAATTTTATTTCAATCAATTACTCAGTTCATTTATAAATCCTGTTACATGTATGTGTATGTACTTTACAATGGTTACAATCCCGGTGTAAATATAAGGTTGATGACCCCTTCTGTTGCCTTTGAATTACGAATTTATCAAACTTCCAATAGTATAAAAACAGCAAAGATAATGAACAATAAAGATGGGCTATTGTGAACATATACAAATTTAAGGGGAAACCTTAAGCAAGCATTACTTATAGTTTCATTGCATTTAAAAGTTAAAGGGGATTTTGTGGCAAATAAACCAATAGTTTTTTTTAGAAAAGGTACTTTTGTTATAATTTTTTTTGCACAGAAAAGAGGGACGGAAGATACCAGAGGGACAGTCAAAGATATAGATTACTCACTTGATTTTCTATGATTTGGCTAGCATTAATTGTTTACAAAAAGTCCTAATGAACCTTTAATTTTTTTTTAAAAGTCACAAAAGTCGAGCTCACCCTAGAAGGTGTACTTGAATTGGTCCATATTACCATATTTCTAATAAATTTATAAACTTGTTTTAAGGAAATCATTGCTAGCACTGCTTGCAATCCTCCATCTATCAAACACCAAATTGCCAAATATGAGAGTACAAGGGGAACGCTGTGGATTTTCTATAAAATTTCCGTTTGTTTAGCATTGAATCAACACTAAATGTTGTCATCCTTGAACAAAACATAAACTGTAACTAGGCTTTTAATTTATTGTAATACTAAGAATTTTTTAATTCTTTATGAAATATAAAATTTAATTTGCAAAGTTGTTTAGGTAAACATGTTTGTATGAAACATGCATATTATAAACAATTAAGCCATTGATATGAGTGTTTTCATTGGTTGATGAACTAGTGCTATGCTCCTCCCAATTTTTAGGTAATAATCATTTCATGGTTGAGCTAACAAGGAAGCTAACCAAAAAATCTACCTGTAGCTTCATGCTTGCTGAAATCTGCTGTAACATGAATTCTTTTCCAATATTTAATCATGTAAATACATGTATAAACAATTCACCTTACATTTGCCAGGATCTTCATGGCCTGTTTAACAATGGCGCCCCACAATCGTTCAAATGTCTTGTGCCATCGTTAAAGGATTGCGCCATCGTTCAAAACTGTAATCATTTTTATAGCTGACACCATTTTTTTAGCAATTATAATCAAATGCATGTAATTGCATATAACCCTCAGGCTTTTATTATAGTATAATCCAATACAGTTCTAATGCCTGAAGGATATCTGGATCAAGATCGCTAATCCCTTGTACCTGAGCTTGTACAGGTAGATCAACAAACCAGACAGGAGAATATTATAGAAGAAAGACGATTCATTTGTCGAATTATTTAACAAAGTTTCTGCAAATGGTTATGATAAATCCATTAAATAAATAAATGAATAATCCAGTTATAAAGTTTCAAGTTGAACACATGCTTTTATTTTGACTTACGCAATCAGCATCCCCCTTATTAGGAAGTATAAAATAAGATGTAAAACAGTAATTATTATTTCATCGCAAATAACTCGAGTACTGCTGTATTGTAAGGATAATATAGAATTACTTTAAAAGTTAAAAAGTAAAAACTTTCAATATTTCCTGTAAATAAATATAGCATCATAAGGCCTAAATTAAAATATTGTTTGTTTGCCCTTTTCCGACCCTATGTTTTGAAACAGGGTAGGTAGGTACGTAAAATATTTTATTTTTTTCCCCAAAAAAATAACTTGGCTCGGTATATTATTTGTCATGGGTAGGCAGGTAGGTATAATATTTTATTTTATAGATACAAAATCTGCAGAACATCATTTTTGTCTGTTTTGATTTTGCAAATAAGTTTTCTGGGACTATTAGTTTTGAAAAAAAATATATCATCTAGAACGTGAAGCTAATTCATATGCACTACTATTTTGTTTTTAAATATCAAAATATAGAGCTGTGCTGCATGTCTTCAACGTTTATCATGTTTATATGCCTGGAACTTTGAAGGGTTTGAACTTGCACTTATGTTATATACTACGTACCTTGAGGGGGGATAGGAGGGGTCCTGATCCCGAAATCCCAGACTTAAAAAAACGAAATCCAGAGGTCTCAAATTTAAATAAAGTAAATCTCGACGTCCCGAAATCCGAAAAAAAAGGATTCCCGGATCCGGAAAGGGTCAATCCCGAAATCCCGAGCTTAAAAACACCCGATCCCGTAGTCCTGATAAAGGTCCTATCCCCACCCTACCTTGTACGTTACCTAAAGGTTTTCTGTAAGAGATAACTTTGTACTGGTAAGATATGTCTGGGCAGACATACATTACTAGTAGAAAAAGTCCCTAGAGTTAAACATTTCGTGTGTGCCTTTGTTTCCAATAAAAATGCTACAAGACTTAAAACTCAATTGTCACGTATTTTACATCACATTTATAAATGATCTGTCACATTTATAAATGATCTGTATGGAAAACTTGGCGATTTTACAGCCAGATATTCTCCACTTTACAGGGTTTTGTCACTTTTGCTTCATGTCAGATATAAATAATATAGCGGTATCGTTAACATTATCATCCTGATCTGCAGATCACAAAAGGCCATCCCTACATAAAATACAACGTCCGTTTACAAATTAGTTTGTACACAAGTTAATAATTTTGTATCAAACGAACTTTTTGGTAAATGAAGATAATGAACCCTGCTCTTTAAGTAGAAAGGTACAGAGTAAGGTACATCATATCATGATTTCAGGAAGCGTTCAACATCGATTTCAAACAAATGCTTTGAAACTTCAAATGCAAGTGTTCATGTCAAACGCTCAGGAGATACCAAACGGACTGGACCTTATACGTTAAAGATAAAACCCGAAGATTCTAGTAAAAAAAGTTATGAGCAGGAAATACAAATATAAGATTTTTGGTAGGAACGAAAAAATAAAATAAAATAAAATCTTGCTGGTAAATACAAAGATAAAAGATTCTCCGGCGGAACGAATTGATAGGGTCAGTCAGTAAAGGGCTAACAAACAATTTTTTAATGTAAGCCTAATTCTGAATTCATTTTGTAGTTTAAAATCAAATTGTTACATCCACGTTTCTGGTTTCTATTCAGACTCGAAAGATAGCAAGGATTCGCTAGATAAAGTCATTGAATACCTTTTCATTTGACAATGTTTGCTTTACAAATCTTTATAACCTTTTACATAACCTGTGATACGACTGGTTTAGTTGTTGCTGCAAACCAGCCATATCGGTAATGGGTTTATGACTTCTGAATTTGACAGTTTTCGTGAAAAATAAGCTCCACATGATTTTTAACCCCCATAACAATTACCAAAAATAGCAAGAAAAATTCCTTTGTGATATTGGTCATTCTTGACTAAGGGAAAGGGAGGGGGCATGAGGGCTTGGTCTTTCAAATGGCAACTATTGAAAATATATATTCTTCTATATTATACTGAGCCAAAAAAGTTTAGCAACACTTTTTTTTCATTTTTTTTGTTTCTGCAATATTTTTTTAAAAATCATTTAAATAATCCTTAGTTTTACCTGTAAATTTTAGCAGTCTTATTTTTTTTCTCGGATATTGATTTCGCGCCATTTTGGCTTTTCACGTGTAATTGATGTTTTACCTTCTAAACCTGTACTTTTAAAACAAAGTTTAAATTTTTTGTTCACTAACGTTCAGAAACACACCATTGTAAAGAAAAACACAAAAAAATGAAAAAAAATGAATGGGGCGTCAACCTGGCCTCCCTGAAAATGACCGTCAGAAGGCTATTGGAATGGATGATGCCAGAATGAGTGTTCTTGATGTCGTGGCTTGATTAAATGTGCATAAGTCGACAGTTTAGGGACTAACAAACAGATATTGACAAATTGCAACAGCACAGGATACATGTAGGTCCATATGTCGTAGACCAAGAAAATCTATCGTCAAGGAAGGAGCGCTACTTTCGCTTTAAATCAACACGTGACAAGTTTTTCCATCCACAAGAGTAGTGCATTGACTAAGGGCAGTTGCTGGTGTGCCTGCCAATCCTTCATTGATGCCCTAAGGGCATGGCCGAAAAATTTATTTTGAATAACACTATACTCATTTTTGCATTTTGACCCTCTTGCGCTCCATACAAAGAAAATCCTAATGAATTTGAGTGATAAACATTCATGTTGCTTCTAACATGTCATAATTTCTTTTTTTTATTATTAAAATCATATGTTGTTACAATTTTGTAATAAAATGAAATTTCATATTTTTGTTGCTAAACTTTTTTGGCTCAGTATATATAGTATATATAATGAAAATTCAAATAAATATAATTTAAATAAGCATTGAATGTACATTGTATTAGCATTTTTACCTATTCTTACAAATGTATGTAGAGATATGAAATACTTTCGATCGAGCTACACTTTACAGCGTAGATACGGTTTATGATGGTGAAAGTTCCTCCATCGTTCATATTTATCCATGGAGATCCCTGCATTTATACATGTACAAGGTATCTTACAAAATAACTCTATTTCTTGCACCCTCCAGCATGTCCAGGAGGCGTTGAGTATAAGTCAAGTTTGACAGTTCAACATACAATGTACATGTAGATGTCCAGTAATGGCAGACAATTAGTGATAAGATCTGCATACAGTGGCAGTCGGGCAGATCCAGAAATTTTCATAAGTGGGGGCCCACTGACTGCCTGCTTCGGTCATGCTTCAGTGATTCCTTATATAATCAACCCCCTCTAAATCCACCTCTGGCATATGTATCATTTGCATTCATGTACATGTACATGATGTTGTAGTCAAAACTTATGTCTTTTCTTTTATCTGTATATATGTATTTCCCACTTGTGAAATTAGGATGGGTACGTCACAGATTTCTTTCGGCTATTGTGTGACGGGTTGGTCTGCACACGCGCTTGCTGAGGAGTGCTGATTTAAACTCCTCGGTAGTAGTGGCGAACGCTACTGAGTCTTCAACAAATGGAAGTTTTTAACGACCTTGACTGGCTATACAGCCCTTGCACGGTCGGTCAGATGGTTCCAGTTTATTTATACTTTGACAGAGTACATGTAGGCATTATACATGTTATAGTCCCTCACAGGTGACTTATTGACGGTATAATTTGTCTTCATAGATAGTCTTCATAGATAATCTTGTAAGTCTTGACAGTCTAAGCTGTTTTTAACCCAACTGCTAGAGTAGAGGGTGCATAAACCTTACATGAGCAAAATTAATGTCACCACACTGTCAATATATAGATCTTTAAATGAGGGTAAATCGTATGAAATGTACATTGATGTACATGTAGGACAAAGGTGTGAGTAACATTAATTGATTCTCCAAGTCGGTGTGTATGGCAGTTTACAAACAACATGTCAATATAATGTAGATTTTACCGTTTGTTTACAAAATAAATAGCTCCTACAGCCTACAGTTAATCCACATTAATTTGCATAATTTAATTAAAATTGGTAGTATTATCATGCCATGAACTCTTCATTAAACTTTAAAACCTACCTTCAATGCATACTACATGTTCTCGTATCTGTTGTTGAATTAAAGGGTCTGGAATAGCATCTATAAGATCATAGATGGCATAAATACTCGGGTGCACCGACTCAAATCGCTGAATTTCCTGTCTGATTGCCAGTGAATTACTTAAATACGGCTGCATCGGTCCCCTTGAATTCATTATTCTGCAAATCTAAGATCATCGTATACACACAAAATTCGGCATTTAATTAATTGTTTCATGGGGTTAGGTATAAAAATGCACAAAATCCATCAATAACATTTTTTTACCAAAATGGCCTTAATTGTAGCGCATGCGCTCTCGCCTTTTTTACGCATGCGTTCAATTTCCGCTGTAAATTTCCGGTTTAGGGTGTATCGCACACTGTATTTTGTACATTGTTTTTTTAAAGTATCCTAAGTAAAGTAAGTTAGTGTCTTAAGTATATTCTTTACCGTACGTCAGGTTCAAAAATATCAATTTTAATTTTATAACATAGAACATGAGCTGATTACCGACTGATTTAATAAAAAAATCAATCTTCTTTTCTAAAGATAATTTTCAGTACTGAGTACTCGACAGGTCTTTGAAAAAAACTTTCGTTGATGATGTTGATCTGACATTTGTCTGAAATTCCATTTCGGCCACATTGCCATTTTGGCCACAGGTTGTTTCAACCATATGCAGTTCGACCACAGTCGACATAGTTTTTCATGGCCTTCTTTTTCAATAATTTATATTCACGAATTATCAAACTTCAATTGTATCAAAACTACAGATATGAAAATGAATAATGGAGATTTGCCATAATTTTTGTACATATGTATACCACAGGCACTAGACGTTCTGTCAATAGTATACAAATATTGGCAACTGGAAGAAAATAGTGTCCATATATCTCTATATTATATATATGGACACTATTTTCTTCCAATTGCCAATATTTTAATACTACATGTATTGACAGAACGTCTAGTGCAGGGGCAGATTTAGGGGGGGGGGGGGGGGGGGGGGGGGGCGTGGCGGGCATGCGCCCCCTAAAATTTGCAAAGCATGGGTTGACTTCAACATATTTAAGTATCAGAAGAGACCATTCAATCTTTTTTTTAACATTCAAAGTATATAAAACAGTCAGTTTAACAGAATCAACGTGATTACTAAATAACTGACCTACGCTTTATTAAAGTTCTATAAATAACTTCAAAGGAAGGTGTCAAACACGGAGCTGTGTTTGAAGACAAATATAATAGGATTTTAGCAGTTAAAGTAAAAACAAATGTCACATTGTATTTGCGGTTTTTATAATCAATTTGTTTGATAATCGAAGATCCAAAACATCCCTTACTCACTTTCACAATTTCATCATGACACGGTCAAGAAAACCACAGGCACTTGTCTCAAAAAAAATAGACAAGTGCCTGTGAGATTATTTTAAAATATCAGTAATGAAAGATAGAAATACCGTTTCAAGCGAAAGGTTAGTTTATTAATTTGTTTCTCTGTGTCTATCTTATTTATTTCTCACTTGCAACCTAAATATTTAGCCGAATTCTGTACCGTATTACTATATGCTTGGAATCCAAGAAAATAAATATAACTGGGTAAATGCATGTCATTGATCTGATTTTAGTTGTTTGTGGCGATCACAGTGAAGTCTGGCACAACCTCCTAAAATCAAAAAAGTAAAAAACAGATAGTATGAAAGGACAATTAAAAATCGCTGGTAAAAGTAGAAATTTTCGTTTGAAAAATGTATTGGTCAGGTGTGCAATTGTGATTTGTCTCGTCTCACTTTGTGTCCGTCTGTCCGCCCATCTATCTGTAGATTGTTGTCAGGTGTGGATTAAGGCGGTTTCAGCTTGAAACTTTAATTTCGCGCAAATTTTACCACACAATAGTTTTACCCTGAAAAATACTCAAATTTTTTTCGCCTTATTAAAAAATTGCGCCCCCCCTAACTGAAAATCCTGGATCCTCCCCTGGTCTAGTAGTGCCTGTGCATATATACCAAGTAAGGTGTCAAAGAAAAAAAATATAATAGCCTTTCAAGACGTCATAATTATTTGGACTAATATACCAAGGGGAAACTTGATGCAAAGCATTATTATTTACTGTTTCATTGCGTTTGATAGAAATTGAGTACTTTGTGGCAAATAAACCAAGATTTTTATAGAAAATCCACAGCCTTTTTTAAAACAGAGATTTTTGTTATAAAATTTGAAACATAGATTAATCATTTGCTTTTCTATGATGGGCTAGTGTTTATTTTTTACAACAAGTTCTAATCAACCTGTAAATTCCCAAATACTTCATGCTGAGTTGCATTAGTCGAAACTAAAAGCTTTAAGGTGTACTTGATTAAGATCATATTCAGGGGCGGATCCAGGTTTTACGAATGGGGGGGGGGGGCGTAGATCCAAATCTTTGCCAAGCGGAGCGAGGCGAAAAAATATTTTGACCTTTTTTTTGGCTTAAAAACATAAAATAAGTATTAATTGTACTAATTTAACGGTTTCTGACGTGGACCATGTATGGTTAATGGATTAGACTTTTTTGATGTCGTATTCTCCCCATTAATTGTCTATTATACAAATTCAACTGACTGAATCGATCAAAAGCTATGTACATAAAATTGATGTGAAATTTGTCATTTAAAAGTGGACATGGACGATGACCTATAGTTGTTAATGTTTGTGTCATTTTGGTCTTTTTTGGATAGTTGTCTCATTGGCAATATTATCATACCATATCTTCTTTTTTATATTACCTTGCTACCTTTGAAAGTACATGTAACATAACACAAATAAAATCTGATTGGTTTTTGAACTTTCTCAAGTAGTCGCTAAACCATAAAGGATGTCATGGTCATCTGACAGAATGATGTTTGTAACATAAGGCATCTTTAAACAAAGTATGAAGCATGGAGATCTTCTACCATGAATGTATTGCTAACTTTAAAGTCAAGAGCCGCCGGATCGATATCCCTCAGTTTGGTTTTTTGCGACAGAGACCACATTGGAGACAAAAAGTTGTGACAGTGACTGAAGTTTGTAGTACAGTTAGTTATGAACTAACAGAATTCTTGACGTTGTTGTTAATAAGATATATATACAGTCGGTCCTTGAAAAAAGTCTGTATACCACTTTGGCGAAACAAAAATTCCAGTCACATTCATCTCTTTGGTCTAAACTCCTTAAAACATCAAGAAATAGTCCAGTCAAACTAAGATTTAAACTCAAACTAATTGCAACAGAAAATGTTTTAGTTCTAATCTATAGCATTATGCCCTTTATATACACAGAAAAAAGTCCAATAAAATCTAACTTGAGGAAAACTCAAAATCAACATTTTTAATTTCCTATGGAAATTAACATTGGAAGGGGAGATAACTCTTACAAAAATGAGTCTTTTTTGGTAAGTTTTTGGTTGTTTTTCTTGAAATTTAGGTATAGTATGATACTTTGATGGGGTTTTAAGTTTGTGGTATTTGACTTAATTATATAATATTCCACTCATGAAATGTACAAAACCGAAACGTTATGGGTAGGTTTATTTTTTCGTGCATTTTTTTAATTAAAGAAATTGCAAATTTGAAGCTTTGTGACCATTTTGAAAAAATAATGTGAAAATTTGGTATTGTTTATACCTGCATATTATATTTTTTCAGCAACTTACCTATCTTACGAATACATGCTTAATTATTTTGATTAAATTTGCGATTCTTTACCTTGACATGTTGAAAAATTCAATAAATGGTGAACTATGAATTACGAAATTGAGATTATAGCTTGATAAAAGATATGAAAACACATTTAGAGTTGTTTGTTATACTCTAAAGACCGCTAAAAAATCAAGAATAAATACATTCTGATGAACAGAAGCGGTTAAAATATAATTTTGTATCAATTTCAATTGATATTTCTGCCCTTTTTGCAAGAGTTATCTCCCTTTTCAATGCAAATCTCCATAGGAATTTTAAATGGTGATTTTTTTAGTCTTCCTCAAGTTACATTTTATGGGACTTTTTTCTGTGTATATTTGGGATATAATTCTAAAGATTACAACTTTAAAATCTTCTGTTGCAATTACTTTCAGGTTAGGGTCAAATTTATGCTAGATTGACTGGACTAAAACACGAGAACAGTACTAGTAATAAATTCAAATACCAACAACAGTTTAGGAACGAACCGAGGGTGGCCTGGGATTTACATGCGAACAAAACAAAACCAGCAAAACCAACAAAACTACGCTCGTTTTATATATTTTATACTAAATAATGAATCATGTTGAAAATATAGTTTCCTCTAATACTAACAAAGTGGACAAAATTAGTGTTGTCAGTTCTAGTACTCACTGTCTGCTAGAATTATTTTTAGAGACGAAAATAAGGCGCAGACTTTTATTCTCTAACATTTCTCAGACCTCCGAAATTCAAATGTTCCGTACGTACTTAAGGCTTTTTATCTATGTAGAAATAACTGACTGGGGGTCCTTATTCAGCAATGTGCACTGTTTTCGTTATGGACTTGAGCGTGTGGGTTAAACATGTGTTCGTATGTAAATTAAAATGTTATAGCTGTGGAACTTTTTTGTTCATGTGAGATAATTGATTTACCTTCTATTCGGTGGAATAGAGAAATATGCGTCAATGCGCCCTTGGTCCAATCTTTGTCTTTTTGAAGGCGTCGTGCTTGCCATCTTCAATCAATTTCTATTTCAAAATAACGTTTTTTCGACGTACTGGTCAAATCCACCGGAAGTGAATCACGTGACATATTAGACATAATCAGAGACATATATACATGTGTATATATGTCTCTGACATAATCAATAACATATTTGACGTAAAATGCAAGCAAGAAATAATATCTGTATAAGTAAAGAACAGTTTCATTTAATATAAGGGAAATGGCAAAGTTAACGAAATCTATAGTCTTATTCATTGTACAGTCTAAAAAAAAAAAGACAAAATAAAGGGGGGGTGTACGCCCTCTACCCCCCCCCCCCCCCCCCCCCCCCTGGATCCGCCACTGCATATTTTTATTTGTTAAGCAATACCTACATTGTACATTAATAAACTTGTTTTAAAGAATTCAATGCTAGCACTGATTGTTTATGTAATTTAAAAGTGTTTATCGTAATTTTGGGGCCCATAAGTTTATAGCTTGTTGTTCGGTGTGAGCCAAAGCTCTGTGTTGAAGGCCGTACATTGAACTATAATGGTTTACTTTTATGAATTGTTATTTGGAAGGAGAGTTGTCTTGTTGGCACTCGCACCACATCTTCCTAAATCTACAAAAAATTTAGCACTACATGCAGTAATCCTATACCCCTACAATGTATCAGTCATCAAACTGCCAAATATGAGAGCACAAGGATGATGGCTGTGGATTTTCTATAAAATTTCCATACATTAAGCATTGAATCAACACAAGGGTACGATAAATCCTAAATCAAATTGGACTACTGTAGGCTTGGCTCTTATAGTCTGCAACAAAATCTTTTCAAACTACTAAACTCCGAGGACCAATATCTATAAGTTTCCATATGTGTATAAATAAACTTTTGAAACTTACTATTGTACGTGTATATCAAAACATTTTCATGTAATTAATTTATGTTCTAAAAATAATATTTTCTGAGTATTCATTCATTGAAGAAATGAATTTATAACAAGCAATAAACATGATAAGCGGGGTTCATCCTCTGTGTCTTATGGACACAATCCACTTTTATTTCTATATATTTTTATGTGTGTTAGACTACATGTGTACTACAACTGTAAATTAATATACATGTACAATTATTTATTCAATATTATATATATTATCAATAAGTGATTGAATAATTATTCTACAATTCTTGTTCACTTCATAAGATATGCTGTTCATGTATATTGCTTTAAAAACCAAGGTACTTGTCCAAAAAGTTTTAAATTAATGTAAAGTGCATTATTTTTCCAGTTAATATGGTAACAATGTAAATACAAATTCCAAAACAATACCATGTTGATTTAAAGTTGGGTGCCTACTCAGCACATGGTTATTAAATACAATTTATAACTTTGTAATAAAGTCCAATCTCTATTTGTAATAAAGTCCAATCTAGAAAAGATCTTTATAATCAATATGCCATCTATTTAGCCATTAAAGGGGCACTAGCTACGAGATATATAAAAAATCAAAAATATAATATGTTTTGTTTAATCATAAATGAAAGTGAAATGGTGAAAAAATAATTCGCTTTTAGCAGCCAGTATGGGTTAATTTTGTCAAAATAAGCAAAGAAAAATTGATAATGTATTATTCACTTACAAGTGAATAATTAGATCTTATTAAATCCATATTCATGTGACCTTCAATTTAACCATTTAGTTAGTCAAATTGGTGACCATGAATTTGACAGCTAGTGCCCCTTTAAGGTGTGTTATTGGAATTCCAAAGATTAATAAAACATGTTGAATTCTTTTTCTGTTTTTCAGGTCCAAAAAAATGGACGTAAACAAAGAGATTGGACATTTAATTGATGCTATTCAGAGATTAGGTACAGAAAGTAAGTTATTTGTATAAGAATAGATTAAATTTGCAGAAGGTTGTATAGGAGAGACTTACAAATGTAGTGAGCATAGTAATTGTTGTGTCAACATTATTAATGTATGATTTACTATGTTCTTGTAATTAACTTTCTTTACAACTTAAAAGAGACTGCCTATCATTTTGATTCTGCTCTATTTCAGATTCTGACAAACAACATGAAGTAACCTTTGGTGTATTGTTTAATGATGATGATTGTGCCAACCTTTTTGAAGCAATGGTAGGAACATTACGGGCAGCTAAGAGAAAGAAGATTATTACTTATGATGGTGAACTACTGCTACAAGGAGTGCATGACAATGTTAAAATAACTTTACTGAAGACAGAAGTTTGATAATACTGGATTTTAGCTTCATTTAACAAATTGCAATGTCTTTCAGTTGAATAGGCACATATATAATTTGTGTGACATACATTTTGTAAGCTATTTTTTATAAGTCATTTTTTTCAAGTTAAAATATTTGATATTTTTAGTACATTTGTAGATGTTATTAAAATGATATTAGACAACAAAAAATATGTCTGGTTTCCTGCCTTCTGTCTGAAAAAAAAAGTCAGTCGGTCGAATTTCTATTTATTTTATTGTTTATCAACAAAATTTGGAAATAGTAAATTGTACATGTTTTCTATAAGTCCAACCTTGATTTTCACAAATATAATGGCAGCATGTACAATGTATAATGGTATATTTGTAATTTTCAATTGTTTTGCAACTTTTCAATCAATTTTTGGTCAATTTTATTATCAAGAATCCATTGAAAATAGGATTTGTAAACTACTCAAATGACACAAAGCTCTATTCTTGAATACTCTTTTGATTCTGTTAGATCAGTGATAAGATGTAAGGTCAATACGGATGCAAGAAAACAGACATATTTATGTTTTAGTCTTATAGATAAAGTGTGCAATATATTGCTTAATAGTCTTGTTAAGAATTATTAAAGAACAGGACAGAATTTTGTTTTTTTTATTGTCTTAATTTCTATCATTAAATGGCTTGGAAGCCATTTTAAAATAAATTATAGCTTTGGCTAAATGTTCTGTCTAAGTCCTAGTACTGTATCATACTTATTTAACAGTTACTTCATATTGTCTTCCCCTAAATCCATCAGATATATTGAAAGGTTATGTATTATTGTTATGGTCAGATTTTTCTCATTAGATAACTTATCATTATATGCCCTTTTTCAGACAATCCATTTTCAAGGTTGTAAGGAATTCCTTTGTGCTTAAGTAGAGAGACTTTTATAAATTCAACATGTCAATCGGTTTCAAAAAGGCAATTTTAAATTTTCATCCCACCACAAAACAAGCAGTCTGGAGAACTATCCTTATTAAGGATACAAAAATAATTTCAATGGTATACAGTTTGAATGTGGTCTACTTAATTTTAAGTTCTTACCAAAGAATGATTTTAACATGACATTTTGCTATAAATTTGTATTTTTTGTGGAACATCATGTCAAAATCATTAGAAAAAAAATGTTATATATAATACTTTCATATATCTGTTTGAAAGTGTAATATTGCTAATGTTGGGGGTTTTATACTGTAAATTCAGACATTATTGCGTACATTTATTTTTGCGATTTTACAAAATGGACAAAATTGCAAGATTAACTATTGGGATTTAAGGCAAATCTGCGTAGAGATATATGTAGCAGATACCAATATGTGAGTTCTTATTATTGTAATACTCAACCAGTTCAGTTGCATTATTGGCATTAATAAAAACCTTGCAACAATTTCTGAATATACAGAATCAAGAATAAAAATTATTTTTATAAATGTATTATGTAAATGAGTGGGACAAATATTTTTATCACAGTATATAATTATGTAGTGTAAATGAATCTTTATTTTCTAGTTAAGCTCACAGAAGGACACATTAAAATAGGTTTTGTTATTTGAAATTTTATTGAAATCCCTTCAATAAAAGTTAAAAATACAGAAACAGATTTAATTTTAACAGATATATTTGTAGTAAAAAAATGGGGAAAATAAATTCCTACTTTTAGTAGGTTGACGTATAAAACATAGTGACTTGCTGTTTAACATCAAGTGATGTGCCAAAGGTGTCAAATACTACATAATTTGAAATGGTGAAATTACTTTGAAACTTGAGACACAACTAATAACTTATGGAAGTAATTTGATCTTATAACATACAACAAAGAAATTACACAATTAATGTGTAGATTTGCTTCTATGTTTTTAATCTTATTACATATATGCTGATAGGTTTAAGCTTGATACATTTACTTGGACTAAAGCAGAATAATAGTGCTTTGGAATGTTTAGGATCAGTTAGGTAATGGAAATGTGAGTTTATTGCTATTGATATGATGTTTTGTGTATTTGATAATTAATGAGTTTCTGTTAATTTATCTTTATGCAGAAAACTTGCATTTGAATATTAAATTTATATGATAATTATATGATTTTTTTTATTAAATTGAAGTAGCAATTTCTAATGCACAAGACTACCACCCAACAAGGATCCAGTGCTTTGGTATGTGCATCATTTCAATGTAAAATCCTGTAATTCTAAATAATAAGAAGCTTGTAACTTGTGGTTAAGATAAATTGAGATAAAAACTATCTTAAATATGATAGCCAATGATCACATCATTTTAACCAATGTGATTGGTATTCCAATACCATTATAGTTTGTGATTAACAAATAAGAATACAGACTAGGGTTTGAGCTATTTTAGTCTCGCTTGACAGAGTCAAAAAGAGAGACATTGGTATGGTATTTCCAGTGTCAGCGACAAATACGGCAGTGGCGTCAACAATGTATTAGTTTGTGATTAGGTCTAGTTTATAGCGAACCACTAGTGGTAAGTCAAAGATATTTGGTATGCAGTTATATTAGTATTGGCCAATCTTATTACCATGGAGATTATTTGGCCCCACCCCCTCAGTTATGGTCTTGACTTTAAAACTTTTGCCTAGTTTTCATGTATTAGTTTGTGATTACGTCAGTTTTTGGGGAACCACCAGTGGTAAGTTAATTATAATTGGTATGCAGTTGTATGAGCATTGGCAAATCTCATTTCTATGGAGATTATTTTGCCGCACCCCCTCAGTCACAGTCTATTGACTTCGAAATATTTGATTAGTTTTCATGTATTAGTTTGTGATTAGGTCAGTTTATGGGGAACCACTAGTGGTAAGTTAAAGATTTTTGGTATGCAGTTGTATTAGCATTGGCAATATCTCATTACCATGGAGATTATTTGACCCTGTCCCCTCAGTTATGGTTTATTGACTTTAAAATTTTGCTTAGTTTTCATGACTTAGTTTGTGTTAAGGTTTGTTTAAAGGGAACTACTTATAATAAATCAATGGTATTTTGCATGCATTGTATTAGCATTGGCACATCTCATTACCATGGAGATTGCTAAGCCAAATACATTCAGTCATGGTTCATTGACTGAATATCGGCAAATCTTACCTGTTAAAGCGTTGCTATTTTAATTTAAACACTTGCATATCAAAATTTCCTAAAAGCTAGACATTTATCTATGATAACAGTTTATCGAACTGGCTACTAAAACGAATACACATATTTTATTTCATTGATCTTTTTCAAAACAAAAACTGTTTTGTTACAATTCCACTTCAGCCAGGAACCATCCTCTAATTTCTTTTACAGCACCTTGTAATTGGGAACATCCATTCAGCCAGAAACTATCCTCTAATTCATAAACAGCTCCTAGTAAAGGGGAACATCCACTTCAGCCAGGAACCATCCTCTAATTCATAAACTGCACCCAGTAATGGGGAACATCCACTTCAGCCAGGAACCATCCTCTAATTTTCAAAACTGCACCTAGTAATGGGGAACATCCACTTCAGCCAGGAACCATCGTCTTATTTCTTAAACTGCACCTAGTAATAGGGAACACCCACTTCAGCCAGGAATACTCCTCTAATTTCATAAACTGCACCTAGTAATGGGGAATATCTACTTCAGCAAGAAACCATTTTCTAACTTCCTAAACTGCGCCTAGTAATGGGGAACATCCACTTCAGCCAGGAACCATCCTCTAATTTTCTAAACTGCACCTAGTAATTGGGAACACCCACTTCTGCCAGGAACCATCCTCTTATTTCCTAAACTGCACCTAGTAATAGGGAACACCCACTTCAGCCAGGAATACTCCTCTTATTTCCTAAACTGCACCTAGTAATGGGGAACATCCACTTTAGTCAGGAACCCTCCTCTAATTTTCTAAACTACAACTAGTACTAGGGAACACCAACTTCAGCCAGGAACCATCCTCTAATTTCCTAAACTGCATCTAGTAATGGGGAACACCAACTTCAGCCAGGAACCATCATCTAATTTCCTAAACAGCACCTAATAAAAGGGAACACCCACTACAGCCAGGAACCATCCTCTAATTTCCTAAACAGCATTTAGTGATGGGGAACACTCACTTCAACCAGGAAACATCCTCTCATGTCCTAGACAGCACCAAGTAATAGGGAACACCTACTTCAGCTAGGAACCGTCGTCTAATTTCCTAAACAGCACCTAGTACTGAGGAACATCCACTTCAGCCAGGAACCATCCTCTATTTTCTAAACTGCACCTAGTAATTTGGAACACCCACTTCAGCCAGGAACCATCCTCTTATTTCCTAAACCGAACCTAGTAATGGGGAATATCTTACTCAGCCAGGAACCATTTTCTAATTTCCTAAACTGCACCTAGAAATGGGGAACATCCACTTCAGCCAGGAACCATCGTCTAATTTCCTAAACTACACCTACTACTAGTACTAGGAAACACCCACTTCAGTCAGGAACCATCCTCTAATTTTTTAAACTGCACCTAGTAATTGGGAACACCCACTTCAGCGAGGAACCGTCCTCTAATTTCCTCAACCGAACCTAGTAATGGGGAACATCTTCTAAATTCCTAAACAGGACCTAGTAATAGGGAACATCCTCTTCAGCCAGGAACCATCCTCTATTTTCCTAAACAGCATCTAGTAAGCGCGAAGATCCACTCAGCCAGGATCCATCATTTAACTTCCTAAACAACACCTAGTAAAAGGTAACACCCACTTAAGCCATGAACCATCCTCTATATCCTAAACTGCATTTAGTAATGGGGAACATCCACTTCAGCCAGGAACCATCCTCTAATTTCCTAAACTGCATCTAGTGATGGGGAACATCCACTTTAGCCAGGAACAGACCTCTAATTTCCTAAACAGCACCTAATAAAACGGAACACCCACTACAGCCAGGAACCATCCTCTAATTTCCTAAACAGAATTTAGTGATGGGGAACCCCCACTTCAACCAGGGAACATCCTCTCATGTCCTAAACAGCACCAAGTAATAGGGAACACCTACTTCAGCTAGGAACCGTCGTCTAATTTCCTAAACAGCACCTAGTACTGGGGAGCATCCACTTCAGCCAGGAACCATCCTCTAATTTTCTAAACTGCTCCTAGTAATTGGGAACACCCACTTTAGCCAGGAACCATCCTCTTATTTCCTTAACCAAACCTAGTAATTGGGAATATCTTACTCAGCCAGGAACCATTTTCTAATTTCCTAAACTGCACCTAGTAATTGAGAACATCCACTTCAGCCGGAACCATCGTCTAATTTCCTCAACTACACCTAGTACTAGTACTAGGGAACATCCACTTCAGCCAGGAACCATCCTCTAATTTTTTAAACTGCACCTAGTGAAAGGGAACACCCACTTCAGCCAGGAATACTCCTCTAATTTCCTAAACTGCACCTAGTAATGGGGAACATCCACTTCAGCCAGGAATCATCTTCTAATTCCTTAACAGCATCTAGTAATGTGGAACACCCACTTCAACCAGGAATCATCCTCTAATTTCCTAAACTGTACCTAGTAATAGGGAACATCCACTTCAGACAGGATCAATCATCTAACTCTCTAAACAGCTCCTAGAAATTGGGAACACCCACTTTATCAAGGAACCATCATCTAACTTCCTAAACAGTACATAGGAATGGGAAACATCCACTTCAGCCAGGAACCATCATCTAACTTTCAAAACAGCACCTAGTAATAGGAAACAACGACTTAAGCCAGGAACAAGACTGTAATTTCCAAAAATGCACCTTGTAATGGGGAACTTCCACTCAGCCAGGAACCATCCTCTAACTTCCCAAACAGCACCTAGTAATAGGGAACCACAATTTCAGCCAGGAACCATCATCTAACTTCTTAAACAGCACATAGTGATATGGAACACCCACTTCAGCCAGGAACCATCCTCTAATTTCCTAAACTGAATCTAGTACAGGGGAACATCCACTCAGCCAGGAATCATCATCTAACTTCCTAAACAGCACCTAGAAATAAGGAACACCCACCTCAGCCAGGAACCATCATCTTACTTTCTAAACAGCACCTAGTAATAAGGAACATCCAATTCAGCCAGGAACCATCTTCTAATTCCTTAACAGCCTCTAGTAATGTGGAACACCCACTTCAACCAGGGATCATCCTCTAATTTCCTAAACTGTACCTAGTAATAGGGAACATCCACTTCAGACAGGATCAATCATCTAACTCTCTAAACAGCACCTAGAAATTGGGAACACCCACTTTATCAAGGAACCATAATCTAACTTCCTAAACAGTACATAGGAATGGGAAACATCCACTTCAGCCAGGAACCATCATCTAACTTTCAAAACAGCACCTAGTAATAGGAAACAACGACTTAAGCCAGGAACAAGACTGTAATTTCCAAAAATGCACCTTGTAATGGGGAACTTCCACTCAGCCAGGAACCATCCTCTAACTTCCCAAACAGCACCTAGTAATAGGGAACACCCATTTCAGCCAGGAACCATCATCTAACTCTCTAAACAGCACCTATAAATTGGGAACACCCACTTTATCAAGGAACCATCATCTAACTTCCTAAACAGTACATAGGAATGGGAAACATCCACTTCAGCCAGGAACCATCATCTAACTTTCAAAACAGCACCTAGTAATAGGAAACAACGACTTAAGCCAGGAACAAGACTGTAATTTCCAAAAAATGCACCTTGTAATCGGGAACTTCCAATCAGCCAGGAACCATCCTCTAACTTCCCAAACAGCACCTAGTAATAGGGAACACCCATTTCAGCCAGGAACCATCATCTAACTTCTTAAACAGCACATAGTGATATGGAACACCCACTTCAGCCAGGAACCATCCTCTAATTTCCTAAACTGAATCTAGTACAGGGGAACATCCACTGAGCCAGGAATCATCATCTAACTTCCTAACCAGCACCTAATAATAGGGAACACCCACTACAGTCAGGAACCATCCTCTAATTTCCTAAACAGCATTTAGTGATGGGGAACACCCACTTCAGCCAGGAAACATCTTCTCATGTCCTAAACAGCACCTAGTAATAAGGAACACCCACTTCATCCAGGACCCGTCGTCTAATTTCCTAAACAGCACGTAGTACTAGGGAGCTTCCTCTTCAGCCAGGAGCCATCGTCTTATTTCCTAAACTGCACCTAGTAATAGGGAACATCCACTTCACCCAGGAATACTCCTCTAATTTCATAAACTGCACCTAGTAATGGGGAATATCTACTTCAGCAATGAACCATTTTCTAACTTCCTAAACTGCACCTAGTAATAGGGAACATCCACTTCAGCCAGGAACCATCCTATAATTTTCTAAACTGCACCTAGTAATTGGGAACACCCACTTCAGCCAGGAACCATCCTCTTATTTCCTAAACTGCACCTAGTAAAAGGGAACACCCACTTCAGCCAGGAATACTCCTCTAATTTCCTAAAATGCACCTAGTAATGGGGAACATCCACTTCAGCCAGGAATCATCTTCTAATTCCTTAAAGCATCTAGTAATGTGGAACACCCACTTCAACCAGGAATCATCCTCTAATTTCCTAAACTGTACCTAGTAATAGGGAACATCCACTTCAGACAGGATCAATCATCTAACCCTCTAAACAGCACCTAGAAATTGGGAACACCCACTTTATCAAGGAACCATCATCTAACTTCCTAAACAGTACATAGGAATGGGAAACATCCACTTCAGCCAGGAACCATCATCTAACTTTCAAAACAGCACCTAGTAATAGGAAACAACGACTTAAGCCAGGAACAAGACTGTAATTTCCAAAAATGCACCTTGTAATGGGGAACTTCCACTCAGCCAGGAACCATCCTCTAACTTCCCAAACAGCACCTAGTAATAGGGAACACCCATTTCAGCCAGGAACCATCATCTAACTTCTTAAACAGCACATAGTGATATGGAACACCCACTTCAGCCAGGAACCATCCTCTAATTTCCTAAACTGAATCTAGTACAGGGGAACATCCACTCAGCCAGGAATCATCATCTAACTTCCTAAACAGCACCTAGTAATAAGGAACACCCACCTCAGCCAGGAACCATCATCTTACTTTCTAAACAGCACCTAGTAATAAGGAACATCCAATTCAGCCAGGAACCATCTTCTAATTCCTTAACAGCCTCTAGTAATGTGGAACACCCACTTCAACCAGGGATCATCCTCTAATTTCCTAAACTGTACCTAGTAATAGGGAACATCCACTTCAGACAGGATCAATCATCTAACTCTCTAAACAGAACCTAGAAATTGGGAACACCCACTTTATCAAGGAACCATAATCTAACTTCCTAAACAGTACATAGGAATGGGAAACATCCACTTCAGCCAGGAACCATCATCTAACTTTCAAAACAGCATCTAGTAATAGGAAACAACGACTTAAGCCAGGAACAAGACTGTAATTTCCAAAAATGCACCTTGTAATGGGGAACTTCCACTCAGCCAGGAACCATCCTCTAACTTCCCAAACAGCACCTAGTAATAGGGAACACCCATTTCAGCCAGGAACCATCATCTAACTCTCAAAACAGCACCTATAAATTGGGAACACCCACTTTATCAAGGAACCATCATCTAACTTCCTAAACAGTACATAGGAATGGGAAACATCCACTTCAGCCAGGAACCATCATCTAATTTCCTAAACTGTACCTAGTAATAGGGAACATCCACTTCAGACAGGATCAATCATCTAACTCTCTAAACAGCACCTAGAAATTGGGAACACCCACTTTATCAAGGAACCATAATCTAACTTCCTAAACAGTACATAGGAATGGGAAACATCCACTTCAGCCAGGAACCATCATCTAACTTTCAAAACAGCACCTAGTAATAGGAAACAACGACTTAAGCCAGGAACAAGACTGTAATTTCCAAAAATGCACCTTGTAATGGGGAACTTCCAATCAGCCAGGAACCATCCTCTAACTTCCCAAACAGCACCTAGTAATAGGGAACACCCATTTCAGCCAGGAACCATCATCTAACTTCTTAAACAGCACATAGTGATATGGAACACCCACTTCAGCCAGGAACCATCCTCTAATTTCCTAAACTGAATCTAGTACAGGGGAACATCCACTCAGCCAGGAATCATCATCTAACTTCCTAACCAGCACCTAATAATAGGGAACACCCACTACAGTCAGGAACCATCCTCTAATTTCCTAAACAGCATTTAGTGATGGGGAACACCCACTTCAGCCAGGAAACATCTTCTTATGTCCTAAACAGCACCTAGTAATAAGGAACACCCACTTCATCCAGGACCCGTCGTCTAATTTCCTAAACAGCACGTAGTACTAGGGAGCTTCCTCTTCAGCCAGGAACCATCGTCTTATTTCCTAAACTGCACCTAGTAATAGGGAACATCCACTTCAGCCAGGAATACTCCTCTAATTTCATAAACTGCACCTAGTAATGGGGAATATCTACTTCAGCAATGAACCATTTTCTAACTTCCTAAACTGCACATAGTAATAGGGAACATCCACTTCAGCCAGGAATACTCCTCTAATTTCCTAAACTGCACCTAGTAATGGGGAACATCCAATTCAGCCAGGAATCATCCTCTTATTTCCTAAACTGCACCTAGTAATAGGGAACACCCACTTCAACCAGGAATCATCCTCTAATTTCCTAAACTGTACCTAGTAATAGGGAACATCCACTTCAAACAGGATCAATCATCTAACTCTCTAAGCAGCACCTAGAAATTGGGAACACCCACTTTATCAAGGAACCATCATCTAACTTCCTAAACAGTACATAGGAATGGGAAATATCCACTTCAGCCCGGAACCATCATCTTACTTTCAAAACAGCACCTAGTAATAGGAAACAACGACTTAAGCCAGGAACAAGACTGTAATTTCCAAAAATGCACCTTGTAATGGGGAACTTCCACTCAGCCAGGGAACCATCCTGTAACTTCCAAAACAGCACCTAGTAATAGGGAACACCCATTTCAGCCAGGAACCATCATCTAACTTCTTAAACAGCACATAATGATATGGAACACCCACTTCAGCCAGGAACCATCCTCTAATTTCCTAAACTGAATCTAGTACAGGGGAACATCCACTCAGCCAGGAATCATCATCTAACTTCCTAACCAGCACCTAATAATAGGGAACACCCACTACAGTCAGGAACCGTCCTCTAATTTCCTAAACAGCATTTAGTGATGGGGAGCACCCACTTCAGCCAGGAAACATCTTCTCATGTCCTAAACAGCACCTAGTAATAAGGAACACCCACTTCATCCAGGACCCGTCGTCTAATTTCCTAAACAGCACGTAGTACTAGGGAGCTTCCTCTTCAGCCAGGAGCCATCGTCTTATTTCCTAAACTGCACATAGTAATAGGGAACATACACTTCACCCAGGAATACTCCTTTAATTTCATAAACTGCACCTAGTAATGGGGAATATCTACTTCAGCAATGAACCATTTTCTAACTTCCTAAACTGCACCTAGTAATAGGGAACATCCACTTCAGCCAGGAACCATCCTATAATTTTCTAAACTGCACCTTTTAATTGGGAACACCCACTTCAGCCAGAAACCATCCTCTTATTTCCTAAACTGCACCTAGTAATAGGGAACACCCACTTCAGCCAGGAATACTCCTCTAATTTCCTAAACTGCACCTAGTAATGGGGAACATCCACTTCAGCCAGGAATCATCTTCTAATTCCTTAACTGTACCTAGTAATAGGGAACATTCACTTCAGACAGGATCAATCATCTAACTCTCTAAACAGCACCTAGAAATTGAGAACACCCACTTTATCAAGGAACCATCATCTAACTTCCTAAACAGTACATAGTAATAGGGAACATCCACTTCAGCCAGGAACCATCCTATAATTTTCTAAACTGCACCTAGTAATTGGGAACACCCACTTCAGCCAGGAACCAACCTCTTATTTCCTTAACTGCACCTAGTAATAGGGAACACCCATTTCAGCCAGGAACCATCATCTAACTCTCTAAACAGCACCTATAAATTGGGAACACCCACTTTATCAAGGAACCATCATCTAACTTCCTAAACAGTACATAGGAATGGGAAACATCCACTTCAGCCAGGAACCATCATCTAATTTCCTTAACTGTACCTAGTAATAGGGAACATCCACTTCAGACAGGATCAATCATCTAACTCTCTAAACAGCACCTAGAAATTGGGAACACCCACTTTATCAAGGAACCATAATCTAACTTCCTAAACAGTACATAGGAATGGGAAACATCCACTTCAGCCAGGAACCATCATCTAACTTTCAAAACAGCACCTAGTAATAGGAAACAACGACTTAAGCCAGGAACAAGACTGTAATTTCCAAAAATGCACCTTGTAATGGGGAACTTCCAATCAGCCAGGAACCATCCTCTAACTTCCCAAACAGCACCTAGTAATAGGGAACACCCATTTCAGCCAGGAACCATCATCTAACTTCTTAAACAGCACATAGTGATATGGAACACCCACTTCAGCCAGGAACCATCCTCTAATTTCCTAAACTGAATCTAGTACAGGGGAACATCCACTCAGCCAGGAATCATCATCTAACTTCCTAACCAGCACCTAATAATAGGGAACACCCACTACAGTCAGGAACCATCCTCTAATTTCCTAAACAGCATTTAGTGATGGGGAACACCCACTTCAGCCAGGAAACATCTTCTTATGTCCTAAACAGCACCTAGTAATAAGGAACACCCACTTCATCCAGGACCCGTCGTCTAATTTCCTAAACAGCACGTAGTACTAGGGAGCTTCCTCTTCAGCCAGGAACCATCGTCTTATTTCCTAAACTGCACCTAGTAATAGGGAACATCCACTTCAGCCAGGAATACTCCTCTAATTTCATAAACTGCACCTAGTAATGGGGAATATCTACTTCAGCAATGAACCATTTTCTAACTTCCTAAACTGCACATAGTAATAGGGAACATCCACTTCAGCCAGGAATACTCCTCTAATTTCCTAAACTGCACCTAGTAATGGGGAACATCCAATTCAGCCAGGAATCATCCTCTTATTTCCTAAACTGCACCTAGTAATAGGGAACACCCACTTCAACCAGGAATCATCCTCTAATTTCCTAAACTGTACCTAGTAATAGGGAACATCCACTTCAAACAGGATCAATCATCTAACTCTCTAAACAGCACCTAGAAATTGGGAACACCCACTTTATCAAGGAACCATCATCTAACTTCCTAAACAGTACATAGGAATGGGAAATATCCACTTCAGCCCGGAACCATCATCTTACTTTCAAAACAGCACCTAGTAATAGGAAACAACGACTTAAGCCAGGAACAAGACTGTAATTTCCAAAAATGCACCTTGTAATGGGGAACTTCCACTCAGCCAGGGAACCATCCTGTAACTTCCAAAACAGCACCTAGTAATAGGGAACACCCATTTCAGCCAGGAACCATCATCTAACTTCTTAAACAGCACATAATGATATGGAACACCCACTTCAGCCAGGAACCATCCTCTAATTTCCTAAACTGAATCTAGTACAGGGGAACATCCACTCAGCCAGGAATCATCATCTAACTTCCTAACCAGCACCTAATAATAGGGAACACCCACTACAGTCAGGAACCGTCCTCTAATTTCCTAAACAGCATTTAGTGATGGGGAGCACCCACTTCAGCCAGGAAACATCTTCTCATGTCCTAAACAGCACCTAGTAATAAGGAACACCCACTTCATCCAGGACCCGTCGTCTAATTTCCTAAACAGCACGTAGTACTAGGGAGCTTCCTCTTCAGCCAGGAGCCATCGTCTTATTTCCTAAACTGCACCTAGTAATAGGGAACATACACTTCACCCAGGAATACTCCTCTAATTTCATAAACTGCACCTAGTAATGGGGAATATCTACTTCAGCAATGAACCATTTTCTAACTTCCTAAACTGCACCTAGTAATAGGGAACATCCACTTCAGCCAGGAACCATCCTATAATTTTCTAAACTGCACCTTTTAATTGGGAACACCCACTTCAGCCAGAAACCATCCTCTTATTTCCTAAACTGCACCTAGTAATAGGGAACACCCACTTCAGCCAGGAATACTCCTCTAATTTCCTAAACTGCACCTAGTAATGGGGAACATCCACTTCAGCCAGGAATCATCTTCTAATTCCTTAACTGTACCTAGTAATAGGGAACATTCACTTCAGACAGGATCAATCATCTAACTCTCTAAACAGCACCTAGAAATTGAGAACACCCACTTTATCAAGGAACCATCATCTAACTTCCTAAACAGTACATAGTAATAGGGAACATCCACTTCAGCCAGGAACCATCCTATAATTTTCTAAACTGCACCTAGTAATTGGGAACACCCACTTCAGCCAGGAACCAACCTCTTATTTCCTTAACTGCACCTAGTAATAGGGAACACCCACTTCAGCCAGGAATACTCCTCTAATTTCCTAAACTGCACCTAGTAATGGGGAACATCCACTTCAGCCAGGAATCATCCACTAATTTTCTAAACTACACCTAGTACTAGGGAACACCAACTTCAGCCAGGAACCATCCTCTAATTTCCTAAACTGCATCTAGTGATGGGGAACACTCACTTCAACCAGGTGCGAAGACCCACTCAGCCAGGATCCATCATTTAACTTCCTAAACAACACCTAGTAAAAGGGAACACCCACTTTAGCCATGAACCATCCTCTATATCCTAAACTGCATTAAGTAATGTGGAACATCCACTTCAGCCGGGAACCATCCTATAATTTCCTAAACTGCATCTAGTAATGGGGAACATCCACTTTAGCCAGGTACAGACCTCTAATTTCCTAAACAGCACCTAATAAAAGGGAACACCCACTACAGCCAGGAACCATCCTCTAATTTCCTAAACAGCATTTAGTGATGGGGAACACCCACTTCAACCAGGAAACATCCTCTCATGTCCTAAACAGTACCAAGTAATAGGGAACACCTACTTCAGCTAGGAACCGTCGTCTCATTTCCTAACCAGCACCTAGTACTGGGGAACATTCACTTCAGCTAGGAACCATCCTCTAATTTTCTAAACTGCACCTAGTAATTCGGAACACCCACTTTAGCCAGGAACCATCCTCTTATTTCCTAAACCGAACCTAGTAATTGGGAATATCTTACCCAGCCAGGAACCATTTTCTAATTTCATAAACTGCACCTAGTAATTGGGAACATCCACTTCAGCCAGGAACCATCGTCTAATTTCCTAAACTACACCTAATACTAGTACTAGGGAACACCCACTTCAGCCAGGAACCATCTGTCGGGAATACGTGAATTAAGGAATAAAACGTTGCATGTTCTAATAATGTAATCGATCTATATAATGCCCAAGTATACAAGTGACACGTCACAAAGTCTTGACGTTACAATATAAGACATAAGTGCCGTTCCCGCGGTGTGTTCGCGCCGTATTTACAACATTCTGGGGGCCGCAAAAAGTTAAAATTCTATACACAATACAATCTCAAATGTGAATAATAAATTTCAAATTAAAAATATTTACGCTTGAAAATTAAAGTCTCTATGTATAGAAAATAATAACTGTCTTTGTATAGTGGTATTAAAATTTGACACTTTAACACTTTTAAATAACGATTCACAGTTCATATAAAAAGGGGTAGTTAACAGTTCATATCTGTTCTTTATCATCTCGATTTGCTGGTAGATTCATCTTGGTGGTTAAATGACTTGTACGGTACTTTGTTCCTACGTATCTTCTTTTTTCTAACTCGGTGGTGCGGTATGTAATGTTTTGTTTTTCTGTTACATCCCTCGTTATCAATTCTTTGAACGCTACTACTTTGCTTATTGTTCTTTATTGTATTGTCATAAGCTTTCACGATACTTGTTTCCTTTATCGGACCGGATAAAAGGTAGCCTATATTTGATTTTACTGCTGTAGGTCCATCTCCGCGGATGATTTTGTTTCCAACAAACTGCCAATAGTAATCTGCTCCTATCAAAACGTCTATTTCGAATATACTTTCGTCTGTGATCGGATGAGCCAGATTTAATCCTTGTAAATACATGTACTTGTTTTCAGTCAAGTCTAATTTGCGGATATGATTTTTGAACGGAACGGCTATTTTCGGTACGATAAGTACATCAATTGGTGTTTTCTGTTTCGTCTCTGTCTCAACCAGTAATGTACCTTTACCTAGGTGTTGTATAGTAATGCCAGTGTCTCCGAAGCATGATAGCTGTATAGTTTCTGTGTTGTCAACTTTCAATTTTAGTTTCATAGCAAGATCTTCTGTTATGAACGAACGCTGTGCACCTTCATCAAAAAGTATATTTGCGTCTATACATGTACTGTCGGACCAAACGGGTGCAACTGCTGTTTTTAATAATACGGTAGAATGTGGCTTATGCGATGTGTGAATAACTTTTGTGTCGTCTTCTGTTTTTCTTTTTTTGTCATTCACAATGTTAACATTTAAGGATTGTGATGATTCCGTAAAATGCTCGTGTTCATGTTCGTCGTTTTCGGTACGATTTGCAATTTGATTCATGTAAGTTCCACTTTGGACATAATTACTTCTGTTATCAACCATTGATTTATAGCATATGCTAGTATGATGTTTTTTCTTGCAATGACGGCATTCATGTATAGATTTACATTCATTGACTCGGTGCGTACCGAGACAATTAAAGCAAAGATTGCTGCGTTTTACGATATTTATCCGTTCGTTTGTGTCTGTAATCCGTGTACAGTTCACCGGTGCGTGAATTTCTTGACAGTATAAACATGGTCTTGCGGTTAGAACACGTTGGTTACTGTTTACATAATCGATTCTTCTTGGCGTATATGATTCTTTTTCGAAAGATTCATGTGTTTCTACGAGAAACGTACATGTAGGCGTGGTGGAATAGCTTTGTCGGATACCGTAATCCTGACCTGCTTCGATAATGTTGATCTCATTCTGAATAGATTTGCGTAAATCTGATAAAATCCATGTGTTTGATCCATGATCTCTCGCTAAATGTTGCCTTACTTCTCCGGGAAGTTTTGCTCAAAATTATTGGGAACAGTAATGTGCCGTAATTAGTTATCAAAAGTACCAGGATTATAATTTTATACGCCAGACGCGCGTTTCGTCTACATAAGACTCATCAGTGACGCTCAGATCAAAATAGTTAAAAAGCCAAACAAATACAAAGTTGAAGAGCATTGAGGACCCAAAATTCCAAAAAGTTGTGCCAAATACGGCTAAGGTAATCTACTCCTGGGGTAAGAAAATCCTTAGTTTTTCGAAAAAATCAAAGTTTTGTAAACAGAAAATTTATAAAAATGACCATATAATTGATATTCATGTCAACACCGAAGTGCTGACTACTGGGCTGGTGATCCCCTTGGGGACGAAACGTCCACCAGCAGTGGCATCGACCCAGTGGTGTAAATAGTTATCAAAAGTACCAGGATTATAATTTTATACGACAGACGCGCGTTTCGTCTACATAAGACTCATCAGTGACGCTCAGATCAAAATAGTTAAAAAGCCAAACAAATACAAAGTTGAAGAGCATAGAGGACCCAAAATTCCAAAAAGTTGTGCCAAATACGGCTAAGGTAATCTACTCCTGGGGTAAGAAAATCCTTAGTTTTTCGAAAAAATCAAAGTTTTGTAAACAGAAAATTTATAAAAATGACCATATAATTGATATTCATGTCAACACCGAAGTGCTGACTACTGGGCTGGTGATACCCTCGGGGACGAAACGTCCACCAGCAGTGGCAGTGGCATCGACCCGTAAGTGTCTTGCGATTGGCATAACGCTTCCAATCCGCGTACGGATGCCTCTATGCGATCATAAAATATGTGTAAACTGACTAAATCATTATTTGCGGGTGTTATGTCTAGCAATGCTTTCATGTGTGCTTGTATAATTATATTCGATTGTCCGTATCTTTCTTATAATACATTAATTGCCTCCTTGTAATTAGCGTTTGTCAATGCGAACCCATCAATCGTATGTGAAGCTTCACCTCCAAGTTGTGATTTTAAATAGTTGAATTTCTGAATATCTGGTAGATTCGGGTTCATATGTACTGCTGATTCGAAAGAATCCCAGAAAGATTGCCATTCAATAATATTTCCACTGAAATTGTGCAAAGTTAATTTCGGAAGGTGGTGTGTTTGATTGCTAAACGTTGACATTGACGGTGCGATATAGCTCTGTTGTTGATTTTCAATACATGTAGTTGGAATAAATGGTGATGCTTCATAATTCAATATTTGATATGATGAATTTGACTGTTGATTTGTATGATTGTTCGAATTGTCTAAACTTTGTATGAATATACGCAAGTGTTTTAGTTTAGTTTCTAAATCTAAAGTATACTCATCTGTGTTGAGAATTTCTTCTTCAATATCTTCTGCATCGATTGCACTTATAATTTGTTGATTCAAATCTTCTAAAAGTTTCTTCTTCTGTTCCACACTCTCGAATGTCGCAAAAAGATCTACCCTGGCTAACTCCGCTTCGTTTTTCAAATCGTCGATTTTCCGTAAATGTCTTGTAACTACACTTCTGTTCGCTTTCCTTATCGATTTCAGCTTATTCAAATCCATTGGGCACGGCACCAAAATGTCGGGAATACGTGAATTAAGGCATAAAACGTTGCATGTTCTAATAATGTAATCGATCTATATAATGCCCAAGTATACAAGTGACACGTCACAAAGTCTTGACGTTACAATATAAGACATAAGTGCCGTTCCCGCGGTGTGTTCGCGCCGTATTTACAACACCATCCTCTAATTTTTTAAACTGCACCTAGTAATAGGGAACATCCACTTCAGCCAGGAACCATCGTCTAATTTCCTAAACTACACCTAATACTAGTACTAGGGAACACCCACTTTAGCCAGGAACCATCCTCTAATTTTTTAAACTGCACCTAGTAATAGGGAACATCCACTTCAGCCAGGAACCATCCTCTAATTTCCTAAACAACATCTAGTAATGGCGAAGATCCACTCAGCCAGGACCCATCATTTAACTTCCTAAACAGCACATAGTAACAGGGAATACCCACTTTAGCCAGGAGACATCAGCTAAATTCCTAAACAGCACCTTGTAATAAGGAACACCCACTTCAGCCATGAACCATCCTCTATATTCTCAACTGCATTTAGTAATGGGGAACATCCACTTCAGCCAGGAACCATCCTCTAATTTCCTAAACTGCACCTAGTATTGTGGAACACCCACACAGACAGGAACCTTCATTTAACTTCCTAAACAGCACATAGTAATAGGAAATACCCACTTTAGCCAGGAGCCATCATCTAAATTTCTAAACAGCACCTTGTAATAAGGAACACCCACTTCAGCCAGGAACCATCCTCTAATATCCTAAACTGCACCTAGTAATGTGGAATATTTACTTCAGCCAGGAATACATCTTCCAAATTCCTAAACAGGACATAGTAGTAGGGAACATCCACTTCAGACAGGAACCCTTCTCTAATTTCCTAAACTGCACCTAGTAATGGGGAACATCCACTCAGCCAGGAACCATCATTTTAATTCCTACACAGCACCTAGTAAAAGGGAACAACCATTTGAGCCAGGAACCATCGTCTAACTTTCTTACCAGCACCTAGTAATGGGTAACATCCACTCAATTAGGAACCATCCTATAATTTCCTAAACTGCACCTAGTTTTGAGGAAGATCCTCTTCAGCAAGGAACCATCCTCTAATTTATTCAACAGCACCTAGTAATAGGAAACACCCACTTGAGCCAGGAACCATCGTCTAACTTCCTTAACTGCACCTAGTAATGGGGAACATCCACTCAGCCAGGAACCATCCTCTAATTTCCTAAACTGCACCTATTAATGGGGAACATCCTCCAAATTCCTGAACAGGACCTAGTAAAAGGAAACATCCACTACAGTTGGAAACCATCCTCCTCTACTTCCTAAATAGGACCTAATACCGTATAGCGGGTTATTTTCGTGGGTGTAAAATTTCCATTAAACAAGGTATACGAAATATTTTGGCGGTTATTATTTTGGCGGATTAAAAACTTGCATTCATACCTTTGTGTTTACACCTTTAATTTGGCGAAACTTATTTTGGCGATTTTGTTCTATCTGCGAAAATAAGCGAAAATTTGCACCCCGCGAAAATAACCCGCTATACGGTAATAGGGAACATCCACTTCGGTCAGGAACCATCATCTTATTTCCTAAACTGCACCTAGTAATGGGGAACATCCACCTCAGCCTGTAACAATTTTCTAATTTCCCAAACAGCATATAGTAATAGGGAACACCCACTTCAGCCAGGAACCATCTTCTAATTTCATAAACAGCACCTAGTAATGGGGAACACCCTCTTATGTTGTAAAAAGCACCTTGTAATGGGGAACATACACTTCAGCCAGGAACCATCGTCTAATTTCCTAAACTGCACCTAGTACTAGGAAACACCCACTTCAGCGATGAACCATCCTCTAATTTCCTAAACAGCACCTTGTATTAAGGAGCACCCACTTCAGCCAGGAAACATTGTCTAAATTCCTAAACAGCACCTAATAATTGGGAACACCCACTCCAGCCAGGAACCATCATCTAACTTCATAAACAGCACATTGTAATAGGGAACACCCACTTCAGCCTAAACTGCATCTAATTTCCTAAACAGCACCTAATAATGGGTAACATCCACGCAGCCAGGAACCATCCTCTAATTTCCTAAACAGCACATAGTAATGGGGAACATCCACTCAGCCAGGAACCATCATCTACTTTCCTTAACAGCACCTAGTAATAGGGAACATCCACTTTAGCCAGGAACCATCATCTCACTTCCTAAACTGCACCTAGTAATGGGGAACATCCACCTCAGCCTGTAACAATTTTCTAATTTCCCAAACAGCATATAGTAATAGGGAACACCCACTTCAGCCAGGAACCATCTTCTAATTTCATAAACAGCACCTAGTAATGGGGAACACCCTCTTATGTTGTAAAAAGCACCTTGTAATGGGGAACATACACTTCAGCCAGGAACCATCGTCTAATTTCCTAAACTGCACCTAGTACTAGGAAACACCCACTTCAGCGATGAACCATCCTCTAATTTCCTAAACAGCACCTTGTATTAAGGAGCACCCACTTCAGCCAGGAAACATTGTCTAAATTCCTAAACAGCACCTAATAATTGGGAACACCCACTCCAGCCAGGAACCATCATCTAACTTCCTAAGCAGTATATAGTAATAGGGAACACCCACTTCAGCCTAAACTGCATCTAATTTCCTAAACAGCACCTAATAATGGGTAACATCCACGCAGCCAGGAACCATCCTCTAATTTCCTAAACAGCACATAGTAATGGGGAACATCCACTCAGCCAGGAACCATCATCTACTTTCCTTAACAGCACCTAGTAATAGGGAACATCCACTTTAGCCAGGAACCATCATCTCACTTCCTAAACAGCATATAGTACTAGGAACACCCACTTCAGCCAGGAATCATCCTCTAATTTCCTAAACAGCACCTAGTAATAGGGAACACCCATTTCAGTCAGGAAACATCGTCTAACTTCCTAAATAGCACCTAGTAATGGGGAACACCCACTTCAGTCAGGAACCATCCTCTAATTTCCTTAACTGCACCTAGTAATGGGGAAGATTCACTTCAGCCAAGAACCATCCTCTAATTTCCTTAACAGCACCTAGTAATAAGGAACACCCACTTTAGCTAGGAACCATCATCTTATTTCCTAAACAGCATCTAGTAATGGGGAACATCCACTTCATCCAGGAACCCTCATCTAACCTCTAAAACAGCACCTACTGATAGGGAACACCAACTACAGCCAGGAACCATCCTGTTATTTTATAAACTGCATCTAGTTATGGGGAACCTCCCTTCAGCCAGGAACCATCATCTAACTTCCTAAACAGCACATTGTAAAAGGGAACACCCACATCAGCAAGAAACCATCATCTAACTTCCTTAACAGTACATAGTAATAGGAAACAGCCACTGTAGCCTAAACTGCATCTAGTAATAGTGAACACCCACTTGAGCCAGAAACCATCCTCTAATTTCCTAAACTGCACCTAGTAATTGGGAACATCCACGCAACCAGGAACCATCATCAAACTTCCTAAACAGCACCTAGTAATGGGTAACATTCACTCAGCCAGGAACCATCCTCTATTTTCCTAAACAGCATCTAGTGATGGGGAACAATCACTCAGCCAGGAACCATCCTCTAATTTCCTGAACAGCACCTAGTAATAGGGAACATCCACTTTAGCCAGGAACCATCATCTAACTTTCTAAACAGCATATAGTACTAGGAACACCAACTTCAGCCAGGAACCATCCTCTAATTTCGTTAACATCATCTAGTACTAGAGAACACCCACTTCAGCCAAGAACCATCCTTTAATTTCCTAAAAAGCACCTAGTAATATGAACCACCTATTTTAGTCAGGAAACATCGTCTAACTTCCTAAACTGCATCTAGTAATAGGGAACACCCACTTGAGCCAGAAACCATCCTCATATTTCATAAACAGCACCTAGTAATTGGGAACATCCACGCAACCAGGAACCATCATCAAACTTCCTAAACAGCACATAGTAATGGGTAACATTCACTCAGCCAGAACCATCCTCTATTTTCCTTAACAGCACCTAGTAATAGGGAACACCCACTTCAGTCAAGAACCATCATCCAACTTCCTAAACAGCATATAGTACTAGGAACACCAACTTCAGCCAGGTACCATCCTCTAATTTCGTTAACAGCATCTAGTACTAGAGAATACCCACTTCAGCCAGGAACCATCCTTTAATTTCCTAAAAAGCACCTAGTAATATGGAACACCCATTTTAGTCAGGAAACATTGTCCAATTTCCTGAACAGAACCTAGTAATGGGGAACACCCACTTCAGTCAGGAACCATCCTCTAATTTCCTTAACTGCACCTAGTAATGGGGAACATCCACTCAGCAAGGAACCATCATCTAACTTTTTAACCAGCACCTTATAATAGGGAACACCCACTTCAGCCAGGCAACATCCTCTAATTTTCTGAAAAAGGATCTATTAATAGTGAACATCTACTTCAGCCAGGAACCCACCTCAAATTCCCTAAACAGCACCATGTAATTAGTAACACCCACTTCAGACAGGAACCATCCTCGAATTTCTTAAAATGCACCTAGTAATGGCGAACATCAACTTCAGCCAGGAACCATCGTCTAACTTCCTAAACAACACCTAGTAATGGGGAACATCCACCCAGCCAGGAACCATCCTCTAATTTCATAAACTGCACCTAGTAATAGGGAACATTCACGCAGCCAGGAACCATCATCTAACTTCTTAAACAGCACTTAATAATAGGGAACACCCAGTTCAGCCAGAAACCATCCTCTAATTTCCTAAACAGCACCTAGTAATGTGGAACATACACTTCAGCCAGGAAACATCCTCCAAATTCTTAACAGGACCTAGTAATAGGGAACATCCACTTCAGCCAGGAACCATCTTCCAAATTCCTAAACAGCACATAGTAATGGGGAACACTTCAGCCATGAACCAGCGTCCAATAAAAAGTGGTTTTTTTACATTTTTGCAAGATCAGTATGTGTATAAATATGATTGACTAATAATTTTTTTCTAAATCCAGAACAATTTTTTTCGTTTTAGAATGATCTGTCTTATCAAATTATATTGTCTTTACACATTTTGGAAGCCACTAACTGTATTTTTTAATTAATTTAATGTGAGGCAAACGTCATACAGGACCTTCTAAGAAAGAATGAATGGAAGCTAACTTTATCCTTGTGTTGTATATATGAAGTCCTCACTAAATAATTCAAAGGTTCAACACGTCTGTCTCACAAATCTGTAAACAAACGATACAACAGATAATCTGCCTCATATCTTGACTTACACCTAAAGAAATTGAAAATGACGTTAGGGTGAGAACAAATCTTGACAACAAAAGAGATAGATTTCAGCTTTCCCATTTTGAACTTTCCATTTGTATGTAGAAACATTTGATCAGCGCCTGTTGGTCCGAGTACACAGTTATCGTCCCTTGATTTTCGTTGTCCACGAATATAGTCCCTAGTGTGGACAAAGTGTGTTACTTGTCAATTTTTTTTTATACACCTTTAAAATTTATTTCTTTATGTTTTATGCCTCAAGAAGAAATGAGGGGGTATAATTACACTGTAAAAAATTTGATTCATGAATTATAATGTAAAGTAGTAATTTGGTTCAGTTGAAAAAGGTAAAAAATTAGCATCTCTGAAGCTGTCAAAAGATTTCAAGACCCCCTTTACATAAAATTGTCCATATTTTGAGTTAGAGCTGATGAAGTTTTCTATGATTTTGATATAATTTGTCCCAAAAGTAGTACAACACATTGTAAAACTATTATTGAGAAAGCGCATGTGGGATTTTTTTTTATTTCCTTGTATTGTCTAAATGCACTACGAAATAACTGTGTACTCGGACCTGTTATATCTTCCAACTGATACGATATTCCAGAGCTTGCATTGCCTATCATGCATATTTTTCTTGATTAATGATGCGATGATATCACTCAATATGGAATAGTCAGTACTTAATTATCTTTCGATATTACACGATATGGTTTCGTATTCAGAAATTGACTTAATATAGTTTTCTCATTACTTGATATGGTTTTGTCATTACTCGATGTTGTTTCATCATTATTTGATGTGGTTGTTTCATTAAGCAATGTGGTCAGACTTATGGAGGTCTACGGCATCGTTGGTAAAATCCATGCAAGAAACTATTAATTGAGAATGGAATTGGGAAACGTGTCTGGCGCAAAAACAAGATTTCAATCCTGGTATCTACGATGAGTTTATTTACACCCACTGGGTCGATGACACTGCTGGTAGAGTTTTTGTTCCTCGAGGGCATCACCAGCCCAGTTGTCAGCACTTCTGTGTCGACATAAATTATCACTGATATAGTCATAATAATAAATTATTTGTTTACAAAACGTTTATACAATTATAAAAACTAAGGCTTTTCTAACTCGGGAATAGATTACCTAAGTTGTATTTGACAACACTTTTAGGAATTTGGGGTCCTCAATGCTCTTCAACTTCGAGTTTTATTGGCCTTTTTAATATTTTTTTATTCGCGGGTCACTGATGTGTTTTTTGAAGACGAGACGCGGGTCTTGCGCAAAATTAATATTTCAATCCTGGTATTTATGATGAGATTATTTACAACCACTGGATCGATGACACTACTGGAAGAGTTTATAGTCCTTGAGGCTATCACCAGCCAAGTGTGTTGGCATGTATATCATTGGTGTAGTCATATTAGATAATAAATTAACAGTTTACCAAACTTTGAATTTTTAAGTCTTTCCTGCTGCAGGAATATATTACCTTAGCTGGTATCTATGATGGGTGAATTGCCAAAGAGACAATAAACCGATCAAGACTTAACAAATGTCAGTAGCTCCTGATTTGGGACATGCGCAAACATGCGGCGGGGTTTATTAATATGCTAAGTGAAATCTCAACCCTCCCCTATAAATCTAGCTAATGTAGAATGAACAAAGACACAGTAGAACTCAGTTTAAAAGAAGTCCGATTGATCTTTCCGGTGCCAGAATAGATATAATAGAATAAATTATTCTCGTGGGATTTTGTCTGATGCTTTGTCAGTTTCTATGTGTGTTACATTTCAGTGTTGTGTCGTTGTTCTCCTCTTATATTTAATGCGTTTCCCTCGGTTTTAGTTTTTTACCCCGATTTTGTTTTTTGTCCATGGATTTATGAGTTTTGAACAGCGGTATACTACTGTTGCCTTTTTTAAGCAAAATGATAATGATACACAAATAAACAAAAGACTACTAGCAGTTACTAACATGTCAGCTTTAGAGATCAATTAAACTGATTGAAAGATTTTGTCTTCATCATATAAAAATCTAGCATTTTACCTCTCGTTATGGGTTAATTAGCATACCATCATAAAATATATGAGAAGAATACTTTTATTTTTGGCAATGCACTAGTAACTAGTATGTCTTCATTGACTGTCCATGACAGTAAAATACAAAATACCTAGCAAGAATGTGTTTTAGTTGATTTTAGTCTCTCATGTATGATTTTTTTTATTATTAATTGTTTTTGGCTTTTAACTAGTTTTCAGTAACTGCGAGTATTTTCAAATCGCACTTTCGTGGTAATTTGACTGTTGATACAATTTGTATTGCTTTTTTGTTATTTAATGTTTACTTGTTTAAAGTTATATCTCGTCTCTCATTTTTTTTATGTGTACCCGCTTTGATTATTGTTTACTTGTAGTATGCCTATACATTGTCACTCCTGTTCTCGTTTTCACACACCAAAATCATTTAGTTTGTAATAATATCTCTGTTTTCTATTACTGTACACCATAATCAGTGGTTGTCATTTGTTTATGTGGTTAGTAAGTTTTTCTCGTTTCTCGTTTTATATATAGATTAGTTTTTTTCCGTTTGAATGGTTACACTAGTCATTTTAGGGCTCTTTTTAGTTTGCTGTTCGGTGTGAGCCAATGCTCCGCGTTAAAGACCGTACTTTGACTTATAATGGTTTACTTTTACAAATTGTGACTTGGACTAATGGTTGCTAAGACCATATGAGTGAATAAATACAAATACCAAAAATTTGCCATCTCAAATGATCTGATAACAGTATCATATCTGTATCCCTTCTGAATAAGTCTGTTAAAGGGTTAGTTAGCATTTGAGGCGAATACCGACATGTTTTTGCTTTTTGTAGAATATTATCATAAACGATTGGATGTAGAATACCTGAACGTATAATATGTATGCATGCTGATTTATATTTACATATGATGTCCTAGTACAGATGATATAAATTTAGTAAATGTTTTAACCAGTTTGTGATATCAAAAACCCTGATGTAATATTATTTTACTACAGAGATTTCATTCGTTAAAATCAAATACAAGAGTGAATCGAACAATTTTGGGATATATAAACAACATAAGGTGGTGACAAGGGGGCATAGGATGATCCCCTCTCTTATCATAAATTTTGGCATTAAGCTTTCCGTTAAAAACATATCAAGATGAAAGGGCAGTGTTCATAAATGGTATTACAAGCTTTATTAAAAGTCGGTTCAGCAGGATAAATCTCTTCAGTGAACATACTAACACAGTATGGACTAATGTAAAATTAGTTATGGCAAATGTCAAATTGTACTAAATATTCCAAAAAATGAAACATAAAAGAGGGACGAAAGATACCAGAGGGGCAGTCAAACTCATAAATCGAATATAAACTGACAAAGCTATGGCTAAAAATGAAAAATACAACCAGACAAACAATAGTACACATGACACAACACAGAAAACTAAAGAATAAACAACACGAACCCCACCAAAAACTAGGAATTATCTCAGGTGCGAAAGGAAGGTGAACTCAGGAAGGGTAAGCAGATCCTGCTCCACATGTGGCACCCGTCGTGTTGCTTATGTGATTACAAATCCGGTAAATAGTCTAATTCGGTAGGTGATTGTAGTTACGACGTAAGGAACATATCCGATATCATTTGTGAAACGGGTATTCCATAACATTCAACCAACTCGTGATGGCGTCCGTAAAATTTACGAAGTGATGATTTCAACTTCACCATTTGGAACTCTTGGTTTAATAGCTTCCTTGTGAGCAGCAGTCCTCTATAAAAAGTAATCATGATAGGAAACGCAAGCACGGGAATATCGTATCATCTGGGAGATATATACCCCGTATGCAGGTGCTGCTGGAATGTTGCTACTTAGAAATGGAAAGTTCACAATTGGAAAGCTGAAATCATCTCTTTTGTCGTAAAGTTTTGTTTTCAACCGACCATAACATCTGTTATACGATTTTTAAGGATGTGAAATCACGCATTGATGCCACTGATTGGGGTACTTCTTCGTGATTACAAAAGCATTCATTTGTATCTTGTATCGTTTAGAAAAGAAAATCCAAATGATATACGATAACCAGCAGAGGTTTAAATAAAGAACATAACCTTGACCATTGACCTTGACATTTATGCATATGAAAAAGGAAGGGGGATTAACTGCTATAAGTTGTTTGCCAACATTGAGGATATACAGCATTATCTAAAAATCAGAAAGTACATATCTTTTTTGGTTATGCAGGTAATACAATCACAGGACAACAATGTTCAGAATGATAACATAGAGAAATCTTCAGTTTAACAGTGAGAGTTCCAAAAAGCGCAATAACTGTTTGATATACTTTTTTTGTAATATACCGAATAACATATTAAAATGGTGGGGATCAAAAATTAATTTTGACTAGAAGAAGTGAAAGGGAAGCAGAAGACTTCTCAGAACAAAATCTTAAGGATTTTCTCCTACCTACAACCAACATCAAATAAGAAAATTGTTCATCATTCAGAGAATATTCAAACGCATGTGACATAAAATTCAAAATTTCACAAAATGACTATTGTACTGCCTTTCGTTGAATGGATTTAGATCTAGATAAGTGACATTATTTAATTTCTTATCTAGTAGCCCTATATACACTTAGATAAACCTTATCACTTAAAGTCTGATCGTAAACAGCTATCATGAAAACCTTTCATATAATTTGTTTACTACTTGTAATCGTTTTGGAATTAAATTATGGTGGAACAGCCAAGTGCTCAATAACTGCATCTTGTAAGTTAAGTTTATTTGCATTTGTGTCTTTTGACAGTGTTGTTTATAGATACTGAAGCTGACAGTTGATAGTCTGAAAGGATTCAACAATGATATAGCGAGACTCTAGCCGTTTTGTTAAAAGCTAGTCGTCCTTGATATAATAGTTATTTACCACAATAAAAGAATATATATCTTAGATCTAGAATACCCTTGGAATTCAGTTAACTTATGTGATATCACACTGTAAACCAACTTATTTTACGGATACTTTGTATAGTTGATTTTGTGTCGATTTATTAAAATTATTACTATTCGTGACGAGTGTTTTTTTGTACTCGCAAACGTCGCGAAAATAATTTGGTAACAGTAAAAACAGACTGGGTTTTGAGATAGGTCTTGTCTATATTGCATTATTCTCATATCTTTGAAGTCAACATGGCGGCCCACTCCTTAGACTCAGATATCATCCAACTGTGGATTTGACATGTTCACAAAAACAAAAATTGTAAATTAATAGAAAAAAAGTTTGGGTTGAGAATTTATGGGATGGCTCACATTTTTGCTAACGGTTATTTTTAGTAATAATTCATGCAAACCATGGACATATTGATTTTTAGCTTTATATTACAGTGGACAAAACAGAATAGACACAGCACAATTATCTTCAGTTCAGTTTTTTTTTTGAAAATTAACATAAATAAACTAGTATCTCAATTGCAATTGAGAGGTCTTTCCTGTAAAAGTGATGTTTTTGCAATGTACTTTGAATGACCTTTCGTATGATATGCGACAAGCATACCTTTTGAAATTTTTCGCTTTTAACACTTAATGACCTCATTTTTGATTCCAAGTCTCTATGACCTTCGGTTCTCGAAATAGAATTTTTCAAAAATTGTTTATAATTTCTAAAGGGAAATAACTCTTTATAAGGGTTAGTAACAAATTAATAATTTATTAATTATAAACATTGCCATCTGTTCTTGTACATGCTGTCTTTTTCAATTAAATTCTATCTTTATTACTTTTTGAGAAAAATGCAATTAAAAGAAATTGTTTCAAGGGGATATAACTCTCAAAGGGGATGATTAAATCCTATGCAGCCTCATATGGTAATACATCATGATGAGATCTACCTTTTGTACAAATAAGGTCATGATATCTTTAAAAACAAGGAAGGGGACCATGTTGAAAAAAAACCAATAAAAGGAGATAACTTCTAAAGGGGGTGATGAAATCCTACACAGCTTCATCTGGTAATACTTCATTATGACGTATATCTATGGTCCATATTTGGTCTTGATAACTTCAACAGAAACGGGGGGGGGGGGGGGGGGGGGGCATGCAAAAAAAATGTTGGAAGAAAAAACGGAAGAAAAACAATAAGGTCTTTCCTCACCTAGAGGAAAGACCTTAATTATATATGTCCTGTTATAAATCGAATATGCTCGAGATAAAAATCGAATGTAACGACTGTCTTATACACACGAACTTCTGCATGCAGTTTCCAAGGGTTGCGATGGTTGCACAAACCTAAAGTTGTCTGATCAGCGCTATTAAATCTCTGCATACTATTTATTTTAGGCGTAATTATTATTAATATAATTTATAACATCGGTTTATATTTACCGCATATAAAGTCAGACTCGATGCCATATAGAGCATTTTAGTGTGAAAGCGGCATGAAGCAATCTATCATCCGATCATTTTAGTATCTTAAGTCTGTGTGGTTTTTTTTCCAGCGTTTGAAACTGAATTTTGTACAATCAAACAAGAAATAGAAGCTGTGAAGCAGTTTGACTCCAGAATATCTAATACAGAACACGAACTGTTAACACTGAAACACAATGTTCAAATCGAAACTGCGGAACTTAAAGATAACCAAGACCTGATACAAGACATACAGAAAAACATTTCTGATGCAGTAAGTACCGTCGTGGTTCACAACGATTGTGAGATTTTCATACTTATATTAGTATTAAATAAGAAACTTAACTGAAATCTAAAATACAAATCGAGATAAAATCATAACTTAGAAAAAATATTAGAATTACATTAAATATCTCCTTTGATTATATCTTGAGTTAGCAAACAAAAACTCCATAAATTATGCTGAAATGAATAACTGAAATGATCTACAACGGTACATAATTATTTTCAAAGCCAAATTGGTTTTCATAAAAATTCATGTGATCTATGATTTACGGAAGTAGGTATTAAAAAGGTTATATAATACCCAACCTATGAAGACAAGAATATCAATGGTAATTGTAATACCCCATAAACTCCCAATTTCTTGTATTTTCAGATATCTGTGTATAATATGTCAAAGAACACACCAGATTTAAATGATAAAATGGATAAATTGTTGAAAATGTTCAAGGATGTGCAAGATCGATTAGATCATTTAGAAGGTACACTAAATTTTAAATCATTTAGAATATCTACCAATAAACCATATAATCATTCGGACTAAAAGAGGGACGAAAGATACCAAAGGGTCAGTCAAACTTATAAATATAAAACAAACGGACAACGCCATGGTTAAAAATGAAAAAGACAAACAGACAAACAAGAGTACACATGACACAACATAGAAACCCAAAGAATAAACAACACGAACCCCACCAAAAACTAGGGGTGATCTCAGGTGCTCCGGAAGGGTAGGCAGATCCTGCTCCACATGTAGCACCCGTCGTGTTGCTTATGTGATATCAAATCCGGTAAATACTAGTAGTCTAATTAGGTAGGTCACATTCATGAAAGGAAAGGGGATTGTAGTAATTGACGTAAGGAACATATCCGATATTTGAATAAGTTATTCGTCTGGTTGTATTACTTTTTTGTATACCGCATTGTTAAATGAAAGAATACAAACTAGTACATGTACAACAACCGATGAGATATGTATGTAAATACTTGCTTGCCTTTTACTTGTAGTGAAATGTAAAGTTTGTGGTAGCAACGGTAGTGTAGATCATCCTTGCTCACAAAACCCTTGTAGTAACGGAGGTAAGTCTGATGTACTAGTATTACTTATAATGAGTTTATAACATATATGAAGCTTCTTGATAGTGTCAGTTTCAGAAAATATTTTGTTTGAAATAAAGTGAAGTTATCACTTCCTATGACAAAGTACGTTGGCCAATCCTTTTTTTTTTTTTTTTTTTAATCTATTTTATGAAACAAAACAAGACAAATTCTTTCAATTTGCCATTTTGTTTGGAATGATAATTCTTGTTTTAAGGGTAGAAAAGGCAATTTGAAAAAGTAAAAATCTTTGAAATTTTTTGAAAAATTTGATTTTCTTATCATTATCACTGTTTACAGTCTTTTCTTTCCCTTTATACGTTATAGTTTGAAAATGCAAAAAAGTTTTAATAAGCAAAAAGTACCCATTCAAGGTCAATTATTTAAAATAGGGTATTAAACAAGAAATAAAAGACTCCTTCGTAACTTGCAACTTAAAATTACTCCCTACTTCTAGAAGCTAGCGTAGGTAACACTTCAACTGTTGGTTGAATACTGCCACTTAAGAAATAAACATCATTCATAAATAAAGTTTAAGAATAAGTTTTATTAATTGAAATCAGCAGTATTTGTCATAGACCAGTATGTGCTTTAAACCGCGTCAGACCATTTAAATGAAGAATCATTAGGTGGTTAATGGATGGTTTTATTAGAATTTGTAGATTGTGCATGATTGTTTTTTGCTGTTTGAATAAATAAATATTTTTACTTAATTTGGATAATTATGGAAATTTATTTGAGTACTAACATTTTATTGACTATATATTTTATAGGAAAGTGCTTAGAATTGTCGAAGGATTTTCAATGTGTATGCACTATCGGATTTACAGGAGAAAGGTGCCAGTACACAGACAATTGCGCATCATCGCCTTGCAAAAATGGCGGTTCTTGCTCCTCTAATATCCTTGGTCATGTATGTAACTGCGTCATCGGGTTCACAGGACCATACTGTGAAGTAAAAATAAACGCATGCGACTCAAATCCCTGTAAACATGGAACATGCTTGTTACACGGAAACTCCTTTAATTGTCAGTGTGAACACGGATACGATGGTTCAACTTGTGAACATTCAACCGGACAGCAAGGAACATCGCTTTCAACAGCCAAACCAACAACAACAACAACAATTCAACCACAAAGTACAGTCACGTATCCTGATCCATGTGCCAAGGCTTCCGTTTGTAACGAACCAGCCAAATGTCAAGCTGTTGGTAATCACGATTACAAATGCGTTTGTCCAGATACTGCACTGACTAACAGTGATAACTGTCTTGAGCCTTACTACTATGATCAGTTTGGGTTTTGTTGCAGACTGAACACATGTAAAAATAATTATATTGATTGCTAGTAGCTAAAATAAATGGATAAACATATACTAGTAATATGTATAATTGATCGCTTTTGCAACAATATCATCTTTGGCATGAATTACTTTAAATGTCTGATTTTATGATGGAGGTATTGAAAACTATAAATCATATTCAAATAAAAAACGCTAGTACCCAGACGACTCAAATCAAGGTTTACTGATAGCTCAAAACAATGAAATCACTGTCTTCATTTTTTTCTAATATGTCGCGTCCTTAACAACTGTACATGTATATCATTGCACGGATACGACCGTTTGTCTTCTCGGTCGTCAGAAGATATTAAACCAGTCCAAAGAATTTATAGTTTATAGGTCAATAATATTTATAAGGTGCGTTATGTTGAGCTGTTGTTATAATGTAGGTGTTAGCCTAAATTACATTTCGGTACACTCTACGACAAAAGGAATGATTTCAGCTTTCCAATTGTTATCTTTTCATTTCTAAGTAGCAACATTCCAGCAGCACCTGCATACGGGGTATATATCTTCCAATTGATACGATCCGTGCCTGCATTTCCTATTATGATTTATTTGATAGAGGGTTGCTGCTCACAAGGATGCTATTAAACCAAAAGTTCGAATTGGTGAAGTTGAAATCATCCATTTGTAAATTTTACGGACGCCATCACGAGTTAGTTGATGTTTGATTAAATTTATGTTGAAAGTCTGTAGTATGAAGATTTTAGCACAAGTATTTCATTAACTTAACCTTATCAATAAGCTATAACGATTAAGTCACTGCCATATGAACTATGCCAGACAGGCATGTACTCCTTACAATCATTCCATACACATAACTATCATTCAAACATATATAGGTATAAGAAAAATGTGGTATGAGTGTTAATGAGATACTTTCCATCCATGTCACAATTTGAAAACGTAAAAACAAGAAACGAGAAACACTTATGAACCACATCCACAAACGATAACTACTGAACATTAGATTCATATGCACGAAATTTAGTGACTATATCGCTTATATTTACTGATAAACTGGCATATTAAACCACAAAAACCGATGAATGAACCATGAAAATGAGGTTAATTTTATATGGTCCTTACCATACAGACACGTAAACACCATGCACCAAATGTGATTGACCTATTGTTATAGTAACTGTACAAGAGAGGCGAAAGATACAAATAAAGGCAACAGTATATCGCTGTTCAAAAGTAATAAATCGACTGAGAGAAAACAAATCTGGGCTACAAACTTAAACCGAGGACAACACATCAACTATAAGGCAGCAACCATTTGATTTTCTTGGGGGGGGGGGGGGAGGGGGCTTTTGATTTTTTTCTTCGGACAAACCTTTTTATTCGACTTCGGCGAAAAACAATCTATTTTTCTGGCGACAAGTCGAAAATATTTTTTTTCTTTCAAAGAAAGCATTACATATTAATTCGGAAATATAACTCAACATAGATATAGGAAGATGTGGTGTGAGTGCCAATGAGACAACTCTCCATCCAAGTAACAATTTAAAAAGTAAACCATTATAGGTTAAAGTACGACCTTCAACACGGAGCCTTAGCTCACACCGAACAACAAGCTATAAAGGGCCCCAAAATTACTAGTGTAAAACCATTCAAACGGGAAAACCAACGGTCTAATCTATGTAAACAAAACGAGAAACGAGAAACACGTATATATTACATAAACAAGCGACAACTACTGTACATCAGATTCCTGACTTAGGACAGGTGCAAACATTTGCAGCGGGATTAAACGTTTTAATGAATCCAAACCTTCTCCCTTTTTCTGAAACAATAGCATAACATCACAACATAGAAAAACACACGATAAAATATCAATTAGCAGATGCATACATCTTATTCGTTCAGGTATTTCACATCCATTTTTTTATGGTAATGTTCTTTACAAAGCACAAAGATGTCAGTATTCACCTCAAAACTCGCACCAAACAAAACCTTTAAACAGGCTTATTAAAGGGAAACTCCGGAAAAAAATCAAAAATTTATATTATATAAAAATAAGATGTGGTATGATTGCCAATGATACAACTTTCCACAAAAGACCAAAATGACACAAACATTAACAACTATAGGCCACCGTACGGTCTTCAACAATGAGCAAAGCCCATACCGCACAGTCAGCTATAAAAGGCCCCGATAAGACAATGTAAAACAATTCAAACGAGAAAACTAACGGCCTTATTTATGTAAAAAAAATGAACGAAAAACAAATATGTAACACATTAACAAACGACAACTACTGAATTACAGGCTCCTGACTTGGGACAGGCACATGTCTATTCTGTATAGAAATGCTCAAATTCATAGATATTAAAGTTTTATTCTGCAAGACAAGAGATCACCATCAATTTTAGATTTAGAGTATCAGTTATCTGCGTGTCGCAATTTTGACCATCCTTTCCGTTTTTAACCACGATACGTCTATGAGCCACAACGGACCAAAACCACAGTAGCCTCATGAAGTCATAATCGCGTGTCGATATCGTGTCAATCATACGGTTGTTTTATTATCCGACTAACTTACTTGATACGGAAAATGTTTTTTTTTTAAGTAACGAAGGTCTGTCGTTTTTAACTGTTTATATTGGTGAAAAATTCATAGTTCAAAGTCATACTGTTACATGAGCATTAATAAGTGTTCCGTGAAAATTGTTTTCGAAAATCTAATTTGTTCCTAATTGTTTGATGTAATAAACTTATTTAAATGAATTCGTACCTTCGCTTGTCTGATCACCAGCATGGCTAAAGGTATTACTCCCAAATGTATTGTGAGGTTACACTTTAATGCATTCAAGCGATTTCCTGTCGGACTTGCAAGTTCATGCATCCTTTCACTTCTGAGGGTATTGATCAGTATACAAGACCGATCACTTGAAACTTTCCATTTTGAACTATCAGGTGTATAATATACATCTCTGTCTTGCGTGTCCGATAGTGATACACTAGTTGTTACCACTCATACGCTTGTTCATAAAAAACCCAAAAAAAACATTTCTGGTGTAAAAAATATTATTTCCAAAAATCTAGTTAATTAAAAAAAACAAAGATTTGATAAAATAAAAATTTGTTTACACATTTGCAGTGCACATATATCGGGTACTACCACCATTAAGTCATACTAAATTATTAAAATTTTCACAATTTCATCATTTTAGTTAAATTTTAGACAATTTCGTGTAATCATTTTATGTTAAGACATAACATATATAAAGGTTAAGGATGAACACGGATGCGGCCACTTTCATTTTTGACAAAAACCATATGAAAAGTGCTTATTTTCCGGCATATTTGGTAGATTTTTTATATTTGAGCTTCAATCGGATCGTTTTTGTCGAGCCTTCGACTTTAGTCGAAAAAGCGAGACTAAGCGATCCTACTTTCCGTCGGCGTCGGCGTCGTCGTCGGCGGCGTCCACAAATATTCACTCTGTGGTTAAAGTTTTTGAAATTTTAATAACTTTCTTAAACTATACTGGATTTCTACCAAACTTGGACAGAAGCTTGTTTATGATCATAAGATAGTATCCGGAAGTAAATTTTGTAAAAATAAAATTCCATTTTTTCCGTATTTTACTTATAAATGGACTTAGTTTTTCTGCGGGGAAACATTACATTCACTCTGTGGTTAAAGTTTTTAGAATTTTAATAACTTTCTTAAACTATCCTTGGTCTGAACCAAATTTTGACAGAAGCTTGTTTATGATCATAAGATAGTATCCAGAAGTAAATTTTGTAAAAAAATAAATCCATTTTTTCCGTATTTTACTTTTAAATGGACTTAGTTTTTCTGCGGGGAAACATTACATTCACTCTGTGGTTAAAGTTTTTAAAATTTTAATAACTTTCTTAAACTATCCTGGGTTTGGACCAAACTTGGACAGAAGCTAATTTATGACCATAAGATAGTATCCAGAAGTAAATATTGTAAAAAGATAACTCCATTTTTTCTGTATTTTACTTTTAAATGGACTTAGATTTTCTTCCAGTTAACATTACATACAGTCGGCAGTTTAAGTTTTCAAACATTAATTAGATTCATTAACTATCCTAGATTTTTACCAAACTTGGACAGAAGCTTCTTACAATCAAAAGATAGTATCAAGAGGAATTTTTTTTTTTTTTTTTTTCCTCATTTTTTGTTGAGCCTGTGATTTACAGCAAAAGTAGGCGAGACACTGGGTTCCGCGGAACCCTTACAAATTTTTTATTACTCAATCAGTTAAAATCTTTCACATTAACTAATTGATTCAAATGAAATAGACCCTTAAGTGTTTAAAAAGTGGTCAAAATCTTTCGTCAGATGAACCTGAAATTTTAGGCCAGAATCGGTCCTTACCGGACCTACTCCTTTGGGGAAATGTAAGTACTCGTTGTCAAAAGTGAAGGACAGTTTGAAACATACAAGGAATATTGCCTTAACAAAAATATACGCACTTGTCGACCATTCGTTTATACGCCTGGATAGAAAGTTACGGAACTATAGATAGTTGCAATTTAAAATTATATACATTTTTATATTGAACATAAGAAAGAAATATACATTTTGTTTAATTTGGGTTTAATTTTTGTAAATAGACTAGTCCTCGTATGACAACAGTATGGTATCATGGGATGTCAATGGACGAAGAAGAAGATGCCAATCTGAATTAAATACAGTTAGATATTTAACTTGTTTTGGTTCATCGAAGTTATAGACATAGTAAAATCACAGATTGCTATTTCAATACTATTGTTCCAGAACAAAGGAAGGAATTCGTCATCACAATTGTTGGGTATAATGTATAATAATGTGAACATATTCCCGACATGGTACAGGACAATTTACGAAAAAATGATGGGTTGAACCTAGCCTTGTGGCTAGCTTAACCTCACCATTTATGGCAATTTTAAATATACCGCTAAAATGACAACATTACATGACAGGAATAAAGTAAAAATAAATGCAAGAAAACATAAATGAATTATATTATCGTACATGTTCGACAATAGGGAAACTCAACCTCACAAATCGAAAATAAACTGACAACGTAATTTTGTACTGTTATTGATAAACTGACAAAACTGAAACAATAAAACTTATGAGGTCTTTTTTTTTTAATGAAACCGGCCAGACAGATATGTACACCTTCCAATCATTATCAAACCATACGGCTTAGCTATATATTTAAAAAAAAAAACACCGTAATAATCAAAGTTCATTTACAAATCTAACTAAAAAACAAAAAGCATGTTTGGTTCATTAAAAATTTCTTTAAAATAAGATATTATACTATTTGGCCAATTGAAAGACAACAATATAGAAAAGGAATGTGTTTTAAAATATATACATTTGTATGCACAGAACAGGCATACATATATCCAATATCGAAACAAAAAACTTCTAAACGTTCAGTATAATAAAATATAAAAAAATACAAATTATGTAATTATATAGTACATTACGTTTTATAGCTTCATTCAAACTATAAACCAAAAAAGTAATTGTCTTTGGATTATGTGGTAGTTTTTTCTCAACGAAAATAAAAATCATGACATTCTGTTGTGTCTCAGATTAAATTATTTTCTTTTGCAAATGCCAGTTCGTTTATACTATTAAATACAACTACTAGTATTTTGATCTTCCCCACTAGACTTTGTATCGTCATTTGTACTGCTTGTTAAGATTCGATCTTTGCTTCTATTGCCGTCAGTATTAGTGTCGCTCTGCAAATATTTTTCTTTTGTTGTTCGTTTACAACAAAGTTTCTGCCAATTTTGACGAACTCTCTTTTCTCTTGCAGTGAAAAGAATGAAAATAATAAATCCTTGAAAGACATTCAAAATAGTAAAAATGTACTGGAAGACTATGCTTGCTTTCTCTATTGTAAAAAATCCAAAAATCCATGTTAATCCTGAAAAATAAGAAATATACATTTTACATACTACGCAATAGACCACTTTCGAGTTCATCCGTCACCGGCAAAAACTCGTCAATTATGCACGCCTTTATGACGTCATTTACCAGATAGAGGGGCTCGCCTGTATCCCTGCACTATTTACGTTCATCAAGCGTCTAAGTGATCGTTTTTGTGCAGGATAAACTGGAAATAATGGTTGCTCTGTAGGTACTTACTGACAATTCCCTAATGACAGCAGTGTTGATTGTCTATTTTCAGAATTCAATTTGCCGAATAATTCGTACAATATAGAATTATAATTTTCCAACCACTCGCTCAACCTTGTAAGGAAGTGACGACGCCCCTAAACGCACAGATGACTGCGATAAAGGCGCGTATAATTGACGAGTTTTTTCCGGAGTTTTCTACTAATTATTTATATTTTATTTTTCATGACACTAGGCAAAACATGGTAAACAATCATCGAATAATGGCGATAACTCCTTTATCTTTGTGCGAGGATTTGTTGGCTTATTTGTAGATCGTGTCTTGTTGATCATCTTATTTTCTCAATCTGTTAAAGTTTCGTTAAGATAAAAGGCAAAAACACCAAACAAATTAGTTAACATCATTTTAGGGCGATTTGAATCGAACAATTTCGGCAATATCGACTAACTATTAGATCTAATTTTGCCTATCACTTTTGTTATTCAAATTTTCAATATATCAGTTTGCAAGATAATTGTCAAACACACAGACAAGTAGAAAAATGTCGTCATTTAAAGGACATATAAAACACCTGTAAAAAAGTCAAATGATAATTCCGGCAATATTATCTTATTTTCTTATTTGTTGATTATGTCTTGCTGAACATTTTTGCTTTTATAGTTTTTATCTGTCTATCATAGTTTCAAGTACATACAAAAAAAAACTTTGAAAAACATCATCAATAGAGTGGACTGTCGATTTCGGCTGTCCTATTTATTAATATTGTCTTGCTGATAATGTTTGCTTTTTAAAGTCTGTATCTTATCTCTGATTGTATTCAAGATAAAAGCCAAACATGTAACAGGGTAAATTTCATCATCTCAGGACAACAACTCTTATTAGAAGTCGTCTGAGATGTTGATATGACTAGACAGGTGGTAGTTCTCAACAATCTGAAGTTTCGTCCATGTAGATTTTTTTCTGCATGTAGCTGTTTTCATGCGGATAAGAGAAAAATCTTTCATTTTACGGACGACGATGGACGAAGGGCATCAAGTGATAAGAAAAGCCCAAATACCAATATGAAAGAAATAAGTAAATCGGAAATTCGTTTGCAATTTTTCAAAAACAAACTCGGAAAATCATATAAACAATATATTTCGATAATTTCTATTGGACAATCTGTATCAAATTTAAGTAAGAATTGAATGCTTCTTTTATTAACTGAATTAGGGTGTAAAAGCGTTGACCGAAGTACATTTTGTATGAAGCGCAGAAATCTTCATTCTAAAATTGTGCGCACCTGTGCACTTTATTATGTGACCTCGTGTCATCATGAATGATGAATTTTCTTGTGTATTGAAGTTGCTTAAGGAATAACGCGAGATTGCAGAGTAGCCAATCAGAATCACGTATTATAATGAAACATACATCTGTATGCAGATTTCTACTTGTAAACACATCTGATAGATTTAGGGTTTCTGCACGCTAAATAAACAAAGACAAATGGTGTGACTGTATTTTCGTTGCCACTGCATGATAATACTATGATTACGAATCAATCAAATTGAGAGAATATTTACACATACAAATATATTAGAGTGAATGTGAGAATGACACGAAAGGATTGAAAGGATTGCAACCAGACAAATTACATTGATAGTTTTCAAATATGAGTTCCAAAAAGTAATCACAACACAATAAGTCGATATATAATCGACATCTGGATGTTTATCTAATGTAATTTTAGAGTTAAAAATCTGCGGACGATTTAAGAGATAAGATGTTTTGACTTTTTCTATTCCTCTTGATTTTACTGTTTTGTTTCTCCCTTCTGAAATTGCATAATAGAATAAATTACATTTGTTCTTACCTATAAGAACTAGTACTGTCAATGAGGCACGAAGATTCATCATTGCTCTCTTTTTCTCTGACTGGTTTGACTGAAGTCCTTTTGGTCGACCCCATAGGTTTTTCAGAATCATAATGAAGATAATAATATTGGCCAAAATTATAATTCCAACTGGTATTACAAATGCATAATAGAATGCAGAAAGTGACATCCAACACCTACAAAAATAAAATAAAAATAAGAAAAACTAATAGCATCCTACACAAATTGTCGCATAAAATAACTGAATATTTTCACATTAGTCTAACTACTTTTAAGTGTCAAAACATGTGCATAAACTGGATTTATATCTCATTGATAATTAACTTCTATGAAATATATTCTATATCTTGGTTTGATCATGTTCTTATCATTTAAAAAAAATATGTTTTGTGTGATTTTTAGGAAGACATTTAACTGTTCTTGAGTATGGTTCTGTATATGATCAACGGTCATGTCTTTACCGTTCAAAACAAATAATTTGCATAATGAAAAATAACCGAATATTTATATTTTTTGTTCAAAATTAATTTGAAAATTATAAAGTAATTTTCACCTGATGATGATGATTTGATGCTTAACACCCAGTGAAAAATAAATATACTATATTAGGTCAATGTCAGGGAAATGTCAAATGAGGCTGGGAAACTGGAGAAGAGCCAGCTTCTACCGAGCCATTCCCAAGATTTGCGCCGAATACACAAAAATATTTTTCTGACATTGACCTAATATTGTTTGTATACTGCAACTTAGATAAATAAATTCATGGCTATTTAAATTGTAACACAAATTTAAAACTTATTTTCATCCCTTAATGAACCACTGACTGTGGAAAAAATGTTCCATGATGAAATTGACATTGCACAAAATATAGCTGTGTTACTATATTTAGGAAATAAACACAACTAGTTGCAGTATAAAACATAAATATCTGGATCAGAACATGTTAATGTGCTATTGATATGAATTCTGTTTCTTTATCAGGCTGACACAGTTAGCTAGTTTTTAAACAGGAAAGATACAAGGGAACAGGCAACAAGTCATCATACCCGGTTGAAATATTCTGAATTCGAGCCGACCAGTGTTTATTTGTTCTTATTCCTAAAAAACATGTGTTTATTCTACGACTCCAGGGACTTACGGGATATAATAGAAGGGCTGATATCCATGACTTAACAGAAGCAACCATGACATTGACAATACAACGGATGCAGCAAGTAATGACTTATTCATTATTAGGTCTGTTTTCTATTTTCTGTGGTTTATTGATAATGATTCATGTACCGTGATGTATGTGACCTTTTTAGAACTCCTCTTTTTGTTTCTGCCCATTTATAATTGAGGATCATAAGCTTATACATGTCAACAGCAGACAATTATAAGATTTGTACTTACGCCTTGTTTCCACCAATATATAATTCATGATCATAAGCTAAAACTATGATCACAGGTATCAAAGGAATCCCTAAAAAAGATATAACATACGCTTAATTATCAAAATTTAAAAACAAAACAACAAAAATCCTTTATTTTTATTTTAAAGGGTAATGATTTTACGAAAAATTGTAACTGGAAATATGAAGATAAACAAATAAGCAGCCTTAACATTCAGGGTTATATATCAGTAGTTAGAAAGTCTGTACGTGGCATTAAACAGATCATCTTCAGAACACATCAATGTAAATTTCGTTTGCTATACACTTTGTTATTTATTCTGTCTTTTTAACTTTTTTTTCTTCGAGTGTATTAAATGAGTATTTTGTAAATGAAAATAGTGTCTGGCGTCTGGGGAACGCAATTCTAATCCTGATATCTTTGATTAGTTAAATTGAGCAGGTTAATAACCCACTCATTTATTTTGTTGTTTACAATTGAACATTAGCGGATTGAAAAGCGTTTTGTAAAGCTTCGCCATTGGTAATCAATAACACGTTTGCACTCATACTAGAGGAACCGTCCAGAAAATGCATCTGCTGTTCTACGATACGAAGAAAAAGATAGTTTTATTTGCATTTATATAACTAAATATAATGCAAATAAAACTAAGCACTACATTATCTATCATTCATTTTATACATACCCCATGCAGGAACAGCTGTTTTAAGAATAAAGTTTGGAATATAGGTTCCAAGAACCTTAACAAATCTCAAATATTGGAGGATCCCTTCCATCAACATCCACATAAATGCAACAAGAATGAAATAATGAAGCAACACAGCAACTGCTATACACCCTTTTAAGTCTTGCGTTTGTCCAATTCCAACTATAAATATTATCAAAAAACTGAGCAATGATAAAGCAAGGTTGAAAAGAGTTTGTTGTGCTCTGCCTTTACGAAGGTGTCTGAAAAAAGTAATAAAAAGCGTATAAGTAACAACTTGATGAATAATAAATTTCACAATGGGTCTCATTTAGTAAGTTAAAATGACAATATACTTATTTCAATGGGATAATGAAATACAATTGTCAATTTCTTGATTTTATAGTTGATGTGTTTCCATCAGTTTTCCAATGTAACCTAGATAAGTTTTCACTCAATCAATTTTCAACATTTGAACAGTGGTAAACTACTTTTGCCCACATTTATAAGGAGAATGTGTTAAACATTAAAAAAAAAAAAAAAAATGGGCTAAAGCTTGACACCTATTTGAGAAAAAAAATTGAAACGGAAAAGAAATAGTTCACCACTGTATACAATATAAAATGGACACGATATGAATTAAAAGTCTGCGAAAACATCTTGTCAAATTGTTGTATGTTTGGTATTGTAAATTTGTAAATGCAAAAACCCCCAAAGCAAATCTGTTTAAAAGTTTAAACTTTTGTTTAAAAAAAGTAATATAAGGTTTGATTAAAGTCAAATGCTTTTAAGGATCAGATTTTAATGGAAGTTAATTCTTTTAATGGACATTTGTTAATTTTCTATAATAATTGATTCCCAATCTAACAAATATTATTTTGGCTACTTGATTCTCCGTGGAACTAAATCCAAATGCGTTACATCTGAACACGTTTATTGGTCATTTTTATAAATTTCCTGTTTACAAAACTTTAGATTTTTCGAAAACTAAGGATTTTCTTATCCCAGGCATATATAACCTTAGCCGTATTTGGCACAACTTTTTGGGATTTTTGATCCTCAATGCTCTTAAACTTTATACTTATTTGGCTTTATAAATATTTTGATATGAGCGTCACTGATGAGTCTTATGTAGACGAAACGCGCGTCTAGCGTACTAAATTATAATCCTGGTACCTTTGATAACTATTTTTGCGGAGTCGGCTCCAATTCACAAACACATTTAACGAGAAAAATAAATAACAGATTTCATAACAAGGCAATTACTATATCCCAGTTTGTTGGAAACTAGATGGAGAAACAATGAACGAATTAAACACGAGTCCTTTAGATATCTCTTTGTTTACAGTCATTTCTGATCGGTACAAGTCAGAGAAGTGGACTACTAGTATAAAAGGGATGCCGGGTCGTGAAAAACAATGACGGATTCATTAGTAATAGTTTAATACTGTTTAAGCAGGAACAAATAGGCGACACCACAGTGAAGGCCAATACAAAGACGTGTACTTTAAAATATTAAAATATTTAAAAAAAATATCTTCAATATGCTAAAAGGCAAGATTAAAGTGAAAACACGACTTGTTAAAAATATGCAGCACTACATATATGTGAGAAAAAAAATCAATTCATTTGAAACTCATTGTCCGTACTATATATGGATATGTTGGAATTCCAATTTCTTTTACAAAAAACAACATGATATTAAGAAAAGAAAACTTGTGGATTTACCAACTCATCCCAATTAAAACCTGATAAAATCAAACGTGGTATTGTCCTCAACATTGTCGTATTTTAAACTAACGCAGCAAAACAAAAGTCACTACAAAATAGTATCACCTAAAAATCAATGGGAAGTTCGAAAATCTGTTTAGTCTACACTAAGCAACGTTGTGGTTTGAAAGCAAATATAACGTAGAAGGAAATCTGTTTAACCGTTTTAAACCCTTCACCACATTGCTAATATTCTAAATATGTCAGTACCAAATAGTCGGTTACAATTACATCGTTAGGCAACTAATAATTCTTGTTGTGCAATAGTATTTATCTTGTTACTGCAATATATTTACACGGAAATTGTTGTTAGTGGCTGTTTAAACAGAACTATTTTTATTTTATCATACTGTTTTAGGTTATTATATGCTTTTAATTATTCTAACTCAATACACTTATATTTTTTTCAGTTAACAATGAAATGATATTACTTTTATAACGTTTTCGTATTTCAAAAGTATGCCATGTGTTTGTTAAAACATCATTGTTAGTTCCTAAATGACCAGAAACACCGGAAGTTGTCTTCTCCTTCTATTTAAGTCATTGTTTAATATTATAATGATGTAGCAAATACGTTAGTGTTTTCGTTGATGGTATGCATAACTTGTTACAGCAATATCATAGGAAAAAAATGACAAGAATCATGATCATCGTTAAAAAGAACTGTTATACAATACACAGAACAAGACTTCGCAAATACGGAGTGTGATCATGAATATTTAAGAGCAATAGGTAGCACTCCACAGTTTGAAAATAAAATAAAAAATGAGCCACAAAATGTTTTATCATGTCCTATTCCTGAATTTCTAATACATTAACCTAACTGTTTGTGTTGTACATGTGCATATGTATGTAATCAGTATCTGCCATAGATTTGATTTTCAAGAGTTAAAAGGGTGAAAATTAATTCCTTTTATGTGCATCCATGGCAACATTCTGCATTTATTTACCATAAAATATTGCAAAAAGGGGGGTGACCATGTCACATATCCCCCCAAAGTTTCTCTTGGTTCGTTCTGTTTGTGTTACATTTCAGTGTTGTGTCGTTGTTCTCCTCTTATATTCAATGCGTTTCCCAGGTTTTAGTTTGTTACCCCGATTTTGTTTTTTATCCATGGATTAATGAGTTTTGAACAGCGGTATACTACTGTTGCATTCATTGGATCAAACTAGAATTTCAATGCCTTTGAGTGATACCTTTTTAGAAACTGTTTTCATAAACTTCCTAATGATCAAATGAAAAAAAGGTGTCTTTTGCCTTATTTTTCTCGTAAAATCCAATCACAAAGTTCGTGTGATAAAAAGTTTGAAAAAAAAATTACAATAATTACCGGACCATTGCATGGTAGGGACATGCAAATACGGACTGTCATACAGAAAACAGACTATATAACATACATAAAATAACCTTAATGTTAATATAGACCCAATACAAAGGCTATTTTAATACTCAGCTATCCAAAAATGAATTTTATGGCACACTAGCTCTCATATTTAAAAAATCCACAGGGGCCAAAATGCGAAACTACACACCTAACTGTGGAGTGTAACCTTAACTTATTTTCGTCTATCCACGAAAGATACCTTCCTGATTTTCGGATGGGACCAATGTTTTTGTTTAATTGGTAGTTAGTGTAGATTGGTGACGAATACAATTATATATTTGAATGCAATTTTCCCATCAAAAACAATGACTGCATATTTAACAAAAAATTTAAATACAGTTAAATTCTCTGAACTTATGTCAAGTACAAGAAAAACATTTTTGAAGAAGCTTTTTTGTTTTTGTTTTATTGTAACTAATGTAACCGATCTCAATTGTTTGTACATATTTTAAATATCAAATATCTGTATTTGTTGTCTCTGTACCGATGTAATGCATTAGCTTTATGGGAATAAAGATAAACTATTAACTGCAAAAACGTATGAGATTAAAAAAATCAAAAACAAAAAATCCTACACACACACACACACATCTTTGTATCTATTGATCTACCACAACAGGACAGAAAACTAAAACCACTTCAGTAAACTGATATGAGCAACTAAAAATTTAGTACTACAGTAAAAGTGGTGATCACTTATCGCTCCGTAACTACGTTCTTGGCCTTTATTATACCCCCACTTTAAAAAGGGGGTTTACTGTTTTACCTCTGCCTGTCCTTCCGTCAGTCCGTCCGTCCCATGAATATTTTTCGTCGAATTTTTCTCAGGAACTACAATACAAGGATTTTTGAAATTTGGTTTCAGTGTTTATCTAAGTCAGCTATACCGTGTGATGCGTTTTCAGATTGATCACTTGACAACGTCCTGTTTACCGAACACTTGTATGATTTTACACATGATAGCCAAGTTGAAAATTTTCGTCACATTTTTCTCAGAAACTACAATACAAGAATTTCTGAAATTTGGTTTCAGGATTTATATAAGTCATCTATACCGTGTGATGCGTTTTCAGATTCATCACTTGACAACTTCCTGTTTACCGCACACCTGCATATTTTTACACTATTGATATTACCCACTTGCGGCGGGGGTATCATCAGTGAGCAGTAGCTCGCAGTTTTCCTTGTTATAACTATTCCATAAATTTTACATTATAGTTTTAAATTCATAATATTATGAACGGATGAGGCTGATGTTAGCTGGTATTTTTGATGTTTTTTTTAAGACGAAAATCATAAATCGATTACTTAGGCATTATTGAAAATTGATATCATTGAATACAAATTACTTGCTAACATTCATTCAGCTATGAAAAAAGATTGAAAAACTCATTCATTCAGCTATGAAAAAAGATTGAAAAACTCTAATTACCGAAAATTTAAGATTGAAAAATTCTTACTTAAAAACAATGAATGAAACTATAGTAAGCGATAATCCAATTATGGAAAGTATCAGGCCAATCCAAGATATAATGTCCATGGCTAGAGATTCCACTAAATTATCTTGGCCACCAATATTCTGAAAATATAAAAGAACAGAGACATTATTTGTGACACTTCAAAATTATCATGAGTCAAATGACTTCAATATCATATATTCAGACAACTATATGGTCATACTGATTTAAAATACGTTTTTTTTTCTAATTCAGTTCTGTGAAATTCGTTTTTTAAAACAAACAATTTATCAATCACGCTAACTTATTATAAACGTGTAAAATTATCGATACTTCTTTTTTTGTCGAATAGGGAAGTTTTGAAGAAAAAAATGAAAACCTTATGAGGATATAAGTCAAAAGGAATGTAAAAGTTCTTTTAAGTACGAAACGCATTACATTAGTCGCTTAAATGTAAATAAGGGCAGAATATAAAGTACAATGATCGAAAACATATTTTATAATTCATCTTATATTACCACAATCACTGCAAAATTTGTCAAATGATCACAAACACAAACATATCGTCCATATTCTGTTTTATTCAACTGACAACCGTCGGTGGCCCATCCACCAGATGTATCATAGAGGTCGTAGTTCCAATATCCACATATGGAAGATTCGACGTCCTGCAAGCGAAGATTAATCATCATTTTTCAATCAATAAATAAAGCTAACGTTCTGGCCAAACGAGAACACACAACAGTCGTATACAATTTGTGATCACAGTTATTTAATTTTGTTTACATAACTATTGCTATAAAAGAATATGCAGCATACGGATTGTCATCATATATATGCATGCTTATGAAGAACAACAATTAAATGCAGAAGTATCACAAATGCGACCATTTTATTGTATTGTCACTATATGTTTCATCAGATAGTTTATTTTAAAACTTTTCCTAAATATAGATTTTATCATACATTTTTGAAAAATATATCAAAAAAATATTGGTGAGCGTCCCTTTTTTTTTAATGCTTCCAGATATGTCAAATTATTCAACAAGCGAGTTTAGAATTTCGAAAGAAATAAATTCTTTAGAAGCTTTATCTTGGTAAGGAAAATCACTTCTCGCAATCCATAAAAGGTTACAAATTTATTAAGGAAAAAGAGCTGTTTATATAATAGCAGTAAAAAAGATTATTTTTCAGAAAAGTACTGGAAATGAAAGAAATGAGTTCTTAATAGTTTGCTGCAGACACAATATAAATCATAAAATAGTTACATTAAAATTCTATGAAGGTTGGTCAAAATAATTTATGTGCAACAAACTTTAATCCAAGACTGTATTCAAATCTTTTCTCTGGATAGTATATATTTGGGATATTAACAAGCTTCTGTCCAAATTAAATAAAAATAATCCGTAAAGGTAAGGATAACTGAAAAACTTTAAATTGAGCCTAAATGTTAACTGTAAAACAAAACAAGTTCAATTATCAGTAAATTACGGAAAACTGAAAATATTTTTTTTCAATTTTTTACTTAAGAGACTGTCTTCAGTTTATTCTATGCGACTGCCATACAAGTGGAAGTTTTAGTTTGCTAAAAAAACCAAGTTTAATCCACAAAATTATGGACTTCTTATTGCGACGTCCTACCTAACACAATCACCGATCACCCCTAGTTTTTGGTGGGGTTCGTGTTGTTTATTCTTTAGTTTTCTATTGTGTACTATTTTTTTCTGTTTGTCTTTTTCATTTTTAGCCATGGCGTTGTCAGTTTGTTTTAGATTTATGAGTTTGACTGTCCTTTTGGTATCTTTCGTCCCTCTTTTACACAACATATGTGTCAAATTACAACACGCCCTATTTAGTTAGCTAAAAAAAACAAGTTTAATCCACAAAATTATGGACCTCCCATTGCGACGTCATACCTTGCACAACATATGTGTCAATTCACCACACGCCCTATTTAACAAAAAATGAAAACATTTTCACTGGGCTACTCATTGTCATTTTATTTTTCTATTAATTTAACGATGATGACGATATACTTTACAACTAACATTTTCAATTTTATAAAAACTTTCTTTGTGCGAGAACTCAAATGAACTTTATGAAATTTAGAATATTAAAGATAAACGTTTTAATCAATATTTATCCTTCTAATTACCCGAACCACACTTGTAAGGTCGGACCATATGAGTATAAACGATTATGAACATATGCGTATCATCCATATAGCTGTATTTTCCGAAACATTCATTCTTTTCTTTAAGCAGTATTGTTGCAAAATATAGGACTTACTAGCCTTTCGACACATGGCGGCCATTTTGGATTTTGGCAGCCAGTGTGAATTTTTGAAGATGACTCCATATCCAAAAATGGTTATCATCATCATAACTCACAATCTGCAAAGTTTCATACTTTTACCAGAAAGTGATCAATTTTGCCAAAATATTGGACTTAGCCCCTGAACAAGTGCAGATCGTAGACTTTTGTATATGGCCCGAGAACACAGTTATTTCGTAGTGCATTTCTTTTAGACAATAAATTCAAATTAAAAAAATCGCACCTGCTCTTTCTCAATAAGATTTTTACAGTGTAGTGTACTACCAGTGAGACAAATAATATCAAAATTATAGAAACTACCACCAGCTCTCACTCAAAATATTGACAATTCTGTGTTAAGGGGGTGTTAAATTCAGTTTGACAGCTTCAGACGTGATAAAACTTGACCTTTTTGAACTGGACCAAATCACTACTTAACATAAAGATTCAGCACCCAAATTTTTTAAACAAGTAATTACACCCCCTCCTTAATATTTCATGCATTTAATATCAAGAAATAAATTGGGAAAGTGTATCAAATAAAACATGCAAGTTATACACTGTTTACACTAGGGACTATATTCGTAGACAACGAAAACCAAAGGACGGTAACTGTGTCCTTGGACCATATATATTTTTTATGTGTTATGTTGTCATTTTCAGACAATCAGAGACCTAATAGATTTGAAGGATTGCTATTTTTAATATTCATAGTTTTTACATCAGTAAAGGTATTGCTTTCTTATATATAGTCGATTGAAAATTTTCAAGCCGGCATAATATTGTTTGTATAGCATTACTCATGCTATATAAAGACATGCATATGGTGTTGGTATGCAGTGTTTTTACTTATAAATAATAAATGGTCACAAACTTGTCAAACATTCGCACAACGTTTTGTTTAATATACAAGTGTTATCAAAGGTACCATAATTATAACCTGATACACCAGACGCGCGTTTCGTCTACATAAGACTTATCAATGACGCTCAGATCAAAGTAGCTTAAAAAGTCAAACAAGTATAAATTTGAAGACCTTTGAGGAACCAAATTCCCAAGCGTTGTGCCAAATACGGCGAAGGTAATCTATGCTTTGGATAAAACATCATTAGTTTTTCGAATTTACCCTACTTTTGCAAACAGTTAATTTATAAAAATGACCATATAATAATATTCATGTCAACACCGAAGTGCTGACTACTAGACTGGTGATATCCTCGGAGACGAAACGTTATATTAGAATTGAAAATAAATGAAAGCAGCATCAATTGAAATTAAATGGACTAAAATGAACAAATATTATCGACAAATCAGTGTCATTCTATAGTAACAGAACATGAAATTCTTACTTACCGCAGTCGGATAAAACAGAGTCTGAACTTCGTATTCACCGAGAGAACGAACAGGAAGTCCATCTATAAAAATACTTGATGCAATAACTCTGCTGTTTGGTAGGTACTGTCGGACATCTGATCGTACAGAAAACAAATTCCAATTTCTGTATACATTGAAAGATATTCTTGTGGCATTTGGAAATTCTGTAATTTAAGAAGAATATAATACGTTACACAATACATGTATAGATAAAGACGATGGATGATGCGCAATTTGCGTTTTTACCAAAAACAAACAAAAAAATAGGACTGCATGTCACAGTCCCAGTTTTTAGAGACAAATACTTCAAGACAAAAAAAGAAAACAAAGATTCATTTAATTAATCAAAAGAGCACAAAGAACAATAATGTCTTTAATTTTATTATATCAAATCAAGTATCAGTACCGAAATATTTCAAGGAGATAATGGTCAATAATCCAGGTTTGGTGCATCAAAAGCCAATTTTAACGACATGACATGACGTGATGCATATAGTTCAAAACAAATCTGCCAAGCAAGAACGAGAAGCAATTTGATTTGCTATAATCGGTATTTTCGAATGGATATCATTTTAAATTCAGTTTTTGCTCTTAGCTAGCAAAAGATGCATTAGAATACACATTTTTGACTTATAGTGACGCCCAGCTTGATAAATGATAAAGACACTTCAATTATTGGAAAACGTATGTCTACCGTTTAAATTGCCTCTATAATAATGGAGAAAAGATTTTTCAAAACAGATTCATTCAAATTCTTACTATGACTATACACAAAAGAAAAAAAACTTTTTTACGCAGTAAATCAAACTTTTGCCAAACTACTAAGTATAATTATAAGAAGACCAATGAAAGAAATCTACCAAGTTTGTCTACCTTATTATATAGTTTAAGGCCAACACATACACATCAAAGCATGTGACAATTGTAAAAGCCGTGGAAAAAACCGGATTGTGTGAAAGAGGGACAAAGAAAGGTACCAGAAGGACATTTATTCTTGAAAAACAGTATCGTGACGATTATAAAATATATATTGCAACATTTTTATAGAACAATTCCAGCTCAATCAATGTATGCGTAAATGTCTAATGCATTATTTCTTTCTCTACAAAATACAACGTTTATACCTTTACTGCTAATTGTTTGAATCTATTTCGGAAAATATTTTTGGAAAATTGTATTTCGATAAATAAACTCACTATTGATTAATTCAACTGGGAGAATAATAGCAGCGTCAACTGTTTCTAAGTTGATATTTGATCCGTTTATCAAGTTCTGTATGGTACTGTTGGTCAATGGTACTTTCGAACCTCCTCCCTCGATTTGTATACCAACGACTGTAGAAGATAGTGCAGATATATCGTACACCTCCATCATAATATTGTCCCTCACCCATCTAATTCCAGGCTGTCCTTGTAAATCAAGAAAACGGGGAATGGTGTCGATAACTTCTAATATTCTATTCAGATAAAAAAGAAATAAAGCAAATAATGATTATTTCACGATTCAAATTTATTTGCACCAGATGTGTATTTCGACAACAAAATTTGGGATTTTCCGTTTTGAATTTTCTCGGAGTTCAGCATTTTTGTGATTTTTGTGAAGAAAAGGACAAATATTGTTGTTCGTGGATGTCCATATAAAATGTATTCGGAGTCAGTGCCATGTGGTAAATTACTAAAGTATATTATTGTATTCTTGATTATTTCAGCAAAATTATCATCAACGTAATGACAATTGTTATGAATATCTTTGTAGCACAACGCAAAAGCAACAAAATTTTACGAATCCAATGAGACAACTTCAAATTATTTGAAAATTTTTATACAGTTCCAAAATATCCAAACGTACAACCAAAGTTTGAAAATAAATAATTAAATATGGTTATAAATATTTTATTGCAGTTATTATATGGCATGTGTATTGTGTTGATAAATCGAAACGATCTTTTCTTAAAATTGTACATAAAAGGGAAAAAAATTAATTAACAACCTACTCTGTAAAATTATTTATCTTTATTGATTTAACCTACACAATTTAAAATCGTTTGGATATGCATGAAATATTTGTCACTGGACGTTAAGCAACCAACCAACAATCAATCAATCAATCAATCAAATCGTTTGACATAATATTTCTTCTTTAAAAGACCATTCATAGCAGACAGGTTTGCTCGAAGACAAAGATGGGAAAAATATGTATATGTAGGTGTTGTTACATGATAAAGGCTATACGCAACACTCTGATAATTGGTCACATGAAAATATCTTCATATTTGTATTTGTTTAGGCAAAATTGACCTTACATGAAATTGAATTTCAAGGTTCATTTTGGTGATATAGCTAGCTCTTCGACTGTTTCGGTTCTTATACATCACAGGCTTTCAAGTACTGTATATAGTACTATTTGTATAACAAAAATGTAACCTTTTAAACAGTTTTCGATGATCATTGAAAACAGTTGATCTAAGCATTGTAAATCAATGATTATTTGATCAAGTCAGATTAAGTTATACTGACAAAATGTATACGTTCATGATATAGGCGAACGAGTAAACACTGACATTTTTTTAATGACACATCTTAAAATTGAATTTACAAACAAATAGGATGTCGTATTAATTAGTGTTGTAATTTATGGGGTACCTGTAGCTCAAGAAGAAGCGATATCCTTGATAATATATAAATGAAATCTTCAAGAATAAGAGAAGAAGCTCCTACATTTTACTCTTTCATATTTTGCAATGGTTAAATTTAGAGACGAACATAATTCAAAATATTATAATACTGAATTTTAAATCATTAAAGTTTTTTTTTGGAACTGAATGTTTTCTACTCAATGCTGTTCAACTTCGTAATTTATTTAATTTTTTTTTTTTTTTTTTTTTTTTTAAACTTTTTTGAATTCGATCGTTACTGATAAGTCTTTTGTAGACAAAACGCGAGTCTGGAGTAAATACAATATTTAATCCTGGTATCTATGATGAGTTTATTTACAGGGAAAACGGTAGTATTTAATTTTCCCAGCATTAGGTTGGCCTTTTGTGTACCCAAGACAGGTGAAGGAAGTCAAATTAGGAGCGCTGTGATTGGATGAAAGGGTACAATATTTTTTTTTTATCTTTGAATAACTAGTGTGTAAATTTATAATATAAATTTTAAAACCTATTGAAATGTTTTGTAGAGAATTATTCGAAAAGGCTTTCAAAATTTCATAAATTTGGTGCAAAATGACGGTGGGCATCGATAACATAAACAAGCTCCGTTGGAAATTGGTCATGATACTATTTGGCTTCAATTTTTAGAATACAATAATAATGTTCTAACACCACACATAACTGTTTTATCCAGGTTTTTATTATAAAAACTGGTAAATTTAGAAAATGTTAGTATTGTCGCCTATGGCAGAATAAATAGTATCGTTTTCCCTACAGGTGAAAACTGAAAAAATAATAATCTAGTCCAAAACAGGATGAAATTAAATAATCTGTCCCTCAAACTGCATTATGAAAATAAGTACAAGTTTGTTCATAACGGTCGAGTAATATTTCGAGTAATATTTTAAATAATATATCTCTAAGATAAACAGTTATGGTTAATGTGCATCACAGATAGTATGAACTTAAATTCTTGCTTTTGATAAAACTTGGATGCAATGTTTTTAAAATAAAATAATTGAATTATTAAATGCGATTACCCTAGATCGAAAGTCATACTAAAAGTTCTAAAACATAATTAATGTATTTTTTTTTTATAGATAATACCTGTTTGTTGCACTGCCATCTTCTTGCGCAAGTTTAATTGTTTCTGGTTCGACACTTAAAACACTATTGATTATATCAATGATGTCTGTCAAAGCCTAGAAAAAAGATAGCTCATCAATATCTATTTACTTTGGTACAAAAGTTCATTTAAAACCACAGAGAAATAATTTAATACTCAGTTATTTACTGCAAGTTTTCAACAAGAAAACTGCTTGAATTATGTACTGTTTTTAAGTTTTATCTATTAAAAATTCCTTTGACGATATCACAGCGCAATGTACATTTAATACGTTTGCATAGGCATGAGAATACTGATATTGTGTGTTAAAATTCGCTGTTACATAATGTTGGACACTATTATAAATTAAGGAATATATCTCCCTCCTAAAATACTCTGATTCCTTGCTAGGTTTAAGCTATACTAATTCTCCTTTTTGGTTTAATAACTCTTCAAGTTTTGGATTTTATCACATTCTGGCCTCATGCAAAAGTAAACAGACATTTATTATTGAAATGCACATCTGGTGCAGACAAATTGGCACTGTTGGTATCGGAATTCGGATGTTCAATCTAATAAGAATAAGGAAACTCTAATGCTGTTAATCCAAGAAACTTTACAGTTAAATACGAATCATATGGTTTCATTTTTAAATTACAGTTGTCGATAAGTGATGTACATGTATACCATATTTCTTTCTTTAAATATCTGTAAATTTGTGCGATGGGAAAGGTTTTTTTTAAATGAAGGACAATGAAAAAAGAGCGGTTCATTTGATTTTTTAATGGTGCTTGTAGGGAACTTGTCTATTAAAAAATATTTTTAACTAAATATTTATCCTGAATACCGTTTATATTTCACAGGTAAATTGATATCATTTTCACTATTTTTTTTTATAAATTATATCCTCTTTAAAAATAGACCGTTCTAAACTGTGTTAATAATAAATACTGAAATGATCCATTTTTGTAGCAATTGTAAATATTAGATTGCTTTGTTAAAATAATAATGCATCATCATTTTAGAGAACTAAATAGTGTGATGGCCACATGAAGAACTAATTGGTTTAATTTGTATATTGCAGTTTTGGAATTAAAACCAAACAGTAACTTTATATCTGTTTAAAAGACCTTTAAAATTATTTTTAAAACTATCTATAAATGACCTACTGTTTTTATATTTTTCTTTGTTTCCACCTTTAGCCCTGGGTTTTACATTTTTCTTCAACAGGTTTTGTGAAATTAGTCAAACTACGTTTACGTAAGATAATGATAATTTTAAAATATCAAATTAACAAATGATCTCTAGCTACTAAAGCCAAAGTCATAATGAATGTTATGTCTGTTTTTGCCTCCTACTTAAGAATAAAGAGACTGAGCAAATAATTTGTCACTCCTTTAACTGATTGAAAATCCCTAATTTTGTAATTTTTGTGGACTTCTGGACTTCCCCCTTTTGAATTTTCATTGTTTTTTTTATTATATTTTCTTAAAATGATAAAAAGTCAAGCATTATATGGAATAACTAACAATTAATTAAAATTCCGCAAATTGTAAACTGAAAACCTAGAATGGTCACATCATTCTATTACCAGATCTTGAGTTATCTTCGAAAAATCATAATCGACTTTTTTATTGAATTATACGGTTTTTGTTGACCCTCTTTATTTAGGTAATAATTGGGAGAAATTTATAAATTGGTTTCCAACAGAACTTCCATTTAATCGAAAACTGTACAAATAACCTAAACATAATTTAATTGCTTAAATCTTTGTGATTTGGTCTCTGGTGGATATTTTCTAATGTTCAAGCATACCACATCTTCTTTTTATATGAAATATTCCATATAAAAAAAAGATTCTCGAATGAATGGGCTAAATACTCAGCTATGGTATTTGTTTCATCTTTAATATAGCATCTTTAAAATTTGAAAAAATGCCTCATACAAAAAATTATCCAGGCACCAGGATTATAATTTAATACGCCAGACGCGCATTCCGTCTACATAAGACTCATCAGTGACGCTCAGATCACAATAGTTATAAAGCCAAACAAGTTCTAAGTTGAAGAGCATTGAGGACCCAAAATTCAGAAAAGTAAAATTTGTACACGTTTATCTTTTACTCTTCAAGAGCATTTATTTTGACCGCTTAAAGCTGGTTTAACTTTAGAAAATAATGACTCTTGATGTGTAACATTGGCATCATGTTTATTATCAGATGGGATAAATGTATGAACATTGTCTTAATAAAAAGCATATTTCCAAAAATATTAGTGAACTTTCTATCGAAACGACTAATTTGTATCATTCATATCTGTCATGTTTTTCTGGAAATTTTCAAATCAAAATCAATCAATGGCGTCAAACGTGGAAGCTAAACGGATAATAAAGGAGGAAGCAAGTGAAATATCATGTATATGGAACGGTTACAGAGTTTGTTTCCATGTTAATATTGATACGGAATAATAAGAAAAAAATACATAGACCACATTTATTGATCATATAAAAATATATGTGCACTGCAATATATCTAGAATAGAATGATCAATTATAATAAACGACAACAACACTCATTGTTAATTTAATCATACTTTACCTTTTCATTCAAATTTGAAACATTAGATGCCTTCACTAATATCTCAGCAGTGTTTATGATATCAATACTTGTAAGTGGAGTTGGGTCAGATGTCAAATTCTTTACAGTTTCTAGAACTTTGTTTACGGTGTTTTCATCAATATTACCCTGCGAAGAAAAAAAATAAATGGATTCAAAAACTAAAAGATCATAAATAAGAAGCACAAGTAGCCCATACACGTCGAAGAAATTCCTTTTAGCATTAATATGGGTCAAATGAAAACAGAATAAACTTGAAATTATGTATTTTTGTTTCACTCAAACATCGGTGTCAATATAATGGAATTATATGCGACTGTCAGTCATGTGAGATGTTGAGCTAGATATAAAACTATGTTAATCCACCAAATAAAAAACATAAGCAAACACCTGTATCCAGTCAGAAATAAGACTTCTTGGTGTGTTTGAGCTTTTCATTTTACCTCGTGTCAAAGGACTTTCCGTTTGAATATTTCTTGGAGTTCGGTATTTTTTGTTATTTTACCTTTTACTGTCGAATGAAGAAAGATCTAAAATACAAAAACAAAAAACACCGATATATACCAATTATAATAGTTGATTTTTTCTTAGAGCATACGAGATAAGGTCATAATCATGAAAACAAAACGTTAACCAATAAACCATGAAAATGAGTTCAATATCTGTGGAATCCTGCTGGAAGAAAATCAAATATTTCCATACTCTTGTAACACTGTAACAAACATAAACTTTTAGCTACCGCTTTACAAGCAAAACCAAATACAATGAAAGTCCCAACTGTGTATTGGCTTCCGAAGCTACACAAAACACCTTACACATATAGATTTATTTCGTCTTCAAGCCATTACCATTCCACTACTAAATTGTCTATTCTTCTTACCAGAACACTTGGTACAATTAAAAACCTAAGAAATAATAGGTTCAAATAAGGCCTTCGAAAATAGTGGAATTAATTACTTTTGGAGTGTCAAGAACTCGTTGGAAGTACTTGATTGCTTGCTTATATTGGTGATTTTGAATCTGTTTAAAGTTTTGATTTTTCTACCCTGTATACCACATTGCCTCACATTCTCATTAAGGAAAAATTCACACACCTAATTAAATGTGGCTATATATGTTCAAACTCTTTTTAGTAGCAATGAACAAAAAAACTATGTCAATTGAACATGCTTTGATACTATATATGCGCTTGAATTTTTACTATATAACATTTTTGTGCGCTTTGGAGATTCCGTATATCGTCAGGTTATCGTAATTCCAATGGGGACTAACTGTGCACCATTTGTTGCGGACCTGTTTTAGTATTGCTATGAGTTACAATTTATGACAAAAATCAGCACAGACCCATCGAAACAACATCTGATAAACAAATTTAATAATAATTTTAGATATTTGGATGATATTGTGGCTCTCAATAATGACGACTTCAGTATGTATACTAAAGAAATTTATCCTGTTGAACTTACTTTAAATAAAGCTAATACTAACAAGGACCGTTGCCCTTTCCTCGATCTTGATATCTATATTACTAACGGAAAGCTTAAGGTGGTACCTAACACTTTATCTAAAATTAATTTGGCTCGTTTAATTTTCTTAAAATTTTGACAAAGTATTAACTTTGACCCTTTGACAAAAATATAAAAATTTCAAAAAATTTGAACCAACCGTTTAATCGGAAAAATTACACTGGTTATATAGCAGTTCAACAAACACTTATTTTGATCATTGAGAAGTTTAATATTCCCTTATGAACACAACGTCATTAAAACGTTCTTCTGATTTTACAGAGTTATCTCCCTGTAGTGTTAGGTACCATCTTAATTCTAAAATTTCTGATAAAAGAGATGATCTTTCATTTCCTATCGTTAATCATCCATTTTCAGATGGTGACGTTCCCTTGTCACCATCTTACGGTGTTTATATATCTCAACTTGTACGATTCGCTCGTGTATGAAATAATGTTTGAGATTTTAACGAGAGAAATTTATGTATTACTGAAAAATTATTACACCAGGGTTTTCGATATCACAAACAAGTCAAAACATTTACTAAATTTTATCATCGGTATACGGACATCATTCGTAAATATAGCTCAACATGCAGACTCCTTATACGTTCATGTATTTCACGTTCAATTTTTTATGGAAATATTCTTTATAAAGCACAAAAATTTCAGTATTCACCACAGAAACTAACAAAACCTTTAAAAAAACTTATTAAGAAGGGATTTAGTTACGATACTGTTGTCAGGTCATTAAAGACTGCATATTTTGGTGTTAATATTGATTCACTTATAGGGTCTTTGCATCGGAACTAAACACATTTATTCAAAAACCAGTTGGCATGACACGGGTTATGCTCTTCTCATATATGTAATGATGGCATGATACTAAACCCCTAACGGGAAGGATTGTGCCTGATATTCGTATGATGAAATCATAATCTTTCAATCAGTTTAATTGAAGTCTGGAGCTGGCATGTCAGTTAACTGCTAGTAGTCTATTGTTATTTGTGTATTATTGTCATTTTGTTTTGTTACATCTTCTGACATCAGACTCGGACTTCTTTTGAACTGCATTTTAAATGTGCTTATTGTTATGCGTTTATTTTTCTACATTGGCTAGAGGTATAGGGGGTGGTTGAGATCTCATAAACATGTTTAACCCCGCTGCATTTTTTGCGCCTGTCCCAAGTCAGGAGCCTCTGGTCTTTAGTCTGATATTATTTTTATTTTAGTTTCTTGTGTACAATTTGGAAATTAGTATGGCGTTCACTATCACTGAACTAGTATATATTTGTTAAGGGGCCAGCTGAAGGACGCCTCCGGGTGCGGGAATTTCTCGCTACATTGAAGACCGGTGTTGTGACCTTCTGGTGGGTTTTTTTCTATGGTCGGGTTGTTGTCCCTTTGACACATTCCCCATTTCCATTCTCAATTTTTATCTTGACATAGATGACCTATTTCTAATAGTATATGGAATATTGACATGTTAAAGAAAACTTAATCTTGATCACGGGTTCCTTTAAATGACTATTCCTACCTAATATAAAGTAAAACTTAAAAAAAAAAAAATTGGCATATCAAATTACAAACATTTTGGCTTTTATTAGGTTTTTTCTTCTGACCAGCTGCTTAGTACTAAAAATGCGACAAACTAAATTGCAATCAACATGTGCTAACTTTTGATAACTATATTCAAACAATACAGGCTCATTTCAAAAGTTCTTGAAAAATTGCTAACTATCATCTACTGAATCTGCATGTGCAAGTAGTTAAAATTACTTTCCATCCCGCACCTTCAAACGGATGCCAAACTTCTACAGGGGTTTTACTGCCGGAAAGTGTTTTCCCCATTCACCCCTAGGGTGAAAATCATTCGTCTCTATATTTCAGCAGTCCCACAAAAGAAAGGACACCAAATGCATTGTTCTGTGAATGCTCAAATTATCGTTGATTGATTGATATATTTTTTTCTAGCAGAAACCTTACATGGTTTTTTTAACGTAAAGATGTAAATCTATGTTTTCATAATTTCGACATTTTATTTAGGGTCAGGTGGAGCCTGGGATCTAATGCGAGATTTTCTCGCTGCGTTGAACAACAATTTGTGGCTATCGTCTGTGTTCTGCTCTTTGGTCGGGTTGTTGTCTCTTTGACACATTCCCTATTTCCATTCTCAATTATAAATTCTAAATAAAACACCTGCGAATTTAACTATTATATCTGCCATCCACTTAATGAACTTCTACGAGGAAGCGGGAAGTCAGAGTAAAATTGTTTTTTCTCCAGACATTTGTTGGGTGAACAAAACGCTAAATGTTACTTTTACGTCGCCTATGATGGTCACGGCATTGCATTGTTTTCTTCTCTAAATATCTAATTACTTATTTTTATTCAGAAATTATATCAACCATCCCAACACTGTTAAGTAATTGTTAACAAAACTTGCAATAAAAAAACTGTAAGTGTTCCGCGGAACCCAGTGTCTCGTCTACTTTTGCTGTAAATTGCAGACTCAACAAAAATGAGGGAAAAAATCAATAAAAATATTTCGCTTTATACTATCTTTTGATTGTAAGAAGCTTCTGTCCAAGTTTTGAAAAAATCCAGGATAGCTTATGAATCTAATAAATGTTTTAAAAACTTTAAATAACTAAATGGATGTAATGTTAACCGGAAAAATAACTAAGTCCATTTATAAGTTAAATACAGATACACAGGTACAAAATATTCACAAAATTTCCTTCTAGATACTAGCTTTTGATCATAAACAAGCTTCTGTCCAAATTTGGTACATATTCAAAATAGTATAAGAAAGTTATCAAAAATTTTAAAAATTGAATGTGTTGTTTCCTGGCAGAAAATCTAAGTCCATTTAAAGTAAAATATGGAAAAATGGATTTACCGTTTTCCAAAATTTACTGCTGGATAATATCTAATGATCATAAACAAGCTTCTGTCCAAGTTTGGTACAAACCAAGGATTGTTTTAAGAAAGTTGTTAAAATTTTAAAAACTTTATCCCCAGAGTGAATGTTATGTTTTCCCACAGAAAAACTAAGCCCATTTATAAGTAAAATACGGAAAAACTGGAATTTTATTTTATAAAATTTACTTCTGGATATTATCTTATGATCATAAACAAGCCTCTGTCCAAGTTTGGTAGAAATCCAGGATAGTTTAAGAAAGTTATTAATTAAAAATACATTGGAATTGAAAAGGATTAAACATAGGTTATCTCATTTATAAAAGGTGCAACGGTTACTTTAAATTACTTTTGCAAGTGAGAAGGTAACTAGCTTTAAAACCAGGTCCCATCCACCATTTCCTACATCAACAAAAACCCTGTACAAATTCAGGAATATGACAGTTTTTACCCATTCGTTTAACGTGTGTTTTATGTTTTGATTTTGCCATTTGATAAGGGACTTTCCGATTTGAATTTTCCTCGGAGTTTGATATTTTTGTTATTTTTACTTTCGGCCAGGCATAAACATTTAGGTTTCTAAAACTATAATACCTTTGTTATATTTTCTCAATGTAATCACTTTATGCATATTTTAACTGGCTTCCAACTGTTTTGATTCGACCTCTAATGATCAGTCATTTGTAGTCGACAAGCATCTAATAAATGTTTTAAAAACTTTAAATAACTAAATGGATGTAAAGTTAACCGGAAAAATAACTAAGTCCATTTATAAGTTAAATACAGATACACAAGTACAAAATATTCACAAAGATTTCTTCTAGATACTAGCTTTTGATCATAAACAAACTTCTGTCCAAGTTTGGTACAAATTAAAAATAGTATAAGAAAGTTATCAAATTTTTTAAAAATTGAATGTGTTGTTTCCTGGCTGAAAATCTAAGTCCATTTAAAGTAAAATACGGAAAAATGGATTTACCGTTTTCCAAAATTTACTGCTGGATACTATCTAATGATCATAAACAAACTTCTGTCCAAGTTTGGTACAAACCAAGGATTGTTTTAAGAAAGTTACTAAAATTTTAAAAACTTTATCCCCAGAGTGAATGTAATGTTTTCCCACAGAAAAACTAAGCCCATTTATAACTAAGCTCACAAGGAAGCTATTAAACCAAGAGTTCCAAATGGTGAAGTTGAAATCATCCCTTCGTAAATTTTACGGACGCCATCACGAGTTGGTTGACCGTTATGGAATAACCGTTTCACAAATGATATCGGATATGTTCCTTACGTCGTAACTACTATCCCTTCCCTTTCATGAATTTGACCTACCGAATTAGACTATTTACCGGATTTGTAATCACATAAGCAACACGACGGGTGCCGCATGTGGAGCAGGATCTGATTACCCTTCCGGAGCACCTGAGATCACCCCTAGTTTTTGGTGGGGTTCGTGTTGTTTATTTTTTAGTTTTCTATGTTGTGTCATGTGTACTATTGTTTTTCTGTTTGTCTTTTTCATTTTTAGCCATGGCGTTGTCAGTTTGTTTTAGATTTATGAGTTTGACTGTCCCTTTGGTATCTTTCGTCCCTCTTTTATAAGTAAAATACGGAAAAAATGGAATTTTATTTTACAAAATTTACTTCTGGATACTATCTTATGATCATAAACAAGCCTCTGTCCAAGTTTGGTACAAATCCAGGATAGTTTAAGAAAGTTATTGATATTTTAAAAACTTGAACCACAGAGTGAATGTAATGTTTTCCCGCAGAGTCCATTTATAAGTAAAATACGGAAAAAAAGGGAATTTTATTTTTACAAAATTTACTTCTGGGTACTATCTTATGATCATAAACAAGCTTCTGTCCATGTTTGGTAGAAATCAAGTATAGTTTAAGAAAGTTATTAAAAATTTCAAAAACTTTAACCACAGAGTGAATATTTGTGGACACCGCCGCCGACACCGACGACGACGGAATGTAGGATCGCTTAGTCTTGCTTTTTCGACTAAAGTCGAAGGCTCGACAAAAACTATAACTAGTATAAATACCTCAGTCAAATTCCTGAGAGTATCTGTAACTGCAGACGTGGAAAGATCTCCAAATAAACATTTTTGGTTGACTTGTATATCAACAAATTTTGTAGTAATTCCAATACCACCAACACATCTGTATGTAGCAAGGGGTTGCTTATCTAAAACGATATATCAACATTGCCTATGTCATAAGTTCGAAAGCCATCTACCGTCTACGTCAGTTTTTGGAATGCAGCACGTTAAAACTTAAAACGAATGATTGAAAAGAATACCAAAATCTAAAGAATCTATGCTACTAAAGGAAGATACCGATATCATTGAACAGCATGTCCTCTGAATCCATACAAAGTCGGAAATATTTGTGGTATAATATGAGGTATAAATGTAGCGTTTTTTACTGTCTAAATTTGTCTTGGAAACAATCATTTTTCTACAGAAACCGCCAATTATTTGAAGATAACCTAATTCGAAGACCGTTATCAATTCGTGTCTTATACGCTTCCACAAATGCTTAGTTGACGTATTGGCCGCGAAATTTAAAAAACTATTTTTTTTAACACTTGCCCAATTGTACCGCGATTTCGAGCTCCTCTTCGAGTATGACATAAAATTAAGGAGATATAGTATGATAAACAAGGTGAGAAATATCCGTCAGAGACAAACAGATGAGGATATAACCAACATACAATGACATCAAAACCAGATTTTAACAAATAACTAAATAATTACGCTTTTACCAGTTGTAAAGGTCGATTGATGATTGTAACTTGCTTAACGCCAAGAAGCAAACATATCATATTTTTTCTCTGACTGTTTATTTACACTTAATTGGATGTTGGATATGTAGTGATTGATAATTAAATTTTAGTCTTAGATGCATGATTTATTTTATTAGATTTTATTGGCTTTGAACTAGCTGTCAGTAACTGCGAATACTCTCAGATCTGTACTTGGTGTCTTTTTATTGATGGGATGTACACAGTCAAGTCCACTCTATGATTTTGTAAGATGTTTTTCTATTTTTTACATCTTATTAGTTAGTTTTTGCGTTTGAATTGCTTTACATTGGTGATTTCGGGCCTAAGTGGTATGTGTTTTGCTTATTGTTGCACACGGTGAACTTTAGCTAGTAATTTTTGAGTTATTTGGTCTCTTGTGGAGAGGTGCCTGATTGGCAATCATAACAAATCTTCGTTTTTATATAGCATGCATACTCATCACAAGAACAATTTAACAATACAATAGGTACGTCCTGCCAGGTAGAGATCGACAACACGAAGAGCGGGTAATTTGATCTATCACTGGAATACTAGTTTCATTTATAGAAACAGATATTTTACCTTGCAACAAGTCTTGATTCAAGGGTTCGGTCGAGTGGCACTCTTTTTACACCAGGTATCGAAAGTAACGCCCCAATTCCGACCAGACTTAGCATTGTATTATACATCCCGCACAACTAAACAAAAGCCCAACTTTAGTAAGAGTTTTACTTTAGAACACCAGAAGACCAAGTGATGGTTAGTATGCTGTTCCGTAGGTAATCGGGGGTTTGGAATAAGGAGATACACATTTTTAATTCTCAAGTTTGAATGTTTTTATTTCTTTTTATGTTTTACTTAATTTCTTAGATTCATTCTTCAACTTCTAGCGTTATTGATCATTCTTGGAAAACTCGGAAACGTAAAAATCTAACACATCGAAAAGCACTCATTTCAGTAGATATAGATAATTCATCAAAGTTTCATTAAAAAATCTAAAAGCTTTTTTGGGTTAGTGTCTGAAAACTGGAATATTCCCGTTTTTTTTTAATTAACGGACTGACAACAGTTTACCGTAAACAGGAGTATAAAAATTAACAAAGTTTGAAATTTTAGAAACACTAAGAATTTTCTATTTCAGGAAAAGGTTTATTTTCTTTGGTTACATCTTCTGACATCAGACTCGGACTTCTTGAACTGCATTTTAAATGTACTTATTGTTATGCATTTACTTTTTTACATTGGCTAGAGGTATAGGGGGAGTGTTGAGATCTTATAAACATGTTTAACCCGCCGCATTTTTGCGCCTGTCCCAAGTCAGGAGCCTCTGGCCTTTGTTAGATTTGTATTATTTTAATTTTAGTTCCTTGTGTACAATTTGGAAATAAGTATGGCGTTCATTATCACTGAACTAGTATATATTTGTTTAGGGGTCAGCTGAAGGACGCCTCCGGGTGCGGTAATTTCTCGCTACAATGAAGACATGTTGGTGACCTTCAGCTGTTGTTTTTTCTATGGTCGGGTTGTTGTCTCTTTGACACATTTCCCATTTCCATTCTTAATTTTACCGTAGCTTTTGTAAAAAAAATCTTTCGGAATTTGGGACCTTGTTTGCATTTTGCTTGTTAAATTTTTTTTTAGGTCATTAATCAGACTTTTATAGACGATCGCTTGTCTGGATTACACATTTTTTATCCTGGTTTCTATGATGAGTCAACTAAGATTCAGGCTAACTTATATACCTTTGATAACTTTTTTTTTTATATGTTATGAATATTCATGTTGTCAATAAGTTTCTTCATATGCATTATAATGGTGTTTTATCGATAAAATTGACTAACATATTGTGGACACTAATCAGCATCATTCATTACTATAAAATATTCAAACCTGTTATGCAAATTTCTGAAGATATAGCTATTAATCCAAACTTAACTGGTAGAAATTCTACTGTAGTGCCCAAATCAGGTATAAATACCTTTCCACCGCAAATTTCTGTAATGAATAACAAAACAAAATAGTGAAATGTAGTCCAAAAAATACATTGGAATTGAAAAGGATTAAACATAGTTTATCTCATTTATAAAAGGTGCAACGGTTACTTTAAATTACTTTTGCAAGTGAGAAGGTTACCTAGCTTTAAAACCAGGTCCCATCCACCATTTCCTACATCAACAAAAACCCTGTACAAATTCAGGAATATGACAGTTGTTACCCATTCGTTTAACGTGTGTTTGATGTTTTGATTTGGCCATTTGATAAGGGACTTTCCGTTTTCAATTTTCCTCGGAGTTTGATATTTTTGTTATTTTTACTTTCGGCCAGGCATAAACATTTAGGTATCTAAAACTATAATACCTTTGTTATATTTTCTCTATGTAATCACTTTATGCATATTTTAACTGGCTTCCAACTGTTTTGATTCGACCTCTAATGATCAGTCATTTGTAGTCGACAAGCACGAATGGCATACCAAATTATATGTCTGGTATGTTTAGTGTTAAAGAAAAGTTTTTAAAATACTCTTCCAAAAATGGTCCAAAACACCTTTTTAGAAATATCTTTTAACAAACAATAACAAAGTAATGGTGGTCAAAAAAATGGAAAAGGCAAAAGAAGGACATTTTCAAAGATAGTGCGTAATGTCGATTCATCAAGTTATCAGTGAAAAAGAGATTCACATATAAAGGAGAATGTTTCAAAATCGAGTTTTCTGTGATAAATTTAAATAACCTGAATTTAACTTAGAAAGCAAGGTTTAACGAAACAAAATTGTCAAGAAAAGCATGCAATATATGATAATGCAAGGTTTATATTTTCTGTCTTGAATAAGGTTTTCATATGTCAGTCTAAATACATTATGGATAAATACCTCTACTTTTATTTGTTGCAGCGTTAAGTTAATTTTATAATCACTACCAAAGTTAAGCTACGATAGAATTGTCTCTCGGACAATATTTCAATTTACAGACTTACGTGTGCTCTGAATAATCAAAGAAGATGGAACAAAACCAAAATTTGAGACTTCTCTACGACGTCTTGTTAGCTGGAAATATTGCACGATTCTCTCTTTTAGATCGAAAATAATAACTTGTTCCAAAGCCATCGAATACGGTTTTAAAAGTCGAAGCATGATCTCAAAATTCATCGAATTTCCACTGTCACTACAAATATAAAGACTCTTTTTGAGGTTATACGTTTTATTCTTAACAGTACTCATATCATGAATACTAACTTAAGGTTGAAAGACACTAAAAATCATAAGATTGCTGTCGTGTCTCGCTCGATTTACTGATCACGATTGAATCGATATTGAATGTCTTTAACAAAAATATATTCAAGTATCATATAAAATTATATCGTATATACTTCAGGTTAACCCTCTTGTACGCCTACCATTCATTTCATACCATCATCAAAGAACCTCTGTGAGCACGCTCACATACCTCACGTCCCCACATTGTCAACAAACAAAATCTCACCAGATTCCTAACCTAAAGACTCATAACTTTACAAAAAAAACTGATACAAATTTTCTTGTGGATGCAGGACAATTGATTCACCCCTTGACAAGTAAAGATATTTCTGTTATGTCTACCAAATCCCTAAATCAGGTAACTCATAGTGGAGCTTTCAAAATTCAATTATTCAAATCATTCAAAGCTGTCGAACATTTACATGCAACATGTTTAGGTGATATGGTGTTTACTTTGCCCTATGGAACGGAAGCTTTGTCTTTAAGTGGCAAAAAAAAATTAGCTTACATACCCCTTTGGTGAAAGGGATAGAAAAACTTTCATATCAGGGACAGATAGCTTCAAAGATTGGAATTATGTCTGCATCGTATGTGCAACAAGCTTTAGGTACTCTATGAAAATCATTATCTCAGGACAATTGATTCACCACTTGAGAAGTGAGGAATTTTCTTGCTATGTCTACCAAATCCTTTAATCAGGTTACTCATAGTAAAGCTTTCAATATTAATCAAAGCTGTAATGGCAGACACTCGTTTAGAACCAATAAAAGAATAAAGTACTCTACTTACTTATTTACCATTATCTGGTGCGGATATGTTCGGTCAAAACCTTGAACAGACCTCGAAACAGAGCAAAACAATGAAAGATTGATACTTGAATTGTCTGTACTGCCCAGAAGAAACAAACTAACAAAAGATTTTTTCAGTCGTTAATCACAGTTCTAATAATACCTGAACTAAGAGAAATGAGAACCAGCTAGAGAACCGCTGAGTGGTTTTGAAATTACAAAAACAAATGGTGGTTACAAGAGCCTTATATTTACAAGGTCCGAATAAAACAAGACAAAATAACAAACTCATTTTCTCATACAAATCAAATGAGATTGCTCAAAGGTAAGCAACAGTCAGTTTTCAACAGAACAGACCAAGATAACAAACGATCAATGGGTTATAAACTTGATCAAGGAAGATTATAGTCTAGAATTTTAATCCAGACCTCATAAAACAGGGATATGAAAAAATATGCTCCTACAAAACTTTGGAATTTAAAACACACAAGTAAAAGAAATAATTCAAAAAGGCACTATAGAGGTTGTACCAAATGAAAGTATAATGAACGGTTATAACAGCACGCATATTCGTGTATCCAAAAAAACGGGGCAGTGATAAACATAAAACCCCTAAACAGGTATCTCCGCAAACAAAATTTCGATAAGGAAACACTCAAAACGGTGATTAGTTTAATAAAACAAGGAGATTGTGCAATTTCCCTTGATCTTAAAGATGTGGAGGTGCATATCTCAATTAAAAATCAGCACCGGAGTGTTTACAAAGTTGGTGTCTTTAGTAACATAATACCTCAGATTAATGAGCATTTGAATATTTGCATACTTTATAGACGATTGGTTTATTGTGCTAGTTTTAGATCGAGGGACAGTGAATAATCTTCTCATCAAACTAGAAAAAGAAGATGTGGTATGATTGCCAATGAGACAACTATCCACAAAAGACCAAAATGACACAAACATTAACAACTATAGGTCACCGTTCAACAATGAGCAAAACACAAACCGCATAGTCAGCTATAAAAGGCCCCGATAAGACAATGTAAAACAGTTCAAACGAGAAAACTAACGGCCTTATTTATGAAAAAAAAATAACGAAAAACACATATGTTACACATAAACAAACGACAACCACTGAATTACAGGCGCCTGACTTGGGACAGGCACATACATAAAAAGTGTAGGTTTGTCTTTTTATTTTTAGCCATGGCGTTGTCAGTTTTATTTCTTGATTAAGATATAGTAATGCCAACAGAATAGAGGAATAAAAAAATTAAAAAACAATGCACAAGTTACCGCTTCAGATTTTCTGATTTTTTTCCGAATACCCGTCTTTATATGAGGACAATTAAGTTACATTTGCTAAACGTTTGGACTCCTGTAACTCAGTCAATGAATGCAGTTATTCCCTTTACAATAGACTTAAAACATTTAGATTAAGAATAGGATTATGTACAACATAACAAAGGGCAGCTGTAGTCAATACTTAGGAAAGCCAGAAAAAACATAATAACAGACACTTCGTCACTCGTGTTTTTTCTGGGGAGAGGGTCATCTGGAATCCAAAATTGCTCAAGAGACTTGAACAAATGATGAACAACAATCACTCAGCAACTGCCTAGAAATACAGGCAGTTATACCAATTTGACAAAAGGAATGGTCTCTGAACTCAGTGAGCACATTCAATAATTTCATTATACATCTGAATTCATCGATGTTTGAATTAACTAGCATTTGCTACAGCCCGATTCCATACGTATATGCATATAACCGAAATGACCGAGTGGTCTATGCGGTGGGACAAACTGCAGGTGGTATTGCCCCGATGTTTAATCATTGGTTCAAAAAACATTCAGACCTTGTTTTGCTAAATTTCATACTGACTCATTAATGTATATATACCTGAACCCAACAACCCTTGTACTATAGTACCCTGTTGAGCTTTCTCCCAAAGACAGTACTATATTGATCCACTCTTGATTTAAATAGTCAGTAGGTGAGGTTAATTCCTTTTGTTGTCGAAGCTCAGGTTCTGTTGCTAAATTATACTTAACAATTTCAGTTGGTGGCATGGATGGTGAATAGTCTATTGATCCCATAAACCAAATTGACTTTGTCACTACAAAATAAAGATGCAAATTTCGAAGATTGATATCTTGCATATGCCTATTCTTTGTCGTTAAGGAATCAGACTATTTCTGATATTTACACTATTCTGGCAAACATACAAAATTAATACTAATAGAAAAAAAATAAATGGTCTATATTTGAGTAAAATCAACTTTAATAATTGCCACTTTTTTAAGAGGTAATAAATGTCAGACATAATTGTGTAAAGGGGCAGAATACAAATTCGTGCTCATTGGATTTTTTTTGCGAAGAATGCATTGATCACATGTCTAAGAATATATATCAAACATCAACAAACTTGTCCTTTGTATATTCAGACACTAAAACTATCACACTTATCCCAAGTTGCTGTTTCACTGATAGGTATACATGTATATCTATTTCTAGTATCTTAACTCTTATATATTTCAAGGAATATGATTGGTTAAAAGCAACCGCATGGAGACCGTATATATTCCATGTAAGGTTAGTAGGTGGGGCTTATTTCAATACACGATTAGCAGTGGTGTAACGTCCCTTTATAAAAACAACACAGTGTTGATGAATCATCTAAAAGGTTTCAATAGACGATTTAGTTGAGGATGAACGATTGAAATAAATTCCTAAGACACATTTAAAACTAACAATTTATTATAGTTGGCATTAGTTTCTGTCTAAACAAATTAAAGTAGGTTATTGATACTAACGGTATTGAGGACTTGATCACTTTTATACATGATACCTAATTTTTAGATCATCGGAAAGATAAATTAGTTACAGCTTCGTTCTCATCCCAAAATCTATATCAACCTTATGATGAACCTAATTCAAAGTCCTGTCATATCTTATTCAGTGTTGTAAATAAATTCGTGGAATGGAAAATTTCTGTGTAGTAATGCCAGTGGTACCCAGATATAAATGAAACATAAAAGATCACGAATGTAATAAACCTTTAATTTATATATATTCATGACTAATTTTGCCATTGTAAATCAGCTAAAATATTATATCTTTTGCTCCGTGCCTAAACCAAGAGCCTAGCAATGTGTGTACTAAAAAGAAGCATAGTAAAGGTTCCTGGCTTGACACCACATTAATCAAATTGGATCGAAAGATCCAAATAAATGTGGGAGACAATCATGTCATGAGGCTATCGTGTCCATGGGGCTATGAAGAAGGCTATAAAAAGGCGATAAGGACACCTATCAGTGTTGATGTTGAATTGATGTTGGAATGAGTTTGTATAAATTTAATAATTCATTCCCAGAATTTCTTTTTGGATGAGTGAAATCTTTAAAACAACTTTTAAACAGTCAGTGGTCTGTTGTAAACTGTGCTGATAATAAATCCCTTGTCATGGCAATATTTATGGTGCAATGTAGGGGTTGGTGGATGTCAAGTTTTAACTAATACACTAGTAGTATGTTGTTATTTATTTATTATTGTCATTTTGTTTACATTTTATTTTCTTTGGTTACATCTTCTGACATCAGACTCGGACTTCTCTTGAACTGAATTTTAATGTGCGTATTGTTATGCGTTTACTTTTCTACATTGGCTACAGGTATAGAGGGAGGGTTGAGATCTCATCAACATGTTTAACCCCGCAGCATGTTTGCGCCTGTCCCAAGGCAGGAGCCTCTGACCTTTGTTAGTCTTGTATTATTTTGAATTTTGGTTTCTTGTGTACAATTTGGAATTTATTATGGCGTTCATTATCACTGAACTAGTATATATATTTGTTTAGGGGCCAACTGAAGGACGCCTCCGGGTGTGGGAATTTCTCGCTGCATTGACGACCTGTTGGATTTGGAAAAAAATAAGGAATTTACCGCAACACTAAGTCTGCGGTAAACAATAATGCGTTTTTAATTCAAAATATACGTTAACTAACGTTAACCCAAATAATGAACTGGAGGTTACATATTTTAAAATGGCTGCTTAATTTGATGCCCTGTGGCAGTTACCATTATAAATTAAGGAATGTATCTCCCTCATGCAAAGCTCTTATTCCTTTCACGAATTTGGCTATACTTTTTGGACCTTTTGGATTATAGCTCTTCATCTTTTATATATGCTTTGGATTTCAAATATTTTGGCCACGAGCATCACTGAAGAGACATGTATTGTCGAAATGCGCATCTGGTGCAACAAAATTGGTACCGTTGATTTTATTACCAGGTGAAACAAGTTTTGTGTCAAATGCCGTATCATCTTAATTAAAATGCAAAAAGATCGAACACAATGGCAACTATGGTTTATCATCGGTATAAGGAAATCATTCGTAAATATAATTCAACATGCAGACATCTTAAACATTCAGGTATTTCACAACCAATCTTTTATGATAATATTCTTTACAAAGCACAAACATGTCAGTATTCACCTCAAAGCTAATAAAACCTTTAAACAGACGATAGATCATACAGAAGATTGCATATTTTGAATTTAATATTGATTCACTTATTGGGTCTTTGCATCGGAATTAAACACATTTATTTTAAAACCAGTTGTTGACATGACACGGGTTATGTTCTTCTCATATATCTCATGATGATATTGTGACAAATCTGGATTGTTAATTGTTATTATTTAACGTTTGATTTATTGAATATTACATATATTTATTTGAATATTGCCGGGTGGTCAACTTCTCAGGAGTGCACAAAAACGGATAAATGCATTGACTTTCATACTCATGATTTAAACTATTTGTACTTTGCAAACGATGAGGGCCAGTTTTATATGTATATCTTGATAATGTTTACCTATGAAATACTTTGATTATCCCGTCATACGGTGATTTATCTTGACAAATATCGTCGTGAGATTCAACTTGTTTACATCTGCCATGACACCGTTTTGTACTTTCACTTTGCGATCTCATATTATTATTTGTTTAAGTTAACACTTTATCAATGCAGATAAATTGCGTATTTATTATGTTTTTGCCTCCCATTTCATTAACATTGTTTTTATTTATGATAGAACAGGGATTTCATTGATTATATCTAATGCGTAAGGTTATGTAAATTACACCCAAGTTCATAAGCGGTATCGATAAAGGAATTTACTGTCCGTTTAAAAAAAGTAGTACGTAGAAACATGGGCGTCAAGGTTACCTATTCCCTATTCCCTATTCGTTACCTATTCCCTATTCGTTACCTATTCGTTACCTATTCCCTATTCCCTATTCGTTGCCTATTCGTTACCTATTCCCTATTCCCTATTCGTTACCTATTCGTTACTTATTTGATTTGTAATATCCTTCCCCCTTTTTAATTATGGCATGGAATAGTTTAATATGGCTGCCGTTACCATGGAAACGGCACAATTGTGAAAAAAAATCAGTTTTTGGTTTTTGGTGAACTGTTTGGATATGCTTCAACTCAGAATCATCATATTTTAAAACAATGTAGGTGCCCACTATGTACAGGTGTTGGATGATTTTGGCGATCATTGGAACTACTATGTTGCTATGGAAACTACACCAAAATTTTTAAAATTCTTCAAATGCTCAAAACTTCATGAAACTTCACAGTAATGATGAGCAACATTGGTAGATGTGGCATTTAGAGATGGAATTTCCAAAATTAGGCTTGTTACCATGGAAACAATGCAAAAAGGTCAAAAATTTCAAAAATAAGAATTTTCAGCAAACTGGATAAAACTTTACAGGAATGGTAACTGGCATAGGCAGAGTTGGATTTTGAAGTTGGAATTTTTAAAATGGCCGCCGTAACCATGGAAACAGGAAAAATATCAAAAAATTAAAAATTTTCGATTGTGTCCGTGTCTCTGGTGGTAAAAATGTGTTCTTAGAAATGAAAATACCCTATTAGAGCGCATGTACCCGTTCCAGCGCTCGGTTAATACCCTGTTACCCATTCGTTACCTATTCGTTACGTATTCACTTAAATAAAACGTTTGTTGTAAGTTGCACCTTTTAGAAAGGATTTCAATTTCGTCCGTGTCTCTGGTGGTAAAAATGTGTTCTTAGAGATGAAAATACCCTATTAGCACGCATGTACCCGTTCCAGCGCTCGGTTAATACCCTGTTACCTATTCGTTACCTATTCGTTACCTATTCACTTATGATACGTTTGTTGTACGTTGCACCTTTTAGAAAAGGATTTTCAATTAAATTCATATCTCTAGTGGTAATAATGTGTTCTTATAGATGAAATACCCCTATTATGGCGTATGTACCCATTCCAGCGCTCAGTAAATACCCTGTTACCTATTCGTTACCTATTCGTTACCTATTTACTTATAATACGTTTGTTGTACGTTGCACCTTTTAGAAAAGGTTTTTCAATTGTGTCCGTGTCTCTGGTGGTAAAAATGCGTTCTTAGAGATGAAATTCCTTATTGGCACGCATGTACCCGTCCCAGCGCTCGGTTAATACCCTGTTACCTATTCGTTACCTATTCGTTACTTATTCACTTATAGTACGTTTGTTGTACGTTGCACCTTTTAGAAAAGGATTTTTTAATTGTGTCCGTGTCTCTTGTGGTAAGTATGTGTTCTTAGAGATGAAATGACCATATAAGCGCGCATGTACCCGTTCCAGCGCTTGGTAAATAACCTGTTACCTATTCGTTACCTATTCGTTACTTATTCACTTTTTATATGTTTGTTGTACGTTGCACCTTTTAGAAAAGGATTTTCAATTGTACCAGTAAGTCTGGTGGTAACAATGTGTTCTTAGAGATGAAATGACCCTATTAGCGCGCATGTAACCGTTCAAGCGCACGGTAAATAACCTGTCACCTATTCGTTACCTATTCACTTATAATACGTTTGTTGTACGTTGCACCTTTAAGAAAAGGATTTTTAATTAAGTTCATATCTCTGGTGGTAATAATGTGTTCTTATAGATGAAATATCCCTATGAGGGCTTATGTACACGTTCTAGCGCTCGGATAATACCCTGTTACTTATTCGTTCCTTATTCGGTTTTAATGCGCAGGGGTATACGCTGCACCTTTAAATAAATCATTTTTAACTGTGTTCATGTCTCTGGTGGTAACAATGTGTTCTTAGAGATGAAATGACCCTATTAGCGCGCATGTACCCGTTCCTCGCTCGGTTAATACCCTGTTACCTATTCGTTACATATTCACTTATAATACGTTTGTTGTACGTTGCACCTTTAAGAAAAGGATTTTTAACTAAGTTCATATCTCTGGTGGTAATAATGTGTTCTTTAAGATGAAATACCCCTATTAGCGCGTATGTACTTGTTCCGGCGCTCGAATAATATCCTGCTACTTATTCATTCCCTATTCGCTTTTAATGCGCAGGTTACATGCTGCACTTGACATAAATCGTTTTTCAATTGTTCCCATGTCTCTGGTGGTAACCATGTGTTCTTAGAGATGAAATGACCCTATTAGCGCGCATGTAACCGTTCAAGCGCACGGTAAATAACCTGTCACCTATTCGTTACATATTCACTTATAATACGTTTGTTGTACGTTGCACCTTTAAGAAAAGGATTTTTAATTAAGTTCATATCTCTGGTGGTATAATAATGTGTTCTTATAGATGAAATATCCCTATGAGGGCTTATGTACACGTTCTAGCGCTCGGATAATACCCTGTTACTTAGTCGTTTTATAAGCGGATAAGTAACGAATAGGCAACAAGGTATTATCCGAGCGCTGGAACAGTTAGATGCGCTCTAATAGGGTCATTTCATCTCTTTACCACCAGAGACATGGGCACAATCGAAAATCCTTTTTAAAAGGTGCAACGTACAACAAACGTTTTATAAGTGAATAGGTAACAAATAGGTAACGAATAGGTAACAGGATATTAACCGAGCGCTGAAACGGATACATGCGCGCTAATATGGTCATTTCATCTCTGAGAACACATTGTTACCACCAGAGAAACATGAACACAATTAAAAAACGATTTATTTCAAGGTGCAACGTATATCCCGCGCATTAAAATCGAATAAGTAACGAATAGGTAACAGGTTATTTACCGAGCGCTGGAACGGGTGCATGCTCGCTATTAGGGTCATTTCATCTCTAAGAACACATTGTTACCACCAGAGTCATGGACACAATTGAAAATCCTTTTCTAAAAGGTACAACGCACAACAAACGTATTATAAGTGAATAGGTAACGAATAGGTAACAGGGTATTAACCGAGCGCTGGAACGGGTACATGCACGCTAATAGGGGTATTTCATCTGTAAGAACACATTGTTACCACCAGAGACATGAACACATTTGAAATTCCTTTTTTAACAGGTGCAACGAATAAAAAAATGTATTAAAAGCGAATAGGTAACGAAAAGGTAACGAAAAGGTAACAGGATATTAACCGAGCGCTCGAACAGGTACATGCGCGCTAATAGGGTCATATCATCTCTAAGAACACATTGTTACCACCAGAGACGTGGACACAATTGAAAATCCTTTTCTAAAAGGTGCAATGTACAATAAACGCAAAATAAGTGAATAGGTAACGAATAGGTAACAGGGTATTAACCGAGCGCTGGAACAGGTACATGCGCGCAAATAGGGTCATTTCATCTCTAGGAACACATTCTTACCACCAGAGACTTGAACACAATTAAAAAACGATTTATTCCAAGGTGCACCGTATACCCCGCGCATTAAAAGCGAATAAGTAACGAATAGGTAACAGGTTATTTACCGAGCGCTGGAACGGGTACATGCGTGCTAATAGGGTATTTTCATCTCTAAGAACACATTTTTACCACCAGAGATATGAGTTTTATTCAAAATCCTTTTCTAAAAGGTGCAACGTGCGACAAACGTACTATAAGTGAATAGTTAACGAATAGGTAACGAATAGGTAACAGGGTATTAACCGAGTGCTGGAAAGGGTACATGCGCGCTAATAGGGTCATTTCATCTCTAAGAACACATAATTACCACCAGAGACAAGGACACAATTGAAAATCCTTTTCTAAAAGGTGCAACGTACAACAAACGTACTATAAGTGAATAGTTAACGAATAGGTAACGAATAGGTAACAGGGTATTTACCGAGCGCTGGAATGGGTACATGCGCGCTAATAGGATCATTTCATCTATAAGAACACATTATTACCACCAGAGATATGAATTTAATTTTAAAACCTTTTCTTAAAGGTGCAACGTACAACAAACGTACTATAATTGAATAGGTAACGAATAGGTAACGAATAGGTAACAGGGTATTTACCGATAATAGGTAACGAATAGGTAACAGGGTATTAACCGAGCGCTTGAATGGGAACATGAGCTCTAATAGGGGTATAACATCTATAAGAAGACGTCATTACCACCAGAGATATGAATTTAATTTAAAATCCTTTTCTCAAAGGTGCAACGTACAACAAACGTACTATAAGTGAATAGGTAACGAATAGGTAACGAATAGGTAACGAATAGGTAACAGGGTATTAACCGAACGCTGGAACGGGAACATGCGCGCTAATAGGGGTATTTCATTTATAAGAACACATTATTACCACCAGAGATATGAATTTAATTTTAAAACCTTTTCTTAAAGGTGCAACGTACAACAAACGTACTATAATTGAATAGGTAACGAATAGGTAACGAATAGGTAACAGGGTATTTACCGATAATAGGTAACGAATATTAACCGAGCGCTGGAACGGGTACATGCGTGCTAATAGGGTATTTTCATCTCTAAGAACACATTTTTACCACCAGAGACACGGACGAAATTGAAAATTCCTTTCTAAAAGTTGCAACGTACAACAAACGTTTTATTTAAGTGAAAACGTAACGAATAGGTAACGAATAGGTAACAGGGTATTAACCGAGCGCTCGAACGGGTACATGCACGCTAATAAGGTATTTTCATCTCTAAGAACACATTTTTACCACCAGAGACACGGACACAATTGAAAATTATTTTGTTTTGATATTTTCCTGTTTCCATGGTTACGGCGGCCATTTTAAAAATTCCAACTTCAAAATCCAACTCTGCCTATGCCAGTTACCATTCCTGTAAAGTTTCATCCAGTTTGCTGAAAATTCTTTTTTTTTAATTTTTTGACCTTTTGCATTGTTTCCATGGTAACAAGACCTATTTTGGAAATTCCAACTCTAAATGCCACATCTACCAATGTTGCTCATCATTACTGTGAAGTTTCATGAAGTTTTGAGCATTTGGAGAATTTTGAAAATTTTGGTGTAGTTTCCATAGCAACATAGTAGTTCCAATGATCGTCAAATATCCAACACCTGTACATAGTGGGCACCTACATTGTTTTATAATATGATGATTCTGAGTTGAAGCATATCCAAACAGTTCACCAAAAACCAAAAACTGATTTTTTTCACAATTGTGCCGTTTCCATGGTAACGGCAGCCATATTAAACTATTCCATGCCATGATTAAAAAGGGGGAAGGATATTAAAAATCAAATAAGTAACGAATAGGTAACGAATAGGTAACGAATAGGGAATAGGGAATAGGTAACGAATAGGCAACGAATAGGGAATAGGGAATAGGGAACGAATAGGCAACGAATAGGGAATAGGGAATAGGTTACGAATAGGGAATAGGGAATAGGCAACGAATAGGGAATAGGGAATAGGTAACGAATAGGTAACGAATAGGGAATAGGGAATAGGTAACGAATAGGCAACGAATAGGGAATAGGTAAGGAATAGGGAATAGGGAATAGGTAACTAACTTGACGCCCATCATTTGTAGAAATGTCCTTTTAGTTTTATACGCTTTTAAACATAATTCGGACAAAAAGAACAAAGTTAGGACAACTTAATAATGTTTCTTTACTTAAGAATAATGAAATATGATTGTCTTCCTAAACGTTACTAGCCAAAAGACGTAAGAAACGTTGATTTTGATTGGACGATTAGTTGTTTACTCTAACGTCATAGTAAGTGTAAAAAGACATAAATAGGAGCCTGTAGACAAACATGACGTTCTGAATCAAGCCTTTGAGCTGTCAACTACCTTGTATATTGACCACCCGATTTATTGTTTATATGTTAAATGATGACTGTGTATTTGATGTTTATATTATATTGAAAGAAGAAGTCAAAATACGACTGAAATAAACACTATTGTTATGTATTACAAATCTGTTTCTCTGCAATGTGGTTGATTCCACTCCTCCAGAATAATGGCAATAAACGGCCTTATCCCAACCCTAGGTTTGTTACAATATAATACTAAACCCCTAACAGAAGGGATTGTGCCTGATATTCATATAATGAAAACATAATCTTTCAATGAGTTTAATTGAGGTCTGGAGCTGGCATGTCAGTAACTGCTAGTGGTCTGTTGTTATTTATGTATTTTTGTCATTTTCTTTATTTTCTTTTGTTTCATATTCTGACATCGGTCTCGGACTTCTCTTCAACTGAGTTTTACTGTGCGTATTGTTATGATTTTTTTTCTACATTGGCTAGAGGTATAGGGGGAGGTTTAAGAACTAAACATAACATGTTTTATCCCGCCGCAATTTTGCGCCTGTCCCAAGTCAGGAGCCTCTGGCTTTTGTTTGTCTTGAGTCGGAGTTTAGTAGTATGACGTCCATTATCACTGAGCTAGTATACATATTTCTTTAGGAGTCAGCTGAATGACGCCTCCGGGTGTGGGAGTTTCTCGCTGCATTGGTGAACTTCGGCTGTTGTCTGCTCTATGGAAGGTTTATTGTTTTTTAACACATTCCCCATTTCCATTCTCAATTTTATGGTGAATACATCACATGGTCATATAATATGGTGTCTTCGTACGGCGGAAGTATAACAGAGATGACCAACTTGATAAACTCCAAGTACCCCATTTGAAGATACAAAGATGTAGTTTCGAATAAAATCATCATAGATATCAAGTTGTGTACGCCAGACGCGCGTTTTGTCTACTCATCAGTGAGTAATGCTCGAATAAAAAAAACTTTAAAAGGCCAAATACTGTTAGAAGTTGAATTTCGGCTGTACCAAAACACTCATTACAAACGGAATATCGCATTCTAAATATAAAGCAGATACGAACTGTTTAATCCGCTCGATCATTTTAGTAAACTTTTTCCTAAAGGTTACCAATTTGATATTAAAAAGAACATGTGGTATGAGTGCCAATGAGAAAACTCTCCATCCAAGTTAGAATGTAAAAAACGTTAACAATTATAAGTGAAAGAACGGCCTCAAGACTATATGACCTTTTAATATTGTTTTTTTTTATTATGTTATCAATAAATAAAAAAAGATATATCATTTATATTGTAAAGATGGACAATAAAACCAATGACAAATATACTGTAGGAAAAAATAATAAAAATAAAATAATAATAATTAAAATTTTGACTGCAGAGCATAGAAAATATTCACATCACTTGGGGAGATGGACATTTGGGCACTGTCTGAAATAAAACTGAAACTAAAGTGCAAACACAAATTGTTGGCATTTTCCTCACGGTAATATTTTAATGTAGCATTTTTTGTCTTAGTGTGCAAAAAGAGAATAAGAGCAAAAATTGGGGAAAAAAATGGATATAAGAAACCTATTTTGGTTTTGGATTTAACATACCTGGTTCCTGATACAAAAATTCTGCCGACCATTTTTGTTTGTTATGCAATCCTGTGACTTCACATAGATGAATTCCATTTCGAACCACGGATTGGTAAAAAGAGGAGAGGTCGCCTAAATATTGTAATCCTGTATCGTCCAGCGCAATTATGCGATCTCTAGAAATGGGTATATAATTAATGGAAATATATATATTCTCTCCTGGTAATAATGGTCTTGAAAGATTACATAACGTGTGCATGATTCTGTCAGAACTCCAGGGTATCACACTTATACCTATGAACATCTGCTTGTCTAAAATTGTAAAAATAAAACGAACTTTTAAAAAAAATCATAATACACATATATAATCATAAAATATGATTTCAACTAAAAAAAACAACCTTTTCTTAGAGTCAAACAACAAATAAGTCTTGGGGTGATGCCATGTTCACATACACGAATTTTTCTATTGAGTCCGAATGTTTTACCTTAAAATTGAACTCTATTTCTTGTAATTCTATTTGGGTTTGACAAAAGTCATATTTACCTGTTTCAACATTTCCTTTCATTTCACACATGTACGGCAATTTCGTATTGCAGTCTTCAGTTGAGCTAAATGTGCCTCCGTCAGTATAAGCGATTTTATCACAAGTGTTTGAGTCTGCCAACGGATCTTTATACCAAAAGTTCATCCCTGTAATATATGTTATAGTATAGATATAGCTATTCATCGAAATGTTTTAATTACTGATGGCATTAAAATTCGAGAACGAACGCTGTAGTACATTTGAAAAACTAAGTACTCTATACCTTTAAACTGAAAACACTTCACCACTTAAAATTATATCTTGAGTTTATCACCCAATAACCAAGGAATAGAAGTTTTAAGATTTAACTTTGACTTTCCAATCAGTAACATAAACTATTAACTGTGTTGTGTCATGTGAACTAGTGTTTGTCTGTTTGTCTTTTTTCATTTTTAGCCATGGCGTTGTCAGATTATAAAAAAAAGTAAAATCACAAAAATACTGAACTCAGAGGAAAATCAATTAGAAAAGTCCATAATCACATGGCAAAATCAAATAACAAAACGCATCAAAAACGAATGGACAAGAACTGTCATATTTTTTATTAATGAGTTTGACTGTCCCTCTGCTATCTTTCGTCCGTCTTTTAAGCCTCATTTTCGAAAAATATTCATGAAAATGAAACCAGTAAGAGGTTTTGTTTTATTAAATTTTAATGAAATATATAAGGTCAGAAGGATGCACATTTTTTTATATGAATTTTTATAAAGTACAGTTTACGGTTCAAAGGGGTAGACATAAATTGTTAATCTATTATGTCTGCAGTATTTTACTGTTTAAATTCTAGAATTCTGCCTTGTGCTATTGGTATATCTCATTAAAAAAAATTAGCCCATATCTTCTTGTAATCTTTTTGTTTGTCAAAAGAAATCTCTAATTAAATAATTTGACGTTTGCGTATAAGAACGTGTGAATGAAGTCTGTGATGCTATTTGTACATGAACATAATTATGAAGCCATATTCTTTTTATCAAAATAATGTAATTTCAGAGACACTCACATGTAATTCTCTTGCTGGTTTTGACAATTTTCTTAGTTTGACACAGTGAAGATGGGCGTCATTGCGTTGTAGCAATGTAAATCTATAATACTAAAATAACGAGGTCCAATTTGTCAGCCGTCATGGGGTAAAAACGACAAATCAAAGAATTCAACTGTATATATAGCTAATATAGGACAATGGTGTTGATTAAAAATTACACCACTCCAGACCCTTTTGTTTCCCAATAAATAATATTGCCAATAATTAACAAGTTCCGGGTCGAATCCGATACCGATACCAATAGTATATTCACGTGTTACCTATACCTTATATATGTACGTTCCGTATCTGACAGGCGCACCACCAAATGGTGTATTTAGAATTTGCTATATATTTATATATATACACGGGTCATAATCACAGGGATGACATTACTAAATTCTATCATTGTCACATTGTTTCCTATTGTAGAACGTATGACTTTATAAGATGACATTACGAATACTAAAAATCTAGACTTTAGTTATTAGTATTGGTTGTTTGTCTGTGAGAGAGCTTTCACAGGTTTAAGCATCTGTCCTAAGTCAATAATCTGATGTACAGTAGTTGTCGTTTGTTTATGTAATTTATACGTGTTTCTCGTTTCTCGTTTTTTTTAATATAGATTAGACCGTTGGTTTTTCCGTTTGAATGGTTTTAAATGGACCCGGCCACGTCTACTTGTATTTTTTGTCTATCTGATGAGTTGAGCCTTTTTCAACTGATTTTTATAGTTCGTTCTTATGTTGTACTGTTATACCACTGTCCCAGGTTAGGGGAGGGTTGGGATCCCGCTAACATGTTTAACCCCGCCACATTATTTATGTATTTGCCTGTCCCAAGTCAGGAGCCTGTAATTTATTGGTTGTCGTTTGTTTAAGTGTTACATATTTGTTTTTCGTTCATTTTTTTACATAAATGAGGCCGTTAGTTTTCTCGTTTGAATTGTTTTACATTGTCTTATCGGGGCCTTTTATAGTTGACTATGCGGTATGTGTTTTGCTCATTGTTGAAGGCCGTACGGTGACCTATAGTTGTTAATGTTTGTGTCATTTTTGTCTTTTGTGGAAAGTTGACTCATTGGCATTCACACCACATCTTCCTATATCTATTAAAATAAGGCGTATAGGTACAGTTTTCAATTTTTTAACCGGTATGACGCAAAACAGAGAAACAAAGAATTCAACTTTATTTTTAACTAATATTGGACAATGTTGTAGATAAAGAATTACTCCATTCCATGTCCTATTGTTTTTTAAAATAATTAATATTACCAATAATTGATAAGTTACAGGTCGACGGTTTCAAACAGAAAGATTTTGAAAGAACAGAAAACTGTGCATCTTATAATATGCATGACTTTATCAGATGCAGTGATCAGAAGACAATATCAATACTAAATATTCTGGCTGAAATAAGACTTACACATAGTTATATACTTTAATTCAGTCATGGACCAGCGTATTCACGGGTGTGTTCTAGTGAATTACTAAAATTGTGTTTTTTCACCATTTCATACGTTGTTTCAGTAATATTTTTTTGTCTCGAACACCTTCACCAAAAGACGGAGATTTTTTTTTCAACGCACATTACGTAGGTATTTGTCAAGGTCAAAGTATGAATACACAGTGAAAAGGACATTGAAAAATCATGATTATTACATTTGAAACCGGTCTTATAACTTTCATTTTTTTACTTGCAACAAATCTGACAAAAGAAGAATCGACATAAACAAAAGAAATTATGACGAAAACTAATTAAATTGCTGTGCACTACAAAATCTGGAGCACATGTAATTAGTGGCAAAATCTGGGTAGGTTCACTTGAATGAATTTAGCTCTATCATCTCTTTAAATATACAGAAAATTTTAACGTAATCTTAATCAACACATCATGGGCTACAAAAGGGTGTCTCAAATTGTCTCTATGGTATTCCATTCTCTCATAAATTTATAATTAGTGTAAACATCCTAACCACATAAAAGAAGATAATGTTTAATTAGGTGTAAAATTTGTTCTAAACATTCTATCTGAAATCTGAGACACCCTTTATGTAGATAATGGCCATAGGAACAACATATAATAAAATAAACTCTCTAGGGATACCTATGCAGAAGCTAATTTCATTTGAAAGTGGAAATTTTGTGAAAAATATTTCAGACACAGTTAACATGATTATATATATTTAAATTAAAAAAACGTTTGATTATTTGAATTGTCTTGACAAACTTACAGTTATAAGTCAATAAATAAGCTTATAAAGTCAAACAAGAAGATGTTTTAAAACAAAGCTGAACTTAATAACATTGGAAATCATTGTAACTCAAATTGTACAATAATTTAATAATGTATATGGTTTTTCACACCAAATGTTATGTCAAAATTAATGGTGCTCTAACTAATAATTTGTTATATAAACATTCATGCATGAAAGTCAACGTATACAGTAGCGTTCATATTTGTTGATTTACACCAAACTGAAACAGCATCTTCCAGAGTAAATTCGGAATCATTATAGCTCTTATGGTCTTGATTATATTTTTGACAATTTACAAACTATATGGTCTGCAAATGGTCAGAAACAATATCACAAGAACCATACGTGCTGAGGATCCGCACCTCGTCCATGGATCGCAGTTTTCATTTTTAAGGAAGTTCAAAAAGTGTACATTTACAATCTTCCTTTCATAATAATTTATTGATAGATTTGACTAAGGAAAACATGTATCATGAGTTATTATTTCAGTACTTACAATTAATTTCGGTATTACTAAAAAAGATATTGTAATAGTACTCTTCTGCAGCTACTAGGAAATGGTAATCTGATGAAGTCTTGTTTATTAGAATGCTCTCAGGTACATTCACTAGTGTTGCTCCTCTTGACTCGCAATTCGCCTTTGCCTTGAAGAAGGTTGAAGGTTCGTTCATAAATTTGTAACACGACTCCCAATATAAATTTCCAATGAAGCCATCAGGACAGAATCTTGATACTAAAATAAGCGTCAAATGAATAGATGTTTAACACACAATTTAAACATGTTAAAGACGCACAAAGCCAGTAAATCAAATTCTTTTAAGGAACGTTATAACGTATAATTTATATATACTTATTTATTACATTGTTTTTTTCATATGTCTGATAAGTTGAGGTTACACACTTGTGTATATTTAGTGAATCGATGTTATAGTATATCTTACTAAAAGGCTAAACATTGCCGTAATATATCGAGAGTTATTAACGACCTTGATTGACTATACAGCCCCTTGCACCGTCCGCATTGCCGCAATACTTTTTCAAGTAATGCAATGTAAGCTGAGACATATTTCAGGTAATGTTTATTTAAACTGAAAAAAATCCAGAGCGTCTCTCGTTGGTTGTTCATTTATTTTGGTTGATGTCATGTGAGTCTGAAAATTTGTCAGTGTCAAAATTTATAACTCATTATTATAAGTACATGTATTTGTTTTGAAATAAGAGAAAATTGCATTCCAAAAACTAAATTTACATGCAGTAGTGATGAAGTTTATTTTAAATTTAAATTTTTATGTATTAGGGAGACAAAATATTCTGTTCTTTTTATTTTCAAACACCATCTAGTATGGAGTATAGTCATTTAATTATTTATATAAAATGTAATTATTTCTTAACATATTTGTATATGCTCGTAAACGAGCCTTTTCGTTGGATGCAATGAATTTTCTTATTCTCATTCTTATATATTCTTATTCTTAATAAAATGGAGGAAATGGTTATTCTGGGCAAGAACTCTATTTAGCAAAATCCGTTGGAAAATTCTATTTTTGTGAAGCTAGTTCAATACCAAATTGTATTTATCCTTTTGTTTTATATTAGAGTAACGCGTACAAACATTCTACGAAATGGAAATCTTTTGAATATGGAGTTTTATTTTATATATTCACATATTTGTGATTTGTTTGAATACGATAAATGTATTATTAAATCTATCTCTTGATTATACGTGTATATAATATAGACGCTTTTATGTAGTATCGTCCGCGTGAAGCAAGCCAAGGATCATTCGGAAATTAAAGTGAATTGTAACATTTATGGTTCAGCTTCCTTTGATCTCAGGGCAAGATAAATTTTAGAGGAGTGTATTAAAGGGATATTAGCTGCAAAATATAACCACAATCATAAATGAATGTGAAATAGTGAAATAAAATTCGCTTTTATCAGCCAGTTTGGTCCAATTTAAGCTAAAAAAAAAACATTGTTAATTAATTATTCACTTGCAAGTGATAATAAATCGACCTCATTGAATCCCTATGCATGTGACCGGCAATCTAACCTAAAGTTGGATTACATGTGAATTATGAGTGTTCATTTATTAAAAGGAAAAGATTGTCAACATTGGAAGTGATATAAGGTTAATTGTTTTATTCGATCCACAAAAAAAAAAATCTTATACAGGTAAAAAGATGATATAAATAATATATTTTAAATCTATAATATAAAATCAAACTGATGATTCAATTGCACGATCTCAATATCGATTTAATTCTATGCAAAAGTTTTTATCGGGTTATATGACCGTCAGCAGTCTTTGGAGGTCACATCGATGGTTAATTAGATGGTGTCTAAGACTTAAATACACACGAAATGCTGACACAAATTATCAAGCCCATGTATTGCAGACTGTTTATTTTAGAGTTTTTTATAATTTGGATATACGTACGATATAAATTAACTGTTGGTTTTTTTTTATTTACATCATTGTACCATTCAATTCCGCTGTTGATCATTCCGGCGTCATTGGAAATCAAAGAATCGGAGATGAAAGGGATAACTCATCAAAGAATCAAAATATTTCAAAATATAAAAACGAGTAACTAAACACGGATATATCAAGAATGCGGACAAAATAATCCAATGAGTACCCGAACTACACTGACCCACGCCTTCGTCAACTATAAAGTATAAATGACACTCGATCAAGCACGAGAAAGGTCTGGTAAAAATTTGCATTCGAAGATAAATCATGAAAGTGAGAAAGCTTTGTTTTTTTATATACTGCAACATTCTGTAAATGAAATCCTAACAAGAAAAGAATGCTCCGAGAAATATAATCTAATGCAAGATATGTAATTCATAATGTATGTGTTGCTGGAATATTGCTTCATAGAGGTAGAATGTCTGCGACATTTGTCAGAGGCGGAAAAATAAAACTCATAATAAGCAGTTTTCAGTTTTAAGATCAAGCAGATAGGTTTTTTGAATTCAACATACTTTGACTAACTGTTGGCTTGACTTGGTATCTTTGACAGTACATGAACTTTTGCTCACTACAGGAACTAAAGCGTGCAGTTTTGTTCGAATTGATACTGACACATTCTCCCGAGTTCAAAGTTGGTTGGTCAGCATCCCACTGTATGTCTACTGACTGTGAGTTAGGACTGTGAAATAAATAAAATAGTACCAATATAAAGGATCATAATGTGAATAGAAGGTGAACTAAATGATCGAATTTTTCAATCGTAAATGAGAATATAGATTTTATAAAAGGCTTTCTGAATATCAAATATAATGGGGTCACTGTACGTCTTTTCCTGCTACAACACAAAATAGAACAAAAATCCAAAAGTTTTTTTTAATCGTAATATTTCTGACTTTACCCTCCTTAATACAAATGTTTGAAAAAAATTGAAATCACTTCTGTAAAACTATGCGATAAAACTCAGAAATTCTAAATCTATTGTGTTCTTCTATTTTGAAATCCAAGATGGTGAAAAACACTCATACCACCTTAAACTTACCTAATGTCACTAAAGTACACAAATCGTTGACGACGCCGCCGGAAACCGCTAAGTTTCGGCTCCACTGCTTAGTATAGACAATACAAAAACTCAAAAGCTTATTATAAACTACCAAACATGGAATATTACAAAGTTCAGTGGATATTGCAGGTTATACGGAGCAACTCAGTACAATTACCATAGTAGTAACGGTTAAACTGAATGTGTGAATGCCCTTTTCGGGTAGATATTATCACTGTCGGTTATTTATTTTCATTTTATTATGTTGTGTCACATACCATAAATATGTAGTTTTATGGCAATAAAGATTTGAATTGAATTGAATTAAAGTTATCAAATAACCTTACGTGTTAAAAGGGGACAGTCCAATGGATGTCATAGGTGCTCCACTATGAAATAACTTCATGTTTTTCAGTACCAATGAACTCCAAATCTCTGAAAATATGAATGATTTAAAAGTGTAAAAAATAAGCAATCCAATGAATCAACTAGATAACTTGCAGCTTCTTGCCGGCCTACCCGCGTTCAAATAGTAATTACCTTTAAAACAAGATTTTTAACACCAAAATGTATTTTAAAAATGAAACTTGGTAATAGTATGCGACTTCCAATTATTTGAGTTTATTTAATAAAATGAAGAAATACAAGTTATCGGGTGCATATAACAACATCTTTAAAATATAAATAACAATCTTATGACGAACAGACACTAGAGGTTCTAAAGAGCAAATAAACGCTCACATCTGTCTTTGTGTATCTTAAACATTATTTTTTGTTGATCTTAAAATAAAATTTAGAATGGAAATGGGGAATGTGTCAAAGAGACAACAACCCAACTATAGAACAGACATCAGCAGAAGGTCTCCAACAGGTCCTCAATACAGCGAGAAATTTCCGCACCCGGATGCGTCCTCCACCTGGCCACCTAACAAATAATATATATACCAGTTCAGAAATAATGAACGCCATAATTATACACAAGAAACTTAAATTGAAAATAAAACTGACTTACAAAGGCCAGAGCCTGACTTGGGACAGGCACAAAAGGGCGCCGGGGTTAAACATGTTTATGAGATCTCAACCCTCCCCCTATACCTCTAGCCAATGTAGAAAAGTAAACGCATAACAATACGCACATTAAAATTCAGTTCAAGAGAAGTCCGAGTCGATGTAACAAAAGGACAATAATTTATTGTATTATTGTCCTTTGTTTAAATTTTCTTTTGTTACATCTTCCGACATCAGCCTCGGACTTCTCTTGAACTGAATTTTAATGTGCGTATTGTTATGCGTTTACTTTTCTTATTCATAAATAACAACAGACTACTAGCAGTTAACTAACATCGCAGGATAACAATGCAGCGAGAAATTCCCGCACCCGGAGGCGTCCTCCAGCTGGCCATCAAACAAATAATATATATACCAGTTCAGTAATAATGAACGCCATAATTTTACACAAGAAACTAATCATTGTTATGTTAACTGCTGCATTGTTATAACATGCCAGCTCCAGACCTCAATTAAACAAATTGAAAAATTATGTCTTCATCATATGAATATCAGGCACAATCCCTCCCGTTCGGGGTTTAGTATCATACCATCATAACATATATGAGAAGAACATAACCCGTGTCATGCCAATAACTGGTTTTTCAATAAATGTGTTTAGTTCCGATGCAAAGACCCTATAAGTGAATCCATATTAAAGCCGTAATATGCAATCTTTAATGACCTGACAACAGTATTGTAACTATATCCCTTCTTAATAAGTCTATTAAAAGGTTTTGTTACAGCCCGTAACAGAGTAGTGATCGAATTCGCGTTTCTTTACCGTCAGAATAAGTTACGTTATCGACAAACTTATTGACATAATTTAAATTTCTTCATCGACAAAATATTTCATGTCCAACGTTAGAGTTAGAGAAGGTAAATTATACGACATTTTTTTATGACTACGTGAACTTGTGCCGTTTATTTTTGGAGGTCTTTAGGAAGACAATTTACAATTGTGCAGTGAACAGACTTTTCTCTAACTCTATGGAAATTTATCCCTTTCCGAACCCATTGTATAAAAAAATTTAATCAACGTGTGGTTGCTGGTGATCTCAAAAGATCATTGGATGATTTTGAGGGTCATGACCTTTTTAGCTAACTGAATGAATCAAAATACGATAACAGGTGTTAATGAAATTGACAACTTCGTGCAATGTGAAAGGCACTCGAAGGGGATTTTCGGTTAACAAAAAAAGAAAATGTCTTTTTAATCATTAGAGAAACAGATTCTTACATAGTTACTCGTGGATTATCGGATTTATCCAATCTCGATAGTTAAATTATAAATTTTAAAGTCCTCGCCGAGGCGGCTCGGACTTTAAAATTGATAATTTAACTATCTCGATTGGATAAATCCGATAATCCACTGGTATCAATGTAAGAATCTATATTTATCGAACAAAAAATCAGAAATACGGAATATTATATGTGAATGGTTAGGAAATCCGTTTCCCCTACATGTTTAAAAAGTCAAAGAAAAATGTTTTCCCTGATACAAACGTTTTAAGAACCAGCTTTGTGTAACCTATAGACAAATTCGACTGTATATAAGGAAGTTAATATGTTTACTCTGATTTGAAATTATCTTTTGGAACTTTTTTTTAGTAATTTAGAACCTATGTTGGTTATGGGTAATAGGTGAAATGTTGCATGATCCCTCAAAATGACAGCAAGCGCAGTTTTCCGGACGATTTTCATTTGTACACTGCTAAAAACTGTCAGGTCCTGGCCATGGTATATTTGGAGAATTTTTTTTTTACTGATTTTTACTAAAGTAAAATATTCTCTGTGTGTGCCATTGCAAGAAATAGTATTGCTCGTTATTTTGCCATATCAAAAAAAAAATCTCAACAAATTTTTCCCGTTTAAACAGTACTAGAAAAAAGTTTGGCATTTGAAACGGACGTAGACATATTCTAACAGAAGTCAAATACCAGTCCTCCCTTTTGTGTATACATATGAGAAAACATTTCAAATTTATTGATTGAATTTAAATCCATCACACATACGGTACACATTGTAGTCCGAAAAAATAAAGGACTTCATTCCTATCAAACACCTTTTTTAATTGTTTACCAGTATATTTCTTTTAGTTTTGGGTAAAATTGTAAAGGAAATAGTACTATCAAGACGTCCTTCCAAAAATCTTTTTTTTCTGTTCTGACTTTGAAGAAATGACTACTTTTCGCCCAATCGAAATGGTGCATGGACATATTTAATTTCATATTATTAGAATTACTTTCAATATTATAGGTATTAAACTTGATTATCGGTAAAGAAACACCAATTCGATCACTTCTCTGTTACGGGCTGTAGCTTCTGAGGTGAATACTGACATTTTTGTGCTTTATAAAGAATATTTCCATAAAAGATTGGATGTGAAATACCTGTACGTATAAGAAGTCTGCATGATGAGCTATATTTACGAATGATGTCCTTGTAGCGATGAAAAAATTTAGTCAATGTTTTGACTAGTTTGTGATATCGAAAACCCTGGTGTAATAATTTTTAGTAATACATACGTTTGTTTCGTTAAAATATTAAACGTTTTGAAATTGTATTGCTTAGCATTTCTCGACATTTAAGGACAATCAATCCTATAAAAATTCTGTCAACTATTTTGGAAATTTAAATTCTTTGTAGATTCATTAGGTCTTATATCAAAAATAGCCTTCGTAGTGACAAAGCATTGGTGACTTCCCTTCACTCAGTCGACACTATATGGTTGAGGGTATATTACATCTAATATTTTGAGAATATTTCATTCTCCCCAAAAATCTATGTTACTTCATCCTTTATTTAGCAAATTAAAACAAATGTTGAATAGACGTAGGGGAAAATATCTCTCATTCTATTTAAAGAAATATCTTTTTCCGCCTGAAAATTAAACCATTCCATAACCATTCAAAATAAAACCTGCATTTTCGTGCATGTGTTGGTTTTTATTTCCTCATTTTTGTTCCTTTATATAAGCAGTTTTAGCACAAACCTTTCTCTGTAAATGTAAATGTTCCCTGGGATTGTGGTTCATATAATAAACTTTCATTCCATGCCAAGGGTGTACCAATCACATCTTTACACATTTGTTCTCCTTCCTGCCAAGTGACGACTCTCGGTAGACGTTTTACACATATTCCAAACCGACTATATGATCTGTAGACTTTATCCCACGAACTTGGGCAATATTGAGCTTCAACTGCTACTAACACTGGCAATATGAATAGATTATTAGATAAACGAAACACTAATGCTCTTTCACGATAAGAATACGACTATTTGATTAGGGGAGTCAGATTTTTTTTCTCCAGATTTATCATTTTTTTTTCATATATTGCTGCGCGTGTTAATTTTCATTCCGTGAGTTAATCTATTTTTACTTATATATCATTTTTGTAATGAAAATTGTGTTACATTATCGTACTGTCAAAGTTATTTATTTTCACTTCTTAACAGGCTAAGTTTTTCATTTTCAGGGGTATTGGTTTGTGGATGCGTTATTTCCAAACAATGAAATTATTTTAAACCGCTCAGCTACCTTGAGGAAATACAATTTTCGTCGCACAATTATCAAACATGTATTTTTTAAAACTTTCATTATTTCAAGTTAGGATGTTTTATTCACATCATGAATTAACTGACAAGAATAAGAGTTCCATCATATCTTTTTGTCTATCGTGTAAGCTAAAAGTTAGTAAAACTAAAAGTTAGTAATACACATTTTTATTTAAGGGCCAGCTGAGGTATGGAATTTTGTCGCTGCGTTGAAACCCATTGGTTGCCTTCGACTGTTATTTGCTATTTGGTCGGGTTGTTGTCTGTTTGTCATATTCTCCATGTCAATGCCCAATTTTATTAAATTTATCGAATGTCAAAATTTTTAGTTTAAAAAAAAATGATATTGCGACTTAATGAAAAGTCGAAATTTTGATTTTCATAAAACTCGAAATTTTGACTTGTTAAACTCAAAATTTAGACTTCACTCAATATTTCTACGTTATGAGTTATATCAGCAAGCAGAAAACCATAAACTTAAGAATGGAAATGGATATGTGAATTATTTCAAAGAGAAAACTCGACCAAAGAGAGGATAACAGCCGAAGGCTACCAATGGGTCTTCAACGCGGCGAGATATTATGACAGTGTCGTGGAAACTTAAACATGTAATCAACATGCACTTGTTCTTTTCGACTGAAACTCTTTAATAGTTCATGCTAGTTAATATATATATATCATAAATATTGCCGAACTATGTGAATGATGCTTTATTAATTTGTGTCCATGTCTCCTCTCCTTCTATATAAAATTGTAATTACTATGTTTGAATACCACCGTTGTGGCACCGTTAAAGTCCACAATTACTCTAAAGTCCACAACAATTTTACGCTAAAGTCCACAAAATTTCTACTAAAGTCCACAAAATGACCTCCGCTAAAGTCCACAAAAAAACACCGTTAAAGTCCACAAAAACAAATTCCGCTAAAGTCAAGAAAAAGCACCGTTATAGTCCAAACATTTTTTTTTTATTATCAAAAGATCAAATTTCTGTTATTTACACCTGACATTATAGATTTCGCCAATGTATTGTATTGATTGTCACATGTATTAATCTGTATTATCTCCCTTACTCCATGTGTCATGATTATACATGTAAGATTGATGGGTTATTTCCCTTTACTGTTTACCGCCTCATGATCATTATTAAATGTGCCTTTCTAACGATCACATGTGTTATGTTTTCTCTGCTTACTGGCGATCCCACCGCTGCCACCACGCCAGTAAGCAGAGAAAACATAACACATGTGATCGTTAGAAAGGCACATTTAATAATGATCATGAGGCGGTAAACAGTAAAGGGAAATAACCCATCAATCTTACATGTATAATCATGGAGTAAGGGAGATAATACAGATTAATACATGTGACAATCAATACATTGGCGTTTAAAGTCATAAGAAACGAGTGACTGGTAAAAAATAATGTTCTTCCAATTCTTGAACCAACGCATACAAACATCATAAACTTAGTCTTTTGTACTCGAATTTATCATTTTTTTCGTGTAAATTTCGTATAATCGTCAATTTTTTTTTCAATCGGTCAGTGTTGTTGTGAAAATATGGCAGGTAATTAAAGTTCGTGTTTTGAAGCCGAAGTTTAACGATTGTCACCTGTTTGTCAACAATTGACGAAAAATAAACAAAAAAGCATGGAAATTGAGCACGTGTTTAACATGTAAATACAGATAATAGTTTATTTTAAGGACATCCATGCGTATTGTGGTCACCGGATTTTTACGAGATGGGTCAAACTGAGGTCACCTTGCATACGGAAAATATGTCGGGGGAATTGCTTGCTGGAAGGAAGCAATTCAAATAAAGTAAACTTCTTCTAAATATGATTAAATTAAAGAATTTTCTTCAGAAAAAAGTATATGTACATAAGTTTTATAATGAAAACTATCCATTGAGTTATAAAAAAACATATGCATTATTTTTTTTGGACTTGAGGTTTCTTATGACTTTAATTAAAAGCATGGACTTTTGTTCTTAGAAAGTAAATCTTGTCAGCATAAATTATATTTTTGATGAATGAAAAGATTATAGTATTTGCTTTATCACCATAAATTTGATCTTTGTGTTGCGATTTGCTATCAATCAAACAGACAACATTTCGGAAAAGTTATCTAGCTATTATACTCTTTTATTCTTAATTGAACAATTGTTCATCCACAAGAAACCCCACCATAGCGTTGTCTTTATGCATATGCTGGAGAAATAATTTGAAGCCTATATTTGACATTTAAATTTCCTTTGCAAATATCTATAAAACATAAGTAAGATTTCCATCTAGTGTCTGTTAGGCTCCACAGAAGCCAAAAACGGTGAAAACGAAAAACGAAAATTACGGTCCGTAAATCTCAAAAATAGACTTTGAACTATCATGTTCTTGTTTGAAATCAAAATAATGATAAAGAATACCACACATTCATGCATTTTGTGGTTCTCGGCAGATTTCCATCACTCATTGGTTTGCATGTTTGTTTTGATTTTAAAAAGAAAAATGAATTTGTTTTAGAATGAAAGATAAATTGAATAAATTATACGCGGATGTGGTTCTGTATTGTGTATTATCCATGTTTAGTACAAGTATAAAAAAAAATATTTCAACAATGTTACATGTACATGCATATATGTTCCAGACAATATGAGTATTTGAACCGTACGCGTACGGGACCATATAAGTGTATCTGAACGTATGATCGTACGAGCTCGACCATACGTCATGTACATTTGTCAAATTTATCAAGAGTCAGAAAATGAATTAAAAACTTTAACCAAATACAAAAGTGACGATACATTTTTTAGTATGAAATTGAGTTCAAATGCTCAAATTGCAATTGGCGGTATTGGGAGTACATACATGTATATTTTGGAAGATTAGTTTTTAGAACATTTAGGAACGTTATTTCAAAAAGCGTCAATCCAGTAAAATATAAGGGTCAGAAGTTTTTGTCACCTACAATTCGTTGTTATATATATCATGAAAATCTACGGTTTTTTTTTTCATAACAAATATTTAGGGAATATTTCATGTAAGATTTTTTTAATCAAAATTAGTACCAATAGAAGCAGAACTCTCATAGGTTTATTTGATTATTTGGTAATATATCTATTTTGAAGCGTTAATTATCAATTTCTGATAATATAACACAAAGTTTATATTTTATCAAAAAAATTGATTTGCACCAGGAGAAAAAAAAACCGAAGAAAAGTATGACCAAATAACCCATATATATTTAGACAATTCTGCGCCTTTAAACAAATGGTTTGTGAAAATGTTTATACATATTAATCTTGTGAGTAATTTAACATGTGATTAAAAAACTTTACCAAGATAAACAACTAGTGTATGTATATTTTTTAAGCCCTATTTATGGGCATTGGTTTTCCCGTTTGAATGGGGACCTTTATAGCTTGCTGTTCGGTGTGAGCCAAGGTTCCGTATTGGAGGCCGTACCATGACCTATAATGGTTTACTTTTATAAGTTTTAACTTGGATGGAGAGTTGTCTCATTGGCACTCATACCACTCTTCCTATATTGATCAAATCAGGTTTTATTGTGACATTTTAGTAGAAAACAATTCAACGCATCGATAATCGATACTAATCGATAAAAATATAATTTAAAGCATAGAATATTTTCTGTTTTATTTAGAATTTATCATACTGGCTTCATTTTTCCGTTCTGAAAATCATAACACATTATTTTTCGTTGTTTTCTATAACGAACACTGACATTAATAACGTTAGTAGTTTGTTGTTTAATGATATAATCAAGATTGTTACCTAAATGAATGCCGTTCAAATGTTATATATTAGGAGGCACCTTAAAGTTTGCTTTGTACATTAATTATATCAAAAAGTGATTATATGCAAAGAGTAAGAAAAAAAGTACTTGTAGAATGCAGTAATAATAACTAACGAATTTACAAACTTTTTAGAAATTATTGGCCATCATCATCATAATACAAAGATCAACCTTAATGTAACAAAATCATATACAGATACTGTACTTCTTACATACATGTATCAAACTGATAAAAAATACTACCGAGAGGAAAGGCCCATGCTTTGTATTGCACTATCGGAATAAAAATAACGAATAATATGTTTTTCACAATAAAAAAAAAATGGTGTGGACTTTAACGGTGCTTTTTTGTGGACTTTAGCGGAACTTGCTATTGTGGGCTTAAAGGCGTTTTCTTGTGGAGTTTAGCGGAGGTCATTTTGTGCACTTTAGCGGAAAGTTTGTGGACTTTAGCGGCGTTGTGGACTTTTAGTGGAAATTTGTTGTGGACTTTTAGAGGAATTATGGACGTCAACGGTGCCACATACCATCAAAATTAGGTACTTAGAAAAACTCGAAATTTTCTAAGTATCTATGTTTTAATGTCGAAATTTCGAGTTAAAAAAAGTCAAAATTTTGAGTTAAACAAAAATCGATATTTGAGTTTCGAGTTTAAAAAAGACTTTTAAAAGATGACATTTTAAGAATTCTTTTTCTTGTATTACAAGGTGTAAGGCAGGGAGGAGTATTGTCTGGGTTATTATATTTAATATTTATAAACGAAATGTTGGTTGAACTTGAAAATGTAACCAGAAAACAGGTGTATATCATATAGCCAGTTGCTCTCCTGCTCTCGCTGACGACATTTCGTGTATTGGCAACACCCCGGTAGGTTTACAGCGAATGTTAGACACGTGTACTAACTATGCTAATAGATGGCGATTTTGCTTCAATGCGAAGAAATCTTGTGTAATGCAATTCTCCCTAAATCCACGAGAAGTTCGGTTACAACACGATTTGCATAGTGTCTCCCGTTAGCAGAGGATTATACTCACTTGGGTATTGAACTAAGCTATAATTTAGATCGGCAGAAAGGACCTCTAACGCATGTAGAAGAGACAAAAACTCATTTTTCGCTCTTAACGGTGTAAGTCTCAAGTCAGCAAATCCATGCGTTCTACTTAAACTGTATGAATCTATTGTGTTACCTACTGTAAATGTGGACTAATTTAAAGTCAAACGATACAGCACCGTTGAATTGTTTTCAGCACTTTATAGTCAAGCGTATTTTAGACTTCCAATATGTCGTATATGTGCCAAGTATACTTGGATTGCATCCCATTACTTCAACTATAGAGATAAAGAAGTTATATTTCTTACAAAAACTTTGTAGCCTTGATGGTAAATTCCTTACGAAAAAACTATTTCTTGTGCGCCTGTACTCTTATTTTATTGACACCGAACGTAAACATTATGAGTTCATTCAAGAAATTATGGATATCTTATATAAATATTATCTTCATAATATGTGGTTATCTTTATGCGAGATGGAGTTTTCCCTACAAAACAATCTTGGAAAATTATGGTAAATATTACGGTAGACAAAGTACAAACTGATGAAAGGACTCGTCGAATACAGAGTGACAATAACTTTTCTCGTTTTAGACTTATTCACCTCTCGGTCAAAGTCCCTGATTTCTGGAAATGCGCTAGATCATCAAGAGAAATCATAAACGCATACTTCATAACAAAATTACTAATTGACATCCCTAACAACACGGGAAGCACTTGCGAGCTATGCGACAGACCATTTCTAGATGTGTACGTACATGCGTGTTGTAGTTGTGGTACTCAATCAATCAGAGATGCATGGTGGGATTTCATTATTGAAAGGTTTCCATTGCAATTATTTGTCGAACTGTATTCATATGATGATTTTGGGCAAGCACAGAACAGCAAATATCGACACTGACAGTTTTCTTAGTTTGTGCCACGTACACGTTGCACTCTGTGTTGCTGAGTATAGCAGAGTAACGAGTAGGATGATACAGTAGCGTGCTAAGTATATGAACTGTCGTTAGTGAGAGCAATTGTCTTAAAATGGTCTTTTGGTAATTTGCTTTAGTTATGGTAAATAGTGTAATATTGTAATATTGTATTGTGTTGCCTGTTATGTAAACTTTTGTAATTTAATTTGTTAACATATATGTTGTTCATTGAATCTCTTGATGGAGGAAATAAAGAAATGAATGAATGAATGATTTAAAAATACTTACATAATACCAAACTGATAAAAAGCATTTCCATCTGCAAGAAAATATATATCCCTTTTAGTGAGGGTAATCATCATAGCTAAATGGTTTAATTAGAGCCAAAAATTTATTCTTAATCCTTTTGACATTCATAAACCTGAATAACATGAATAAGGACTATATAAAAAAAAGCACCGCCTTTATGTATTAGAATAGTTTTAAATAAAATGCAACGACTATTATGGAAAACAATATTCAAAGTATATAGTCACGAATAAAACGCAGAATACCTATACGTGAATCATCTATAGATCAGTCCTTGCCTGGTACTTGTGAGAAATGTTTTCCTTAATTTGACTTAGAGATAATAAACTACATCTTGTTAGTGGACTTTCAAACTTGTATATGGGGGACAATTGGTTATATAGTACAGCATTAAAAAAAAATATTATGAAGTTTATTTGTTCAAATTGATTTCATCAATATTAAGTTTACCTTTTTTTATAAAAAGTATCAATATTAAGTTTACATTTTTTTATAAAAAGTATCAATATTAAGTTTACATTTTCTTCTTTTTTTTTTAAATAATGGATTTTTTATTTTTTATTTTAGGTATAGAATAGAATAGAATATCTTTATTTCCATAAGAGGTACCCTCAAGGGGCATAGTTCATATACATTCATGACATTATATAGTTACAAACGTATAAATCCGCGCAAATGTAGTTACTTTTCAACAGGTAAATTTCGCGCAAACGTAATGCGTTTTGTCGTGCAAACGTGGATATTGTTCGCGCAAATGTAGGACCAATCCGCGCAAACGTAACGCGCCGATCTTTTCTATTAAGCATACGCAATTTATTAATTCTTGTAGTACTAGTCGGATCAAAGACCAGAATATCTAGCGCCCATTTTTATGAAATAAACAATTTAAAAATGTGTGTATGGTCTCTCTGTTATATTTGTGGATGGACGAAAAGACGAACGAAAGGACGCTCAAGGATGTGAATATAAAACGAGCCCGTTACCTTCTTTCCAAAAAAAAATGATTTCTTTTTCACAGCCGTTATGTTTATAAGTATTAATTGAAAAGTCCTTTGTAATGATCAATGCCATAATACATGTTTCTGGTTGTAAACCATCCTTCATTTCGTTATAAACAAATACTTCAATATTTGTTCCCATCGAAAAAATATAACAGAAATATTCTTCCACTGGCCACTAATTTTATAATGGAAATTCTCTTTCATGGCATGAGTTTTCGCAAAAATTGGCATCGAAAACAAAGGTGAACGGATTAATCCGGCGCTAACAAGGGCTATAATGTCTGCGCTAAAATTTCCCCTTGTAGATTTAACATTATCCCATCAATAGAACTTTTTTTTACAGTGAAACATGATACACGGATATTCATCCATCTTTCCATGAAGCTTCAAATAGAGGAGATACAATCAATAAAAGAAAAGGTAGACGCTCTTAATTTCATTGACATGTCCCCCGGAAAAAGTATTAACAATAACCTTGACAAGTAGCCTTGTGAACATAATGTTTGAGAACAAACGGACCATAGCTAAGTTCATAGATTGATTATTTGTTATTTTATTAAAGTCCATGCAGTGGCAAATAGTTTATGAATTTTCAGGACGAACACAAATTACAGGTATGACAAAAAATAGAGATCGACTGTAAAGGGAGGAAAGTTTGGAGTCTTGAAACTGATGATTAGAAAGAGAAAGAAATTTTACCTTACATTTAATGGGCGCAGGACATTTTAGCGAAAAAAATAAAACTACTAGGGGACATTTGAGCGCCAACATTAGAAACCATTTAAGCGCCGGATTAATTCGCTCACCTGTATTTTCGATAGCCCATTTTAGCGAAAATTTACCTGGTTGAATATATTTTCATCATGGAAATACAAGTTGTTGAAACGAACAAAGGAAAAACATTATTTTGTATATTTTCATCATTAATGCTTTTTATTATCATTCTGAGTCGTCATAGGATTTTAATACTTCTATAGTAAACTTTCCAAAAGTTACTTGTATTTTATTATCCTTTCATTCAAAATTAATCGTCAAAGATTTATATCCGTCTTTATGATAAAAGATTGTGTAACAAAGAATATAGATAAATTGACACTAAGTGGTTAACTGGCCACCCGCTGATTGATACTTCGACACAAATCTTAAAAGTGAACTTTGAATAAACCATTTTTGGTTCATAATAACAAGACTTGAGCACTTCCAATGAAAAGATAAACAGAAAGGAATGATATAATAAAAAGTTGGTTGGTGATAAAGAAGCATTATTTGTGGAACTGCAGATTTGTGTGCGTCAACATATATTTATATATATGCGGGAGTGAATGGAACGGACGAACACGCCTTTTTTACTTTTCTTTCCTTTCCTTTTCTTTTCCTTTTCTAGTCGTTTTTAATTATTTACAGTGTATGTAAAGTGCGGATCCTAAAATATCATTTTCACTGTATATGCCATAAATTTCTGATGTAGAATTATAAATAAACAGACAATTTTTTTTTTATTTTTGAAGAAAATGAAGAAAATGAGTTAAAATGTTTATGTTAAGAAATAAATAATATATAAGACAATGTATGTCATCGGGGTTTTATCGCGCCTAACGCCACCCAGCTGTGAAATATATACCGAAATAGGAGAATATTTAGGTTATTTCATTAACAGATCGTGCAGGTGATAAAATACTAGCAGGTAAGATGTTGTTGTAGAAAAATATTCATTTCAACACAATTATTAAAGTTGTATAACGTAGAATAGGTTTTGTCATTCAGTTTCTTCATATTGAACTTAATTCTTTATGATGCTTTCTTTATGCGAGTCAGGTTAACTGTCGAATAATGATACTATACTTTCATTTTCACTGTAGAGCGATTCATTAGTATTTGTATATGCGGTGCATTTTCACTATCTGATTTTTTTTTAACTATTGAAGCCTTAATTTAGCCGACTTGCTCAAACAATTCAGATAAAGTAAGAGAAGGATTTGATAAAGTTTAACTTGCGGAGGAAAGTTTGATTTAACACTGTAATAAATTCAATAGAAATAACATTTATTTAAATGTATTCTATTAAATTTCTCATAAATTGTAGGGATCTTTATCCTTGGTTTTATTTATCCATTTCCATGACACTTCATCACTAATTACGTACATCTTGATTAAACCGTTGGTTTTCCCGTTTGAAAGGTTTTACACTGGGGCCCTTTATAACTTGCTGTTCGGTGTGAGCCAAGACTCGATCCATGTTGAAGACCGTATTTTGACCTATAATGGTTCTACTTTTTTAAATTGTGACTCGGATGGAGAGTTGTCTCATTGTCACATATGACATCTTCTTATATCTCGGTATCTGTGGCTTAAACCGAAACGAAAAAGGAAAGAAAAAAACTACTTTTCTAATATATTCATAATGGGCTTAATATGAGTGTTTTCAAATCGTACAATTTTGACTAACCGGTTAGTCGGATGGTCGTTCGACCGATTAACCGGTTAACCGATAGTTTTAGACCCCGTTTACACTGACAAAAAAGATCGTTCTATACAGTAACATCAATAAGATTGATCTTTGGTCCAGTGTAAACGGGTAAGATCGATCTTCAATCGGACTTAAAAAGTATAATTCTAGAGGTGCCTTTAAAAAGATCGATCTTATTTGAATCGATCTTTTATTTGGTGTAAATGCTTTGATCGATCTTTTCCGGGTGTTTGTTATATCTAGATAGGAAAATAAAGGTCAGATTATTTTAATGTTGTAGTGTAAACGCATTGAATTAAATAAGATCGATCTCGATCGGTCTTGCTTGTGCAATGTAAACGCGAACTGGTCTTTTTAAGATCGATTCAAATAATGATCGATTCAATTGCTTTGCCAGTGTAAACGGGGTCTTAGTTCATGTTTGACTGAGAGCCTTACCTATAGTCCATTACAAATATTCGTTGAATTTAAAAAAAATTGAGAATGGGGATGAGGAATATGTTAAAGAGACAACATCCCAACCAAAGAGCAGATAACAGCCACCCATGGGTCTTCAATGACGTTTGTCCGTTACACATTATACATGTTATAAAGATTGTCTGTGAGGAATACTGGCTAAGTTTGACTTTTAAAATAATCCAATACCACCGTATATACTATGGCGTTGATAATATCTTCATATTGAAAAAAATAAAATAACCTTCTTGATCTCGTCGAATTAAAATGATTCTTTCTCTTTCTCTTGATGTCTCAGAAAATAATGTGGGGTGTTTCAATTTGCAATTACCAGCTATATTCATAATCAAGAACATTATTTGTCACACTTTGTTTGTGAAATGGGCGCATCGGGGACTAAACAAAACCTGTTACTGTCATTACGTTTTTTAGTTTCGCTAGATGCTATTTTTGCTGTCGCCAACATTTTCATAAACTTTAAAACAAAATGTGAATTCATTTGAAGGTGATCGAAATTGCCATCGTGTAAAACACTTCAAGAACAAAATACGGGGTATATGCACTTGCTGGTCAAATTTCACATTATTGTTTTGTAACCGGTTTCCTTTTCCAAAAGTAGGATATTTAGAGGCCATTATCTTTGTTTTCAGCTCTGGTTTCGTGATTTGAAATATGATTTAAAAGGGGGGAATTATGCCATTATTTTGAATATTTGCGCAATGACTATACTATAATGATGCAATACAAAATTTGATTGTTTGATTACTGTAAATTGGTACACGATTTTCGGTAATAAAAGCCAAAAAATGGGGACAGTGCCCTTTTACGAGGAACTTCCCCAAACTGATAAACATTTATTCAAAGTATAAACATAGCGAAACGGACTTGTTTATATATAATATTTCTCATGCGTATCTTGTTTATAACAGGACGGCGACTGTGAATACCGCTATACCCCGTACGGTTCGATGAATACAATTAAATGACATATTAAACATTATTTTTGACTAACAAATTCAGTAATCACTACTGTAATGAGCTTTATTTGCTAGGCCAACTAATTATATTGTATTCGAAATTTTACTTAAAACTTTTCTAAAGGATTCATTAGGACACCAATGGAACTGTTTAAAAGGTTTATCATATCATTTAACCTTTTTATGTCCGTATTTACAACACATCATTTACTCTGGAGTACGGACAAACCAGTATATTTGAAAGGCACGAAAACCACGAAAATTGGAATCCAACGAATAATAATGAATCCACAGTAGCAAATTTACAAGAGAATACTAAATTATCCTGAGATTTAAGAATATGAACACATTGTGACGAATCATATTTCGTAGAGAAAATAAAAGTGAAAAACTTAGCATTTTTAACTTAAACGAGGAAAAGTACATTATAATTAGAAAAAAATTTCTAAAGGAGGGAACCACTTTTTTTTATAAAAGCCTAGAAAAAAGTCGGTGAATAATACAAAATTCTTGAACATGTATTGACCATATATTACCACATAGATGTATATAGTTCTATGGGGAAAGTTTCTTCAAATAATATAAATATGTGCCCTTTTGTACTAAGAAGTGTTTTTTTTCTTTCAAAAATATATTTGTTTATCACTTGAAATGTACCATAAAAGGCATTACATTGAGAGGTGAGGGGTTGTTCCCAACCTGTTGAATCACACTTTTAAACAGGTTTTCATGACGTTTTATTATTTAGAAACATCTTCCTTTCTCTCTTAACTTTTAAGAATATTTTGTGTACTTTGAACGAGTAACATATCCTTGTATAAGTCAACACATACTTTTCATCAATTATTATATTTAAACGGTTCACGATAATTCGTACATTTATATAATTAGTCGTTAAAAGATCTTAAAAACGTAAAGCTAGAAATGTGAATAGAAACGTTTCTATATATTTACATATTCTTAAAGCGTATAGTCCACTTACCAATTATATTGGAACTGAATAAATTCCTGCATCGATTGTCCCACACTTAATTTACATGGGGACCCATGTGTGTCAATAATACATTTCCTAATTTTCAGAGCATGAAATTGTCATAACCAACGATGTGTGTCAATTAGATTTAGGATATAAAACCCCTGAGGTAAAGTACGATGTTTTGTTTGTAAAGATTTTTTAAACGGGATTGGCCGTTTAATTTTACCCCAGGCATTGTTCTTTTCATTAAAATAATTCAATTATGGCTCCTGTCTTTTAATGTTCATCATGTAACGATAAGATAAATTATAGTGACGTCGCGTTTGTAAAACATAGAACAGATTCTGAAGCTCACAAGACAATGAATTACAGTTAAGGTTTGTGACCTCTTCTGTAGTCATTTTTGTAGGAATTTTTCAAACTTCAATTGTATAAAAACTACAGATGTAATGAATAATAGAGAAAGGCCATTTGGTACATATACCAAGCGGAAACTTGATGCAATGCATTATTATTTATCGTTCCATTGCATTTAATAGAAAAAGAGGACTTTGTGGCAAATAAACCAACATTTTTATTGAAAATCCATAGCCTTTAATACAGAGATTTTTGTTATAAAATTTGAAACATAGATCACTCACTTGCTTTTCTATGATGTGCTAGTGGGTTTTTTTTACAAAAAGTTCTAAGCAACATGTAAATTCCAAAATAGCTCGTGCTGAGTCACTAAAGTCGAGCGCACCATAAAAGGTGTCCTTTATTTGGTCCATATTCTAATTTGTTTTAACCAAGAGCTACATTAATAATCTCGTTTTAAGGAAATCAATGCTAGCACTGCATGCAATAATCTTATATCTATTAGTCATGATATTGCCAAATATGAGGGTACAAGGATAAACGCTGTGGATTTTCTATAAAATTTCCATATCTTTAGCATTGAATCAACACAAGGGTACATAACCCTTAAGGTTCATGTGGACCCTATGACTAAATTGGCTGTATTTTCATCTCAAAATTTTCTCTGAGTATAGACAAACCTGTGCATTTGGAAAAGGTTTAAGGCATAGCATGCCCTAGATAAATAAAATTCAAATGCATTGTATGATTTAGAAAATTCATAACTTAACTGGATTTTGCCGTACACTTTTTTTCGTCTCTGCAAAAGATGAAATTAACAAACAGTTGAGTTTACCTTGATATGGTCCACTCAGGTACACAGTTTAAATAACCAATTATTGTCAGGTATCTATTGTCCATCTAATGTCCATGTCAATTAAAAATGCTCACTTTAAATTTTACCTGTGGGGAAGTTCTCAAACCTGTTTCCCAACTTAATTTATTTTTGCACCTTCTGGAGGAATAAAAAAAGTGCACGGCAAAATCCTGGTAAGTTTTTATTTTTCTAAAACATAAAACATACTAAAAATTCATTTATCTAGGGCCTGCTATGCCTGAATATTTTTACAGATGCGCAGGTTTGTCTGTACTCAGAGTAAATTTTGAGGCGAAAATGAAGCGAGAAATTCCCGCACCCGGAGGCGTCCTTCAGCTGGCCCCTAAACAAATATATACTTAGTCTAGTTCAGTGGTAATGAACGCCATACTAATTTCCAAATTTTTCTCAAGAAACTAAAAATTAAAATTATACAAGACTATCAAAGGCCAGAGGCTCCTGACTTGGGACAGGCGCAAAAATGCGGCGGGGTCAAACATGTGTTAGCTTTTTTTGACAAAATTGAACCATAAGTAGCTAATTATTATTTCACTATTTGTATTTCATTATTGATTTAGCAAATAAAAAAAGACATTAGATTTTTTAAACATCTCGTAGCTCGTGCCCCTTTAAAAAAAATCCCCCAAAAAAATCATCGCATTAAAGATGTACGGGTACAGGTATTAAAATTTAAATCAGCTTTCTAATATAAAATTTATTAAAATTTGTTTCTTTTTTTAAATTTTCTATCAGTGAGTTCCATGATTGGGGTGCAGCATATCAGACAGAACTTTTTTCCACCTTAAGTACTTGATTTAATTTACACCGGCATTTCCACTTTTTCTTATATAAACTATATATGTAATTCACTTGCTGTTTGATTTCTTAGGTGGCAAAATTCTTTAGACTATGAGATGCAAGGCCATTAAAGACTTTTAAATATCTTAGCCCATACATATAACATTAGACTACATTCATTGCTTTAACTACGAGAACATACAAAACTGTGCATGTTGGAATCTTTAGATATGTATACAATGTATTTATATAATAGTTCTTGAAAAACTGGTCATTATCGTGATGTACGGACTGCCCACAGGACAGTGGTATTGGCTTAGATAGGTGATAATGACTGAGCCGAAGTCGAGGTCATTATCGCTGTCGCAGTCAATACCACTGTCCTACGGGCAGTCCATGTATCAAGATAATGACCAGTTTTTCAAGAACTATTATGTTTATTTCAGTGAGAAACCACTTTTTGGAAAATTCTCATAAATTCAAAATGCCTACAGCGAACTCGAGTAGTTGTACGATTTCTATGGCAAAGAGTGAATACCAGTCGTAGTAATACTGCCATTCAGTTTAGTGTAATTTTTCAGTATATAAATACTTAATCAAGTTATCTTTAATTTTATAATTAACGAAAACATATAATAAACCATTCAATAACTTAAATATAATATTAAAAACAGGACCATGTTTTATAAAAGGTAAATCTCTCTAAACAGAGAAACCACGCCCCATCGGTAATTAACAGAGAAATTGTGAGCCAAAATTTGTTCCTGTGAAAAAAGTTCCAGTGGAACTAATTTCTCATGAAATATGTTCTGGGAGAACTTTTTTCACAGACAATTTCCATATAATTTGTTCCATCTCTATGAAATAAGTTCCACTCTTTACCTGGTGAACTAAGTTCTGGGTTGGTGAAATTTGTTCCTTACCTAGTGAAATAAGTTCTATGTTTGTGTAATTTGTTCCTGACCTGGTGAAATAAGTTCTGGACTTGTGAGTTTTGTTCCTCACCTGGTGAAATAAGTTCCTTGTCTATGAAATATGTTCCACTGGTTAAACAAGATATCTTATATATTGAGGACTTGTCATCAGTGAGTTTAAAGTCATTATAGAAAACATGTATTATATTGATATTTTAAGTGTAAACATTCAATTTGGATCCTGTTTAGTAAATCAAAAGTCTAACAACATTCTCAATTAATAAGACTAAAAATGACACTTATGAACTAGGAAAGAGTAAAAAAAGAAATAATAATAATAAAAGTAATTTCGAAAAAAGTATTATAGGTAAGGTTGAACATTTGTACTAATTTGAAAAGGACAAAGAAATAAAAGACACACTCTTTTAAGACTGCGCAATGACCATAGATAGGTACATGTATGATTATAACACCCATGAAAAATCAACAGGAAACAAGGAGGTTGAATACTACATATATGATAAAACATACATTGTAGATACAAATAATGATACATTATCATCGCTTTCATTTCTTTTCTTCATCCTACAGTCATGCCTTAATTGCAAATGTACCCCATGCAAGCATAGTACAGCATCCAGCTTGCATTATAATTTTTTAGGTGTAACAAGAAAATATTTTGCTGTGCATTAGGTTAAAGGTACTTATTTTCTGTGAAATAGGTCCGAGCAGAACAATTCATTGATTCCTGAAAAATAATTTCGTTCAAAACTAATATCACAAGAACCTATTTCACTTTCAAATTTTCATATTTGAACAAAATATGGAGCTGTGATTTTTGTTCTGGAACTTATTTTACATTTATTTAAAAAAATAGTTCCGGAACAAATTTTATAGTGCTGGAACAAATTTTCTGTGGTATAAGTTCCGATGGAACATATTTCCTATGACATTTGTTCCGACGGAACAAATGTCACGCCGGAACAAATTTTTTGTTACAATCTTATTCTCAACCGATATGAAATAAACATTGATATATAAAGTAACACATTTACCTTTCAATGTATCAAGTTTTCAACAGGGACATAATTATTAGGCAGCAACCATTTGATTTTCTAGGGGGTCTATGGATTTTTTTGGAGAAAAAAAGTTTGTTTCCAGTTGTTGGAGAAAAAAAATATTTGTTTTTGATACTGAGAAAAAAAATTGCTTTATTTCACCCTCAGCTGCCACTATGTAATTCTAAAATTGAAAGAAAAAAAAATGTTTTCGACTTGTCGCGAAAAAAAATAGATTGTTGCTGCCTTATACAATATGTCTTAATTTTGAAGTATCATTTTTTTCTTTAAGATAGTTTACACTATAACAATAATATAACCTCCTTGACTATAACAAGAGAAAGACAAATGAATGCAATACACATTACGATGACTAGCAGAGCAGCGATGAACGAATAAATTGTATTCAAACAATTACTTAACAAAATTACAAATGTTACGACTTAAGTTGCATCTGGGACTATTTTACTCAGTGAATATACTGGATCATGTATGAACGTAGGGGTAAAAAATCCGTCAAAACAGATGCAATTTTGGTACCCTTGCGTTAGAAATTGTGCTGTAATCTGATCTGGAATACTATATCAACTGTAATGGTCATGTGTGGAAAAAGAGGACTAAAACCGATTACATTTATATGCATGAGAATATTATATCGTCATTATTATGATAAAGATAATTTTTAATGTAAATTGACATGACGCATTTGTCATACACAAATTAGTATATATACCACGCTGCATGTAGTTACACAACTGAATTTGATTTCAGTTGAGGTTTCATGTAGTATTCAGGGTTGTATTTTAACGTTCGGAGACTGCTCATATTTGTATTTGAAAGAAACAATAGATATTGTAATTCCCTTTCGATTTGGTGTTGCTAAAAGACGGAAACGGAATATGGAACGGAACACAAATAATTCAAATCGTTTCTTTTGGGTTATTGTTGTTCATCTTCATGTTGTATATAGTATATCACATGTTAACAGGAAAATAAAACAACAGAGGAATAGATAAATTCAAGAAAAAAATTGAAAGCTTATAAAGTATTGAAATAATTAGCAAGAGATGATGAGCCTAGTTATTTGATAAGGGCTTAGATATTATACCTAATTTAATTGGTAAAATTGTAGCAATTGTTTCATTAGTTTTTAAAGGAAACATAAAAATGCAATAACGGAGTTTACTTACGTTAATATGCGTATAAGGTAGCTTTCTGAGGATAGATCATTTTTATCTAAAAAAAGAAGTAATACAGATCTCTAGATGAATTTTGAATACCACTATGCCACTTCTGCACATATTGATCATATATTCTGTCTTACATATTTGTTGACAATTCCATATGTAACTATTACTTATATTATCAGAGTACACCTGATGCGATCCAACTACTTATTAATACTGAGAATTACACAGTCCATCCTTATGCATGCTCAGTAGTAGTTGATACATGCGACCCAATAACTTCGTGGTAGTCAAAGCTCTGCGTTTTTGTTAATGTATTTCTATTTGTATGCATGCAACTGATATTCATACTTTCGTTTTTCTGTTGTACTGTTACACCACTATCCCAGGTTGGGGAGGGTTGAGATCTCGCTAACAATAAATTCTCCATGCACTCTCCAAATAGTTACAGAGCTTAATTGTTAGAGATCTAGAATTTGCTTTCAACAAACAAGATAGTTTAAACACATTAGGCCATGAAAAGCGTGACAAAAGAATTATTCTAATTGCTCTATATGCAGGACATACCAGTACAAAATGGAATTCATTCTCAACACATTGCATATTACAACATACGCAAATCCGCATTTCTCTTGGTAAACAGAGAAGCGACCAATTTCAACATTAAATTTCAATGTACCACTTCGTAACTATAGAATTTAGTTGGGAGTTTCCTTTATTTAATTGTTTAGTACTCGTGAATATTTTTTTTTATAAATCTACCCTAAGCGATTCTTTATGCACTGAAAAACTTAATGAAATAAATTTAATGTCATTAATCTGCCGCCGCCAGCATGCAATATTAATTTCACGGTACACCATCATCTTCATTGCAAATATGTCAATTTACAAATGCAATTGTAGAACAACAAACATCTAGAGTTGCTTATTATTGAACCCATTGATTTTTAATTCTGTTTACGATTCTAAGGACAGTGCGAAAACAAGTGGGTCATTTTCAAAAAATGTCGATTTAGAAATTGCAAAACTGATTTTAAGTTTCTTTTTCAAACAATCCTCATCACTAGCAAATAAAAACAAACAATTCTTATAGAACAACATATAAAAAGATTCAATCTTGATTATATGTCATACAAGAATATTTTGAAACATTTTTTTGATAGGGCGTAAAAACTTCTATATAATTTTATATTCATTCTGTGAAATAATAGATTGTCTGCCATTTGCCCATGTTGTACAGAAAAATGCCTCTAAAAATTGGTTTTCAAATTATATAAAAATAGCAACCAGTAATGCAAGTCTAAGATAGCAATATATAATGTTCCGCATTTTATCTTTCTTTCAAATAAACCCAACATCATGTAAAACACTCGCATTTTGGTTTAAGACTTTATAATCTTGAGATGAGTTCAAACAACGAATTATTTCATTATGTGTGCAACTAGATGTTATTATAAACTTTTTAAAGACGTTTCTGTCTGCTATTGTCTATCCTGTTACTGTAACCATATCAACCATAGTAAGTCCTAGTAACAGGATGGACATAAAGGATAGACAATTTTTTTAATTTTTAAATGCTGTAATGAAATAACTACTCCCTTTGATGAAGTGATAATGATTTTCTGTTGTGATTTTGGTAATACAAAAGCAGAGTCATATAGTCTCTGACAACACGTTATTGCACTTTTTACAAGTATTACATTGGTGTTATAAATCAATATGTTGTTTTAAAACAGCATAGACATGAAAAAAAAGTTCCCCCATTTTTGTTCACCTAATGTCTTAATATTTCTTTTATCTTCCCTGTTATGCAAGCGACGTGCTGTGTTCAATGTTTAGTTTACTTTGCACTTTTGAAATCATTACTGACTAGTTCAATATTCACAGGGAGAACAATTTAACGGCTGATTTAAGTAGCGGTAATAGCATTGCATCTATTAGAAAAACTGTTACATATAATAATAGCGAAGCTACGAGTTTTCATTAGAGTTGTTATTAACGTTCTAAGAAAATACCTTATGCCGATACCAAGGCGATCAGAAATTGGCAAAAAATCATTTAAAATGTTTTATTCTGACACTGTTCGCATATGAATTACTCAAACATCGGACTTAAATCTATTTCAATCTTATCAAAATAGATCTAAATCGTGTTTATTATTAATGTCCTGACTCGTAAATGCTACACGCTTTCATTTAAACCCTTACAGCTCAATTTACATGATAAAAAAAATTAGCATTGGTGTACTTAAAGCTCGACATTTTTTTGAAAATGAGTATAAGTACAGTATTATAAACAAAAGAAATCAAACTGACAAAGCCCCCAATATTGTAATGCACAAATCAGGATCAAACATTAAAAAGCAGAGAGTGTAGATAATGAATCGATCTGATAAACATGTTGTGTTTTTTAATTCTAGTTCATTTATATTTTTTGCAGTTAATGTGACTTCCATTTTCAATGAACTAGTACACAGTTTTTAGTGCTATCTTAATCCCGCCTACAGGTGCGGGATCTTTTCGCCATGTTGATGACATATTGGTGGCCTTCGAATTGTAGGATTTGATTAAACCCGCATAAATGTGAAAAATATTAAAATATAAGTTTTAGTTAGATGCAACATATTTCACATGTATACATGGTTTGTAAAGTTCAATAATGATTAACTTCGATATAATTCGAGGAAGTATTGCAATAATACTATTTGTACTTGTTTTGAAGTCTGGACTCAATTTTTTTCATCAAAAGATATTCGAATTGATGAGTAATACTTTTTTGAAAGTTGTGAACAACTTATTTTCTTTTCTTATAATTAAAACATACGAATCAAATCCTTACCGCAATATAAGGGAATATAGGACTGCCATCTCTTCATTGGTCCAGCTAGAAACACATCAAAAAAGAAATGGAATGAAATCTTCATCAAAAAGTAATACAAGATTTCAAGCAAATTCACCTCCATGCAAAAGACAGAGAAAGGAATCATTAACGACCAAGCTTTTAAGAAATACAACTGGTGATGTTTGTGAGTTTATCAGTATATTTGGTTCAAATGCCCATGAAATGCTGATGAAAAAATATAAAGCATTTGGTCCAGTTTACACATTTTCAGCTTTTGGAAAGAAAATGGTATTTTTATTTGAGGCGGATGATGTTGAGAAATTGAAAGCTGCTGAAGGTAGATACCCACAACATGTTGACTTCAAACATTTAAGGCGACACAGAGAGGACCAAGGATACCCAAAGGGACTCTTAATAAGGTAAGTTGTGAACATTTCATTTATCTAGCTACTCAGTTATTAGGTATAATCTGAAAAGCTAACCGAATACTGGCATGCGAACTAAAAATGTATTAAATCTAAGATTGGTAACATACTAAACGCTTCCAAAATCTCACCATTGTTAGATTATGAAACTCTAATGTTAAAAAACATCTTCCTTTTAAATTATAAAATTACGAGGATTAAAGAACAACCAAATCAACAGCATTTGATTTGTTCGAAGAACTATCAAAAATTTTCCACCTTTGAGTTCAAAATTATTAATTTGTACGCTTAAATGGGCTGAAACTATAAAAAACAATCAGTTGATTTTATTAATTGCGAAACAGAAAGTTTTGTTGTTATACAAGTAAAAAGTCATGATCTAAATTGTGAGGCTTGCTCATGATCTCAACTGTAAGTCTTCTGGTACTATATAGAAGAAAATTGAAATTGGTTACTCCCAGTTTATGCAGAGTTTCTTTCTGTCATTGGACTGTCACTTGACAACAATTCAAAAATGAACTTTGATTAATGAAATATTGGGTAATAAACTATTTCCTGTTAACAAAATATTAATTCAACTTTCTTTATCTTGATGACAAATATATATATGGTTGTTTAGTATTGAATGGTATAACATCGAAAAGGATTTATTACCTGATTTGTATTATACTTGCCATGATATGATGGTTGCGACCAGCGTAAAACAATGTTTAGCCTTCTGTAGTATCAGAAAAAAAGGTGTTTTCGTGTTGCACATTCTTTTGTATTCTGTGTAGCGTTTTCTTGTAGGTTGTTTCTTATCTCTTTTTTGTTTTGTTATGCTGATATAAAACAAGGAGATGTGGTTTGATTTCTTTGTCGCACCATTCCTGCCAAGCCTGTGTATGAATATTCATATCTTCTAGTTTAGAATATTCCCTATCGTGATTTCATTGATAGAGAATTGTGTTTTAGAAGGAATCTTTTTTTAACCAAGAGTTCCAATTGTGACTTTAAGTCATCCTTTCGAAAATTTTACGGACGCCATTGGAAGTTTGGTTAACCATTATGGAATATGTCGACTGATATATTCCAATTGATGCAACCACAATTGTGTCCTCTTTTCATCGATGATTACATCGTCGAATATTTCCGAAGTTTAGCTTACACGAACAGCATGACGGGTGACACATGTGGAGCAGAACTAATTACCCTTCCGAAGCAGCTGAGATAAACCCTTGTTGTTTTTGTTGGGGTTTACGTTACTCAATATAAAGTTTTCTAAAGTGCTTTGTCATTGTGCAGTCAGTTTGCCATTGAGTTGGAGTATCCCTTTAGTAACTTCAAGTTTCCTTAATATCTCTTTATTTTTTACATTAACTATTTTAACGCAAAAGACCAAATGGATTCATTAGTTACAAAATGTTCCAAAATAAATTTTCCTTGGCGTTCGGTATTTTTGTTATTCTACTTAATGTATTATTTCAAACATTTCATACGTTTCAGAGACAATTATCACAACAAATGATGTAAGGATAACATCGTCAAATGTTCAACATCTGCGAATGAATCAGCTTTATTTGTTTTGGATTTATTCAGATTAATTGCACATTAATGACGTTTTTACCTATCTAATCAGTCAGGGTATATTAAAGGGTGCTGTGTTGGCCAAAATATGGGTTATCTTTATTTTCAAACACTTTTGATGAAATTGTATCATAATTTTTCAGTTCTTACTTGAGAACAGTTAAAGACCTAAAGTAATATTCAAACTTGTTTGTCTATGACAAACTGAGACCGCAAAAAAAAAGAAAGAAAGGGAAAAAAACAGTGTACAATCACAATACTAGTATTGTAAACTTGAGACTGAGCAGCACAAACCTCACAAAAACTGACCTGTAAGCCCTCCGAAAGGATAAAAAGATCCTTCTCCACATGTGATACCAGACGTGTTGCTCATGTAAATTAAAACTTGGTATCAAGTCAAATTCATGGAAAAAAGAATAAGATTGTGAGTATTATAATTGGAACATATGCGTTGTCATCGGTGAAACTAATATTCTTTTACGGTCAACCAACGCGTGATTGCGTCCGTAAATTTTTTCAACGGGGTGACTTCAACTTCAACACTTGAAACCTTTGGTTGAATATATACATCCTTATAACAAGCCATTGCTATTTATCTTAAATCTCATTGGTATTTCATTTTAGTAATGACAATGAATGGTTATGTCAAAGGAAGATTTTAAGTAACCCAATGATGCTGAAGATTGGTCATCAAATTAAGCATTTAGAAGAAGTATGTCATCTGTTGTAAAATCGTGAGATAATAGTTAATGGTGAACTTGTTTCACTTTAGATATTTAAGTTTATGGGTCAAAATTTCTGACGAGAAACTAATTCGCATGTAAAGGACATTTCAGATTAACGTTCCGAGAATATTATAACCTTTAATTAAATGCACGATATTTGTTCGTCAAAAGAGCGCCGGACATGATGAAAGAACATCATACAAAAAAAAACCAGACTGGACGTCTGTTTGCCCTCGTCCATAACAACAACAAAAAAAAAGACTCTACGTACAGATCTAAGGGCACTCTCAGTTACTGACATCATTGACAAGTCCAGAGCCAAAAACAAATAATAAGAAAAACAATCATGTATCTAAGACTAAAATATCAATCAGTACACATCCAACATCCTATGGATTTAGTGGAAATACATCAATCAGAGAAAAATTAACAAAGGAATGATTTCATCTTAACCTCTTGTAATTCTTGGTTAAATGCTTCCTTGTGAGTAGCAACCCTTTATCAAGAAAATCATGATAGAAAATACAAGCCCTGGAATATCATTTCATCTGGGAGATAAGTACTTAAATTTGATTGTTGCGTTATACATTTTCAAAATTCTGTAATATTTCAGCTTACATTAAAAACATTGGCAAATGCAGTTGAAGATTATACCATAAATGGATTTGGAACATTTGAAGTCGAACCAATCACAAGAGATTTCGCAATAAATGGTAAATTAAATCAAAAAATTTTTTTTTTCATCAACTATTTCCATTAAGATCGATAAAAAATAAAACTCAATAGTTTTCAAAGATACCAGACTTATAATTTGATACTATAACAACGCACAGTGAATGTCGGCTACTAAATAAAATATCTCAATTTATATTATATTAATACATTTGTATATACAGACAAGAGCAAAAACAACTGTTGCGTACAAATTGTAATATTGCGAACATGATATTTTAGATAGATTCAGTTGTTTACAATAGTTATCAAAAGTACCAGGCTTGTAATTTGATTCGCCAAATGCGCGTTTCTTCTACATAAAGACCCATCAGTGACGCCAAGACAAGTATTTTACGTACTTTTAATTTTGTGAACCTCATAACATCACTTTTCGTTTATAATCGACAAAAACACCTTAAAGGGTCACTGTAGTTACGAGATACATGTATATAAAAAATCTAAAGTATGCTTTTTTATCAATCATAAATGAAAGTCAATTAGTGAAATAATATATCACTTTTATCAGCATGAATTGTTAAATTTTGCCAAAATAAGCCAAGAAATATTGATGATGAATTATTCACTTGCAAGTGAATAATTCGACCTCGTTGAATCCGTATTCATGTGAATTTCAGTTTAACCCCTTACATAGAGATGGATAGTGCATGCAGTGTACGTGTTTGGTTATTTAAAGGAAAAGAATACCAACATTGAAAGTGAATCAGGTTAATCATTAATTTGATTTACTGATTCGATTCACAACATATCATTCTAAAAGGTAAAAACGATGATTAACATACATTTTAATCTATAACATGAAATAAACAGACATAGAAAAATCCAAATGCACGAGTCTGATATTTATCAATGTATATTTATATTTATGTTTATATCGCCTATATGGCAATCGGAGGACAGTCAATTACTCGTAGATGGCGTCTAGACTAAAATACACAGGAAATAACGCTACATTTCATCGAGCTCATGCGCGGTGTTTTGCTTATTTAAGACTTTTTATAATTTGAATAAATGTTTTACATTGTTGTAAATCGAATATGAGTCAAATCGGTGAACATGAATTTGACAACTGATGCCCATTTAAGAGCAATTTATGACCAATGCGCACATGGCAAATATATACAACCGATGCATGCTATGTGCATCGACAATACACTTTAAAGAAGGTACTAAATTATAATCCTGGTACCTTTGATAACTATTTAACATGTTGTTATAGATATGTATGTCCTTTTATTGATAGTAAGGATCTGTGTAACAGGATAGTCATGCAGTTATAGTATACTGCTATGTAAAAACTAAGAATATCCCTGTTACTATTCGCTGTGCAATTTTCATAATTTTGGTTAAGCTATTTTGAGTACGACTTTTCATTTGTTGTTTGTTTTATTGCATGGTTTTAATGTGGAAGGCTTTTTCTTGGCCATGAGTATGAATCGACATCTGGTGTTAGACAAGTGGATTTCCGTTCGATGACGACTCTATCAAAATGAACTTAATATGGATCTAACTGCTAATATACGAAGATACTTATTATATTATTCATATTTTTGTTTTAATGTTTTAATTTTGCACATCATCATTCTTTATGCAGTTACTTCGGAAACATAATTTAAATATGGGTCAAATAATTTCCCGTATCAGTTATTAACGAGTTTGACTGTCCCTTTGGTATCTTTGGTCCCTCTTTTATAGATATGCTTGAACAATTGGCTGGTCTTCCGGGCTTTAGTATTGTCTTTTCTAAAAAAAAATTATGCATTAGCTTTGCTCAATTCTGTCATTTTTCAACTGTTACATATTTTTTCTCCTGATTTTAGCATTCGGAAGTGTTTTGTATGGAAATTCTTTTGAATCAACATTTACACAGAATGGGAAGACAATGCAGGAATTTGCAGAAAAGGCAAAGTATGGTATTTTTACTTATTTTTAGTTTGGTAACCTATTGAAAAAAGCGGAATTCTGCAGGCATATCAGTTAAATAAACTCATCATAGATAACAGTACTTAAATTTTACACTCACGCCAGACACGCGTTTCATCTAAAAAAGACTCATCAGTGACGCTCGACGCCAAATAAAGAAGGAAGTTGAAAAGCATTGAGGACCAAAAACAATGTGTTCCTCCAACACTTATATGTTTGATGATTGTTGTTTTTGCATCTGGTGTAAGTGAATGTTTTTCATACCAAATTTGATTATACTTTCATTTTTTTTAATTCTTGGATAATAATTTAAAAGAACATTTCGTGCATACTGACTGAAATGTTTATACCTAGTAACATTAACCTTCAGGAATTCAAACATAATCCACACAAATTTCACACATTACGTCTTAAATATATTTATGTTGGCTTATATATATACAGCACCTCTGTTTTCTCCAGATTAATTTTGCTACCAGACTTTTTTTGCAATCAGAGAAGAGATAAAATAGAAATTTGGGCAAACTATCAATAATTATTAGTGTGTCATTTTTATATTTGAAAATTAAATATTATGTATCATCTTTCATCATTTTAATTCCTTTTGATATTATATAATTTTGGGGAACAAACTATTCTTGTTTGTCTATTCTATTAGAAATAACTTTGACGATGCTAAGAAGTTATTAATTACACCAGAATGTATAATGAAGATGCACCCAGCGTGGAAACGTCACAACAATAGATGGAATTTTCTGCTGAAAACCAGTTGGTATCAATCTTATATTACTCCACTCTAACAATGCACCATTGATCAAGAAGCTGCTTTAAAACTGTCAGAAATTTAAACATGAAATAATGTAATCATTAAAAATCAATATATTCAATGTTTCATATTATGTCTTTCCAAATACGGACGATCAACAGAACACAATTGGTACGACAATAATTCATTCTTACATGTGTATTAGTAAAAACATTAATGATACAGTTTTACTGCACTCAACGCATATTTCGACAAATAATGTATCGTCATTGATGACGGAGGCAAAAATATTTAAGAATTTCATAATTTATCACAGAATTGAAGAGCTGACAAAACAAAACAAGGACAAATAGTATAACTGAATCATTTATTGAAAAAAAACACCAGTTATGCAAAAAAGTTTTGATTAATTGTTAAAACAAAGTTGCTTTCATTGAATTTTCCATTCTAATGAGGTTAGTATAGTTGAACGTGTATTTATTTATAATATAGAAAGTGCTCTCGACCAATCAAACTGTGTGATCTAATGTATCTTGTTTGTGAGAACCAATGTAAAATCATTGTTCCTATTGTTTATGCCAACCATGGAAATCTTATAGTGGTATCTTTCGGGTCTGTTTCACATGACATAATGTGATTCGAGGGGAAAACGTTTGAAGTAGGGTTTCTCTCACAGTAACTAAAATTAAAAAAAAACCGAAAGATTTAAAGAATAAACTAATTAATAACTTTTTATTATATTTCAACTAAACAAGAAGATTCTTCATAATTTCATCTTAATAATCTTCATTAGTTCTCCTTCAATGTAACACTACAGGACAAACTAAAATGTAATATACTTAGTTTAATGGTAAGTTTAACCGGCTGCATTAAGACGACAATGTTGAAGGCTCTGTTCACCACAAGCAAATAACACTAGCTTAATATGCGGGCAAATACTGTATTAATTTTTTTTTTTAGCAAACTTCGTTTTTTTAAATTATCTAATTGGCGACCCAGAGATGATTAATGGTTAAGGCAAATAATAACTTTTCATTACAGCTATGGATATGATCGAAAGGCATTCAAACGACACATCTGATTGTAGTATTCTGTCACATTTGTTGCAGAACAGAAAACTTAACGATAAAGAAATCTACATTAATTTGACAGATTTACTGGTTGCCAGCATAGACACAGTAAGTTTAAAATAATGGAATCATCCAACCAATGTTTTTCTAAACTTCTTTACCCGGCCACGCCCACAATGTGTTTTTGTTAGATGTATTTCTATGTGTACCCATCTGATGAGGTTTTTTAAAACTGATGTGTCTAGTTCGTTCTTATGTTATACTGTTACACAATTGTCCAAGGTTATAGAGAGGATTGGGATACCGCTAACATGTTTAACACCACCACATTATGTGTGTATGTACCTGTCCAAAGTCAAGAGCCTGTAATTCAGTGGTTAGTGTGTTAGTTTGTTACATATTTGTTTTTCGTTCATTTTTTTTGTATATAAATTTTGCCGTTAGTTTTCACGTTAGAATTGTTTTACATTTGTCATTTCGGGGCCTTTTATAACTGAATATGCGATAAGAGCTTTGCTTATTGTTAAAGGCCATACGGTGACCTATATTTGTCAATAACTGTTTCAGTCTTTGAAAGATTTGTCTAATTTGCAAACACATCATATCTTCTTTTTTATATTCAGACATTAAGGGTCTTGTAAATGTAAGTGGCATAAGGCCTCTATTTTTCTTGTTTTATGTTTCAGACAAATACAACCTTACAATGGTGTCTCTATGAACTTGCATGTCATCCCGATGTACAGGATAACATTATTTCTGAAGCTGAAAGAATATTGGAAGGAAGATCAAGTTTGGAGAAGACAGACTTGGATAAATTAGAATTCCTCAGTGCTGTTCTTTGGGAAACGTTAAGGTTGAAACTCAAACTTGATTCATTTTGAATTTAGACAAATATAAAACAAAAACCAGATTTTTTATGCTTCATATAGTATCGATTCTTTATTAAGGTCATACTTTTCAAGCCGATATCTAAAGTATACAATTGAAATTTACAGTATAAAATGCGAGACAGTTCTATTGATTGGAGCGAGTATGACAGCTCTATGTGTACTATAATGCCATCTGTAAGGAATTTGTTTTCTCTTACGTCATAGCTGTAAACGTATCAAACATGAAAGCGTGGTATTACCTTTTCATTAAACTCCGCATAACAAGAAAATAATAGAAAAGAAATTTGTTGATTTTTTTAAAACTTTTAAACTGGACATTAATAGCAGTAATGTTTTCCGATTTCATCCATTTGATTAAAAAACAAGTACTTCCAATTTATTCTTTTAGTCTAAAAGCTGATAACATTACAAAAGGGGTCATGTTTGGTCACCCTTTCCTTTATTGTTTACTATTAAACATCCAAAATGCTATTGGGGTAAATTGCGAAATATTTATTGATATAGCTAGTAAATTCAAAGTTATTTAAATTTCCGAAATCGATCCGATTTGATGGCATGTTCGAGATGTAAACAATTATCATCTTAGCCAAATGGTAAGATTTCTGTTTCTTTATAACACATCATAAGTGTAATAAAAATACCGAACTCCAATGGAAAGTTTCTTAATTATTTGCAAAATTAAAAGTCCAAACACATCATACGAATATGAAACAACATTCATATTCTTGACTTTGTAAAGGGTTTTCCTTACGTAGAAATAGTGGATTAAACCTGTTTTGTAGTCACCTAAACATCTCGCTTGTATTAGTCTTGTATGTTCTGCTGAAATATTGATGACATTGAAAGGGCGGTATGTGACAATTGTTAACTATTCGTTGAATGTGTTAGAGCTTTTGAATTTGCCAATTTGCTTAGGGACTTTCCGTTTAAAATTTTCCTCGGAGCTCGTTTTTTTTGTTATTTCACCTTTTGTTGGAACTATCATCATCTTTACTATATAGATATAGGAAGATGTGGTGTGAGTGCCAATGAGATTACTTTCCACCTGATATGGTTCGGACCTGGTCGTTACCAGTTTGTTTAAATTCTTCTGTGTCGTCATTTTGATGATAGATAACTCGTTTATGAATCAAAATTCATAAAATTTATACCCCGGTGAATAATAGGATAATTCATCGCTGTGTGAGAACTTTTATGGGTGTTCGTGCTTCCATGTATTCAAATCAAAATTTACTTACAGCAAAATGCATTGATTCTGAAGATAAAGGTAAAACCATGTATACCTTGCTAGTTAGCTGAACCGTCAAGTCATTATTATGTTAACTTTACTACCGTCCTTTCGGAGTTGTCTAGTCCTACAAACATACAGTTTGGCTATCTGTCGGGCTAGTCTACTTTTTTAAGATGGTAGTATATCAAACCTTATAATGACTTCATATATTAGCTAGCAAGCAAGCTAACCAAAGATATTACATTTACCTACACACTCAATGCATTTTGCTGTAATTATTCTACGTCAAGTGAGAATGTGTTACCCATTTAGCATTGTTAGGATCTATGAAAGATATAATACTGTTTAAAATTTTCATTCAATGTGATTTTCTTGTTTTCGTAACAATAACCTTAATAACGTTACCTTTCTAGACAAAACACTATGTTTTTAGAATATTTTCGAACTTTTAATTTCTTTAAACAGTACAATACCATCTAAACCGAACCTATGTTTGCTCTTAGATTGCATCCAGTTGGATTCTTTACAAGTCGCATAATAAAAGACTGCATGGAAGTGAAAGGTATTATGATACCACCTCAGGTAAGTATATTGTTGTTCTACTGAACTATATTTTAAAGCTTATATAATACTACCGGTGGGGTGAAGATCTATTAAATACACCATTGTAATCCTGACAACCCATCCGTGATGAATTTTATTCCTTTTTTTTACTTTAAGGAATCTTCTAACGTTAAATGTATTTACAATTTAACTAATTGTTATATGTCTACACATTCCATATGTATACTTAGATTGCATGGGGAAGAAATTTTTCTAAGCCTCTTTAGTTAAAACAACAAATTGTGCTCTGGTTTCCTGATTCAAAAACAGTTTAGTAATGCGGTGTGTAGAGCTAAATTTGTGTCTGTTTTATTCACAAGTGCCTACTATCGTCCTTCAAATCGATTGTTTGTTCCTTCGTTTATCGTCAGCGCTAGACATACGCAACCAATAGAAAAAAATCAATCATCAGTTATAAATACTTTAACATTGAGCTTTTGTTTATTTAATTGTATTGTAGATAAATTTAGAAATTATTAGAGTTTTTGGATTCCATCCCTTTATGTGTAGATGGCCTAATATAGATTGTGGCTATTCATTTTATATCACTTTTTGTAATATAGCATGCATTAATGCATTTATACATCCTTGGCTTTAAATATTCCGACAGAACCTGAAAAGTGCTTTGGACGCAGCAAATTAATAATATGAAATAAGCAGATGTGGTATGATTCAAATTGAAAAAAATAACCATATCCAAACGACGTGCATTTAAGAAATAATATGTCACCGTGCAGCACTCAACAATGGACAAATGCCATTTGGTAATAGATAAAAAGTACGGTATTTGTTTACACGAATCTAATCGTCATATGATATTATTCATATTTGTACATGTGATACAATAATTGTGCAAACCACGTGCTTCATTTCAGACCAATGTTGCTATTTCAATGTACGTGATGGCAAGAAATTTGGTTCTTTTCCCAAACCCAGACAAATTTGTACCAGAGAGATGGATGACTGATAATGCCAAAATAAAAAAGCTTAATCGTGATGTTTTCTTTGGTTTTGGACCAAGAATGTGCTTAGGTATATATTATATATGTTTAATATCAAATCACAAACTGTAAAATTCAAATCACCATTACCGAATATATAGTTACGAAAATATCCTTTTCATACGTCATGCAATCATGTACTGTGGATTCATTATTATTCGTTGGATACCAATTTTCGTGCATTTCGTAGATATCCAAGAACCACAAATTTAAATGTTCAACGAATTACAAATTTTATTAAGGAATGTATGCAGACTTTACAAAAACCACGAATTTAAATATCCACGAATATGCAAGTTTTCCTCAAAGCACGAAAATTGGTACCCAAGAAAAAAAATGAATCCACAGTATTCGTTTCATGTCTTGATTGGGAATGTTCTTCAACTTTTATAATAGCAATACAGGATTGATATGTGGTTTTGAAAGTGACGTATAGAGGACGGAACTAAATACATTATTTACCTACAGTTTTCAAGTATAATACGTTATTTCCCCATCATAACTCCTGAAATTCAGTCAATTATGCTGTAAAGAGTAAAATCACAAAAATACTGAACTTAGAAGAAAATCTAATCGGAAAGTCCATAATCTCATGACAAAATTAAACTTATGTACATTTATGGATTATTGAACTGCAAAGAAGTATGACAAGAGAGTTCTAAGAGAGAACTAACTCTTAAGTTTTGTCATAGATCACTTATGAACCAAGATTTACAATATAAGCAAATTATGCAAAGCTAGATACACAAATTTTGCTCTCTTAGACTCTTTTACCTTGCAATAGTATTAAAACATTTGACTTTTCTACACTTTACATAAGTATTCCCCATTCCAAAATAAAAGACAAATTGAAAGAGTTGGTATAGATTTGTTTCATAAAAAAATGGCAAACGAAGATACAAGTACTTTGTCTTAGATAGACATTTAAACGAACAATTCTTAAACTGACATTATCAGATGCTTGATTTCTTGATTGACAACATATTTGTTACCTTTGGATGACGTGTTTTTCAACAGACTATCGTCATTCTCATGGGAATCAATTGTGTCTTTCTTTTTTCCGACATGTTCCTTGATTATTATGATGAGGCTGACATCATACATGAACTTCTTATGAAGAAGAATAAGAAGTTAGCAATATCCTTTAACTTTACTTTCGCTATATAGATGATGTTCCCTCATTAAATAATTCAAAATTAGGTGACTGTGTTGAACGCATCTAACCCAACTAGAGAGAAAAGAAACAACAGATATAGTTTAGTCTGCCTCATATCTTGACTTACATCTAGAAATTTTTATTGAGAGTCGGTTGAAAACAAAACTTTTCGACAAAAGAGATGATTTCAGTTTCCCAATTGTGAACTTTCCATCTCTGTGTATTAACACCCAGTAGCGCCTGCATACGGAATATATATATCCCAATTAAAACAATATTCCTGAGCTTGTATTTCTCATCATGATTTCCTTGATAGAAGGTTGTGCTCAAAAGAAAATTATTAAACCAAGAGTTCCAAATTGTTAAGTTGAAATTACCGGGTTTGTAATAACATAAGCAACACGACGGGTGCCAAATGTGGAGCAGGATCTGCTTACCCTTCCTGAGCACATGAGATCACCCACAGTTTCTGGTGGGGCTCGTGTTCCTTAGTCTTTAGTTTTCTATGTTGTGTCTTATGCACCATTATTTGCCTGTTTGTCTTTTTCTTTGTTAGCCATGGTGTTGTCGGTTAATTTTCAATCTATGAGTTTGACCCCTGGTACATTTCTCCCCTCTTTGAAAGGTTTATTACCATATAATTTAATTTTGGATGTAACGCGTCTTCTGATTGGCTGACGTTATTTTGTTATCAGACCATAGACATAATTTAGTCATGTGACCGTGACATCATCAACGTTTTTTTCGTGGTTTTCTACGGTTTGAAATGGAATTTAGAATTAAATTTTAAGAAATGACTGTAATATTTTTTCTGTCTATTCGAAATAACATAAAAAAAAATGTGGTGCACACTGTTAAATAACCCGCTACGCGCATTATTCAGTGTGCACCACATTTTTTATGTTATCTCTGCATAGACATAAAAAATATTACAGTCATTCCTTAAATTGAAATCACAGCCCATCGACATCATTTAAGTCTTAAAAGAAAGGTATATTTTTCTTGATACACATTCAAAAACATCTTGTCTAATAGTGTATGCAAACAATTATGTTTGATGCAACCCCATCCCAATGTTACCAACCAATATACACGGAATTTTGTATTCCATTATTTATGATTATTCTTTTCAGGTAAAAAAATGGCTGAAATGGAAATGAAGCTCTTTATCCTCAAAGTAAGACATTTAAAGTTTAATGATAGTTATGTTGTATATACGACTAAAAATTAATGCACAACAACAACATACTAGTTATTATATTTATGGGAAAATATTATTTCAGTTGCTTATGGACTTTCCGTTTAGAACTTTCCTCGGCGTTCAGTATTTTTATTATTTTTTGTCATCTTCAGAAAGGACTTGTTAAGACTGACACGTTGGTATTGGTAACGTTGTTGAAGATTTTTTGTTCATCGTTATGTCATTTTTTACATTTACTTTGGTTCAGCGTTTAGCGTCGGGGTTTTTCCTTTATCAATCAAGTATCTAGATTTACAAATAAGCTTATAATTTATCATAAACTGTTTACACATAAAAATATGTCTCGCTTGTCGTCAGAAAATTCAGAAAAAAAGACAAGTTGATATATATGTCCTTGATTTATAACAAGTAGTTCTATCGAGCTGACTTAGACAGAGAACATTACATTAGAAATTGCTCATTAATTGAACGTTACTGGACCATGAACAAGGGAATATGGCCTTGGAATAGTCATCAAACTGATAGTAATGCAACTGTATAGAAAATATCATTGATCAATCACAAGTAGTTCCTAATAAACTGATTAGGCAGAAAACGTAACATTTATAGATGTAAATTAATCTTAAGTCACTGGTTCATGTCCTACATGACCTATAAACAGTCGTCAAACTGATGGTAATAAAATCTATAGAAAATTTCATCGATCTATCACAAGAAGTTCCCATTAAACTGACTCAAACAGAAAACTAAATAGTTGTTCACCTCGCCAGAAGAGCAAAACATGTGTCTCGCTTTCCGTGACTCTCGTTCAATGCGCTCAGGAGCAAATAATATAGCCACCAATGACCTATATGGCAAACATTTGATATACAATTTACAATCAGTTTGACTCGTAAGGCTTTTCGGCTAACAGTATCGATTTGATATAATTTGTGTTCAGTTATTTTTAAGACACGGTCAACCCGATTCATCAAATAGGAGGTAGGGTGTTAGTAGAGTTTATGAATTGACTGATGCTGCAAGTATGTTATTTTCAAGGAAATATACTCTCTGGATATGTGTAATTCAACCACCTGGCCCTAAACGGTGTAAGCTCTCATAACAAGGTGATACACAGAGGCAACAGCAGATTTCCACTTTCCGGACACAATCTATCAGACTTAAAGACTTCAGGGTTATGTGTTTCAGAGGATATTTTTTTCTAAAAGGCTTGTTTTGAAACAGTTATATTCAAGTATGAATTTGGTAAAAAAAAAAAAAAGAAGAGTTTGGTAAAAGTAGCACAAGAGAAGAAGGTAAAACTGATCTCAGTTTTCTACACGTGCGTAACTGTAAAGAGTTATATTTAATGTTAGAAACTCTTCTATCTTAATCGACCCTCTTCATTTTATATTCATTACAGTATCTGTGATGAGTTTATGCATTAGTCAATATAAAAGAACAATGAACAATTGGCACACTAGTTTGGCCCACCCTTTCCTTTAAGAAAATGTTTGTACTAAGGCAGAAATATGACAGTTGTTTTCCATGTGTTCCCTTGGTTGATAATGTTTGATTTTGACAAATTTTATAGACTATTTTTCTCAAAATTTCTTGGGAGTTCGGTATTACTGTTTTACTTTTTAAGATGGAATAGTTATAAAGCCAATTTGAACTGGACTTTATTTGTTTGAAATCTGATTTTGTTGGGAGCTGACTCAAATTGTCACAAAAAAGGGCTTTCTAGTTTATAACATACATTTTCACGTACATTTCGTGTGTCACCGTGGGTATTTTATTCTGTCCCAGTTTGCACAGATTTCACAATGATATCATTAACGCCTATTGACCTTATGTTAACGGGTGTAACTATTAAAAAAAAACGAAAATTTGTCTCATTCCTACGTTACATACAAACTGAACACTCTAACACAACGTATGACAAATCGGAGGACATTTTAGGTAAAAAGGAGCATTGAGAAGTCTGTTAAATTGAAAAAGGAAATGTGGAATATGTCAAAAAGATAACAACCCGAACAAAGAGCAGATAACAGCCGTATGTCACCAATGGGTCTTCACCGCAGCGAGAAAATCCCGCACCCGGAGGTGGTCATCAGCTGGCAGCCAAATAAAATTGTGTACTTAGTTTAGTGAAAATGGGCGTTACTCAAAACATAAAAATAAACTAAAAGTAAAAAAACATACAAGACTAACAAAGGCAAGAGTCTGCTGACTTAGGACAGGCAAAAAACCCTGGAGGGTTAAACATGTCTTGTGAGATCTCAATCTCCCCCTATTATACAAGAAGTGCGAGGCCGATATAAGAAGAGGTAGCAAAAGAAACTAAAATGCCAGCTTCAGACCTCAATTAAACTGATTAAAAGATTATGTATTCATCATATGAAAATCAAGTACTGTGGATTCGTTTATTTTTGTGGATTCAGTGAACAATGCATTTTCATGGATTTTTAATTGTGTGGTTTGGCCAAAGCCTGCAAACAAGCCTATAGAGCCTTTGTGTTTCGTTGAACATTTGAATTCGTGTTCCGCCTATACCAAACTTTAGGGGCTTCGTAGCATACCCTCTTAATAGTTATCAAAGGTACCAGGATTATAATTTAATATGCCAGACGCGCGTTTCGTCTGCATAAGACTCATCAGTGACGCCCGGATCAAAATAGTTATAAACACAAACAAGTACAAAGTTGAAAAGCATTTAGAACCCAAAATTCCCAAAAGGTGTGCCAAATACGGCTAAGGTAATCTATACCTGGGATAAAAAAAATCCTTAGTTTTTCGAAAAATTCAAAGTTTTGAAACAGGAAATTTATAAAAAAAATGACCATATAATTGATAATCATGTCAACATATAAGTGCTGACTACTTGGCTGGTGATACCCTCGGGACAACAGCAGTGTCATGGACCCAGTGGTGTAAATAATTATCAAAGGAACAAGGATTATGATGTAATACGCCAGACGCGCGTTTCGTCTACATAAGACTCATCAGTGACGCTCAGATCAAAATAATTATAAAGACAAACAAGTACAAAGTTGAAAAGCGTTGAGAACCCAAAATTTCCAAATGTTGTGCCAAATACGGCTAAGGTTATCTATACCTGGGATAAGAAATTCCTTAGTTTTTCGAAAAATTCAAAGTTTTGAAACAGGAAATTTATAAAAATGACCATATAATTGATATTCATGTCAACACATAAGTGCTGACTACTTGGCTGGTGATACCCTCGGGGCACCAGCAGTGGCATCGACCTAGTGGTGTAAATAGTTATCAAATGTACCAGGATTATAATTTAATACGCCAGACGCGCGCTTCGTCTGCATAAGACGCACCAGTGTCGCTCAGATCAAAATAGTTATAAAGCCAAACAAGTACAAAGTTGCAGAGCATTCAGGACCCAAAATTCCATAAAATATATGAGAAGAGGTTTTTGTAGCCTTTCACGTTAGGGATTCTAATTCACAACTTTAGTGTTGACTTATCTGATCTAATGATCTATTTTAGAAAAGGGAAAATAAATAGAAAATGAGAAGTTCCGTCGACAAAATACATCATTTCCTTTTAAAAAAAACACAAAAGTTTTCCTTATGTTATGTTCAAGAAATAATTCATGGGGGCTTGAATATATCGTGATTTTACCACGGGTTGGCCCTTTATGACAAATACTACCCTGAGAGATAACGAGGGGTAAAATATCGGCATAAGGGACAACCCGTGGTAAAATCACGATATATTCAAGCCCCCATGAACTATTTCGATTCTAATAGGACAAATACGGCTATTATTTGGATCGAAGTGCTCTAGGTGGAGGCAAATAGTTGCCGTTCCCATAAATAAACGCACTATCAAATTGGCGTAAAAGAACGGAGCAAACTGAATTGGTGACATGCTTAAAGTTTTTACAATAACGTATTTAGATAGTTTGGGGAGGATTTAAATTATAATTTACTTATAATGTCTTATATGATTTTTTAAAAATCGGCTTATACCACATTTTGAATCGTTTGTTTACGTTTCCTTGTTGTGATGATTTTTGTTTTGGCAAGCGTGTATTTTCCCGTAAAATGCTCATATTCTTACGTCATCGTTCTATGACGTCGGGTATCTCATTTATAAAAAAATATATGACGTGGGAGTACGATTGGAACAGCCCTGACAATATATTCATATTTTACCACGGGTGTGTACTCAAAGCTTATATATAAGTTAAGCAAATATTGCAAGGGTCACAAAGAACAACAGCCGTGGTGTAGTGGTTAGTGCATCGGACTTCTAACACAAAGGTTCCTGGTTCGATTCCCGTTTGGGATGAAAATTTCAGGAACTCAATTTTCGGCTCTCCCTTGACACCATTTGCGAGTATGGTCTTGAGGAAACGATGATAGTCCGTCGGACGGGGACGATAAATGGCTGACCCGTGTTAAGAGAGAGCCATATCTCTTGCACGTTAAAGACACCCTTGTAGATTTCGAAAAAGAGTAGGCTAATGCCGCTACAAGGCAGCACTCGCAAACGCAAAGTGGAAAGGGATTAATATAAGTTGCAAAACTTGTTTCCCAATCCACTATAAATAAATATGTTTAAACTAAAGAACAACAAAAAAACAACAACGTAGAACATTCCAATTTCATATTACCAAATTTGATCCAAATAATTTCATCCATTGTACATAAACGTAATTATACTGATTGAAATTGTAACACGGTATTGACTGATGTACTCATATTTTGACAATTTTACCTATTATGTCTGTTTTGTTCACGCATCGTTGTAAATGTAATAGAATCTGATGCGACTGTCGTACAAGTGAAAGGTTAAGCGCTATAAAACCAGGTTCAATCCACCATTTTCTACATTTGAAAATGCCTGTAACAAGTCAGGAATATGACAGTTGTTGTCCGTTCGTTTGATGTGTTTTATCATTTGATTTTGCCATTTAATAATTGACATTCCGTTGTGAATTTTCCTTGAAGTTCAGTACTTTTGTGATTTTACTTTTGAATAATACTTTGATATTTTAGTTTTGCCAACAGTTTGAGTTTTCTACGGATGATACTGAAATGGAACAAGTAGTGAAGTTACTACTGTCACCAAGCAGGCCAGTCAAAATCAACACGGTATTGCGACAACTTACGGACTGATTTAACATTGATATTGTTGTTACATTATATTCTACTGCTTTAGATGAACAATTTCGTCAATTTCTTTTGTGTTTAATCTTATGATACATTTTTAATGTTATTGTGTGTTTTCATGTACAAAAACTCAAGGTAAATAAATGTGTAAGCCAGACGTGCATTCCGTCTACAAAAGACCAGTGACGCTAGAATAAAAAATGTCTACGACAGTCCTAAAATCTTGATAGCTATGATTGTTTTAGGACATCTTTCAAATTGGTTTACAGAGTGATTATGGTCCCTATGTCTGTGATACGATGTATCTTAGGTTGTGTCCATGCAGAGCAAAGTCATTTATTACAATGATTTGGATAATTGAAACAATACTTTTGATTATCATATAGAGATAGGAATATAACCATCTCAAATCTAAGATCTGCAACTACAGTCAGACAAGAGTTTTACAAATGTTGGTGAAAAAGCATAACATATACCAAAAAATTGCGAAAGCAAATTTACAGATCTAACATTGTTGGGTTGAGCCTCGCTTTTCATCATGTTTCTAAAGCTGGTACAAATAAATTTTATATTTTCCGACAATGTACATATATTGTTTTTATCCTGCAATTTACACCCTGTACTTGAGGTCAGCTGTTCAAATCGAAATCATTGCTTTTGATTTTTCAAAGAAATCGACATAGTTGAAACGCGGACCGCGAAAAGGACCAAAAAATGAACTGTGACCCAGAAAGAAATATCTGACTTACCGCTTGCTCAACGTCATAGCGGGTAACAGCAAACTTTATTTGTACATGTACAAATAAAGCAAAAATTTATTTGTACACCTGTTATTTGTACAATGTACAAAGTGTTCCTGGAGGTTTTAGTTGCTCCATTTTACAAGTTTTACATCTGACACCATGTGGTGTACGTCAAGAATACAACAATGGCTGACTAACAATGCTTTAATAACTAAAGGGGAGTAACTCTGATACATGACGTTTAGTACATAAGTATGGAACACAATATATGACAATACCCATGTCTACTTGTACAACAAATAAAAGAATTCCGTAAATAAAATAAAACTTTGCAAATCGATTAAGTATATACAAACATATATCTGTCGAAAAATACTATTTAAAACAGTTTAATTTCTTGGCAATTTCTATCAAACATCGATTTAAAAAAGTGATTTTTTTTCGGGATTTTTCAAAATGGCGGATGATGTGGTAAACAGGAAAAAAATCACGGGAAAAAATTCATAATATCCCTAGGAAAAAGGGCACAAGAAAAAAAGTCACAGGAAAAAAAAAGATGTATATGGAAATGTTGCACAAGATAAAAAGTTACAGGGAAAAAGTCGCAATTTATTTTGGATTATAGCTCTTCGTCTTTTATATAAGCTTTGGATTTCAAATATTTTGGCCACGAGCATCACTGAAGAGACATGTATTGTCGAAATGCGCATCTGGTGCAAGAAAATTGGTACCGTTAATTTTATTACTACCACTGGGTCGATGCCTCTGCTGGTGGAGTATTAGTCCCCGAGGGTATCACCAGCCCAGTAGCCAGTACTTCGGTACTGGCATGAAAATACGGATTTTTTGTGTTATTAAAATTTGCTGTTACAAAATATTAGAAATTATTATAAATTAAGGAATGTATCTCCCTCATGCAAAGCTCTAATTCCTTTCACGAATTCGGCTATACTTTTTGGACCTTTTGGATTATAGCTCTTCATCTTTTATATAAGCTTTGGATTTCAAATATTTTGTCCACGAGCATCACTGAAGAGACATGTATTGTCGAAATGCGCATCTGGTGCAAGAAAATTGGTACCGTTTATTTTATTACTACCACTGGGTCGATGCCTCTGCTGGTGGACTATTAGTCCCCGAGGGTATCACCAGCCAAGTAGCCAGTACTTCGGTACTGGCATGAAAATACGGATTTTTTGTGTTATTAAAATTTGCTGTTACAAAATATTAGAAATTATTATAAATTAAGGAATGTATCTCCCTCATGCAAAGCTCTAATTCCTTTCACGAATTCGGCTATACTTTTTGGACCTTTTGGATTATAGCTCTTCAACTTTTATATAAGCTTTGGATTTCAAATATTTTGTCCACGAGCATCACTGAAGAGACATGTATTGTCGAAATGCGCATCTGGTGCAAGAAAATTGGTACCGTTAATTTTATTACTACCACTGGGTCGATGCCTCTGCTGGTGGAGTATTAGTCCCCGAGGGTATCACCAGCCCAGTAGCCAGTACTTCGGTACTGGCATGAAAATACGGATTTTTTGTGTTATTAAAATTTGCTGTTACAAAATATTAGAAATTATTATAAATTAAGGAATGTATCTCCCTCATGCAAAGCTCTAATTCCTTTCACGAATTCGGCTATACTTTTTGGACCTTTTGGATTATAGCTCTTCATCTTTTATATAAGCTTTGGATTTCAAATATTTTGTCCACGAGCATCACTGAAGAGACATGTATTGTCGAAATGCGCATCTGGTGCAAGAAAATTGGTACCGTTTATTTTATTACTACCACTGGGTCGATGCCTCTGCTGGTGGACTATTAGTCCCCGAGGGTATCACCAGCCAAGTAGCCAGTACTTCGGTACTGGCATGAAAATACGGATTTTTTGTGTTATTAAAATTTGCTGTTACAAAATATTAGAAATTATTATAAATTAAGGAATGTATCTCCCTCATGCAAAGCTCTAATTCCTTTCACGAATTCGGCTATACTTTTTGGACCTTTTGGATTATAGCTCTTCATCTTTTATATAAGCTTTGGATTTCAAATATTTTGGCCACGAGCATCACTGAAGAGACATGTATTGTCGAAATGCGCATCTGGTGCAAGAAAATTGGTACCGTTAATTTTATTACTACCACTGGGTCGATGCCTCTGCTGGTGGAGTATTAGTCCCCGAAGTATCACCAGCCCAGTAGCCAGTACTTCGGTACTGGCATGAAAATACGGATTTTTTTGTGTTATTAAAATTTGCTGTTACAAAATATTAGAAATTTTTATAAATTAAGGAATGTATCTCCCTCATGCAAAGCTCTAATTCCTTTCACGAATTCGGCTATACTTTTTGGACCTTTTGGATTATAGCTCTTCAACTTTTATATAAGCTTTGGATTTCAAATATTTTGGCCACGAGCATCACTGAAGAGACATGTATTGTCGAAATGAGCATCTGGTGCAAGAAAATTGGTACCGTTAATTTTATTACTACCACTGGGTCGATGCCTCTGCTGGTGGACTATTAGTCCCCGAGGGTATCACCAGCCAAGTAGCCAGTACTTCGGTACTGGCATGAAAATACGGATTTTTTGTGTTATTAAAATTTGCTGTTACAAAATATTAGAAATTATTATAAATTAAGGAATGTATCTCCCTCATGCAAAGCTCTAATTCCTTTCACGAATTCGGCTATACTTTTTGGACCTTTTGGATTATAGCTCTTCATCTTTTATATAAGCTTTGGATTTCAAATATTTTGGCCACGAGCATCACTGAAGAGACATGTATTGTCGAAATGCGCATCTGGTGCAAGAAAATTGGTACCGTTAATTTTATTACTACCACTGGGTCGATGCCTCTGCTGGTGGACTATTAGTCCCCGAGGGTATCACCAGCCCAGTAGCCAGTACTTCGGTACTGGCATGAAAATACGGATTTTTTGTGTTATTAAAATTTGCTGTTACAAAATATTAGAAATTATTATAAATTAAGGAATGTATCTCCCTCATGCAAAGCTCTAATTCCTTTCACGAATTCGGCTATACTTTTTTGACCTTTTGGATTATAGCTCTTCAACTTTTATATAAGCTTTGGATTTCAAATATTTTGTCCACGAGCATCACTGAAGAGACATGTATTGTCGAAATGCGCATCTGGTGCAAGAAAATTGGTACCGTTAATTTTATTACTACCACTGGGTCGATGCCTCTGCTGGTGGACTATTAGTCTCCGAGGGTATCACCAGCCCAGTAGCCAGTACTTCGGTACTGGCATGAAAATACGGATTTTTTGTGTTATTAAAATTTGCTGTTACAAAATATTAGAAATTATTATAAATTAAGGAATGTATCTCCCTCATGCAAAGCTCTAATTCCTTTCACGAATTCGGCTATACTTTTTGGACCTTTTGGATTATAGCTCTTCATCTTTTATATAAGCTTTGGATTTCAAATATTTTGGCCACGAGCATCACCGAAGAGACATGTATTGTCGAAATGCGCATCTGGTGCAAGAAAATTGGTACCGTTAATTTTATTACTACCACTGGGTCGATGCCTCTGCTGGTGGACTATTAGTCTCCGAGGGTATCACCAGCCCAGTAGCCAGTACTTCGGTACTGGCATGAAAATACGGATTTTTTGTGTTATTAAAATTTGCTGTTACAAAATATTAGAAATTATTATAAATTAAGGAATGTATCTCCCTCATGCAAAGCTCTAATTCCTTTCACGAATTCGGCTATACTTTTTGGACCTTTTGAATTATAGCTCTTCATCTTTTATATAAGCTTTGGATTTCAAATATTTTGGCCACGAGCATCACCGAAGAGACATGTATTGTCGAAATGCGCATCTGGTGCAAGAAAATTGGTACCGTTAATTTTATTACTACCACTGGGTCGATGCCTCTGCTGGTGGACTATTAGTCCCCGAGGGTATCACCAGCCCAGTAGCCAGTACTTCGGTACTGGCATGAAAATACGGATTTTTTGTGTTATTAAAATTTGCTGTTACAAAATATTAGAAATTATTATAAATTAAGGAATGTATCTCCCTCATGCAAAGCTCTAATTCCTTTCACGAATTCGGCTATACTTTTTGGACCTTTTGGATTATAGCTCTTCAACTTTTATATAAGCTTTGGATTTCAAATATTTTGTCCACGAGCATCACTGAAGAGACATGTATTGTCGAAATGCGCATCTGGTGCAAGAAAATTGGTACCGTTAATTTTATTACTACCACTGGGTCGATGCCTCTGCTGGTGGACTATTAGTCCCCGAGGGTATCACCAGCCCAGTAGCCAGTACTTCGGTACTGGCATGAAAATACGGATTTTTTGTGTTATTAAAATTTGCTGTTACAAAATATTAGAAATTATTATAAATTACGGAATGTATCTCCCTCATGCAAAGCTCTAATTCCTTTCACGAATTCGGCTATACTTTTTGGACCTTTTGGATTATAGCTCTTCATCTTTTATATAAGCTTTGGATTTCAAATATTTTGGCCACGAGCATCACTGAAGAGACATGTATTGTCGAAATGCGCATCTGGTGCAAGAAAATTGGTACCGTTAATTTTATTACTACCACTGGGTCGATGCCTCTGCTGGTGGACTATTAGTCCCCGAGGGTATCACCAGCCCAGTAGCCAGTACTTCGGTACTGGCATGAAAATACGGATTTTTTGTGTTATTAAAATTTGCTGTTACAAAATATTAGAAATTATTATAAATTAAGGAATGTATCTCCCTCATGCAAAGCTCTAATTCCTTTCACGAATTCGGCTATACTTTTTGGACCTTTTGGATTATAGCTCTTCATCTTTTATATAAGCCTTGGATTTCAAATATTTTGGCCACGAGCATCACTGAAGAGACATGTATTGTCGAAATGCGCATCTGGTGCAAGAAAATTGGTACCGTTAATTTAATTATATCTGCTTCAGTAGAACTATTTATCAGAAGTATGTTTGAGTGCACATGTAAAAGTCACTTTGTACATGTATGCAATAAAAATCTAAACTGGATTTTTTTAATGCATAGAAAAAAGTCATACTATACTTGTATCAGGTAAATTATCTTAAGACGTAAATTTTAACCAGAAAGGGACAATTTAACTCATTACATGTGACATACTATATAAACTTATAAAAGTGTAATAGAATCTGAATATGTTCTTTTTTCAAAGCTCACTTTTTTACAAACAGGGAAATCTTATTGTTTCCTTTTAATTAAAATTGAGCTTAAGTTGTATTTCATTGGTATGGCTTCCTACCAAGACAAGAAGTGAAAGGGGATATGCCACAAGAAGCCACTAATTAATATTAACAGTTCCTAAAATAACTTAACTATTATTAATGGCAATGAGTTGTTTGTTAAACACTAAATTGAAGGATTCGTATCTTCAAAATTCAAAATAACGTGGTAATGACATCAACCGAATTTTTTGTTTTAATTCAAATTGAAAGAAATTGTTGCCTAGTTTTACTTGCATCTCCTTCTTAAGAGATATAAAACGAAAATTATTATAACATATTTATATATATATATGTACATTCTCATAAATATGTTTGATCCGTTCATCCTATATTGACTCTTAAAATTCAAGAGTTTATCCTAAAATGAGGGTACTGTTTATATGGCCTTCCAAATACCGTTTCGATCCCTAACATCACTGAAGAGACATTTATTGTCGAAATCCGGATCTGGTGTACTAAAAAAATATTGACACCGTATGTTTGTGGCATAAGTTATTAACATCGTGGCCACAAGTTAAAAAAAATCTGTTTAGTATTAAATTTATATTAAGATCCATTTTGTTACATCTTGTGATCAATTTTATTTGGTAATCGCCAATGGCAGTCAGTAGGGTGAAAGAACATCAGTTGTTCGACCTGTTAGTCAAAGAATGTAGGAAAAAAAGTCACAGGAAAAAAAGTCACGGAAAAAAAGGGGAGCGTCTAAACACCACCTAGGCCGCCTTGGTGCACTAAGCTCATGAAACTGAACTAAGCCCATGATGGGATGGTGCTATAAATGAAAAAAACATACCATCGGACGTAGTTTTTAATGAAGATAATGTATCTGAATTTTTTAGTCATTACAAATTGTAGTTAAGTCGTAATTTGATTTTTTCTGTCATCAAAGGTTTTGTCCGACGGCACGTGCCAGTAATTAACCAGGTAATAAAATCACTGATCCATGAAGAAATAAAGAAACAACAATTACGTGGCTAATATATAATTACACCTTTTTGTTTGTCGTGATTTTTCGTGTATTTTGTTTCTGTAGGATTTAAAACAAAAATTTGTATTTCATCATTTTTTTGGTGTATTTTTAAATACGTTATTTTGACTTTATGATACTTTTATTTGTTTTTAATCAATACCTCGTTGTAATTTGAAAGTGCACAATAAACGACTATTATCATAAATTCATTTATTAATATTTCATTTTGATAACTATCAACAGAGATGAAACATATAGTTTATAAACATATGTAAGTAAGTAAGTAAGTAAGGATGACATTATCAATAAATAAATAATAAATAAATATAACAAAGAGTCACAAGCAAATATAAGTTATGATTTGTCTATATACACATCAAAGATTTAATATCTTGGTTTTGTACGACACAGCCTTGGTCTTTTGTTCTGATTTGGTTTTTTTGCTAGTCTTTGCGGTAGTGGGGTTTCAAAATTAGTATTCACTGCTCGAACGACTCGGGCACTGTTGGCTGTTTTGCAGTCATTCACAAGTTTTAGAAAAAGTCGATCTTTCTGTTCTGGTGTTTTAGACAACCAACACTGCAGTGATACTTTATGACTTGTGTAATTACCGAAAAGTTCATAGTTACCGGTCCCATATAACGCTCTTTTCAGATCAGCAAAATGGACTCTTGTGATGTCATGAAGGTTAGTGACTAGGTCTTGTAGACTTTGTGGCTTCCAATTTATTGACTTTTTGAAAACATGATTGATGGACTCACAATTATTATTTGTCCATAAGCGGTCCTGGTTTTTAAGCTGTTTCATTGGGACACTGACATGATCAAAGAGTCTATCTTTCAGATGAGCTTTAAAATAAGTGGCAAACTGTGGATATTTTTCAGCGATTTCATTTGATTTGAGGTCAAATTCTACTGAATCATCTGTTGTAACAAGTCCAGTAGACCCAAAAATATTGTCAATAATTTCTAAGCGATCTTTGTCATTGCAACCAACTTTATTCTTTAAATGATCAGAGACATTGTCTTTCATGTGTTTAGTACAGAGCATTCGAGTTGTTCCAGGATATGGGAAGACGTCATCTAAAGCTTTGGTGAGACCACTTTCATCGTCACTTCCAATTCTTAGATCAATTATTTTAATTGACTCTTGAATGCGTGCTTTAACATGCGAAAAGAAGGTATGGTAATTTAAGTAAGAGCCTTCCCAGTGCAGAAATATTGGACCAATGAATATTGGATGTTCCCCAGTTTCTTTTCTAATAACTTTTGTGTTCTTGTAAACAAAGTTTGTAACAAAGACAGCACCAAGGTTAAAAGTCCTGTCAACGCCAAGTATACGGTCATTATCAGACTTTAAAAACTGTGTCATGTCCTTCATCATGTCTTTTGTATAGCAGATTATTGATGGTGGCTTGTTGTTACCTTCTGTGTATACTACTTCTTTTACAAAGTCTGAGTTGTTTACAAGAGAAAAGATATGAACAATCTCGTCTGCTATATTGCCAAGAGGTGCAGATTTATGTTGTTTTTTCTGGTTGTAAGCAAGATTGCGGATTTGATGATGATCACGTGGAGCTGACTCGGGATTATCTAAAACCATATTTTTATAGATCTCGGAACAAGACTGTTTGTGAGAAAGACCCTCCTTAACCTTGTCTATTACATTTGGATCAGTTCTGACATACTCTTGTGATGAATGTTGGGCATTGCCATGTGGTACACCTTGTCGTGGAGCTACATCCGAGTATTCTGCAACTGCTGTGTTACTAAGATCTGAGAGGGTGTCTGGTAGATTAGTAAACCAACTTACACGTTTCTTGTATGACTTATCACGTTTCAATGATGTGTAGTATCTGTTAAGTGTGACAACATTATCTGGTTGTGGATTATAAGGTATTAAAGTTTTTTTCCCTTTATTCTTTTTTTCGTAACAGAAAACACCGTCTTTCTTGGTTGTCCACTTTAAAATATTGCCAGACTGAATGATAAAATCGGTTTTGTTAGTACGGCCGCTGTGTGTGTCCCAGGCACCGCAGTCATCTGTGAAATTGCTGTATTTGGAACTCTGTCGTCGAGACATATTACTTGTATTGTCCAGAACACAGTAAACATTGTCTTTGAAACCAGTTGGTATGGAGTCGACTACTACAAGTTGTTGATCTAACATAATAGACAGCAGTTGTGTTGCATTTAAGTTCTGATTATTTGGTAACTGATAAGTAGATGGGGCCATAGTACTCTCGGTGTCATGTTCACTAGAAAAGCTACTATTTAGAGTGTTAACTTCACTGGTGGAGGTAGATGCTACTTCTTTTGTTTCGTCAGTGTTGTTACATTGTTCTGTATCGGACATTAACTCATTGGTTTGGTCATGGCTCTTTGGAGAGTGGACTGTTGAAATATTAGTACTGACATTGATGTTAGGAGCCTTGTGAACAATAAGTGGAACGAAATGGTTAGGTGTCCATATCTGTTTTGGATTGTGGCAAGAGGCGCGTGTCCACATAACTGTTACATATACACTTTCATCTAGGCAATTGCGAGGGATTGCTGTTAAGTTTAGTGTCTTGAACGAAAGGTCATTCTCTCCATTTAATGGTGGGTAAACAGATTTGATGGGTATACATATAACTTGAGCAAGTGCTAGCAATGTCCACATAGATGACCAACCATGTTTTGAAGCACATTCAAATGTTGAGGTAATGTAATTAGGTGAAACCCAAATAATGTTCTTGGCAATTGGAAGAGACGTGTAAAAGTCTTTTCTAGACACCATTTCAATACATGTGCGGTATCTGAGTTCGGTGGACAAATCTTCTGACCCGCAAAGTGCAAAGGATACTGCATTAAAAAGACAGCTACCGTTGCCAGTTACTTCATAGGGTTCTCCAAGATGAGAAAGATTACATTGACGTAGATGACTTTGGGAAATGATGTCTATAACGCTTGTTGGTTTATTGCTGACTGTATATGAATGATTAAACGGTTGCAAACTTTTCTTCTGCTCGTTCACTACATCAGAGAAATGTTGAAACCCATACTGTGATGACTGAAAATAGGGAAAAAAAAAATTATTTATTTATTTATTTACAAGTTTGATCGTTTATATCAATATACAATGTTATTTCCATTGTTTTATGCAATGAAGGTCTACATATAATAGTAATGCTGCAGCTGATTTAATAAGTTTATGTAAATAAATCGAAAAAAAATTCGGTTTCTTTATAGTACAATCTGAATAAAATTTGGATCTATTATAATTTTCATTCGTATAGTTCTGGACATAATATTCAATTTCATGATGCTTGATGTATAGGGAAAACGGAAGTATTACATTTTCCCAGCATTAGGTTGGCCTTTTGTGTACCCAAGACAGGGCGAAGGAAGTCAACTTAAGAACGCTGTGATTGGATGTATTAAAGTGTACAAGTTATTTTTTTATTTATCTATTAGTAACTGCAGTGTGTATATTTACAATATAAATTTTAGAATCTATTGAAATATTTTCTAGTGAATTATTCGAAAATGTTGCATAATTAGTAAAGGTTGAATCAAGTGCATTTGGTTACTATGCAATTATTCTAAAAATAGTAAAATCACGTGAAGGCCGCGTGGAGTCTGCATGAAATTCTCTTGACTTTTTATTACTTTAACATATTCCCAATCATTTATTTATTTAGTATATTGATATATAATAAAGCCTGACGAAAGTTCATTCTGTTGTTTCGGGATTGTTCTTAAATACTCGGATACATCGGGATTTTTCAATCTCTAAATTCTGAAAATCAAGTGAAGGCTGCTTGGAGTTTGCATGCAGCAAAAAAAGTGAAACCTTTGGGGGAACAACGTAAAAGTAGCATGTTCTGACAGAATATTAGACTTAAGTGAAATGTTTTTGACATCTCTTTTGAAAAGGTCAAAAGGGCTGCCGTTGATATGGACACAGCAAAATTTGAAAAGTGAACCATTTACGGCCTTCAACAATGAGAAAATCAAATGCATTATATTTAGTTAGAATTAGTTGAAAAAATATGAAAAGTGAAGCATTTACGGGCTTCAACAATGAGCGAAACCAAATGCATTATATTTAGAAGTTGCTTTAAAAAATATGTAAAATGAAGCATTTTCGACCTTCACCAATGAGCTAATAGCAACTGTTGCCTAAAGAGTGTTTCAATGGAAGTCGCGAATTTCTGTAATTCTTCCCATTATGATGTCATTGGTCTGTATTCTTTATTTTTGTTTAATTATTTTATTAAAATTTCTTTATACTTTACCACCATATTAGCCTTTATTTTTTATATTGGGGTATAAAAGCGTATAGTATGCATTTACAGTTTAAGATGCCATAAATAAATTAATTAGATTCTGTTAATAAGATATTTATTTAGGCGCTCCATATAAATAACATGATAATAATCAACCAAGTTCATATGGACAGGTTACTCGGACATTTTTCTATAAATAGAGAATCAGGTGAAAGCTGCATGGGTTCTTATTATAGGACATTAATCACGACCAGGTCAAAAATGTTGCATAATTAGTAAAGGTTGAATCAAGTGCATTTGGTTACTATGCAATTATTCTAAAAATAGTAAAATCACGTGAAGGCCGCGTGGAGTCTGCATGCACAAAGCGTGATAGATATTGTTCGGAACCAAATTGCGTTCTGAAATTCTCTTGACTTTTTATTACTTTAACATATTCCCAATCATTTATTTATTTAGTATATTGATATATAATAAAGCCTGACGAAAGTTCATTCTGTTGTTTCGGGATTGTTCTTAAATACTCGGATACATCGGGATTTTTCAATATCTAAATTCTGAAAATCAAGTGAAGGCTGCTTGGAGTTTGCATGCAGCAAAAAAAGTGAAACCTTTGGGGGAACAACGTAAAAGTAGCATGTTCTGACAGAATATTAGACTTAAGTGAAATGTTTTTGACATCTCTTTTGAAAAGGTCAAAAGGGCTGCCGTTGATATGGACACAGCAAAATTTGAAAAGTGAACCATTTACGGCCTTCAACAATGAGAAAATCAAATGCATTATATTTAGTTAGAATTAGTTGAAAAAATATGAAAAGTGAAGCATTTACGGGCTTCAACAATGAGCGAAACCAAATGCATTATATTTAGAAGTTGCTTTAAAAAATATGTAAAATGAAGCATTTTCGACCTTCACCAATGAGCTAATAGCAACTGTTGCCTAAAGAGTGTTTCAATGGAAGTCGCGAATTTCTGTAATTCTTCCCATTATGATGTCATTGGTCTGTATTCTTTATTTTTGTTTAATTATTTTATTAAAATTTCTTTATACTTTACCACCATATTAGCCTTTATTTTTTATATTGGGGTATAAAAGCGTATAGTATGCATTTACAGTTTAAGATGCCATAAATAAATTAATTAGATTCTGTTAATAAGATATTTATTTAGGCGCTCCATATAAATAACATGATAATAATCAACCAAGTTCATATGGACAGGTTACTCGGACATTTTTCTATAAATAGAGAATCAGGTGAAAGCTGCATGGGTTCTTATTATAGGACATTAATCACGACCAGGTCAAAAATGTTGCATAATTAGTAAAGGTTGAATCAAGTGCATTTGGTTACTATGCAATTATTCTAAAAATAGTAAAATCACGTGAAGGCCGCGTGGAGTCTGCATGCACAAAGCGTGATAGATATTGTTCGGAACCAAATTGCGTTCTGAAATTCTCTTGACTTTTTATTACTTTAACATATTCCCAATCATTTATTTATTTAGTATATTGATATATAATAAAGCCTGACGAAAGTTCATTCTGTTGTTTCGGGATTGTTCTTAAATACTCGGATACATCGGGATTTTTCAGTCTCTAAATTCTGAAAATCAAGTGAAGGCTGCTTGGAGTTTGCATGCAGCAAAAAAAGTGAAACCTTTGGGGGAACAACGTAAAAGTAGCATGTTCTGACAGAATATTAGACTTAAGTGAAATGTTTTTGACATCTCTTTTGAAAAGGTCAAAAGGGCTGCCGTTGATATGGACACAGCAAAATTTGAAAAGTGAACCATTTACGGCCTTCAACAATGAGAAAATCAAATGCATTATATTTAGTTAGAATTAGTTGAAAAAATATGAAAAGTGAAGCATTTACGGGCTTCAACAATGAGCGAAACCAAATGCATTATATTTAGAAGTTGCTTTAAAAAATATGTAAAATGAAGCATTTTCGACCTTCACCAATGAGCTAATAGCAACTGTTGCCTAAAGAGTGTTTCAATGGAAGTCGCGAATTTCTGTAATTCTTCCCATTATGATGTCATTGGTCTGTATTCTTTATTTTTGTTTAATTATTTTATTAAAATTTCTTTATACTTTACCACCATATTAGCCTTTATTTTTTATATTGGGGTATAAAAGCGTATAGTATGCATTTACAGTTTAAGATGCCATAAATAAATTAATTAGATTCTGTTAATAAGATATTTATTTAGGCGCTCCATATAAATAACATGATAATAATCAACCAAGTTCATATGGACAGGTTACTCGGACATTTTTCTATAAATAGAGAATCAGGTGAAAGCTGCATGGGTTCTTATTATAGGACATTAATCACGACCAGGTCAAAAATGTTGCATAATTAGTAAAGGTTGAATCAAGTGCATTTGGTTACTATGCAATTATTCTAAAAATAGTAAAATCACGTGAAGGCCGCGTGGAGTCTGCATGCACAAAGCGTGATAGATATTGTTCGGAACCAAATTGCGTTCTGAAATTCTCTTGACTTTTTATTACTTTAACATATTCCCAATCATTTATTTATTTAGTATATTGATATATAATTTATTTACAAGATTGATCGTTTATATAAATATACAGCGTTAATTTCCATTGTTTAACGGGAGCATACATTTTAAATGAATAAAATGAATGAAAACTACGGTTCCTAGTTTGTGCATTGTGATAAAAAGTTCGTATGTATAATTACTTTCATTTGTTTCTTACTCTGTTTTGTATTGGTCTCGTCGTACTATTGCAAATATTCAATTTCATGACTGCATCAAGTGTTTCTATCAGTTTACCATAGTGATATCACATGGTAAGGTTAGGAATTAATGGTCAACCCTAGTTTTAAGATCCGATTTTTAATTAACAGTGGTAAGGTAATCGTTGCAAAAAATCCTGCTCAAACTTTTGTGAAAGACGTTTTAACTTTGAATTGTTGCGAGAGTTTATGTTCTATGTTGAAGGCACTTGCATATAGTGACCTGAAATACAAGTACTGTTCCATTGAGTTTAGATACATGTCTTCTGTTTCTGTCCCTGACCCATGTTTGCTGTATTCGGCATGTGTAGTGCATCATGCAATGAGACATTGGTACGTGATGAAATTTCGTGCAGGACTGCTTTTTTTTTTTTTTTTGGCATGGAACTCCTGACCAGACTTTGACTTTTTGACTCTTGACCTATGCAGTGTGCGTGTGTCATCATGATACAGTGTGTTCCTTCGTATATTACCCTGACCTAGAAGTATAATTCTAAATTGACCTTGCTTCCGAATATGTAGCATGAAGATGTATTGTCATAAGATGGTGAGTCTTGTGGCACGAGAAACTTTATATGATCTTGACCTTTGCCCTCATTGTACAACTTGTATATTTTGTTTGAAGTATATGGAGAATCGTCTGATTGCACTCATATCCCATATTTTTATATCTATATTAAATATTAAGATATATTTGTATATTTGTAATTGTAAGATCGATTTTATGTATTGGAGTTTGAACTAGTACACATTTTGTTAAGGAGCCATCTGAAGTCCCCCGCCGGGCGAGGGATTTTTTTCACTTTGTTAAAAACCCATTGGTGACCTATGACTGCTTTTTGCTTTTTTTGTCATGTTTCTGTCTCTTAAACACATTTCACATTTCCATTCTCAATTTTTGATATGAAGAATGTTTTGATCAAATGAAAACTAAATCTTTTTATTGCTGTGAAAATTAAAAAGGATATTTACTGCTCTAGTAGCACCATGTACTGCAAGTTGTGATAGATTGATAATTCAAAATGGTTCAATCATTTTACCTTGGATTTCATTTGATGGACATGTTGATATGGATAGTCTGTTTAAGCATCTTAAAAATCACATGAAGGTATACGCATATCAATAAACTGAACTCAGTGCAAAGAACCTTTAAAGTACACTTAGACAAAGAGCTCAATCTAGTGAAACACTTTTTTATGCTGGTCACTGTCTGTTATCAAACTGCACCGCAATCCTAAAACAAATATGCAAGTTAATTCTAATAGAAGTAGAATCCAAAGGAAGTAAATAAACCGTTTACTGAAATAAATGTACAATATGTCTATGGGCCACAGATGCCCCTGCTTGTGAAAAGAAAACACAAGTTAACTCCACATATAGAAACAGGATTCACGTAATTTTGACTGTTTAGTGACCATAAGCATTGTGTATAAGTTTCAAAACATTTGGTTGAGGCAAACTAAAGTTAAAGAACAGAAACAACAGATTAAGCATGATCTTTCCTATCTTTAGTTTACGTGTTGATATTTGTATCATTAGTACTAGTACCAACTTCTAATATCTAATAACTCTTGAACAGAAACACCACCCAATATCGAACTTGATAGAGCTGTGTTATGGGGTAATACGCATTACGTATAAGGTTTATAAAATTTGATTGAGTCAAACTTATTTAAAAGAAAGAAAACGCAAATTCAGCAGTTTCTATGTTTTTAAAGGAACATGATAACTCTTGAACGGTAAAAGTGACGCTACCAAATTTCAAATTCATTTTTTTGTTTGTGGAAATAACCATTGTCCCAGGTTAGGGAGATGGTGAAGACCCCGCTAACATGTTCAACCCCGCCCTATTTAGTATGCATGTGCCAGTCGCAAGTCAGTGGCCTAAACATTTGTCCATTTCTTTCCTCGTTTGAATTTCGTTTTATCGTGGGTTTTTTTTCTATGTTGTGATGTTATAATATTGTTTCATCCGGCTGCAAATGTTTGCATCTGTCCTAAGTCAGGAATCTGATGTATACAGTACTTATCGTTTGTTTGTGTAATTTATACTTTTTTCTCGTTTCTTGTTTTTTTATTTAGATTAGACCGTTGGTTTTCTCCATTGAATTGTTTTACACTAGTAGTTTTTGGGCCTTTACAGCTTGTGGTTCGGTGAGAGCCAAGGCTCCGTATGAAGGCCGTACATTGACCTATAATGGTTTACTTTTATAAATTGTTATTTGGATATAGAGATTTGTCTCATTGGCACTCATACAACATCTTCTATACCTATTTGCTCATTGTTGAAAGCCGTACGGTGACATATAGTTGTTAATTTCTCTTTTACCTAGTCTCTTGTGGAGAGTTCTTCTTTGGCGCTCATGCCACATGAGGTGTAGGGTGTGGATCCTGCTAGCATGTTTAATCCGCCGCATTCTGTTTGTATGTAATTGTCCCAAGTCAGGAGACTCTAATTCATGAATTGTCGTTTGTTTATGTGTTACATATTTGTTTTTGTTCATTTTTTGTACATAATTTGTCCGTTTCTTTTCTCGGTGCTTTTTATAACTGACTATGCGGTACGGACTTTGCTCATTGTCAAAGGCCGTAGGATGACTTATAGCTGTTAATTTCTGTATCATTTAGTCTTTTGTGGAGTGTTCTTATTGGCACCCATGACACATCTTCTTTTTATTTTGTGTATAAGTTTTGTAGTATTTGGTTGAGGCCACTAAAGTTAAAACAACGGAACCCTTTTTTTTATGTTCGGGACGAACGGACTAGAGTCACTCCGCAGTTTATGTCCCTTTTCTATGGTACCAACACAGAAGTTATGACTAGTGTGCTGGTGCTACGCATTCCACCAGCACTGTCGTTAACACACACACACACACACACATACAATTTTATTATAAAAATATTCAATCTTCATTTTGATTTGATTATTTTTAGCCTATAATGATTAAATGCATGTCTTAATTTCACAAGTAGTATCAAATTTGACAAATTTATTGTACATAGAATCATATTCAAAACAGTGTGGTCCTGGCCATTGATTGACGACCTAAATTATCCCATTGACTGGGACAGATTAGGTGAACGTTTTGTCGGTAACAATCACTGCTCACTATGTACTTGTTAAAGACACTGAATCTGTGGGGTAACCAAAGGTTCTCAACACCTAAATAAAGCAATTCGAAAAACGAATCCGGAATAAAACGATGTGTTGATTTATATCAATAATATAAATCAAAACATAAAGGTTATTCCTGAAATTTTTTTCGAATTTTTTTATTATCAAAGGCGTTAAGAACCTTTGGTGACCCCACAGTTTAAATTCTATAATAAGTAAGAAGTGAGCAATGGTTGTTACAGACAAATGTTCACCTAATCTGTCCCAGTCAATGGGATAAATTAGGTCGTCAATCAATGGCCAGGACCACACTGTTTTGAACATGATTCTATACATTTTTGTTATATTTCATAACTTATTTTTCAATTAAACTTAAATTGATCATCACTTTCTTTTTATATGTCTTTTAAGATTCCGTTTTGAACAAAACGATTTGTTACATATATATACTTCACACGTATTTCTATTAAATCTGATATTATTACAAAGCAGCTATTAAATAAAATGCATTCGAAATTTAAATGTGCATTTAAATATATATGCAAGTCGTCAACTGGTGAAGTGGCTAGATGCATATATCGTTGGCCAATTGAACGACAGGTCTCCAATTTTGTTGTTTTAAAACGTCTAGAAATATTAACGGAAATAAATAAAAAATAGAACGACTGAATTAAATAAAATAATGTTCGATATAATGAACCATTTCGATTTATTTTTAAAATCTAAACGATGCTTTATTTTTATCTAGTTTCCTAATCATTAGAATGAGAAAATAAATACCTTACAGCTTCTTTAACCGTCGATCCTGATATGTTATAATGTTATAAAACAATTTAAGCGTCTTTGACCTAATTTACCTTTTTATTCGGATACTTGTGGTTACCTTCTTCAAGTTCAACGGGAACATTAGAATAATCTAGAAAAGAACCCAGATGGAACCAGGAATTCGGGTTGCTATAACCAAACAACCCGGATGTTGAACCAGTTACCATGGTTTCGAACCAAAGAACCAAGGTTCAGAACCAAACCACCCAGATGGAACCAGGGTTTAGAACCAGAGTGCCCGGATAGAACCTTATTACATTCGGAATTCTCATGACTTTTTATACCTTCAACGTATTTTCCAAATCATTTATTTATTTAGTATACAAGTTTGATCGTTTATATCAATATACAATGTTATTTCCATTGTTTTATGCAATGAAGGTCTACATATAATAGTAATGCTGCAGCTGATTTAATAAGTTTATGTAAATAAATCGAAAAAAAAACTTCGGTTTCTTTATAGTACAATCTGAATAAAATTTGGATCTATTATAATTTTCATTCGTATAGTTCTGGACATAATATTCAATTTCATGATGCTTGGTGTATAGGGAAATCGGAAGTATTACATTTTCCCAGCATTAGGTTGGCCTTTTGTGTACCCAAGACAGGGCGAAGGAAGTCAACTTAAGAACGCTGTGATTGGATGTATTAAAGGGTACAAGTTATTTTTTTATTTATCTATTAACAACTGCAGTGTGTATATTTACAATATAAATTTTAGAATCTATTGAAATATTTTCTAGTGAATTATTCGAAAATGTTGCATAATTAGTAAAGGTTGAATCAAGTGCATTTGGTTACTATGCAATTATTCTAAAAATAGTAAAATCACGTGAAGGCCGCGTGGAGTCTGCATGCACAAAGCGTGATAGATATTGTTCGGAACCAAATTGCGTTCTGAAATTCTCTTGACTTTTTATTACTTTAACATATTCCCAATCATTTATTTATTTAGTATATTGATATATAATTTATTTATTTATTTATTTATTTATTTATTTATTTATTTATTTATTTATTTATTTATTTATTTATTTATTTATTTATTTATTTATTTATTTATTTATTTATTTATTTATTTATTTAACAGACCCATGCATACAACTCTGTTTGTAAAACCTATATAAAACTGGGTGAGACTTGAGACTGAGAACGAAGAAGAGTTAAAAAAATGTTGTTCGTGCAAATTTAATGAATACCAATAACATTAATAGAAAACCCTAAGACTGTTAAACATTAACAAAATTGTGAAAATGGCACTTGTGATGATTTTTGTAAAACGGTTATTTTAGGTGGTATTAACTTCAAACATACTAGGGCTTTTAGATTTTTTCTCAGCGTAGGAAAATATGCACCAAATGCCACCAAATGCTGCAGTTACTGGAGATTTGGGTAGAACTAGATATAGGATGATGTGGTGTGAATGCCAATGAGACAACACCTCATCCAAATAACAATTTAAAAAAGTAAACCAATAGTGGAAAAGTATTATTCGTTTGTGGCAGAAAATTTTGAACCAGAGGAATTTTGTAAAATAACATTTTAAAAAAGTGAACCAATATAGGTCAATGTACTGTCTTCAACACCACGGAGCCTTGGCTCACATCGAACAACAAGCTATAAAGGGCATATATGGACACTTACATTTTTATGTCAAAATTACACGAAAAACGATTAATGGCATGCTGTTTTACATTCATATAAATCTATATTGGGTAGAGGTGGCAATAAGCTATAAACGTACATATTGTTTAAAGAAAATTTTGAATTGGAGAAATACTGCAAGAATTGAAACAGGGAGATATGAAAAAATATTGTTTTAGAAAAAAGAGTGTGCCATACACGTTTTTATTGAAGATGAAGCGCATGTTTTATTAAGATGTCCTCTTTATGACGATTTTAGTAACCATTTATATTATGTTGCTGAAACTTTTAATGATAATTTTAATACTATAGATGATAACCAAAATTTTGTGTTTTTATTCTCGGATTGTGGTAATTTTTAAATAAGTATTGTGCACTAGCCAAATAAGAAGTACCGAATAAGGGAAATCGTGTGACATCACATCTGTCCAGTTTTAAGCTGTCTTTTATTATACGACAGAACGAGACGGTGGTGTCAAACAATTTCAAATAAGATCTATATTTTCTGATTGTTATATGAGCCAAAAAATTATCAATGTAAACGTATTAGAACATAAACCAAAAGTGGTGAACCTTTAAAGGAGATTCTGTTCTTTCTATTAAAACCAAAAGTTGAGTATGATTTGGAATACATTGATAACTAAAGTTTACCGAAAGATAGAAAAGCTAGAGGCGAGTTCAGGATAATTGTCCTGAAGCAATAAAACCTTTCCATACTTGGGAATACCCCATTCTTGTAATACTACTGTATGAGCGTTAAGATCCGTGCAATGGGAAAGCCATCAGCACCTGACTGTCGCGGTAAAACCACCGTCATGCCATGCTTACATGCAAAGATGCTATCGAACCCGTCCTTCACTTAGCATTTTGTAAATCATGCTTTGAAGAGTCGGTTAGATAGCACCCTTCCCGTGGATCTAGCATAAATCCGCTCAAGGCAGTGTATGGCGAATGGAGTTTATAATAGTGTATGCTTGTTTGTATGGAAAGGTTTCATTCGCCACTAGCTCATCTTTAACGATGCACAATTGATGCATATATTTGTTTTTATATTAAAGTTATGACAGTGCACATACAAAAGGGAAAATATCACATTACTAAATAGCATTGAATTGTTATGTGTTAAATCTATATTTATTCATCAAAGGAGTTTATGCTTATTTAATTATGATATATAAAACATACATATACAGAAATTACGTAGAGCATTTTATGACAATATCTCTTTAAAAGATTCAGATTCAATTATTCTTTCCACTTGTAATATTATCATTATAATATAATCATGAAATAAAACAGCAATTTTATAAATTAAAATACAAATGCCATCCTATAAAGAATTATGAGTGACTATAGAAATTAAACTAAATTATTACTATATAGTTATCATGTCTCTAAAACATTTCCGTTCTGTAAAACCATGTAACTACTTAACCTAATTTATTTCAGTTCTGTAAGAACATAACTATTAATCCAGCATTTAAATAAAGTCTTCTACTATTTATTTTTGATTGAAACTTTTTGGCTAAATCTGAAAAATAAAGTTGACTAAATGGTATGCGTTTTCTCTAGTTTAAGGTTGTATTGCGCGACCTTTATTTGCTTTTATCTTCGCCGTTCCACTATGATCTCTGAACAATGGTGGATATCTGTCTCATTGGCAATCATACACTAACTATCTATTTATATGAAATATAAATTTAATAATAATTACCTCTTGCAGAATTTCAAGCGGTCTGTCAAACTTGTTGAAAATGGGTTGCATTGAACCCCAAGGACGCCACATTTTTACTCTTATATTTGAAATAAGTCTGAATTATAATTTGTGTCTATTCGTGCAAATATTGAAACAGTAAATGGGGAAGAATAAATAGAAAGAAATAGACAACAATAAACTCCGCTTTGAGTAAAAGCCAATTTCTATTGTTTTTACTATAATTTCCGCAAATCTTTAATTTCCAAAAGCGCAAACAAACACTTTTTCCAAATATTTTTTTCCAACAAAGCATCAAAGAAAAGATCAACAGCCCTTTTATCATTACTAATTAAAAACAAAGAAAATAATTTACTTGTTAAAAGATAATCCCTCAGGATTGATTGGATCAATTAACAAGGTGATCAGACATTACACAAGTAGAGCGCGTGTCACGTTAAAAGTGCTAATAACTTTTAAATCTCTTTATATCATCGAACCAACTTTTAACATACTTTTTTTAATGTAATGATTTATCTTAATTAATGATCTTGGTGCATACTTAACCTTTGCTTCATATCGTTAGTGCAGTCTTTATAAATTCGTCAAGCTTCATTGGATTCAATCAACAATGTGACAACTGGACACATTACACAAAATCGGCGCGTGCCAAATAAAACGTTAATAACTCTTTTATTTCTGAATATATTTACACCAAAATTCAAATATTTGCTCTTTATTCAAATCTGTATCGTACTAGATGACCTTTGTGCTTATTTGATCATCCCATCATGGGCTTAGTGCACTTCCTGGAGCTTAGTGCACCAAGGCGGCCTAGGTGGTGTTTAGACGTACCGGAAAAAAAGTCACGGAAAAAAGTCACAGGAAAAAAAATCACAGGAAAAAAAGTCACAATATATATTGTTTGTATGAAATAGTCCTATGGTCTACACAAACATGTATTTATAGGATAAACATTCCCAATAAATGGTCATAAGTTCCGCACGTACAATGTATATATGAACAATGTATTGGGAAACATTCCCAATAGATATTTTGTATGCCGAAATTGACATTTTTTAATTCATTTGATACGACTAACTTTGGAAATTTAGATATAAATCGCAAATCATTTAAATGAAATGTGTACATGCTGGTGGATTTGTTGTAATTATTTTTGTTTTATATCTCATGTGAAAGAGATGTGAGTTCAACAGCAACAATTTCCTTCAATTTCAATTCAAGTTAGAAGTAATTTTGATTTTTGAAGATAAGTATCCTTCAATTTAGTGCTAAACAAACAACTTATTGCCATTAAAAATAGCTTTAGTATTTTATTTGGACTGTTGATATTGATGTGTGGCTTCTTGTGGCACATTCCCCCTTTTGTAGACCTTTCACTTCCTGTCTTCATAGGAAGCCATGACAATGAAATACAAGGTAATTGCTCAATATTATATAAAAGGAAACAATCAGCTTTCCGTTTGTTAAAAAGTCCATTTTGAAAAAAAGAACATACGCTTTTATAAGATTATATATATTTCCTTTATGATTTTTGAAAATAAAAAAAATACCATTAAGATAAGTAATCTAGTACAGTATAAAATGACTTTTGTCTATGCATTAAAAATCACCATGCAGTTTAATTATTTATTGCATACATGTACATAGTGACTTCTGATAATTAGTTTTACCTTAACATCATGTGACTTTTTTTCCTGTGACTTTTTTTCCCGTGACTTTTTTTCCTGTGACTTTTTTTCCTAGGGATTTTGTGACTTTTTTTCCGAGACTTTTTTCCGTTAACCTAGTCAAATGCGTATTGTTTAAATATACTTTTTCAATTTTTTGGTCTTTTGGAAAATGTTGTTTGTGCTGTATTTAGACCCTTCTACAACGAAATTTGTTTTACATGCACACGTATAAAAATTACGTTTTTTATCCAACGCAATCATAGGTTTGAACGTAGTTTTCAATTTAGATTCGTTTATATTTTTTCGTTTGAGCTTGTATCATATTTTCCCTCCGGTTTATATGATCCGTTCATCCTATACTGACTCTTAAAATTCAAGAGTTTATCCTAAAATGAGGGTACTTTTTATATGGCCTTCAAATACCGTTTCGATCCCTAACATCACTGAAGAGACATTTATTGTCGAAATCCGGATCTGGTGTACTAAAGAAAGGTGCACAGTTCGTTCCCATAGAAAATGCCGACAATTTGTCGAAAATGTCTACCTGCAACTTCAACAAATAATTTGTCAATAAGAAATTCCTTATTAACAAAAAAAGCCTTATGATATCCCAAAGTTATAAATCTATAGCGTATGCTACCATTTTTATGTTGAAAGGCATTGTGAATTATTTCTTTTAGGCGATTTTTCAATTTCACATGGGGAATGGTACGTTCTAATAGGTACCAACCTTCACCCTTATCTGAAACAATAGTGTAACATCGCAACATACAAAGACATACTACGAAATATAAATTGAAATGGCTTAACTCAATCAAAAGACATAATTATTAAAATTAGTGAACATACACTGAACGAATAAATTTGATCTATGATACAATATAAATACAAAATCAATAAAATAAGGAGTGAATAAATAAAGGCAACAGTAGTATACCGATATGAGATGTTAAAAATCAAAACCCTTAAATAAAAAGTCGCCATATACAATAATAGAATGTAGGACAGAAAGTCACAGGACAAAAAGTCACGGACAAAAAGTCACAGACAAAAAAGTCACAATTCAGTTTTGAGTTTATTTGTCTTAAACAAGAAAACACTTATTTTGAGATTATTTTTTTTAAATTTTTCTTGAAGTTTTATAAAGGAAGCACTTTTGTAATTAAGATTTATTCATTAAATATCAGTAATGATCAGATAAGTTCTAATGAAAACAAAATGTCAAAGCGGCTTGGTACTTAAATGGCTACATTTTGCCAATTAACATATCCTTTGCATGATTAACATTTAATACTTTTCATTTATCAAAGTTTATGAGCAATATCCTTAACTTTAAAATGAATATTTGTAATAAAAAGATAATATTTCAAAATATATTCAAACATTTGTCAAAAAATTACTTGTCACTTTATGTCCTGTGACTTTCTGTCCGTTTACCACAATAATATACACAGATAAATGAAAACAATTGTGTTGTAAGGTATACAGTTTAAGTGGAGAAAAGAAATATTTTTACAAAATAAATAATTTGGTTGTGCATAGTACGAACAAGTGCAATTAACAGTTATACCAAACACTTGAAATAGACGAGATAAAACCCGGAATAAGGTAACATTAAATAAGAAACCAAAAAAATGTAAGGGTTCCGCAGAATCCAGTGTCTTGACTACTTTATAAAGCTTATACATGTTTTAGGAATTTTAACTTCAGATTGTATATTTTATGTAATGTTAACTGGAAGAAAAAGTACGTACATAATTAAGTAACATCTGAGACTACTATAAATATGTTAAAGTAGTCTCAGGTAACATACAGTAAACAGGAAATATATTTTTACAAAATTTCCTTCTAGATACTAGGTTTCGATCCTTAACAAGCTTCTGTCCAAGTTTGGTAGAAATCCAGTATAGTTTAAGAAAGATATTAAAATTTGAAAAACTTTAACCACAGAGTGAATGGCATGTTAACTGGCAGAAAGCTAAGTCTGGATACTATCTCATAATCATAAACAAACTGCTGTCCAAGTTTGGTAGAAATCAAGAATAGTTTAAGAAAGTAATTAAAATTTTAAAAACTTGAACCACATATTGAATATTTGTGAGGCCGACGACGGAATGTAGGATCGCTGCGTCTCGCTTTTTCGACAAAAGTCAAAGCCTCGACGAAAATCATTACAAATAGTATCAACATGTCAAATTTACAAATAAGTACATTTGAGAGTACTAGAATGACGGTGGTTTTAGAACTTAAAAAATTGAAATTAGACTTTTATCTAGATGGTCAAATTCTACATGGTTAAATCATTAAAACATAACGGGAGTTGGCTTCTCAGTTTCAAAGTAATTAACTTTTCAAAACACTAGTTTATATTGATAGGGGATTAATAAAGGAATCCAAAGAGCAAAAAAAAAAAATATAGGTCACCGTGCTTGTTTTCGAAATATTAGCCATTTAAGTTTTGGCGGGAAAATATTCTCTCTTGACTTTTCATAGCTTTATCATTGACAAGTTGAAATCATAAAAAACTGTTAAAAGTAATTAAAATTTTATCAGACTTTCACAGATGGCTTATCATTGTACATGTAAAAGATTTTCAAACAGAAAAATGGGGGTCACCAGGCAATTTTTTTCAAGGCATTCAAATGGATAAAACCAGAGGCTTCCGAAAATCTGACAAAAAAACCCCAAAACATGACAAGCCAGCTTCCTTTATAAAACATGGTATATAGATTACCAATTTGAAGACATAAAAAGTTTGCCTTTGCCGTCTATGACGTCAACATACTTTAAATCTCTAGGATAATTATGTTTTAGTCTCTGTTGCATGATTTTTTTTTATTATTAATTGTTTTTTTTTTTTTTTTTTAAAGATTTCAACAACTGCTAATACTTTCAAATCGTATATCCGTATTAATTTGACCTGTTGATACAATTTGTAATGCTTTTTTGACATCTCATCTCTCTATTTTCAATGTATACCAGCTTTGATAAGTGTTTGGTATGACTATAAATTTTCACTCCTGTTCTTGTACCAAAAACAACAATATTATTTTTTGGTATAATATGTCCGTTCTCCATTTATACTGTATACCATTCAACAGAATTGTTTTTATTTACTTGTGTACATTATTCTCTTTGGCTGCATTTTTTCAAGGTCATGGTTTTCTTTCCTGATATTTTTTAACATCTCACCCCTTATTTTATTGATTTTGCATTTACGTTGTGTCATAGATCACATTTGTTTGTTCACTTATAATTAATGTTAATTGGTCTTTCAATTGAGTTACGCAATTTCAATTGATATATAATAGCAAGGATTTGTATAGTTACTATACAAATCCTTGATTATAGTGTGTCTTTTTGTGTTGTGATGTAACAATATTGTTCTGGTGAGGTTGAAACCTATAAAACCGTTTAAACCCGTGCATTTGTTTGCATCTGTACTAAGTCAGGAACCTAATGCTCGGTAGTTGTCGTTTGTTGATCATGTGGTTCATAAGACTTGGTGTTCCTCGTTTCTCCTTTTTCGTATAGATTAGACCATTGTTTTTTTCGTTTGAATGGTACACTAGTAATTTTTAGGGCCCTTTAAAGCTAGCTGTTTGGTATGAGAGAAGGCTCTGTGTTGAAAACCGTCCTTTGACCTATAATGGTGTACTTTTACAATTGTGGCTTGGATAGAGAGTTGTCTCATTGGCACTTATACAACATCTTCTTATATCTTTTAGTTTTCACATATCAAAGAACACCCAGATGTCAATTTTTGATAAATTCTAACCAAAATCAAAAATCTAAATATTTAAATAATAACGTCACGCACGATGTTCCTACAACCCCTATGATTTTCAAACAGAATCTTTGAAATTTCCTCCGCAAAACAAAATAAATTGTTAATTATCGCTAACCACTATAAAAACTAATTCAGTATATGTTTTCCTTTATGTTCTTATAGCTCTTGGTCATATGCTTAGTAATATCTAGTATATTTGAGGAGTAAAACAACAAAGCTATATGAAAAAAAAAGAATGTCCAACGTTACATTTTTGAACAACTGTTTTATCTCTTATGTATAGTGATCCCATTTCTTATTCTCTGATCTTCCCAAAACTTGGCAGAAGCAACGAAGTGTGTCAGTTCTTGGTTAAATTGAAGCCGTTCTTTTGTCGAATTTCGTTTGACTCGGTGGCTCCATATTAAGCTGGAATGTGAAAAATGTCCAATGACGTTTTTCGTAGACTTAACGTCTAAAAGGTAGTTTTATAAGTAGACATAGCTAAAAATGTCTAACAAATGTGAGATAATTATAACATATACCGAAAGAACAAACATTTGCCTCATTGTTCGTGAGTTTAAAAATAGTAGATTCTATAAAACCATCTCCACACAGTCGTTTTTCAAGCGGTAGCCATTTTGTCCAAGTTGATATTTCATTTGTCCAAGCAATTAATGCGGGTTTGTTACCTGATATTTCAATAAGTATTTTATAATTTACCAAAGCAAAATTTAGATACACAAAAAGAACATAAAGTCTAGATTCTTTTTTTTATTAACTGCATGTTTGGGTCTTACAGGAATAAAATGCTACGAAACATAACAAAACGGTAGCCATTTTGTCCCAACGTCGAAAAACGTCGAAAAAACATACAAACGCTTCTTTTTTCGACGTTACATGTGCAAAATTTGTTCCATTGTATATTCCCGATACTTTAAACGAATCCGTTTGGTGAAATTTAAAAAAAAAATTGCTGGTTGTCGAAAAAAACCCACGGTGCATGTTGTGCATGCAACGGAGGTAACTGAAAGACTTTTCGGAAACAGCGACAAAAACAGTTTCATTGAATTGATGCAACCCCGTATTATACGGACGATTCAGGAGAAGATTAGTACATTTTGAAAGAAGGCAACTTCAAATGACTGGAAAAATATTTTCAAGATCGGGTTATGATAATTTATTTAATGGTTGTATTGCGACAAATTATGTGTCAAGCAATTTTTTAATACAGATCAATTCAAATTAATCAAGGGTAAATATGTTTGTATTTACTTGCAGAGTGTCGGATATATATATATATATATTTGTATAAGGGTTGAATCAAGATATGAAAAATTTACAATGACAGATGATATTCACCATGCAATCTTAGCAGTCTGCGAGTGAAGTTTTGTTATAATTCATTTATTGAAAACCGTATACTTCTGTCCCATTTTCCCTTCCTTCAAGTTCATTACTTACGACAATACAACATTTTAAGGTTAATTATGGGTAAAAAATATTTAATCGATTTCCACAACTTGATATAAATAAATTCATGGTAAATAGACATCACAAATTACAGATTTAGAATCAACCAACTACACGAAAAAAGCAAATGAAACTTGCAAATTGAATAAACGTGCCTCAAAAGTTTCAGAAAACTCTCTTTGACGTCGTGGTGGTGTAACGTCTTGTTGTAGGAACATCGTGCACAACGTTAATATATATAAATTGGCATCAAGTTGCATTGCAGAAAGGATAAAGTCAGTTTTAACAATTTTAATTAATAATGACAAGACCGGATTTATACCTGGTAGATTTATTGGTGAAAACACCAGATTAATATATGATTTACTACACTACACTGAAGAAAATGATATCCCAGGCATTCTCCTTCTCATTGACTTCGAAAAAGCTTTTGATACAATACCCTGGATTTTCATAGAACAAGTTCTTGACTTTTTCAACTTTGGAAATTCCATAAAACATTGGGTTCAAACTTTTTTTACAAATATTGAATCAGCAATAACGCAGAATAATTTTCTATCCGATTTTTTTACAATTGGAAGAGGTTGCAGACAAGGGGATCCTTTATCCCCTTACATTTTCTTGTTATGTGCAGAAATTTTAGGAATATTCCTTAAAAAACAAGATTGCACACACTGAAATGTCTCGCCTTCTTTACTAATCATTGATATTATGTTGATAGTCCTAAATATAAAACTTTATTACAACTGTCACATAAACTTAACATTAACCAAGATAGCTAAACAAAGACCAATGAACCATGCAAATGAGGTCAAGGTCAGATGAACCATGCCAGGCAGACATGAACAGCTATCAATGCTTCCATGCAACAAATATAGTTGACCTATTACTTAAAGTTTAAGAAAAATAGACCAAAACACAAAAACTTAACACTGTGCAATAAACCGTGAAATTGAGGTCATGGTCAAATAAAACCTGCGGGATTGACATTAAGATCATAATATATTTCAGTATACCAAATATAGTTGACCTTTGGCATATAGGTTTAAATAAAAAGACCAAAACTTAAAATAATAACTTTTGACCACTGAACCATGAAAATGAGGTCAAGGTCAGATGACATCTACCCGCTAGACATGTACACCTTACAATCATTCCATACAACAAATACAGTAGACCTATTGCATAAAGAATGAGAAAAACAGACCAAAACACAAAAACTTAACTATAACCACTGAACCATGAAAATGAGGTCAAGGTCAGGTGACACCTGCCAGTTGGACATGTACACCTTACAGTCCTTCCATACACCAAATATCCTAGCCCTATTGCTTATAGTATCTGAGATATGGACTTGACCACCAAAACTTAACCTTGTTCACTGATTCATGAAATGAGGTCGAGGTCAAGTGAAAACTGTCTGACGGGCATGGGGACCTTGCAAGGTACGCACATACCAAATATAGTTATCCTACTACTTATAATAAGAGAGAATTCAACATTACAAAAATTCTGAACTTTTTTTTCAAGTGGTCACTGAACCATGAAAATGAGGTCAAGGACATTGGACATGTGACTGACGGAAACTTCGTAACATGAGGCATATATATACAAAGTATGAAGTATCCAGGTCTTTCACCTTCTAAAATATAAACCTTTTAAGAAGTGAGCTAACACCGCCGCCGCCGGAACACTATCCCTATGTCGAGCTTTCTGCAACAAAAGTTGCAGGCTCGACAAAAACGAATACATAAAAGGTATTACTATTGAAGACTCAGAATGATGAACACCACACTTATTTTAGATGGTTCACCAGAATCCTTAGATGATTTTTTTGTGTTTTAGAACTATATGCTGAATGGTCTGGTCTCAGGATGAATTTAGAGAAAACAAAGGTAGTTTGGATTGGGAAAAAGAAATATAGCCAAGATACAATGTGTGTAAAGTGGGGATTGGAGTGGGGTTCCAACAGATTTACGCTCTTGGGTATTAAATATTCAGTAGACTTACAAGAAATGGAAACACTAAATTTTGAACCCAAATTTAAAGAGTTAGAAAGAACAATGAAAAGCTGGTCTAACAAATACTTATCCCCAATTGGAAAAATTACAAGTACTATATATACCATGGTTTTTAGGAGTTAACATATTTAAACAAACGAATCCGAAGGATGAGTTTGTTTAAATATGTTAATGAGTAAGACACATGGTATATAAAATTTGTAATATAAATAAAATGATTGACAGCTTCAAGACCTTCAACTTATATTGGAAATTGATCACGTTACAGTTTTATCCAATGAAATAGAAGCTCGCGCAAGTCACGTTTGCGCCTCGTGTATGATCTTTTGTGTATTTCATGTAATAGAACCCCTGAATTTGCAAAAAGGAAAGGAAATGTCAGATTTTCCCAATTTTTATTTAGTTTTGCGCCCCGTGTATGGTTGTTTGCGCAAGTTTTTGACATTCTTTTTCCAAAAATCTATTGATACTGGTAAAATCCCAAATGATTGGAAGCAGGCTAATGTTGTACCTATATTTAAAAAAGGTGACAAGCATAACGCTATTAGTTATAGACCAGTTTCATTAACTGCAATATGTTGCAAAATTTTAGAACATATTTTAACAAGCAACATAAGGAAACACCTTACAATTAATAACATATTAAATGATATTCAGCATGGGTTTAGAAGCAAAAGGTCTTGTGAGACCCAACTTATCATCAGCATACAAGATCTTGCTAAATCATTGGGATATGGTAACCAAATAGATGTCATACTTTAAGATTTTTCCAAAGCTTTCGATAAAGTCCCCCATAAAAGATTAGCCCAGAAATTAGAATTTTATGGTATTAGAAATCAAAATTTAAATTGGATAAATGACTTTTTAGCTGACAGGCAACAGCAAGTACTACTAAACGGTGTAAAATCTTCAAAATTAGCAGTTGATTCTGGTGTCCCTTAGGGAACAGTTTTAGGCCCAACATTATTTTTACTCTTTATAAATGACCTACCCGAACATGTAACTTGCAATGCAAGACTTTTTGCAGATGACTGTTTATTATATAGAAATGTAAATAATTATAGTTCTGATGCACAATTACTTCAAAAAGATTTGTCTAGTTTAGTAAAATGGGAAGCGGATTGGCAAATGAATTTTAATCCTGAGAAGTGTTATGTAATTCATATTTCTAAAAAAAGTAAACCTTCCACTTTTGATTATATATTACATAATTTTATTTTAGAAGCAGTAAAAGACAGTAAATATTTAGGCGTAACTATAAGCCATGATCTTGATTTGGGAACGCATATTAACAATATTACTTGTAAGGCAAATAAAACCTTAGGTTTTCTTCGTAGGAACTTAAAAAACTGCACACGTAAGGTTAAAAACCTTACGTACACATCACTTGTCCTTCCGGTCGTCGAATACTCTTCCCCTGTCTGGGATCCGTACAAAAAACAACACATCACTCAGGTTGAGCAGGTACAGCGTAAGGCAGCCAGGTTTGTCTTCAATGATTATAAAGACAGATCACCTGGAGCAGTTTCAAATTTAATAAAATCATTGGAATGGGAAAATTTAGAATTAAGAAGGAAAAATGCTAGATTAACTATGCTGTATAAAATAAATTGGGGGTTAGTTGAAGTTCCTAAGGACAACTTAACAATTTCTGATAGAAACACTAGGGGGAAACATAAATTTAGGCAAATATCCACAAATAAAGATTTCTATAAATTTTCATTTTATCCTCGCACTATTTCGGACTGGAACTCACTACCTGAAGCAATAGGTATGCAGAGGCGGATCCAGGGGGTGGTCATCCGGTGCCGTTTTTTTTTCTGTACAAACTTTTTTTTTCACCTGCGGCGAAAAACAATCTATTTTTTTCGCGACTAGTCGTGAACATTTTTTGTCTTTCAATTTTAGCATTACATATAGTGGCAGCTGAGGGGGTAACAAACAATTTTTTTTTCAGAATTTTTTTTCTTTACAAACTTTTTTTTTCACCTGCGGCGAAAAACAATCTATTTTTTTCGCGACTAGTCGTGAACATTTTTTGTCTTTCAATTTTAGCATTACATATAGTGGCAGCTGAGGGGGTAACAAACAAATTTTTTTTCAGAATTTTTTTTCTGTACAAACTTTTTTTTTCACCTGCGGCGAAAAACAATCTATTTTTTTCGCGACTAGTCGTGAACATTTTTTGTCTTTCAATTTTAGCATTACATATAGTGGCAGCTGAGGGGGTAACAAACAATTTTTTTTTCAGAATTCAAAACAAATTATTTTTTTCCCCAAAAACTGGAAACAAACTTTTTTTCCCAAAAAAAACCATAGCCCCCCCCCCCCCCCCCCCCGAAAATCAAATGGTTGCTGTCTAATGGTGGTAAGAATTGTTTTTTTTGTTTTCAAGTATCATACAAATTAATCATATTTTACAGAATTTTCATCTCATTGAAAAATGCATATTTGTACATTTTTAGTTTTCGTACAAACTGCTTTCTTCTGTTATTTTATTAATTCGATTATTAGATTATTAATTTTATTAAAACACAATTTTAATGATAAAACACTGTATTTTTAACAGTAGCGGATCCAGGGATCGTAGATAGTGTACGTTCCCCTAATTGATCGCAAAAAAATCATGTTTTTCACAGATATTTGTAGCCGATATTTATTCCTTTTTCTATAGGTACCCCCTTTTTTAAATCGAAATTTAATTGGATCTTCGCTCAGGAAATAATAGTTTCACATTTCATTTTTTTCACAACTTTAAGAAGAAACATTTAGTAATTGTTTCCAAAATTAGGGGAATTCGTAACAATCCTATATAGTTTGAAAAAGGTCTCTAAGATTTGGGTTCACATTATTTTTTGCTTTTTGTTATGAAATGAAAACAAATGAAGATCTTGACCTTTTAGTACGTTTAACAGTTTTCTAAATATTTAAGAGCCGGATACATTTAAAACTGAAAAGGTGGAGCTTCAACCATGGAATAACATGAACATGAATATGTTATACCATGGCTGAAGCTCCGCCTTTTTTCCTTTGAATTGTAGTTGAGTTGCATATTTAATTAGCAAAGTATGGTACAACATTAATTTGCATATAATATACCATGGTTTTCCCTCACCACACTTTTTAAGCAAATTATTTCATAAAAACATCAAAGGAAAAAATCTAATTTATGTTACAATAATTAAAAGTCTTATAATTTCAAAGCTCAATCAACTATTTTTAACTTTACCAAATCTTAATAATGGATTACTAAATCAATTCATAAAAAAAATATTTGATTTTATTTGGGATGGTAAACCAGACAAAATTAAAAGGGAAACAATTGCTCAAATATATGAACTGGGTGGACTTAACATGTTAAATCTAAAACAATACATCAAAGGATTAAAACTAACTTGGATAAGAAGAATAATCAAACAAACTAATAACTATTGTAAGTTACTAGTTTGTACTGAAAAAATTGAATTAAATGAATTATTCTTGGTAGGTCCAAGAACACAAGTAAGAAATCCTTTTTGGCTGGAGGTTTTTAATGCTTGGACTGAACTACAAACCAAAGTAGCTATTAAGAACGAATATGATTTTATCCATCTAATCTTTGGAATTATAAAGAAATTAAAATTGGTAACCAAACCCCTCTGTATAAAAAATGGACTGAAAAGGGCGTCTGGCTAATAAATGATTTAATTGATAATGATGGACATTTAATGAATTGGCAGGAATTTAAAAAAAACATATGATGTTGATACCAACTTTCTTATATTTCAAGGAGTAATGTCAGCTGTTTATTCATGAAAAGTCTTAATATTAAAAATAATCAGCTTATGAAGCCTTATGGGCCAATTAAACCAACTACTATTTCTATATTTATGAAATCTACAAAAGGATCAAAAGACATGTATAATGTTTTAAATGAAAAAATAACCAATATCACATCACAGGAAAAGTGGTCATTAATCCTAAATAGACATAATATTATTTGGAATAAAATATACAGACTTCCATTTTGCATTACTAAAAACTCAAAATTACAGTAGCTCCAATACAGGATTAATCACAGAATTTTGGGAACTAATAAATTTCTCTACAAAATTAAAGTCAGACAAAACAATAAATGCACTTTCTGTTCAGGCTCAATAGAAACTATTGAACATATATTCTGGACATGTCCTAAAGTTTTTGATGTTTGGGAAGAACTTAATAAATGGATATTTGCAAAAGTCCAAATTGAACTACCACTTAATTTAGATATTGTCTTATTTGGGATATTAGAAAAAACAGAAAAAAACTACATAAGAAATCTCATAATACTATTAACCAAATATTATATATACAAAACAAAAATGCAATGTGGACAAGTAAATAGTGTAGCCTTAAAATTTGTTAATATTTTTATTAATATAAATTTGTTCATTGAAAAAATAATATTTTATAAAAATAAACCATTGCAAAGAGCGTACACCTGCCCTGGCTCATTACTAATAGAATGATTTTATAAGCTAACTCTCACGTAATAAAAATATCTACCCAATCCATGCTACCTTAGATTTAGATTTTCTATTCTTTTTTAAAATTATTAATAATATTAATATACGTTTATAGAAGGATTCAAAATATCAACTTTATGTACTTGTCTCGATTTTGCTGATGTACTATGAACTTATTTACTATAATTATATTACATATATGAAGTTCTTTGCCAATAAACACATTACAAAAAAAAAAGCATGTTTAGATTCAGCATATCAAAGAACAAAAACCAAGAATTCAATTTTTGTTCAAAAACTTAGTTCCATTTTTAACACTTTCAACCTTAATGTGAACCAAATTAAAACCGGGTCAAAAATAATTTAAAACAAGAATGTGTCCATAGTACACTGATGCCCCACTCCCACTATCATTTTCTATGTTAAATGGACCATGAAATTGGAATGAGGACCAATTTGAAAAAGGTGCCTCAAAATAAACATCTTATAGCTAACTATGGGAATGTGCTTTGCTCATTGTTGAAGGCTGTGACCTATAGTTTTTTTAATTTCTGTGTCAGTTACTCTCTTATAGAGAGTTGTCTCATTGACAATCAAACCATATCTTCTTTTTTATATCCAAATATTCTCTTAAATTTTGCATATTTGATGAACTCAAACAAATTTTATTTTTGGATCCTTTGAACCTCAATGTGGATCAATTAAAAGCGGGGACCAAAATTAAACCAGATGCTCCGCAGGGCGTAGCTTTATACGACCCCAGAGGTTGAACCCTGAACGGTTGGGGCTAGTATGGACACAACATTCAAGCTGGATTCAGCTATAAATTTGGATTGTGATTAAATAGTTGACACAGCATAGGTTTCTGACACAGAATGAATGTGTTCTAATGACCTTAAAATTTTTGTTTTCTCTTAGAGAAATTCACTATGCTGTTGAATATTAATCCTCTCAAAAAAATGTTTGAAGAAATTTTCATTTTATTTATGAAATTTCATTTCAAATGAGAAAATTGAACCCATTTTTTTAATCACATCCCCCTTTCCCTTATTCCAAATAAATCTCAATTAAATTTCTAATGAAGTTTGCAACAATAACTACTCATTTAAATACATCATAAAATATTAAGATGTAAAAAAAACTGCTTGTTATCACTGAATGGTAAAGATTATTTTAATTTATCAGTTGGTAGTAAAAAGTGAATATACATTGTATATAACAAAGATTTGAGTTGATTCTGGACAAAGAAAGATAACTCCAATTAAAAAAAAATATTGCTATTTCACAATATTGTGCAATTAGATATTTCTTGCTTACTATTCTGGACAAAGAAAGATAACTCTAATTAAAAAAAAATATTGCTATTTCACAATATTGTGCAATTAGATATTTCTTGCCATTGTGCAATACTGTGCAATTGAAAAGACTTGCTATTGCACAATACTTAATATAATATTTTAGATCCTGATTTGGACCAACTTGAAAACTGGGCCCATAATCAAAAATCTAAGTACATGTTTGGATTCAGCATATCAAAGAACCCCAAGATTTCAATTTTTGTTAAAATCAAACTAAGTTTAATTTTGGACCCTTTGGACTTTAATGTAGACCAATTTGAAAACAGGACCAAAAATGAAGAATCTACATACACAGTTACATTTGGCATATCAAAGAACCCCATTTATTCAATTTTTAATGAAATCAAACAAAGTTTAATTTTGGACCTCGACTTGGACCAACTTGAAAACTGGGCCAATAATCAAGAATCTAAATACATTTTTAGATTCAGCATATCAAAGAACCCAACCGATTAATTTTTTGTCAAAATCAAACTAAGTTTAATTTTGGACCCTTGGACCTTAATTTAGACCAATTTGAAAATGGACCAAAAATTAAGAATCTACATACACAGTTAGATTCCGCATATCAAAGAACCCCAATTATTCAATTCTTGATGAAATCAAACAAAGTTTAATTTTGGACCCTTTGGGCCCCTTTTTCCTAAACTGTTAGGACCAAAACTCCCAAAATCAATACCAACCTTCCTTTTATGGTCATAAACCTTGTGTATAAATTTCATAGATTTCTATTTACTTGTACTAAAGTTATGGTGCGAAAACCAAGAAAAATGCTTATTTGGGTCCCTTTTTGGCCCCTAATTTCTAAACTGTTGGGACCTAAACTCCCAAAATCAATACCAACCTTCCTTTTGTGGTCATAAACATTGTGTATAAATTTCATTGATTCCTATTAACTTAAACTAAAGTTATTGTGCGAAAACCAAGAATAATGCTTATTTGGGCCCTTTTTTGTCCCCTTATTCCTAAACTGTTGCAACCAAAACTCCCAAAATCAATCCCAACCTTTCTTTTGTGGTCATAAACCTTGTGTAAAAATTTCATAGATTTCTATTAACTTAAACTAAAGTTATAGCGCGAAAACCAAGAAAATGCTTATTTGGGCCCTTTTTGGCCCCTAATTCCTAAAATGTTGGGACCAAAACTCCCAAAATCAATACCAACCTTCCTTTTGTGGTCATAAACCTTGTGTTAAAATTTCATAGATTTCTATTCACTTTTACTAAAGTTAGAGTGCGAAAACTAAAAGTATTCGGACGACGACGACGACGACGACGACGACGACGACGACGACGCCAACGTGATAGCAATATACGACGAAATTTTTTTCAAAATTTGCGGTCGTATAAAAAGTCTAAATACACCATTAGCTATCAAATATTGAAGTCCGTCAGAAACTGTAGATCACTGAAGACTTTGAATTAAACCCCATTGAAATTGGTCATGAAATAAGCAGTTAATACAAGGTCCATGTATTAAAAGGCTGTTTTCGGATCTTTGGTCCAGTTGTTGTCTCTTCGACATATTTGACATATTCCTCATTTCCATTCTTAATTAGGGCCCCGCCGAAAAGGCGGGTCGCCCTATAGTGATCAGTCTGTCCGTCCGTCCGTCTGTCCGTCCGTCTGTCCGTCCGTCCGTAACACTTTCGTGTCCGCTCCATATCTAGAGAACCATAATGATTTCATACTTTATACTTTACATGTATATTAACCACCACCAGAGGGTGTGTCATGATGTATGTACAACTTCCTAGGTCAAAGGTCAAGGTCAAAAACTTTGGTTTCAGTTGACAACCCTGTGTTCTTTGGTGAAGATCGTGTCCGCTCCATATCTAGATAACCGTTATGATTTTATACTTAATACTTAACATGATTATTAACCAACACCCAAGGGTGTGTCATGATGTATGTACAACTTCCTAGGTCAAAGGTCAAGGTCAAAACCTTTGGTTTCAGTTGACAACCCCGTGTCCTGTGGTGAAGATCGTGTCCGCTCCATATCTAGATAACCGTTATGATTTCAAAGTTTATACTTGTCATCCATTTTAACCACCACCAGAGGGCGTGTCATGATGTATGTACAACTTCCTAGGTCAAAGGTCAACGTCAAAAAAACTTTGGTTTCAGTTGACAACCCTGTGTTCTGTTGTGAAGATTGTGTCCGCTCTATATCTTGAGAACCATTATGATTTCAAATATTATACTTGACATCCATTTTAACCAACACCAGAGGGTGTGTCATGATGTATGTACCACTTCCTAGGTCAAAGGTCTGTCTGTCTGTTGGTCTGTCCATCGCTAACAAATTTGATCCACACTATATTTTGAGAGGACAGCTGTTATTATTTCATACTTTATACCTGACAAACATTTTCAACTTAACATATATATTAAATGTGTCATAATGTATGCATCCTAGGTCAAAGGTCAGTCCGTTGGTCTGTCCATCCGTTCGTTGTTCTTAACAAATTGTGTCCGCTTTACCTCTCGAGAACCGTTAATATTTCATACTTTATACTTGGTGGGTCATAATATATTGAAGGCATAATTCTAAAAATATGTGACAAATATCAATTGGGCAGCATCTTTAAACATTGTTCAAACATCAATCCATATATCCAGAAGTCACCTTAGAGTAGTCAACAATGAGTTCACATCATGCAGTCATATCACTATTATACTATGAAAGTAAGTTGAGAATATTTATCAGTTTTAACTTAAAATCTTAGATTAAAATCACATGTGAGACTATGTAATAACTTCCAAATAATGCTTCATATCAGATTATCCATACAACTTATTTACCCCACATTATTGACAGCGGGGCCCAAAGAGATGGCTCCCATCTCAATGAAATCTAGTTTTATTTGGCCCCTAATTCCTTAACAGTTAAGGCCATAGACCCCAAACTCAATCCATATCTTTCTTTTTTGAAATAGACCTTGTGGTACAATTTCATGGAAATCCATATGTTTATAGTCAAGTAATTTTCTGTTAACCAGAAAATCATTGTTTTCTGGCCCCTTTTTGGTCCCTCATTCCAAAACACTTTGGACCCATAACCCCCAAAATCAATCCCAACCTTCCAATTGAGGTATGGAACCTTGTGGTATAATTCATAGAAATCTTACACACAATTCACTGTTCTAAAACAAGAACAATGCTTGTTTATGGCCCCTAATTCATAAACAGTTAAAACAATAACCCCAAAAAGCAATCCCAACTTTCTTAAAGTAGAAACTAAGGAACATTGTGGCACAAGTTCATAGAAATCATCTACTTATACTCAAGTTATTATATTGAAACCAAATGTCTTTGAACCATGAGGACAACACATAGTGATAACATAATATGACAGCAATGATTTTGCAGTAGTTTAAAAGTTAACTCATTACAAAATTTTGCAATAGTGCAAATAGCTTACTATTAGATTGGTGAGATATAAAAACTGGCAAATTCAGATGAAGTGATTAAGACCTTGCAAGGATCATATTTACCAAACAGTTATTCTCTTTACAAACAATAAGTTAGACATTCTCTTAATATAAAGAAACTACACATACTTTATCAAGCAGTCCCTCAACAATGAAAATGACCTCAATGAGGATTTTCATCTGAAAGGCATAAGGTATCTATAATGACTACATACAAGACAAAGAAGTATCCAGATCTTCTACATTCTGATCTATAAAGCTTTAAACATATAGTTTACACCACGTACTGCGTTAAAAACATAGTTTACACCACATATACTGGGTTAAACATATAGTTTACACCACGTACTGCGTTAAAACATAGTTTACATCACATATACTGGGTTAAACATATAGTTTACACCATGTACTGCTTTAAAATCATAGTTAACACCACATATACTGGGTCAAACATATAGTTTACACCACTGCCGCCAGACTAGCATCCTTATGTCTGGTATTCTGAATAAAACAACCTTCAGTCAGAATTTATTGTCATAGGGCGCAAGTTCCATAGCAGGAAAGTCGCCTCCCAAAACATCAATATAATTTATTGTCATACCTTTTCGAGATTTATTAAAAGACACTGGCTATGATGATTACCCACAAAAAGTAACAGTAAGAAATAACTAATAGTTACTTGTGAGTATATTTGCTGAAATTTTTGATACTTTTTGCTGGTAATTGTAGCCAGTACCTGTTTTCCTCATTAAAACAATAAGTAAGAAAAAACAAAAAATATATTTAGAATTGGCACATATGTACAAACAACAATAAATATAAAATTAAGTCAAGAAGGCTCTAACAACTTACTGTAGCTCTTACAACATGGGACTTTTATACTGTCAATAAATAATGTCCCGGTTAACATAACAACAAAATATACCTTTAACAAATGATATATAATAGTACAATTTGTGCATAAGATTTTAAACTTCATTAATTTCTTCATAAGAATTTAATGTCTGTCTTCGATACATCCTTGAAAAGAAAAAAAAGGAAAATCCCCATTTCCAAGTCATGAAACACCACACTGTTGTTAAGTAATATCCTTGTCCCTGAATAACTAGATCTGTAAATACACAAAAATAAAAATATTATTTCAAATCGAATGTTTTTACAAACATAATCCCTCCATGATCATGATACCAATTATATTTCAAGAAAAATGTCTTTTTCTTCCTTTTAATGATATGATTGTTTCTGTTTAATTTATCCCCAAAGTTTATAGACCAGGAATGGTTTAGGGTCTTACATATTGTATAGAGTACTATAGACACTTGTGTATACTGTCAAAACCTGTATGTTGCACTCTAAATGTACTCATTATTTTTTTCCTGGTAACTGTCACATTGTCACATTTCTTAATTATCCATAGATGGGATCTTCTCTGAAAATATATACCTTTATAAAAGAACTGGTGCAAATCTTTGAGTTTTAAAAAGATTTAGTACTGTTGTTTACCCCTCATTTCTTTGGTTGATATGGTCAAGCTTTTTGTCCTCTCCTGGTTTTATGCATTATCCTTTTTACAGCCAGGTATTTATGTTAAATTGTTTTGTGCACTTTTGTTTTGCCCATTATTATCAATTGATAAAATTGAGAATGGAAATGGGGAATGTGTCAAAGAGACAACAACCCGACCAAAATAAAAAAAAAAAACAACAGCAGAAGGTCACCAACAGGTCTTCAATGTAGTGAGAAATTCCCGCACCCGGAGGCGTCCTTCAGCTATCCCCTAAACAAATATATATTAGTTCAGTGATAATGATATTTTTTATGTTTTTTTTTAGGCATAAATGAGTATATTTAAGCACACATAACTCTCTATTCTTTACTTTAATTATTTAAACAATTTCTCTATTCTGTAGCATAGATATGCAGACACTAAGAAAATAATAAATACAGGACCATTGACCAATTGATTCATTATATCATTTTTGTTTTTGTTTTGAGACATTCAATATGTATCTCTTGAAGAAATACCTCTTTTTAGTTTTAGTTTTATTAGTACATAAAATAGAGAATGGAAATGGGGAATGGGTGAAAGGGACAACAACTGGACCAAAGAGCAGACAACAGCCGAAGGCCACCAATGGGTCTTCAATGCAGCGTGAAACTCTCACACTTTGAGGCATTCTTCAGCTGGGCCCTAAACAAAAAGGTATACTAGTTCAGTGAAAATGGACGTCCTACTGAAATACCGAAAAACAACAATAGTCATAATTTTGTTCATGTAATAAACCCTATGCAAAAACTACTTTAGTAGTACTAGTGTTAAGCTGCTATCTAGGAAAGGTGGATTTGCTTATCATTCAAAAGTGACTAAAATCAATCAAAGTCCTAGCCTAAACCCTGTGGTTAAGGTCACTACATACCGAAAAGCAGCTAGGAGTACAGGGAGACAACAATTTGATCGCAATACATTTTCAAAGATTTGGATAAGATAAAGGATATGAAAGTGTATGTATACATGTTTGGTAGTAATTAAAATTTCAAGCCATTCAAGTATATAAAGCATATTTAAATTTTTTGTTAAATTTGAAGTATCAAATGACATTAACTGGTAAATAATAAAGTAATAAAAGCCATTGGGTCTTCCAAAAGGGTTGGATGATCTATGTCTTTTAAATAGGTGTTTTATAATCAAGAACTAGTTCTTGCACATGTACTTGCACATATTTCACATTTAGGCATATATTTTAGTACAGTTAAACCATATATTAATTTTTTGAACATCTATCATATTGATGTGACAGGAAGTATTAATATGTTTTAAACCAGAAGAAGCATATTATCTTCTTAATTAAAAGAAAAGACCATAAAAAAACAAATGATTTTGGAATCGGTGTGAAGAAAGCTTTCAGTCTGGAAGTGATATTTTAGAAAAATCAAAAGTAGTTAATTGTCTCCCTTATTTCAGGCAAAGTAAATAGAAACCATATATACATCTTCTGACATCAGACTCGGACTTCTCTTGAACTGAATTTTAATGTGCGTATTGTTATGCGTTTACTTTTCTACATTGGCTAGAGGTATAGGGAGAGGGTTGAGATCTCACAAACATGTTTAACTCCGCCGCATTTTTGCGCCTGTCCCAAGTCAGGAGCCTCTGGCCTTTGTTAGTCTTGTATTATTTTAATTTTAGTTTCTGGTGTACAATTTGGAAATTAGTATGGCCTTCATTATCACTGAACTAGTATATATTTGTTTAGGGGCCATGCAGTTGAAGGACGCCCCGGGTGCGGGAATTTCTCGCTACATTGAAGACCTGTTGGTGACCTTCTGCTGTTGTTTTTTTATTTGGTCGGGTTGTTGTCTCTTTGACACATTCCCCATTTCCATTCTCAATTTTATACTTCAGGAATTAGAATAAAAAAGTATAAATTGATGCCAGAAGAAACCAAAATTGGCTTCTCATCAACCTTATGAAAATTCAGTTGTGAAAAGATCTTCAACTGTTCAGTATTATAAATTAATTGTTATCTTAAACATTGCAGGGGAAATAACTCCAGGACCTAATGCATAGGAAGTTATCAGATTTATTCAAACCAGATTTAAAAATGTTTGTCTTCTTGTACAAAACACTTCATAATTACCTTAATTATTTTTATTATATCTTTAACAGAGTAGCAATAACAAGCTAAAAACTAGAACATCATAACAACCATTTAATAGCTTTGATCAAATTATTATAATTTTAATTCTTTGGAAAGCTAGTATATATCATGTGATAATTAATGCAGATTTACAGTTCTAACTGTGTATTACGTGTATTAATAAAAAAGTTTGTCCCTCCATGTAAATGTAATCGCATAAGGGGACGACCATTTGATATTCTGGGGTGGGCCAGGAGGATTTTGAAAATAAATAACTCAGCCTTGATAATCACAAAAATAAATGGTTTGTTCTGTGGTAGTTTGAAAATAAATGACCTGACTTGCAATGTATTGAAAATAAATAACTCAGCAGGTCTATAGCTTCTTGGGCCTTCAGCATTCAAAAACCCTTCAAAAATTTTTTTGCCTCGCTCTGCTCGGAGAAATATGTTTGACAATACTTTTGAAAGAGGCTAGGTTTGGTCAAACAAAACTAAATTAACTTAAATACTATGTATGTATGCAATATATGTATATTACTTTGAAATATAAATGATTCATTTCGTGAAGAAAATTATGAAATACTTAATCTAATTACTAGTATTCCAATTGTCTTTTATAATATACTTATCACTATGTATTTGTGTTTCGTTTGTTCTGTACATGTATCGCTATGTATTATCTTAAAAATGTTTGTATATTATATTGTCCTCTTTTACAAAAGTATGTGACTGAGGTTATGAATGAAATCTTGAATGATCTTAAAATTTCTGCAGGGGATAATGATTTTTCTGATTGAATGGTACATAATGACTTGCCTATATTATTCATAATTAACAAATATTTAAAAAATTGTATGTTTTTCGAATATCATTAATATAGTTGTGAAAATGAATAATCAGTCCCTTGCTTTAATGAAAATGAAAAATCTTGCTTCAATAGTGCAGAAAATGAATAATCTGTCCTCTCAGTTTACAAAAATAAATAACCGATCAAAAACAAATCCTCCTGCCCCCCCCCCCCCCCCCCCCCCCCCCCCCCCAGAATATCAAATGGTCGTCCCCTAAGCATCTTACCGATCATTTTTCTTTCTAATATCATTAATTCTACATGTTACTAAACATGTATGTCATCATAATAACTGTATTTGTTTACCTTAACTATTGTGTCTTGTCTGTATTTATATTGTATGTTTCTCTGTAAACTTGTATCTAGTTTTCAGAGAATAAAGTATCTATCTATCTAACATGTATCTTGCTAATGTTACCATGGCTACAGTCATTTAAGTATAACTAATATAAATGACTAAACACATGAATACTTTTGATTTATCTTTTCATGTCAGAGCTTTAAATTTTAAACCCATGCATGATCAAGAAGTACATGTATTGAAGTTAACTCAACTTAGTTTGACCATATAACACTTAGCTTTATGTCAATGTTTTCCTCCTTTGTTTTTTTTTATACATATAAAAATACCTAATCAAAAAATTTAACAAGTAAACAATGCAAAAGTTTTAAAGTCAATTGCAATAGGCCATGACTGAGGAGGTGGTGCCCAAATATCTAAGGTTTACCATTCCCAATAAACTGACCTTACCACAAATTATTGATGCCTCACCAAAAAACATCATACCTAAACTAGCCTTTTTTACTATCTCAAAAGGAGACAAAACAATGATAAAGACAAAATATTACCTTGATTCTGTGTAACAGCAAGTGCTAAATAAACAGCAAATCCTACTACTCCAGCTAACTGTATAAAGCAACCAGTCAACATCAATAACTTGAGATTTGGCAGACGATCCTGACTTTTCTTTTTCATATACCATAAATGGAGAAAAAATGTTCCTAATGCAGCCAAACCTGAAAATTAAAAAAAACTGTCTATGGCTTTAAAAACATATAGATGAATTAAACAATAAACTTAGTACTATGTTATGAGAGCATAATTCACTACAGATCAGTAGAAAAAAATGATATTGAATGTGGATTAACTACATTTCATTGAATGAACAAAACAGTGAACAAATTGTTCAAGCCAGATTCAATGTAGATCACTAGATAATGATTGTCAGACAAACCAAAACCAAACCTGTCCTGCTGGTAAAAATTCTGTTAAGAAAGTACCAGTTTATTATGTAAATAGATATAGGAAGATGTTGTATGCCAAATTGCCAATGAGACACCTCTCCATCCAAGTCACAATTTATAAAAGTAAACCATTATAGGTCAAGGTATGGCTTTAACACAACATGGAGCCTTGGCTCACACTGAACAGCAAGCTATGATTAATGGTCCCAAAAATTACTGGTGTAAAACCATTCAAACAGGGAAAACCAACATTCTAATCTATATAAAAACGAGAAACGAGAAACACTTATGAACCACATAAACATACGACAACCACTGAACATTTATGATATGTGGCATTTTTTTCAACAAAAAAAAAATTACAGCTAAATGAATGCACCAAAGGCATAAACCTTGCTATTCAAAAGAAGAAAGTGTTGGTTTTTTTTTAAATTTTACTAATAATTAGATATAATCTTTACCTATATGTTTAAAATTTTGGTAAAACAAAAAAGTCACAATTTGTGACAAAATTGCAAATTTTTTAAAATCAGTTATTTCAGATAGTCCTAGGAGTAATACACCTCAATGTGTACTGGGACTTAAGTTATATGTATATAAAAAATAAATTTGAAAACTTTTATTTGAGATCAACATTAATATTGCATTTTTGTTTTATCTAATGGCAGTTTCTACATATCCAGTAAGTTGTTTTGGGAGCAAGTTTCAGTTAGTTTCATATTTGGTGAAACCACTCAAATGAGTGATGCAGCAATATATATATAGTTATCAAAGGTACCAGGATTATAATTTAGTACATCAGACGCGCGTTTCGTCTACAATATGCACATCATATGTGCAGACTTTACAATTCCACTCTTCAATATTTTTTGTTTAAAGGTATATAAACTTTCAATGACTGTCATGATTCATTTGAAAAATATATTTTTTTGCATCTAAACTGTACTAGTAACTATTAAACTTAAAAAATTTAAAACAATTAATACTTAAAACTTTTTAAACATAATAATATAAGAATAAGAATAATCATAATAATTGACTGCAATTCTGCATTCTCATTATAGGCTAATACATGTAGCATTAGAAAACCTCTTTGATAAAACATTATATTCACCGTCCTATATTTTGACTTTAGTGGAACCTTAAGTTATATAAAAAGACAGATTTAGGAGGGCAGGGAGAGTTGCTCTCCATGTGGAACTACATTTAATGTACGGTTAATGTATGCTTTTTACCGGTTCTACTCCTAAAGTAAAGAATGCAGAGTATGAAAGGACTCTATTAATGAGATCTTTAACACCCATCCCCCTTTTTCCCCAAAATCCTGGATCCGCATCTATTATATATTATGAGCATGACTGGATCAGAAGTCATGATTATTACAATGGTATTCATTTTCAAAACAATTTATCTTCTTAGGGTATAATAACATGTCAGGTTTGGGAAAGGTCAATAATTAGAACAAGGATTCACGTACAACACCTTGATTTTTGACAGTTTGTTTTTACATTCTATATATTTACCTGAAATTAGTCCCCACAAAGCAGCATTCCAATTTCCGTATTTTATTCCAAAAACAATGAAAACCGAAAGTCCGATGATAAATCCAGTAAAGCTGTACACAAGTCTTACTTTTAGCCCACAAGCTGGACATGTACATTCTTCTGCCATTTTTTTTATGTAAGGGACTGACACGCAAGAAAACCCGGGCCTTATTGATTTTTGCTCCAAGCGTTCTAATTAAAATGGGACGTTCATAATGCATTAACTTAAACAGTACTAATTTTTCTATGTACAGCATTATCCAAAAGTTTATAAAAAAGAATTTCCGGAAATAGTGTTCGAACTTGATTAATATTTAGATATTCCCATCCCATTATGGAACCACCAGCATCAGTTGCATCGCATCAACAAAAATGTATGTACTACACCTAAACTATCCTAGACATGATTATTATAAAAAAAAAAACGGAACGTTATTTGACAAATGAACTGAAATACCCCCTCCCCACAGAAAAAAATATCACTAAAAACACACAAGTTGAAGTTCACTGTCACAAGCCTCACAACAGTCAACAGAACAGGGCAGTAATACTCATAACCATTAATGTGCTGAATTATACCTCAATTGACGTATTTATGAAACATTTGTGATATGTTTATATAATTAGGCATACTATTGTATACAGTGTATAAGGCACAGGACAGCCTGATTCATCTTATTGGCACATGACACATCCTGACTAAATTAAGTTTAACTTACCCTGTTAAACTTGTGCTGGACACTGCCTTAGAGTCGACTAACCTTCTCCATGACACATCCTGACTTAATTAAGTTTAACGTACCCTGTTAAACTTGTGCACTACACTGCCTTAGAGTCAACTAACCTTCTCCATGGCACATCCTAAATTAAATTAACCCTGTGCAGTGCATAGCACAACCTGAGTCAACTCAACCATGCATGTGCATGGCACATCTTGAGTTTAACTTTAATTTCCCTATCATACATGTACATATAGGAAGATGTGGTATGAGTGCCAATGAGACCACTCTCCATCCAAGTAACAATTTATAAAATTAAACCAAGTAGGTCAAGGTACGGCCTTCAACAGAGAGCTTTAGCTCACACCAAACAGCAAGCTATCAAGGGCCCCAAAAAATACTAGTGTAAAACCATGCATTCAAACGGTCTAATAACATGCCTATTCACAGATAACCTGAGTCAACAAACCCTCTACATGGCAGATTCTAAGTTTAGCTTACCCTATAATGCACAGCATGTCCTGAGTCGACTAACCTTGTACATGACACATCTGAAGTTTTAACTTACCCTGTGCAATGGGGAATTTAATTTTATTTTGATTTTGTACATTTTTCTGAGCTCTATTAATTAATTATTAATGCATTAATTCTTTATGGTATGTAGATTTTTTTCAGTTGCAATTTTTAACACAGCAAAATTGGCATAGCTTTTGCACACAAGTCACAATACATTAACTAGGGAGGTATATTTTAACTTTCGTTATTATGTACAGACTCAGAATCGGGGCTAAGTATAGATATATATATTTATCATATACTTAGCATTAATATCATAGCTTTTGCATATGTGTAACGAACGGAAGTACACAAGCCATTATTTCCCACCCAGGCTGATAACCCATATCAGCCCGGTCTGATAACCCATATCAGGGGCGTCTCGTGCAAAAACCCATAACAGTGCTTCTCATGCAAGTTACTTCCGGTGTTTCCGGTATTGGTTGTTTACTTTTCCATTGTGACGTCAGATATTTTTTATGACGACGTCAAAGTTTACGTGAACTTTTGTGGGGATAGTTAAGTACTTGCTCACAAATGACATTGGCAATTGTGAATCATTTTATAGTACAACAAACATGGAGTAATAATGATCATAAAACTCTTCCAAATTTTCAATGTTTCAAAAAAGGAAATGTTACCATACATATATGTGGAGGTAGTGATGCTGTTGTTGGACAATTATAAAATATATTATTCATAACTTAACTTCTTTATAAAGTTTTTGACTGTTTTAGTTGTTACATATATTTGGCCTTACATAAAACTATTGTCGGAAGTATATGACAGTCTGCACGGTTAGCCACTAGTCCGATGCCCCAGACTAGTAAAATTCCATTCGGACTAGTAATTTTTTGCAAAATTTTGTTTGGCCAAATAAGAAAAATGTTAGAATATTGGTCTTCGGACTAGTAGTTGAAAAAGTTTTTGGTGCAGACTGATATGATAAAGAGATTAATACATGGCCTTTTCCATATCAGCCTGGGTATCATCCCTCGACCAATATCAGCGCCTCGACTCCGTCTCGGGCTGATATGGGGGTCTCGGGATGATACCCAGGCTGATATGGAAAAGGCCATGTATTAATCTCTATATAATATATACAATGTATATCAAATATTTTGCAATGTGTACTGTGTTGCTTACAAAGTAAAAGGAGCATGTCATTTCAGGACTAAAGTTATTTTTCAATGTGCTCATACTTTTCCAAATCAAAACATACTAAAAACAAGGAATGAGTTGTCAAAATGACAGCAAAGTTGATTTGCTGTATTTTGAAAAAACTGTAAGGCTTTTTTTACCTGCCATATTTTATAAAAACAAAGGGATGGAGTATGATTGCCAATGAGACAACTATCCACTAAATATGCCTATTTTCCATCAGGACCATAACTCCTGAACTGCAAAAAAAAAATAAATCATCAATATCAAACTTAATAACCATTTTGTCATCAGTTTACACCATTTTAAAATTTTAAGCATATTTGTTAAACAGTGCATATATAAGTATAAATTGCATGGAAACACCATAAAGGGCCATTTTTCAATCTGACCAGAACCATAAATCCTTAATCATGTTATATATGTAATGGTAAAAATGAAAAAACATCAATATTGAATGTATCAAGGAACATAAATCCTGAACAGTACAAGTGCATATTAAATGTCAATATTCAATTGGTGTCCATATTATAACTAGTATCAACAAAATTTGAAAATCCTTGGACGAATGTTTTGTAAGTTATTGAACTGAAACTCTTTGCAGTAGCAGCCCACTGTACTTCACAAATATTGTATCTGGTTTTTTTTCTTTTGGAAACCCCAGTAAACAATATAAGAAAAGTGAAACAAAATAATATGCAAATTCTGTCCTACATGTATCCTTTACCAATGAAGCTAAGTTATTCTATACTAGTGACAAATTATTCAGGAGAGTCTATGACCAAGGGAGCATGACAGACTTTGCCACAATCATTTAATAAGTCTTTTATACAAATACATTGTCAATATGAAGGGTTTTGAATGGAAATGACTCTTTCATGATAATTATTATTAAAAGTAAGAAGATGCAGTATGATTTCCAATGAGACATCTCTCTACAAGAGACAAAATGACACAGAAATTAAAAACTATAGGTCATGGTACAGCCTTCAACAATAAAGCAAAGCCCAATACTGCATAGTCAGCAATAAAAGGCCTTCATGTTCGCTTTATGTCATTAGTAAAACCGACTAATAAGTGACAAAGTAGATTATATATGATTTCCTTTGAACTTATACTGTATCAATGATACCCAACTCAACACAAATAACATTTTTATTTTTAGTCGTGTAAAACCTTAAACCTTTATTTTCAGACAAAACAAACAAATTTTTAATGCACTTTACCCCAAGCTAGAGACAAAAAATGTTGGTAAAAATAAGGCCACTGTATATCTATAGGGCATCTACTTTCAATTAAATTGTGTATAATAAGTCATCAAGCCTTCATCCATTAATCATAAATTGTGAGATTGCTTAAGCCCAGGGGTTCACAAGGGTTATTGTCACGACATTTTCCCTGAGGACAAATTTTGTATTAGCTATGGGAAGTTAGGTGTTTTTACTTGTCATTTTACTGAACAGATGTAGTCCTCTAAGGGCACTTAGTAATACTTTTGAGTATTGTGGGATATTACTGATATAAATTTCTGGGTTGATTTAGTAATAGGATTGTAATGTAAAACTGTAAGTAAATCTTAAGTTATAATGGGGAAATACTTTTTTGTTTACTGAAAATAGATAGTTATACTGTATTACTTTAATACCAGTTGACATTGTTTCATTTTAATAAAATGTATATATGAATACAAGTTTCATTATCACATTTGTGCATGTTAAAATGTGCATAATAATATTAATATTACTATTATTAAAGATGTTATTTCTAATTATATCAGTTATATAAAAGCCAAACATTTCAAGAAACATATTCAAGAAACAGTAAATTATAAGAAATAAGTTCTTTGTACTTTCAAGGAAACCCGCTCATGCATAATTACCCTATATATATGTCAAAATAGTATCTTAAGAGATTCATGTGTCAGAATTGTACCTTATTGTAAATCTGTTGCCCCTGGGTTAACAACTTAATGTTACTAGAAATGTATATAAATGCTTCAGTGGCATAAATTACAGATGGAAAATAAATTTGTGATCAAACAAAATATTAATGTTTGAAATGCTTTATAATAATTATTTTCATCTCAGATTTTTACATTTTTTCGATTATCAGTTGATATTTGCACACCCAGCAATAATATGATGCCATACATGCATTTAATATGGTTGACCTTAAGAGTGAAGGAAGCGCCAGTTCTTATTTTGGTTCACGTCATGCTGTCTCATAATATCCTGGATTCCTTATTGAAGTTATTCTCCTATAAATCAAAAAGTGGCCATTGCTGAAGATGCAGGTGAACAACATTCAGTTCTGTCTATTTTATTCTTCATTCCTTTTTAGAAGCCTGTTTACAGGACATATTATGTCTTTCCGTCCATCTGTCTGTCCGTCATGGACATGTCAGACATGTCAGATATTAACTCCAAAACGCTTAAAAACCAATTTAGATGAAACTTTGGTTCATTGTTTATATCTATTGAAATGAGCTCTATTTCTTTTTTTTTTATTTGAGATTTTACATTTCCGAGTTTTCAGGTTTTCTTCATAAAAAAGGGTGATTTTCCAGATTTTGTACAAATTAAATAACACTTTCATTAATTTGCAAGAAATTCTGGTGAATGTTTATATTCATTAACAGAATCTCCCTTGATTTCTATAAGGTTTAGATATGATGTTTCTGAGTTCTGAGGTTTTCTTCATTTTCGGACAATAACCTAAAAATGCTTTCCACAGTTCTCGTGAAACTTTATTGGTTATATCTATTGTGTTTTGTTCCCTTTGTTTTTTTTTTTATAAATTTTCGATTTTATTTTTCTGAGTTAGCCTAGGGAATTTTATTCATGATAAAGGGGTAATTTTCAAGTTATTGAACAATAACTTTCAAGGGCTTTGGGAAGTTTTTATTAAACTTTAATGGCTGATTTATATCTATTAAGATAACCTCCCTTTAAGCCTCGGTCACACCTTACCGGATAGCTCGAACGGACGCCTAACGGATAACTTTTTTTCAATCCGTTCATGTCCGTTACACGTCCATTCTTATCCGTTAGTCGTCCGTCCATATCCGTTGCATGTCTGTTAAGCGTCAGTTTTATCCGTTGGCGTCCGTTCTGTCCGGTGGAAAATTTTGAGCATGGTCAAAACTTTGAACGGACGTCCAACAAATAAAATGTCCGTTGAACGTCCAGTTAGGCGTCCGTTTTGTATGGTACTCGTCCGTTTTGTACGTGTCCTTTATGCATCCCTTGGATATCGGGTAGACCAATTCACCAACAGACGTTTACCGGACGCCTAATGGACGCCTAACGTATAAAACGAATGTGAAACGGACATTAACGGTTTATTGCCTTTAATTTTTGGATGGTTTATTGCCTTTAATAATCAGATTATTTGTTCATCCGTTTTATCCCTTACGCTTCCGTTAGGTGTCCGTTTTATCCGGTACTCGTCCGTTGGATGTACGTTCGAAGTCCGTTCTGTCCGGAACGTATCCATTTCACGTACGTTCAATGTCCGTTGTGTGTCCGTTAGGCATTTGTTACATGTCCGTTTGTACACCAACGGACTCCCAACAGTTAAAAAATTTGTCAACGGATAACTTTTTTTTTATCTGTTAGGCGTCCGTTCGAGCTATCCAGTAAGGTGTGACCGAGGTTTTAGATTTTCAAAAATTTCTGATAAAAAAATTGACATCGATAAGTTATTGAACTTTATTTTTTTGAAAATGGGACGGGCGTATCATGCACTTATGGCCCAGCTGTTTATTCAACATTATTGTGTTTTATTTCCACTTATAGTCCAGTCAAACTAAGATTTAACCTCAAAGTAATTACAACAGAAAATGTTTTAGTTCTAATCTAGAGCATTATGCCCTTTATATACACAGAAAAAAGTCCCATAAAATCTAACTTGAGGAAAACTCAAAACCAGCATTTTAATTTCCTTTGGAAATTAACATTAGAAGGGGAGATAATTCTTGCAAACATGAGTCTTTTTTGGTCAGTTTTTTGTTGTTTTTCTTGAAATTTATGTAAGGTATGATACTTTGATGGGGTTATAAGTTTATATTTGACTAAACTATACAATCTTCTGCTCAGGAAATGTACAAAACCAAAATGTTATGTGTAGTTTTATTTTTTTCATGCATTTTTTCATTTAAGAAATTGCAAATTTGAAGCTTTGTGACCATTTTGAAAAAATAATGTGAACATTTGGTATTGTTAATATCTGTATATTATATTTTTTCAGCAACTTACTTATCTAAAGAAACTTTAAACCACAAAAAGAAGAATACATGCTTAATTATTTATTAAATTTGTGATTCTTTACCTTGACATGTTGAAAAATTCAATAAATGGTCAACTAATGAATTACGAAATCTAGATTATAGCTTGATTAAAGATATGTAAACATCTTTAGAGTTGTTAGTCATACTCTAAAGACCGCTAAAAAATCAAGAATCAATACATTCTGATGAATAGAAGCGGTAAAGTTATAATTTTGTATCAATTTTTATTGATATTTCTGCCTTTTTTGCAAGAGTTATCTCCCTTTTCAATGCAAATCTCCATAGGAATTTTAAATGGTGATTTTTTTAAGTCTTCCTCAAGTTAGATTTTATGGGACTTTTTCTGTGTATATTTGGGGTATAATGCTAAAGATTAAAACTTAAAAATCTTCTGTTGTAATTACTTTCGGGTTATGGTCAAAATTATGCTAGACAGACATGACTATTAGTTTTTTTTATTGAGTGAATCCAATATATAAACATTTTCAAATGATGTGAGCTGTTTTTCTATGTGTATCCATCTGATGAGTAAAGCCTTTTTCAACTGATTTTTATAGTGTTCTGTAATGTTGTACATTTACATGTACACCAAATGGCCAATGCATCAATGTCCAAGGTAAGGGGAAGGGTTCCAGTTGGAATCCCACTAACATGTTAAACCATGACAAATCTGTATGTATGTTCCTGTTTTAAAGGCATACAATACAGTTTTGATAAAAATTTCCATATAGACTATTTTTTACCAGATTAAATCAAATATGTAATAACTAGATGTGTAAAAGCGACACGAATGGCCCGTCCCAAAAATTTGAAAAATCTGCAATTTCAATATAAACACATGTGGACACAAACATTATGGTAGTCTGACATATCAAAAATCAGCTCAAAATCTGGAGGGGAATAGAGAAAAAATCCATATAATTGTGATTTTCAATAATTTATCAAAGTCCAAAGCCTGTAATTTCAGCGCAAATTAGCGGAGCGGAACGAAAGTTTAGCTTGACCTATAACTCATCATGGTTAACTCACATACCAAAAATCAGCCCAATATCTGAAGGTGTTTAGGTAAAAAGTCCATATAACTGTGATTTTCAACAATTTCTCAAAGTCCAAAGCCCGTAATTTTGGCAAAAATTAGTGAAGCGGAATGAAACTTAAAGTTGATCTGCAACTCATCATGGTTAACTCACATACCAAAAATCAGCCCAATATCTGAAGGTGTTAAGAAAAAAAGTCCAAAGCCCGTTATTTTGGCAAAAATAAGTGGAGCAGAACAAAACTTAACTTTGATCTGTAACTCATCATGGTTAACTCACATACCAAAAAATCAGCCCAATATCTGAAAGCGTTTATCATAAAAAGTCCGTATAACTGTGATTTTTAACAATTTCTCAAAGTCTAAAGCCCATAAATTCGGCAAAAATTAGTGAAGCAGAATGAAACTTAAAATTGATCTGTAACACATCATAGTTAACTCACATACCTAAAATCAGCCCCATATCTGAAGGCATTTAGAAAAAAAGTATGTATAACTGTGATTTTTAACAATTTCTCAAAGTCCAAAGCCTGTAATTTCGGCCAAAACTAGTGGAGCGGAAAGAATCTTAAACTTGATCTGTAACACATCATGGTTAACTTACATACCAAAAATCAGCCCAATATCTGAAGGTGTTTAGAAAAAAGTCTGTATAACTGTGATTTTCAACAATTTCTCAAAGTCCAAAGCCTGTAATTTCGGCAAAAATTAGTGGAGCAGAACAAAACTCAAACTTGATCTGTAACTCATCATGGTCATGATGGTTAACTCAAATACCAAAAATCAGCCCAATATCTGAAGGCATTATGAAAAAAACTCATAAACATATAATGGTCTGTTGCGGAATTACAGTATTTCAGAATGACGGAATTTTGGACAAAGGTAAAACTACATATAGCACAGACAACTTCGTTGCAGGGCAATAAAAAATATACCTTCATGTGCTACTTTTTGAGTAAAATGAGGTCAAAATTTTGTATATATATTTTGCTCAAAATTCAGATTTGTGGCCATATTTTCCTTTTCAATGAAAGACATAACCTTTTTAGCTCACCTGGCCTAAAACGCCAAGTGAGCTTTTCTCACCACTTGGCGTCCGGTGTTGACATCATCGTCTATCGTCGTTAACTTTTACAAAAATCTTCTTCTCTGAAAGAACTAGGCCAAATTTAACCAAACTTGGCCACAATCACCATTGGGGTATCTAGTTTAAAAAATGTGTCCGGCCTACCAACCAAGATGGCCACCATGGCTAAAAATAGAACATAGGGATAAACTTATAACTCTGAAACAGAAGCATTAAGAGCAAATCTGACATGGGGTAAAATTGTTTATCAATTCAAGATCTAGCTACCCTGAAATTTTCAGACAAATTGAACAATAGGTTGTCAGGTTGCTGTCCCTGAATTGGCAATGTAAAGGAAATTTTGCAGTTTTGGTTAATATCTTGAATATTATTATAGATAAGGATAAACTGTAAACAGCAATAATGATCAGCAAAGTAAGATCTACAAATGAGTCAAACATGACCAAATGGTCATTTGACCCCTTAAGGAGTCATGGCCCGTTATAGTCATTTTTTAACAATTTTTCGTAAATTTTTGTTATCTTTTACAAAAATCTTCTCCTTACTGGGCCAAATTTAACAATACTTGGACACAATCATCATTGGGGTATCTTGTTTAAAAAATGTGTGTCGTGACCCGGCCAACCAACCAAAATGTCTACTATGGCTAAAAATAGAACATAGGGGGTCAAATGTAGATTTTGGCTTATATTTTAAACCGAAGCATTTAGAGCAAATCTGACATGGGGTTAAATTGTTTATGAAGTCAAGATATAGCTTCCCTGAAATTTTCAGACAAATTGGACAATAGGTTGTTGGGTTGCTGTCCCTGAATTGGTAATTTTTAAGGAAATTTTGCCGTTTTTGGTTATATCTTAAATATTATTGTAGATAGAGATAAACTGTAAACAGCAATAATTTTCAGCAAAGTAAGATCTACAAATAAGTCAACAAGACAAAAATGGTCAGTTGACCTTTTAAGGAGTTGCAGCCCTTTACAGTCAGTTTTTACCAATATTCATAAATTTTGTAAATTTTTGTTTTTTAACAAAATATTTTCCTCTGTAACTAATGGACCAAGTTCATTTAAGATGGAGATAATTGTAAGTAGCAAGAATGTTCAGTAAAGTAAGATCTACAAACACATCACCATCACCAAAACACAATTTTGTCATTAATCCATCTGTGTCTTTTGTTGAATATGCACATAGACCAAGGTGAACAACACAGGCTCTTAAGAGCCTCTAGTTTGTTTTATAAGATAAACACAAATTGTTTTTTTGTTGAATAATTTGTAATTTCTGTTTTTTATAAGTATTCTAAAAATTTATACATTTTTATTCAGAAATAACTCATATTTATCAAATTACATGTTCATGAATGAAGAAAAAACATCAATTTTTGCTGTATATTTATCAATTTTAAAGAAAAAAATGCACTGCTGACGTTTTCATGAAAATTTGCACACATAATCTTCATACGTAATCAAACTAAATGGCATTTAAAAAAAAGGGGTCCATGAACTCGTTTTCAAGTTGAATAAGTTTGAATGATAAAAACCAGTCGAAAACTGAATCTTTTCCTGATAAGTCATAGTTTGATGTTGCGAAAATAGCAATTTACATTAGCAACGTCACAACCTCCCCTGTAAATGTATCATATGCCTTTAAGTCTGAGGAGCCTTTAATTCAGTGGTTTTCCTTTGTTGTTGTGTTACATACTTGGTTTTAGTTCATTTTTTTGTACATTAATCATGCAGGCCCTTTGTTTTCTTGTTTGAATTGTTTTACATTTTTCATTTGGGGACTTTTATAGTTGACTATATGGTATTGGAATTTCTCATTGTTAAAGACCAGACAGTGACCTATAGTTGTTAATTTTTGTGTCATTTGGTCTCTTGTGAAGAGTTGTCTCATTGGTACATTTGTATCATACCACATCTTCTTTTTAAAATAATAAACAATATATATATAAAAAAAATTACATACCTGCCAACTTTTCAAAATGCCTGTAGGGATTTACATGCAAGATGGCTCTTATAGTCCTACAAAACCTTCAAATACATTTTAATGTTGTTTTTTTGGCTTCTTCATACTTTTACAAGCCTATCATGCCTGTAGCCATTGTAAAATTCATTGTTTGGTTTAAAATTATGGACAAAATTGCTCTTCCAAATTTCTATTTGGGAGCTTCCATGGAGGAAATTCCCATGCAAATAGTGACCGTTGGCAAGTATGAATTTACTAGCGCCATGAAATACTAGTAGTCTCAGTAATACATATAGTATCATACTCATGAGAGAATAAAATTATCAAAGTTACTGGACTAAGCCTTATTTTTAAATGAGAATATATCATAAAAATCAGTTCATTCCATATATATATAAATCAAGAATTCAAGTTGCATACTTAGTTTTAAATTAAATGTGTATTATTACATCTGTTGCAATGAATTACATTGATTTCCCAGTGAAATAAAAACCAATAATTTCACATGTGAAATAAACGTGGTTATTTTGTTTCTCTGACGAATACAACAACAGGCGTTGTGAAGACGTCAATAATGTTGGATCAAAACAAACTGTGAAAGCGTAGAAAAATATATAGTTCCTTACAATTTCTACTTTAATTTCATAAAAAAAGCCATTTGCAAATTTAATAAAAAGAATAACTTATCAAGGAATTCAAATATCGAAAAATATTCAAGTCATGACCGAACAACACTGATAATTACCTAATGCGCTGCACACATTAGTGAATTAATGTGTTGTTCGGTCACTTATTGAATATTTTTCTCTATTTGAATTCTTCGATTAGTTATTCTATAATTATTAGAAAATAAGCAAACTTGCTGAAAAGTTATATAAATTTAGCAACTTGAAAATATTGAAGTTTATAAGAAAATGAGTAGACATATAAAGCGAGGTATCATTGTCCTATCTATGGGTCCTAGGTTTGATGCAGCATAATGTGGTTGGTCTGTCTTTGTTTTAAAGTTATGAAGTGAAATTGAATTAGCTTAACCTAATCATGCTTATCAGCTTTTAAAATTTTGTAGCATTTATCTCAGCATCAAAGCTGTCTTATAGGATTAAGATTCATATTGTCTCCACATGTCTTTATTTTCAATAAACCATATACATATATAGGTGTTGAGAAGACATTTATATACAATATGTAAAATGAAACAGAAAAAAATTGCTTATACAATACATGAAGTAAAATTTTAGCCAGAAGCACAAAGACCTGAGTTGATAATCTTACAAAGTTTAATCAATTCAAACTCTGTGTCTAATTTGTTGTTTGAAGTCAAAATTTTCATCTAAAAAATTATGTATGCCCTTGTTGAAGTAGAGTTTTAGCCTTGTCCGTCTGTATGTACGTACGTCTTGTAAGTCCCAAAATTGGTTTCCCTTCTCTTAACTTTAGTTTGCCTCAAACTTACACACAATGCTTATTACCACAAAACACAGATCAAGGTATAATTTTGGTGGCCTGACTTTTACTGTTCAAGAGCTATGCCCCTTTACAAATGGAAAAATTGCTGAATTTTGCGTTTTCCTTCTCTAACTTAAGTTTGCCTCGACCAAATGTTATGAGTTATGAAACTTACACACAATACTTATTACCACAAAATTCAGATAAAGTTCACTTTTACCGTTCTTAAGATATATTTCTTTATAACTTTATATGATATGCATGCGGGGGCATCATCTATGTCCCATGGACACATTCCCCATTTATTTTATATACATGTATACTCATAGCACATTTCTATGTTTGATTTTGTTATTGATTCTCTTCAATGTACACTTTTTAAGCTCACCTGACCCATAGTGATCTTTTCATCTGTTGTCCATTGTTCTCTCTAAAATTACATATTATTACTAGGCCAATTTTAATCAAACTTGACCACAATCATTACTAGGGTATCTGATTTGTAAACAATATGCTGATCCTGTCTGTCAACCAACATGGCCTACATGGCTAAAAATAGAAGATAGGAGTAAATAAAAGTTTTTTCTTAATAACTTGAAAACTGCTATCAATCAAGAAAATATGACAGTCAGAAATTTTCAAATGATGAGAAAACCCTATTGTTCATTAACATCAAAACTGTCAGAGGACTTCTGATAGGTGTTATTGCTCTTTTTTTTTAAAAATGATGAATTTTACCAATTTTGTTCATTTTGCCTATATGGTCTTGAACATATTGATGTACAAAAGAATATTTTTATATTTCAGAAAGAAAATGAATGCCATATGATAGAGTAAATACTTTAAAGTGCATCACCAATATTTGTGTCAATTTTAAACTGAGAATAGCCAGACATAATGGAGGCAGACTTGGTGGATGTCAAACAGTTGTTTTCAAACATGATGAAGAGAGTACAACCATGGATTCTCTCTCATTTCATCATGTGGTTAGACCTTAAAATAGCAGAATACAAAGTGTTAGGCTATATGGTTCTTGGTAAGTTTTCAATTTTAACAGATTTCAAATTTGCCTTTTGTGAAATTTTTCTGGTAAAAATGCTTATTCTGAAACTAAAATAGATAGAGTGGAAATTCTAAAAAAGCAATATGATCAGCAACAAGACAATATTCTCAAATAATTTAATATGGTAAAAGTTGTCAGACAACTCCTAATTGGAGTTATTGCCCTTAATGATTAATTTAAAAGAAGGTGAAAGATACAAAAGGGACATTGAAACTCATAAGTTGAAAATAAACTGTTACACATCAAAACACAACACAGAAATACAAATCCTGAGCAATATGAAACCCCACCAAAAACTCCCAGAAGGGTAAGCAGGTCCTGCTCTACATGTGGCACTAATGATTTTGTACAAATCTGGTGATAAGTCTAAGATGGACCTTAGATGGTAGGTCACATTCAGGAAAAAAAGGGACAGGATTGTAGGTTGACAATTGTAACATATCTGTTGTCATCAGTTATTGCATAATAGTAAACTAACTTTTTATACCACATCTTCTTATTATTGAATTAAACATACATGTACCATGTAGCATTATGAATGGCCTTAGATAACAAGACGTTTAGAAAATTGTGGTGGATTTAAAGATGTTTGTCAGAACTCAAATGAAATAAGTCTCAATACAAGTTGATCAAGTTTTCCTTTTATATTTCGAGTCAACATTAGATTCTTGGGTCGTTCTTTTCTTAATTTAAGGAAACTTCAGTCAGTTAAATGAAAGAAATGTAGACTTAAACAAAAAATGATTTTTAATTATTAAACTATTTATGTGAAATTAATGTTATTTACCAGTGTAATATGTTATTGAATTGATAATTTCAGATAAGAGATCAATTTATGATAAAAATCCTGCAACATTGTACAATCAAACAAGTAGAACCAATACTTCATCTCCAGCTTCAGCTTCTTCAAGTGAACATATGTATATCATACCAACACAGGAGAAATGTATCAAACAGAACGGATCATCAACTAATGATGATACTGAACATTTTATAGACCCTTCGAATAAACAAGAGAGTCTCAATACACCTGGGGTTTTTGTATCTGAAAGAACAAACATTGCATTGAAATGTGTTAAGCTAAAAAGTCAGAATGTAGAGATTGATAGACAATTATCAGTTTCTGGACGTCAAGAGAGCTGTCAAAATAAATCAAATGAAAAAGGAATTCAGAACCAAAGAAAACAGCGAAAGCCAGGCAATTTCTTACACAGTATTGTCAATAATTTAAAGCAGAGCTGCATTAAGAATCCACTTGTGGGATACTCAGGACCAAATGTATGCCAAATAAAGAACATGGAGAATGAATTACCTGAGAGAGAAATTCAACCTGACTTTGCCCATACTAGATATCATTTAGATAAAACAAAAGATGTAGGTATTTCCAAAGAAAAAAGTGAAAACAATGGTATCATCGTTCAGAACAGCCAAGAGATAACAAGCCTACCAAAAATAAAACAGAAATTACAAACTGAAGATTTACAAGATGATATGATTATACCAGCTGGGACAAGAACTAAAACCGAAATTTCTGCTTCTCAAGAATCAGCTGTATTTGATGAGGATAATACACCTTTATATAAGAGCCAACAGTTTAGTTCATTAATTTCCCTTTCAAGGTCACGAGGAAGAAGACGAAGGTCATCAAATGATGAAATTACTTATCCCTTGATTTCTACCAAAGATAATGACATTTCACAAACTTATGACGAAGAACCAAAATCTCAAAGCCTTGCTGATTTTTATTTTTCTCAAAACCAACTAGATGAACAATTTGCTGTAAGAAGAGCTAAACAAAATGTCTGCAGAGTGACAGCAAAAAATAATGACGAGAAAGACGACCTAATGAGGAATAATCTATCGGAGCAAAATCATCAGGATATAACAGTAAAACAGGAAGTTGTGCCATCATTCAGAAATGAAAATAAAAGTCCAAGAAATCATGAAATTATAGGAGAGAAATTGTCAAGACAAGATGAAAGTTTAATTCCTCGTCAGATTTTTGATAGACATAATCATAGCAGTATGTCTACATCTGATGATGGAGTTATTGCTCATCAAAATAGGGAAGCATTTGTTGTTAAGTCAGAGCCAAACAATGATGACGAATATTGTTGTCCTTCTACAACAGGAAATTATGACAATCACAGTTTCAGTTCAGAAGGGGACACTTCCAGTAACCATGATATTTCAACACATTATGAATACAATGGAGATGATACCACAGAAGATTCTTACATGCTAAGTAATTCTGAGATATATGGAGAGGATAATATTGATTTGCTACAGGGGATTGCAGGTATGGTGTCACATATATTATACATTTATGAAAATATTTGATATTGTAAGTGTCTTGTGTTGCTTCTTAAAGTTTGTATTAATTCCTTGTTAGCTCACCTGGCCCGAAGGGCCAAGTGAGCTTTTCTCATCACTTGGCGTCCGTCGTCGTCCGTCGTCGTCGTCCGTCGTCGTTAACTTTTACAAAAATCTTCTCCTCTGAAACTACTGGGCCAAATCAAACCAAACTTGGCCACAATCATCATTGGGGTATCTAGTTTAAAAAATGTGTGGCGTGACCCGGTCAACCAACCAAGATGGCCGCCACGGCTAAAAATAGAACATAGGGGTAAAATGCAGTTTTTGGCTTATAACTCAAAAACCAAAGCATTTAGAGCAAATCTGACATGGGGTAAAAATGTTTATCAGGTCAAGATCTATCTGCCCTGAAATTTTCAGATGAATCGGTCAATCGGTTGTTGGGTTGCTGCCCCTGAATTGGTAATTTTGAAGAAATTTTGCTGTTTTTGGTTATTATCTTGAATATTATTATAGTTAGAGATAAACTGTAAACAGCAATAATGTTCAGCAAAGTAAGATCTACAAATAAGTCAACATGACCAAAATGGTCAGTTGACCCGTTTAGGAGTTATTGCCCTTTATAGTCAATTTTTAACCATTTTTCGTTAATTAAAGTAATCTTTTACAAAAATCTTCTCCTCTGAAACTACTTGGCCAAATTAATCCAAACTTGGCCACAATCATCTTTGGGGTATCTAGTTTAAAAATTGTGTGGCGTGACCTGGTCAACCAACCAAGATGGCCGCCACAGATAAAAATAGAACAAAGGGGTAAAATGCAGTTTTTGGCTTAAAACTCAAAAAACAAAGCATTTTGAGGAAATCTGACATGGGATAAAAATGTTTATCAGGTCAAGATCTATCTGCCCTAAAATTTTCAGATGAATCGGTCAATCGGTTGTTGGGTTGCTGCCCCTGAATTGGTAATTTTGAGGAAATTTTGCTGTTTTTGGTTATTATCTTGAATATTATTATAGATAGAGATAAACTGTAAACAGCAATAATGTTCAGCAAAGTAAGATCTACAAATAAGTCAACATGACCAAAATGGTCAGTTGACCCGTTTAGGAGTAATGCCCTTTATAGTCAATTTTTAACCATTTTTCGTAAATTAAAGTAATCTTTTACAAAAATCTTCTTCTCTGAAACTACTTGGCCAAATTAATCCAAACTTGGCGACAATCATCTTTGGGGTATCTAGTTTAAAAAATGTGTGGCGTGACCTGGTCAACCAACCAAGATGGCCGCCACCGCTAAAAATAGAACATAGGGGTAAAATGCAGTTTTTGGCTTATAACTCAAAAACCAAAGCATTTTGAGGAAATCTGACATGGGATAAAAATGTTTATCAGGTCAAGAACTATCTGTCCTGAAATTTTCAGATGAATCGGTCAATCGGTTGTTGGGTTGCTGCCCCTGAATTGGTAATTTTGAGGAAATTTTGCTGTTTTTGGTTATTATCTTGAATATTATTATAGATAGAGATAAATTGTAAACAGCAATAATGTTCAGCAAAGTAAGATCTACAAATAAGTCAACATGACCAAAATGGTCAGTTGACCCCTTTAGGAGTTATTGCCCTTTATAGTCAATCTTTAACCATTTTTCATAAATCTAAGTAATCTTTTACAAAATCTCCACTGAAACTACTAGGCCACAATCATCTTTGGGGTATCTAGTTTGAAAAATGTGTCCGATGACCTGGCCATTCAACCAAGCTGGCCGCCACGGCTAAAAATAGAACATAGGGGTAAAATGCAGTTTTTTGCTTATAACTATGAAACCAAAGCATCTAGAGCAAATCTGACAAGAAGTTAAATTGTTAATCAAGTCAATATCTATCTGCCCTGAATTTTTCAGATGAATTGGACAACTGGTTGTTGGGTTGCTGCCCTCCAATTGGTAATTTTTAAGGAAATTTTGCCGTTTTTGGTTATCTTGAATACTATTATAGATAGCGATAAACTGTAAACAGCAATAATGTTCAGCAAAGTAAGATCTACAAATAAGTCAACATGACCTAAATGGTCAATTGACCCCTTAAGGAGTTATTGCCCTTTATAGTCAATTTTTAACAATTTTCATTAATTTGGTAAATTTATGTAAATTTTTACCAAATATAGTTCTCTGTTACTAATGGGCAAAGTTCATGATAGATATAATTGTAAGAAGCAAAATCGTTCAGTAAAGTAAGAACTTCAAACACATCACCATCACCAAAATACAATTTTGTCATGAATCCATTTGTGTCCTTTGTTTAATATGCGCCATAGACCAAGGTGAGCGACACAGGCTCTTTAGAGCCTCTAGTTTTATATACCGTCATACCTTATACTTTAATTATAATGTTATACTTCTTGATTGTCTATTAGTTTGTCCTATGGTTTGTTCACATGTTTCCAAAAACTATAGAAGGCAACTTGTATGGAATATTCAGTTAGAATGTAAATCAGTTGAAAAATGGAATTCAAAATCAAAGGAAACAAGACTTTTGTTTTTCAAGTGACATTGAAAGAAAAGGTTCCTGTAGATTTTAAATATATAAAATAAGGAGATACCGTAGGATTACCATTAAAAAGATTATCCAATAGAATTCAAATAAAGCTATTTGAAAGCAAGAACTATACGTCACTATACCACCTTCAACAAATGTCAAAACCCATGCTGTATTATTATTATAACTTGTAGTCAGCTATATATAAGAGACAATTACATGACGTGTAATAATTCAAATAAAAAATGAAAATACCAACAGCCTTACCTGACAAAACAATAAACCAAAAAAAACATTTACATTAGACAGCAACCATCAACAACTACTGACTTACAAGCTTTTTACTGGGGAGGGTTTATACATAAGACATCATTAGCATTGAACGTTTACAATAATAATTTTGTGTTAAACTTGTTGTATTGCCATTTTCTCTAAGACTTTAAATTTTAATTCCAGTGTAATCATTTTAGCCTTTAAAAAAAAACTGGGGGAAAATTTCACAGCTTTCATTTATAGCTTATACCTAAAATATGCAGTTAGAGCAAAAGTGTCATGGGTAAAAATGAACAACTGGTGAAGGTCTATCTTCAATGAATCTTTAAGGAAAGGGGAAAACCTATTTGAGATATATATACCTCCCCTTGATGTAACTTTTCTTTCCATATGTAGAAGATTTTGGCATTTATCTTGAAAAAATTGACTCCATATACATGTAGGAGTAATCACACTCGAAAGATCTTGAAAAACCCTTTAATATGCCGCATTTATTGGTGTGCGTGAGTCCGTCCATCCAGCTTTACAGGTTAAAAGTTTTTGGTCAAGGTAGTTTTTGATGAAGTAGAAGTCCAATCAACTGTAAACTTAGTACACATGTTCCCTATATCTAATTTTAATGCCAAATAATAGATTTTCCCATATTTTCACAGTCCATTAAACATAAAAAAAAAACGATAGTGGGGATGGGGGCATCTGTGTACTTAGGACACATTCTTGTTTTTAAATAATCTATTTTTTCCTCGTTTGAATTGTTTTACATAGTCATTTCGGGGCCTTTTATAGCTGACTATGGAGTATTGGTTTTGCTCATTATTGAAGGCCATGCTTTTCTGTAACTATAAAAGATAGAGAGGGTTAATAGTCAATGATAGAAGATGCTAAAATATTCAGCACAATATTATCCACAATAGAGTCAACATGGCCAAACAAGTAAAAAGATGCCTTATAGAAGTCATTGCCTCCACTGGTGTTTTTTTAATGCTTTTTTGTCAAAAACAAGACAATATTAATTAGAGAGCTAAATAAAATCAAGAAGTTGAAAAAGTTAACATGGCCAAATTATCAGAATCCTAGGACATGTAGGATTTGATGATTTTATTATTATATATAAGAAAAGAAGATGTGGCATGTGTGGTATGATTGCCAATGAGACAACTCTCCACAAGAGACCAAAATGACACAGAAATTTACAATTATAGGTCATCGTACTGCCTTCAACAATGAATATATGAATACTACTATATTCTAACACTTGATAACCATGCATGAAATTATTGGGATATATTGGGAAGATTTTGTTATTAATGTATTTTGATCCTGATGTTTGTCTTGCCTCGGAATTCTGTCAAAGAAAAGGAAGACAGGGAAAGTGATCCATGGCCATGTCCATTGCCTTTGACCTCATTATCATGGTTCAGAGAATACTTGAAACAAAAATCATGTTAATTTCTGTCTTATTTAAGTACTGTAAATTCAGAAATTATTGTGTGCATTACAAGTAAGGAATATGACAGATCTTGTCCATTCATTTTTGATGTGTTTTGTCATTTGATTTTGCCATTTGATTATGGACTTTCCAATTGGATTTTCCTCCGAAATTGGTATTTTTGGTGATTTTTCTTTTTATTATTCCGATTTTGTCATTTTAGACTTAAATCCGATTTTAATTCTGTTAAATTCATATAGAATATTTCAAAATGCGAGTTTTAATTATTGCTTGTACATGACCAACTGTTAGGTTCATCTAGCCTTGACCTTAATTTCATGGTTCATTGGTCACTTTTACGTTTTTGTGTTTTGGTCTGTTTTAAAGAACTACAAGCAGTTGTTAACTATATTTGGTGTATGTACACAACAGTCCATGTGGATTTTGCTTTTTCCACCAGCCCACCTGTCCCCACTCTAGCTATAAATTCTTTTTTTGTTATTGATTACAAATGCTTATGTATATGTTTTTTTTAATTGATTATACTTGCAACTCTTTTGATTCAACAAAGAAATTGCACGCCCACTCCTATGGGTGGGCAGAGTGAACAAGCTAGAAATTTTGCCCACCCGGTATGAAATGTTTGTAAGGTGTAAATGTCCAACTGGCAGAGGTCATCTGACCTTAATGTTATTCTCATGGTTTATTGGGCAATGTTATGTTTTTGTGTTTTGGTCGGTTTATGCAGATACTATAGTCTATAGTATATAGTACATAGTATATAATGACTGCTGGTGTTTTGCCTCAGCCAGTTTTTATTGGTGGTGGAAGGCAGATTGTCCAGAGAAAACTCAGTAACAGACCTTTGGCTTGAAAACTGACTTGTCTTATAATTAATTAAGATTCACATGTCTAACACACCAGGCTATTGATAAAGTAGTTGATTTACTTTCACCATGTTGGCAAATTACATTAATGAAACTCAATTGAAATTGACTGAAAAGCAAACAATTTTCACAAAGAGAATCCAAAAATATTTTTGAATGTGAAATTTCTCTTATTATAGGAATGGACCAACATGAAAGTAAGATAATGAGGCCAAGAAGTAACAAGAAAAGACAGTTACACTGTTTGTCAAATCAAGTCCCTAGAGACCCTTCATCAGGAAAATTTGTTTGTGAACTCTGTGGTGGAACATTTACAAACAGATCATCCTACTTCAGACACAAGAGAATCCATGGAGAAAAAAAATTCCGTTGTTTTCTGTGTGATAAAGCCTTTCATAGGAAAGAACACCTTCAATCACATATTCATAGACATACTAAATCTTTCCCATTAAAGTGCTGCAAGTGTAGTTTCGAATCCCACAGTCTGGATGAAGCAACAGCTCACTTTCAAGTTAGCCACAGTCACCATGTAAAAGATTCAAAATCCTGAATTTGTAATAAAACTTACAAAATCTTGTAAAAGTATACTTTCAGTCTATATTTTAGACTGCATTTTGTCCTCTAGATATATTTTATTTGACTAGATAGTACCCGTGCAATATATGGTATATAGTATATTTTTACAGCTATTTTGTGTTGATATATAAGATAATTCCTCTTATATTAGTGCTATTTCATTTACTCTATTTCTGCAAGTTATTAATAGAATTGTATGCAGAAAAAAAAATTAACTTAAATTACTATACAGATTTCCTGCCAAATTATATTTACACTTGTCTCAAGTGTTTCCATCAGGTTGTTTAAATGTTTGTATTATTCATGTATTTTACGAGTCACTGTTTAGGTTTTCTGTGGATATTGTTTTCTTTAAACACATGTTATATTAACATGGAATATGGATCCTTGAAATACTCATTTGCATAATTCAATGTGGAGGCAATCCCCAAGTTAGATCACCATTTAAAAAAAGAAATAACATTTGACTTGCCACAAATATTAGAATAATCTACTATTTATAGAATTCTGCATTCAAAACTACATACCAAATACTAAAAATTAAAAAATGTGCATTCATGAAGTTTGCAAATGTGTCCACAACATTACTTCAGTTTGAGCAAGGCCTTTTCCTTAAAATTCATTTCTTTAAAATTAAGATAGATTGTAGTGTAAGACCCTGTTCACACTAGGACATTTTTATCGATTTAAACTAGACCGGTTCTCTTTAGATCGGTTTAAGGGCTAATATGAACGCATTGAATCGATCTTCAATCGGTCTAAACTAAAACACCAAAAGAGGTAGTTTAGTTTCAATCGATCTAAAGTAAACCGATCTTACTTTAGATGTGAACGCATAGATCAGTTTAAACTAGTACGATTGAATCGAAAATAATGTATGCGCATGTGTCTATAGCGGCAAAACTATCTCAGAGGTTCGTTGTTTAACCCATATTTCTCTGTTAAAAGACCTTTAAAACAAACTGAAAACATGTTGTCTTCGTCGTAGCATATATTTGCAAAATCTGTGTCTTCTTTTCTTCTGTTGATTTTTTTTCTTTGTAGGAACCGCAGTATTTCTGTCTTCGTGTTGTAACTTCGTTGCTACAGTTTTTTTTCAATATTAAACGGAAAACTGTAATAACACCAGTATCAAAGTTTTAACTTGTGATTCAAGAGAAACAATAACTTTATCCAATTTTTTTCCCAAGTTTGTGTATCAGTGTATCAACACATGAATTTGATAAATCATTTCTATTTATACACAGTTTACATACAGTTTTACGGGCAAAAAGGTTAGATCGATTGCGTTTTTAATTGTAGTGTGAACGCAGTGGTTCAGATTAGACCAATAGAGATCGTTATGATTAAAGATAATGTGAACGCTAACTGCTTTTATTTAGATCGATTCAGAGTAGATCGATAAAAAAAATGCTTGTGTGAACGGGGTCTTAGGTTGCTACCCTCATGTTATTTAATATTTGGAAATATTTGTTATTCATCAAAACAATTAATACTTATTAAGAAAAGAAAAGTACTCTATACCAAAAATGAAACCTATGCTTAAAAGTGACATCTGTTGTTTTTTGTTGAGCCTTCGACTTTAGTCGAAAAAGCGAGACTAAGCGATCCTACTTTCCGTCAGCGTCGGCGTTGTCGTCGGCGGCGTCCACAAATATTCACTCTGTGGTTAAAGTTTTTGAAATTTTAATAACTTTCTTAAACTGTACTGGATTTCTACCAAACTTGGACAGAAGCTTGTTTATGATTATAAGATAGTATCCAGAAGTAAATTTTGTGAAAATAAAATTCCATTTTTTCCGTATTTTACTTATAAATGGACTTAGTTTTTTCTGCGGGGAAACATTATATTCAGTCTGTGGTTTAAGTTTTTAAAATTTTAATAACTTTCTCAAACTATCCTGGGTTTGTACCAAACTTAGGCAGAAGCTTATTTATGATCATAAGATAGTATCCAGAAGTAAATTTTGTAAAAAAATAAATCCATTTTTTCTGTATTTTATTTTTAAATGGACTTAGTTTTTCTGCGGGGAAACATTACATTCACTCTGTGGTTAAAGTTTTTAAAATTTTAATAACTCTCTTAAACTATCCTGGGTTTGTACCAAACTTGGACAGAAGCTTATTTATGACCATAAGATAGTATCCAGAAGTAAATATTGTAAAAAGATAACTCCATTTTTTCTGTATTTTACTTTTAAATGGACTTAGTTTTTCTTCCAGTTAACATTACATACAGTCTGCAGTTAAAAGTTTCCAAAACATTTAGTAGATTCATTAACTATCCTAGATTTTTACCAAACAGGGACAGAAGCTTCTTACAATCAAAAGATAGTATCAAGAGGAATATTTTTATTGATTTTTTTCCTCAAATTTGTTGAGCCTGCGATTTACAGCAAAAGTAGGCGAGACACTGGGTTCCGCGGAACCCTTACAAATTTTTTAATATGCAACCATGTCGAGTTGGAATGGGAATACTACATCAATCTGTTGTAGGAATAAAGCAATGTTATGTTACATAAACAACTAAAGTCAATAGAGGACCTGTTGCAAGAAACTCTGCCCTTACTATGCTATTTACCCAATTGCAGTTGAAATTCCTGTTTTCATTCTGGTCAACACACTGAACCTCTCTGTAAGATTATTGTTAAATTGTTCTTTTTTTTTTATATCTGCATGCAATACTTATCACTTTATGTTAGGAAATCAACAATCAATAAATGAATCAAAGTTATCAAACCTGAATAAAATTTGACCAATTGCATTTGTAGTTTCTGAAAACTTTATTGTAAAGCCAGTGTTGTGCCATTTACATGTATATTCATTAAATATCTGCTTCCTGGTCTTAGAAACATGCTAGGACATAGACTCCAAGGCCTCAAATCCTTAAACACATTAGAAATAAGAGTCAAGCTATGCACTTCAAGTATTATAATTAGTTCCTTCATCCAATACAGGAGTGAGTGACCCAAGAAATGTGAAAATACTGGACATGTCACAGCTCTGACAGAGTATGTATATAGGAGGCACTTTATATATACAACAGTTTCACAAGCCACACTTCTTATATAATATTCATAGATATACTAATTTGTTAATGTACTGGTTCCCAGATATGATCTCTGTGTTTCATCTTATAGAGTAAGAGACATAACTTTGGCATGTTACCAGTATAGAAAAACATGGTAGCTTAAAAAATTTAATTCTTAGGAGTGGAGGTAGGTGTAGTATAGAAATTTAGTATCAGTTTAAACTCTTAGAAGTTCAGTTATGGGATATTGCATCGTCTATATTTACAGAATTGCAAGATGAATGAAACAACTCCATCCAAGTCACAATTTGTAAAAGGAAACCATTATAGGTCAAAGTAAGGCTTACCACATGGAGACTTGCCTCACACTGAACAACAAGCTATAAAGGGCCCCAAAATTACTAGTGTAAAACCATTCAAACGGGGAAAGCCAACTGTCTAATCTTAAAAGGTACCAACCTTCTCCCTTATCTGAAACAATAGTTCTAGTGTAACATCACAATATAGTAAGACATACTATAAGATATCAATTGAAATGACTTAACTAAATCAAAAGACATAACACAAGTGAACATGCATTGTTTAGGGGCCAGCTGAAGGATGCCTCCGGGTGCGGGAATTTCTCGCTACATTGAAGACCTGTTGGTGACCTGCTGTTGTTTTTTATTTGGTCGGGTTGTTGTCTCTTTAACACATTCTCAATTTTATTGAATGTATAAATTTGATTTTTGACACAATGTAAATACAAAATCAATCAAATAGGTGTTAAACAATTTCAGAAAAACAACCATAACCTTGGACAAAATGGTGCCAAATAGAATGTACACAGGTAAATGAAAACTAATTAGTTGTAAGGTATACAGTATAAATGGAGAAATGAAATATTTTTCACAATAATTTTTTTCACAGTAAAATTGTATGTTTGCTCTAATGATTGCTAACCTTTTTCTGATTAAACAGCCTTTTGTATTTTTCAACAATATAGCTAGAGGCTCTAAAGAGCCTGTGAAGCTCACCTTGGTCGATGTGCATATTAGACAAAGGACACAGATGGATTCATGACAAAAAAAATATTTTGTGATGGTGATGTGTTTGTAGATCTTACTTTACTGAACATTATTGCTGTTTACAGTTTATCTCTATCTATAATAGTATTCAAGATAATAACCAACCAAGTGCTCGGCAGGGCGCAGCTTTATGCGACTGTAGAGGTCAAACCCTGAGCAATTTGGGCAAATTTGGTCACAATATTCAAGCTTGATACTATCTGAAATTGGATTGTGATCAAATTTTTGACATAATATAGGTTTTTGTCACAAAATAAATGTGGTCAAAGATTTAACAAATCTACTGCACAATGATTTGCAATTTGAAGATTTCTTCTTGAAACTTTACAAAATTCGAGATTTGAGAAATTTTGAAATAAAAAATAAATCCCTTATAAAAATTGTAAACAAAAAATCCCCCGCCACCCATTTTTGAGCTCACCGGGCCCGAAGGGCCAAGTGAGCTTTTCTCATCACTTGGCGTCCGTCGTCGTCTGGCGTTAACTTTTACAAAAATCTTCTCCTCTGAAACTACTGGGCCAAATTAAACCAAACTTGGCTACAATATCTAGTTTAAAGTTTGTGTTTTTTTACCCGGCCAACCATCCAAGATGGCCACCATGGCTAAAAATAGAACATAGGGGTAAAATGCAGTTTTTGGCTTATAACTCAAAAACCAAAGCATTTAGGGGAAATCTGACACGGGGTAAAATTGTTTTTCAGGTCAAGATCTATCTGCCCTGCAATTTTCAGATGAATCAGACAACCCATTGTTGGGTTGCTGCCCCTAAATTGGTAATTTTAAGGAAATTTTACTGTTTTTGGTTATTACCTTGAATATTATTATAGATGGAGATAAACTGTAAACAGCAATAATGTTCAACAAAGTAAGATTTACAAATAAGTCAACATGACCAAAATGGTCAGTTGACCCCTTTAGGAGTTATTGCCCTTTATAGTCAATTTTAACCATTTTTCGTAAATATCCATGATCTTTTACAAAAATCTTCTCTGAAACTACCAGGCCAAATTAATTCAAACTTGGCCACAATCATCATTTATGTATCTAGTTTAAAGTTTGTGTTTTTTGACCCGGCCAACCAACCAAGATGGCCGCCACAGCTAAATATAGTACATGGAGGTTTAATGCAGTTTTTTATTATTACTCAAAAACCAAAGCATTTAGAGGAAATCTGACAAGGGGTAAAATTGTTTATCTGGTCAAGATCTATCGGCCCTGAAATTTTAAGATGAATGGGACAACTCGTTGTTAGAGTGCTGCCCCTAAATTGGTAATTTTAAGGAAATTTTGCTGTTTTGGGTTATTATCTTGAATATTATTATAGATAGAGATAAACTGTAAACAGCAATAATGTACAGCAATCAAAGACTCAAAAATAAGTCAAAATGACCAAAATGTTCAATTGACCCCCTAAGAAGTTATTGTCCTTTATAATCAATTTTTAACAATTTTCATAAAATTTGTAAATTTTTACTAACATTTTCCACTGAAACTACACAGACAAGTTCATTATAGATAGAGATAATTGTAAGCAGCAAGAATTTTCAGTAAAGTAAGATGTACAAAAATGTACAAACACATCACAATCACCTAAACACAATTTTGTCATGAACTGTCTGCTTCCTTTGTTTAATACACATCTATACCAAGGTGAGCGACACAGGCTCTTTAGAGCCTCTAGTTTTACATTGAAAACCCCCTTAGATCAATGACCCTTATACTCAATCCCATCCTTTCCTTTGTTATATGGAACATTGTGGTACAATTTCAGAGAGATCCATACAATTACACACAAGTTATTGTCTAGAAACTAGAAAAAGGCTTGTTTTTGGCCCCTAATTCCTAATTTACTTTGGCCCCATAACCCCTTAAATGAATCCAAACCGTCTTCTTGTGGTTATAAACAGTGTGGTACAATTTCAGAGCAATAGAAATACTTATACACAAGTTATTATCCTGAAACTATAAAAATGCTTGTTTTTGGGCCCCTAATTCATGGTTGTGACCATCATCCCCAAAATCAATCCCAATCTTCCTTTTGTGGTATTGAACTTTCTGAAAAAATTTCATAAAGATCTTTTCACTTAAACTAAAGTTATTGTCCAGAAACCAATGTGTCTTCGGACGACGCAGACGACATTATACCATTATATGACCCCAAATTTTTTTTTGCTGTCGTATAAAAACGGCAAAATTTCTTTAAAAGTTACCAATTGGGGGCAGCAAACCAACAACCAGTTGTCCAATTCATCTGAAAATTTCAGGGCAGTTACAAATTAACCTGATAAACAATTAAACCCTGTCAGATCTGCTCTTGATGCTTTTCTTTCAGATAGATAGGCCAAAATCTACATTTACCCCTATGTTCTATTTATAACCATGACTGCCTTCTTGATTGGTTGGCTGAGTCACAGCAAACAATTTTTAAACTAGATACCATTATAATGATTGTGGCTAAGTTTTGTTAAATTTGGCCAAGTAGTTTCAGAGGAGAAAATTTTTGTAAAAGATTACAAAAATTTACGAAAAGTGGTAAAAAAAGGAATATATGGGCAATCACTTCTTAGGGGTCAACTGACCATTTTGGTCATGTAAACTTATTTGTTGATCTTACTTTGCTGTCTATTATTGCTGTTTACAGATTATCTCTATCTATAATAATATTCAAGATAATAACCAACAAGTGGCTGTCACAACGACAGCAAAACGGATTTATTAACATTTATTTGTGTCCTGGCAATATCACAAAAACCATAACTGATGAACGGTGAAAGTGAAAATCGTTAATATCAAATTTGACCTCCATTTTGCCATCAGTACCAATGTTAAAACTTGAAAAGCTTAGGTTGAATGGTACATGAGTAAATGCAACAACATGAATGGAAATGCCATTTTTCTATCTTTCAAGACCCATAACTCCTGAAAGGTAAAGTCAAAATCAACATTATTGAACTTGACCTCCATTTTGTCATCATAAACAACATATTTAAATTTAAAACCCTTTGGTGGAACAGTTCACAAGTAAATGCACGGACACGACTGGAAGCACCATTTTTCAATCTTTCAAGTACCATAACTCCTGAACGGTAAAAGTCAAAATCGTCATTATTGAACTTGATCTCCATTTTGTCATCAGCAACAACATATAAAAATTTGAAAAGCTTTGGTGGGACAGTTCATGCATACATGCACGGACACGAGCACACGACTGGAAACACCATTTGTCGGATTTACATGAAAATCGACATGATAAACAATATGTTAGATTTCTTTAGATGCTTTGGTTTCAGAGTTGTAAGCCAAAATCTACATTTTACCCCTATGTTCTATTTTTAGCCATGGCGGCCATCTTAGTTGGTTGCACGGTGTCATAGGGTATTTTGAACCCCATGGTATATTGACCACGAGGTCAAAATAACGCTATGGTAAATCGACCCCCCGTTTTTTTCATCCTTGATGATTATTAGAACATTATACCTTCTAAAGCTTATGATAGATTAAACAAGAGTGCACAAGCTGAAATGTCTCGCCTTTTTTACTAATCATTGATATTATGTTGATAGACCTAAATATAAAGCTTTATTACAACAGTCACATAAACTCTACATTAACCAAGAAAACTAAATATTGATCAATGAACCATGGAAATGAGGTCAAGGTCAGATGAACCATGCCAGGCAAACATGTACAGCTAACAATTCTTCAATACAACAAATATAGTTGACTTATTGCTTATAAATTAATTAAAACAGACCAAAACACAAACACTTAGCAATGGACTGTGAAAATGAGGTCAAGGTCAAATAAAACCTGCTTAACAGACATATAGATCATAAAATATTTCCATACACCAAATATAGTTGAACTAATGCATAAAGTATTAGAAAAATAGACCAAAACTCAAAAACTTAACTTTGACAATTGAACCATGAAAATGAGGTTATTTGGATGGAGAGTTGTCTCATTGGCATTCACACCCCATCTTCCTATATCTAACTAAGGTCAGATGACACCTGTCAGTTAGACATGTACACCTTACAATCATTCCATACACCATATATAGTAGACCTATTGCATAAAGTATAAGAAAAACAGACCAAAACACAAAAACTAAACTATAACCACTGAACCATGAAAATGAGGTCAAGGTCAGATGACACCTGCCAGTTGGACATGTACACCTTAGTCCTTCCATACACTGAATATACAAATATTTGACAAAGTTCAACAATGCCTGGAAAGCTGACTTCAAATGGTGTCCAACATTTGACAACTTGTTTTTGCAGTTATGGCAATAAAGTATAATCTATCAACTATGATTGAAAACTTCGACATGTTCGCTGCAATGAATATTTATGTTTTTAAATATGACATTTTTGATATAAAATAGGTAAATTGACAATAATAGATTTTTCTCTAGGCTTTCACACATAAACTTGTTTGTCACTGTTTGGTCATTCCACTGGATATCAAAGCCAATTTCTGATCCATTAATCTCTTGCTTTCTCTGTAAAAGAAAAAGAAATACATTATTTTCAAAAGATTACAATATATTACAAATTTTAATAAATAATTTCAAGCTTTGGAGAGCATGTCATTTAACCGGCATACATGCCAAGTGACAGATATTTGCGTGCAATACATGGTTTTCAACAGTTTACATGTGAGGATTTTGTCACATGGCATGTACACCCTTTTGACCACTTTACACGCAATTACATTCTTTTTCTTCAGTTGTGATGTTTTGGTCCTTTAGTCTTCACGCTGAGCGTCAGCCCAAGCTAGTAAAATTGCTCTCAGCCCTGTAAAAATCATATCTACAGGCCAACAGAATCTAACTAAATATTTTCAAAAATTGAACTCTGGGCCTGTAGATTCAAAAGTTCGTTTTGAAGACTGTGTTAGCGATATCACGTTTCCTTGGTTTTCCCCTTGTTAGATGATAAATACCGAGAAATCTGAAGTAATTGTTTGGGCGCCATTGTTTTGAATTCTATCATGATGGGCGAACAGCAAAACCCCTTAAAGGTAAGTAATTTGTGATTAGTTTTTACGATTCTGGGACCATCTTTCTTTCAAATCAACTAACGGGAAATGTCCACAGAAAGAGGTCGCATTCAGGGCCTGTACTATTGTCTTTATATACAATTGCTAATCGAAAACGATGTGTACTCAAGGTAATTTTTCAAGATTTATAAATTATATTTAGGAGTTCGAGTTTAAATGATGATTAACAAGGGACAATTAACACATAATTTATGCATTTATAACAATACATGTGAGAGGAGAACAACAATGTAGCTGTCTAGCATGTTTAATGGACTCATAATTTTGGTAATCTTTTAATCAAATTATAAAATATTTTTCTTTTTCAGTTCCAAATCTGGCCAACAGATTTCAACAGGTCATAGGAGATGGAAGTATCACTGAACTGTACCTTTTGGATCAGTTCTGATAGTACCAGCTGTCATCTGATGAACTACCCAGTCTTGACCAGGCAATAGCACAATACATGTATATAGTTTTTTGGAAGCAAAGGCAGAGATTAAAGATGACATTGTTATGACTTTTGATCAAAGCTTGGTATCTTAGTTCAGCCAAATGCCAATTCTGACTGTGGCAGAGTACTTTCAATTGTAAACAAATTTACACTGAATTCTGATCAGAACTTGACAGTTGTAACTTGTTATCAAATAAATGTAATTATACTGGCAGTGGTTTTGAATATATATGTGCCTAGTGATGTTGCTTCAAAAACAACAGTTGAATTCAATAAAAGTTGGTGGCAGACTATTGTTTATTAAATTCATATGAAAAAGTCTGCATCTACATCACACCTTTTCACACGCTTTTTGACATGTCATGTCATGACATGATTTCTCATTGTCAGAGGTTGGCATGTATGTTAACCCTGATTGCAAGCAATTAAAAGAAAATAAATACAAATTTCATCATTAAAAGGCTATAACTTTATCTATAGTCATGATAGTACTAGACAAGATAAAACTTTACTCATGCCAAGTATTTTTTTTATTTGAAACGAAGATGAATTCTGTACAATTTTTTGAAAAGTGTAAATTAAACAAAGACTAATGGTGGTATTATACCTAATATAGTAAGCTATAAAAGGCATGACAAAATGGGAATCTTGTCAAATTAGAAAACCAAAGACTGCTTTATAATACAACAATATGAAAAACATATATGGCAGACAGCAACCAAACACAAAATAACCTGTACCTGCCTAGGGACAGGCACATAAAGGATGTGGCTTGGTTCAACTTGTTTGTTACAGATCAAGCCTCTATACCTCTTTGAGATATCACAATACAATAAGAACAAACTGTAAAATTCAATTGGAAATTGCTCATCCCAAAAGATAGGTTACAAGGAGAATGTGTCCCCAGTACACGGATGCCGAATATGCACTATCAATTTATGTTCAGTGGAAAGATCATATCATTGGGAACATTTGTACTAAGTTTGAAGATGATTGGACTTCAACTTCATCAAAAACTTCCTTGACCAAAACCTTTAACCTGAAGTGGGAAGGATGGACGGTACAACGGACAGACGGACGCACAGACCAGAAAACTTAATGTCTATAAATAGGGCATAAAAACAAAGCCAAAATCCACACATACTTTTCTAATAGTGGTAGCCTTGACTGTAAGCTAGTTCAAAGCGAAATTTCCTCTAGTGAATAAACCCTGTTTTCTTATACTAAATGTTTATTGGTACAACTATGACAGATTCAGTGTAGACAGATCATATTCCAATAAAAGCATAAGTTTTTCATTAAAATGAGACAATAATGTATTCCAATATTATATTCTAGTCAATATGACAATCCATTGGTGCTTTTAATGATGGCTACTGACTTATTGGCAGTGGTTGCTGTGACAATCTTTGTCTTTCAATAGCTATAGCTATAGCTGTAGTCCAAGTAGTTTGACAGTTTTGACTACTGAACAGGACATTATAGTGCCAGTAGTACTTTTGCACCTTCATTGTCTTGTCAGTTAGTGTCTAAGCTGAAGTCTGAGAGACACTTAAACCTTCAGCGTCGGACACTTAATGTAGTGTAATTAGTCTAAGAGACAGAGATTGAGATGGTAAAAAATTCTGTGCTGATAGCTTTATAAGATCTTATTGCTTATCAGTGGTGAAGATCTTCCAACAAATGATGGATGCCAATTGATAGGACAATTGATAAGTTTTCATTTGCATGTAAAACAAACAATGTGAAATTGTGTCTAAGAAATACTATCATTATATTATACTAACTGTTCAGCACATCCATCAAGCAGTTCCAGGTCTTTTCTTTTCAGTTTCTCTAATTCCCTGTGTATCGATTCCCAACAGTCCTTGGTTCCTGGGAAAGCTATCTTACCTTTAAATAGATTATCTATATCATAAATATTAACTAAATCATGCAAGTGATCTTATATCTTTGCATTGCACAAGTTGATTCTTTTTTTAGCTGACTGTTTAAGGTATAATTTCATTTGAATTTAAAAGATGGATCAATATAAGACGATCACAATAAAGTTTACAATAAAGTTTACCTGAGTGATGGGAAGCTTACCTTATCCATATAGATGTACATGTACATTAATCCATTGAATGTGTACTGTTTAAAACTTCAGTCTGGGATAACATCATTTATTTGTTTGTTGTAATTGGATTTGAAATGGCTTTCAGTTTTAACTGTGAGTACTTATTTCTTTACGTTAGTTGTTTCTTGTGCCAATCTCATTAGAAAAGCCATTTCCATCTGATTTTTACAGTTAGTTTCTATTAAGAATTTTTAAATCATTGTTTAATGTTTCGGGAGGGTTAAGCACTAACATAAATGTTTACTGCCCCAACATGCCGGAAGTGATGATCCTGTAATTCAGTAGTTATTGTGGATTGCTGGTTTTTTTTTCGTAAATAAGCCATTGATTAATTATTATTCAAAGATTTTTGGGGCTAGTTTTGTTGGTATAGGTTATGATTTTAAATGTTTAATGAGATACATACATTATATAAGCTTATATGTAGAAATTTGGCAATACCATGAATTCAAATACACACAAAAGACATTTTTTTTCCTTCAATCCATTGAAAATAAATGAATCCACAGTATGTCCAAAGTTTAAACTGTAAGACATTTGAAATAGTATGGTTATTATTGCAAACCCAATGAAACTTTCCCACAGATTCCCTTGAAAGTTACCTGTCGTCTAAAACTATTGCAAGTTCCTTTTTGCATCAAATAAATACAATAGGTATTGTTATCTGTGTAGTTTATTCACTGGGATCTTTAAATTTCTTCTAAGAGAAATCTATCCGTCATTGATTAATTTACCATAAAAAAAGACTCTACCATATACTGTTAGGAGCAAAAAAATATTGGCTTACCGTTAACAATAGTCCCTAATAAATGTGATGCACCATGAAGGTTGTGTAGGTCTGTTACAGCACCTGAATCAATACATACTGACAATTCAGTGAGAAAATTCCTAAAAGAGAAAAAAATATATCAAAGACTTCAATTGCTGCAACTTCCCAAACCCAATCATGTTTGCAATAAGATTGCTGTAGCTTTGATAATTTAACACCAAAGTTGTGTAATAAAATTGAGAATGGAAATGGGGAATGTGTCAAAGAGACAACAAACCAACCAAATAGAAAACAACAGCAGAAGGTATCCAACAGGTCTTCAATGTAGCGAGAAATTCCCGCACCCGGAGGCATCCTTCAGCTGGCCCCTAAACAAATATATACTAGTCCAGTGATAATGAACGCCATACTAATTTCCAAATTGTACACAAGAAACTAAAATTAAAATAATACAAGACTAACAAAGGCCAGAGGCTCCTGACTTGGGACAGGCGCAAAAATGCGGCAGGGTTAAACATGTTTGTGAGATCTCAACCCTCCCCCTATACTTCTAACCAATGTAGAAAAGTAAACGCATAACAATACGCACATTAAAATTCAGTTCAAGAGAAGTCAGAGTCTGATGTCAGAAGATGTAACCAAAGAAAATAAACAAAATGACAATAATACATAAATAACAACAGACTACTAGCAGTTAACTGACATGCCAGCTCCAGACTTCAATTAAACTGACTGAAAGATTATGTTTTCATCATATGAACATCAGACACAATCCTTCCCATTAGGGGTTTAGTATCATACCATCATAACATATATGAGAAGAACATAACTCGTGTCATGCCAACAACTGTTTTTAGAATAAATGTGTTTAGTTCCGATGCAAAGACCTTATTAGTGACTCAATATTAACGCCAAGGCCACATTTAAAAAAAAATTGGTTTGTCCAAACCCTACCCAAAGGTTGAGACAGTGGGTAGGTAGGTAGGCATTTTCTTTTTTTTTTTTTCAAAAAAAGAAATTGTAGTATCAGATGCCTTTTTGATTAAAAAAAAACTTCTTCAAATTAGGAAAATAAAAGAATTTGAGTAGGCAGCTTTTTTCTGGGTAGGTAGCGTTTGGGCAAACAAACCTAATTTTTATTATGGCCCAAAATATGCAATCTTTAATGACTTGACAACAGTATCGTAATTATATCCCTTCTTAATAAGTCTATTCAAAGGTTTTTTAAGTTTCTGAGGTGAATACTGACACCTTTGTGCTTTATAAAGAATATTTCCATAAAAAATTGGATGTGAAATACCTGAACGTATTAGAAGTCTCCATGTTCAGCTATATTTACAAATTATGTCTTTATACCGATGATAAAATTTAGTAAATGTTTTGACTAGTTTGTGATATCGAAAACCCTGGTGTAATAATTTTTCAGTAATACAAAAATTTCTCTCCTTAAAATCTAAAACATTATGACATACACGAGCGAATCGTACAAGTTATGACAATATCATAATCATGATAATGTTAAATGTTGAAAATAATGTATATGTGGTAAAAAGGAAATTACAGGCAAATATTTTAATGCTTTTATGTCTTCCGTTTATTTCCAACAATTTTATACATACTAGCAAAATTTGCAATCAAATAATAGGTATAATTTGACAACACCATATATTTCTAACAAAATTGTAGATTTTCTAAAATTGTTAATAACTAGAGGCTCTCAAGAGCCTGTTTCGCTCACCTGAAACAACCTGGGTTTTTGAATTCATATAAAAAAAAGATAAAATTTGGCTACAAAGTAACAACACTTGGCCAGAACCTCATTAGGAAAGGAACATTTATGCTATGTTTGGTTTCATTTAAATTTGTATGTATTTCCCATAGGGTCCTATGGTAAACTAAGTCCCCCCACTGGCGACCATCTAGGAAGGTGTATTGGCGACAAAGTAACAATATTTGGTCAACATCTCATTCATGCTATGTTTGTTTTTATTCCATTCAGTGGTTCTCTAGAAGAAGTTCAAAATGTAAAATGTTAACGACGACGATGACGACGGACGCCAAGTGGTGAGAAAAGCTCACTTGGCCCTTTGGGCCAGGTGAGCTAAAAATCATATGAATTGCTATTTAAACATGTCATTAAAATGCCAGACTATTGACATAGCTGATAGATGCAGTTATTGGTCTTTAGAAAATCAACAGTCCTTGTAATTCTTGATCTTCAATAAATTAACATGTACTCCTGAAGGCATGAGGATTTAAGTTTAAATCCTTGTTCAGCAATAGATAAACACATACAGCAAGAGACATAATCACCCTGATACAGATGAATCCAGACACGTGACACCGTGTAACACTGAGTTCAGACAGTAAAAAATTATTACTTTGAAAGAAAATCCAATATCTATTCTTGCATATTTTGCTCCAATATATTCTTTGCCATAATACTCATTAGTCATGTTATTTACTGAAAGGTTTTTCCAATATGTGACATTTTTATATACAAACATTAAAAAACGCTCGCTGATATCAATGATAAAATGTGCTTAGTATTTTTAGATATTCAAAAATTAATGTTTCTCGTACCTCATAGCTTTTAAACATACATTTCTGAAAATTTCATAGTTAAAAATTAACAAACTTATTAAGATCATATTTTTATGATGTGTCTAGAAACAGAAAAAATACACGTTTTAAAGTGTCTTTATTTTTTTATGTTGTGTACGTTGTCATTACCCCTTTTTAAACTGTACGCTTCGACACAATATTGCGTTTGTCAATGAATTTTGCATGTAAATGTATTTAATTACGCTTTGATATGTTTATAACCAATATGCATGTTAGAAAAACATAATTTACTAACATTACATACAGCAACCTAAAATATCCGTTGTATTGTTGGAACACTTAGAGGTATTTTGTACATGTAAAAACATCCTTATGTATACGAAAGTGTAAATTGGTAGTAAAAAGTAAAATCACAAAATTATTGAACTCAAGAGGAAAATCAAATCGGAAAGTCCCTAATCACATGGCAAAATCAAATGACAAAACACATCAAAAACGAATTGACAACAACTGTCACATTCCTGTCTTGGTACAGGCATTTTCAAATGTAAAAAATAGTGGATTAAACCTGGTTTTATGGTGCTAAACCTCTCACTTTGTACGACAGTCTTTGTGCCTTGTACAGACATTTTGAGTTGATCTAATTGCAACTGTACAGGTTTTTTTATTATGTTGTGCTGTTACGCGTGTGTCCCATGTTGAGGAGAGGGTTGGGGACTCACTTGTTTAATCCCGCCACATTTTTGTTTGTGTTGGTCCAACATCAGGAGGCTGTAGTACATGGGTTACATAGCTCTGTCATATTTTTTTTATTCATTAATACATATTTTTTTAGTTATCAATATATAATCGTTCGTTTCCTCGTTTTAATTAATTCACATTTTTTTTTTTATATCAGGGCCTTTTTTTAGCAGACTATACGGTATAAGTTTTCTTCATTGTGAAATGTTGTACATTGGACTATAATAAATGTTTTATAAATACACCCACTTTATTTAAACTTAGGTATTAGGTTGTCTAACTGGTCATCACACTACATCTACAAAGCTTTATATGTATGAAAAAAAACATAACTAAAATAAAGCAATTGGAATGCCATGTAAGTCATTCGGCAAACTAAGTTCAAGGAGCCTGCTTTCCTCTAGGCAAATTTGGACCAACATCAGCATTTGGAAGAGCCTTAAATTGTGAAAAGTAAGTCTTTAAAGTTTTATTGACTGTACTATACTTTTTGAAACTTTATTTCCTCCGGAATATATTTAAAACAGTATAACTGTTCATTTCATCCTGAATACCGTTGAAAGTCCCAATTTTCAATAGAAACATTCCTATCTGATGTACACTGGTTAAACATTAAAAATTTTGGCTTTGTATGACTGATATTTTAAGTTCAACTAATTTGACTAAGTTAGCAGATAAACCATTAACAATAAAATACAGAAAAAGAGTCGCCGACACCATCTCGAATACCTTGACAAGAAAGTGATTTGTGACAGTTTTTGTCAATGAACTGTACAGTGATAATTTGAAAAGCACAATGAACGCGTCACATTTGGTGGAACGAACAATACAGTAAGAGAAAACTTATTTAGTATGATACTACGTTTATTTTAAGTTCTAGGGGACATGTAATTCAACATATACCGGGTAGTCATTTATTATTGCTTAAGATATTAATATGCAAATGTGTATGCACGAAAAGATATTCAGCATTGTTTATCTCATAAAACGTATGAAATTGCACCATGTCTGTGCGTTTTGCATCTAGCAGTTTTATCAAACGTTCTATGCAATATTTAATACTTACAATAACTGTATAATTGAATAAATAAACTTATATGCACATTGACATATTTATATATACTCAAATAAGTTCTAGAGAGGCATTCCAAATTGTTGTTCCTGATTATCCCTTCGAACACGTCAATGTCTGGATTCATTTGTATCAGGTTAATACGGGGTGATACTGATTAGAATTTATTCAATGACCATCATTTGTTTTGTGATTTTAATGTTTTAGATTCAACTGCCAATAAAAAGTGCATTTAAATTTCACATTTTCTTTCAGGTTTGAACCCCAATATCTGTATGGCATTATTTGTAATAACATCCATATCTGATTCCTTCATTTATATAACTTCATAGTGTTTACTAGTTTGTGTAGGTTATTGAAAGTTACCACAGAACTGAAATATGTTGTCAATTAATAGGTAAATAAAGGCAAATATGAATGAGCTCGCTCACTACTATTGTGTCAATATTAAACACATCAATTGGACAAATTACCAAAATTACACATACCAAAATAAAACACGTCTATGGGAGGAAAATACCACTTTTTCCCAATTTATTGTATCTTGATAAATATTTAGTAATATGATTTTCCAAAAGATGATATTTTTTTCAGAAATTCCAGAGTAATTTGTATAGATAACATGACATTGATGTATACCATGCTTATATTTGTGAATTTTTTTTGCAAATTTGCAGAGGAAAGATTAATTTCCATGGTAACAAATGTGTGTGGCAAAGTTGCAACAAATATTGATTCTATTGAAAGTTTTTCTTTGGCCTTTCTACTATTCACTAAAAAGTTGATAGGCTTATTCCCATCTTCAAATCATATAAGTTCCATTGTTTCAGACTTCGGCATATTGACATAGCAACAACTATATAATTATGCTCCCCAATTTTTGTTTAAAGGTACATAAACATAACTTATTTTTCAAAAACATAAGTAATTTTTAAGACCCTTAATGATTTGAATATAACTTTGGTATCTTTCATCTCTCTTTGAGCTTATATGTATCACTAACCTTGCAATAAAAGATTTCCTGCAAACAATTTCACACAGCCATGCTGACAACAGTGGTAATGAAGTAAAACTTTCACAAAGTTCATCAAGATCAAACTGTAAATAAGAAAATCAATGTTTTGATTATTCAAATTCTACTGGCGCACATATATATATATGCAGTTAAGGTTTTAAAACATTTTCCTGAAGCAAGTTTCATCACCTGGTAATAGTGGTAGGTACATTCTGCGGCTATTGGTAATTTGGAACTTAAATTCACCAAAAATAAAATGTTGGTAATTTTTTTAAGCATTAGTAGGAAGGCTTTTTGAAAATGTTAATGTTAGCCAGGCCTTGACAACACTATTAGATGTAATAAGTCAGATTTTGTAGACGTTTAGCAAAAATAGGCAAATTTGGAGAATATTTAGACATTGTTAAAATATATTATATATTAAATAATTTAGAGCACAAGTGACACTCAAAATATTTTATTGACATTTATCAAGTGGTGCTTTATAGATACAAGATGTGGTATGAGTGCCAGTGAGACAACTCTCCATCCAAGTCAGAATTATTAAAAGTAAACCATTATAGGTCAAAGAACAGTCTTCAACACAAGGCTTGGCTCATGCCAACCAGCAAGCTATAAAAGTTCATAAAAATGACTAATGTAAAAACATTAAAGCAGGAAAACCAACCATCTATTTTATATAAAAACACACTTATGAACCACATCAACAAATGACAATCACAGAACATCAGGTTCCTAACTTAAGACAGGTGCAAACAAATGCAGCAAGTTTAAACATTTTAATAAGTACCAATCTTCACCCCTACCTGAAACAAAAGTGTAACATCACCACATAGAAAGACATACTATAAAATATCAGTTGACTTTACACCACTTTCAGCATAATTAGATGATTTATGGCAGTCAGTTTTTATTGATGGAGGAAGCCATAGTGCCTGAAATAACTATTGACCTTCAGAAGCAAAACTGAAAATCTGAGACAATTAAGATTGAAGTCTATGAGCAGGATTTGAACAGACAAGTGAGACAGTTGTTGGACTACTTAAGACAACACTGTCCCATTGAAAAAATATGTTTACTGGCTATGAATATTATTTTGGGCCATAGGTAATGCTCTATATTAATTCTAAGTATATAACAGTCAAATTGTCAAAATTTTGCTTGATATTGGCATTTTACTGAATTAACTATCATTTAATTAATTAAGAAATAATGCATGGGGCTTAAATTCATTAAGAATTTACCACTGGTTGGCCTTTATTCTAAATAGTTATAAACCATAAGTGACAGAGAGAGGTAAAATATGGTATAAAGAGCCATTATGCATTATGTGGTAAAATCAATATAAATTCATCCCCCCCCCCCACGCCCCACCCCTGAATTATTTCTTTTTCTTTTCTAATATGACAAACACAGTACTTATTTTGAATTGAGCACTGTTAGTGAAGGCATATATTTGGTATTAGTAATTATTTAACTTGTCGATTAGGATAAAAGGATGTCAACATTTTTTTATTCAGATTTTTTAACATTTCAATATCTTGCTGACTTTCAGTTTTGCATTCCTGCATTTACAATATATTCCTTATTTGCACAGACAAGAAACATAATGGCTGAAATACTATCATTGGGTTTTTGAATAGTCCTGACAAAAGAACAAAAAGATAAAAATAGCTTCATTACTTACATTTCTACTAGCATTAGACATTTCAGCCAAGACAGCAGCCACCATTGTAGCACTGAGGTCTCTGATAACAGTTGATTCCAAAACATTACTTTTATATACAGACATCAATATTTCTGTTACAAGTCCTTTCACTGAGTTCAATACCTGAATAAAGATAGCAATCAGGATCATTAGAAAATAAACTTTTTGTCATACATTTCTCAACTACAGAGCAGAATGACTACATATTCTAAGAGCTAAGCTTTATTCCTCATATGGAATTTACTGATCCTATATATATTGTATAAGGTCACTATTACACTGTGCAAGGAATTTATCTTACCAACTATCTTAACATGTGGCCTATCAAAGTGATCATTAAGAACCTACTTCCATTGGTCTACACAAAAACAAATGACAACAATAACAACTTGTTAGTGTTAGTGTTTCATGAATTTATTTCAATCATTCATCAATTTCTTTGGCTGTCCAAACCTTTCAAATTTTTCCTCAACACCATGTTGTTTTTATGAAGGGATGTAACACCTCTACTAACTGAGTATTGAAATAAACCTGGCCTACTAATCTTATATGAAATTGCTTTTAACCAATAATATGCCTTGAAATGTATTGAAGATATGATAAAATGAAATACTTAGACCACTTGGCCTTCAAGTTAGTTCTGTCAGATATGAATACAAATAAAATACCTTTATTTCATGTTCTTTGTTTTTGCTTATGTGAACTGCCAAGGAAACAAATGTCTTGCCAAAAAAGTCTGATATGAGGTTACCATGGTGGCTGTTACTATTGTTGTCATGGTGACTTAGCAAAATAAACTCAGTCACCTGATAAAAACATGTTATTATCTGTGGCAGTAAGATCAATGCAGAATCTGAAAAAAACAAAACATTCTTTATGATTAATAGGATATAATGAATAAACATCTTTAAATTTAAACAATATCATTAAAAATAATAAATAACAAGAAACCATAGATTACATTTTGACAGTACAACATATCCAATCTCCATGAGGAAACTGATGTACAAACACAAACTGTATGTACAATCAATCACCATTCCTTCTTTGTCTGTCTCTAATGGACTTACAAACCGAAAAAATGATGCCCCTAGGTAGGGCATAAAAATGTTTGTTTTTCGTTTTGTTTTTGCTTAAAAGTTGACAAATTTGTTTGCCCTTTTTTTGAAGTATATGCAAAGTAAACATGACATTTAAGGTGAACATAAAGCTGTATTATGGCTTCAGACCACAATAAAGTCCCTTTGTTCATTGTCTAGGAATATTCCAATATTTTTACCTGAGTATTCTGACTACTGTTTTCTTTAAAATGTTTACTACTAAAGTGGTCCTATCAGTTGCATTTATATTGAAATAAGTAAAATATGTGAGAAAAATTTATTGTTGAAAGTGAAATGATAGAAGAGTAGAAATTAGCCCTCAAGATTTATTCAAGATTCAAATTCTACCATTGGCATGTTAACATGGCTCTCAAAAGAAAAAAGCAATGTTTGATTAATGGTCTATAAGCAGCTAAATTTATTTCATGTTTGATGTAGAGCAAAATTTTTAATTTTTAATTCAATTTGACTTTTACAAAGAAATGCATTGTAACCAACGGGGAGAATAATTGTGGTCTGAGGCCTTTTATAATTACAGACCTCTTTTAAATTTAAGAAGTATTGATAGGCATCATTTATAATTACATGATTTATGCGCACCTTAATCTGACTAAATAGATTTTCAATTTTAGGTTAACAGGGACAAAACTTAACGATCGCCCAGTCGCCCAATGCGGCTAGATTTTCAGCTGGGCGAATATATTTGTCTTCCTGATCGCCCAGCTGGCGACAAATAATATTTTGCATTAAATTCCATGTTTATCCTTTCCCTCATGATATAATAAACAAAACTAGAGGCTCTCAAAAGCCTGTATCGCTCACCTGATTCTACTTGGGTTTTTGAAATCATATAAAAAAATATAAAATTTGGCTAAAAGTAACAACACAACCTCATAAGGAAAGGAACATTCATGCTATGTTTGATTTCATTCAAAAGTCCCCCACTGGCAGCCATCTTGGATGATGGATCGGCTACAAAGTAACAACACTTGGTCAGCACCTCATAAGGAACATTCATGCCATGTTTTGTTTTATTCCATTCAGTGGTTCTCTAAAAGAAGTCATTTGAATGCATTTCCCATAGGGTCCTATGTTAAACTAAGTCCCCTGCTGGTGTCCATCTTGGATGATGGATGGCTACAAAGTAACAATACTGGGTCAGGACCTCATAAGGAACATTCATGCCATGTTTGGTTTCATTCCATTCAGTGGTTCTCTCTAAAAGAAGTCATTTGTATGCATTTCCCATAGGGTCATATGTTAAACTAAGTCCCCCGCTGTCGGCCATCTTGGATGATGGATCAGCTACAAAGTAACAACACTTGGTCAGCACCTCATAAGGAACATTCATGCCATGTTTGGTTTCATTCAATTCAGTGGTTCTCTAAAAGAATTCATTTGTATGCATTTCCCATAGGGTCCTATGTTAAACTATGTCCCCCGCTGGCGGCCATCTTTGATGATGGATCAGCTACAGAGTAACAACACTTGGTCAGCACCTCATAAGGTACATTCATGCCATGTTTGGTTTCATTCCATTCAGTGGTTCTCTAAAAGAAGTCATATGTATGCATTTCCCATAGGGTCCTATGTTGAACTAAGTCCCCTGCTGGCGGCCATCTTGGATGATGGATCGACTACAAAGTAACAACACTTGGTCAGCACCTCATAAGGAACATTCATGCCATGTTTGGTTTTATTCCATTCAGTGGTTCTCTAGAAGAAGTTCAAAATGTAAAAAGTTAACGACGACGACAACGGACGCCAAGTGGTGAGAAAAGCTCACTTGGCCCTATGGGCCAGGTGAGCTAAAAATGGGCGAATAAAAACTGTTCCCAAATGAAAACCCAATTGTCTAATTAAAGAGGAAAAATAGAACGGCCCATTTCCGGTAACCAGTCAGGTCATTCTAATAACCAAAAAAGAGTTAAGTTTAGTCCCTGGTTAATAAGTGTTAATTTTTTTTATTTTTGTTGTTGACACAATAAGTTTTCAATGTTGTGTCTTGTGAACTATTATTTGTCTGTCTTTTTTTTTAAATTTTTACCATGGCATTCTCTGGTATCTTTTGGCCCTCTTTTAATGACATTTTTAACTTTCTTCTAAAAAGGATATGAGATTTGTTGAGGGAATTAAGAAAAAGATCATACACAACTTGAATGTAATTGATGTTTCACCAATAGACCACTTTCAAGTTCATCCATTACCGGAAGAAACTCATCAATTATACAATCCTTTATGTCGTCATTTACCAGAAAGAGGGGGTCACCTGTATCCCTGCACTATTAACGTTCATCAAGTGTCTTAGTGATCATCATTGTGCATGATAAACTAGAAATAATAATTGTTCTGTAGGTACTTAATGACAATTCCCTAATGACAGCAATGCTGATTGTCAATTTTGAGAATTCAACTTGCTGAATAATTCGTACAATATAGAATTATAGTTTTCCAACCACTCGCTCAACATTGGAATGGAAGTGACGATGCCCCTAAACGCACAAATGACGTTCACTAAAACCAGAGTTTTTGACGGAAATGCATCGAACTCGAAATTTGTCTGTTGACAAAAAATAAACTTTTATTTTTTTGGTGAATGTCAATGTCAAACTTAGAAAAATATTGCTTACTTACCTGCTTGTAAGCAGTCTGAACAAAAATTGGCAATTTGAACTGAAAAATCTTCATCAGCTATCCCAATCAAAAACATATTACTGCAAACACTTAATAAACCCTGAAATATAAAAATAAAAAGGATTAATTTTGCCATTAATAAGATCATTTTACGAGATGAACACATGGATCAGAGGTGGATTGAAGGAAAGGGTAGTACTCCACTCGCTTCTGGAGCTATATATATGGTCAAGGTCAGGTAACTCCTGTCAGAAAGGCAAGTACACTATACACCCAAATAATACCATTTACCTAATTGACATATTTATAATATTAAATAAGAAACTTACTTGAGAGTGTAAACTAAATATTGATCATTGAGCCCTGAAAAAAGGTCAATATAAGACAGACATGTACACCCGAGAACAATTTTATGGGCCAGAGTTCAAGAATTAAACGAAGTTCAATAAACTGTTAACATAGAGATATGTCTTGCATAATCAATAATATGGCTCAATGAAAACATACATTTTATGAATAGTGATTAAGGATTATGTATTAATGTTACTTGAAAAGCTAACAGCATAATAAACTGATATTACCACAACTTCATGGTAAAAACTTTAAATGGAGAATGTAAGTGTTTCACATTATCACTTTAAATGAATAATTGGGGTGAAATCTAAACTAGCATACAATCTTAAATATTTATTATGACATTGATGATAAACATGAGTAGGGGTACTATTAAGATTCCTCTCATGAACATGCATAAGTGTACTATTAAAAGTTTATATGATATTTATGATGATCATGAGTAAGTGTACTATTAAGTTTCATCTCATGAACATGAGTAAGTGTACTATTAAGTTTCATCTCATGAACATGAGTAAGTGTACTATTAAAAGTTTATTATGACATTGATGATAAACATGAGTAAGAGTACTATTAAGATTCCTCTCATGAACATGAGTAAGTGTACTATTAAGTTTCCTCTCACGAACATGAGTAAGTGTACTATTAAATTTCCTCTCAACTTCCTGGTAAATATCTGTACCTAATCAAAGAGCTGAATAGCTCTGAGGGGAAAGACAGCCCTTGTTTCTATTTCATTTTTTTTTTTTTTGGGGGGGGGGTATCTTTTGATAGTCTTCATATAAAGAATGAAAAAAAGAACAGCTAGAACATGTAGAAAGGTTGACAATATTGAAATCAATTGCTGTTTAATGTAATTTCGTTTCTTTAGTTTAACATTCAATTTAGACCAATGGAAGAGATCTGCATCTTCTAAATCTAAACATTCATTTAAAGTTGATAGTTAATTATCTAAAATTCAACTAGTTGAATTCTGTCATTTAACAACAACTACAATCTTTATAGTGTACGACTGAACTGCAGGCTAGGGCCATTTTCCATTTTTTCTGACAGTACTCTTAAGAATTTTAATTTTTTTCTTCAGAAAGTTAGGACTGAAAAAATCTATTCAGTTTTAAATTTCCATTGATAAAATTCCCAGTTACAACTCTCATCACAGGGATACACGTTTTAATAAAAAAAAACAATATGATTGATGTAAACTGTGTGAAGTTTGTTTCCAAATCCTACATTTTGAAATATTTGTAAAATTTCATGAATAAATAGGTTTAAACTACAAAATGCAACATTTGTAACTTTTGTTTGTTTGTTACCATTACAACGATTATGTTTGTACACAAAATTTAGTTTTAATGGAAGACTACTTATCATATACTAAATGTCACATTTTAAGTGTTTATTTTATTGGATAATCACTCATAATTTGAGGTGCTCCTGATTTGGAGAAAGATTCTCAAAACAGAGTTTTACAGAAAAAAATTGTTTCTCTCCCTAATCATATGTAGCCCCTCGGACTTTGTTTACTTTGAAAGTTGTTGACCTAGAAAATAAAGTATTGCATGCCCTTGATGTTTGAATCATCTACAGCAAACATAATTATGTTTAAATTTAACAAATACCATTTTTTAATTAGTGCACAATCTTTAAGAATTTTTTAAATAACCAGTGAAGGATATCCCTCCTTCTGCGTAGTGTGGCATTCCAACAATGACGTCACTATAAATATAATGTAGGTTGGATATATTTAGAATATCTCGTCATACTGATTTTAACGGTTTGTAAAAGAAACATAAATAATGTAAAGGAGAGCTCAATATACGATAATAATGAGAGAAACAGAAGGGAAATGAGTAAAAAAGTGTTTAAAGTCAATCTATTCATTTGTGTCTCCCAATCTGATCAATCTCAGTAAGATTTGTTGGGGGGTTTTCCACACTATAAAAACAAAATGAATGATGTGAGGGAATGTCACTCTGGTCAACCCCATAGGGGCTTGACGGCTTGAAGCCGTCTTTCCCCAAAAATGTTGAACTATTGATACAGGATATACGGAATAAATACTGGGCTGACACACAGACTAGGAAACATTATACCTCAACAGCAGAAACATACAACAATCAACCTACCCTTAAGGGCATACGATACAGTTACAGGGGAGGTAATGATGTTGCTAACGTAAAATGTTATTTTCGCGACGTCAAACTGTGACATATCGGGAAAAGATGCATTTTTCGACTGATTTTTATCATTCAAACTGATTTAATTTGAAAACGAGTTCATGGACCCCCATTTTTCAAAACAGCAGTTTGTTTCATTTTGCAGGGAGATTATGTGACCCAAATTTTATAAAACTGTAAATAGAGGATTTTTTTTTAATTTTGATAAACATGCAGCAAAAAGGCGTATTTTCCTCAATTCATGAACATTTGATGAATATGAGTTATTTCTAAATAAAAAATGCATAATTGTTTTGGATACTTATAAAATACAGAAATTACCGATTATTTAACAAACAAAAATTTGTGTTTATCTTTCATAACAAAAAAATTATGTCTGTCTTGCGGAAAAAAAATTACGGCCACAAATCTGAATTTTGAGCAAATATACAAAATTTCGACCTCATTTAACTCAAAAAGTAGCACATGAAGGTATATTTTTTATTACATATTGATTTAATCAGGTAAAAAATAGCCTATATGCAAATTTTCAAGAACTTGTAAATACAGGATCAAAACTGTATTGTATGCCCTTAAATTTCAATGAATGAAACCCTAAATCTTGCTCCAGTAATCTAAGATTTCAGGACATTACTCTGTATAAAACTATAATCTTCCGTTGTCTAATATCGCATAAATAAAGTCCTATAAGGAGTTCATGGCTAACACATTTTATAATTTGGGACATTTTTTTGTTAATACTTATTATCCATCTATTATTGTTTTCAAGCTGAAAGGACAAGCACAGTAAAGTAACGTTGGTAAAATAGCATCACAAAAGGTTAATAAGGCCATGCCGAATCATTCCTCATATCTTCTATTCTTTTTGGTGTCATTATTATTCTGCATATATTCCAGCTTTTAATTATGTTATTTAAAATTTGTAAGGGTTCCGCGGAACCCAGTGTCTCGCCTACTTTTGCTGTAAATCACAGGCTAAACAAAAATGAGGAAAAAAATCAATAAAAATATTCCTCTTGATACTATCTTATGATTGTAAAAAGCTTCTGTCCAAGTTTGGTAAAAATCTAGAATAATTAATGAATCTAATAAATGTTTTGAAAACTTTAACTGCAGACATGGCAGACTGTATGTAATGTTCACTGGAAGAAAATCTAAGTCCATTTAAAAGTAAAATACAGAAAAAATGGAGTTGTCTTTTTACAAAATTTACTTCTGGATACTATCTAATGATCATAAATAAGCTTTTGTCCAAGTTTAGTACAAACCCAGGATAGTTTAAGAAAGTTATTAAAATTTTAAAAACTTTTACCACAGAGTGAATGTTATGTTTCCCACAGAAAAACTAAGTCCATTTAAAAGTAAAATACAGAAAAAATGGATTTATTTGTTTACAAAATTTACTTCTGGATACTATCTTATGATCATAAACAAGCTTCTGACCAAGTTTGGTAGAAATCCAGTATAGTTTAAGAAAGTTATTAAAATTTCAAAAACTTTAACCACAGAGTGAATATTTGTGGACGCCGCCGACGACGACGCCGACGGAAAGTAGGATCGCTTAGTCTCGCTTTTTTGACTAAAGTCGAAGGCTCGACAATAATATACAATAATACAGCTTTTTATGGGTTTTTTTCCTCACCTGTATTACATTTGATGCAAGGTCAATTGCATGTGGTTTTGCCTTTCCAATAGAGCGTTTTCTGGATCTACCTCCAGATAATAACACAGTAGCATCTACATTATATAAAGTACGGCTAAATACACCTTGAGTAAAATCTTGTGTATTTGAATGAGTGTTGTTATCTGATTCAGAAGACAGACTTGTAGAATTATTTGACCTTGACTGATCCTGTGATTCTAATACAGGTAGCAGGTGAGAATCACTCCAGCTAATAACTTGACCAAGCTTTAGTATTGCACTATTATCACCCTGAAAAAATTACAATAAATTATGAACATCATGTATACACAAAAATTCAAAACAATTGACAAAATCGTCATTAAAAAGCAAAAATTCCACTAAGCCTGATGATTTCAGCCTTTGTTGACTGTTTGTAGATCTTGTCTTACTTATCATTTTTCCACAAAAGTATTCTTTGTATTTTCAAAATAATTGACAAAATGAAAAACAAAAATAGCATTTAAAGGCTTTAACTCCTTTAAGTTGTCTGACAGTTTTTATGTTAATGGTAGATCTTTACCATTCTGTCCTAGCCATTCTGTCCCCCCCCCCCCCCCCCCCCCCCTAAAAAAGACTTATAATTGTCATACATGGGAAATATCTCCTAAAAGAAATTGACAAACAATTTCAGCTTATAGATCATTTATGTCATTTAGTTTTTCTTTATCTACCAGTGTTTACTTAAAAAGAAAACTCTGTAAAGAATTGACTGACAGTTTCAGCTATGTTGATGTATTTGTAGATATTGTCCTCCTGATCATTTTTGATTTTAAAGCTCCTTTTTATTTGTTTTACAAGGATCAGAATACCTCTTTTATGATTCCCACTCAAAACATTACAAAAACAAGTTATTTTCCTTTGTTGAATACCCTGATGAAAGTGTAAATATGGCGCTTCTGTTTGTTAAAAATCGTGTCAAAATCAGTTAAAATTTATGGAATTTACGAGAATTTGAAACATGGGAACATTTTTTTTTAAGGATATGGATGAATTGAAGCCAGACTTATAGTATACTATTTTACACAAAATGCCGTTTGAATGGACATTGTTCAGTGCAAGGAATTTGTGCAGCCACATTCAATTTTTCAAACTTTTTGTCGTTTTTGGGTCCAAAAGTTGAATTTTGAGAATTTCCCCTAAATAATGCTGAAAATTAAAAAAAATTATGAAGGCAAAATTATAAAAACATGAACAAAACTCTGTACATGGAGTTAGTGAATGAAATAAAGACACAAATAACTTCAGACAAGTTTTTATTGATATTTATTAAGAAGATCTCCCAATTGAGTAACAGTAGCCAGGAAAGACATCGTCTTAGAGTAGCTTCTGTTGAGGAATCTTTCAGTGAAAGTGTTAATTACCACGACATCTAGCGACAGGGGCATAAAAACATGATTTCAAATGGGAATCTCAACCATATTCAAGATATTAAAATAATGTCAAAAAGAAGAGGCTAGGGAAGATCCCTGGGGATTTCATTTGATTTGTCTTGTGATATAGAACTCCTCCAAAAATTCTTTTTTTTGTCCTTTAAGTTTTGTGCAAGTTTGAGGACAACGTACAATGTTTAAGGCCAAAGTTCAAGATAATAGGTGACCTCTGACATTAATATAAGTCAAATGGTCCAATTACCAATACTGACCCCAATATTATCACATCTTATTGCTGTTCTCAAGTATCATTTAAACATGAAAAACAGGTAGCTTAAAAAAAAAGGGTCACTAATAACACAGGTTTACCCTTCTACATGCTGCTTTTTTTTAAAATGTTTGTTAAAACTCATTCTTTTCAATATACTAACATCATCATGCAGCAGTACAAGTAACTTTAGGTACACTGTAAAACATTCCACCAACAAATCATCTGTAAAGTCGTCGCCTTCTGTGGGTATTCTGTTGGTCATTCTTCCCTCAATACATTTCTGTAACAATAATAAAATAGTTAAAATATAAAAAGAATCAATTAGCAAGAAACTGTCCTTACCAACTATATGTACCTTTAATAGAACTTATAGTGCCTATTTGATTCCAATGATGCAAACACTGAAATGTCAAGCCTGTTATACTTAACATGACTGATGTTGAGTCTGTAACATGTGTAATACAAAGCTGTTACTTCAAGAATCACATTACGGTATCAATGATTAATGAAATCATTGTCAAGTTCAGATGAAATGAGGTTGAGGTCAGTAAGCCTGACTGACGGACATGTAGAACTCACAAGGAACCTATATATGCCAAATAAAATGTAATTCAACTTCTAACAAGAGTGCACAAGCTGAAATGTCTCGCCTTCTTTACTAATCATTGATATTATGTTGATAGCCCTAAGTATAAAGCCTTATTAAAAACTGTCACATAAACTTAACATTAACCAAGATAACTAAACAAAGACCAATGAACCATGAAAATTAGGTCAAGGTCAGATGAACCATGCCAGGCAGACATGTACAGATAACAATGCTTCAATACAACAAATATAGTTGACCTATTACTTATAGTTTCAGAAAAATAGACCAAAACACAAAAACTTAACACTGAGCAATGAACCGTGAAAATGAGGTGGAGGTCAAATAAAACCTGCGCCTCTGACATGTAGATCATAAAATATTTGCATAAACCAAATATAGTTGACCTATGGCATAAAGTATTAGATAAAAAGACCAAAACTCAAAAACTTAACTTTGACCACTGAACCTTGAAAATGTGGTCAAAGTCAGATGACATCTGCCCACTAGACATGTACACCTTACAATCATTTCATACAACAAATATAGTAGATCTATTGCATAAAGTATGTGAAAAACACACCAAAACACAAAAACTTAACTATAACCACTGAACCAGGAAAATGAGGTCAAGGACAGATGACATCTGCCAGTTGGACATGTACACCTTACAGTCCTTCCATACACCGAATATACTAGCCCTATTGCTTATAGTATCTGAGATATGGACTTGACCACCAAAACTTAACCTTGTTCACTGATCCATGAAATGAGGTCGAGGTCAAGTGAAAACTGTCTGACGGACATCAGATACAAGGTTTTAAACATCCAGGTCTCCTACTTTCAGATTTTTAAAGCTTTATTCAATCAGTTTATGTGACTGCCACAACCAGAGTGTAAAGCCTGTGTCTAGCATTCTTGAGATATTTGCACAGGCAAAAATAAACAAGAGTGTGTCCATAGTACAAGGATGCCCCACTCACACTATCATTTTACATGTTCAGTGGACCGTGAAATAGGGGTCAAAACTTTAATTTAGCACTCAAACTAGAAAGATTATATCATGAAGAACATGTGTACTGAGTTTCAAGTGGATTGGACTTCAACTTCATCAAAAACTACCTTGACCGGAAACTTTAACCTGAAGCGGGACGAACGGACGCATGAACGAACAAACGAAGGCACAGACCAGAAAACATAATGCCCCTCTACTATCGTAGGCATAAAAACTATTTCATAATGGATACTTTACACACCAAAAAAGTATATATATTTACAAAATATCTCTTCAAACAAATAACAACTAGAGGCTGTGTCGCTCACCTGTTAATGTGTTTACTGATGTCGGCCATCTTTGTTGGTAGGCGGGGTCATTAGACACTTTTTTTTAAAATAGATACCCTAGTTTTATGATTGTGGCCAAGTTTGGTTAAATTTGGCCAAGTAGTTTTAGAAAAGATTTTTATACAAGTTACAAAAATGACGAAAAGTTGTTCAATATTGACTATAAAGGGCAATAACTCCTTAAGGGGTCCTCTAACAGTTTTGATCATGCTGACTTATTTGTAGATCTTATTTTGCTGAACATTATTGCTGTTTACAGTTTATCTCTATCTATAATAGTATTCAAGATAATAACCAAAAACTGCAAAATTTCCTTAAAATCACCAATTTTAGGGCAGCAACCCAACAACAGATTGTCCGATTCATCTGAAAATTTCAGGGCAGATAGATCTTGACCTGATCAACAATTTTATGCCTGTCAGATGTTCTATTTTTAGCCATGGCGGCCATCTTAGTTAGTTTGACGGGTCACCGGACACATTTTTTAAACTAAATACCCCAAGGATGATTGTGGCCAAGTTTGGTAGAATATGGCCTAGTAGTTTCAGAGGAGAAGATTTTTGTAAAAGTTTACGGACGACGGACGCCAAGTGATGAGAAAAGCTCACTTGACCTTTCAGGTCAGGTGAGCTAAAAATGGGACCTAAAACCATTAACTATAAGCAATTTTGTTAACTTAATCTTGAGTACAACTGTACTTATAGTGAAAGGTTGTTTAAATGACTCACCCTGACATCTTGTAATGTTGCTATTAGTTCTACTACATTGTCTCTATATTTTGACAGAATAATAGCTTGACAAGTTGGATGCTTTATCAGGTAGGATATATACTCTAGTCCCAGCTGTGGCCGTGGTGCACTAGGTTCTACAAAACCAACACTCTTCCTTGTTCTTTTTACAGTCTGAAAACAAATATCACATATATTAAACCAAAAGGAGAGCTTTCTTCATACAAAATGGCATCTTTGAATTCATCTTTATTTAAGCCTATGAAGGAATAAGGAAAATCTCAAATTATTTGGATACCAAAAATGAAATAGAAGGTCAACAATAAGAGTATATGATGAAGATTCTGACAAAGGTTCATTTAATTCTTATTTTGGGTTATGGAGAATCTGATAAAGACTTGCTTATAGTGAGTAGATTCCATTGTAAATGCACATTTGGATAATACATTATACAAAAAAGAATTAAAAGGTGCTGAAGAAAAACATGTAAAATTCTATTAAAGTCTTACAATATTCTGTAAAGTGGTTTAGGAGATGTAGCTAGTCACAATCCTTAAGTAGACAGGGGACAAATGGAAAAACTATAATCTCCTTTGAAATGAGACATGCCAATACTTATGCAACTGCATATCAAATATAATTGACAAACATCTAGATGCTCCCAATAAACTGATCTAATCACAAACTAATTCATTGTTGACATCACCACTGCTGCTGGAAACAGTTTTCCCATAACCAAGTCTTCCTTTTTTCAATTAGGATATAAGTGACACAAAAATAAAGGATGAGGGAATGCTTAATCATGTTAATGATGGCAATATCTCTTTATTGCGAATGGAAATACTTGAAAATTACAGATACAAACTAAAATATATTACTGTAGCATAAGATGCCAAAATGTTCTTCACTGCTTTAGGCATTGATGCTTTTATCCATTCATCTATCATTTCAAAAACATCCTCAATTTTCCCCCAGTTGCACATGACCTCTAAAAAGCATCCATAGTCTTCAGTCTCATTTTCTTCCATTTTCCTCAATTTGGACAGACAACTTCGACTATAAATAGAACATTTCTGTATATTTTCAAAATCATTGCAAGTACCCCAATTTTTGACATTTTTACCTATTCTGTCTGTTTGTTTTGTTCACACATTGTTGTCAATATAATGGAATTTTATGTGACTGTCATACAAATGAAGTTTTACTAGCTATAAAACACAGGTTTAATCCAACATTTTCTACAGAAGAAAATGCCTGTACCAAGTCAGGGATATGACAGTTGTTATCCATTTATTTGATGTGTCTGGGCTTTTGATTTGTCATTTGTTAAGGGACTTTCCATTTTGAATTTTCCTCTGAAGCAGTATTTTTGTGTTTTCAATCTTTACTTGCAATATGTAAATGAAAAATGATACTGAACAATGAAAAAGTTTATTACAAATGATTTTTTAACTGAAACTGCTTCATGATAAAATTCTTGAAACCCTGTGTCTCACCTTCAATGGCAGATTTGTATTTTTAAGTGTTATGTTGCCTGTTAAAAGTAATTCCATTTATTAATGATTAATAAAATATGACTAAAATATTTTTTTGGAAAGACCTGTCTTCAAAATGCACAAGATTATAAAATCCTCATAATGAAACTATTTCCAAGATATATATGCACATGATGCACTTGGAGGTCAAATGCTTTCAAAAGCGACCAAGCCAGCGCCCTCTAGATGTCAGAGTAATCTCCCAAAAAATCTGTGAGTTAGCCTCACTTCTTTACATAGCCTTTGCTTTTATGTATTTTTTTTTATATTTTTAAAGATTATTAATTGCCTTCCTTCAAAACACAGGCAAATTCATATATATTTCACTGATTTATGATACCTTCCATTGAAAACCCCTACAGATTGCTGATATCCAGGATAACTGATACCTTTCAATGATATTAAACTAGAGTTACCTGACACTAGGTACAGATTTAGAGGGCAGGTTACCAGCTATCATAATCAGTGACGTCAATATCTGTGAATCCTTAAATAAAAAAGTTTGTATGAACAATTATATCAAATGTAAAATAATACCAATTAAGTTCAGAGGTCATGGAGGTGATGTGTTTATAAGATATATATTATATATATATACTCTTTTAAGAAATGCAATTCATGATGCAAAATTGTTACAATTTTTTTAAATATTTAATGAACTCAGATGGAATTTTCCCATAAGACAGAGATCAGAAAATATAACAATGAATTAAAACTGTGTGGTTTGGGTTAAATTTGTGTTGAGGGGAAAAAATTCCTAAAACAGTCAAGTGACAATTTCAATCATCTTGACTTGTTTGTAGATCATTATGACTGATAATTTCTGCTATTCAAAGATGTAATTCTATATAACTGGTACAGTTGTACATGTATAAGTTTATTATTATACCTCAGAATTTTTTTACTATATAAAAAAATGAAATAGTTGTGCTATTTCATTCCATAGACTATTTGCCAGTCAATAGTTTCAAAGACTATTACCCTGGTTAATAGTTTCATAATCACCTTTCCCGTAATTTTCATGCTTATTTTTCATTGGACTATAATGATGTCATTGACTATTTTGCTTGGCAATGTCAAACTCTAATATTGTAAACGATATAATCTGTTTGTGTTGAATGTAATTTCACTTACATGAGCAATTATAAAAGAAAGAAAATATTCGCACGCTTTTTTTTAAAGATATAAAATATAGTATCCTATTCATAATATGGGTTTGGTCGTCATATTGTAAAAGTGAATTTGCATTTGGTGTACTTAAGCTTAAATTAATCATATGCACGGAAAATTTAACACAAGTATTTATAGTCTTGATTGCAATTAATGAAATATTTACAAGTACAAGAAGAACTATAAAAAAAAACATATAGTTCATCGAGTGCATGTCAAGTTATGTGACATTTTTTTCTTTTCTTTCAGATGATATATGTACTTAAATTAGTTAATTTGGTATAACTAAATGACTGTGATGTTTAGTATAATAAAACACCTAATAACTGGTTGTGCGGGTAATAGCAAGTTTGTTATCCCTTCGCAAACCAACTCTTGCTCTCAGCTTTGCCTCAAGCTATAGTAGGTATTTCAGGGACAACAAACTTGCTATTACCCTCACACCCAGTCAATAAGTGAATAGTATTATATTGCTTGTATTTATCCTGCAATAATTGGGTATCTTATTTTACATATAATACAGCCCAACAGATATCCCTTAAAAACTCCACCCAAAGCTAGACTACATTTGTGTATTGCTGTTGATGAGTTGTATGAGCCTACGTGACCTCAGAATGTGTATTGCAGTTGCATTCCAATGACGTATTGCTTGACCTTATGTGAACTACAGATTAGTTCAGGTTTTGTTTCAAGCATTTCTTTAGAGCATTGAGAATTCCAACCATTTTCTTCTTACAGAAAAAACATGAACAGCAGGATTAACTCCATTTTCTATGGCACAAATATTCAAGTTCAAAACTTAAATGTGTACATGTGTACACGAAATCAACCATGCAACAATGTCAATTTCAGCATGTTAAGTGAATGTCTAGTTCAGTTCAAAAATCTGAAGCATAGGACAACTCATACATGGAGAATGTTTTATCGTTCATTTTTACTGTTGAAATTAATTATGTTAGAATAGATAATTATTTACTTTGAGCAATGAATTATTATTTACCATTCCTGATTCTTTTCTGAGAACCTGTTTTCAACAAAATATGTGATTTTAATATTACTATGCAGGCCTCAAGGGTTCTTAAATCGAAAATAAATGCAATAAATGTGAGTTTTTCTGTCTTTTAAAGCACAAACAATATACAGAATTAATTGCAGGGTAAAAACAATAACAGTTTTAAAGTGTCTTTAAAAATCAGCTGTATTTGTACTCGGCTTGAAACAGGAGTAATAGCTCACTAAACCTTGCATTACACCTGTTTCTCACCCTCGTACAAATACAGCTGATATCTAAAGACACTAGACAGTTATTGTCTATATATAGTTTAAATATCAGTATTGTTAATACTATAAGTAAAATCAGTAAAAAGTGTAAAAAATTGTCAATAAATCCTGTTATGAGCCAATTTACAACTTTGGTCATACTACTTATTAGTATATATATATGATACAACCTTTCTCTAATTACCATATGATATGTGCCAGCTCATTGCATGTACTCGTCCGTGCAAAAGTTTGATCTGATTATTTACATTGATTGAACAATGCATGTTTTGATAATAAACATGGGTTTAATTACAATAGAGGTGTTTGATAATATCTTACACTGAAGGCTTTAAACATTTCTGGTAAAGCAACCATGAACTTATTCTGTAATCCAACTAAAATCTCTTTGTTACATGTCTGTAAAATAAAATACCATATAAGCAGTCATTTAAATACATTCAAAACTTGAGGCATATACAATCTGGAAAACAAATTTGACATTAATAAAGAACCAAAGAATAGCATTTAAAGGGAAAATTTCAAGGATTTTCTTTTAATAGTAATGGCAATTGGGGAAGGGGATTATATCACTTTGTGGGTCTTCTTTTTACACACTGCTGTAACAGCAATGTTTCTTCAGACTGGCTTTGGATGAAATATCAATCATTATTAAGTATGTATGTAGGTATGCTTAAAGTCATAAGAAACCTCAAATTAAAAAAAAAAATGCATGTGTTTTTTTATAACTCAATGGATAGTTTTTATCATAAAACTTATGTATCGTCTCGTATTGTGTTTTCGACCGTCTGACGTTTTCGACCTAATTCTACTTTCACTTCCCGTATGCTGCGCATGCCCGCATGACGTCATATTCGGCTGCTATACTAAGTAACAATAGCAAATGATACCACGTGTGGTGAAGATTTTTCAAATAAAGTTATTATATTGAGTATTTACGTTTTTTTATTTGATATCACATTTTTGTACCCTTTTCACTAATACTAGTTTTACCTTCCAAAAGAATCGGTCTAAAATAAACGAATTTTCTAAACTTATGGCAGAGGTCTTTTTGCATGCAAAGTTAACTTCAAGGTCATTAAGTCACATGACTGACAGGTGGTTAGTTGTAATACTTAAAGTTAATTTGAATACGGAAATACGCATGCTCCTTACAGCTTTTTACAGAAAAAATAAAATAACAGTTAGATTTTATTTACATAAAAAAACATTGTCAGTGGAAATTACAGACAATACTCACCAACCTCACTTCACAATGGATTAACCAAAGTAATTAACAAAAACATGAATGTATACAAGACCATACAAGGCTTCAAAAGTGCCTCATTCTGAAATGTGTACAACTTGTCCAAAAAAGACATCAAAATAATATTTTATATCTTAGAGTTGTATATTTGACCATTTAATTCTTTAAGTCATAAGTTTGATGGCCTCTAACACTTTGATATAAACTTTGGTATCATATTTATAACCAATTTCGGATTTGTACGACATGTCGTTTCCGACTTTTGACCCGTTTTTTAGATAGGTCGAAAACACCAGACGCTTGTTTTTGTCAACAAAGGTGCCATCGATCTAATGAACTCAAATAAAAAAATAAATGAAAGATCAAAATATATTTCCGATACAATAGGTAGGTCGAAAATACAATACACGAGGATACATATACTTTTTTCTGAAGAAAATTCTTTAATATATTCATATTTAGAAGAAGTTTACCCGATTTTAATTGCTTCCTTCCAGTAAGCAATTCCTCTGACATATTATCCGTATGCAAAGTGACCTCAGTGTGACCCATCTTGTAAAATTCCAGTGATCACAATACGCATGGATGTCCTTAAAATAAACTATTATCTGAATTGACATGTAAACACATGCTCAATTTCTATGCATTTTTGTTGATTTTTTGTTGATTATTGACAAACAGGTGACAATCTTTAAACTTCAGCTTCAAAACACAAACTTTAATTACCTGCCATATTTTCACAACAACACTGACCGATTGAAAAAAAAATGACGATTATACGAAAAAAATGATAAATTTGTGCACAGAAGACTAAGTTTATGATGTTTGTATGCATTGGTTTTAGAATTGGCAGAACATTATTTTTCACTGGTCACTTGTTTCTTATGACTTTAAAAACCATGCAATATTCCACCAGAATTATTTCATAATTCACTAAACTTTGATTGTTAAGTAGTGATCTTACCGCTATTAGTAAATTTGCAACACTTAAGACAAGCTTTTCAGACTAGGGAGAGCCGAAAAAGTTCAGTCCCTGAAATTTTCTCCCAAAAACGAGGATCGAACCAGGAACCATTGTGTTTGTAGTCTAACCACTACAACACAGCTCTCATATTGATATTTGTGCTACATTTGTCATTGGAATTAAACCAGATATACCATTCCTTAAGATGGATAGAATAGAATTAAATGGAAAATGTGATTTACCTTAGGGTTTAATTGGAACTGTGTATCAACAACTCTGTTGTATATCTGCCCCCATTGATGTTTAATCAGCACTTTTTACCTTTCATGCATCAATCCCTATTTCACAGTATTACACCTTGTCACATAAAAAAAGTATGTTCTATTTGCACAAAACAATTTCAATGAAAAAATTGTGATTTTCAATAGGATGTCTTTTGGCATTATGTGTCACTAATCCCCACCATGTTTGCTACCAAATCAACATTCAATGACAAAATTTTATAGGCCTTCTAATCAATCCTACAGACAAATTCAATGCAATAAAGACAGCTATAATTTTTCTTTTTTCTGTCAAACCATCAAAGACTGGAACAAACTATCCTCTGAAAGTACTTAAAACACTACTACAGGAAACTTCAAGGGTGCACTCATGCACGATGCAGAAAAACATAAAGAGGCATAATAAAAATATTACATAGCACTTTGCATTCAATTAGAATTGGACCCTATTGTTTACTTAAATAGTGCAACATGCTCATAATTAGTTTCAAAATTAGGTAGCAAAATCTTTCAATGTAGTAATGCATATTTACCTTGTCTAACTCCACAGAAACTGAGTTCCACAACAACACTATAGCTTCAAGAATTCCAGACATTAGTTTGATGTTGTGTACTGAAAGTTCATCTTCTGATACATCAATCTGAAACATGTTATATGCAAACTAGAGGCTCTAAAGAAACTGTGTCGCTCACCTTGGTCTATGTGAATATTAAACAAAGGACGCAGATGGATTCATGACAAAATTGTGTTTTGGTGATGGTGATGTGTTTGTACATCTTACTTTACTGAACATTCTTGCTGCTTACAATTATCTCTATCTATAAAGAACTTAATTGGGCCAGTAGTTTCAGTGGAAAATGTTAATAAAAATTTACAAATTTTATGAAAATTGTTTAAAATTAACTATAAAGGACAATATCTCCTTGACCATTTTGGTCATGTTGACTTATTTTAAGGTTTACATTGCTGTACATTATTGCTGTTATAGTTTATCTCTACCTATCATAATATTCAAAATAAACGGCAAAATTTCCTTAAAATTACCAATTCAGGGGCAGCAACCTAACAACGGGTTGTCCGATTCATCTGAAAATTTCAGGGCAGATAGACAATTTCGTCCCTGTCAGATTTGCTCTGAATGCCTTGGTTTTCAGGTTATAAGCCAAAAACTGCATTTTACCCCTATGTTCTATTTTTAGCTGTGGTGGCCATCTTGGTTTGCTGGCCGGGTCATCAGACACATTTTTCAAACTAAATACCCCAAAGATGATTTTGGCCAAGTTTGGATTAATTTGGCCCAGTAGTTTCAGAGGGGAAGATTTTTGTAAAAGAATACTATATTTACAATAAATGGTGAAAAATTGACAATAAAGGGCAATAATTCCTAAGGGGTCAACTGACCATTTCAGTCATGTTGACTAATTTGTAAATCTTACTTTGCTGAACATTATTGCTGTTTACAGTTTATCTCTATCTATAATAATATTCAAGATAATATCCAAAAACAGCAAAATTTCCTTAAAATTACCAATTCAATGGGCAGCAACCCAACAACAGACTGGAACAATTCATCTGAAAATTTCAGGGCAGATAGATCTTGACCGTATGAACAACATTACCCCTTGTCAGATTTGCTCTTAATGCTTTGGTTTTTGAGTTATAAGCCAAAAACTGCATAACCCCTATGTTCTATTTTTAGCCAAAGCGGCCATCATGGTTGGTTGGCCGGGTCACGCCACACATTTTTTAAACTAGATACCCCAAAGATGATTGTGACCAAACTTGGATTAATTTGGCCCAGCTGTTTCAGAGGAGAAGATTTTTGTAAAAGATTACTAAGATTTACGAAAAATGGTTAAAAATTGACTATAAAGGGCAATAACTCCTAAAGGGGTCAACTGACCATTTCAGTCATGTTGACTTATTTGTAAATCTTACTTTGCTGAACATTATTGCTGTTTACAGTTTATCTCTATCTATAATAATATTCAAGATAATAACCAAAAACAGCAAAATTTCCTTAAAATTACCAATTTAGGGGCAGCAACCCCACAACGGTTTGTTTGTCCAATTCATTTGAAAAATTTCAGGGCAGATAGATCTTCACCAGATAAACTACATTACCCCTTGTCAGATTTGGTCTAAATGCTTTGGTTTTTGAGTTATAAGCCAAAAACTGCATTTTACCCCTATGTTCTATTTTTAGCCTTTGGGCCAGGTGAGCTAAAAAGATTATTGATTTGAGGTTTAGTTGGCTCTTTTGATTATCAAGAAATATCTAGAAATAATTCTATTGTGGAAATGCAATGCCAACAAAAATTGGTGCAAAATGGTGATTAAAAACCCAAATTTCAATGAATTCACCAAAATTAATTTTAATTTTTTTAATTACAGTCGATTCCACTTAATTGCATACCGCTTAATAGCATAATTCGATTAATTGCATACTTTTCTCCTGCACAAAACCATTTCCCATTCACCTTATGTTAAATTGTCCGGTTATATGCATAGCCTTACAAGTGGCATTTCGGTTTATTGCATAGAAAATAATCGCCAGCTAGATATGCTCAGTTAAAACTGACGAGATTTTTGACCGGAAACGGCAATTTGGTAAGTATATTTTTCTTGACATGAATGTGAATGCATCATAATTTTCATTATTATTTCACATTTACTTGTGTGTTATTCAAATAAAGTTTTAAAACAGTATCTTTCGTGTTTATATGATTATAGAAAAGGCCTCGATGTGTGCACAGGTAAAGTTTCCCATGTTCTATTTTAAGCCTTGAGGTCATAAAAATGTCAATCAGCTGATTGTTGTAAAAACACAACCATTCTATGATCTTCTATCTCAAAAGGTGTTAATTATTGATTGGATTTCAAACATTGTTCATAGATTATATTTTGGTGAATTTTTAAAACATTAACGCCTGCTAATTATCGATCATTATCCAATGTGTAATTTCGTAATTCAGCTTGGGTGATCTACATTTATGTTAAATATTACAGGGCATTTATATATGGTTGAAGAATTTTATACATCGATCTTTCCTTTATAATATTTTTCTAAAAGAAAATTAACTTCTGATTATTATATTTTCTCACTTTCAACACTCGTGTCCAGCAAATAACCCGTGCATGGCCCCGTCACCTGTTAACTGCTTTGCATAAACGAAACTGTGTAATTGGTAAATACTGCATATCAAAGGCAGTTCATTGCACAATTATTGTTTACAATGATTATAAACTGTGTAGTATTGTTAAACAGTTTATTTTATACAAAGCGTAACAATTTAATTTGTACATCCGGGTCATAGAAACAAATCTATTTTTAGAACAATTTTATTTTCGTATCTCAGGTAAAGGAAAAGTCGGTACATAAATAAACTAAAACAAAATGTGTTTAGAAACTTTATTGAAAGAATACACAATGAAATAAAATGTATGACAGTAGACAAATAACTTTTATTAGAATAAATAAGCATTCATTATGTTGTAAGTGGACTATGGACGTACATCTTTCTTCTTTGCTGATCTGCACTATCGATGTTATTTGACTCCGTAATTTGTCATTTCGGATATAAGCATACTCCGCTTTATTGCATAATTTCGTCTGACAAATAGGCTATGCAAATAACCGGAATGTACTGTACTTTTTTTCTTATCAACCTAAACACCAAATTGGTCATGTCTGGCAAATATGATCATATTTTACCCTTGACATGCACAGCTGGGGAAACTATGCTAAACTTACTTTCAAACCATGATTGTACTGATGAAATGTATTGTTCAAAGTCAAAGGATTGATAAAAGGGCAGTTAACAAACCTGAGAGTCATCTTGATCATTTTTACCACCGTCACCAGAAGCACTGTCATTTAATCTGTTCTTTATTGCTTCTGCCTTCATACATTGTAGTATGCATCTACACAACAGTGTGATATAATTCACTGGAATAACACAATTATACTTTTGTTACAATAGAATACATGGCAGGTTGTAAATGCTCTTTCCATTTGTAGGCAAATCATATAAGTTTCATTTTAGCTGTCACCTATAATTATAGATTATCGGTGATCATCTCAACGAGATTGATTTTCTCGCTTGAGCTGGGACGGCGAAAGCAAGAAAGGCAATCGAGTTGAGATGAACAATGATAATCTTTTTATCGCTATTTTACCTATGACGATGTTGTCAATTTCATGTCAATTTCATTAGCAACGCCACGTGCATGCTTAGTTTCTAGCAATAATTTTTCATCTCAGGTGAGTAGCATGATATGTAAATTATCACAAAAAAGGATCAAAGGAAAAATGCACAAAATAGCGATAATGAAGCATATCTCTTGCAATTATTATACATCATACAGAGAGGGATATTTCAATTTGTTGATTTTCAGATGACATTCAGTTGACTAAATTTTTTTCTCTCAATTTTTCTGGAAAAAGTAAATCAAATTCTTTTTGGTCTTCATATAAAAATTAGAAGATGCGGTATGATGACCAATGTTTAAAGTCTTGATGTGATGTAAAAGGAATATACTTCTAAAATAGCACTTTATTTTTTAAGAAATTCTATATTTAGTATAATATATGTCACAGTTTGAAATGCATATTTAGGCATAAGTACATTTGGGCTCCATATGGTCCAAATATACTTCCAATTCAGTAAATGTTTCATTCATGCAAATTCATCCACTTATGAAAACCACATAAAAATCACTATATCTTATCTGAGTTATTTTTACTTTTACATGTGTTCACAATGTGATTGGTTAGACTATTGGTGTCAATATAAATATATCATTACCAATGGTCATCTAATTACCAGTTATAAATAACATACCTGTATCCTGTATACTCATATGGTTATGTGCTTTGTTATAAAACTGTCTGGCTGCCCCAATGTTGGTCTGTATTAGGGTTACACATCTACCTATCTGAACATCAGCAGGTTTATCTGCTGGCATAAAGCTAGAGAAGATCAACTTCATTATACGCCTAGCAATAGGAGGTGTGTCTATCTCTAGTCTGGCAAGAAGATGCTCAACAGGGACAATGCTCCAAAACTGAAAAAAACAAAGCACAGTGAAAATTTTATCTATCATCAATTTTGAGGAAAATTAATAATAATGTTTAATCAATATATTTCTATTTCCAAGGAGAATATTTCCTGTAATAGGGAATATTCTCCACTAAGTGATCATGACTAATCCTGCAGTCCATATGATTTATGATGATAATATCTCGACAAAACAAAGATTTCCATATAGATTTTCTTTAGTTAAGTTTTTGTGTTTTTTCCAGGGTAGCAGGTTATGTTAAAAACTGATGTGTACATTTATAGGATAAGGGCATTTTTGTGTTTTACGGTTGCCAGCTGTGTTTATATGTTTATTTATTCTATATATTTATACTAGTTTGCTCACATTTTGAAATGTACATCATAAATGTATTGATATATAAAACATAAACTAAATGCATTCATCATTTTATTGAAGTGTAGTTGAGACATTCAACAAATATCTTTTTAGTAAGACCCAGTCAATGACTGTCAACATAATAAAATCATGTGACATGAACTGACATATCAACTTATAAATAATATAAAATTGTAAAAAAAATTGTGTATTTACCGTATGTAAAGATGGGATTTGAGGGAAAATACAATTACATATATTCTACATCAACACCTGGATACCTATTGTCAAAGTGTAACAAAAATGATTTTTTCCTGAATTATAAATGTCAATAATTTTTGCATAATTAATTAAACTAAAATCTACCATTTTAAAGATTTCTTAAACACAAAAATTAATCTAAGTTACCTACCCTAATTGCTCTAAGACCTTTGACTTTCAGCAACATATCTAACATGGCTACCCTGACCTTTTCTGAGGAATCATGGACAAAGTTCTTCAACTCAGGAAGAATTGGTTTCAAAACTGAATGGCATAAAGGATTATCCAGGAGGACTATAAGACCCTAATAAAATATAATAAGACATAAATTATAATGTGTAACAATTTAAAGCCTTTTTTCATGTCTTTACTATAGTGCATGCATCATATAAATTTTGAGCAATCTAAAACAATATAATGTACAAGACCAAAAAGGAGGAGTATTGGAACTAGCATTATTTGGTTAATTTGTTGGTGTTTGTATAATTTTACTTTTAGAGACCTTTGAAATCAATTTCTATTGGTGGTGCAATTCAGAGTGTTACTGAGGTCCACTGACATAATCTATTATAAAAGTCAAAGTTATACAAAATAAATGTGAAATGTGTGCTAAAATAACTGTGCAGTATGCCTTCTGTTCCTTTAAATATCATGAGGCTTGACTGAGATTTCCTGTCATGCTGTTGATCAGTTTTGATTGACATGTTTTACATGGACATAAAATGGGAGCAAATGTATTGATGAGATGAAACTAGAGGCTCTAAAGAGCCTGTGTCGCTCACCTTGTTCTATGTGAATACTAAACAAAGGACGCAGATGGATTCATGACAAAATTGTGTTTTGGTGATGGTGATGTGTTTGTACATCTTACTTTACTTAACATTCTTGCTGCTTACAATTATCTTTATCTATAATGAACTTGGCCCAGTAGTTTCAGAGGAGAAGATTTTTGTAAAAGATTACTAAGATTTACGAAAAATGGTTAAAAATTGACTATAAAGGGCAATTACTCCCAAAGGGGACAACTGACCATTTCGGTCATGTTGACTTATTAGTAGATCTTACTTTTCCAACATCTATTGCTTTTTACAGTTTATCTCTATCTATAATAATATTCAAGATCATAACCAAAAACAGCAAAATTTCCTTAAAATTACCAATTCAGGGCAATAACTCCTATACAGGTCAACTGACCATTTCGGTCATGTTGACTTATTTGTAGATCTTACTTTGCTGAACATTATAACTGTAACAAGATTATCTCTATCTATAATAATATTCAAGATAATAACCAAAAACAGCAAAATTTCCTTAAAATTACCAATTCAGGGGCAGCAACCCAATAACGGGTTGTCCGAATCATCTGAAAATTTCTAGGCCCGTAGATCTTGATCTGATAAACAATTTTATCCCGTCTAATTTGCTCTAAATGCTTTGGTTTTTGAGTTTTAAGCCAAAAACTGCATTTTACCCCTATGTTCTATTTTTATCCATGGCGGCAATCTTGGTTGGTTGGCCAGGTGATCTGACACATTCTTTAAACTAGATACCCCAATGATGATTGTGGCCAAGTTTGGTTTAATTTAGCCCAGTAGTTTCAGAGGAGAAGATTTTTGTAAAAGTTAACGACGACCGATGCCGGACGCCGGACGCAAAGTAATGGGAAAATCTCACTTGACCCTTTGGGCCAGTTGAGCTAAATTAGAAACAAATGATTTGTGTCCGTCCTTTACATGGTAGTTCATTATTGCACAGTTATCTGTATTAAGGGAATACAATAAAATTTCAGGGGAGGTAATGAGGTTGCCAATGTAAGATGTTATTATCACATCATCAAACTGTGACATATCAGGAAAAAATGTATTTTACAACTGATTTAACTTGAAAAACTGAACATGGACCCCTTTTGTTTTCTGATACATTAGGTTTGATTATGCATGAAGGTTATTTGAACCAATTTTAATGAGAAATTAAACACTGATTTTTTCTAATTTGATAAATATACAGGGAAAATGATTTTTTTCCTAAAATCCTGAAACTTTATTTAAGGTTGGGTTAAGGAATTTGTGTCATATGTTCTGACTCCTTGATTTTTACCTACGATACAAGGTTAAATATTTTGTCTTGTAACACCCTTTTATCTTGACATACAAGACTTGGTAATTTACCAACATTTAAGCAGATTCTGGATTTCTTTTCTTTCAATTTGAGACCCAAATAACATTGCAAATATAAGGTAAAAGGATGAGCCAGCCTTTTACCACCATTTAAAAAGAAAATAATGAAATATCTCAAAAAGGAGCTCTATAACCTGTCAACATTTTCAGCTTATTTTGTTCCTTTACTAATGCTCTTCCGACTTATAATATCAATTTTTAATTCTTGATTTTTTTAATTTCAACTCAGTATATCCTCAAGCTTAATTATTTCCAAAGAAATGTTGTACATATCAAGAGTATATTTATGTAAATAAGATTTTCATAATGTTTTTAAGAAAATTTGTTGAAACAAATAAAGTTGGGTGTGTCTATACAAAGGATAGAAATGTCAAAAATTTGGATCCCTTTTGTCTCTTAAAGCAGCACATGAAAGTACATTGTTTATTTTTTATATAATATATTTGAATTGCTTAGGTGTGAAATAGTTTGTATGCAAATTTTCGTAAAAAAAATCATTTTGGGATATAAACTGTATTGTATGCCCTTAATTAGTTGATGAATGAATACGGTGAATACCTTGATGACATTCTCCCTGACATCAGCTGAAGAAGCATCCCACATCAGCTCTAGGATAATTTTAGATATCAGACTTTGTATTATTTCTGCAGGGATCATCTCCCAGTAAACTGACATGATCTTAAACACTCCAGCTACAGCAGTACTTCTCACAACAGGAACAGGGTCATCCAATAAGATCTGAAGTCAAATATAGTAAAAATTCTTGGAAATCTAATTACAAATTTCTTCAATCAAACAAATCTTATTAGAGTGCAATCATACAGGCATGAATATATGATTACTATGTTGCTGCCAAAAGCTTACCTCCTGTTGATGTCATATTGAAAAGTAATTTTTAAAATCCAAGAAATGAATCACATCACAGTTATAAAATTCTGGTTATAATAAGTATCTGACAAACTGCAACTTTAACAATTAGTTTAGTTTTTTTTTTATTTCTTATCAAGAATTAAATAATCTTGATACCTTTCAGAAAAACAGAAAAAAGACAAATTGAATAGAAGGAAAACTAGAAAATCAAAAGCTAATGCTCAAACTGACTACAACAAAACCCACAAGAAAGTTAGACAGTGTGTAAGAAAAGATAAAAGAGCATACATTGAAAATCTTGCCTCACAAGCTGAGGAAGCTGCAAACATGAGAAACATGAAAGATCTGTATGATACCACCAAAAACCTTGCTGGCAAATTTAAACAAACCGGTCAACAAGTTAAAGACAAAAATGGGAAGGTCCTAACCACTATTGAGGAACAGATTGCTAGATGGGCCGAATACTTCAAAGAACTTATGAATAGACAACCACCAGCTAATACACCAGTCATCAACAAAGCAGATGAAGAGCTTCAAATAAATCTTAACCTAACAACAAAAGTAGATATTAAACAAGCTGTAAAAAAGTTGAAGTCAGGAAAGGCAGCAGGTCCGGACAACATTCCACCAGAAGCCCTTAAGGCCAGCTCAGACCTAACAGCTTACCTCTTACATAAACTATTCCGTGATATATGGCAGCAAGAAGAAATACCTCAAGAATGGAATGGGGGCCACAAAATAAAACTACCAAAGAAAGGCAACCTCAAAGAATTAAAAAATTACTGAGGAATTGCATTATTATCAGTGGCAGCAAAAGGTACTGAATAGAATTCTCCTTATACAACTTCTTAAGGCTATAGACAAAAAACTCCGTAAACAGCAAGCAGGATTTAGGAAAGACCGATCATGCATAGACCAGATAGCCACACTATGCATGATAATTAAACAGTCCTTAGAGTGGAACACCTCCTTACTGATTAACTTCGTTGACTTTGAAAAGGCATTCGATAGCTTGGACAGAGAAACCCTTTGGAACATCATGGCTCCCTATAGAATACCACAACCTTTCATAAACATCATCAGAAAGTCCTATAACAACATGAAATACAGAGTTATACATGAAGGCAAGCTCAGTGAGAGTTTTGATGTTAAAACTGGAGTAAAACAAGACTGTCTGCTATCACCTTTTCTTTTCCTCTTAGCAATGGACTACATCATGAAAGAAGCAACTGAAGGGAAAAGAAATGGAATCCAATGGACAATGAGGCAACAACTAGAAGACTTGGATTTTGCAGATAATGGTTTTACACTAGTAATTTTGGGGCCCTTTATAGCTTGTTGTTCGGTGTAAGCCAAGGCTCCGTGTTGAAGGCCGTACTTTAACCTATAATGGTTTACTTTTTAAATTGTTATTTGGATGGAGAGTTGTCTCATTGGCACTCACACCACAGTTTCCCATATCTACTTATATCCAGTACACAACAACAAATGCAAGAAAAAACAACATTCAGGAATATATCAGTTTGCAGTATCGGATCATCTATACTTATTCTTTCACATAATTTTTATAGATTAAGCAAATGACAGCCATGTACATTGTACTTGAGTTTATGTGTGATTTGTGAAATTTTTTTGGCTTTATTTGAAAAAATACGGAACAACTAATTGAAAATTTTCCAAAGAGTAAAAGAGAGCTTTCTTCAATCATTCTCATTGATTCAGATTTCATGATATCTGCCCAATGCATAATCTTTCTTTCTTTTTTTTTCGAAATGGACAGCTGTGTATTAGACAAATAGACTATAGTATATATATCATGATATTGTCTTTAATTTTGCTATTTTATGGTGACTTGAAAAACACCGGTACCACTCAGATTACAATTCTACCTTGACAGGTAAGTTTGTATCTAGTCTATAAAATACTTATTTAGAATTGAAAGGTCAGTTTATCCCATGCATACAAAAGAAGTTTACCTATGAGGGTCAGAATGGGGTTTACAGAATAGAGAATACATGTAATAGCAACAAAAAATAATAGAGAATAGAGAAAATGAACATCAAAATAAAGAATAGAGAATAATTTACTGCACTGCAAAAGTATAAAGAATAACTGTGCAAAATAAAAAGGTAACTTAGGTAACTGTAATGCAATACTGATAATATAATCATGATCAATGTACATAATTGATAAATAATCTTGTAACAGAAAGACTAAATAGTAAAATCATCTTCATGAGAATTTTACAGAATGATAGTTATTTCAAGGCTATTAAAAGAAAATGCCCTAAAACTTTAAAGAATACAGATATTAAAAAAAACCATCCAGGTCCTCATGTTATTTACATTGTCAAAATATAGGCCACACCATTGTTATTCCAAGAATAATCTAGACATCTAGTTAAACTGGTTTTAAACTAGAGATCTAGTCAAACTGGTTTGGTATAACTGACAGTTTGCTCCTGCCCTAAATGTCTATTTCACAGTGACCTTATGTGTTTGTGCTTAGAGTACATTGTACTGTCATATTTATTGATTTTGTGTTGGGACATGACCTAAACATGCAAAACAGTGGCTTAAGATTTCATTTTAAAAGGAATCAATAAAATCTTAAAAGTTTATTCTATATGAACTAATTTTAGTATAATAAATTAATATTTGGAATTTTATATCCTGATTGATGATTTTTTTTGGGACCAAGAAGTTTTCTTCATTCTAATTCACATTATAGTTATTTAACCTTCAATTCACATTAAAAGATAAAAAAAAATTCAGCTCTTGTTTAAGGTTCATGTGGACCCTATGGCTAAAATGGCCGTATTTTCACCTCAAAATTTTCTCTGAGTACAGGCAAACTTGTGCATCAGGAAAAGTTTTAAGGCATAACATGCCCTAGATAAATAGAATTCAAATGCATTGTATGATTTAGAAGATTCATAACTTAACTGGATTTTGCCGTTCACTTTTTTTCGTCTCTGCAGAAGATGATAAAATTAACAAACAGTTGAGTGTACCTTGATATGGTCCACTCAGATACACAGTTTAAATAACCAATTATTGTCAGGTATCTATTGTCCATCTAATGTCCATGTCAATTAAAAATGCTCACTTTGATTTTTACCTGTGGGGAAGTTCTCAAACCTGTTTCCCAACTTAGTTTATTTTGGCACCTTCTGGAGGAATGAAAAAAAAGTGCACGGCAAAATCCTGTTAAGTTTTTATTTTTCTAAAACATAAAACATATATAAAATTCATTTATCTAGGGCATGCTATGCCTGAAATTTTTTACAGATGCGCAGGTTTGCCTGTACGCTGTAAATTTTGGGGTGAAAATACGGCCATTTTAGCCATAGGGTCCACATGAACCTTAAAATATTCTGCAACTAAATTTAATAATCAGTTAGAATTTGGTGTAAACAAAAAACAAGAGAACCTGCAAGCATAGTCTATTTCAGGGATCTCCATGGCCTGTTTAACGATGGCGCCCCGCCATCGTTCAAATGTCTTGCGCCATCGTCAAATGATTTGCGCCATCGTTCAATTGTCTTGCGCCATCGTTCAATTGTCTTCCGCCATCGTTAAAAACTGTGGTTGTTTTATAGCGTGACGCCATTTTTGTAGCAATTATAATCAAATGTATGTAATTGCATAACCCTCAGGCTTTTCTTATAGTATAATCCAATTCAGTTCTAATGCCTGAGGGATATCCTGATTAAGATCGCTAATCACTTGTACCTGAGCTTGTACAGGTAGATCAACAAACCAGACAGGAGAATATTATCCGAAGATAGACAATTCATTTGTCGAATTATTTAACAAAGTTTCCGCAAATGCTTATGATAATTCAGATTAAATAAATAAATAAATAATCCAGCTTCAAAGTTTTAACAAGTCGAACATGTGCGTTTATTTTGACTTACGCAATCAGCATCCCCCTTTTTAAGAAGTACAAAATAACACGTAAAACAGTAATTATTATTTCATCGCAAATAACTCGAGTACTGCTGTATTGTATAACGATAATAAAGAATTACTTCAAAAGTTAGAGGTATTCTTTTAATATTTCCTGTCAATAAATATCGTATCGTAATTCCGAATTCATTTCGTAGTTTACAATGAAATTGATACATCCGCGTTTCCGGTTTCTATTCAGACTCGAAAGGTGCATGTTGCATAGCATTGATTTGCTAAATAAAGTCATTAAAAAACTTTTCATTTGACAGCGTTTGCTTTACAAATCTTTTTTTAACCTTTTACACAACCCGTACGACTCGTTTTGTCGTTGCTGCAAGTAATGGTTTCATGACTTCTGAATTTGACAGTGTCTGTGAAAAATAAGCTCTGTGATTTTTAACCCCCATAACAATTGCCAAAAAATAGCAAGAGAACTACATGGTGTCCTTCGTGATAGCTATTGGTCATTCTCGACTAAGGGAAAGGGAGGGGCATTAGGGCTTGTCCTTTGAAGAGTTACAAACGGCAATTATTGAAAATATATATATTTCTATATAGTATTTATAATGAAAATTTAGATATAATTTAAATAAGCAATGAATGTGCATGTTCACCTATCCTCATGTGGAGGAATGAAATACTTTTGATCGCGCTACACTGTACGGCTTAGATACGGTTTATGATGGTGAAAGTTCCTCCATGGTTCAATCTTCATCCATGGAGATCCCTGTATTTCTATAAAGTCACGCCGATATTTTTTTTTATATCTGAAAAGAAAACTAACACGTAAAAAAAAGGCCGAAAGTAACCCCTAAAATTCAACATTAACATATTTTGAACAATTGAATCAAGATGCACAAAGTTTAAGCATTGGTCAGAATATAGGGTTCTTTTGTACTTTAACAATATCACAATAACAATAAAGTGACCTTAATTTTGGACAAGGTAAATGGCATGAAGCCAATTTTACCAACTTCTTTTGAGTGAATGGGATAAAGTGACCTTTCAATTCTCAAGGCTAAATAAGTATTTTATAGGCTAGATACAAACTTACCTGTCAAGGTAGAATTGTAATCTGAGTGATACCGGTGTTTTTCAAGTCACCATAACTCTTTATTCCAAGTCAATGTTATTGGGTACTGCCAATTCTGCTTTGATTATCAAGCTCAAAAGAAGGCAAACTACTGTACATTCAGAATTATAATTGAGATTTAGGAAGAATGAACAAAAATACCAGATTAATTGTTGCAATTTATGAAAATCTTTACATAGATAATATCAACCAGATATCAGATCACAAGTTCTTATTATTGCAATACACTAGGAGTTGCAAAATTCACATTAATAAAAACTTTCCAATAATTTCTGAATTTACAGTATAATCATTTCATTTTTAAAGCCTAGCAGACTGTTAAACTATAAACATAGAAGCAATATGGCTATCATTAGGATTCATTTTTTTGATACTGTCTACCCATCATTAGTCAAAATAAGATATAAACAGATAAACTCATACCATAATAGTATCAAATTGTTTTTGCATTAGTTTGTTTGTCTCTTCAATTTTAGAATCTGGATCTTGTAGTGGAAAAACATCCATCAATATTGCTGTGGCATTGACTCTCACCTGAGGATTCGCTACCTGTAGATGTAACAAAATATTTTCTTAAACATATGGGTATTGAAATAATAAATAAGGAAAACACCATTTAGCCAGGAAATATAACTGTTATCACAGATATGTCTCAGCTTTGAGTAATTTTGATAGTAGATTGCAATGTTTAAATAAAAATGGCAACACTTTACCATCAAAAATTAATTTGAAAAAAAAATTCAAAGTCAATGAAATCTTAACTGTTGGGCTAAATAATATATTTAGCATGAACTATGCAAATGCTAATACAACTGCATATCAAATATCATCCTTAAACTAACCTAATTGCATAACTAAATTTAACTAATTGTAAACATAAAAGGTATACTTATGTCTCCGAACTACAATAGCATGAGACAAAAACTGTAAGCACACACTAAGTTAGACATCGTCATTGGCAATGATTTTCTAAACACTAAAAAAATAATTCACTGACATTACTTTATTATGTGTTCAATGCAAAATATAATTAAAGTTATAAAAAAAACTTATACCTTTCACTGACACATGAAATGGGCAGAATCAATTTGCTCAAATTACAGTTTTGAAAGGTATTTTTCTGATGGTATCAAATTGCGCCACATTTACCTGTAATTTTTTTTTTATACCTATGTCATACATGTAACATGTACTATAATTAACATTTCGTCTTGAAATGAAACTAAACACTCATAAAAACAAGAATGTGTCCCTAGTACACGGATGCCACACTCCACTATCATTTTCCATGTTCAGTGGACCGTGATATTGGGGTAAAAACTTTAATTTGGAATTAAAATTAGAAATATCATATCATAGGGAACATGTGTACTAAGTTTCAAGTTGATGTGACTTCAACTTCATCAAAAACTACCTTGACCAAAAACTTAAACTGTTTATATATATAAGTGAATGTTTTAATTCAGCATATCTTTTGTATTAAAACTCCACCAGTCAGTAATCTGCATGTCCCTAGCCCAGATAAGGAAAGGGAGGTCAAACAATTAGTTAATATATATAAGAAACCATAAAGCAGGCGTACGTAGATGATAATTTAATTGGTGCAATAGTTTTAAAAATAAAGTGGCGCAGAAGAGGCATTGGCCCAAATGAGTTAATTTTTGGAACAAAAAGATATCACCCCATGAAATTGAGGTCACAGTCAGTTGATTTTTATCCAAAATTTTGCACACTCAACACACTTAATTCATTATATGTACTTTATTAGCAGTGTATTTGTTCCACTTCCACAAATCACCTTCCATCTCCTTTTACGTAACAGGTAACATATGCCAAGATTTTGAAATTTACATTTTCTTCTATGAATCTTCATTCAAACAGATCAAATTACTGTCCTTGGAAAAACAGAATGACAGGATTTATAAAACAACTGTTTTAATGACAGTTCTTGAAGTTAAGTTTAATTTAGTTGCATTCAGGAAACAATATCAGATTGCAGTAATTGTATCAATTTTTTTTAGCATAGGTTACATAATATAATATAATAAACAGATTAATTGTTCTATAAACATTAAGTATTTAGAGACTTATCAAATTACATTAAGTTTAAACTTAGCATTTAAATGTACTTTTAGACTTATTTTTTTAAGGAGGTAAGAATGGATAGTCAAGGGTAACAATTCATGCCCCCATTGTTTATGAAAGAGGCATAAAAACCAGCATTTATTTTATCCTGTTTATATATATATATATATCTTTGATCCAAAGAATTTTAGACCTATCACCATAATAACCTGCTTTGGGAAACTTTTCACATCTGTATTAAATAACAGATTAAATAAATATTCGAAAGAATATAGCTTAATATGCGAAAACCAAGGAGGCTTCCGGAAAGGATACTCCACTATTGATAATTTATTTATTTTATATTCTCTCATTCAGACGATGAAAAACAAAAAAAGGAAACTTTTTTGTGCTTTTATCGATTTTGCTAAAGCTTTTGATACCGTTTGGAGAAATGGCCTGTGGCAAAAATTACTATTAAATGATATAAATGGTAAACTGTATAATGTAATTTTTAATATGTATAGTAGTATTAAATCTCGTATTTCATTTAATGGTGATACTACCGAATACTTTCCATGTAATATAGGTGTTAGACAAGGAGAAAATTTATCTCCTTTTCTTTTTTCTTTATATCTGAATGACTTGGAAGATTTTTTTCATAGAAATGATGTAATAGGTCTAAACACAGTGACACATGAAATAGAAGAACAACTTAATATTTACTTGAAACTTTATGTATTACTTTATGCAGATGATACTGTTTTATTTTCTGAAACTGCACAAGATCTTCAACAACAGCTAAATACATTTTATGAATACTGTGATATATGGAAACTGAAAGTTAATCCAACCAAAACAAAAATTGTTATTTTTGGTAATGGTAGATTGACAAGCAAATTAAATTTTACTCTTGCTGGTAATGATTTAGAAATTGTCAAGGATATTTCATATTTAGGCATTATTTTTTCCAAAACGGGTAGTTTTAAAAGTGCTAAAAATCAACTCATTAGTAAAGCCACTAAAGCTATGTATGAAGTTCTAAAAAAAGGCCGCTTATAAACCTGACAGTAAAATGTCAGTACGATCTTTTTGAAAAAATTGTAAGGCCTATATTGCTATATGGTTGTGAAATTTGGGGATTTAGTAATACTGATGAAAAAGAAAGAGTGCATTTGAAGTTTTGTAAACTTTTGTTAAACTTGAAAAAATCAACCCCAAGCTTTATGGTATATGGAGAGCTAGGTGCTTATCCTATGTCAGTATATGTGGAACACCGTATGGTATCTTTTTGGTCTTATATTGTAAACAGTTCTGATAGTAAAATGACAAATATTCTATATAGATATATTTATAAACTTAACGTAGATGGTGGATTTACTTTCAAATGGTTGATTTGTATAAAAAATATCTTAAATAAATATGGATTTTCAAATATTTGGTTAAACAGGGTAACTATAGTTTTAATCCAAAATGGTTAAAGTTAAGCATTAAACAAAGAATTTTTGACCAATTTCAGCAGACTTGGAAATCAGAAATGGAGAATTCTCCAAAAGCATTATGTTACAAACAATTTAAAGAAAACTTTGAATTTGAAGAGTATTTAGATTTATTACCTCATAAAGATAAAATAACGCTATGTAGGTTTAGAACAGGAAATCACCGGTTACCTATAGAAACCGGTAGATGGCGTAGAATTATTAGACAGGAAAGGTACTGTGTACTTTGTAATTCTCATGAAATAGGTGATGAATTTCACTATATTTTAAACTGTACAGCTCTAACAGAAAGTAGAAGAGCTTTTCTTAAACCTTACTATATAAGCTGAGTAAATGTTTTGAAATTCGGCAGTTTATTTATTTCAAAAAATATTCGTGTATTGAAAAATTTGTGTAAATTAATTAGAATTATCAATATAGAAGTATGTTCTCCAGGTTGATCAACAAATTCTCATTCTTGTTGCTCGTTTTTGTGCAAACTTGTCATGCGCAAAATCTGTATGTTATTGTATGTAAAAATATCTTTCTTTGTACCATTTACTTGGTTTTATAAGAAATAAAGAATCTTGAATATAAATAAACTGTATTTTAAAAACTAATTAAACAATATTCTAGTACCTTTAGAGACCTCCATAAAATAGGGTCATACAATTTCAGTAACATATCTTCTACTCCTTTCTGTTTCTTTTGATTATGTATATAACACAGAATCTGTAATAAACAATATGTGTGAAAAGAACAAGTTTAATATCATTTTATCACCAATCCTCAAAAACTGAATTAAAAATATGATTTCATGGATAACTGTATTTTATTTTAAGCTTAACCCACACAACATTTTACTGATGCAATTTGAAAATATCATAAACCGGTAGATGAGCCAGGTAAAATGCTATTTCTACATACAGTCAGGCATAAATATGATAACATAAACAATAGATTGCACTTGAACAAGGAGACATAACTAAAGATGAAAAGTTTTACTAGAGCTGCTGAAATAAATGTTCTTGTCTCCTTTGTGCAATCTGAGAAATATGATTTCTTGTTATATTGTGTTAACAGTTGTGATCATTTATTTACATAGAACATTTATATATGTGTGTCCTTACAGGTGCATGCAAAAAATTATTAATGCCTACCCTTCTAAGACTTTGGCAGAGTGGTTTTCTTGCATGTACAGCATAATACATTAGATCTTGAATACAACTAGTTTCTAATTTCTGGAATAAACAAAAATAAAAAAACTATAGACATTTTACAGCACTGAAAACAGTTATAGGTAGATCTATTCTTTTAAAAGAGAATAAATTAAATAAAACAAGCTCTTAATAAAGCAGGTCTATCATTCCTACCCCACCCCCCTTTTCATGGTTTCAGCTAGGATTTTGAGGGCTTTAGTCAATTGAGTGAGATAAAAATCAACCTTATTTTGGGCAACAACAAGGAACCTAAAATATGTATTGCTAGCTAGACATCTTTGAAGGACTAAGTCATCTTAAGCAGTTATTGCATTATCTGATATATGTGCTGCTTAAAGTCATAAGAAACCTCAAATCAAAGAAAATAATGCATATGATTTTTATAACTCAATGGATAGTTTTCATTATAAAACTTATGTACATATACTTTTTTCTGAAGAAAATTCTTTAATTTATTCATATTTAGAAGAAGTTTACTTTATTTGAATAGCTTCCTTCCAGCAAGCAATTCCCCCGACATATTTTCCATATGCAAGGTGACCTCAGTGTGACCCACCTCGTAAAAATCCGGTGACCACAATACGCATGGATGTCCTTAAAATAAACTATTATCTGAATTTACATGTTAAACACGTGCTCAATTTCCATGCTTTTTTGTTTATTTTTCGTCAATTGTTGACAAACAGGTGACAATCGTTAAACTTCGGCTTCAAAACACGAACTTTAATTACCTGTCATATTTTCACAACAACACTGACCGATTGAAAAAAAAATTGACAATTATACGAAATAAATGATAAATTCGAGCACAGAAGACTAAGTTTATGATGTTTGTATGCATTGGTTCAAGAATTGGAAGAACATTATTTTTCACCGGTCACTCGTTTCTTATGACTTTAAATATGAAGATAATAATAATGTTTTGGAAATCTAGTTCACAATTTCACTTCCATTTATTTTCAGTGACATTCCTGTTCAAGCAAAGTTGGATTCCTTTTTTTTTTAAATCAATATGCAGGAATTGCTGCATAAATGAACCTGTAACAACTATTTCACTGCATAATCATTATCCATGTAAAAGTAGAGGCTCTAAAGAGCCTGTGTCGCTCACCTTGTTCTATGTGAATATTAAACAAAGGAAGCAGATGGATTCATAACAAAATTGTGTTTTGGTGATGGAGATGTGTTTGTACATTTTACTTTACCGAACATTCTTGTTGCTCACAATTATCTTTATCTATAATGAACTTGGCCAAGTAGTTTCAGTGGAAAACATTATTAAAAATTTACAAATTTTAAGAAAATTGTTAAAAATTGACTATAAAGGACAATAACTCCTTAAGGGGTCATGTGACTTATTTGTAAATCTAACTTTGCTGAACATTAATGCTGTTTACAGTTTATCTCTATCTATAATAATATTCAAGATAATAACCAAAAACTAAAATTTTCTTAATATTACCCAACTTAGGGGCAGCAACCCAACAAAAGGTTGTTTGATTCATCTGAAAATTTCAGGGCAAATAGATCTTCACTTGATTAACAATTTTACCCCCATGTCATATTTGCTCTAAATGCTTTGGTTTCAGAGTTATAAGCCAAAATATACATTTTACCCCCATGTTCTATTTTTAGCCATAATGGACATCTCAGTTAGTTTAGCAGGTCATCAGACACAATTTTTAAACTAGTACCCCAAAGATGATTGTGGCCAAGTTTAGTTTAATTTGGCCAAGTATTATCAGAGGAGAAGATTTTTGTAAAAGATAACTAAGATTTACGAAAAATGGTTAAAAATTGACCAAAAAGGGCAATAACTCCTAAAGGGGTCAACTGCCCATCTCGGTCATGTTGACTTATTTGTAGATCTTACTTTGCTGAACATTATTGCTGTTTACAGTTTATCTCTATCTATAATAATATTCAAGATAAAAACTAAAAACAGCAAATTTTCCTTAAAATTACCAAATTAGGGGCAGCAACCCAACAAGGGAATGTCCGATTCATCTGAAAATTTCAGGGCAGATAGATCTTTACCTGATAAACAATTTTACCTCTTATCAGATTTGCTCTAAATGCTTTGGTTTTTTGAGTTATAAGCCAAAAACTGTATTTTACCCCTCTGTTCTATTTTTAGCCGTAGTGGACATCTTGGTTGGTTTGCCCGGTCACAAAACACAATTTTGAAACTAGATAGCCTAATAATGGTTCTGGCTATGTTTGGTAAAATTTGGCAAAGTAGTTTCAGAGGAGAAGATTTTTGTAAAAGTTAACTAAGATTTAAGAAAAATGGTTAAAAATTGACTATAAAGGGCAATAACTCCTAAAGGGGTCAACTGACCATTTTGGTCCATTGACTTATTTGTAAATCTTACTTTGCTGAACATTTTTGCTGTTTACAGTTTATCTCTATGCATAATAATATTCAAGATAATATCCAAAAACAGCAAAATTTCCTTAAAATTACCAATTTAGGGGCAGCAACCCAACAACAGGTTGTCCCATTCATCTTAAAATTTCAGGGCAGATAGATCTTGACCAGATTATCAAGTTTACCCCATGTCAGATTTGCTCTAAATGCTTTGGTTTTTGAGTAATAACCAAAAACTGCAATTAACCTCCATGTTCTATTTTTAGCCGTTGCGGCCATCTTGGTTGGTTGGTCGGGTCAAAAACACAATTTTTAAACTAGATACATCAATGATGATTGTGGCCAAGTTTGGATTAATTTGACCCAGGAGTTTCAGAGGAGAAGATTTTTGTAAAAGATCACGGAGAGTTACGAAAAATGGTTAAAAATTGGGACTATAAAGGGCAATAACTCCTAAAGAGGTCAACTGACCATTTTGGTCCTGTTGACTTATTTGTAAATTTTACTTTGCTGAACATTATTGCTGTTAACAGTTTATCTCCATCTATAATAATATTCAAGATAATAACCCAAAACAGTAAAATTTCCTTAAATTACCAATTTAGGGGCAGCAACCCAAAAATAGGTTGTCTGATTCGTCTGAAATTTCAGGAAGAGAGATCTTGACCTGATAAACAATTTTACCCCATGTCAGATTTGCTCTAAATGCTTTGGTTTTTGAGTTATAAGCCTAAAACTGCATTTTACGCCTATGTTCTAACCTTGGTAAGATGGCCGGGTCACTGGACACATTTTGAAAACTAGATACCCAAAAGATGATTGTAGCCAAGTTTGGATTAATTTGGCACAGTAGTTTCAGAGGAGAAGATTTTTGTAAGAGATTACTAAGATTTAATAAAAATGGTTATAAATAGATTATAAAGGGCAATAACTCCTAAACGGATAAACTGACCATTTCGGTCATGTTGACTTATTTGTAAATCTTACTTTCCTGAACTTTATTGCTGTCTACAGTTTATCTCTATCTATAATGATATTCAAGATAATAATCAAAAACTCTAAAATTTTCTTAATATTACCCAACTTAGGGGCAGCAACCAAACAACAGATTGTCCAATTCATCTGAAAATTTCAGGGCAGATAGATCTTGACCTGATAAACACTTTTACCCCATGTCAGATTTGCTCTAAATGCTTTGGTTTTTGAGTTATAAGGCCTAAATTAAAATATTGTTTGTTTGCCCTTTTCCGACCCTATGTTTTGAAACAGGGTAGGTAGGTAGGTAAATTATTTTATTTTTTCCCCCAAAAAAATAAATTGGCTCGGTATATTATTTGTCATGGGTAGGCAGGTAGGTAAAATATTTTATTTTATAGATCATGTAGATACAAAATCTGCATAACGTCTTTTTTGTCTGTTTTGTTTTTACAAATAAGTTTTCTGGGACTATTAGTTTTGAAAAAAAAATATCATGTAGAACTTGAAGCTAATTCTTATGCACTACTATTTTGTTTTCAATTATCAAAATATAGAGCTGTGCCGCATATCTTCAACATTTATATGCCTGGAACTTTGAAGAGTTTGAACTTACACTTATATTCTGTACTTCTGTACGTACCTTGTACGCTTGCCTAAAGGTTTTCTGTAAGAGATAATTTTGTACTGGTAAGATATGTCCAGGCAGACATACATTACTAGTAGACAAAGTCCGTAGAGTGTAAAAAAAATTGTGCATGCCTTTAATAGTTTCCAATAAAAATGTTACAAGACTTAAAACTCAATTGTCACTTATTTTACATCGCATTTTAAAATAAATGATCTGTATGTAAAAATTGGCGATTTTACTGCCAGATATTCTCCACTTTACAGGTTTTTGTCACTTTTGGTTCATGTCAGATATAAATAATATAGCGACATCGTTAGCATAATCATCCTGATCTGAGGATCACAAAAGGCCATCCCTACATAGAATACAACGTCCGTTTACAAATTAGTTTGTACACACGTTAATAATTTTGTATCAAACGAAATTTTTTTGTAAATGAATCCTGCACTTAAAGTATAAAGGTACAGAGTAACGTACGTCATATCATGATTTCAGGAAGCGTTCAAAATCGATTTCAAACAAATGCTTTGAAACTTCAAATTATATGCAAGTGTTCATGTCAAACGCTCAGGTGATACCAAACGGACTGGACCTTATACGTTAAAGATAAAACCCGAGGATTCCGGTAAAAAAGTTTTGAGCGGGAAATACAAATATAAGATTTTTGGTAGGAACGAAAAAATAAAATAAAATAAAATCTTGCTGGTAAATACAAATAAAATATTTTCAGGCGGAACGAATTAATAGGGTCGGTCGGTAAAGGGCAAACAAACAATATTTTAATTTAAGCCTAAGCCAAATACTGCATTTTAGCCCTATGTTCTATTTTTAGCCATGGTGGCCATCTTGGTTGGTTGGTTGGCCGGGTCACCGGACATATTTTTTAAACTAGATACCCCAATGATGATTGTGGCCAAGTTTGATTTAATTTGGCCAAGTAGTTTCAGAAGAGAAGATATTTGTAAAAGTTAAAGACGAAGGACGCTGACTACAACGGACGACAGACGCAAAGTGATGGGAAAAGCTCACTAGGCCCTTCGGGCCAGGTGAGCTCAAAATGTAAATTTGAAGGTTTCCATTAGTGCTGTTATCCAACATTTGTACCTCTTTAACTGGTCCTGTAGCTCTTTGCCATGCTCTAAAGTAAATCTCTCCATACTTAACTAACCATGACCTGAAAGGAAAGAAATAAATATTTCTTCATTGATAGAATTAAACAAGATATAGTTTGATTTAATTTTGAATTTCTTTGTTTAATTGCAACTTTTAAGCATCACTTTTGGGTAAGGACAGCTATTAACCCTTGCAACAGGTCATTTTTGGATCCTTCAAAAATTGAAAAGACTTAATATAAGAGATACTTAACATGCTTAAGGTAAACATAAATACCTGGCTGTAGTAGATAAATGATTTTTTATTGTATTGTGCAGAATCTTTGTAAGGTCTACTTCTTGGCTTAAAATATAAGCCAGAAACCTGCATCCCTGAAAAACATGTATATATAAGCTAGAGTTAGAGGAGGGGATAAGGCCTCTGCACAATGCTAGGCGGTGTTGTCGTAGAAGTTAGAAATAAAAAGTACAGGTTCCAGCCCCGGCGACGGGGAGGAAGTTACAAATCAAATCTACTCTAACATCGTTAGGTTGATTTTCTAGGCACTTTATATATACATATATATTAAAAAAATTTAAATTAAGTCCACACTGTGCACAAATAGGAGAAAAAAAATGCTGAAAATGCACCTAATATTTATATTCAATATGAATATTCACATTTTGTCTATTACAGCATCAGATTGTTCAAAAATGTTTTCCATAGTATCCTACCATTTTCACTGTTTAATTTTCCTTGATGATCTGTTAAACAGTGAAACCAGCAGGAAACTATGGAGGATAATATGGAAAACACTTTTGAACAATTTGATGATGTAATAGACAAAATGTGAATATTCATATTTAATATAAATATTTGGTGCTTTTCAGCCTTATATATTTTCCTGTATACATATAAAGATAAATATTTACAGATTCATATATATATATGAAAATTTAACCCTACAGTGTTGTGTTTTTATGTGCCGCACAGAATAAACATGGATTTTTTTTCTTAATTCAAGCACAAGAAATGATACAAATTCCATAATTAAAAATAATTCCAAGTTGAAATAATAGCCTGTTAAATGTTGCTTTTTTTAATTTCTGTTTAACAGTATGTACATTATATATGCAATTTATAAAACCACTAACCTCAGAGCATCTAAGGTATGCAATATTGTATGTACATTGTTTCAACAGGTTTTTCAAGCTTTTACTGCTTTCATTTGTTAAATCAACTTGAATTAAAGCTTCGTGTACTGTCCACACTCTCTTTACATCCACTATCTGTAGAAAAAATATTTTTTATAGAAATTATAAATTTGGTAAAATCTTCAAACAAAACACAATCAGATAAAATTATAGGCACAAACTTCATCACCCTTTACAGGGGTGTGCAAATATTTGTTGTGAACACTTGTCCCTGGGCAAGTAAAATTGTAAATTTTACTTGCCCAGAAAATAAGTTTCTTGCCCTGATGGTCCCAATAAATATTGAAGTATTCCATTGTTAGCTAAGCCTAATATATATAATTCTTAGCACTGTTTTGCATCACAAACAAATGAAATTCATTTGATTATATGTGTAAAAATTTAGGAAAGTAGGAAATGGGTTAACATCAATGGGGCAGAAACCTAACACCAAACCAACCAATGAAATGACATGTAAAGGACAATTTTGTAGCAGTTTTTGAATAAAACTTTTAGCCAGGAGGTACATGAACATATACTAATTTTGATGACAGTGAGTAAAGAAATGGAAACCAATTAATAGATAAACTATTGTTTTTTTTGGGGTTTCTTTCAACTGACACACTAGGTTTTTTCTTGATAATTGTCTTGATGGTCAATAACATCGTCCTTCTATTTACCACTTTGACAACAAATAATGACCTTTCATCTTTAAATAAGACAAAACATTTATTTATTTCCTATCCTAGATAGCCAGGGCCAATCTGATATCGATGATGTCTGAAATTCTCGGTTCCGTTTTTTTTTTTTTTAATACTGCTTGTCCTCCATTTGCATTTAAGTTTTCTACTCGACTCATTACTCTTTTTGTCTTCCTTGTCCGGTGTTTTATTAAGTATTTATCAATCTGAATATTGATTCAAAATCTAAAGAAGGTGAATGATGGATAAAACCTATCAACGATCCCGGGTCAATGGACAAAAGCAATGCAATGTTACGAGACTCAGGTTGGCATACTTATTTTTATTTATTTTGGTAATCAATCTATTTCCGTTATTATACAATATTTTTTGTCATTTGATCTGTTATCACCCGTTCTGTAAAGCTTCATGTCCATTCAATACAAACAAACTTTTTTGTACAACATGTAAAAATTAACTTTAACATGTTTAATCTGACTATAAAAGTCTTATAACTGTTGAACAACAAACCAGAATATAAACAAGACTGTGCACACAGCCTTCCTTTTGAAGTATTGGACCTTGTAGAACAATTTTAGAGAGTTCCATACACCTAAACACAAGTTATTGCCCGGAAACTATAAATGCTTTTTTTTTTGCCCCTAATTTCTACAGAGTTGGAACCAAAACCCCTTAAATCAATCCCAACCTTCCTTTTGTGGAATTGAACCTTCTTGTAAAATTTTCATAGAGTTAAGTTATTGTCCAGAAAACCAATGACAACACAGACATCATAGCATTATAGGAACCAAAAAAAGATTTTTTTGTATAAAAACCTGGCTAAAGCACAAAAACTGAACAATGATCAATGAAAATGAGGTCATGGTCAGATAAAACCTGCGAAAGTGACATCATAAAATATCTCCATACACCAAATATAGTTGACATATTGCATATAGTATTAGAAAAGAAGACCAAAACTTAAAAAACTTCACTTCGACCACTGAACCATGAAAATAATGTCAAGGTCAAATGAAACCTGCCAGTTGGACATGTACACCTTACAATCATTCCATACACCAAATATATTAGACCTATTGCTTATAGTATCTGATATATGGAATTGACCACCAAAACTTATCCTTGTTTACTGATACATGAAAGGAGGTCCAGGTCATATTAAAACTGTGTGACAGGCATGAGGACCTTGCAAGGAAGGCACATACTTAATATAATTAACATATTACTAATGATAGGAAAGAAATTAACATTACAAACAATCTACTTTTTTTCAAGTAGTCACTGAACCATGAAAATAAGGTCAAGAACAATGGAAATGTGACAAACAAAAACTTTGTAACATAAGGAATCTGTATACAAAGTATGAAGCATACACCTTCTTAAATATTAAGCTTTTAAGAAGATAGTTGACAACAATAAACTAAAGTTGTGTTGAAATCAATACAATCAAGTATTTTTTTCCCTTTCTCCCACCTATCCTATATTTGTCCATGCCTACCCTAAGTTAAAGTCATTTTAATTAAGTTTTTTGGCTGAGCACCATTTAAGTTCAGACAATTCCCCTAATTTTAAACATCTATTGAAAATACCAATAAATTCTCTACTTATTGGGAAGGCATTTTAAGCATTTCATATTGTTAACAAAATTTAAAGCCAAAATCCAAGGAACATTCTCTTGAAACATACTTCAGCTTTGTCTTGGCTGTTTAAAAATAAATTCTTACAAATAATCAGTTTTGGCTTTTATTTTTTTCATTTGTCTGTGATTACTTACTGTTTGAGTTTGCAGACTCCTTTGCAAAAGATAGATAAATGTGTTAGACATTAATTCTTCTGCCCCCTGTATCTCTTTCTGCCACCAAACTTCAAATAAATGTGACATTGCATTTTTCAATTTTTCTGCTTTCTCTGGCAAAGGCAAAAGCAATCCTGAAATAATACAAATACATTTATCTTGTCTCTAAAGTTTATGATCCCTACTGTAGGCTTGAGCATTGTGAAATATTTAAAAGTGCATCAATTTCAAAACAGCAAAAATACTGAATAAAAGATGTGTCATTTTGTACATGTGCCAAATGGAATTTTGTGGCAAATCAATCTAAAACTTTTACAGATAATCTGCTGGCTTTGCTTTATAACATAGATTTTAATTATACACATGTAACATTTTAAACATTATTCAGTTGTTTTTTATGTTGTGCTAGCCTTAACTGTTTACAGAAAGTTCTTAACAATCCCCAAAAACCATTGTGTTGAGCGAAATAAGTCGAGTGATCTTTTAATAGGTGTACTTTTAAAAGTGCATATTTGTTCTTATTTTAACTAATATGTTTATTTAATTTGATGTGTTAGAAATGACAGAAGTGATCCTATTCACAAAAAAGCTTGAAGCCATTTATAGAAGGTGTTTAGAAAATAGTCTGTATAACTGTTGTTTTCTTGAAATTTTCAAAATCCAAAAAACAGTAATTTGAGCAACATAAACTTGATCTTGAACTCATCATAGAAGACTCAAATACTTCAGACTAAATATGTGAAGATGCCAGGTGAGCTAAAAAGCTAAAATGTACACACATCAAAGAACAGCTCTAGATAATCCAAAAAACCTAGTGTCCTGAAAGAATGAGCAGTTCTTGTTTCTTGCAAGACACAGCTGTGTTGCTAGTTATAAGTCATGTCCTGTGCAGGAGGAAAGCCATTTATGGTAATTCAAAGAAGATCATTGTAAGCAGTTGAAATATTTATTCAATAATTCATTTCATGATCTGATGTCCTCAGAAACTAACAGTAAGGCAACCACTGTTTGACTTTAAGGGGGGTTATGGTTTTTCTAGAGAAAAAAAATGTGATCACCGATTTGATTGAAAAAAATATTCTGGTCAAGCAAATGACAAAAAAAAAAAATATTCTGAATCCAGATTTTCCACATACCTTACAGTGTTAGATATTAAAAAAATAAAATTTGATTGAAAGTGTTGAAAAACTAAATAAAATTAATAACATTTTGCATGAAAAAATTCTGACTCATACAAAACACCATTCCCCTCCCCTTTTGAAGTTAAATGGTTTCTCCCTAATACAAGAATTCATATATATGATGCATTTAAAAGTAAGCATAACATGTCTCTGTGAACTGTGAAAACTTCAGCAGTTGCTAAAAGTATAGAAATGTCAAAAGGCAAGTGGTAAATCAAATTTTATACCATCTTGTTTTGATCTATAATGTCAGTACCTATGATTTTATGTTTACAAAAAATAAAAAAATTGCTCACCTTAATTTTCAAGCTTCGTCTCAAAAATTTGCAAATAATTTTTTTTTATCAAAATTTTTAAATTGCTTGCTCTCCCCAATTTTTTAGTGGAAAAATCTATGGCCTAATTAGTTTGTTTTATCAACATGTTCAAGAATATGCATTAGAGAAAAAAATCTGTGTACAAGGTGAATCTCCTGATTTTGATGATGTATGTAGAGTGGGGCACCCATATTCGCCGGGGACACAATTTCGCCGTTTTATGATTTTGAGGTGTAAAAACATCAAAGGATGACTGAAATGGAAGACATATACCGGTAAATGATATTATAAAACAAATATGATTATTTTTTAAAACTGAGACAAAATTGCAGCACTTACTGAAAATCACAGAAAAACGGACAACGATTTTCAGCCAATTTCCTGAAGAAAAAACACATATTCAAAGAAGTATTTCTAAGTAATTCTTTGACTGAATGCCCTAAATTTTAGTTCTTAACACCTTTGAAATGTCTGCTATTCATCTATAATCGATTTGATCAATGTTGTTTAAAGCTGCGGTTATTTGGTTTTATATAGATGTGTAAAAACTGTGAATATGTGACCCCCATTGACAAAAAAAAAAATCAGGAAATTTCAAACACCCTTTAATCTAATTTTTCAGATGATTATATTCAAACAAACACGTTTTCAAGCTTAAGAATATTTTGCATTTGAAATTATCTTCATATATAAACATCAGTATACTTTCAAAAACATTTAGACCTGCACATAAACTGTAGAAAACATGAAAAGATGTGGCGAAAATGAGCACCCCACTCTACGGCAATCAAGTTTACTTAAAGGTATGAGTACCTAGATAATCCAATAAACAGTTTAAAACAAGATAAAACCTTAAAAAGAAAGATGAAATTATCAAGCACAGTATTACATGTGGCTCTTTCAACCCAATTAAGATTTTAGTTTTAAAAGAAATTATATACTGTACAGCAACCCCTCCTCCTTTTTAGGACACAAGGGCATTTTTTAAACTGTTTCATGTAAATAATAAAAAGTACCATTTAGGACAACTGAAGTGGAATATAAGGAGACAGGAACATATATTTCTTGCTGATTTATAGCTGCTGATGCTAGGTTTACAACTCCTTCCAAAACTTCTAGCAATTTCTCTAATTCCTGTAAATCAGAAAAGCATACTTAAAGTAAGATATATATGGTATTTACTTAATAATCTACTTAATACATGACATGCAAACATCTGCAGTGGATAAACCATGCAATTCTCCTCTTTAAAACCTGATGAGACAATAAAACCAGACAAAACAATATTTAATTTGAAATCTGTCATTCAGAAGGTCTATCAGATATTGGCAAATGACTGAAGAAAATGGGTTTAATCCAATTTAAAACTTTAAAAGCTGTTACTCAACTTGACAAAGTGTCCAGTAAATAATCCATTTTTTATAAGATAAGATAAGATAAGATTTATTTTATTAAAGTGTCACCATCCATTACAATATCAATATATATATATACACATAAAGTCATAAGAACCCAACATTTATGTAAAAGGGTGCCAGCCGAAAATGACTTATGAGACACTATCATTAAAACAAACATCTAATACATACATAAAAGGACAGCTTTAATACATTTAAAATGTATTTTGTAAATTAAAAAATAAATAAATAACAAAACATACATAATTTCTAGATGACATGTTTTCGTCGATAAAACATATGATAAAGGGAACTAGCTAAAAGAGGAACCATATATATATATGAAACAAGAAACAAACAAAATGACCCTAAAAATTGGTTTTCAGTCCAGTTCAGTCCCCACATTAACTCGACCAAATGTCTGGTAAAGTTTAAAATACCTTGGGAAGTACTGGGTAAAATCCTTGTTCATTTAGTGTTGGGAAGGAAAATGTGGTTCTATGGTGATATAGTACAAAAAAGCAAGTTCAATCAATCAGTTGATAATCACTGGTTGAAAATATTCCTAAAACATGAAACAGTGAATTTGACAAGAATGAGATGTACTTCGGTGTGCATCTGAACTCTCATCATGAAAGTTTTTTTTAGGGGGATGAGTGACTATCACATGGTAGAGTAAATATAGGTTACTGGGTGGGTGGTCAAAGTTTGGCCTTGCTTTGGTGGTCATCTTCACATATCAGTCAGAGATATAACTCTATAGGGTTATTCCAGGAAATAACTTGTGTGTGTTATTACAGATACTTTCACCTTAAATTTTCTAAATCTGTAATAACATATGCTTGTTATTTGTAAAATTACTTCATTTATAGTGGGCTCTTGGGAACTCTTGAGACTTTGCGCAGAAACTAAATGCATAGTCTTGATAACTATTTTTTAGTCCACAATAACAAATGTATGTTATTTTCCTGTAATAACCCTATAGAGTTATATCCCTGACTGCATAAACCATACAAATTTATTTCACATTTAACAATGTTTAACATGATTCTGTTATGTTAAGAACTTATATCTACATTTGTAAATCATCATAGAAAAATAGATTCTACAAAATGTATGCATGTATATGTACATGTACATGTAATGCACAATATGTAAACAATTGCTTCTGTTGTGTTAAAATAACATCAGAGAAGGTAAAAAGGAAACTTGAGTAATTGTTCTAAGTTTTAACATGTTATACAGACTGACAGTCAGTGGATGAATGGACAAATGTAAACCATAATTAGACTGGCTTTTAAAAACAGCAATTGATGAAATAAGTCTTGTGAATTCAGTCAAACCTACATTTATAACCATTTACATAAGTTTCATTATAACAGAATAGGAAAATTAACTTTACAACAGGGGTGATCTACCAGTTTAGGCATTTCTACAAAAATGGGTCTAAAAAAATGGGACTAGACAAATAGAGTTGACCTTTTTGACTATATTAACAATATGTACCTCTTGCATTTGATCTTCATTCTCTTCTGCAACCTCTAAACTCATAAATGTAGTGGCACATTTCTGTTGTATACTGTCCCATAATTTATCCAGTTGAGGCTTGCTACAGCCACTCAACACCTCTTGTAAATCATGCCCATCTGTTTTGCACTAAAGAAAAATCAAAGTACTGACATACTGAACATCGGATGACAGCAAGTTATTGTTGATTGTCACAAGTACTTGTCTCAGAAAAAAAATCACATCTCTATTCATGTTCAGATATATATTTATTTCTGCTACAAGTTCGTGCGTGAATGATGAATAAATGACAAGGAAATCAGCCTCACCATAATAAATTTTATATTGTAGTGATACAAATCAGTATACTTTGGTTTGTTGCTATATATTATAATAATATTTGTATATAACGTATGGGTACCCAAATTGCACCGAGTACCCAAATTGCACCTATTTAGAAAAAAATAGCAACAGAAATCTTACAAGATTTCCTAGAGACTAAACATTTTGTATTTTTATGATTTGATACTATGCACGTCTTTCAACATAGGTAAACATATTTAGATATATACAAAACGTTCACAGTATTTATCAACAGATGGACTGTTTACTGAAAAAAGCAAAATGTACGAAAACGTCATCATGCGACGTCATCAAAACGTCATCTTTTTAAAATTAGCAAATACAATATTGTATAAGTATCCATTTCGTAAAATATGAAGAGTAAGCATGGACTAATATCCAATTGTTCAAAATATTTGAAAAAATTAAACAAAAGCTCGGTTATTAGACGTTTGACGATGTGAATTTAAGCATGGATGCAATTTGGGTACTCCTCATTACAGGATCATGGGTAGTTTGGAGGTTGATTCAAACCCATTTTTTGTATGACTCAATATGGATTAAAAATTAAATTGGTGTACCGATTCATTAAAGAAGGATAGGGCTACAAAATAAACACATTAAGGACATTTATTTCTTGATCATAAAAAAACGTAGGTGAAAAAACTGTCAAAATAGGTGCAATTTGGGTACCGTCACGTTATAACAGTTACATGTATATATTATTTTCATGCATTTGTATGTCTTTTTACTATACTACTTTAATTATAGTGCAGTAGAAGTTTATAGTGGATACTCATCTGAATAAATAAATTTTTCTAATAGAATACATTGTATGGATTTGAGTAGGCATTCATTCATATTTTCTCGCAACATGTTCTTGAGATATTCTTCCACACTTGTTAACACAATTTTTTTTATATCTGTTTTTTTTTTAAATAATGATTAATTTTGATTCTGATTCTTGAATGTTATGGTCCATCCTTGAATTAACGACATATTGTGTCTATCTTAAGCTTTTAGCTCAGTATGTTTTTGAACATGTTGAAAATGACCCAACTTTTAATCTATGTGAATTCATTTTGTTTTATTACCAATTTTCATGGATTGTTAGGTAAAATCATATTTTTAATTGTGGATATTTATATTAAATTCATGTTTTGCAAATTCTGCATAAAAGCCAAAAAGTGCTGATTACTTAAATTCATGATAAACCAACACTAACAAAGACAGTTTCAAACATATAATAATGAATCAGCTTTAAATTACAGATTCCACTTACATTGTACTTACCAATTTCAAGAAAGAGACAAACTGATCAAGTTCTCCCCTTTCTGCAACACTTATCAATTCTTCTCGTGCCTTCTGCATGTTTAAAAGTTCTATAAATAAAATTTGATAATAAAGTTAAGTGCATTTGTAAAGACCATGCCTACAACTTTTCAGAATCTTTATGACTGACTATTTCAGCCATGTTGGCAAAAAAGTTGATCTAGTCTTACTAATTACAACAAATGTTACTGATAATTTTTGCTGTTTTGAGTTTCTCTTTCTCATGATAACAGACAAAAAGGAATGAGATGCCAAATTGACAGTGAACTGGATTTTGTGAATTTTGCTATATTCTATGGTCCAATATTAATCCACCATGGACAATAAATCATGAAAGGTGAAAAAGAAAATTGTTAATACATCATGATCATGTCATGTACATGTAATAAACTGTTATCTCAGAGATACGTCTTGTAATTTCGATAATGCAAATGTTGAAACTGCAATAGGCAAGCAACACTTTAGGAAAAAATGTGTAAGGGTTCCGCGGAACCCAGTGTCTCGCCTACTTTTGCTGTAAATCACAGGCTAAACAAAAATGAGGAAAAAAATCAATAAAAATATTCCTCTTGATACTATCTTATGATTGTAAGAAGCTTCTGTCCAAGTTTGGTAAAAATCTAGAATAATTAATGAATCTAATAAATGTTTTGAAAACTTTAACTGCAGACTGTATGTAATGTTCACTGGAAGAAAATCTAAGTCCATTTAAAAGTAAAAAAACAGAAAAAATGGAGTTGTCTTTTTACAAAATTTACTTCTGGATACTATCTAATGATCATAAATAAGCTTTTGTCCAAGTTTAGTACAAACCCAGGATAGTTTAAGAAAGTTATTAAAATTTTAAAAACTTTTACCACAGAGTGAATGTTATGTTTCCCCGTAGAAAAACTAAGTCCATTTAAAAGTAAAATACAGAAAAAATGGATTCATTTGTTTACAAAATTTACTTCTGGATACTATCTTATGATCATAAGCAAGTTTCTGTCCAAGTTTGGAACAAACCAAGGATAGTTTAAGAAAGTTATTAAAATTCTAAAAACTTTAACCTCAGAGTGAATGTAATGTTTCCCCGCAGAAAAAACTAAGTCCATTTATAAGTAAAATACAGAAAAAATAGAATTTTATTTTTACAAAATTTACTTCTGGATACTATCTTATGATCATAAACAAGCTTCTGACCAAGTTTGATAGAAATCCATTATAGTTTAAGAAAGTTATTAAAATTTCAAAAACTTTAACCGCAGAGTGAATATTTGTGGACGCCGCCGACGACGACGCTGACGCAAAGTAGGATCGCTTAGTCTCGCTTTTTCGACTAAAGTCGAAGGCTCGACAAAAATGCACATTAATTCCAAAAAAGATCTCATCTTTTTGATATACAAAGTACATTTAACTTTATATCTAGCGGATGTCAGGCCTTAAAAAATTTTCAAACTACACAGTTTAGTCTGTTCACAGAGTAGTTTGTAAGGTGAAAATATGGCCAGCATATATATTTGTTAATTTGTTACAATGTATGATGAACATTAAAGTCAATGGACCATGACTGAAGGCTAATCAATCTCCATAGAAATGAGATGTGCCAATGGTAATACAGCTGCATTCCAAATACCATTGAATGCTTCTTTAAGTAATTTCATAGGGATGTAAAAGCTTTGACCGTGCATACATTTTTAGAATGAAGTGCTTCCGCGCTTCATACAAACTGAACTTTGTTTTTTTAATATTTGGTCAAAGTTTTACAACCCAATGAATATAATAATAGTTATAATAAATTCTTATTTTAAAGAGGGTAACTCAATTAGAACTAGTCTAGTTTTCATTGAGGCCCTCAAACAAAATACATACATACAGTTAACATTCATTCATACATTAAAAAACAATATATATTAATTTACAATATGGACCATAATTTGGTATTCGGCCTTTGGTTTCTTTTTGCATCCTTTTTTATAAGTTCTAAAACTTTAACTTTTATTCTGTGGGTTGTGTTGGTGTTAGAATAGTATTAATGGAACAATTGAGTTTTTCGAGGAAAAAATTAATACATTTTGATTCACCGTTTACGTGACAGGAAACCAAACTTTATTTTCTTTATTTTGCACAATACATGTAGGTTTTGAAAGACATAAATGAACACCATTACTAGTCAGGGGTCGAAATTGGCGCTGGTTCGGTGGTCCGAGACCAGTAGAATTGGTGTCGGACCAGTATATGTTGTCAGTTTGTGGTCCAGGGAGCAGTAGAAATTTTTCGTTAAAATCACTGATTACATCTCTATCTTGGTTTGTTTACAAAAAAAATAAACCTGAGAAATTATATTTAGGGTACTATTTTAAAAGTATTTAATTAATATCTCAGGTGAGCGCACTAAACAACAACACAAAATGTGGAAATGTTTAGATGGAGTTAAAACGATGGGCAAAAAAAGCAAATTAATTAAGCGACATTCAAAAGGAAGATTTTTCAAACTGACAAAAGGAAACGTAAATATAAAATAACCTTGGAAAAAGATGGTTAAATTGTAAAGTCGATCGTAATGTAATGCATTGTTAAGCATGTGAACAATTTGCATTGACAGACCTAGAGGAGAAATGTATTTTATAAAGGGAGCTTCAAATTTTAAGCAAGATTTTGTACTTGCTCATGAACAAACAGAACAGCACAAAAATCTACTGGAATAAAGAAGAGGGAAGCAGCTGAGGAAAATAAAACTAAACATCTGTCATATTTTTTAGTGGTTATCTGCAGGACCAGTAAATTTTAAGTCCACTGGTCCGGCTGGCCAGTACACTAAAAAGCTTAAATTCGATCCCTGCTAGTGTTACTTGCTTCATGTTAATATTTAAAATCTATTTTCAATGTTAAATTAAAAAACGTTTTTTAAATGCGATAGGAAACCATAAGAAACTAAAAGCATTTTTTTAGCTTTATTTTATTGCAAAATCTGCTTAAAATAATCTGAACAGTATACTTTTTCTTAAAATCCATCTTAAATGTAACAGTATAAAAAAAACTCCTAAATATGTGCTTGTTTTGAAAACAATTTAGTACAATTTATTCAGAAATTTCCATATTTTCTTCATTGATACAGGATACCATAATCTTTGTATCTTGATGTTTTAGCCAAAAAAATGTATTTATATTTGGTTTTGAAATTCCAGTTATATACAATTTATTCCAAATCATTGGCAATGTAAAATTCTTTAAATCTAGTAAAGAAAAAAACTTCTAACTTGGAATTAAAATCTTTAAAATAGGCACCATGTGATATTTGTGACCTGTACATGGTTTCCACATTTTAACCTACTTTAGTGGGCTAAAATCAATAAAGTACTTCCTTTCAAATCATGAATGGTAAAAGTTTACTTCTAATTTGACAAATGTATTGCATTTCTGAAAAGTGTTTGCAGAACATGATTAAAAAAAAAATTATTTTAAATTGTGACAAAGATACCAACTTTGTACATGTATATTAACATGTATTTTTTATTAAATTATCTTTATTCACCTAAAATATCCAGTAATATTTACTGCTGAAGCAAAATCAATCCAACGAGCATCAGCACAATGATAAGAGACGTAATGTCCATTGAATTTTCCAAGGATCCTTTACATCGTTATCCGGACACAAAGTGTGCTATAACGTCTGTCAAATCTGAAATCGATTTTGTCAAGTCATTGGGCATTTATTTTCACTCAAGATCGTATGTAACATTATGCACATAGGAAAAGTATTAGAACCCCCGACACGATCTCTTTAAAAAATTGTATTTTCCTTTTTTAAACAAGACTAAACAAGTCTACAGATTATGTTTGCTAACATCCCGTTGGAAACATAAACAATGTTAGACCTAGTATTCCATACGGTAAGGGTGTGAGGCCATGGAAAATTAATTGTTGGTTTCCCCTAACATGGGGAAATTTGAAAGACCCGGCAGGCAGTTTTTTTTTTTTTTTTTTTGTTTTTTTTTGTTACCATGCATAATTTTATATCTATATGTTTTGTTTCTATAGTGGAACTATAAACTTGCATAGTTTCAACACTTAAGAATGTCTCTGCCAAAAAAAAAAAAAAAAAAAAAAAAATTATATTTTTTTATATTTATTTTTTTTTGCAATAAAATTAAATGACTCGGCGGTTAAAAAATGACCCGGTCGGGTTAGGGGAAACCATCAATTATTTTTCCATGGCGTGATCACATGTTAGTCACATGAAATGATTAGAACTTTACAACAAAAAACAATTTAAATATTATTATTTGAAAGCAGAAGTTACGAATTTGCCAGTATCTATAAATCAGTCAGCGTTATGGCAGATTTTACAGTATTGTGTTCTGTCTCCTACTTTCATGTTGCTAACGTGACGGAGACAAAAATGAGTAACGTTAGCGACATTTGGACATGTCACATGAGCAACAACATCTTTAAAAGTTAAAATGTATGCACACAGTGATGTTTAATATGTGCCTGGAGTAATAAAATTGTACAGTCTGGTTTAGAATTTCTAAATATACAGAATGTCATTTGCAGGTGTACTTTATATCAAATGAATACACAAGAAACCAAAAAAATAGTAACGTTAGCGACATTTGGACATGTCACATGAGCAACAACATCTTTAAAAGTTAAAATGTATGCAAACAGTGATGTTTAATATGTGCCTGGAGTAATAAAATTGTACAATCTGGTTTAGAATTTCTAAATATACAGAATGTCATATGCAGGTGTACTTTATATCAAATGAATACACAAGAACCCAATTCGTAATAGTAACATTAGCAACATCTACTATCATGATATTACGTTTTGTTGCGAATGTCTTTTTGATGGACGGAATACATTTAAGGTCCTCTTGTAACGATATTACATACAACTTGCCTTCTTTGCTTCCCCATCATGTGAAGGAACTGACTCCGAATCTATTTCTGCAAAGGGCGATATCGTAACTCCTATACAGGAGAGTTACAGATCTAAATATATGTTGCTCACGTGACACTGATTTGGACGGAAACCTAGAGCAGTAACGTTTGCAAAAAATAAAACAGCCAATGATATTGATTCCTCAAGTCCTTTGACCCCCTTACGTCATCCAAATTTAATATGATTGTTATTTTCAATTATTTATAAAACCCGGGATAAAAATAACTACAATTGGCTGTCTGAGAACCAACAAGAAAATTGCGATTGTGACATACCACAATGGACGGAAAAGACGTGACGTTAGCAACAATATTATTAAATTACCTTTTTTAGCCTTTACCAATAAAAATCTGCCTTAAAGTTATGAGTAAAACACAAAAGAAGACTTTTTATTAAAATATAAGTCCATGTTATTAGGCTCCACTTATAAATAATACTTAAAAATTCCACTCCAAATAAGCTGGATGTCAGTAAAGTAGGTCATGATGTCTATTCCATGTCCAATATTTTGAAATTGAAAACCCTCTAATTCCAACAAAAAACACAAACACAGAGTAATTTTTATTTTTATTTACTCAGAAAGACACATTTTATTCAATAACATAATGCATTACTCCATTACACAGTCTGTTTCACAGTTTCAGCAATTGCTTTTTTGATGGATACACATAAACAATAATTCATTCTTATTGTAAAATCTGCCTCATGCACTTCGGAAGCGAAAAGTAACGCTAGAAACGACACAAAAATACGGTTGTATAATCTTCGAAATTTGTTAATTTCAATTTTTTTTCTAGGGAAGAGTAGCATACACTTGTATGTTGATAAAAATAAAGGCATTTTTAGATGTAGTTACAACTTTTCTTACAGTAATACACAATTTAATCAATTTTCTATCGTTATAGGAAACGAGCCCAATACTATAGCAAATTATGGTCCATATATATTCAGTCTGAACCAAAAACTTTTTCAACTACAAGTCTGAAGACCAATATTCTGACATTTTTCTTATTGGGCCAAACAAAATTTTTCAAAAAATTACTAGTCCGAATGAAATTTTACTAGTCTGGGGCATCGGACTAGTGGCTAACCGTGCAGACTGTATATTACTAGTCATGCTAGTATATACACAATTCAATTATTCAAATATACAAATGGTAATAATTTAAATGGCAATATTTGAAAAAGTTTTGTTAAAGGAAAACAAATTATTTGACTTGCACATAATTTTCAAGAAAATTATTATAACAATGTTTCTTGAATAATTCCACATTAGGACATTTTTTTTATTTTGAGTGTTTAATTATTCCATACTTTGGATTGCAGAATAATGAAAATATTTTTAATAAAAATTTGTATAAATAAAAGCATTCAATATTAGTTTATTAAACTTTTTAAAATAACCCAATACATTGTGTACTAATATTTTAAATAAAAGTAGGGAGAATTAACCCAGTGGGTAACATTGGGGTCTAAGCCCGATTGCTGTAGGCGTGACACAAGAAAGTCAAATTATTGCGCCGTAAAAAAGGGGAAATGAAGTCCAACAGGACACAGGAAATTACCAAAAAAAATGATAATTGCTTTATGCTTACATGTACATACATAGTGTGAGCTGGATACGGAAATGTGACAAAACAGTAAGCGGGATCTGTGATCATAACCCTAGCTAACAACCAAGGGCGAACAGACTCTTTGCCACAGGTGTAAGCCAAAAAAGTGTCCCATGAAATTGTGTCCTCTAGAACATTATTTCACAGTTTAGTCGTGACATTTTTTTCATGGGAGAAAATATCACATTTGTAAACCATAAAATAGTGTTTCCCTTAGTGAAAAATTGTCCCTAGTACTTGCACATAATTTCATGGATGTTTATGAAAATATGCCACAAAGGACAATATTTCATAGTGTAGCTATTTTTTTCTGTCCCTATAGAAGGGAAATAATTTATAAATCATTGAAATGTTTTAATCAATTTGTTAAATCATATATAGTTGAAATTTAAATAAAGACAACACAGATGTGAACAAAAATGGAAAGTGATGAATATAAACAGCTGTATAATTATGTGTCTGATGGTCAATACCCTCCAGAATTAAAAAATAAGGATAGGAGATCATTTAGAAAGAAGGCAAAGCAGTTTCAAATTAAAAACAATGAAATATATTATATACATATTGACACAAAAAAAACCACAAAAGCAAACATTACAACTTGTAATTTAATCATAATTGCCATCAAACATTTATGAATATTATTCCTGATATTATTGATCTTGTTAAAAAAGATAATTCAAAGATGTTAAAACAATTCATAGATTCCTATTGCTTATTTATATACAAATGTCAATTTAGTCTTATTATTTTTTGTTAAATAAATTTTTCGGTATTAGACAAGACTTTTAAGCAATATGGACATGATTTCACTATGAAAAAATGTCCAACGAAGGAAGGTCACAATAAAATCTCCTGTGAAGGGACACTTTTACATAGAGGTGGACAACATTTTATAATAAAATTATGTCCTGGACCAAATTTCATAGATTATGTCTGTGAAATTTTGTTCATGGGACATAATTTCATGGGGGACACTATTTAATCCTACACAGGCACTTGTCACGGTAAACGGACAGAAAGTCACAGGACAAAAAGTCACAGGACATAAAGTCACAAATTAGATAGGACAAAAAGTCACAGGACAAAAAGTCACAATTAATCCTTCGACAATTGTTTGAATATATAAAAGAAAGATCTTGAAATATTATCTTTATATTACATCTATTCATTTTGAAGTGTAGGACATTGTTCATAAGCTTTGTTAAATAAAAAAATAGTAAATTTTAATCATTCAAAAATGATATTTCTTGGCACCATGAAGCCATTTAAGTACCATGTCATGATGACATCTTGTTTTCATAACAATTATTTGATCATTATTGATATTTATTGAATACTTTTTAATTACAAAGTTGCTTTAAGTTTAACACTTCAAGAAAAAAACAAAACTTTTATTTTTTAAATTATTTTTTCTTGCTTAAAGAAAAATATTCTAAAAACTAAATTGTGACTTTTTGTCCTGTGACTTTTTGTCCGTGACTTTTTGTCCGTGACTTTTTGTCCTGTGACTTTCTGTCCTACATTCCTTGTCACTATCCATGGGAAGACCCACTATCAACGTATATTTACATTGATCAGTTGATAGTGGGTCTTCCCATGCCCATGCCCATGGATAGAAAAAAGTACCTGTGCTCTTAGTCCAAATAATTATGACGTCTGGCAAGTCTATTTTATTTATTTTCTGGGATGCCTTCCTGTAGCTGCGGAACCGTAGCTCATACATTGTATATGTAGGTCCTTATGTTATTTTGGACTATTTGCGGACCATAGATGGTCCGCAAATAGTCAAAGACCTATGAGCTACGGTTCCGCAGCTGGTCCGCAAATAGTCAAAAAATAACATAAGGACCTATGAGCTACGGTTCCGCAGCTAGCCTTCCTGCGTCCCAGAAAGATACTGTGCTCTATGACTGCCATGGAAATTAAATTATAAATGATTTATGATGCACTCTCAGTTACCTGTATGATCATTTATAAACGACTTTTATTCTTGGAGCAGTGACAGATATTCAGATCACAGAACAAAAACAAGATTTTTTTGTTTACTTTTTTCCAATGTTGACAAATTAGAAACTTGTACAACGCGCCTCTCGTTTCCAGTCTCGTAGGGTTTCACCAATTACCAAATTCAGTCTCAAATAGGGACAAAATCGGATACATGTTAACTCGTACCTCGAAGCTTCGGCCTCTAGTACTCAACCAACTTGTACCCAATATTTTTCCATGCGGCGTGAAAATGTATAAGGTAATACTTTTAATTTTTAATTGTAAAAGTCAGCATTTTGCAAATTATCTACTAGATCATGTAGATTGTCTTCAAAACTGATTATTTGTCAAGTTCTTCTTCTTTTTCTTCTTCTTAGTTTCATACTGATGTTTACTTTCCGGCGCATGCCTGGTATAATTTTTCAAATTTATGTATTTATAAATATAGTTTAACATATATGTATTCCATATTTTTGTATATATATTTGTTATATTATTAATTTTTACAATTTTTCTTTGTTTTTAGATTTTTCTTTGTTTTTATTTAGATTTTTTTTTAAATATTACATTTTTTATTTTTTATTTTTAATTTAAGATAAAACATATGATTGCCTGATTACTTCAGGTGTGGATATGTATCAAGGAGCACATCGTGCGTGAGTGCATCCTTGAAGGTTTCTGTGGTGGTGTTTTTTGTTATGACTGAGGACAATTTGTTCCAGTCTTTACTTGTTTGACAAAAGAAAGACAATTTGTAGCTGTTACATTGGATTTGTCTGTAAGCATCTTTGTTGGTGGATCTTGTGACGTACTGACTCTTCTGTAATAAATTTAATTTTGTGAAGGAATGGCAATATTTTCGTTTGTAATTTTGTGAAACATTTGTTGAAGTCTGATCAATGATATGTGTTGAATACCATTGAAGAGTAAATTCCATATCGCATTGCACTATGAATACTATAGAAATTAAATGAGACCGCACGCGTTTCTAAACATTATTGACAAACATATGTTCACGTTCACTATCCTTTAATTTGATAGAAGTTCTATATAAGTTCTGAGGCCTATTTCTATTTATACCCATCAGTGAGAATTAATTTTCACCTGATTTTTACATTGCGATGACTGTGAGGGCTTCCGATGTATAATGCCAAAGAGATTTGACTTTCGTTTATGACTGGTAAACAATCGTATCAATATTTTATAAAAAAAAAAAAATTAGTCACTTAAATTCAGGTTAAGAATTGAAAAAGACTAGATTAGTGCGGTGACAGAAGTGTAAAAAGTCGTCTAGATCGCGAGTTTAATCTCCCAAAATAACACACGGCTAAAAATGGTCTTAACTTAAAGACAAATATGTCTTCTTTCGTTTTTGCCCTGTCGTCAGAATTTCGTACGGCCACATTTTTCTAAAAAGTCGTTTTAATGACTATAGTAGTATATTGGAGAGTTTCAACCCCCCTTTTTCAAAATGTAAAATTGTGTCTGTTTGTCGACATTTAATTGAAATAGTTTTTCCTGAAGCTATATTTATATGTCAAAATATTCTATTCAGTACTTTATTTTCTTCTAATCTATAAAATTTGCGAAGTTTGACTGTTTAAAATTGTGGTAATTTTAATTGCAAATTTGGACACAAACTTTAGTTTCTTCTTCATAGTAGTAATAAAGATTATCCCATTATATTTTAAGCATATAGTATTTCATAAAAATAATAAGTGATCAAAATTTCGGAAACAAAATATGAAAAAAAACTTTAGAAATCAATGGAAAAAGAATGAGTACTTTAATTTCAACACGGAATTCAATCACTTGCCGTCCGTCACATTTTGTGTATTAGTCAATAATTTGCTCTCAACTGATATATGAAATTACTACCTTTTTCGCTATTATATACACACATCTTTATCAAAGTGCACTGATATATGCCACATACGTTGTTTGTATATGTTTATATTCTATGATTTTTTTCTTATAAAACATTAAAAAAAGTGTTATTGTAAAAATAAAATAATTGACGGATAATTTCAGTAAATATTCCGTGATACGTCAAGTCCGTTGCAACTTGCTCCATTAAGTCCAAAGAAAAGACAATAAGTCGTTAAATTTTATGTAGTGCTTAAATAATATGCCCCCCCCCCCCCCAAAAAAAAAAAAATCGACTGAAATTTTTAGTTACTTTACCAGTATAGGGAAGTCGATTTTTGTATCTGCATTGGATAAAAGATTGGATGAGGTGAACATGTTAATTTGAAGAACTCCGTGAAGGCAGATTATCATCGTTCGTGCTACAAAAGTTACACTAGTAAACATATGTGTTCCCCTTTTTAGAGCAAAGAAGCTTCTTATCTTTGATATTCAATGACGACATACAATTATCTGTTGTCCCTTAATTTCGGGTATTTGCAGTCGTTCAACTGGAGCGCTTTTATTTTGTTGGAACAAAACATTTTCAAAAGATCAAAAACTACTTAAGTTTGAATCAGATGAGCGTGTTAAGAATGTTTTATCCGTGTCAGACAAAGTTAAAGTTGAAATAGTTTCCCGTCCATCTTTTAAACTTCAAGCACTCTGTCATGTTGTTTGCATTGCAAATAATTTGCTAAAAAAGAAAAAAGAAAGTAAAATCCAAACCCGTGGAAGCAGATATCTCAGATCACGATTTTTACTAATTTTATTTTGGCTATTGATAATGATTTAATGGTCATTCCTTATGATACCGTTACTTGATAAATATCATAGATCTTTCCTTCCGGCTGATTCTTATATAAAGTATTCTACTTATAAAATGCAGTCGAAACTCATTGATTTCTATAGAAATATAGCTGTCAAACAACTTCAACAAGTTCAAGGCAAATATAACATATAATATTCAGTAGCAAAATAACTGTTTGAGATGCCATATCAGCTGCTAGTCAATTGAAAACTGACCTCAAAATCGCAACGTCAACTGTAATAGATACAAATAACGGACAGATATTTCATTCCGCTGCAAGTATATTTACTTAAGAAAAGACATCGAGACTCTACAGAAGAATACCCAACTTCGGATGAATTGTTTCTTCCTTCTTCCATTCAGTCAATGCCTTCGTATTTATTGCAATTCATTTTATGGTTACTCGATAAAACTGCATACAGCCAAGACTTTTCTCAGGAAATGGCACCAGAGAAATTGCATAAATGCTAATCAATTGTTGAGTCAATCGTTTGTGTGGCCATTTTCTTTTTGCTCCTTTTCATTTAGAATTGGCTTCACAAATGTACCATGCGTTTAGTTCAAAACACCCTGTTCAAATTTTGAATGCCAATGGATTTTATGCTTCTTAAAGTGAAGTGCGACGTTATCTAATGTGTTGCCAACCATGAAATTGAGCGAATTCAAGATAGTGTGTATGTCTTTTATAATGTTTCCCCAGCATCTTTAATTTGCAGACAAGCATATGGTTGTCATCACACCTTCATAAACCCCCCTTTTAGATATTTGTTAAATCTTGGATGAATTGATAGGAATGGTTTGAAGCTGGTGTTTTTTTAGGAACACATGTCTTCGTACTTCCTACAATACCTTGTCTGCACTTGTAAAAAAAAACTCAAAATAACGTGTTTGCTTTGAGCAGAAACTTTCAAGTGCAGACCTGTGGTCATGAGTAAAATGTATAGAAATATTAAAAAATGTCTTGTGACGGCTGATGACAATGAAGAAGATGGATATAAAGGTTGATTTGGTAGCTTGTTGCACTGGTACACACGGTCCCAGCCCCCAGGTTAGGGGAGTGTTGGCGCGCCCGTAAAAAAGGTAAACCCCGCCACATTCTGTATGTGTCTGTTTCAAGTCACGAGAAGGTAATGCAGTGTTTGTCGTTTGTTTCTATATATTATATTTGTTTGTTTCTTATTTATTTTGAACATTAATCAGGCCGTTAGAATTTTCGTTGTTTTACATTATTCATTTCGGAAATTGAAGATTATGCAGTATAACTTTTACTCATTTTTGAAGCCCGTATGGGACCTATAATTGTTAATTTATGTCTCATTTGAAGAGTTGTCTCATTTGCAATCATATCACATCTTCTTTTTCTCATATGGAATACTTTTGAAGTTTGTGGTACGTTGCAAGGGCAAAAAGGGGGATTATAGGTACAAAAACTACAATGTAATAGATATTAACCAGAGTAAATTACATGTAACAATAGATAATACTATGGAAGCAGTATAAATAATTGTGAAAAAAAACAAAAGCAATGAGTAGTCTATAAAAAAACTGAAGTATCCGCAAATTCAATTTGAAGTCATATTTGACTGTAGAGTTCTATTGCTTTGGTTTCATACCTCACCCAATATGATAGTTTAAAAAATAATTTTAAAGTATTGTCTTGCATGACACTTAATTTTTAACCTGAAATCGATTTATTTCATAAGGTTAAGGTGCTCAAAACATTTTATAGATGGGTATTTAAAAAAAATTCATATATTCGATAAAACTGATGGAAAGAACAATCTGACTGGCAAAAGAAAGTCATTTCTACAACGTCTATTTGTGACCAGCTCAAACTGGCTCGATTAGTGAAGAGAGAATTTTCTTAACGTAACTTTAAATTCAGATAGAATCTTCAATTCCCCCTTTTCCAATAGAAACAATGACTTATTTGATTTTGCAATACTAAAGAGAAATACGAGTAATTTCTGCTTTGAATACGAAAAATTGAAGATTTTGTGAATGAATGCCCCTATACTAAATTTTTTTCCATCAATATACATGTATTTGGTATATAAAAGTGTTAAATAATCTTCAACAAATTTCAGGCAATAAGCTTAATCCAAACGCGTTAGCCTCTTGTCTACACACGGGTAACATTTGCTCACGTGAATTTCACATGAATCTCACATGAAAATCACGTGAAAAAGATATTCCCTCAAATGAGCTTATACATGAAACTTATTTTGATGGGCAATGTCTGATGTTTCTTAGGAAAGTCAGGGTGTTGTTTGCCTTCCTGGTGACATCATCTCATCGGTGTGGGTTTCCCAAGACAAGTTTTGATGTATTAAGGCCTAAAATTTTCCTTGGTCAACACGAAGAAGGGTATAACCATGGATGAGGTAGTCGCAATGGATGGGGTTCTACTTCTTAGTGACAGAGCAGTGGCGGATCCAGAAATTTTCATAAGTGGGGTCCCACTGACTGCCTATGAGGGGGCCCACTCCAGTCACGCTTCAGTGATTCCCTATATAAGCAACCATTTTTTCCCCAAAAAGGGGGGCCTTAATCCGCCTCTGCAGAGAGAACTTCACGTGTCTCGATTAAACAACGCTAGCATCTATCATTTTTGCTCCCAAAACATTTAAATTTCAGCAAATTTCAGCAAAAAGATGGTATTTTTCATGATTATAATTAAATTTGAAAATTTAGATGTTGTTTGAATTAATTTAGTTTAAAAATATATGTGAAGTTCACGTGAACAAAATTCATGCGAATTTCATGAAATTCACATGAGTATCACATGAGATTCATGTAAAACTCAAATAAACTAATCGAATTTCACGTGAGATTCACAGGAATTTAAATTCAAGTGAAATTGGTGTGAATTAAATTTGCCTGTGTAGGATTTTTAAGCCTCATATGCCTACTTTCACTTAATCGGAAGTTATTGACGCTTAGACATATATATATTCTTCCTTCGCCGGGATTCGAACCAATGCTACTGAGAAATCGTGACACCAAATCGCCTGCGCGGTAGACCATACGACCACCTGGGCTTCATTAAAATGAAGCTTTTGGTGACCGGGTGTTACCTTTCCACGTCAGTTTTAATCTATCGTCGTACTACAGTACATGACATATAAGGCATAAAGATGGTATTTTTTACAGATCAGCTAAATTATCTATAGTAAAGGATCCTACAAATTAATGTAAGATACAGTCACAGAAATAATTATATTTATAAGTACGTCTGAACCAATGACAACTCTACAACAGATTTATCCATCTGATCATCAGCAGTGATATATATATATATATAACACCGAATGTTTGTGGCACAACATCCTGTCCACAAGTTAACAAAAAAAAAAAAAATTTTCTGTGACGTATTAAATTTATAATAAGATCCATTTTGTTACAACCTGTGATCAATTTTATTTGGCAATCGCCAATGGCAGTCATCAGGGTTAAAGAACATCAGTTGTTCGACCTGTTAGTCAAATGCGTTTTGTTTAAATATACTTTTTCACTCTTTTGGTCTTTTGGAAAATGTTGTTTGTGCTGTTTTTAGACCCTTCTACAACGAAATTTGTTTGACATGCACACGTATAAAAATTGCGGTTTTTATCCAACGCAGTCATAGGTTTGAACGTAGTTTTCAATTTAGACTCGTTTATATATATATATATATATATATATAATTAAAACTATAAAACAAATTCCCATACGTTTCGGCCATTATTATATATATATATTTGAGATATATATGATATATATGATATGTTATTCGTGACAGTTTATCTTTTTAAAGATGATATGTTATTCTGGTCTCAGACAGGGTATATACCGTGACATTCCTGGCTTAGAGTTTATGTCCCCTGAGCCGAAGGCGAAGGGGATTTATATATAAGCCCTAAGCCGGGAATGTCACAGTATATACCCTGTCTGAGACCTGAATTACACATATATTACGGATTATGTATATATTATGCATAAGTTTGGGACATCTAGTCAATAGCATTACAAAATTAATTCCTAGTAAATTTGCAGGAGGCCAATGAAACATTTAAGTTTTAAAAAAAATAACATTACAAGCATTCAGGTGAAAATTATGGCCACGAGCATCACTGAAGAGACATGTATTGTCGAAATGCGCATCTGGTGCAACAAAATTGGTACCGTTGATTTTATTACTACCACTGGGTCGATGCCTCTGCTGGTGGACTATTAGTCCCCGAGGGTATCACCAGCCCAGTATCCAGTACTTCGGTACTGGCATGAAAATACGGATGTTTTTGTGTTATTAAAATTTGCTGTTACAAAATATTAGAAATTATTATAAATTAAGGAATGTATCTCCCTCATGCAAAGCTCTGATTCCTTTCACGAATTTGGTTATACTTTTTGAACCTTTTGGATTATAGCTCTTCATCTTTTATATATGCTTTGGATTTCAAATATTTTGGCCACGAGCATCACTGAAGAGACATGTATTGTCGAAATGCGCATCTGGTGCAACAAAATTGGTACCGTTGATTTTATTACAGAGGGAATAATTTCTGTGAATGTCATCTTAAAACAAAAACAAATCAAGCTGATTTGGTTTTGTCGTAAAGACAAGGTATATTGCTTGTTAATCTCGGTATACATATCATAACTCGTGACAGTTTATCTTTTTAAAGATGATCTACCATTTGACTTCTTTAATAATTCTGACATTTTGTGTCATTCTTTCAAAAAACCATATCAATATTTGTCATTTAATATCTTTAATGTAAACAGAAATACACATATTATTTTAAAGGCATTGCCTGCTAGCAATTGATTATTGTTTAATAATCCAATTAAATTCAAGCATAAATATTTCATAAATACTCTGTATGTAGTATCATTGTCAAATATTCATTTTAAATCGATTTTAGCGATCATAGTTATGCACAAACAATAGACTTTAAAAAGAATTGTATATTCATTTATTAGAAATAGATTTACAATAATATATAGCTGAAATTTGTCTGTTGATATTTAGGCAATTAACACAGAAGAACATAATTGTTTATAGAAATTATTTATGTCAAATGCAGAACATGGAAACAGGACTAACACATTCGAATACCTTTTCCGAGAAAGGAGAACAGGAACACCGAAAACATGTTAAGGTAGGGTACAAAAACAGAACACGTCACTCATCGAAAACAATGTCTCATTTTGAGATAATGGAATCGTGTGACAGACTCTCTAAACCAGAAGTAGAAACCGGGTATACAATCAGAGGTCCGACTGCACATGATCATGTTTGCAAAGAACAAAGTTTGATGCCAGCTAAAGCAAAATTCACTGGAGACAAAAAAATGAAATCCAAAGATATCCAGTCACTTGTTGATAGGCTGTCTAACATAAGTGGTGTGCGATGTTCTAATCAGGCGGATATAAGGCCAGTCAAAGGTGTGGTCACCGGCAACTCATGGAGTAAATACGGAAGAAAGTGGACAAAGTCTTCTAAAAACTCTTTTGACGATTTAGCGAGGAAAGTTTACAATGTTTTAAGTGGGAAATTCTGAAATCAATGATCATAACAGTTCATAAAATTCATTTGTTATATTGAAAATTATGTTGCCTTTCTTGTGTGTAATATTAATTTTGTAATTTTTTCAGTTAGAGATCAGCTAAAAATGTGGTCTGATTATTTTCTATAGAAATTGAATGAAGGATAAATATACATGGATGTAAAATATTTCAACAACACAATTCACTTAAACAGTTATCTGTAAATATTTATATGATGGATAAGGTTATGTATGCCATACTTGCTCAGACTCGATCCAGCCACATTGCATTTCAGTAACTAGTTGAAACTACAAATCACTCAAATAATGGTCAATATGTTACTAGGTTTACGAGGGATAAGGTCGACAACATATTCTAAACTCTTATATGTAGAAAATCACTCTCGTTCATATTGATATACATACTCAATGCAAATTAATAATTAATAAATAGTTAAATTAAATAAATAATAATGAAGTCATGTTTTACCAACGTGTTATGTCACATTAATGATATCTATTGTAAGCTAGTATATCTTATATAGATATAGGAAGATGTGGTGTGAGTGCCAATGAGACAACTCTCCATCCAAATAACAATTAAAAAATTAAACCATTATAGGTTAAAGTACGGCCTTCAACACGGAGGCCTTATGTTTGGAAATGTAAGAATTATGAATATGCTAAATATACATTTTTTTATATTAAAAATGTACTATACGCCGATATAGCAACAATAACTGCAAAATTAATGAATTAGACCAGAAAAGAAATTTCGATGGTGAAATAAGGTTAAAATCAATCTAATCGGAAATTTCAAGATAATTCTTTTTGTAAATAATAGATAAAGTCACAGCTTAGCATAATTCTTAGTTTTCTTACGTAAAGAATAATTAATTCCTTTAGTCATTTCAATTAGCGCCTATTCAACTTAAAACTTAAACGACATATTTGTGTTACACGTACTGTGTGTTATTCTTTTGTTTATCCTTAAAAGTGGTTTTGTATTATTCGGTAATCTTGATTTTCTATCAAACTTGGACAGAAGCTTATTTACGATCAAAAGCTTGAATCTAGGAGGAAATTTTGTAGAAAAAGATTTCCTGTTTTTCCGTATATTACTTTCTAATGTACTTAGTTTTTCTGTCAGTATGCAGTTAAAGCTTTTTATAAAATTATTAGATTAATTAACCATCCTGAATTTTAACAACTTAGACAGAATCTTCTTACAACCAAATATATAGTTTATAGTATCTAGATAAATTTCTTATACCCCCCTTTCTTGTTGAGCCTGCCACTAACAGTAAAAGTAGGCGAGCCACTTGGTTCCGCGGAACATAAAATGGCATGCACATTGCAATGCCAGTCGGACAAATAGTCACTCGGTACTTTGATAAATAAAAGTTGATTTGCAACATCATAACGTCCCAATATCTTCGTCTTATTTAGAACAACCTATTCAATTTAACCCGCAAAAATGACAATAAGATAACTGTCCTTCAACTGAGACCAAATACCGCGAAAATTAAAAAAAATGGGTCACCGTATGGCATACAACAATGAGAAACGCCACATACGTTATAACAAGCTGAACAAGGCCCCGAAGTGAAAATATAAAAAAACTATATTAACGACCTGATTTATGTCTAAAATGAAAAACGAAAAACAAATATGATACAAAGCAACAAAATACAACTACCGATTAACAAGCTCCACGATTCGGTACTGGCAAACACATAATGGCAGGGTTGAACGTGTTTACAAGCGCCCCTCCCCCCTAAAAACAAAAACACAAAAAAAGTGGTACAACAGCACCACATAAAAACTATAAAAATCAGTCAGTTGAAAACTTTCAACCCATTTGAGCCTCTATAGTAAATGTGCAATCGGCGTATGTCTCTAGATTTTGTTTGTTAAGTTGTATGATGGTGATGTCATGGTATACGATATTATACATATTACATCAATGTACGTTAAACATAACGCAATGAAGAGAGAGAACATCGTTTATTTATAAAGTTACTAATCAACAAATCGTCATTACACTTTCTGGATGGCCTGAGACTACCACACTAATTAGGTTTTTCCACTTTTCTGTGAAAAGACCTATTGTAATTGTTCTGATTAATTTTTTTTCTTCTGCCAAATTTTTAAACATGTTTTGTCGTTTCGCAAGATGTCGCTTACATTTTTTGTATATGATATCGAACAGTTATTGCGCTTTTGACACTGCTTAGTCGAAGACTTTTATTGTTAGAGTTATCTCCCTAAACACTGTTTTCTTTGTTCTGAGATCTCCTCCGTAACTGCAAAAAACCAACAAATTTATTTCATCAAATTGCTCGCTATATTCTCATGATTTTTTGTCCAATTTTGACGGAAGCGATACGTTAACTCCATATATGACAGTTATTTCCCTTTCTGAATTTGACATAAGAAATATATATAAAATGTAAAGCCTGAATGTGAAATAGACCTATTAAAGATATATTGATTTGATGTCTTTGGTTCATTTGAATGAAATTAAGACCAAGGTCAAAGGTCAAGGTCATATTCTTAAGTTTGACTTTTCCTTGTTCCATGATTTCCTCTGTCACTTTTAAAGATACATCTGAAAGAATGAGTGCAAAATGTTTGCTTTGTCAGGTCATTAAAGATTGCATATATTGGCGTTAATATTGATTCACTTATAGGGTCTTTGCATCGGAACTAAACACATTTATTAAAAAAAACAGTTGTTGGCATGACACGGGTGATGTTCTTCTCATATATGTTATGATGGTATGATACTAAACCCCTAACGGGAAGGATTGTGCCTCATATTCATATGATGAAATCATAATCTTTCAATCCGTTTAATTGGAGCTGGAGTCAGTTAACTGCTAGTAGTCTGCGTTTATTTATGTATAATTGTCATTTTGTTTATTTTCTTTGGTTACATATTTTATAACAATTAAATGCAGATTGTTGCCATGGATACACACAAAAGAAATTATATTTTACCATTTTATATACTGGATATAAAATCTATGGAAGATTCAGATTACATACATATGCCCATATATGACACAAACAGTAAGCTTCATATGATGAAGACATCATCTTTCAATCAGTTTAATTGAGGTCTGGAGCTGGCATGTCAGTTAACTGCTAGTAGTCTGTTGTTATTTATGTATTATTGTCATTTTATTTATTTTCTTTTGTTACATCTTTTGACATCGGACTCGGACTTCTCTTGAATTGAATTTTAAATGTACGTATTTTCATGCGTTTACTTTTCTACATTGGCTAGAGGTATAGGGGGAGGGTTGAGATCTCATAAACATGTTTAACCCCGCCGCATTTGTGCGCCTGTCCCAAGTCAGGAGCCTCTGGTCTTTGTTAGTCTTGCATTATTTTAATTTTAGTTTCTTGTGTACAACTTGGAAATTAGTATGGCGTTCATTATCACTGAACTAGTATATATTTGTTTAGGTGCCAGGTGAAGGATGTCTCCGGGTGCGGGAATTTCTCGTTACATTGAAGACATTGAAGACCTTTTGGTGACCTTTTGCTGTTGTTTTTTGTATGATCGGGTTGTTGCCTCTTTGATACATTCGCCATTTTCATTCTCAATTTTATTTAATATGATTAAGATAAGATCGTTTGGTCTTAAACAATCCAATGAAATTTTATAGGAGTAGCTGAAATGATTTAATTTGCGGACAATTGATTATTACTCCCGCTTGCTACATGCTAAAGCCATAGCTTTTGCAAACTGTTAATTGACCTATGACCTTGAATATGTCAACCGGAAGTGACCTTGAATAAACCGGAAGTTACCATTGTTTATAAAACTTTTATTTGATTAGTTTTGCTTCCAAAACAAATTTGAAAGATGCTACCAAAAATAATTTGAATTTAAGCAATTGTCTAAAACTGCTTATTTGCATACAATACAAAAATCACGAAAATACTGAACTCCGAAGCAAATTCAAAACAAAAAGTCCCTTATTAAAAGGCAAAATCCAATGACAAAACACACCAAACGAATGGACAAAAACTACATTTTCCAAAAGACCGAAAGAGTGAAAAAATATATATTAACAAAACGCATTTGACTAACAGGACGGACAACTAATGTTCTTAAACCCTAAACCGGCTGACTGCCATTGACGAATGCCAAATAATTTGATCACAAGACAAAATAATCTTTATATAAATTTGATAACAAGTAGAAAACAATTAACTTGCGGCAAAGATGGTAAACCACAACATGAGGTGCGATATTTTTTACACCATATTCGAATTTCGACAATTAATGTCTCTTCAGTGATGTTAGGGATCGAAAAGTATCTGGAAGGCCATTTAATGTACCTCAATTTTAGATCGACTGCTCTTGAATTTTAAAAGTGTCAAAATAGGATATATATAGGATCCTTTACTTTAGATAATTGAGCTGATTGGTAACAATAACATCTCCATGCCTTATATATCATGTACTGTAGTACGCCGCTAGATTAAAACTGACGAGGAAAGGTAACACACGGCCACCGAGGCTTTATTTTTGTGAAGCCCAGGTGGTCGTGTGGTCTAGCGGGACGGCTACAGTACAGGCGATTTGGTGTCACGATATCTCAGTAGCATGGGTTCGAATCCCGGCGATGGAAGAACAAACAAGTTGCTTTCTTTAAAAAAAGAAAAGCAATACATGAACCTTAGACCGCTGACTGCCGGGTCATCAAATTTAAAGATTGTTGCTGAATTTGTGTTTGCTTTTAAATTGAAATAACTGACTGTGAATAAAAGAAGCCAGTTGAAAGTATATATCTACAGCTTCTATTTGAATAATTATTTCATAGCTCGACTATTTTATTTATTACTTTGGAATGAACATATTTTTTCCGATTATAACCCTTTGGCAAATTCTAATTTTTACTAACCGGATGACTTATGCACAAAACTATCGCACTATAAGTTTATGCGCCCCATTTGCGAAAATTGAAATATATTCTTAACAGAAACAATCTTAATAAGATAGATCTTGCATATATACTTCCACTTTTAGAATATGCATGCGAGCTATGGGATGGATGTTGTGTTAGAGATTCTGAAAAAAATGAGCGCTTGCAGTTTGAGGCAGCCATCATTATTACTGGGCTTCCGCAATTTGCAAGTATAGAATCCCTACTTTTTGAAACCTGATGGGAAATTTTGAGTTCTAGAAGAATTAGACGTAAATTATGTTTATTTCATAAAATACACAGCAATAATGTTTTAGAACATTTTATGGATTGTATCTCGAATTATACAGATGATAACTATTATAATTCTAGAAACCGTTTTCACTATAGAGTACCGAGACGTAGATTGGACATATTTTCTAAATCTTTTCCCTTCTTCAGTTCGTTCATGGAATTTATTACCATTAGATATTAGATCCATACAATCATCTCCAAATTCAAAAACACCATCCGGAGAAACGATATTTCATTTTTGGTACCTAAATATTATTTCATTGAAAACAGGATGGAAGATATACTACATACAAAATTACGACACTGGCCCCGTATTCACTAAAGATACGATACAACATGTCGTGTCGTAATTATTTATCGTAAATATACGACATGCATACGATATGTCGTAATTTGTATTCTCCAACGTTGTCGTAGTACTGTTGTAAGTTTCTCGCAGTTGCTAATGTCGTAAATCAACAGAACAATCATGTTACGTAACAGAGGAGGATTTTGGTCAGCAAGTGCCCGATTTGAAATCAAATTATAATTCTAATGCAATTTGGATGTAACCATTTTTTTCATTGGCTAAAAGTTGCCGTCAAATCTACAGTTGACCAGGCGTAACTAAGGAGAGACCCGCCATTTTGAATTGATGAATCAACAAATGTTCGATTACTACTATATAATCGAAAATAAAACAACACCTACCTCGAATTTGCCGTTTTAATGTAATTTTATCCGAATTTGAAGCGTACAGGTAACGTAATAACCTCCAGTTTGTAAGTTTTCATTTGTATGACGTCACGTTTAGCCATGACGTCTTTGTGCCAAAATCATTCATAAAGTTTCGCGGATTTTTTTTTTATTTGACAAATTAAGTCTATTTTCAAGTTTTATCGTATTTTTTCTGTTTGAAATGCATTAGAATCGGAATAACAGTACTGTAGTTGAAGAGTTGCCACCGTCAATTTTGATTTGACGGTCGCAAATCTCCGTTTTACTGTCTCCGCTACGCGTCGCCAGTAAAACTGCATTTGCGACCGTCAAATCTACAATTGACGGTGGCAACTCTTCAACTACAGTACTGTTATTCCTTAATTTGAATTTAAACACTTTCAATATATGATGTCATATTAAATGCATTCGAACGATCCGTGTTACACTCAAAATTCAAAATAAAAAATGTTTTTACCAGGATTTTTTTTTATCAAGTATTCAAATATAAGTATTCTAACTTTTTTTTCCAGCAATTTTTTGAGATTGAAGTCGTTTTCAAGCATATTTATTGTTCATTTTGTACTTTTCAAAGCCTTGTGATTAACTTTGTTGTTTGGTTTCGTTGTTTATTAGTTTTTGTTGAATTTAACGGGAAAAGTGAATATCATTGTAGGGTTGGTTTGGTTTTGAGGTGTGTTTGATTTGATTTTTATTTTATCAACTAGACAAGTTATCAGTCTCATTAAAACTTTCGCAGGCACTCGTCTTGATTGTAGATTGGTTTGCATAGGAACACAGAATCAAAATAAAATGCTCGCATGGTATTCAGATTCTGTTTTTAGGACTCCAGCTTAATAACTGTAGCTTTATAAACTCATAGTATGCAATATGAATATCTTAGTGCGTAAGTAAGGGGTGTGAGAAGATTGTTGTAGATTTTTCTAATTTGTAGGATACCTTGTCATCATAACTTGAAGTTCTACGCGGAACAGGAACATTAATATATATACATATATATTGTTTACATCTGTCCGTCCATCCGTTAGTCAGTCACTAGTGATTGTAGATTGTTGACAGAGGGGACTTGGGCGGTTTCTGCTAGAATCTTTAATTTCTCGCTAATTTTAACTCACAATAGTTCGAAATACCTACATTGCAACTAGACTCAAGCTGGCAGCCACTTTTATCGGCCAATCAAGATAGCAGCCACTTTTTTCCAGCAGCCAATTTTGGTGATATGTCTAAAAACCAAAAAACTGAATGAGACTCAAACGTTCCAAAAATCGCTAAAAAATAGTTAAATGCAATCTAACACCGGAAATCGACAATTTCACGGCTTGTACTGGTTCTAAAAGCATTTCATTACGTTTAAAATATGTATGTGAAGCTAGCGGTCTGTTCGTTATTTGTTGTTCGATCATTGGCATTCAATATCCAACCGGCTGCTAGTTGAAAATCATTAAAAAGCATGAGGAAAGTCTACGCCGGAAATCGTTTTATGACCCCTTCAAGCTGTCGTAAATTTTCGTTGTCCTCGAATATAAACCATTATATAAGTTTCATATTTGTCTTTATTTTATATAGATTTTTACTAATAAATCGACACCAATGATGTAATTTGATATATTATATAACAAACAAAAACAAAAACCATCACTCCAGAAATATTTAAAAATGAAAAAAATAAAATATGTATGGAAAGCCAAAAATACAAAAACAGAAATGTATAGTGAAAACCTACATTGTACCGAGGAATGCTTAAATGAGGTTAAACCCGGGCGATTTTGAATCTCTGTGGTGGCTAGACGGGCCCGGATCCCAGAAAAATATTTAAGTGGGGAATAGCCTGGTTCAATACCTTTAAAATGAACTAGGTCCGGTTCGGAACTTTGCCGTAGGGATATGCCGAAATGTACCGAGTGTGTGTTTGGTATGGAAAATACGTAAATGGGCAACTTTGAACCTCTGTGGTGGCTAGACGGGCCCGGATCCCAGAAAAATATTTAAGTGGGGAATAGCCTGGGTCAATACCTTTAAAATGAGCTAGGTCCGGTTCGGAACTTTGCCGTAGGTATATGCCGAAAAGTACCGAATGTGTGTTTGGTATGGAAAATACGTAAATGGGCAACTTTGAACCTCTGTGCTGGCTAGACGGGCCCGGATCCCAGAAAAATATTTCAGTGGGAAATAGCTTGGGTTAATACCTTTAAAATGAGCAAGGTCCGGTTCGGAACTTTGCCGTAGGGATATGCCGAAGAGTACCGAATGTGTAGGTGATATGAAAAATACGTAAATGGACAACTTTGAACCTCTGTGGTGGCTAGACGGGCCCGGATCCCAGAAAAATATTTAAGTGGGGAATAGCCTGGTTCAATACCTTTAAAATGAACTAGGTCCGGTTCGGAACTTTGCCGTAGGGATATGCCGAAATGTACCGAGTGTGTGTTTGGTATGGAAAATACGTAAATGGGCAACTTTGAACCTCTGTGGTGGCTAGACGGGCCCGGATCCCAGAAAAATATTTAAGTGGGGAATAGCCTGGGTCAATACCTTTAAAATGAGCTAGGTCCGGTTCGGAACTTTGCCGTAGGTATATGCCGAAAAGTACCGAATGTGTGTTTGGTATGGAAAATACGTAAATGGGCAACTTTGAACCTCTGTGCTGGCTAGACGGGCCCGGATCCCAGAAAAATATTTCAGTGGGAAATAGCTTGGGTTAATACCTTTAAAATGAGCAAGGTCCGGTTCGGAACTTTGCCGTAGGGATATGCCGAAGAGTACCGAATGTGTAGGTGATATGAAAAATACGTAAATGGACAACTTTGAACCTCTGTGGTGGCTAGACGGGCCCGGATCCCAGAAAAATATTTAAGTGGGGAATAGCCTGGTTCAATACCTTTAAAATGAACTAGGTCCGGTTCGGAACTTTGCCGTAGGGATATGCCGAAATGTACCGAGTGTGTGTTTGGTATGGAAAATACGTAAATGGGCAACTTTGAACCTCTGTGGTGGCTAGACGGGCCCGGATCCCAGAAAAATATTTAAGTGGGGAATAGCCTGGGTCAATACCTTTAAAATGAGCTAGGTCCGGTTCGGAACTTTGCCGTAGGTATATGCCGAAAAGTACCGAATGTGTGTTTGGTATGGAAAATACGTAAATGGGCAACTTTGAACCTCTGTGCTGGCTAGACGGGCCCGGATCCCAGAAAAATATTTCAGTGGGAAATAGCTTGGGTTAATACCTTTAAAATGAGCAAGGTCCGGTTCGGAACTTTGCCGTAGGGATATGCCGAAGAGTACCGAATGTGTAGGTGATATGAAAAATACGTAAATGGACAACTTTGAACCTCTGTGGTGGCTAGACGGGCCCGGATCCCAGAAAAATATTTAAGTGGGGAATAGCCTGGTTCAATACCTTTAAAATGAACTAGGTCCGGTTCGGAACTTTGCCGTAGGGATATGCCGAAATGTACCGAGTGTGTGTTTGGTATGGAAAATACGTAAATGGGCAACTTTGAACCTCTGTGGTGGCTAGACGGGCCCGGATCCCAGAAAAATATTTAAGTGGGGAATAGCCTGGGTCAATACCTTTAAAATGAGCTAGGTCCGGTTCGGAACTTTGCCGTAGGTATATGCCGAAAAGTACCGAATGTGTGTTTGGTATGGAAAATACGTAAATGGGCAACTTTGAACCTCTGTGCTGGCTAGACGGGCCCGGATCCCAGAAAAATATTTCAGTGGGAAATAGCTTGGGTTAATACCTTTAAAATGAGCAAGGTCCGGTTCGGAACTTTGCCGTAGGGATATGCCGAAGAGTACCGAATGTGTAGGTGATATGAAAAATACGTAAATGGACAACTTTGAACCTCTGTGGTGGCTAGACGGGCCCGGATCCCAGAAAAATATTTAAGTGGGGAATAGCCTGGTTCAATACCTTTAAAATGAACTAGGTCCGGTTCGGAACTTTGCCGTAGGGATATGCCGAAATGTACCGAGTGTGTGTTTGGTATGGAAAATACGTAAATGGGCAACTTTGAACCTCTGTGGTGGCTAGACGGGCCCGGATCCCAGAAAAATATTTAAGTGGGGAATAGCCTGGGTCAATACCTTTAAAATGAGCTAGGTCCGGTTCGGAACTTTGCCGTAGGTATATGCCGAAAAGTACCGAATGTGTGTTTGGTATGGAAAATACGTAAATGGGCAACTTTGAACCTCTGTGCTGGCTAGACGGGCCCGGATCCCAGAAAAATATTTCAGTGGGAAATAGCTTGGGTTAATACCTTTAAAATGAGCAAGGTCCGGTTCGGAACTTTGCCGTAGGGATATGCCGAAGAGTACCGAATGTGTAGGTGATATGAAAAATACGTAAATGGACAACTTTGAACCTCTGTGGTGGCTAGACGGGCCCGGATCCCAGAAAAATATTTAAGTGGGGAATAGCCTGGTTCAATACCTTTAAAATGAACTAGGTCCGGTTCGGAACTTTGCCGTAGGGATATGCCGAAATGTACCGAGTGTGTGTTTGGTATGGAAAATACGTAAATGGGCAACTTTGAACCTCTGTGGTGGCTAGACGGGCCCGGATCCCAGAAAAATATTTAAGTGGGGAATAGCCTGGGTCAATACCTTTAAAATGAGCTAGGTCCGGTTCGGAACTTTGCCGTAGGTATATGCCGAAAAGTACCGAATGTGTGTTTGGTATGGAAAATACGTAAATGGGCAACTTTGAACCTCTGTGCTGGCTAGACGGGCCCGGATCCCAGAAAAATATTTCAGTGGGAAATAGCTTGGGTTAATACCTTTAAAATGAGCAAGGTCCGGTTCGGAACTTTGCCGTAGGGATATGCCGAAGAGTACCGAATGTGTAGGTGATATGAAAAATACGTAAATGGACAACTTTGAACCTCTGTGGTGGCTAGACGGGCCCGGATCCCAGAAAAATATTTAAGTGGGGAATAGCCTGGTTCAATACCTTTAAAATGAACTAGGTCCGGTTCGGAACTTTGCCGTAGGGATATGCCGAAATGTACCGAGTGTGTGTTTGGTATGGAAAATACGTAAATGGGCAACTTTGAACCTCTGTGGTGGCTAGACGGGCCCGGATCCCAGAAAAATATTTAAGTGGGGAATAGCCTGGGTCAATACCTTTAAAATGAGCTAGGTCCGGTTCGGAACTTTGCCGTAGGTATATGCCGAAAAGTACCGAATGTGTGTTTGGTATGGAAAATACGTAAATGGGCAACTTTGAACCTCTGTGCTGGCTAGACGGGCCCGGATCCCAGAAAAATATTTCAGTGGGAAATAGCTTGGGTTAATACCTTTAAAATGAGCAAGGTCCGGTTCGGAACTTTGCCGTAGGGATATGCCGAAGAGTACCGAATGTGTAGGTGATATGAAAAATACGTAAATGGACAACTTTGAACCTCTGTGGTGGCTAGACGGGCCCGGATCCCAGAAAAATATTTAAGTGGGGAATAGCCTGGTTCAATACCTTTAAAATGAACTAGGTCCGGTTCGGAACTTTGCCGTAGGGATATGCCGAAATGTACCGAGTGTGTGTTTGGTATGGAAAATACGTAAATGGGCAACTTTGAACCTCTGTGGTGGCTAGACGGGCCCGGATCCCAGAAAAATATTTAAGTGGGGAATAGCCTGGGTCAATACCTTTAAAATGAGCTAGGTCCGGTTCGGAACTTTGCCGTAGGTATATGCCGAAAAGTACCGAATGTGTGTTTGGTATGGAAAATACGTAAATGGGCAACTTTGAACCTCTGTGCTGGCTAGACGGGCCCGGATCCCAGAAAAATATTTCAGTGGGAAATAGCTTGGGTTAATACCTTTAAAATGAGCAAGGTCCGGTTCGGAACTTTGCCGTAGGGATATGCCGAAGAGTACCGAATGTGTAGGTGATATGAAAAATACGTAAATGGACAACTTTGAACCTCTGTGGTGGCTAGACGGGCCCGGATCCCAGAAAAATATTTAAGTGGGGAATAGCCTGGTTCAATACCTTTAAAATGAACTAGGTCCGGTTCGGAACTTTGCCGTAGGGATATGCCGAAATGTACCGAGTGTGTGTTTGGTATGGAAAATACGTAAATGGGCAACTTTGAACCTCTGTGGTGGCTAGACGGGCCCGGATCCCAGAAAAATATTTAAGTGGGGAATAGCCTGGGTCAATACCTTTAAAATGAGCTAGGTCCGGTTCGGAACTTTGCCGTAGGTATATGCCGAAAAGTACCGAATGTGTGTTTGGTATGGAAAATACGTAAATGGGCAACTTTGAACCTCTGTGCTGGCTAGACGGGCCCGGATCCCAGAAAAATATTTCAGTGGGAAATAGCTTGGGTTAATACCTTTAAAATGAGCAAGGTCCGGTTCGGAACTTTGCCGTAGGGATATGCCGAAGAGTACCGAATGTGTAGGTGATATGAAAAATACGTAAATGGACAACTTTGAACCTCTGTGGTGGCTAGACGGGCCCGGATCCCAGAAAAATATTTAAGTGGGGAATAGCCTGGTTCAATACCTTTAAAATGAACTAGGTCCGGTTCGGAACTTTGCCGTAGGGATATGCCGAAATGTACCGAGTGTGTGTTTGGTATGGAAAATACGTAAATGGGCAACTTTGAACCTCTGTGGTGGCTAGACGGGCCCGGATCCCAGAAAAATATTTAAGTGGGGAATAGCCTGGGTCAATACCTTTAAAATGAGCTAGGTCCGGTTCGGAACTTTGCCGTAGGTATATGCCGAAAAGTACCGAATGTGTGTTTGGTATGGAAAATACGTAAATGGGCAACTTTGAACCTCTGTGCTGGCTAGACGGGCCCGGATCCCAGAAAAATATTTCAGTGGGAAATAGCTTGGGTTAATACCTTTAAAATGAGCAAGGTCCGGTTCGGAACTTTGCCGTAGGGATATGCCGAAGAGTACCGAATGTGTAGGTGATATGAAAAATACGTAAATGGACAACTTTGAACCTCTGTGGTGGCTAGACGGGCCCGGATCCCAGAAAAATATTTAAGTGGGGAATAGCCTGGTTCAATACCTTTAAAATGAACTAGGTCCGGTTCGGAACTTTGCCGTAGGGATATGCCGAAATGTACCGAGTGTGTGTTTGGTATGGAAAATACGTAAATGGGCAACTTTGAACCTCTGTGGTGGCTAGACGGGCCCGGATCCCAGAAAAATATTTAAGTGGGGAATAGCCTGGGTCAATACCTTTAAAATGAGCTAGGTCCGGTTCGGAACTTTGCCGTAGGTATATGCCGAAAAGTACCGAATGTGTGTTTGGTATGGAAAATACGTAAATGGGCAACTTTGAACCTCTGTGCTGGCTAGACGGGCCCGGATCCCAGAAAAATATTTCAGTGGGAAATAGCTTGGGTTAATACCTTTAAAATGAGCAAGGTCCGGTTCGGAACTTTGCCGTAGGGATATGCCGAAGAGTACCGAATGTGTAGGTGATATGAAAAATACGTAAATGGACAACTTTGAACCTCTGTGGTGGCTAGACGGGCCCGGATCCCAGAAAAATATTTAAGTGGGGAATAGCCTGGTTCAATACCTTTAAAATGAACTAGGTCCGGTTCGGAACTTTGCCGTAGGGATATGCCGAAATGTACCGAGTGTGTGTTTGGTATGGAAAATACGTAAATGGGCAACTTTGAACCTCTGTGGTGGCTAGACGGGCCCGGATCCCAGAAAAATATTTAAGTGGGGAATAGCCTGGGTCAATACCTTTAAAATGAGCTAGGTCCGGTTCGGAACTTTGCCGTAGGTATATGCCGAAAAGTACCGAATGTGTGTTTGGTATGGAAAATACGTAAATGGGCAACTTTGAACCTCTGTGCTGGCTAGACGGGCCCGGATCCCAGAAAAATATTTCAGTGGGAAATAGCTTGGGTTAATACCTTTAAAATGAGCAAGGTCCGGTTCGGAACTTTGCCGTAGGGATATGCCGAAGAGTACCGAATGTGTAGGTGATATGAAAAATACGTAAATGGACAACTTTGAACCTCTGTGGTGGCTAGACGGGCCCGGATCCCAGAAAAATATTTAAGTGGGGAATAGCCTGGTTCAATACCTTTAAAATGAACTAGGTCCGGTTCGGAACTTTGCCGTAGGGATATGCCGAAATGTACCGAGTGTGTGTTTGGTATGGAAAATACGTAAATGGGCAACTTTGAACCTCTGTGGTGGCTAGACGGGCCCGGATCCCAGAAAAATATTTAAGTGGGGAATAGCCTGGGTCAATACCTTTAAAATGAGCTAGGTCCGGTTCGGAACTTTGCCGTAGGTATATGCCGAAAAGTACCGAATGTGTGTTTGGTATGGAAAATACGTAAATGGGCAACTTTGAACCTCTGTGCTGGCTAGACGGGCCCGGATCCCAGAAAAATATTTCAGTGGGAAATAGCTTGGGTTAATACCTTTAAAATGAGCAAGGTCCGGTTCGGAACTTTGCCGTAGGGATATGCCGAAGAGTACCGAATGTGTAGGTGATATGAAAAATACGTAAATGGACAACTTTGAACCTCTGTGGTGGCTAGACGGGCCCGGATCCCAGAAAAATATTTAAGTGGGGAATAGCCTGGTTCAATACCTTTAAAATGAACTAGGTCCGGTTCGGAACTTTGCCGTAGGGATATGCCGAAATGTACCGAGTGTGTGTTTGGTATGGAAAATACGTAAATGGGCAACTTTGAACCTCTGTGGTGGCTAGACGGGCCCGGATCCCAGAAAAATATTTAAGTGGGGAATAGCCTGGGTCAATACCTTTAAAATGAGCTAGGTCCGGTTCGGAACTTTGCCGTAGGTATATGCCGAAAAGTACCGAATGTGTGTTTGGTATGGAAAATACGTAAATGGGCAACTTTGAACCTCTGTGCTGGCTAGACGGGCCCGGATCCCAGAAAAATATTTCAGTGGGAAATAGCTTGGGTTAATACCTTTAAAATGAGCAAGGTCCGGTTCGGAACTTTGCCGTAGGGATATGCCGAAGAGTACCGAATGTGTAGGTGATATGAAAAATACGTAAATGGACAACTTTGAACCTCTGTGGTGGCTAGACGGGCCCGGATCCCAGAAAAATATTTAAGTGGGGAATAGCCTGGTTCAATACCTTTAAAATGAACTAGGTCCGGTTCGGAACTTTGCCGTAGGGATATGCCGAAATGTACCGAGTGTGTGTTTGGTATGGAAAATACGTAAATGGGCAACTTTGAACCTCTGTGGTGGCTAGACGGGCCCGGATCCCAGAAAAATATTTAAGTGGGGAATAGCCTGGGTCAATACCTTTAAAATGAGCTAGGTCCGGTTCGGAACTTTGCCGTAGGTATATGCCGAAAAGTACCGAATGTGTGTTTGGTATGGAAAATACGTAAATGGGCAACTTTGAACCTCTGTGCTGGCTAGACGGGCCCGGATCCCAGAAAAATATTTCAGTGGGAAATAGCTTGGGTTAATACCTTTAAAATGAGCAAGGTCCGGTTCGGAACTTTGCCGTAGGGATATGCCGAAGAGTACCGAATGTGTAGGTGATATGAAAAATACGTAAATGGACAACTTTGAACCTCTGTGGTGGCTAGACGGGCCCGGATCCCAGAAAAATATTTAAGTGGGGAATAGCCTGGTTCAATACCTTTAAAATGAACTAGGTCCGGTTCGGAACTTTGCCGTAGGGATATGCCGAAATGTACCGAGTGTGTGTTTGGTATGGAAAATACGTAAATGGGCAACTTTGAACCTCTGTGGTGGCTAGACGGGCCCGGATCCCAGAAAAATATTTAAGTGGGGAATAGCCTGGGTCAATACCTTTAAAATGAGCTAGGTCCGGTTCGGAACTTTGCCGTAGGTATATGCCGAAAAGTACCGAATGTGTGTTTGGTATGGAAAATACGTAAATGGGCAACTTTGAACCTCTGTGCTGGCTAGACGGGCCCGGATCCCAGAAAAATATTTCAGTGGGAAATAGCTTGGGTTAATACCTTTAAAATGAGCAAGGTCCGGTTCGGAACTTTGCCGTAGGGATATGCCGAAGAGTACCGAATGTGTAGGTGATATGAAAAATACGTAAATGGACAACTTTGAACCTCTGTGGTGGCTAGACGGGCCCGGATCCCAGAAAAATATTTAAGTGGGGAATAGCCTGGTTCAATACCTTTAAAATGAACTAGGTCCGGTTCGGAACTTTGCCGTAGGGATATGCCGAAATGTACCGAGTGTGTGTTTGGTATGGAAAATACGTAAATGGGCAACTTTGAACCTCTGTGGTGGCTAGACGGGCCCGGATCCCAGAAAAATATTTAAGTGGGGAATAGCCTGGGTCAATACCTTTAAAATGAGCTAGGTCCGGTTCGGAACTTTGCCGTAGGTATATGCCGAAAAGTACCGAATGTGTGTTTGGTATGGAAAATACGTAAATGGGCAACTTTGAACCTCTGTGCTGGCTAGACGGGCCCGGATCCCAGAAAAATATTTCAGTGGGAAATAGCTTGGGTTAATACCTTTAAAATGAGCAAGGTCCGGTTCGGAACTTTGCCGTAGGGATATGCCGAAGAGTACCGAATGTGTAGGTGATATGAAAAATACGTAAATGGACAACTTTGAACCTCTGTGGTGGCTAGACGGGCCCGGATCCCAGAAAAATATTTAAGTGGGGAATAGCCTGGTTCAATACCTTTAAAATGAACTAGGTCCGGTTCGGAACTTTGCCGTAGGGATATGCCGAAATGTACCGAGTGTGTGTTTGGTATGGAAAATACGTAAATGGGCAACTTTGAACCTCTGTGGTGGCTAGACGGGCCCGGATCCCAGAAAAATATTTAAGTGGGGAATAGCCTGGGTCAATACCTTTAAAATGAGCTAGGTCCGGTTCGGAACTTTGCCGTAGGTATATGCCGAAAAGTACCGAATGTGTGTTTGGTATGGAAAATACGTAAATGGGCAACTTTGAACCTCTGTGCTGGCTAGACGGGCCCGGATCCCAGAAAAATATTTCAGTGGGAAATAGCTTGGGTTAATACCTTTAAAATGAGCAAGGTCCGGTTCGGAACTTTGCCGTAGGGATATGCCGAAGAGTACCGAATGTGTAGGTGATATGAAAAATACGTAAATGGACAACTTTGAACCTCTGTGGTGGCTAGACGGGCCCGGATCCCAGAAAAATATTTAAGTGGGGAATAGCCTGGTTCAATACCTTTAAAATGAACTAGGTCCGGTTCGGAACTTTGCCGTAGGGATATGCCGAAATGTACCGAGTGTGTGTTTGGTATGGAAAATACGTAAATGGGCAACTTTGAACCTCTGTGGTGGCTAGACGGGCCCGGATCCCAGAAAAATATTTAAGTGGGGAATAGCCTGGGTCAATACCTTTAAAATGAGCTAGGTCCGGTTCGGAACTTTGCCGTAGGTATATGCCGAAAAGTACCGAATGTGTGTTTGGTATGGAAAATACGTAAATGGGCAACTTTGAACCTCTGTGCTGGCTAGACGGGCCCGGATCCCAGAAAAATATTTCAGTGGGAAATAGCTTGGGTTAATACCTTTAAAATGAGCAAGGTCCGGTTCGGAACTTTGCCGTAGGGATATGCCGAAGAGTACCGAATGTGTAGGTGATATGAAAAATACGTAAATGGACAACTTTGAACCTCTGTGGTGGCTAGACGGGCCCGGATCCCAGAAAAATATTTAAGTGGGGAATAGCCTGGTTCAATACCTTTAAAATGAACTAGGTCCGGTTCGGAACTTTGCCGTAGGGATATGCCGAAATGTACCGAGTGTGTGTTTGGTATGGAAAATACGTAAATGGGCAACTTTGAACCTCTGTGGTGGCTAGACGGGCCCGGATCCCAGAAAAATATTTAAGTGGGGAATAGCCTGGGTCAATACCTTTAAAATGAGCTAGGTCCGGTTCGGAACTTTGCCGTAGGTATATGCCGAAAAGTACCGAATGTGTGTTTGGTATGGAAAATACGTAAATGGGCAACTTTGAACCTCTGTGCTGGCTAGACGGGCCCGGATCCCAGAAAAATATTTCAGTGGGAAATAGCTTGGTTAATACCTTTAAAATGAGCAAGGTCCGGTTCGGAACTTTGCCGTAGGGATATGCCGAAGAGTACCGAATGTGTAGGTGATATGAAAAATACGTAAATGGACAACTTTGAACCTCTGTGGTGGCTAGACGGGCCCGGATCCCAGAAAAATATTTAAGTGGGGAATAGCCTGGTTCAATACCTTTAAAATGAACTAGGTCCGGTTCGGAACTTTGCCGTAGGGATATGCCGAAATGTACCGAGTGTGTGTTTGGTATGGAAAATACGTAAATGGGCAACTTTGAACCTCTGTGGTGGCTAGACGGGCCCGGATCCCAGAAAAATATTTAAGTGGGGAATAGCCTGGGTCAATACCTTAAAATGAGCTAGGTCCGGTCGGAACTTTGCCGTAGGTATATGCCGAAAAGTACCGAATGTGTGTTTGGTATGGAAAATACGTAAATGGGCAACTTTGAACCTCTGTGCTGGCTAGACGGGCCCGGATCCCAGAAAAATATTTCAGTGGGAAATAGCTTGGGTTAATACCTTTAAAATGAGCAAGGTCCGGTTCGGAACTTTGCCGTAGGGATATGCCGAAGAGTACCGAATGTGTAGGTGATATGAAAAATACGTAAATGGACAACTTTGAACCTCTGTGGTGGCTAGACGGGCCCGGATCCCAGAAAAATATTTAAGTGGGGAATAGCCTGGTTCAATACCTTTAAAATGAACTAGGTCCGGTTCGGAACTTTGCCGTAGGGATATGCCGAAATGTACCGAGTGTGTGTTTGGTATGGAAAATACGTAAATGGGCAACTTTGAACCTCTGTGGTGGCTAGACGGGCCCGGATCCCAGAAAAATATTTAAGTGGGGAATAGCCTGGGTCAATACCTTTAAAATGAGCTAGGTCCGGTTCGGAACTTTGCCGTAGGTATATGCCGAAAAGTACCGAATGTGTGTTTGGTATGGAAATACGTAAATGGGCAACTTTGAACCTCTGTGCTGGCTAGACGGGCCCGGATCCCAGAAAAATATTTCAGTGGGAAATAGCTTGGGTTAATACCTTTAAAATGAGCAAGGTCCGGTTCGGAACTTTGCCGTAGGGATATGCCGAAGAGTACCGAATGTGTAGGTGATATGAAAAATACGTAAATGGACAACTTTGAACCTCTGTGGTGGCTAGACGGGCCCGGATCCCAGAAAAATATTTAAGTGGGGAATAGCCTGGTTCAATACCTTTAAAATGAACTAGGTCCGGTTCGGAACTTTGCCGTAGGGATATGCCGAAATGTACCGAGTGTGTGTTTGGTATGGAAAATACGTAAATGGGCAACTTTGAACCTCTGTGGTGGCTAGACGGGCCCGGATCCCAGAAAAATATTTAAGTGGGGAATAGCCTGGGTCAATACCTTTAAAATGAGCTAGGTCCGGTTCGGAACTTTGCCGTAGGTATATGCCGAAAAGTACCGAATGTGTGTTTGGTATGGAAAATACGTAAATGGGCAACTTTGAACCTCTGTGCTGGCTAGACGGGCCCGGATCCCAGAAAAATATTTCAGTGGGAAATAGCTTGGGTTAATACCTTTAAAATGAGCAAGGTCCGGTTCGGAACTTTGCCGTAGGGATATGCCGAAGAGTACCGAATGTGTAGGTGATATGAAAAATACGTAAATGGACAACTTTGAACCTCTGTGGTGGCTAGACGGGCCCGGATCCCAGAAAAATATTTAAGTGGGGAATAGCCTGGTTCAATACCTTTAAAATGAACTAGGTCGGTTCGGAACTTTGCCGTAGGGATATGCCGAAATGTACCGAGTGTGTGTTTGGTATGGAAAATACGTAAATGGGCAACTTTGAACCTCTGTGGTGGCTAGACGGGCCCGGATCCCAGAAAAATATTTAAGTGGGGAATAGCCTGGGTCAATACCTTTAAAATGAGCTAGGTCCGGTTCGGAACTTTGCCGTAGGTATATGCCGAAAAGTACCGAATGTGTGTTTGGTATGGAAAATACGTAAATGGGCAACTTTGAACCTCTGTGCTGGCTAGACGGGCCCGGATCCCAGAAAAATATTTCAGTGGGAAATAGCTTGGGTTAATACCTT